>NC_064614.1:688048552-689449385 GCF_023898315.1 Schistocerca nitens
ATTGGTCTTTCTTCTCTCTCATTCCTTGTTCCAAGGTCATATTATCCTGTAACCGTTTCTACTACTCCTTCCTCTACAACTGCATTACAGTCTCCATGACAATTAAACTTTCGTCTCCCTTTACTTACTGTATTACCCTTTCAACATCTCCATATATTTTCTCTCTCCCTTGATCTTCAGCTTGCAACTTCAGGATGTATATCTGAATTATTGTTGGTGCTGGTTTGCTGTAGATTCTGATAAGGACGACCCTATCACTGAACTGTTCACAGTAACACACTCTCTGCCCTACCTTCCTATTCATAACGATTTCTACTCCCGCTATACCATTTTGTGTTGCTGTTGATATTAAGCTATACTCATCTGACCAGAAATCCTTGTCTTCTTTCCATTACACTTCACACAAATTGCCATCGCATATGAAAAGAAATTTACTATTTATACTCCAGTCTGCATTACAACCGATTAATTGAGGTAATTATATAGACAGCGCACAACTAAGATGTTAAACGTGCGACCTGCCGCATACAACCTTATCGTCCAACCCCTCGATATTGGCACCCTCTATCTACTCTCTAAGGTGGTGAGTTCCTGTGGGACCAAACTGCTGATGTCATCCGTCCCTAGGCTTACACGCTACTTAATATAACTTAAACTTACCCCTCACCGCTACCCCGCACAGCTTACTCTCCCAGCTCAACTACTGTAGACAGCTCCGAACACTTCGCTCGGTGCACATTGTTGGGACAAGCCAAAGGTGCACGAAGTGTTTTGTCTACATTTTGTAATAATGAATTTCTTAAAGGATAATCTTTACAAAATGTGAATACAACGTATTACAACTACAGACGAGGGCTATTTTCTTTTTCAACTTTCGACCGATCTGAAAATTTAAACCACAGTGAAAATGCAGGGAGGTTTTGTACATATGTATTAAAATTCCTTCGCGTCGCTTCACAGTTTTAAGTTCAGAGCACACAGTAACCACGTAAAGATGCCAAGAAAATTATGTCTACTGGCGAGTGTGCACGCCTGCTGAGGGGTTTCGCCTGATGTCATGCAGCCCACATTCCGCAATTGTCACGAGTTTCCTTCTTCATGACAATTCGCGGCCGCATACTGCAGGTGTAAGGGAGATGCTCCTGCACAGTTTTTGAGGGAAAGTGTTGGATCGCCCTCCATAAAACTGTGAACTTGGTTTCATTTGATTTTCATCTCTCTGCTCACATGAACCGTTGGCAATGAACAGAGCACTTTTGCACAGACAAGAAGATACGCACCAGAGCAGGCAGTTGGCGGAAATCACAGACGGGTGTCTCCTATGACGAAAGAATTGGAAAGTTGATACCAAGCTACCGTAAGTGTCTAAGTCTGAGCGGCGACTACGTAGGCAACTAGCTGGAAGGTGTAGCTCAAAGCCAGAAATAATACATTTTTAATTTTCACTATGCTCTCTAATTCGTAACTGATCTGAGATTGATAAAAGAAATGGCCCTCATATTAAGAGGATCGCTACTCTGTTTACCAATAAAAACATTATCGTATATTAAAGAAATATTAATCTATTAACTAATGTCTGCACTTCACCTTTAACATTATACATCAGCTAATATTTTTTACTCAGTTTCGAAGTGAGGTTTGGGAGTGAATATTATCACGAGCCAGAAATTTTACAACACTATCCCGAGGTTCTGAAGTTATAAAGTAGCGTGACTGGCAACTAGATAGGGTCTATAATGTGAGCGTCAGGTTGCTATTCTGTCGTTCTGCGCAACAGATTAATCTGAGATGTACCCTTTACCCTGTGGCTCCTGCAAGATGCAATTTCGACCCCCAAACTACTACAGAAGTCAGACAGACGCTCCTAACGTTCTAAAGAGAAATGCCATAAAAAGTTTCAGCAATAAATATCTTCTGGAGTCGTCCGCTGTAAGGAAATGACACAAGAATTCACAAAATTTCGTATGTAACTAGTGGGATACTTGGGTACTGGAGTATTGCTTGTTAGTGTAAGAAAAGCATGAAACTAACGAAAATTATTATTTATTTTGCAAAAATTCTGAGAAATCACAACGGCACTTTTAGTTATGAACTGAACACGTTATTTACTGGTTCTTTTTGGAATGTGAAGTTACCTCTTAAGGATGGGATTTGGTAATGAAATTTCGATACAAAGTTTAGGATTGTTATTGACTTGGCAGAATGGCTGAGACTTGAATAATTATCCGTTAGAATGTTGCTAGGTACGGTCGAGGCTGTCGTGTGTGAAATGCAGTGAAGTGTACTGTTTTGGAGGAAATATGGGGCTCGCAAGAGCAGTAGCACACAATACCGTAAGCTGCGATGATTGCTGTCTGCGCCGCTCGCTGCTGACAAATAAGACAACTCTCGTTCTATCCGGATTCACCTTCGCCAATCAAACTCTCCCTACGTGTTGATGAAGTCAAGGACTCCTATTCGCCCCTAGTCTAACTATTGGCGTGGTACACCGGTCAGATAACCAGTCCACCGTGATTCCACTCAAAAATTCGCTCGCAGCCGTTTAATTATAACTCTGTCCATTCACACCGCACCATAACTGTGGTGGCCAACACAGTGAACAACGCTTCATCGCAAGGACTCAGTATAGAGTCGCACTTCAATCCGCTCTCGACAGAGGTGCTCTCCCAGTGAAGTACTGAGGAGAGACTTGTTCCTCGCTCTTTGAGTACACGTACGAGCGCGCACGCTCTCGTTACGTGTTCTCGCTCCAAGAGCGACAACGGAACAGCCCCTCTCCACGCCAGACGTGAAGGGGTATATCTTTCGGTCTCTTTCATTACTCCTTCAGCTCAAGGCGTCAGAAATATCGTCTGCCAATCAGCATTGCTTTTCTAAAACGGGAGAATAACGTTTCGTTTAAGGCGACCAATCCGGAAATCTGTAGATCGGCGTTTGGCGTTTGCTGTGTCCCTGTGAAAATCTCTGAAACTGCGTGCTATGTGTAAAGAATGCGTAGGCTGGCCACTCCCACACAATGTAGCGCAATTTGCTTTTAAGCCGAACACGGGGTCGTTCCTCCTTTCCCTCGGTCCGCTCCACAGGCGACCACTGGCCGACATAGATAGGTTGGGACTGACCTCCTGGCGTGCGGTTGCTCTCCCGAAGTAAAAGCTTTTGTGACTGTCGTGTCTTTAATGTGTGTGTGTACGCCAGCCTGGAGTATTCCCACCACAGTGCGCACTTGCGATTTATTAGTTATTGGCATATCGTTTACATGAATTCATACAACATTGACTTTATGTTATCGAGTTTGGGTTCGAACGAAGCGTCGTGATGTGCGGAATGTGATTGTGAGGGCGGAATATGTAAGCAATAAAGGTCAGGAGGCCACGATGTCTTACAATAATTACTCTGCGGTAAGACCTCAGCTCATTCTACACAAGAGACACTCGCATACGCTGCTTCTTAGGACTACCACATTTTGACTGAGTATCACTTATTTTCAAGACATGGCACCCAGAAAACTCCTTCTCTTCCCTCGGATGAAGAAACCATTAGTGGCAGACATTTGCAGAATGACGATGGGACAATTTTCGAGCTGGAACCTTTCTTGAACAGACAAAATGTACACTTGCCACAAGCAGAGTCCGTCGGGAAAAATGTGACGCACTGAAGACTGAATATGGAAAGGATAATGAACCTCATCACCAAGTTTCATGGTTGCAGGTTGAATGTTTTGATGTGATGATTATAACTTTATGACTAGACTCGTGTGCGAACTGCTAGAAGTCATATGGAAGATAACGAGTGAAGTAAGTTATTCATTAATCCTATGATCAAAAGATAACTAAACGGAAATGGTTACGGGAAACAGCTTCATAAGGTGTAGCAAGAGAATGCACGTTTCTCCTTGAAAGCACTGCTCTCCGCGAGTAGGGAATAACGTTTTGGCAGTCAGCGGCCAGCCGACGGGCGTGCGGGCCACCGAGCTGTGCTGTACGCACGCACCGGCCCTCTCTCCCGCGGCTGCCGGTGCCAACTTGCCCCCTCGCCCTAATTGCACAACTTTTTGCGTATTCGTCCTGTGTTCCTCGGGTAATGGACGACGGCAACTTCCCGGCCGAAAAAAGCTCGCCATCGTTCCGGTGTCCAGTGCGCCGACTCGCGTATTGCACGAAGGACCGAGTGAGAATCGGATGTTCAACTTTCCGGGAAAAAAAGAATAACACAGGTTTTTATTGCATTGTGGCTTCACTTTCTATACGTTATTCACCAAAAGATTTCCATCCCAAATTTAAATAACATTTTAATCATTGAAGTAATTACAGGAAATGAATGGAACACTGATAAATTGTGCAAATTGATTTTGGAAAAGGGAATCTTTATTCTGCAGACAACCTTGTAAGTGGGGCAACCACAGCTATGAGTATTCGTCTTGGGTATTAATAACCACTTCAGCTATATTTGGCCCTTTATTACTGTGCCACTGCCGGTTTCGTGGCGCTAAAAGCCTCATCTTCACGTGACATTATTAAAACATTAGAGCGGAAAAGCTCGGAATCTTTTTTTCCCAACATTCCTTGTCCATCAAAACAAAACACCGCAAAAAGACGGTATGTTATGAGTTAAAAACTGCAAGATTCAAATATAGGTTATGGGTCGGCTACAAATCGGACCATAGTGTTCACTTACAGGAAAGATGTTGCTTTTAGTGCTACGAAACCGGTAGTGGTACCGTAATAAAAGACCAAACATAGCTGAAGCGCTTATCACTACCAAAGATGAATTTTTATCCTGTTAACAATCGTAAGTAGGCTGTTTAGGTTTTTATGTTGGTAACGCCACGTAGCGCTCTGTATGAAAATCACTGACTGTGCTGTGTGCAGTCTGCGGCTGGTTTGCATTGTTGGAATATTGTAGTGTTGGGCAGTTGGCTGTGAACAGCGCGTAGCGTTGCGCAGTTGGAAGTGAGCCGAGAGCGCTACGTGGCGTTACCAACATAAAAACCTAAACAGTCTAGTTACACAATGTGCTAGGAAGTTTCAGATCTTCACACATTCTGGAGAGGAGCGAAAATTAATTCTCGAAGCAATTCCCCCAGACTGTGGCATTGTTGTGTCTCCATAGCATCATTTCTTCCAGGACTTCTAGTCCTGATATTTGGAAGGTAGTAGGTGAGGATTTAGTGGACGTAACGCTGTGAGGGAGGGTCCTGAGTCGGCTTGGATGGCTCTGTCGGTAAAGTACTTGTCCACGAAAGGCAAAGGTCCTAGGTTCGAGTTCCGTTCCCCACGCACTTATAATCTGTCTGGAAGTATCAAACAGCCAAAACTTAGCGGAAGAGCCAAAATTCATTCTATACATAATACTTTTGTTTAAGTGTTGAACGATATTGAAATGGTGTTTTCCAGTCTCAGGGACGGTTCCCACCATTACGTTTTAGAAACATCAGCACTATTACGGACACGACATAAGAAACTGTGGTAAGGATTCGTTACCCAAAATTCATATTATCGACGACCTGACCATTATCGATGTATTAAAGCGAAAATAAACGCATTCTTCCGTGGAAGCTCTATTTGTGTGAGGCAGTTACAACTGAGTGCACTACCGAAGTCTTACACGTCATCACTTAGAGAACAGTGGTCCTTACTTTGCAGACTTTTTTCCAATTTTCAGATGGATGTGGTATTAATAACGCACAAGTTCCCCGTAAATAAATGTAAAAATGCAAGATGTAATGCGTATAGCCGGCCGCGGTGGCCGTGCGGTTCTAGGCGCTCCAGTCCGGAGCCGCGCTGCTGCTACGGTCGCAGGTTCGAATCCTGCCTCGGGCATGGGTGTGTGTGATGTCCTTAGGTTAATTAGGTTTAAGTAGTTCTAAGTTCTAGGGGACTAATGACCACAGCAGTTGAGTCTCATAGTGCTCAGAGCCATCTGAACCATTTTGTAATGCGTATAAGTGCAGATATTTGTATTGGTGACTGAGTATGGTATACTGAACAACATTACATCGGACTAGTAATTATATCAATTGCAAGTCTTATGTTTTAGGTTGATTTGTATCTTAATGCTTATTTTCCCCTGAGCAGCAGATCAGACGTAAGAGTGTTGACACGCGTACGCAAAACGGTTAGTATACACAAGCAGGCGTAGTCCACATAGTGGTGCAGTACGACTTTGCTGAAAATGTCAGGTCGTGAGATATGTGACGTTTTTGTGGAAAGACTGTTCAAAGCAGAGAAAAAACAACGAACGCACTGATGTGTGTACATATTAAAGTACCACAAATAAAAATATCTGCACTCACACCCGTTACACTACTTTACTAATAGTCTTTAACTAGGAACAATACTTTTTAAATGTACAGTCGTACAGTATTTTGAAGCTAAGGAAACTGAGACCTGCGATATCTCAGCTTGTAAACTTTACGACAGTACTGCCGAAATGACATGTAGGAACTTGCTGATCTTGGGAAAACTTTTCGATAAACTGTATTGTGATCAATAATGCTTCTAGATGGGATGGATGTGGAAGAGTGTGGAGTGAAATGAAACGTTATGGCGACCGATGTCTTTATACATTGCGTAAATTATAACTTTAAGACGTAATACAGTGGTGCCAGTGAACCCTTTATGGAGCACACACAGAAGTATTCTGAAGAAAAAATATTAAGTTACCTGCATTAGATGTATATCGTCGTGTGAACAGTTTTACATGGATTTTTTGAAACTGTTGTCTTTAACCACCAATGCCCGTAAAAATCACAAGGGAACTACAATATAAATAGTATAATGTTGTTCTTGTGCATGAAAAATGGTTGCGTTTCGCAATATTTCACTTGAAATGTCGTAAAACACTTGCATAATAGTAAATACCACAGTTTCATGTTTTGCAGTTGAATTCATCCGACGGTGAAGCCTACATCATCACTTTGGCTTATCCAGTGACCAAAACTGTCGCATCGTACATCATTCACTGGCACATAAGCTACTGTTTTCCTCTTCTTGTGGACTAGATGTTCATCCAGTAGGGGTCACCAGACTCCCTCTTCCCAGAAATCATCAATCCATTTGCAATGTCCTTTGTAAGATCTCGCTAACAGATTTCTGTTGTAACTTATCTTCAATACTACTTCTTTCCCTGTATAGGCATTTTTTATCGCCCAAGACAAAACATCGCCACAAAATCGAAACAAAGTGCTACACCGGTAACTGATGCTCAGATAATCTTACACGGTGTCTACTAAATATGCACACTACATATATTCAGAAACTTCGCACCAGAGAGAATTGAATATCTCTGGTTCAGAGAGCTTGACGTTCCTTGCAAGCGTCATTGCCTTTCCAAGGACGAAACCTGAAGCATATTGCATAAGAAATTGTTTAATTTTGGCGTTGCTTGACAACAACAAGCCAGGGAACAGTCTCTAATTGACGTACAAATGGATCTACGCTAGAACACATGCGCGTTATTTGAGATCTTGAAAATCCTCTCGCCCTGCTAGGCAACCGACGTATTCGGCCTCTATTGTTTGAAGATTATTTTTCTCGTTAAAATCTCCTTGAATATTAAACCCAACCACGTTAAATTATAAAATTGACGTTTGTGTGAATTTTATACCAAATATTGTAAATTTTAACATCGTAAAATTTACAGTTAAAGTTTGTTCCTTTCTGCTTTAAGCTACGACACTACCGTACCTGCAAGTGTTACGTTTAGATTGAATTGTAAACGTGTTTAGTTTTTGCGTAACATTTACAAAAGCCTTTTATCTTTTAGTACCCTCTGGGGAAAGCTTAAATTATTAATGTTAACGAAATAATAAAATTCAAAAGTCTTGTCGATTTAAACCAGTGGAGTTTACAGGGCGAATGGACATTCAAAATCTCGCGGAGTTCGGGTGCGTCGTTGCTTCGGTGGCTTTTGTAGGGCAATTTGTGGTTGTTTCCCGGTTTAAGAGGCCATAGGTTTCCTGTATCAAACTGTTCCATTTCCTGTAGACCACTGTGGTACGTTGTAAACAGCTGAAATTTACACTCCGTATATACGCTCTGTGTCAAGTACAAATGCCTCCAACAAATATACCATCGCATTCTTCACAAAACACAACAAAGTCGCATTCTATGACTACAACGTCCAGAAGCAACAACTGAAAGCAGTCCAGTTTGTGGGATATGAGATGGAATGATCAAATAGGCTTGGTTGTGGGTACAGAAGGTGGCAGACGTCAATACCTCGAAAATACACGGATGAACCAAAATATTAACTAACGTTAATTTAACCCTCAATAACAGGAACTTTACTGGGCAGAACAGTTTAACATCAGACAATAAAGAACCAACTGTTTTCAAGTATGTCAGCGGCAATAACAAACATCAAGCATGAAACCGACTGCAGACCAATACCAAGTAAAATTACGGCAGATAGCACCAAACCAGACTTTAATGTATGTAAAAGTCGGCTCCGCGTCACAAGCTCACGGCAACAAGAAATATTCTTAAACGTCCTCACCAAGATCAGTTCTTTCGGTTGAGCAGGGGCTGTTCCAAGTGGTGACTAGTACACCAATCGTCCTTTGGTAGCTGGTCGCAGCCCGTAGACTCCTTTGCCCAAGTCCGCAGCTCGTGGTCTCGGGGTCGCGTTCTCGCTTCCCGAACACGGGGTCCCGGGTTCGATTCCCGGCGGGGTCAAGGATTTTCACCTGTCTCGAGATGACTGCAAGTGGCAAGATTGGACAGAGAAAAGGTTGGGAATTTGTACGGGCGCTGATAACCACGCAGTTGAGCGCCCCACAATCCCAACATCATCATCATCATCATCATCCTTTGCCCAACGTTCAGCTGCCCACTTTGTCTCCTGTCCTCGCACTTGCACAGGAGCCGCAAAAGCATCATGCAGTCAGCCACGCACTGCTTCGAAGGTGCCCGTCAGATAGTACTCCCATTGACAAACTCCCGCCTGTGAGCCCAGTACACCTGTAAAAGGCTCAGAAGTAGCCGTGAACGACCTCTTGGGTGCCATGCGCGAAGCCCCTGTTTGTAATAGCCAAAGAGTACAGCCACGTGTAACATCGATAAGAGTCAGCACGGCTCAGAAACGACCTCGACGGCAGGCATTATGTACTGAGCATCCATCGTGTTGGTACTGTCTGAGCACTGTGGTTCTTAGCGGTGTTTCGTGTTAAAACATTGGCACACTCCCTGCCGCTAAGTTACCGTTGATGTGACTAGGGCTATTAATTTTGGTACCACGCATTCCTCACCAAACATTAACCCTGCGCTGTGCATTTTCTCTGTGTTCCCATTTGTTCGTTATGAACTCATTTAACTGGACGAGCTACATTTATTTGGGTACCTGCACAGTGTGCGGAATTAACGTCAGTGTTTTACGTTTTGATAACGCCATGTGTACGCGAATGGTACATTGTGATGCGTTTCACGAACAAGTCTTGAGGGGAGGAAGTGGATTAAGGAATGAAAAAACATTTAATGCTGATACATGGTCGTAACGAACGAAGTTACAAGGAAGGCAAACGTGCTGCTTAATGTCCCCCGGATAGCTGAACGGCATTTGATTCAAACAACATTTTTAAATATTTCTGATGTACAAAAAGTTACTTGAGGTGGTCAAGAATAATGGGACAATACATATACTGCAGTCCCCAGTAGTGACCTTGAATATGGTTCAAATGGCTCTGAGCACTACGGGAGATAACTGCTGTGTTCATCAGTCCCCTAGAACTTAGAACTGCTTAAACCTAACTAACCTAAGGACATCACACACATCCATGCCCGAGGCAGGATTCGAACCTGCGACCGCAGCGGTCACGCGGTTCCAGACTGTAGCGCCTAGAACCGCATGGCCACTCGAGCCGACTGACCTTGAATATAAGATTACGGTAGTAGCATCGCACAAAGAAATATCTAAGTAGTCATTTTTACCATGCTCCATACGCGAATGGAACGGCAGGAAACCAAATTACGTGGTTCAATGAAAAGTACTCTGCGTCGTGATCTTCATAGCAGAGGATGAATATAGATGTAGTTATTAAATCATAATAGATATGGCAAAATTTTTATTAGTTATTAGTATCTTACGACTTTTTAAATATTGTAAATTTACCATTTGTAGATTTTGGTGATTCGAAACAGATCCTATATCCCAGTGACAAGTTTACTATTCGTGTGGCACAAAAGTCTTAATAAGTTACATGTGTTCAATTACTAATGCTGGGCTTCCATATTTCCTTTCGTATTTCTAGTTACTAACGCTATCCTGAAATTTGTTGGTCAACAAGTGAATTGAATATGTCATGTTTATCAAATAGTCACCCTGTCGGATGAGTACAGGTTTCACCAAAGCTATTGTTAATAGTTTCTTTCAGGTTCTGAAGGTTACTAAGCTTTGCCCTTAACCAGTCTATGACGGAATGTAGCAGTAACACAGTTTCACTGTTAGTGAGTCTAGGCTTCTTATTTTTGAGTATAATGGAAAGTATGTTAATTCATTATCGTGGGTGTGGTTTATGGGTCGTTTCGAGCTTTTTACAATTCCATTGTGAATCGGTGAATGTGGTATTGTTACACAGCCAGCATAATTCAAATAGCAGTATATCTGAGCAACTTAGGAATGGTACACAGTAAAGACTTCATACTGTGTGGGATGGTTCAATACAGTAGCAACAAAAGGTTAACAGAACGGGGGAACATTGTAATCCCATAAGGGACAAGTTTAGGTCTCTTAAATGACCATGGAAGGGTGTAATGTGTTTTAAACCGTCAAAATTAGTCCATAGCTATAACTCATATTTAAATCAACAATGTACTATTCAAATACAAATCAAACGTGAGATTATCCAAACACTGGAAACGGTAGATCGTAATTTAGTATCGCCAGCTATCTACTTGCTTTTTTTAAAAGTTGTAAATATTGCAGTAATTTTTCACTTCTTCAATGGCCTTTTACACATTTCCCATGTTGACAATTCATCTAGCTGCCACACTACAATATTAAGTACTGTTGTTGCCTTGGCTAGCTCAGCATTACTCATAAATCAGTAAGTGAAAAGAGGTAAACAGCTGATTCAAATATTTAAGTTGAACAAGAAAAATAATACAAATGAGCATAGGTTATATGAAATAATGGGTAAATCACCTAAATAGGGTCTAATTCACGGTTCGCTTGTTATAACAAACCTGACTTTCAATGATATTATTCGTTTCACGAGAAACGCCTCTGAGTCATTTTACGCATCTGCGTTATAAATCAAAATTAAATGGTGTGTAACCATACAAAAAGTGGGCAATCGTGTTAACAGAGCAGACGTTGATTTACGACCAAGTGTGGCAGTCTGGTACTCGTGCACAGACTGGTTGTTAGACAGTTCTTCACTTTTGAGCTGATGGAGAGCAGTGGTAATTCTTCAAGATGAACTTGGTTGCCGCACCGTCGACAGTGATGCTACAAAGCTGGCTTGTTAGTAGTATTGCGAAACCGTTCGATAGCATTGCGTGTCTTACTTACTGGTTTTCTTTGTTCCCCGCGCTTTCTGATTTCCTCAGAGACCGCATCGATCTTGAAACTGTACTGGTGCGACGTTGTGAATTTGTCGTCTTTCTAGCAGTATAAACACAGTTATATTTACGCACATTATTGGTCGTTTTATTCTCATTATGGCGAATTCCTACTGAGATGCTTCACCTGCACCACATGTTAACAATGTTTTTCGCTTAATGTTTTGTAAATGAGTCAAAGAAATTACAAGTACATTTTTACAGGCAAGTACTTTCAGCGGCAGACGAACCACCGATGCTGCGTGCAACAAGTGGCTAAAAATGTACAGTTTTTCTGTCCAGATGAGACCAGTTAGAGAGAGTGAGTTGGAATTGGCCCAAAAAGCAATATTGCCAGAAACACTTGGCACTGGGATGCAGAATGACTAGCGAGAGGCGGCCTACGTAACTCACACAGGGAAAGTGGGCAGACTGCCTACAAAAACGTATCCACTTCTCTGCTGCCTGTTTCGCGTGCACCAAATTCCAGGTTATGTTTTTCAAAGAATTATTAAGTGGTTCTCAGAAAATTAGCTCTCCACTGAAAATGAACTCCCCTAGAATTTCGAGAAAACTCACTATATCCAGCTGTCTACAACAATTATTCATGTCACAGTTGATGTAGCACGTGTACAATGTCAGTAACAGAGTAGAATACTCCAACATTTTGGGTATACATGTTGATGGAAACTTGAACTGCTGTATGAATCATATTTCTAAGCTGCTCAGACTGTTAAGCCCATCCACATTTTCTCTTCGAGTCTTGAGTCTTGGAAACATACGAATCAACCCAACATATTTTGCATATTTCCACCCAATAATGTGTCATGGAATAACTTGAGAAGTAGAATGACGTCCATACCAAGAACGACAGAGAGAAAAAGACCTCTATAGCCCTTTATTAAACCAGTCAGCGGCTCAGAAAGGAGTTCAACATGCAGCAACAGTAACTTTTGATTACTTGCTCAATGATATAAGATTTCTGGCAGAGGGTGTAGAAAGTTTTAAATCTAACCGAAAATCGTTTTGAGTTCTTAACTCTTATTCCATGGACGAAATTTTGTTCGAAAATCAGTAGCCTCTAGAAAAAAAATTAGGGAAAGAAACCTATTTTAAGTGTAGTTGCGTGAATAGGTCAGAAAAGTGATATGTACATTAATGTTAAGACTAATCATGGACACGTAGAATCCAAACTAACTCCTGGCTCAATATCATTTCGATAAAATGATCTAAGTAACACGTGACTAGCTATTCGACTAGCTAATAGATTATATGGATCTCATTGAATAACAATCAAGTTTCCTTTGACGATGTTGTTCCATCTTCATGGTCTTATCCCGTATTTTCTTTGGGTTTGCATATGTAAATCCTGATTTGGCAGTGATTGTTGTAGAGGGTGATTGGATACCCTTCTCCTGTCCACCCCTTCCGAGAATACTTACAAGGTGCAATGTATTTATTAAGAAGACCGGCTATATTTCGCTTGCCCTCATTTGCGGTACTGCTGTGAAGTATGGTGAGCTCACTATACGGGATTTACGGACGACATCGAAAAAGTTGTAGGAATGGAAGCTCGTTTTATAATATTGTGAAATACATTTATCTCTACTAAATCGTACTAATGTAACTGGTGCTTTTCATAGTTAAACTTTCCATTTAATACTGAAGTGCCAAAGAAACTGGTATAGGTATGCGTATTCAAATACAGAGATATGTAAAAAGGCAGAATACGCCGCTGCGGTCGCAACGCCTATATAAGACAACAAGTGCTCGCGGAGTTGTTAGATCGGTCACAGGTGCCAAAATCGCAGGTTATCAAGATTTAAGTGAGTTTGAACGTGGCGTTACAGTTGGTGCACGAGTGATGCGACACAGCATCTCCGAGATGTCGATGCGCTGGGGATTCACCCGTACGACCATTCACGAGTGTACCATGAGTATCAGGAATCCGGTAAAATATCAGATCTCCGATATCGCTGCAGCCGGGAAAAGATCACGCAAGAATGGGACCAACATACAGAATTGCTACAGAGTGGCTTCAGGAGTTTAAACACTTAAGCTGGCCACCAAACTCCAAAGACATGCCTTGCAAAGTGCTGTTCAGAAGAACTCTCCAACCCTTCGTACTCTTATGGATTTATGGACAGCCCTGCAGAATTCATGGTGTCATTTCCCTCCAGCACTACTTCAGACATCAGTCGAGTCTGTGCCACGTCGTGCTGGGCACCTTTGTGTGCTTGCGGGGGCCCTACACGATATTAGGCTGGTGTACCAGTTTCTTGGCTCTTCAGTGTACATGGTTTCTTGGCTCATGCCGAAGACGTTGGCAGTAAGTCCAGTAAGTGGTATAATTATTTATATATAGAATAGTTTTAACTAGCGAATCAATTTTGCATATATACTAATGCAAAGCACATCGCTGTTGACGTTAAGGGCAATGTCCTGACTGACTGACTGACTCCTTGTACAAGAATATATTTAGTTAACACACCAGACACTTTGCACCAAACATTTAACTTATCATCTGCATTAATCCTCCTCCGATTCCTTGTGTACAATGAAAATGGCTAGTCTGTTGTAACCACACATGTTCCATAATCCCTGTTGGGTACTACTCCAACTGCAAAAGTGCGATAAGAAATAATGTCTCTTTCATTGTAGGCCTCCAATCCTTGAAGAGGTTTATCAGTACCTCTTACAATAGCAATTGTTGGCCATGAATTGCCACTAACTACCTCTGTGGTAGTACAAGAAAACTGAATCTTGCAACCAACAAACGTAATAGGTCCTTGTAGTAGCTCCTGTTGTCCTGTTTCATTAGGTGTAATCGAAAACGTATCAACTGTCTTGTACACAGGCATTCTGCTCCTCCTCATGTATCTTCTGCGTCGGTACGGCATGGCTGTGTGTCTCATGCGGCTGCCTCGAGTCGAATGAGCCTGCAGCAGCTTGTGCTGTTGCGGTTGCGCAATACGCGCCGCCATTGCGCTGGCGCGCGGGCTTACTTCTTGCAACGCCTTGATAACAGACAGCACAGGCTGCTACAGGCTCATTCGACTCGAGGCAGCCGCAGGAGACACACAGCCATGCCCTACCGACGCAGAAGATTCATGAGGAGGAGCAGAATGCCTGTGTACAAGACAGTTGATACGTTTTCGATTACACCTACAAGGACCTATTATGTTTGTTGGTTGCAAGATTCAGTTTTCTTGTACTACCACAGAGGTAATTAGTGGCAATTCATGGTTAACAATTGCTATTGTAAGAGGTACTGATAAACCTCTTCAATGATTGCAGGCCTACAATGAAAGAGACATTATTTCTTATCGCACTTTTGCAGTTGGAGTAGTACTCAACAGGGATTATGGAACATGTGTGGTTACAACAGACAAGCCATTTTTTCATTGTACACAAGGAATCGGAGGAGGATGCCGCAGTGTAAGGCGGGTGACCTTGAGCAGGACTTAGCCACTGGAGGAGGCCAGGCGCAACACGGGCCCTAGTATTACTAGGCCCATGTTGCTGGAAAATTCACTTCCGGTTGCGCAATACGCGCCGCCATTGCGCTGGTGCGCAGGCTTACTTCCTGCCACGCCTTGATAACAGACAGCACAGGCTGCTGCAGGCTCATTCGACTCGAGGCAGCCGCAGGAGACACACAGCCATGCCGTACCGACGCAGAAGATACATGAGGAGGAGCAGAATGCCTGTGTACAAGACAGTTGATACGTTTTCGATTACACCTAATGAAACAGGACAACAGGAGCTACTACAAGGACCTATTACGTTTGTTGGTTGCAAGATTCAGTTTTCTTGTACTACCACAGAGGCAGTTAGTGGCAATTCATGGTTAACATCATCGCCAAGCTCAAACCGCTAAGGATAGAAGCTTGAAATTTGAAGAAGGTGTTCATCTTATAGTGTAGGGTTTGTTTAAGAAGGAATTTTTCGAAAGTCTAATCCTAAGGGGTTGAAATAGGGGACGAAAGGTATTTTTGAAAAACGTCGCTATTAAGGCAGTTTTAATGCTAGACTGACGGAAACTAGTATTTTGGTTCTCAGTCATATAATAAAAGAAAAATAGTAGGTGAAAGTTTTTTGAGAATAAATAATTGCTAAAGAACTACTGAAGAATTTTTAAGGCTACATCCATCGCAATTGGTGGGGATCAAAGTTCTTAAGAAAGTATTTCGTTACGTTAAAAAATTTTGAATTTAAATTTATGAAAATTGGTATTTCACTTCTGTTAGATATAAATAAATAATTGCTAGGGGATGAAAGTTGCTATGGAAATATCACCAGAATAGCGCAAAAACCGAGAGAGGTTGCAAAGTGGTTAGCACACTGGACCCGCATTGGGGAGGTCGACGATTGAAACCCGCATCTGACCATCCTGGTTTAGGTTTTCCGTGATTTCCCTAAATCTCTTCAGGCAAATGAATGATGCTTCCTTAAAAAGGGCACGGATAACTTCCTTCCTTATCCTTTTCAGATCTGATGGGATCGGTGACCTCTCCATTTAGTGACCGAATCAAGCAGCCAACCAACAACACAAAATGCAGGATTAGAAAACAAAGTAAACATAGACGCTTCTTGGTCAGAAGTACATTCCGAAAAGACCATGCTTTTATGGTTTCAATTTGCGTGAAAAGCAAAGAAGACGTTGCAGTTTGCGAGAAACATAAAAATTCGATTAAATATAAAGAAAAAATGTCTTTACAGGCGAAGACACATATATGTAATTAAGGCGATGGTGGCGAATAATCTCTTCAGTACAGATGCACACCAGTTTCGAACGCGTACGGGAATCGGCGAACCGCCACGAGTAATGAGGACAATGGATAAGGGTTACTACGTCACTAATGTGCGGATGAGTTGAGTATTTGGGTCTGAGAGAAGTCGCTACTGGGTAGCCCATGCAGTTGCAATGACCCCTGTGTCCTGATGGCGCAGTGGTCGTCGCATCTACCTAGTAAACAGGAGACCCGGGTCCGAATCACGATCTGACACAAATTTTGAACTTTTCCCATTGATTTAAATCAATGCTTGCTCACAACCTGTGTCTATAAGTCTTGAGTAAATCAATTACCTGACTAAAGCGGCCATACTATGAAATAATTGTTGACGGTAACATTGTCTGTCTTTTACAATGTCTGTATCTTCACAATGAAATGTCGTTACTATATAAAAACATAGTAATATCGACGATGTATCCATGCCTTGATGGACTAAAATGACAATAAGTATTTGTCCTTGCTTGTGCGGCAATCACGAAATATGCAAGTGTAATGATTGTAGACTCGGGACTCCGCTAGCGATGAGTAGGAAATCCACGTTTGAGTCCCGGTCCGGCAAACAGCTGACGTAAATCCTAATTCGCTAAATTTGTAATGAAATAATGGTACGAGTATGTTGTTACTGGTATACGACTTGAGCTCTTGCTAAGAAACCGATGTGCAAGGCAATTTAAAATATACGGTCCAGTCGCATTAATGTGACCATCGTCCATATTCGACGTCAAGGTGCAATAACCACTCACAGACAGCAGTTGAGGATGAGTTTACCCTACTCCTCTGGCCAACAAACTCCCCGGGTTTAAACCCAATGGAGAATCTGTGACACTGCCTCGACTCAGCCAGATGGATTCTCAACCAAGAAATCTAAAGCAATTGGCCACGGCAGTGGAGTCAGCATGGCTCCAAATCTGTGTCGGTATCTTTCATAACCTCAATGATGTTTTCCCTGCACGTCACGCAGCAGTCCGTATTGCAAAAGGTCTTTATTAAGGCTTTCGACAAGCAGTCGTATTGAAGTGACTGGACAGTGTATATGAAAATGTAGGAGCCATATTATGTAACACGAAACACAATGCACTAGAGATAAATGTATTTTGAAAGCTGTATTGTCTGCTGTAACGCAGATACCAGTGATAATGGGCATATGTGCCTGATACTAGTCCAGCAATGTATACTTAAAAGTAATCGCTGCTGGAGCTAGCGTATACAGAGTGTTTCAAACTTTTGAGCCAGACTGAAACAGGTGATAGTAGGCCCACAACCGATGATATTGAGATAGGGGACCGGCGGTGGGAAATGCAGAACTACAGTATTATGGACATACACAGTGTACACTCCATAACAACAACGTAGCTCATAGTAATTGTTCAAAGCGACGACAGCCTTTCTCAATGGATGTATTGCCATGGCGCATGCGGTTCTGCGGCACTTTAGCGAAAATGTCCCTGGAACAGGCAGCGGTTGGTCAACAGCGTACACCCCTCGGTACCAAACAGTCACGACCGCATGCATGGTACCGGCGCATTAAGCTGCGTTGCATGCTCAGCACTATCCCTGGTGCCAGCTGTCCACTACTTCAGACAGACGGTGATGTGTCCATGGTGAGGTGACTTACTGTGTACAGTGCATGACACACAGACAAAGAAGGAACGCAACTCGTCACGAGAGTTGGCAGACATGCATTTAACGCATGGTGCAGTAGCATGTAGTCCTCATAAAGCAGTGTGAAAGTACAGAGAACGCTTTCGCAACAAGCGTGATTCTGCATGGAAGAAGTTTATCTCTATGGATACCAACTTACGAGAGACAAGGTCGTTCACGCTTCAAAGACCTGGCCAGTGTTCCTGCCTACGACATACACGAACACCAGAATTTGAGGAGATGGTGTTGGATCTTGTGGCCGAGCACCCAACAATAAGCAGCCTGTGAAATGCACACTTCGAAGGATGCAATGTGGAGAGTACTGGTGGAACAGGCATTACTGAGACCCTCTTTCCCTTCTGTCAATGGATTATCCACCACAGTATTGTAGCGCCGAACTTCGTACAATTTGTATCACGGATGAGGCTTCATTCACAGGTGATGACAGCCATGTTGGGAGTGAGGAGAGTCTTCACGCCACATACATCAATAGCCACCAGCAACAATCCTCCGTCAACTTGCGGGCGAGCATTGTCCAAGATCATTAAATAGGGCCCTATTTCCTGTCTTCCCGTTTGACTGGTCCATGTTACCTGGCATTCCTATGAGTTGTGCTGCCACAGTTCGTGGAGACTGTATCCCTTGTAGTCCGTGACAGGATGTGGTTTCACCAAGACGGTGGACCAGGCCACTTCGATATTAACATCCGCCAGCACCTGAACACCATGTACCCTCGTTGTTGGACTGGAAGTGGAAAACTGTCCCATGCCCAGGGCGAACGACGAATCTCACACCTGTGTACTTTCTTCTTTAATGTTACGTCAAGATGTTGGTGTACGAATCCCCCATAGAAGCAGATGAAAATGTGCTTGCTAGGGGTCCAGCTGCCTGTCTCCTTGTACAACAGACACCACGAATCTTTTAAAGAGTACAGCAGAACTTCATGCGCAGCCCGCCATGCATGCATTGAAACTGGCGGTAGTCAATTTGAACAAATATTATGAGCCACGTTGTTGTTATGCGCTGTACGCAATTCAATATTCAAGAAAGGAAATAGGAGTAACCCAAATTACATACCCATATCACTGACCTCAGTTAGCAGTAGGATTTTGTAGCATATAGAGTACTCGAACATTATGAATCACCTTGAAGAAAATGACTTATTGATACATAACCAACACGGATTCAGAAAATATCGTTCTTGTGCAACACAGCTAGCTCTTTATTCGCAAGACGTAGTGAGTGCTATCGACAAGGGATCTCAGATCGATTCCATAATCCTAAATTTCCAGAAGGCTTTTGATACCGTTCCTCAAAAGCAACTATTAATCAAATTGCGTGCATATGGAGTATCGTCTCAGTTGAGTGACTGGATTCGTGATATCTCCTCAGAGAAGTCACAGTTCGTAGTGATAGATGGTAAATCATCGAGTAGAACAGAAGTGGTATCTGGCGTCCCGCAAGGTAGTGTCATAGGCCCTCTGGTGTTCCTGATTTACATAAATGATCCAGGTGATGATCTGAGCAGCCCCTTTAGATTGTTTGCAGCTGATGCTGTAATGTACCGTCTAGTAAAATCATCAGACGATCAATTCCAATTACAAAATGATCTAGAGAGAATTTCCGAGTGGTGCGAAAAGTAGCAGTTGGCACTAAACAAAGAAAAGTGCGAGGTCATCCACATGGAAACTAAAAGAAATGCGATAAATTTTGGGCACACGATCAATCGCAAAAATCTAAGGGCTGTCAATTCGACTGAATACCTAGGAATTACAATTACGAGCAACTTAAGTTGGGAAGACCACATAGATAATATTGTGGGGAAGGCGAAACAAATTCTTCGCTTTGTTGGCAGAACACTTAGAAAATGCGACAAAGCCACAAAAGAGACAGCTTACATTACACTTGTCCATCTTCTGCTGGAATACTGCTGTGCGGTGTGGGATCCTTACCAGGTAGGATTGACGGAGGACGTCGAAAAAGTGCAAAGAAGGGTAGCCCGTTTCGTGTTATCGCGCAGTAGGGGTGAGAGTGTCACTGATATGATACGCGAGTTGGGGTAGCAGTCACTGAAACAAAGGCGGTTTTCTTTGCGGCGAGATCTATTTACGAAATTTCAATACCAACTTTCTCTTCCGGATGCGAAAATATTTTTTGACACCCACCAGCGTAGGGAGAAATGATCATGTTAATAAAATAAGAGAAATCAGAGCTCGAACGGAAAGATTTAGGTGTTCCTTTTCCCCAGGTGCCATTCGAGAGTGGAATGGTACAGAAGTAGTATGAAAATGGTTCGATGAACCCTCTGCCAGGCACTTAAGTGTGAATTGCAGAGTAAACATGTAGATGTAGACGTAGTTGTAGACGCTGTGTATAACAGAATAGATATGCATTTCCGCCTGGTGGCTCCCCATCTCAATACGAGCTGTTGTGGAGCCAGTATCGCCTGTTTCGGTTTGTCCGAAGGGGTTTGAGACAGGCTGGATATAAATAGGATTTTTCAAAGTCTTTGCTTCAATCGTCTAAGGGTGATAGAGCACTCCACGGGGGAAATCTTTTGTTAGAGCCAAATTTTACACTGACGTTCCGGCGACACTAGCCGTCGTTCATAATTCATTCACGGAAAGATAGCACGATGTACGCACTCTGCGGCCACCATATGCAGTTTGTGTTACCTCTAAGTCACTCATCTGCTCTGCGTGACAGGAGGGTAGGCCGAGTTTCTAAAATATCTTTATCTTCAAGCACACAATCAATCTTATCGTTTTCATGTTGAAAATGTCTAAGTTGCAGGAGTAGATAGCATGCAGATACTGCACACTTGGTTAGTAGGCACTGCTAATTTGGTGAAATCTCGTCGTCCCTGGTCAGCCAAATTCCGACGCTCAGTATCGCCCGAAAGTTCCAGCGAACATTTTGTCTGTAACAAAAGTTGTACTTCGTGATGTGGTCTGTCACCCGTAGACGTCTGGTGCAAAGATTTTGAAACGATATTATACAGGGTGAGTCACTTAACATTACCGCTGGATATATTTCGTAAACCACATCAAATACTGACGAATCGATTCCACAGACCGAACGTGAGGAGAGGGGTTAGTGTAACTGGTTACAACAAACCATAAAAAAATGCACGGAAGTATGTTTTTTAACACAAACCTACGTTTTTTTAAATGGAACCCCGTTAGTTTTGTTAGCACATCTGAACATATAAACAAATACGTAATCTGTGCCGTTTGTTGCATTGTAAAATGTTAATTACATCCGGAGATATTGTAACCTAAAGTTGACGCTTGAGTACCACTCCTCCGCTGTTCGATCGTGTGTATCGGAGAGCACCGAATTACGTAGGGATCCAAAGGGAACGGTGATGGTCCTTAGGTACAGAAGAGACTGGAACAGCACATTACGTCCACATGCTAACACCTTTTTATTGGTCTTTTTCACTGACGCACATGTACATTACCATGAGGGGTGAGGTACACGTACACACGTGGTTTCCGTTTTCAATTACGGAGTGGAATAGAGTGTGTCACGACATGTCAGGCCAATAGATGTTCAATGTGGTGGCCATCATTTGCTGCACACAATTGCAATCTCTGGCGCAATGAATGTCGTACACGCCGCATTACATCTGGTGTAATGTCGCCGCAGGCTGCCACAATACGTTGTTTCATATCCTCTGGGGTAGTAGGCACATCACGGTACACATTCTCCTTTATCGTACCCCACAGAAAGAAGTCCAGAGGTGTAAGATCAGGAGAACGGGCTGGTCAATTTATGCGTCCTCCACGTCCTATGAAACGCCCGTCGAACATCTTGTCAAGGGTCAGCCTAGTGTTAATTGCGGAATGTGCAGGTGCACCATCATGCTGATACCACATACGTCGCCGCGTTTCCAGTGGGACATTTTCGAGCAACGTTGGCAGATCACTCTGTAGAAACGCGATGTATATTGCAGCTATTTGGGCACCTGCAATGAAGTGAGGACAATGTTTCAAGCGTCAACTTTAGGTTACAATATCTCCGGATGTGGCCGGCCGCGGTGGTCTCGCGGTTCTAGGCGCGCAGTCCGGAACCGTGCGACTGTTGCGGTCGCAGGTTCGAATCCTGCCTCGGGCATGGATGTGTGTGATGTCCTTAGGTTAGTTAGGTTTAAGTAGTTCTAAGTTCTAGGGGACTGATGACCACAGCAGTTGAGTCCCATAGTGCTCAGAGCCATTTGAGCCATCTCCGGATGTAATTAACATTTTACAATGCAACAAACGGCACTGATTACGTATTTGTTTATATGTTCAGATGTGCTAACAACACTAACGTGGTTCCATTTAAAAAAACGTAGGTTTGTGTTAAAAAACATACTTCCGTGCATTTTTGTATGGTTTGTATTAAACAATTACACTAGCCCCTCTCCTCACGTTCGGTCTGTGGAATCGGTTCGTCAGTATTTGATGTGGTTTACGAAATATATCCAGCGGTAACGTTAGGTGACTCACCCTGTATACTTCCAGTACCTGCAACCTGCAGCTTTTTATGATTAGATGGACAAACAGTAGCCTGAAAAGGGTCAGAAGCGAGGGTGTTCTGAATACGGGTGATAAAGTACGCAGTATTAGCCAAACATTACTTTTGAAAAAGCAGGAAAACAAAAAAAGGGCGACAAACACTCGACAAAACACAGCTAATCGGCTGTATTGGGACAAGTTATCGGAACGCCCGCACTTTGCGAGAACTGGTGCTGACGCCCATAAAACCAGAAAAAAATTGCGAATAAAATGTGGCCCGAAGCGGACGTCGGAGAGCGGCCAGCAGGAATTGCTCCTCTTCGTGTGGCGTGTGGCGTGTATCCGTGTCCTCTTCCTGACCTTGCACTCACGGATTCGTTTATTGATGCCCAGTTTGGGCTTCACGTTGCAGCTTTCGTCCTTCGGCGTTAAGCACACGTGGCTAGAATATCACGAACTTTTAGGTAAACCACTGATCAACCGTCTTAATACGTCGTTAGAGATCGATGGTTCTCAATTAAGAGAAGATACACACACACTCCTCATCACCCTTTGCGCCTACGTACTTCATGAATGAATGGAAACATGGATTCCTTCCGCCTCTTGTCGCCGCAGCCGCATCATAATTCTCTTTGTGGAGAACAAACCATCTCTCTTCGTCTTACGTCGGGAAGGAGTAATGCAGCGAACGCCAAAACGATGAAAAGGGGAACACACCTCCTTCCCGTCAAGCTCACATCAAAATCTAATTTTCACCGCTGACAGAAAGCCGATAATTCGCTCACACATCATTGCCCGCCGACGATATTCAGAGGAAAGTGCCGGCTACGACGAGCTCCCCGACTTCCGTGGCAGATAACAACTAATAGTAACCAATATCGACAGTAAGACAGAATGTGTGGACTCTTGTGAACAGTAACATTACAAAGAAAGTATATCTTCGACCCACAGAAATAACGACTCTATGTATGCTAAAATTAAAAATTGAAGCAGGAAGTGAAAGTTTCCTGAATAAGTGGGCCCTCACAGTTCAGTGTCTTATAACACAAGAACTGGCAACTGATGAATTCGCTCATCACCGACATTTCTTTATTCATTTATTTGATTTATTTGTTTAACCTGATATTTTCCATCGAATCATGGTTTCATATGTATGGTATTTTTTTACATCACCATTACCTAAGAAACAACGATAATTTTAATATGGGAGATACTAATGTCCTAGTGTTAATATAATTTAAAAATTATATGAACGTATGTAGAGAGAACGTGAAAAAGTTAATACTAGCAGTGCTGACTGTTGCTTCTACTGCTGCTGCTGCAATAATAACAACAACAATAATCATAATAATAATAGTGATTTTGGCAGATACAAAATCTTATAATGGGTGTACAAAGGCTATTTATTAAGCTGAGTTCTGAGGGACATTAATTTAGCTGGACTGTAGAAGTAAGAGCATTGGGCATTGGGGAAAATCTGGTTGGAAAGAAGGATGTGGTGAGGTAACGAACGCGTACAGACATAATGGTAGTCATTACTGTTGCTTCAGTAGATAGTCATTAACCGTCTTTTGAAGCTGGAGATGTAGTTCAGTTTGTTAATATAATGAGGGAGCTCATTCCAGAGTCTGGCTTCCGTATCTGGAAAGGAATTCGAGAAAGTGGTTGAGCGATGGAGTAGAACAGAAAGGATTTTGCTCCGATAGTAACGGGTGTTTCTGCCGTGTTGTTCAGACATGAATGATAAGGTCTAGAAGAGATATGAGGGACTGTACGTTCGTGAGACAGTTTCTGCGTTTGTGTGCGCGTAGCCAGTATAGTTGTACATAACATGGTGAAATATGATCAAAGATTCCAACGTCACAGACATATCAGTAAGAGGCGTTTATAGCCTGCTAAAGGCGCCGTGAGTTTTCACGCGAATATTGCTGTAATCAACAACTGGAAGCGTAAATGTCTGCATTAGTTTCTTTTCAGGTCGAAACGGAATAGCTTTTTATATATTTATAGAGTATGGAAAGAGGCTGATGCCTTCTTGTAAATTGCCTCTGTGCGGTCTATTATTTCTCCTAGACTCTTTGGCGAGGGAGATAAGTCGATATTTGTACCATTTAACATTAAAGATGGTAGGGACTGGTGACATCTCGGACTAATGACCTACCATGACTGTTAGGGTTTTGGATGCATTGAGCTTTAACCCTATATTCTACGCTCATTAAGATAGTCATACAGGTCATTACTGAAATTCTCGATAGCTGTCTTTAAGTTTATTGGTTTTGCACGTAGGTACGACTGGAGGTCATCGGCACAGTTTCCTGAGACAGTCAGCTTAATACAAAGGGATAAATTTTGGATACGGCAGTTGTTTCCAGTCTGTGTAAACTAAGTTTTATGAGAATGATGGTCAAATTGAAAACATCCTGACATTCGATCGAATGAATGTGGCAAACTATCTTGTGACCACACTCAGTCTATCCGGGAGAGGCGATCATTAATCCGACTCCCGGATACTGTCCATATCTTCCTCACTATTCAGTTTAACCTTCTGCGCAATATACTATACGAATAAACAGTGCAATATCAGCCCACCTCTTTTTCAAAATAATTTCAGGGGACTATTCCTATGGCATATCAGCTACTGATGTTTTTCTCCATTCCTTGTCCAGCCGATTCTGTGTTCCATTTCCACTCATGTTTCTAGTAAAGGAACGAACATTAAAATTCATTTTTTAAGGTTGACAGATATACTTCACCAAGTGATCAGGATAACGGATTTAAAGGAAAGAATATTAGGTTTTAATGTCCCGTCGACACGAAGGTCATTAGAGGTGGGTTATAAATTCGGACAGGTCGAGGATTGTGTAGAAAGTCCAAATTTGTCCAGTCCAAAGTATTCATCCGTTGAGGACACTCTATAGGAAACATAAATTGAGATGTCTGGACCAGGTTTTTGAGAATATGGTTCTTCAATGTGCTTAGCACTGTACCACTTCGCTGGATAGGATGTAAGACGAATGTCCAGCCCCCCCCCACGATTTTTTTGGAGGCGGCTTACCCTACGTTTTACTGAACATGAAAAGAAATTGTAACCATGCAGCACGGTGAATATAAGGTGAATTCGGTGAGCTACTTGCCA
This sequence comes from Schistocerca nitens, assembly GCF_023898315.1. Classification (NCBI taxonomy): domain Eukaryota; kingdom Metazoa; phylum Arthropoda; class Insecta; order Orthoptera; family Acrididae; genus Schistocerca; species Schistocerca nitens. The sequence goes on from NC_064614.1 coordinate 688,074,165, forward strand.
TAAACTGTCATACGATGACGACTGTCTCATTGTACTGTATGAAAAAATCGTATCACGGGAAAAATGTTGCCACAGTTTGAGCTTCGTGATAACTAACTACACAACACAGCATATGTTTAGTGAACGATTCAGGCAGGGAAACCTGCTATCCGTTAATTTGTACTGCACCATGTAAAGGTGACACAAAAGCTCAATATTCGTTTACTTTCTTTGATCTGAGCTATCTGCCTAGAGAAGAATGATGGGGAACAGCTTGCACCCAGAAACGAGAAGTCTTATCAAGGTGCAGTAATTAATATACTGGCTTCAAATCTCACATCGTCAGAGATACTTAGGATAAACACTGCGCAGATTACAGGACAATCAATTAGCGCTAGATCGCACAATGTGAACCTGACTAGTTCATTTGAATCAAAGGCAGATATTCTGTAGGTAATGAGAGTTCAAAAATGGTTCTGAGCACTATGGGACTTAACATCTATGGACATCAGTCCCCTAGAACTAAGAACTACTTAAACCTAACTAACCTAAGGACATCACACAACACCCAGTCATCACGAGGCAGAGAAAATCCCTGACCCCGCCGGGAATCGAACCCGGGAACCCGGGCGCGGGAAGTGAGAACGCTACCACACGACCACGAGCTGCGGACGGTAACGAGGGATGGAGAGGTTAGATATCACCTGGAAAGTACTGAGACATTTCTTCCATTAGTTGATTCGTAACCACATCAAATCATTGTGCTCGGTCGAACTGAACGGAAGATGATGTGGATGGGGTGAAGGCATGACCAATAAATAACATGGTGGAGACTCGGCCTCCACGGATGACAATACGATAATTAATTCCAATTTGATGTGTTTTAAAGTAGCAATAGCATTCTTCCACCGCACCTGTGACGTGTCCTTCGCAAAGCAAACCTCCATTGATGAATTGCATGGTTTTCACCAGATTTCAATTTTTCTTTCACTTTTATTTTGCCAGTAAGAATAAATACGTTACAAACATTAATTTGTCTAAACCTTTGGCAGTCCACCCTTTGATCAGTTTTTCTCTGCTCCGAAGACCAATCCGTTGCAGTATACGTTTTGTCCCACACATTTGTGAAGATGAAGGAAGTAACGGTAGTATCCAAAAGTGCAAGAAAATAGCTTATCAGTAGAAATAGTGAGCTAGGAGCAGAAATTTGTCTCCTTTTGTATCCGATGAGGCTATCTTTAATTTCCGTTTTGAAAATTCAAACGCCGTCGCTTTATTGTTGGAATTTAATAATTATGTTCCCGAGACCATTCGTCAATTTCATTAAAGGCATCTTCTGTGAATTTGTAGTTATTGGTTTTCTCCTTTCTTATCGTCATAGGTTAGACGCCGCACTACCAATTCAGTTATAGAAATCGACACATATTCAGTCTAGATATTTTGGTTTCATAGTCTTTATACTTACCTTTTCGTTAGCTAAATGCCGTGAAACACTTCGCTACTAATTGGCAAGAACTGCAGATCTATCTTAGGGGAAGTAAAGTTCTGTTACTCGTTAACATGTGGACAGATGCACGCATATTTTGACAGGTCAAATGAGTTACTATTAAACCGACTTAAGATGGTGAAAGGTGTCTCGAACAGTGAGACGGCGTCGAGGGCGCCATGTCACTCTGTAGCTCGGCTGTGAAGACCCGAAGATGTCTTATAACGGCCGACAGCAGAAATGGCCCAGATTAAATCACAACACCGTCATAAAAAAGGTTATGAGTTTCCGACACATGCTGCAGATCCCTTTAGATAATACGTATGCCTTTATTAAACCTCAGTAGCATGCTAAAAGCAGAAGCAATAGACTTTAGCAATAAGTGAAAAAATTTACAGAAACAGTATTTAATGGTCATCAAACATTAATACACACATTACTAAAATGGATCCCGCAAACAGAGATCTTGCGAAACTAAGCTCACTTTGTTCCTCCATGAGATTCATTGCACTGTAGGCAATGGCGCTAAGGTCGCTCCCGTGTTCCTTAGCTACAGGAAGGCATTCGGCACCGTCCGGAGTAACCCAAGAAAGTGTGATAGGACGTTTACTGTTCACAATGTACATAAAGGATCTAGTAGAAAGCGTCGGATGCTCTTGAAAACTGTTCGCAGATGATGCGGTTGCCTATAACAAGATAGCAACGCCAAAGACAGTAATTACTTGCACAACAACATACAGAGGATTGATGCCGGTTATCGCAGTTAACACTGAACGTAAACAAATGTAACATACTGAACGCACACAGGAAAGGAAATCCACTACTGTACAACTAAACTATCGACGAGAAACTGATGGAAACAGTATGTATGGCAAAATATCCAGGAGTAACCATTCAGATCGACGTTAAGTAGAATGACCACGTGAAACAAATAGTAGGAAAATCTGATGCTAGACTGAGATTCATAGGAAGACTGTTATTGAAATGAAACTCATCCACAACGAAAGTGGCTTATCAGGCACTTGTTCGTCCGATTCTTGGGTATTGTACATCAGTATGGGATCTGTAACATGTAGGACTTATAGAAGAGGTAGATCTAATGAAGAGCGGTGCTTTTCGTCACGGGATCGTTTAGTCGGCGCGAGAGCGTTAGCGAGAGGTTCAACAAACTCCTTTGGCGAACCTTATATGAGAGGCACTATCTGTTACGGAGCGGTTCACTATTAAAATTTCGAGAGAGCAGAGTCGAACAACATATTCCTTCCTCCCATGTACATATTGAGTAACGACCACGACGAGAAAATTAGAGAAATGGGAGCAAACACAGAGGCTTACCGACAATAATTCGACCCAAGCGCCATTCGAAAATGGAACAGGGAAGTGGGGATCAGTTAGTGGTTCAGATGGCTCCAAGCACTATGGGACTTAACATCTGAGGTCATCAGTCATCAGTTAGTGGTACCAGAAGTACCCTGCACGACACACCATTAGGTGACTTGCGAAGCATGATGTAGATGTAGACCTCACTTCGTCGGACCTTGTATCTGGAAAAAATTACAGTATGCAAGAAAACAAACGGAGTAGAAGGGACGGACACATCAAGTTCCGGATGTTCATAGTCTATTACAGGATGCAATCAGTGATACTTGACAGTTATGTGAGCGCTTTCTGAATGTAACACAGGACATAGACTACGGTACGACAGACATCCCGAGGAAACGTTTCATAGTCTATCACCTGTAGCCGAGAGCTGCTAGATCAATACAGCAGGGTGAGACGACGAATTCAGTAAGAATGAAATTACAAGAAATACATACCCTTAGCTGCTTACAGCCGTTGATAAATATCAACGGGGACTGTTGGAAATGTGTGCCCCGACCGGTACGCAAACACGGAATCTCCTGCTTACATGGCGGACACTGTCCGACTGAGCCATCGGGGACACGGAGGGTAGTGCGACTGCAGGGACATATCTCTGGCACGTTCCCCGTGAGACCCACACTTCCAACTTACTGTCACCACACTACATTTGTAGTGCCCCTGCCCACTGTACTCATTACACGAGGCAGTCAAGTTATCGATTCCCGTAAGACTTCGGGCAATTTGAGTGCAAGCCTCATCTGTATGAAGATGGTATCTGTTCTTTCGGACATGTCCGGAAGAACAGCTACCATCTTCATATAATTCAACAAGAGTCCAGCGAGCGGAGCGGCGAGGCCCTGCGCGTTGTCGTAGTGGGAGTCCAGCGGCAGTGGCAACGAAACAATGGTGACTTAGCGTAGCTGGCGATGATTCGCTTGAGATGATGTGCTGAAGAGAACTTCCGGAAGACCGGCGGCAGGGTATATAGCCACCTTTGTAGTTCAACGGTGGCCACATCGTGCCGGAAAAGCTACGTCTACGGTCGCTAACATCGGTGCATCTTCGTCCATTGATGGCTAAAATACACTGTCTGACCTAAAAAAAGTAGCACCCGGAATGCATTGTCAAAAGTCATCATCACTTTGTATATGTACACAAAATCAGTGGATACGTCAATGATTAGAGCTGCAATTCTCTGTGAGCGGCAGAACAGTCACCAGCATTTGTGCTGTTCGGGTTGAGTGCTGTTACCATGCCTCTTACGATAGACAATAGGCGTCAAGAGTGTCAGATGTTGAGTAGTCCCTATGAAAGATACGGAGATATCGCATATTCGTGACAGGTAGCGTTGTAAGTACCTGAAAAGTATTTGAAAGGGGCGTCATTGTAGATCTCCATTTGGACGGATGATTGCAGCGTCCAGTATTCATGTTTCGGGGCAGGCATACTCGTCGTCAAGGGTGCCATCGCACACCACTACGAAGACCGCCGTGTTGTCCACGAAGTACGTCTTAACCGTTTCACGTCTGCACCTGCCAGTAATGTAGTTCTGCAACATTCTGTGACAGCCCGCACATTGGTCGGACGCTAGAAACAGTCGGCCTAGGGAATTACGTCCCATGCGTAGGCTACAAACAGATCGAAGCTTCACAGAGAGGGCACGAAAAAGAAGAAAATAGACTTTCTAAAACACAGAAACACCAATCAGTGCAAGGTTGATAATATTCTTAAAAGGCACTAGGCTGGAACAGTACATATTGCCCCACGACCGTGTCTTTTTACCAACAAGTATAGTTAACGGCTTTAACGCACGGTGAAAATTACTGTACCGTTACATTTACTAATCGCCAACTCAACTCATTGACTTCGTCTTGCATGAGAACATTAACTACAAGAATACAACTATCGAGTGCACAGAAAGAAATGCTGCGCATTTAATTATGCTAGTGGCGAGCCTCGTGCCTTTAGGAAAGTTGAGCACTGATTACGCCAACGAACAGATTCTTTGACGGCACAAAAGGTAACGCGTAATTAAATTGATTACTTGCAAACAGCTCGCCTTACAACTACCATTAACTTTCATTCTTCGACCTAGCGAAGTCGAGAGGACGACGGTTCAAACCGGCGTCCGGCCTTCCTGATTTAGGTTTCCCGTGATTTCCCTAAATCGCTTCAGGCAGATGCCGGACTGGTTCCTTTGAAAGGGCACAGCCGACTTCCTTGCCCATCCATCCCTAATCAAATGCGATCGATGACCTCGCTGATTGGTCCCCTCCGCCAGATCAACCAAACAACCAGATTTCTTCGAGAAACTCAACACAGTTTTCAGTGACATGGCGGAAAGCGCTGCCTCTTTAACAAATTAAGGAACAACGCCAGTGAATAGACGTCGTGAAAGAAACGACGTTAGACGCACAGACCATTAATAAGCCACAAAATTTCGTAACAACGACTTAGCACACTTCAACTACTGGCAAGGATGGAACGACAGCAAAGTCATGTAGGATAACGGCTCACAACAGCATATCACTGCTGGCCAGCTACCAAAATGTCAAGAAATTCGGAGTACAATTTAGCAAGTATGCTCACCGTTTCTAAAATTTCTAAAATCGAAGTCTATATGTGATGACGCATCCGTAGGTCAGCAAGAGTGAACAGACAGGTACACACTCTTGCTCGATCGCGCCCAGATATCACCGTCGGCGACAATCCTCGTGTGTTCCTCTAGCATGCCTTCCCCATACGTGGAACAGCGAGCCACTCTTCACTCGTTGCCCTGTGCTACCCGCTGACGTCACGTGGAGCCACTCCACTAGCGTCCTGGTCTGCCCGTTTAGCGCATACGCTGGCTCTTAAATTTCCAGACTGTTACGGAATCCGGAATTCAGTACTGCTTGAAGACACTTTGATTGCGAGTGTCGGTACAGAGGTATCGAGTTAATACTGCCAAGTTATTGTAAGTTTTGTAATCACCGAAACAATGTCACACGCCCTCTCAACCTGTGAATTTCAGTTTCATCTTGGGTATTATCTACATCTACATCCATACTCCGCAATCCACCATACAACTAGCATCTTCTCTCCCTGTTCCAATCCCAAACAGGACGAGGGAAAAATGACTGCCTATATGCCTCTGTACGAGCCCTAATCTCTCTTATCTTATCTTTGTGGTCTTTTCGCGAAATATAATTTGGCACCAGTAAATTGTACTGCAGTCAGCCTCAAATGCTGGTTCTCTAAATTTCCTCAGTAGCGATTCACGAAAAGAACGCATCCTTTCCTCTAGAGACTCCCACCCGAGTTCCTGAAGCATTTCCGTAACACTCGCGTTATGATCAAACCTACCAGTAACAAATGTAGCAGCCCGCCTCTGAATTGCTTCTGTGTCCTCCCTCAATCCGACCTGATAGGGATCCCAAACGCTCGAGCAGTACTCAAGAATAGGTCGTATTAGTGTATTATAAGCGGTCTCCTTTACAGATGAACCACATCTTCCCAAAATTCTACCAATGAACCGAAGACGACTTCCCCACAACTGCCATTACATGCTTGTCCCACTTCATATCGCTCTGCAATGTTACGCCCAAATATTTAATCGACGTGACTGTGTCAAGGGCTACACTACTAATGGAGTATTCAAACATTACGGGATTCTTTTTCCTATTCATCTGCATTAATTTACATTTATCTATTTTAGAGTTAGCTGCCATTCTTTACACCAATCACAAATCCTGTCCAAGTCATCTTGTATCCTCCTACAGTCACGCAACGACGACACCTTCCCGTACACCACAGCATCATCAGCAAACAACCGCACATTGCTATCCACCCTATCTAAAAGATCATTTATGTAGATAGAAAACAACAGCGGACCTACCACACTTCCCTGGGGCAATCCAGATGATACCCTCACCTCCGATGAACATTCACCATCGAGGACAACGCATTGGGTTCTATTACTTAAGACGTCTTCGAGCCATTCACATATTTGGGAACCAATCCCATATGCTCGTATCGTAGTTAGGAGTCTGCAGTGGGGCACCGAGTCAAACGCTTTCTGGAAATCAAGGAATATGGCATCCGTCTGATACCCTTCATCCATGGTTCACAAGATATCATGTGGAAAAAGGGCGAGTTGCGTTTCGCAGGAGCGATGATTTCTAAAGCCGTGCTGATGCATGGACAGCAACTTCTCTGTCTCAAGGAAATTCATTATATACGAACTGAGAATATGTTCGAGAATCCTGCAACAAACCGATGTTAAGGATATTGGTCTGTAATTTTGAGGATCCGTCCTTCTACCCTTCTTATATAGAGGCGTCACCTGCGCTTCTTTCCAGTCGCTCGGGACTTTACGTTGGGCAAGAGATTCGCGATAAATGCAAGCTAAGTAAGGAGTGAATGCAGTAGAGGACTCTCTGTAACACCGAATTGGAATCCCATCAGGATCTGGCGATTTATTCATTTTCAAACCGCTTCAGCTGTATTTTGGTCTTTTATTACTGTACCACTAAGATCAGAATATAGATTAAACAGTTATTAATATCCAAGATGAATACTCATAGCTGTGGTTGCCCCATCTACAAGGTTGTCTGCACAAGTTTCATTTTATTTCCTGCTCCCTTCTAGTTGATTCAAATTTTTTTGTCAGGCAGTGTATAAGAATAGCAAATTCCATTCACAGTTATTTTCATCCCAAATTATGTCTATATTTCTCCTATATCTGGCGCGAATATCTGATGAATAACTTTGGCGAGAAGCCCGCCAAGGTATTCTGGAGAACTTCTGAAAAGCTTGGAAGGCAGGAGAAAAGGTGCTCGCTGAACTAAAGCACTGTGCGCGGATGGTGAGTCGTGCTTGGACAGCTCAGCCTGTAGAGCACTTAGCCGCGGATAACAACGAACTGAGGTGCAAGTCCTGGTCCGGCACAGGAGCACATCAGCACATATTCCACTAAAATGGGAAAATTCACTCTGGAAGTCGCCGTTTGTGTACGATGCATCCTACATCTTCTTCGTGTTCGATACGTGTGCTGAATGCAACTGATAGCAGCTTGCAGCGGAACGCTTGCACTGTCCAGAAAGCTGCGAAGCCGATGCCACGGGAGGACGTAGCCGCGCAGGTGGCTGGCGGGTGGTGTTTGCACGCGACGTGGCTTTGCCGGCGCGCGACGTGCGACAAATTGGTGCGCGCTTGCCCCTGCCCCGGCCCCGGCCCGCTGTTCAAATCGTGACTAATGAGCGCGCTTCCCTAACGAGCGGCTGGGGAGGCGGCTGCCGTGCTGCCGCCCCGGATCACGTTCCCTGAATACCGCCCCTATCTCCCGCCAGCCATGGTGATCGTCTCAAGTTCCCTCTTGATGACCCCGTCTGCAGGCAAGGAGTGCAGTTCAGGGAATAACCTGTACCAAATCCAAAAGTATCTGCTTGCAGTCACTACATGAGAGCAATGGAATTTTACATGGTCACAACAGCGGGCACAGGTGTATAGTGTTCGAGTGTGCCGAAGCTGTACCATTCTTTAATGCCAGAGAAATTTTACTTTAAAATTATCTGAAAACAGGCTGGATCGCATAAATATTGTATTTAAACTAGTGGCCGGTTTCAACCTTTTGTTCTTACACCATCTTCAGACCTGATTACTATTAATATTAAAGCCTTTATGATGACAGGACCTGGGCTGGTTGAGAAGACTGCTGTAGAGAGGCCTAATCGACTGCTGACTGTGGCTCAGCTTCTCGTGGTTAATTAGTGAGAGGCCAGTCCCCTGTCTCCAGCATGATGTCATTACTGGCCAATGAATGTGAATCGTCACTATAAGCAAAATGTAAATGCTGTGTGACTAGGGCCTCCCGTCGGGTAGACCGTTCGCCGGGTGCAAGTCTTTCGATTTGACGCCACTTCGGTGACTTGCGCGTCGATGGAGGTGAAATGATAATGATTAGCACAACACAACACCCAGTCCCTGCGCGGAGAAAATCTCCGACCCAGCCGGGAATCGAACCCGGGCCCTTAGTATTGACATTCTGTTGCGCTGACCACTCAGCTACCGGGGGTGGAAGCTGTGAATATAAGGAGTCGGATACCTCGCGAAGGGCCATTGCCCACTCCAGCACATAAAGCAGCATGTGTTCAGTGTGCCAGAAGAACCCCAAACTGGACTGTAGCTGCCTGCAGGCGTGTACTGTAGTCAGGAGTCGCAATTTTGTCTCTTTTTCAAACGATGCATGTGTACCGGCGCCCTCGTATGGTGTTTATCCTGCATCTGCATGGATACCCTGAAAATCACATTTAAGTGCCTGGCAGAGGACTGAGAATGTAGTTCAGGCTGTAGAAGGTTCTGTGATGTAAAACAAGTCACAAGCACCAAGAAGAGAAAACAAGATTCCGAGGAGAAAGGTCGGTAATGGACAACATGTTCACAATGAAAGTAATACGTGAAAAACGCGCAAAGGTTTACAGGAGACGCGTGTTGCATTGATTTTCCTAGAGAAACCATACGATAATGTACACACCAACAAATTGAGTTAAAAACTGGACCAGAGGCTCTACCTAAAATTATTTAATTTCTTCTGTTCCAGCAGACAAGTACTCACACTTCTTCATGTTTATCTTGAGGCCAGCCTTATTGTATTCGTCTTTAAGCTCTTTACATACAGCTCAGATCATATTCATCCTCTGCTTGTACGGTCTGGTCATCTGCAAAACACGGGCTAAATATTTTGCTATTCTCTACTTTCACTTCCATAACCTGATCTTTTTATGCCACGTCTGCAGGGTTTCCTCTAGGTGTCAGCACATCTTCCTACCGCAGATTCTTGTTCACCTCGAATTCTTCTGTCCAACTAATCCCAATCCTTACTCTTGCTGTGCTATTTTTACATATCTTCGTAACAGATTCAGAACCGTGCTGCTGGGCGTGATCACCACTCAACCATCTGTGACAAAAGGGGAACAAGAGAAGTAAAACTGCTCGCTGACAGGCGTGTTATGAAGAATAATATTTCATTCATCAACAGCAACCCAGTTTTCAGCAGTTAAGTAAGTAGAAGTTAGACTGGCTCTTTGCCTTCACACTCATACATTAGGCAAAGTAAATTTTAGCAAATTTTAATACGAGGAATCAGGAGCACTGATTAGTTTCCATAACTCTCCACGTTTACGTCGAGGGACTGCTCTTTCCACAGGCAAATATCAAAGGCGGCATAGACTTACAGAAAGCTCTATCTTAATTCGGTGGTGGTAACTGAAGTTCTGCAAGTCTGTAGTACTGAAAAACTGGAAACCCGTAAGATCTGCATCCTGATGCATCGCCCTGAGTTCTGCCCCACGCTGCCGCAGCAATCTCATTCCCGTTCTAACAAATCCCGCCGTTACATACGGCTCCGCTACTTGGACCTCCGCCAGTTGCCCCTAGACCAACGCTGCACAGTGCCTCGTGTATATTCCTTACTCCACCACAGTCTGCAAACATACGGAAGCTGAATAAGCCACTCCTGGCAGGACCACAAGACCAGCTGCCACGCCAAGTGGCTCGCTTAAGCTTTACGTACATAGTGGAAATGGAACACACTGTGAATTCACTTACATATTCGGATTACTCAACTTCCTCTTCTCAGTCGAAAATCACATTCATCAAAAAGATACTCAACAGTACATTATCAAAGACGGAGAATAATGAAAATGGATTAGAAGGGCATCAGTTTCAGTTTAGGGAAAACTGATGGACTGAAGTAGCAGTTCTAGTACTCTGGTTTACCATAGAGAGGAGAACTAGGGGTAGAAAGAAAACAGATACATATATTACATCTTTAGATTTGGTGAAGGCTTCTCATAAAGTGAAATAGAGTAAAAAAATTTATTATTCTTAGTCTTGTGATACCAACTACATGGAGAAAAGCGTAATCCATTCTTTGACTGCGAAGTAGACGCATAGTCATCGCTGATGGGTTGTTTGCTGTCACTCCGAAAACACCATCGCCGTAGCTACGATGATAAACAAGTTTCACAAAACTCTGTATCACCAAGGAAATTCATATTGTGATTTGCACATAAGCTGTCTGTACGTATCGGAACACTGGCGTGATCATGTCTATGGCTTCCTTCAAGCTGACCGGATTAACTGGGTCAGGCACTCCACAACCTTTAAGAATTCAGTACTCAGTCGCCTTTTCTCATCCATGTCGATAGTACTTTTGAATGGGCCTCTGCATATTAGTGTGGCAGTGAATTAGTACAACAGCCCCTAATTTCAATAATTAAGGACGATAATTTAAGGAGATGGGACCTGGATACACTGATTAAACCAGAGGTTGTACAGAGTTTCAGGGAGAGCATAAGGGAACAATTGACAGGAATGGGGGAAAGAAATACAGTAGAAGAGGAATGGGTAGCTTTGAGGGATGAAGAAGTGAAGGCAAGAGCTAGTAGAAATCCTTGGGTAACAAAAGAAATATTGAATTTAATTGATCAAAGGAGAAAATATAAAAATGCAGTAAATAAAGCAGGCAAAAAGGAATACAAACCTCTCAGAAATGAGATCGACAGGAACTGCAAAATGGCTAAGCAGGGATGGCTAGAGGACAAAGGTCTATCTCACTAGGGGTAAGATAGATACTGCCTACAGGAAAATTAAAGAGACCTTTGGAGAAAAGAGAACCACTTGTGTGAATATCAAGAGCTCAGATGGAAACCCATTTCTAAGCAAAGAAGGGAAAGCAGAAAGGTGGAAGGAGTATATAGAGGGTCTATACAAGGGCGATGTACTTGAGGACAATATTATGGAAACGGAAGAGGATGTAGAAGAAGATGAAATGGGAGACATAATACTGCGTGAAGAGTTTGACAGAGCACTGAAAGACCTAGGCCTAAGTCGAAAGAAGGCCCCGGGAGTAGACAACATTCCATTAGAACTACTGACAGCCTTGGGAGAGCAAGTCCTGACAAAACTCTACCATCTGGTGAGCAAGATGTATGAGACAGGCGAAATTCCCTCAGACTTCAAGAAGAATATAATAATTCTAATCCCAAAGGAAGCAGGTGTTGACAGATGTGAAAATTACCGAACTATCAGTTTAATAAGTCACAGCTGCAAAATACTAACGCGAATTCTTTACAGACGAATGGAAAAACTGGTAGAAGCCGACCTCGGGGAAGATCAGTTTGGATTCCGTAGAAATGTTGGAACACGTGAGGCAATACTGACCCTACGACTTATCTTAGAAGAAACATTAAGGCAAGGCAAACGTTCGTTTGTAGCATTTGTAGACTTAGAGAAATCTTTTGGCAATATTGACTGGAATACTCCCTTTCAAATTCTGAAGGTGGCAGGGGTAAAACACAGGGAGCGAAAGGCTATTTACAATTTGTACAGAAATCAGATGGCAGTTATAAGAGTCGAGGGACATGAAAGGGAAGCAGTGGTTGGGAAGGGAGTGAGACAGGGTTGTAGCCTATCCCCGATGTTATTCAATCTGTATATTGAGCAAGCAGTAAAGGAAACAAAAGAAAAGTTCGGAGTAGGTATTAAAACCCATGGAGAAGAAATAAAAACTTTGAGGTCCGCCGATGACATTGTAATTCTGTCAAAGACAGCAATGTACTTGGAAGAGCAGTTGAACGGAATGGACAGTGTTTTGAAAGGAGGGTATAAGATGAACATCAACAAAAGCAAAACAAGGATAATGGAATGTAGTTGAATTAAGTCAGGTGATACTGAGGGAATTAGATTAGGAAATGAGACACTTAAAGTAGTAAACGAGTTTTGCTATTTGGGGAGCAAACTAACTGATGATGGTCGAAGTAGAGAGGATATAAAATGTAGATTGGCAATATCAGGGAAAGCGTTTCTGAAGAAGAGAAATTTGTTAACATCAAGTATAGACTTAAGTGTCAGGAAGTCGTTTCTGAAAGTATTATGGAAGTGAAACATGGACAATAAATAGTTTAGACAACAAGAGAATAGAAGCTTTCGAAATGTGGTGGTACATAAGAATGCTGAAGATAAGATCACATAACTAATGGGGAGGTATTGATCAGAATTGAGGAGAAGAGGAGTTTGTGGCACAACGTGGATGGTAAAAATTGGCGTCACAACATTCAAGAACAATAGCAGCAAATCGACATTGTTGAAATCATCACAGCAGTGACGCCAAACTTTCATTTCACAAAAACTACTCCACATAAGTCACTGGCATTAACTCCGCTGTGAACCATGGTACACGTGGTGTATAAAAAAGTACCCGCGTGCTACTACAAGTGCCATTTCATTGATAGTTGTCTGTAAGATGAAATAGAAGATGAAATCAGTAGGGTGCATTTTCGCTTCCATGTCTTCCATAACGTGCTCATACTCTTCGGGACGATATTTTTGATCACGGGTGAATTCTTCAGAGATTCCAGATGGAGCATTCGGAATTCGGAAGTAGAAGAAAGAGACAAAATGAGACGGAGGAAATGGAGGCGGATGGGAGGGATCAACAAGACGCCGCGGGCTTTCTTTCGCCGCTTCAGCGGACGATATCGAGGCGAGGAACGCTGCGACGTGTTTAATGTGCCAGAAAATTTGCAATGCGGCGGCAAGCTGCGCAACTACCATTCCCAGGAACGATTCCCTGCTGCGGGCGTGGCGCCTACTACTGCTGTGTTCCTCCTTCTAAGGGACTGCCAGGTGATGGGAGCAGAATCAAGGTGCGCCGTTAGTGCTGTATTCGTCTCCGTCCAGGCCCTCTGATTTATGTCTCACGTGGTTTCCCGAAAAGGCCGCACTGTAGGTAACCCATGCATTTGTACGTCAGATAGTGTTTTTCTTCTTTTTCTGTGAAAAGAGCGCATTGTACCTGTTGAGATTGCGTCGAACTTTCCTTTACATCACACGTACCAGTTGTTTAAATACACTGACGGAAGTGAAAGAAGTTACACAATGGAAACCCTCAGCAAACGCTATGAAACAGAGACTTTACTTTTTCTATGCCTATTCCTGCACTTACGTACGAGCACGTGCTGTCTGTTGAGCACATCCTAACATTGCTGAAGCTTTTTAGTTGGGGATACGAACACAGTATTCCCAGTACACGTCCACATGCAGCTTATCACCATATTTCGGTATCTGAAAGGACTCGAACGAGTAACATGAAGGACATAAACCGACAAATCGTGTATACAGCTGGCTTTAGCGCACGAACAGTAGAAAGACTGCAGTCGAGTGGACTCGGAATAGCAGTGTGGCAAGAAGAAAAGACGCTTATCTTTCCAAGAAGGACTGCGCATTGAGATGAACGTAGTACTGTTACTAACTAATAGATGGAAATCCAACTGGGGTTACAGGCAGAGTGTCTCCACGAAGGGTGGGTGATAGGTTAATGGAGGCCGGGTTGCCACCTGGAGCTGCCTCTGCCGTTTGACGATGACACCACAGCACATAATGAACTGTCTGCAGGCGACAAACATGACCCAGTCTTTCCTGCCTTTTTGTGGGGTACGAGCAGCAGATTAGAACGTGTGCAGCAGAGACATGGACTGAGACTTGTGTCACAAGCTGCGCCCTGGTCGCGAATGGAACAGTGGCCCGAAAATGTAGAATAATTTTTTTTTTACTTCACGTCTATAATAACAAACTTATTTGTCCTCAGACTATCGGTTTCGGTCAGCAATGAACATCTTCAGATCTGCAGCAAAATATGGGAAGCAACACAAAAACAACTAGTGGATTGTCTACAGATTAAAGTAATAAAACGGCCATGATGGAAAGTATTACTGACATAAATTGGAAATTTTGCGCCTTAGATATGATAACGCATACTTGTTTTGCTAAAAAAAAAAGAATTCCTAATACACTGGAGACGTAGTGGCATCGTCAAATGCTAAAACAAAATCAGCGTTAGCATCGTCACACATATATAAATTATAGTATATACAAGAGTCGTCTTGCCAGCAGCACCCAGTTGTTCAAAACAAATTTCCGTGCAATAGCCACAAAATATTTGTGTCGCAAGCTCGCCATATGTCGCTGCTGTAGGCGTACACATATTCTTCAATAGTAATTGTACGATGTAATATAAAAAGAGGAATACAATCAGTTATGTCCATAGCGGGCTTATAAGGTGTGAAAGTCATTACAGTAATAAACTGCAATAAATTAAAACACGACAGAAGTTAGATTGTTAAAAAGGAAAAATTTAATTGACAGTAATTCTGATACGCTCTAGTGGCGATATTTTAGATAATGACATAAGTAATAAACAGCTTTCAGAGCTATGGGAACGCGACCGGCAGAGGGCCCCTCGTACCCTGCGGCGATGGCGTTCCGAGAGAAGAATGACAGAACACCGTACCAGTCAATTTACTGTTTTAAGCTGTAGGCAATCCACTGGTTATATTTGTGTTTTTTCCCATATTTTGCTGCTTATCTGAAGATGATCAATGCTGACCGAAATCGGTAATCTCAGAACCTACAAGTTTGTGACTATAGACATGAAATAAGAGAAATATATGAGACCCAAGCCGGCCGAAGTGGCCGTGCGGTTAAAGGCGCTGCAGTCTGGAACCGCAAGACCGCTACGGTCGCAGGTTCGAATCCTGCCTCGGGCATGGATGTTTGTGATGTCCTTAGGTTAGTTAGGTTTAACTAGTTCTAAGTTCTAGGGGACTAATGACCTCAGCAGTTGAGTCCCATAGTGCTCAGAGCCATTTGAACCATTTTATGAGACCCAAGGTACGAGACTTGTTGCGCCCTGTTAAAGGCGACGTAGTTCTTCGTGTGCCCGGTGTGTATGGTGTCCCTTTCGAATGCTGTAGCACCTATATAGGCCACACAATTCGCACAGTTGCAGGGCGTTGTACCGAGCTCAAATGGTTCAAATTGCTCTGAGCACTAGGGAACTTAACTTCTGAGGTCATCAGTTCCCTAGAACTTCTTAAACCTAACTAAACTAAGAACATCACACACACCAATGCCCGAGGCAGTCGTGCGGTTCCAGACTGTAGCGCCTAGAATCGCTCGGCCACCCCAGCCGGCGTACCGAGCACAAGTGACATATTAAACAAGGAGAGCTTGACAAGTCAGCCGTAGCTGAACATTGTCTCGAAGATGTACTTAAAATACAGTATCAGAACTCGAGAGTCTTGGCTCAATAGTCAGCAATTGGGATTCCGTTATGTAAGAGAGGGGCTGATATTAGAATGAACAGCAACAATTTTAACAGGGACCGAGGTACAGACGGCCGCTGTGGCCGAGCGGTTCTAAGTCTAGGGACTGATGACCTCAGATGTTAAGTCCCATAGTGCTTAGAGCCATTTTGAACCACATAGTGGGAGTGGAGGTGGGCTTTGAATCGAGAAAGAAAGCAAAGACGGATGCTTGACGCTCGTTGGGAGGCGGGTGCGGCAAGCGTGGAGCCCCTCTCGTCACCTGACGTCACTCGGTTCCGCGACAGGCCGTGGCGCGTACGTCACTGCAGGTCTTACAAGCGCCAGATCTGGGAGGGAGTAACTATTCCCCAGACGAGTGTAATAGTTCTTGACTGCGTGTTTAAATGCATCCATTTCCTCGATGGCACGCGATAAAATTAAAACTTTTATTGGTTACCTCTTCAGTTAAGTAATCATTTCCCATGAGCCCTGAACGAGACGAGCGTTCGTGAAGTGTGGCTCACAAGCCGACTAGTGTGACGTCACAAGTTCTTTGGTTGGTGCCAAAAGCTGAAGTCGTCCCTGCATAGGCGGCAAACCGAGTCAGCCCCGGCAGTCAGTGGTTTCACTCCTGACAACGATGGTGGAGATAGCCATCGAAAGCTCCAGGATTTTATTAGAACTAACGCGACTTAAAAACCGAGATTTTATTCATGACACAGAAATGCAGAAGACAAAAACAACGAATATACAGGACAGAGTTAATCAGTTCAAAGATGGCAAAGAACCAGGGCCTGGAGCAGTAAATATTGCGTTCTTGAGGGCTGGGTCAAACGTGTTATTTGAACATGTCGCAAAGCTATTTAACCTCTGTCTTAGTGGAAAGGAAATCCCTGTCGAGTTTCAAGAAGGATTCATCAGAAATGTATTTTAAAATGGAAGCAAGGACGACTTCGTAAATAACGGAAGCGATGTTCTCAGTTCCATACTGAGACCGTATGGTAAGGTCCTCAAAAGCATTAGACAGGTGACTGACGAGACAACGACTCTTGACTTGGTGACACACTTTTTATAGACTTACAGAAGACCTGGGGCAGTGTACCACTTTCTAGAATACGGGATTTACATGAGGAAACAAAAAATTCATAAATATTGTGTACAAGCCATTAGAAAGCTGTATTCAGATAATATTTGTCATGTTAACCCTCGAGCGGGCGCGCTTTTAAAGAAAGGACAACAGCAGAATTTTTTTAAGCCATATCGATGCCTTAATCTTGAGCTATTGCGCCATTGCTGCCGTGTACTCCAATGTAGACGTTTTCCCGACAATGTTAAAGTGGTTTCAGTTCATTTGGTTAGCTTTCTCAGTTTGTTTTCTGATTTGTAAGCAAGAACGTGTCGAATGTTGTACAAAGTACAATGAGGGCCTGATGGTGTGACAGTTGGAAGCTTTGTTCCAGCTGTTAATGTCCAAGGGAAAGTGTACTAAAAAGTTAACTATACTTGCTCGTTTTGTCTTTAGTTTTTAGAGATGCACGTTAAACGTTACTTTTGTTACACCGACATCTAAATGTATTTATTCACTTCAGTTCTTTGATGTTTTGTTCCAATTCAAAGGCTTTATCAGACCAAGAAATTCTCAAACTGTTAGAAGAAGATGATGATAAAGTCCATCCAGACTTTATAGCGTTGAAGTAGATTTGAGTGATGAAAAAACTGAATAGGACCATGGCAGTGAATCTGAAATTGAAGGTGAGGATAGTGATGATCCCGAAGAGACAGCAGATGTACGAGGGTTCTTTATTGAAAAGACAAAATTCCACTTTGGTGTAAAGGCGAGTGTGCTAAAACATCAAAAACCAACAGAAAAAACATTATGCAAATTCCACCAGATCCGGAGAGAAATGTGATGAGTAAAACTGATGAAGTTAATGCTTTTTTGGAAAGTAATTGACCTTGACTTTATTGATCAAATCGTAAACTGTACAAATATCTAAATAAATAAACAGCAAGACACACACCAGTTCTCGCGCAAAAGAGGTAATAAAGTGACGAAATAATGGCTGTGTTCGGGATTTTTTTTTTTTTTAATGAAGAAAATGCCATCATGCTGGCCAGCAGACAAACAGGAATGTTACTGCTTAGGACTGCAGTGAGTTCCAATAGGTTTCTGTTTTTTCTAAGCTGTATGTTGTTTGTTGATATGTGAACGAGGAATGACAGGAGAAAAACTGATAAGCTGATTGCAATTCGTAGAGTATTGGATCTTTTTTGCTAATAAATGTTAATGTTCTTACAGTCTCGTGAATTCACCACGATAAATGAAATACTTCACCCCTACGGAGACCGTTGTAGATGGATTCAGTACATACGCAGCCAACCAACTAAATATGAGACAAAAATGTTCTCTGTGTGAAGCACAAACATTTTATTGCAGTAATCAGGAGGTTTATTGCGGCGTGCTACCAAAGGATAATATCGGTTGTCTAAAACTGCCGCGGACATAGTAAAAAGATATGTGGTGCCTACAGGAAATTCTAACAGGAACCTTAGATCTGACAATTGGTACAAAAGCTACCTCCTTTCTGAATATTTGCTCGAGAAGTCTATCACTTGCATTGGTACAACAACGAAGAACAGATGTGAAATTCTTCCAGAATTTCTCTCAAACAAAACAAAAGAAATTGGAAGTGCAATGTTTGGATTTCAACAGGATAAGACCTTAGTTTCATATGGTCCTTGTAAAAACTGATATCACAGTTTTGTCTGCTGTGCATGACATGGCGACAGTGGATGAAGAAACACACAAACCTGATATTATAATTGAGCACAACATGGCAAAAGGTAGAGTCGACGTTTTAGCTACAATGTGTGCCTGATACTCCATTTCAAGAATTACAAGGAGATGGCCATTGGCTACTTTTTCATTTTTCTGAACATTGCCGTAATTATTTCGCAAACAAATTGTCTGCGTAAGGTGTTACGAAAGTGAAAATACATCAGAAAAACTGGCTAAATTTTTATTTAAAGAATTAAAAGAGCGAAAGGTTTTGATATAAAGGTTGAAGATAGTGAATATTAACTGCTTTCTTCAGTAAGTATAATAGTATTGTGGGGCAGCGGGTGGGATTAATTTTTGTTATATAATGTTTGGTTTGTAGAAACACTTCCCGGCCGATGCACCATATGTGGGGCGGCGGGTGGAATTATTTGCTTTATATAAAATGTTTTTTAATGTAGAAAAGATGCATTTCCCTGCCGTTCAACCATATGTGGGGCGGCGGGTGGAATTAATTGTTATATAAATGTTCCTATTATTTATGCTGTCTTTTGCCGTTCTCAACACTGGCTCTCTAACTACAATATTGGCAACCAGAAAGTGATTAGCATAACGTGAAGCCTGTAATTAGATTTCCTAGTGCCCACTTCATCTGAGAAATACACTTATAGCTACAGCTTATAGCTCTGAGGAATTAGGAGATTGTCTGGGATTCATAATCAAAAACGATCCTGTAAAAACGTTCGCTATATTCTGAAAGTCGCAGATCAAAAAAAGGAATCCACACAATCCAACTACCAGAGAAGTTCAGAGTCTAATGCGCTGATGCAACTATAACTGTCCAAATTAAATGCTTAAGTGAATGCTCGCCATAATTTGATGATAATGTTCATCAAACGCCACGCTAAATAATGATAGAATGTCTGTCCCGCGACGGCACGTGAAAATACGACATACGCAAACTGAAGATAGATCATTAAAGTCATCCCAGTATTAACACTTCACTCGAAAATGATTTCATGGTTACGCGTATCCCGAGTAACTTATTACGGCATCCGAGGCTGTTTGTAGCAATGATACCGACGCGACGCGACTCCCGACACAGGTGGTGTGCTAATCAGCGTCTGGAGAGAACTGGGGCCTTGGTTCCTCATCAGAGTTCTTATATACACTCCTGGAAATGGAAAAAAGAACACATTGACACCGGTGTGTCAGACCCACCATACTTGCTCCGGACACTGCGAGAGGGCTGTACAAGCAATGATCACACGCACGGCACAGCGGACACACCAGGAACCGCGGTGTTGGCCGTCGAATGGCGCTAGCTGCGCAGCATTTGTGCACCGCCGCCGTCAGTGTCAGCCAGTTTGCCGTGGCATACGGAGCTCCATCGCAGTCTTTAACACTGGTAGCATGCCGCGACAGCGTGGACGTGAACCGTATGTGCAGTTGACGGACTTTGAGCGAGGGCGTATAGTGGGCATGCGGGAGGCCGGGTGGACGTACCGCCGAATTGCTCAACACGTGGGGCGTGAGGTCTCCACAGTACATCGATGTTGTCGCCAGTGGTCGGCGGAAGGTGCACGTGCCCGTCGACCTGGGACCGGACCGCAGCGACGCACGGATGCACGCCAAGACCGTAGGATCCTACGCAGTGCCGTAGGGGACCGCACCGCCACTTCCCAGCAAATTAGGGACACTGTTGCTCCTGGGGTATCGGCGAGGACCATTCGCAACCGTCTCCATGAAGCTGGGCTACGGTCCCGCACACCGTTAGGCCGTCTTCCACTCACGCCCCAACATCGTGCAGCCCGCCTCCAGTGGTGTCGCGACAGGCGTGAATGGAGGGACGAATGGAGACGTGTCGTCTTCAGCGATGAGAGTCGCTTCTGCCTTGGTGCCAATGATGGTCGTATGCGTGTTTGGCGCCGTGCAGGTGAGCGCCACAATCAGGACTGCATACGACCGAGGCACACAGGGCCAACACCCGGCATCATGGTGTGGGGAGCGATCTCCTACACTGGCCGTACACCACTGGTGATCGTCGAGGGGACACTGAATAGTGCACGGTACATCCAAACCGTCATCGAACCCATCGTTCTACCATTCCTAGACCGGCAAGGGAACTTGCTGTTCCAACAGGACAATGCACGTCCGCATGTATCCCGTGCCACCCAACGTGCTCTAGAAGGTGTAAGTCAACTACCCTGGCCAGCAAGATCTCCGGATCTGTCCCCCATTGAGCATGTTTGGGACTGGATGAAGTGTCGTCTCACGCGGTCTGCACGTCCAGCACGAACGCTGGTCCAACTGAGGCGCCAGGTGGAAATGGCATGGCAAGCCGTTCCACAGGACTACATCCAGCATCTCTACGATCGTCTCCATGGGAGAATAGCAGCCTGCATTGCTGCGAAAGGTGGATATACACTGTACTAGTGCCGACATTGTGCATGCTCTGTTGCCTGTGTCTATGTGCCTGTGGTTCTGTCAGTGTGATCATGTGATGTATCTGACCCCAGGAATGTGTCAATAAAGTTTCCCCTTCCTGGGACAATGAATTCACGGTGTTCTTATTTCAATTTCCAGGAGTGTATAAAGCCGCGCTGCGGACGGCTAAGGGAACGCCTGATAAATCGGCTCTCCCAACTAGCCACTGGGCTAGTAATGCACCACTTTAAGTTACCGAATAAATCATTGCTTCCTTTGCTGATGGCCGATGAAGCTCTCAATTTAAATGTGCAATCAGCACACAGGTAAGTAAGCATAATAAAAGTCAGACGTGGCTAAGTAAAATATTTTGGGCGAGAGAATTAATTTAATTACACTACACGCAGTAGACGAACTCTGAACTTGCCCTTTGGAGATACGCTATCGCTATAGTTTTATAGTTATTCAATTGAAACTTCTCACATCTTTATGATTATAGCGTATCTCCAATCTACTTAAATATAAACATCCTAGCCTTATTTATTAGCCTACTTAATCTATCTTGCTTCCTTAATTTTTAAGCCAAAAACCAGAAAATCATGAATTTCAACTGAAATCTTAATTTGTGAGATCCAAAGTACTGTTTCTATTAAATTATTATAAAAAAGGAATCTAAATATTAATTTTTAAGTCTCTAGCTCTTTTCTGTTGCGCCTATGATTTTTACAGAAAAGTCCAAATTTCGAAAATGGTTAAAGTTATTGAACTGACATTCAACACATGTTGATTTAGTATTACTCCTGACATGCTAGAAACGTCTCAGATTATTTACTTGATTTTTAAAGTATTGCGCAACATTTACGACGTCAGAGCTAGTTACAGCGGACTAGGCTGGCACACAATGGAAAGACTGATGTGAATTTTATACAGCGTGAGTAGGCTGCTTCCCTACATCACCCTCAACTTAATTTTTTTTAATGTTAATGAACGAAAAAAAATTTAATTACGAAAAGGGAAACAAGAGTACAGCTTAACTCCCTATAAAAATTAAAATTGAAATGTAAACATATAGAAATATTAAAAAAACTGATTACCTACTTTAATTATTTAAATTGCTGGCATGTTCACTGCCTCTTAAGCAACATTATCCCTCAAAATTTAAGCAAAATCAGTGAAACACTTTGGCATACATATTGCCTTAGACAAACAAACACATAAAATATGTAAAATTATGAAAATCTTAGATCCATGAAATACATTTTTACATACACAAATTCAAAGAAAATAACACAGTTATTCATGATACATAAACAGATGATTATATCCTAGCAGTCTTTTCTAAACTTGAAAGAAAATTTTACAATCATGACAGTTTCATTTTTACACATGTAGTTGTAGCCGCTTTGGCTTGCGTTCTACACTTCCATTCATAAGGGTAGGGGAGGGGAAGTTGCTATGGTGTGCGTCCTTCACGTTCACTCTAAATTACATGGGGAAAGGGGAGGGGTCACTGTGAGTTGTGTCCAAGTCACCCCACGCTTTCACGCAGCAACCAGGCTGCCATTATCTGGTTTGTCCCGTAAAACAAACAAAAAGAGTGCCTCAGACTCTGTTCACTTAATATCTAAGGGTGGGTCACAATGAAATGGGGATATACATTTTATCTTCCAATATGTTACTGGAACAAAGTTAACAGAACCTTTTTAATTTTACTCTCACGGTTACTTGACAGTCATAAAATCGGTAAACAAATGGCTCAAAACGCCGTTAGTCACGTACTAGAGAAAATTTATGCTCAAGGCATACAGTCATGAATCCTATGTAATCTCAATTTATTATTTCCGGGCCAGAACACTGAACCAATGCTCGGTACATTCCTGATACATTTGTATTTTATTCACTTAGCTGACTCATCTTCGATTACCTTATTCTTAGAGATAGTATGAGTATATGTGATTAGTAATTGTCTTCTCAGCTTCTTTGTACATATGAGTAACTTGTGGTAATAGTATAGTTCTGAGTGTTCAAAACACACTACGTTTAGTTGGCTACTAAATCCACTTATTGGTCCTCTGCTGCTATGTCAGTTACACATCTGCAAATACACTCCTGGAAATTGAAATAAGAACACCGTGAATTCATTGTCCCAGGAAGGGGAAACTTTATTGACACATTCCTGGGGTCAGATACATCACATGATCACACTGACAGAACCACAGGCACATAGACACAGGCAACAGAGCATGCACAATGTCGGCACTAGTACAGTGTATATCCACCTTTCGCAGCAATGCAGGCTGCTATTCTCCCATGGAGACGATCGTAGAGATGCTGGATGTAGTCCTGTGGAACGGCTTGCCATGCCATTTCCACCTGGCGCCTCAGTTGGACCAGCGTTCGTGCTGGACGTGCAGACCGCGTGAGACGACGCTTCATCCAGTCCCAAACATGCTCAATGGGGGACAGATCTGGAGATCTTGCTGGCCAGGGTAGTTGACTTACACCTTCTAGAGCACGTTGGGTGGCACGGGATACATGTGGACGTGCATTGTCCTGTTGGAACAGCAAGTTCCCTTGCCGGTCTAGGAATGGTAGAACGATGGGTTCGATGACGGTTTGGATGTACCGTGCACTATTCAGTGTCCCCTCGACGATCACCAGTGGTGTACGGCCAGTGTAGGAGATCGCTCCCCACACCATGATGCCGGGTGTTGGCCCTGTGTGCCTCGGTCGTATGCAGTCCTGATTGTGGCGCTCACCTGCACGGCGCCAAACACGCATACGACCATCATTGGCACCAAGGCAGAAGCGACTCTCATCGCTGAAGACGACACGTCTCCATTCGTCCCTCCATTCACGCCTGTCGCGACACCACTGGAGGCGGGCTGCACGATGTTGGGGCGTGAGCGGAAGACGGCCTAACGCTGTGCGGGACCGTAGCCCAGCTTCATGGAGACGGTTGCGAATGGTCCTCGCCGATACCCCAGGAGCAACAGTGTCCCTAATTTGCTGGGAAGTGGCGGTGCGGTCCCCTACGGCACTGCGTAGGATCCTACGGTCTTGGCGTGCATCCGTGCGTCGCTGCAGTCCGGTCCCAGGTCGACGGGCACGTGCACCTTCCGCCGACCACTGGCGACAACATCGATGTACTGTGGAGACCTCACGCGCCACGTGTTGAGCAATTCGGCGGTACGTCCACCCGGCCTCCCGCATGCCCACTATACGCCCTCGCTCAAAGTCCGTCAACTGCACATACGGTTCACGTCCACGCTGTCGCGGCATGCTACCAGTGTTAAAGACTGCGATGGAGCTCCGTATGCCACGGCAAACTGGCTGACACTGACGGCGGCGGTGCACAAATGCTGCGCAGCTAGCGCCATTCGACGGCCAACACCGCGGTTCCTGGTGTGTCCGCTGTGCCGTGCGTGTGATCATTGCTTGTACAGCCCTCTCGCAGTGTCCGGAGCAAGTATGGTGGGTCTGACACTCCGGTGTCAATGTGTTCTTTTTTCCATTTCCAGGAGTGTATGTACTTACTTCATCGAAGTGTATTTATGCTGAGCTGTAAATAATGTTTCACGTCTGCCATTATGTTACTCAATTATGTTGCTAGTGTATGTACTTACTTAACACTCACTCTATTAACATTTAAAGCATAGGATAGCACATTTATTTCATATCTATAGTGTAGTGCAGCTGATCAGTTTGCTCACGTGGCAATCCATTTCCTCTCGATCGGACGCTGAAACCACAGATAGTCTCTCTCGACCTACCACTAAAGTGCATTAAGTAATTATGGACGAGCGTAATGCTAAATTCCTTAAACATATAGGACACCATGAGCCGCTCTGTCTCATCTAACATAAGGGTACCTATGATCGCATTCACGCCTCCAACTCATAACCTCAATACGTGTAGGTGTGTCCTGTCACACACTACACCAAATAACGGCCAGCTCCAACCTTATAAATATTTCAAAGACATGTCCTTCACGTCTCAACCACATACACGACTCAATTCTATTCCACTGCCATTC
Source organism: Schistocerca nitens (assembly GCF_023898315.1). Classification (NCBI taxonomy): domain Eukaryota; kingdom Metazoa; phylum Arthropoda; class Insecta; order Orthoptera; family Acrididae; genus Schistocerca; species Schistocerca nitens. The sequence goes on from NC_064614.1 coordinate 688,099,361, forward strand.
CTTGCTACACAAGGTGAGTTCATTCATACAACTTATCTGCATATTTTTCATAACACTAAGCAATATCTTTTACTATTAATTAGTTAGCTCTACAGCATACAATACGTTCCACTGCCACTTCAGATCCTGCTTGAACACGAATTTGTACATCTTTTTAAAATATTGTTGGTTGACCACTTCAAATACTCCTAAAACAACACTTTGTACTTACAATATTACCAGGGTTCTATACATAATTGTTACTCAAATACATTTGTATCTTAATTACGTCATACTTCTCTGTTGTTTATGTCACAGTTAGGTTTCTCACATTAGGTATTTTCTTCACTAATCGGTGGGTAGAATGGTTACAGAACTCATGGCTTGATACCCATGACGGAAAATTTTTGTATTGCAAAGTAGGAGTCGAAACTTTGGTGGATAGGAAAGATGAAGAATGAGTGAGACCTGAAATGGGAAGAAGATCTCACACAGCTGGGACTGCACAGCTGCCACATTGCGTAGAGGTTACAGAACAACCTCCTCCCTACAGAATTCATTAGTTTCAGAAAATTTCGTATTGGAAAGAAGTGGTCAAATTTTTTGTGGATAGGAAAGATGAAGAATGAATGAGACCTGAAAAGGAAAGAAGATCTCACACAGCTGGGACTGCACAGCTGCCACACTGTGTAGAGGTTATAGAACAACATCCTCCCTACAGAAATCATTCACTACCTATGAACTTATTTAGGTCGATCACGTTCCTGAGACCTAATAGCTTTTTACTCTTAGGGTACTGTAGCATATATGCATTGGTATGTGGTTTTCCTATGATCCTGAAAGGTCCTTGGTATGCGAACATGAATTTCTTTGTTTCTGCATTTATTTTCTTTGATTTTTCCTTGGTTTTGACAAGGATTAACTGACCAATTTCAAAACTGGTGGGTACAGCTTTTGCGTCATGACGCTTCTTCGTTTCCAATGCTCTTTTTCTTATATTTGCCCTAGCCTTTACCTTCTTCTCGTCTGTGGATATTTGCGTTAGAATAGGGAATTCTACCATATCTGCAATCACATTGTGCGGTTCTTGGCTTCCTTAATTTTTAAGACAAAAACCAGAAAATCATGAATTTCAACTAAAATCTTAATTTGTGAGATCCAAAGTACTGTTTCAATTAAATTATTATGAAAAAGGAATCTAAATATACATTTTTAAGTCTCTAGCTCATTTCTGTTGCGCCAATGATTTTTACAGAAAAACGTCCAAATTTCGAAAATGGTTAAAGTTATTGAACTGACATTCAACACATGTTGATTTAGTATTACTCCTGACATGCTAGAAACGTTTCAGGTTATTTACTTGATTTTTAAAGTATTGCGCAACATTTATGACGTCAGAGCTAGTTACAGCGGACTAGGCTGGCACACAATGGAAAGACTGATGTGAATTTTATACAGCGTGAGTAGGCTGCTTCCCTACAGTATGTTTAAGACAAGTTTCTTTTTACTAACAAATGACCATGTTGTAAATATTGTAACGAGTGCCTGCTCATGTGACAGAGGGTTGAGGTTGGGAAGTCATTGTCAGAGAAAGTTAAGGTTAGCAACAGAGACAAGGATACTACCTAGCGTGTATCCTTCTTAAAATATTTTGGAGCAAACTCTGATAATTTGAGAAAGAAGAGAAAAAATATGGTGTAGGAGATTATATCCTGTCCTCCATAAAACTCACTGAGGAAGAAGGGGATGTGTTTTATATATTAAATGGCTTCAAATGGCTCTGAGCACTATGGGACTCAACTGCTGTGGTCATTAGTCCCCTAGAACTTAGAACTACGTAAACCTAACTAACCTAAGGACATCACACACATCCATGCCCGAGGCAGGATTCGAACCTGCGACCGTAGCAGTCGCACGGTTCCGGACTGCGCGCCTAGAACCGCGAGACCACTGCGGCCGGCTTTATATATTAAGAAAGCTTGAAGAATAATGTGAGCAGTGAGCAGTGGGGCACAAAAATTAATTTTGCAAAGACTGGATACTTCGCTGTTGGAGGTTTAATCAGGGATTTTTTTACGGATGATGTATGTCTAGTTAAATGTAGTCGATTTTGTAAATGATTACTGAGAATCATTCAGGGTGAAGCGACCGGGAAATAAAGCACAGACAGGAAAAGGAATGGCAGCAGTTAAGCAGCTACACTCCACTATTTGAAAAGTGAGAAGTTTATGTACGAAAGTTTATTTGAAAGCATACCTGTGTATGGCGCCTAACTGTGGGAAGCGGTCTAAGGTGCTTCAGTCATGGACTGTGCGGCTGGTCCTGACGGAGGTTCCAGTCCTCCCTCGGGCATGGGTGTGTGTGTTTTTCCTTAGGATAATTTAGGTTAAGTAGTGTGTAAGCTTAGGCACTGATGACCTTAGCAGTTAAGTCCCATAAGATTTCACACACATTTGAACGACTGTGGGAAGTGTCCAGAGCCAACGAGAAGAAATGAAAAGCAATGGAAATGAAGTCTTGGAGGTGCAGTTGTAAAGTAACAAAATAATAGATAAAGTGAAACTTCCTGGCAGATTAAAACTGTGTGCCGGACCGAGACTCGAACTCGGGACCTTTGCCTTGTGCAAGGTATGCAGGAGAGCATCTGTAAAGTTCGGAATGTAGGAGACGAGATACTGGCAGAAGTGAAGCTGTGAGGACGGGTTTGAGTCGTGCTTGGGTAGTTCAGATGATAGAGCACTTGCCCGCGAAAGGCAAAGGTCCCGAGTTCGAGTCTCGATCCGGCACACAGTTTTAATCTGCCAGGAAGTTTCATATCAGCGCACACTCCGCTGCAGAGTGAAAATCTCATTCTCCAATACATAAAGTGCTACGAGAAGAGATCGGAGTTACAAGGGATATTATGGATACAAGCAAAAAGAAGAGGCAGAAATTTTAGACAATGCCAGAGAAAGATGGTCTCCTAAAATATGTACTGGTGACCTCCACAATACAGAGAAAGGAAAACCTCGGCTACGTTGGTACGATGGAGCGAGTCGTCCGACGCAGGATAGAGCAATGCAAGAAGAGGACTATCAAGATAAAAGGAGAAGGAAACGTGGATGCGAGAGACGCCGTATGATGTTGAAAACTTGCAGAAAGTAAGAAGAAGGAGACCACAACTCACTCAACAGTCGTTTCATAACTTAGAGCCAGAGTCAATCGAGACATTGTGTTCAGCGATGAGTCTCGCTTCTGGTTTGAGCGCGTCATATCGACGCAAACGTGTCTATACATTACCTGATGAAGAATCACAGGCAGCAGCGATTCTCGAGAGACATGTTGCTGCAACTCTTGCAGTCATGGTGTAGGGCAAGGGGTCACAACTAATTTGATAACCGTTGAGTACTCGCCAGCATGTCGCAAGAATGGTGAAGCCTGTTGTCATACGCTTCAAGACCAGGGTCCAACATAAAATATTACAGCACGATGACGCAAGACCCCCTGCTACTCACTCACGAAAATTTCCGCAGACTGTATCAATGGCTCTGAGCACTATGGGACTTAACATCTTAGGTCATCAGTCCCCTAGAACTTAGAACTACTTAAACCTAACTAACCTAAGGACATCACACACATCCATGCCCGAGGCAGGATTCGAACCTGCGACCGTAGCGGCCCCGCGGTTCCGGACTGTAGCGCCTATAACCGCACGGCCACCGCGGCCGGCCAGACTGTATCGTTCCTCGTCTGGTCTCCGCAGTGTCATCCACAGAACAAGTCTACGATGAAATCAATACCAATTTCCAACCAGCATTCGTCATGAAATGACACTGCACGAGTTTCAGGCAAGTAAATAAGCTCCCCAAGGTGACTTCATTCCATGCAAACTAAATTTCGATAAAAGTGGCTGGTTGATAGAACAAGTCTGGATAACTGCATGTGTGCCATTAGCTGTGCTGTTCTTCAAACTCATGACAGATGTGTCAAGTCACTTCGTTAACTAATTAGTTATCAAATAAGTGTAAGAAGGGAGGACAGTGAGTGTGTGTGTGTGGGGGGGGGGGGGGAGGGGGTAGGGGAGAAAAGTACCCGAAGGCTCCAAAATTTATGTGCTTTTCTGGGATACATAGCGAAAGACTTTTGGCCTCGCGAGTTGGTTCACTTTCCGAACAGTAACGAGTGAGTCCTGTACAATCTGAGGATTCGATAACTTGGTTCTATGATTACTTTTAGAATTTAGCTGTCGATGATTCACACGTAATAAGACGTCCTTAGTTGTATTTGATTCTAAGGAGCCCATATAAAATTACGCCTAGTTTGTGTGCTGTATAAATATTGATGGTACATAGAGTTTTCTTAGTTTTGGTTTTATCTGAATTGGCTTAAGTATTGTCACCAACAAATGCTACTCATTTGAGTTGCGGATCCCCATGTTTTTTTCCTGTGTTTAGTTCAGTGGAGGCCTGATGATGTAATGTTCATGAACTTTCCATACATTTATGCTGTCCGACGTGGATGCCGTTAGGAGGAAGCTCATCGTGAACCCCGTCTCCCTGCAGCGACAAGTATATCCTTCGTAACATCACTCGAGTTTTAGACTTAGCTAATGATACTTGTCTTGTAACATTCCTGTTGATGGAATTGTAGTCATCTAGTTGTCACTGCACGATTTTGTTCCGGAATTGTATCCAGTTGGTTCCAGCTAATTGCTGAATGAACAGAATGAGTGCGCAGTACCTCGTTCCAACTACTTAAATATGTTGAGTGCACCATTACATTTGTAGACGCGGTTAACACACCTGAGAGGTAATTCGATGGGCGACAAAAAGGTTCATTATCAAACTAAAGTGACTGGCTTCCTAGTTGGTTACAAACTGAATATTGGGACTTCCTCAAGCATGTTCCCAGATCGCAGTCAAACAAAGAGTTATGACACCTTTATTTTTATGATGTGTAGTGCGTGAAGTTTGGAAAGCACAAACGCTTTACAACTATTCAGTCTTCTGTAGTTTAATGTAGGGACTTGGCATTGGTTAACAATACTTCTATGATCCTTTTTTTTTCAAAAATGCTACACATGTTGCTGACAAATTCGTTGGAGATTTTCTCTTTGGAAATGAGTAGTAGTGCGTAATTATCGGTAAAAATGGAAATGGAGAAAAGGGAAATCAGACGCTAAAAACCAGTGCCGATACACATACTTACACCTCTCTGTGAGGGGCACTTTAACAGTTCTAGAAGGCCTGGCGAATGAGTGAATTTTTGTTATTATATCTATACGTGTTGCTCAAAGAAGTAAATGATATGACACGAGATGAGGAGAAACTCCGCAGAATCGGTGACAAAATATGTGGAAAACAGGGACAAGGACTGGACGATATGACGTGTGTTAAAATGTCAGGATATAACTTTCATAGTACTACAAGGGACTGTGGGGGGTAAAAACCGCAGAATTTTGTGGTAATGTCTTATGGGACCAAACTGCTGAGGTCCTCGGCCTCTACCGCGCGACTGCTACGGTCGCAGGTTCGAATCCTGCCTCGGCCATGGATGTGTGTGATGTCCTTAGGTTAGTTAGGTTTAAGTAGTTCTAAGTTCTAGGGGACTGATGACCACAGATGTTAAGTCCCATAGAGCTCAGAGCCATTTGAACCATTTTTTTCCTCGGCCTCTATGCCAACACACTATTAGTCTAACTTAAACTAACTTACGCTAAGGACAACACACACACCCATGCTCGACGGAGGACTCGAACCTCCGGCGGGGAGAGCCGCGCGAACCGTGACAAGACGCCCCAGACCCCGCGGCTACTTCGCGCGGCATAAACTGCAGAAGCAGACAAAGACTGGAATATATCCAGGAATTTTTTGATGACATTGGGTGCAAGTGCTACTCTGAGATGAACGGGATGGCGCAATAGAGGGATTTGGTATGGGACGCATCAAAGCAGACTGAAGATGTATCTTTACTTGCGGGTTCCTTACATGGAGTTTAGAGTGTTTATTTCAGACGAGTAACCCAAGATGCCCAATCGTCGTAGAAATCTTAAATAGCGAAGCAAATTTCAAAGTTGACGAAACTTAGATGGCGTCTGCTCCGTTGTCATGTCTTTAGAAATGGTTGTATCAGTTCAAATGCGGACCTGGTTTGTTAGGGACGATAGACGTGAAAGATTTACCGGAACTACTACTACCGGTGGATGTACCGTGGAAATGCACAATACAGTGTGGCACGAGAGACAATTGATGATGCTTGACATATCTAATACCACAGGCACACCACTGCCGTACCTTTTGCGTCTGCTAGTATAATTATAGTCTGTAAGCGTACTTCTCGTATCACTACGGTTGTCGCCTTCTTTGTGTCATACGCCGGTTGTACCTGGGAAGAACAACCCGAATCAGCTCTAATTTCATTGATTTTCCCGTCGCTAATATTTGAACAGTAAGCTTTCGCTTGATGTACATGGCCGTACTGTGAGCTATTGGAGTTCGATGAATAGTTCTGTGATGATGTCGGGCCGACTAAACGATCCACTGATGAAAGGCACTGCTCTTCTTTGAACCTTGTCTATCCGCTCTTTTAAAGCAACGCAGTAAAAATCGCAACACATGAGCAATATGAAACGGCCGGAAGAGCGTTTTTAAACTACTTTCTTCGCAGATGAAACATATTTCTCTCTTCATCCCCTCCCCCACCCTCACAGAGTGCAGGAACCGATTTGTTAGCCATGTAACGTGATACACAAGATGGAAGGCGCCACACAGAAATGAGAACAGAATTAGTATTAACCTCTCTAAATTAAAAATGGAACAAGCTGAAAGAGTCATGAGTAGGATAGAGTATGACCGTGCACCATAAATAATACGGAAATAAAAAGCAATAGCAGGACAAAACTAAATGGTAGGACTTGGACCGAGCTCTGAAAGAGACATAATAAAAAATCGAATACTACCAGAAGAAAATGATGATTATGGATAAAAGTCCGTTATGATTCTCCCTGTGAAACTCAAACTGGCACTTGCTTTTCCTACAGTTTCTTTTATGTAGTCATTCCACTCCAGATGTTTAAGCCTATGTATCCCGTGTTTCCCAGGTATTCATCATTTATTATATAATGGAAGGGTATTGGATTCTTGCGCCTACTTATGCACAGTACTCAAATCACATTGAGGTTTATCTGCCAGTCCATGCACCAATCTTCAACTCTCAGTAAGTCTTCATCCATTTCACTATAGTCTCCTATTGTTCCAACATTCGCATGCATAATTGCGTCGTCTGCGACATAGCCTTTTGGAGTTTCCAGCATTATCTACCAGACTATTTGTGTAGAAATAAATTGCAAACAGTAAAAGCCCTATCAAACTCCCGTACTGGAAGATATTACCTTTTTTATCTGCTAACTTCGTCACGTTGGAAAACACATGCTGGGATCTATGCGCTAGGAGATTCTGAAAGTAGTAAAAAAACCGGTCTGACAATAAGTTCTTATTTTGTTCACTAAGCGACATTACGGAAATGGATGAAATGCATTCCGAAAACCAGTAAACACAGCATAAACCTGGTCACCGTCTGCAGTACTCTGGATGTGACAGGAGGACAACACGAGCTGAGTTTTGCGAGGTCTCCGTTTCTGGAATCCATGGATACAACAAATTTTCGTTCTCCAGAAAGCTTGTGATGCGGTTTTCATAATTCAGTAACTTGAAGAATTAACTATGTGAAAGCAACGTGCACTGGGGTTGTCGCACATTGTGATTGCTCCCGGAAAGTAATTAGTCCAGGAATCGGTAGCAATACGTGTAGCGTTTATATATATCTAGTGTGAAACTGGTTCAGGAACCCACTTGCAACTGTTAATAAGATGTAAGCCCAAAATTTCGAGCTACAAATAAAGCGGCACTTGAGCAGTCACTGGAAATCAGGTGTCCTAGAGCAGAATATATGGATTCGAGTCCTATTTTATGGAATGTAAAAGGATTTTCACGTATTGATACCTAAAAAAGGATAAAACAGTGAATTACTAGTAACAGACCAATTAATTGAAAAGTTTCCTTGAACTATTCATCTGTGCTAAGCTCTTCATCTCGGAGTAACATTTGCAGGCAACGTCCTCACGTATTTGCTTCATATATTCGAGGCGGTCTTTTCTCTTACTGTTTTTGGTCTCTAGTGTTCCTTATACTACTAAGAAAGTAATTCTTTGATGCTTTAGCACTTGATCTGTCATTCTGTTCCCTCTTCTTACCAATTTTTTCACATGTTCCGCATGTCGTCGAGTCTGCGGAGAAACTCTTTATTTCTTATGTTATCAGTATAACAAATTTTCAGCATCTTTCAAGAGTACCACATCCCAACCTCTTCAAGTCTAATTTCTTCCAGTTTTTCCACAGTCCACGATTCACTTCAATGCTAAGTTGTTTTTCAAACGTATATTCTAAGAAATTTATTTCTCAAATTAAGGCCAAAGTTTGATGTTTCTAGATTTTTATATCCTCGGCGCTTCGTCCGTCGTTTTATTTTGTTTCCGCGGTAGCCGAATTCCTTAACTTTGTTTACTTCGCGGCCATCGATTTTGACGTTAAGTTCATCCCTAATCTTATTTCTGCTGCTCCTCATTTCTTTCACTTTTATTCCGTTTACTCCCAATCCACATTCTGTACTTATTAGACGCTTCATTTCATTGTAAAGATCCCTTAATTCTTCTTCCCTTTTGTAGAGGATAGCAATCTAATTAGCGAGTCTTACTTTTCATATCTTTTCACCTTAAAATTTAATCCCTCTCCTGCACCTTTGTTTTATTGCCGTCATTGCTTATTCGCCGTACAGGCTGAACACTAGCTTCGAACTTAGTCTGCCTTTCTAATTTCCCCCTCTTGCTTCTTGTACTTATTGAATATCATCTGTCTTTCCCTAGAGTTGCAAATACTTTCCCGAGCATTTCGAATATCTTGCGCCATTTCGCATTGGAAACTCTTTCTCGAGACCAACGGATACAAATCAAGCGTAACTTAAGCCCAGTCTCTCTGATGCCTTTACCTTCTCCAATGCCAAACTGACCGTCGCCTAACAGATAATTTCCTTTTCCATTCCTCAGTCTTTATGTTACGATCAACGTATATTGCTCAGTGAGACGCAGCGAGCACAGACTTTATACATTTCTAACAAAGATATTGATTGGCGACTCCATAGTGTCCTGTGCACTACGACCAGATAATGGGTGATTGCCGTAAGCTTATTGACACCAGTGCTTACTAATTTAAGTTACATAATACAGCACTGAAGATGGTCACTCAGTGACAGAAAATCGATTTTGCGATAATAAAAATATACGACCAATGCTGTCTCTCTTTTCAAGTATAACTATCTAACAAAGATGTCTCTAGAGCTGGTTCATGGTCGAATGGTTGATGTAAATATTTGACTTCGGTAAATTTTCGATGGTATCCAAATGAGAATGAGATTGCTTATTTCACAACCGGCCGGGTTTCAATAATTAATAAATTACATATGGCAACAGAGGAAATTTGTAAACATTCAAACTGAAAGAGAGTAGGAGAGAACAACATCTCGTCGGCTTTGGAATTATTCGACTCTGAGCAGTAGTTCTGCAGGAAAGGACAAGGAAATCGGATGTGATCTTTTTCACAGAGCATAGAATTCACCAGAAACGAAAAACTAGGATACGAAAAGGCCATTTTTGGACAAGATATAACTGTTTTTACGCACACTATCGACCTCAAGCCTCATCAGATATTTATTTCACGTGGCGCTTAGTTTGTAAAACCGTAGTGCAAGAAGTTTGAGGGACGAATAGAGGAAAGTGTGTTCATTCAATTTACATTCTTTCACTGAGGCGATAGAAAGACTCGTTAGTTTAGAATATATGAACTCAGAATGCTGTGTCAACAGGTCAAAATTCCGCTGTCGTGCCAACACTTAACCGTTCGATACAGCAGTGCCTTGAAATAAGCTGCTATCTGCACTGCTAAACAAATACAGAGTCACGGAATACTTTGGGGGGAGCTTATCGACGCCGCTCGCAAGCAGCTGAAAGCCAATATTACGCTCGCGAGAAATCAGTCCACTCGGCGGAAAGAAGACTGCAAAAAATATATGTGTCCACCAATAGTGGAACGACCGATGCTTAAAGCTTCTGTAAATGTAGACGCTGAGGGTCTCAGGACATAAAGACAGTTTTCGTGTGTTGTCTCCTGCAAAATAAGTGCTATACAGTGAGTGTTGAGCTAGAACGTTTTCTTCCCTGAAGAATTTTATTTTACGAACACCAAAAAAAAGTTTTGCATCACCCCGGTTCCCAGACCTCCTGAAGATAGACGTTGACTATGGATGTTTTATCACAGACACAGTCCCTTTGACTATTCAGAAATGTCATTACGCCCGCCTAAAGATGTAAACAACCATGCATGAGCAGCGCCTATTAGACGGAGGGGATTAGACAGCCGACAAGTTCCAGTCATTCCAACAGAAAGGAGGTACACGGCTCGTGTTGTCTGTTGTTCAACCATGCCTAGACGGTCAATACCGTGGTTCTATTGCGTCCGTATTGTTACTTTGTGTCAGGAAGGGCTCACAACAAGGGAAGTGTCTCGGAGTGAACCAACTCAATGTTGTTCGGTCATGGAGGAGATACAGAGGGACAGGAACCGTCGATGACATGCCTCGCTGAGGCCAAGGGCTACTACTGCACTGGAATACCGCTACATACGGATTATGGCTCTGAGGATCCCTGACAGCAACGCCATCATCTTGAATAATGCTTTTCGTGCAGCCACAGAACGTCGTGTTACGACTAAAACCGTGCGCAGTAAGCTGCATGATACGAAACTTCACTCCCGACATCCATGGCGAGGTACATTTTGCAACCACGACACCATGCAGTGCGATACAGATGGGCCCAACAACATGCCGAATGGACCGCTCAGGATTGGCATCACGCTCTCTTCACCAATGAGTGTCGCAGATGTCTCCAACCAGACAATCGTCGGAGACAAGTTTGGAGGCAACCCTGTCAGGCTGAACGCCTTAGACACACTGTCCAGCGAGTGCAGCAAGGTAGAGGTTCCCTGCTGTTTTGGGGTGGCATTATGTGGGGCCGACGTACACCGCTGGTGGTCATGGAAGGCACCGTAACGGCTGTACGATATGTGAAGGCCATCCTCCGACCGATAGTGCAACCGTATCGGCAGCATATTGCGGAGGTATTCGTCTTCATGGACGACAATTCGCGCCCCCATCATGCACATCTTGTGAGTGACTTCCTCTAGGGTAACGACATATCTCAACTAGAGTGGCCAGCATGTTCTCCAGACGTGAACCCTATCGGACATGCCTGCGTAGATTGAAAAGAGCTGTTTATGTACGACGTGACCCACCAACCACTCTGAGGGATCTACGCCGAATCGCCTTTCAGAAGTGGGACAATCTGGACCAACAGTGCCTTGATGATCTTGTGGATAGTATGCCACGATGACTACAGGCATGAATCAAAGCAAGAAGACGTGGTACGGGGTATTGGATGTACCGGTGTGTACAGCAATTTGGACCACTACCTCAGAAGGTCTCCCTTTATGATGGTACAGTATTCAATGTGTGGTTTCCATGAGCAATAAAAAGGATGGAAATGATGTTGATCTCTATTCCAATTTTCTGTACAGGTTCCGGAACTCTTGGAACCGAGGTGATGCAAAATTTTGTTTTTATGTGTACTTCATTCGCTAGAGCTGCTCAGAACAATTGGAGATAACATATGTCCCTAGGGACCGAATGCTGATACTTGACTATACTATAAGGAACTAGTCCTACACTCTGATATATCGTTGCTTCACAGATACATGCAGTTTCACGCTATCGTACATTCAGTTACTCTTTAAGTTGAATGGTTTGTATATCATATGGATGTTGCGGAGAGTGGAAAAAGAAACTGAAACAGGATTACTTTTTATAGAGTTTATTATTAAAAATCTTATGGCAGAGCGCAAAGTTTTCATTGCAACTGAAACTTATACGACTGTTAACAGTACTTCAACGAAGTTTTTTCCCCTTAAAGTCTTGTGTATAATCTCTAACAACTTCTAGTACCACATACAGGGACAGTGCTGTGGCTTGGAACACTTCTCGAACTTATGCTCTAGCCAGTTTTGTAATAGAAGTTTAATACATTTTTTAAATTCATTTTAAAGTAGTAGCATTCACTTTATGAGGGATAGAGTCTTTTCCTGAAGTTACAAAAGTTACTTCGGAAAATTGAGTCACTTCCAAATTTGAGAAACTGTTCCAAGCCGCAACATAGCCACGTACGTACAAACAATGATTTTCTAGGTACATTTAAAAGTTTTGTACTAGAAAAATATCTTGTCAGTACTGTATTTAATAGTGTGTTACATTATTATTCTACTACGGACGAATAATCAGCAAGTTAAATCAAATTGCTAAGGATATTATAGTAAATCGGCTACAATTTAAAAACTTTTAGAAATAGAAGGTATTCGTAGCTAGCTCAAATTTCCATTATCTAGATATGGAAAATCTCAATTCGTTAAAGGAACTGTCCATTTGCCAATATTACGTGTTCTACGATAACAACCTACCATTTCAAGATACAAGACGATGCACGACTGACGAATACGCCTTAACAGTCCTTAAATTAGGTAACTAGTTTTAAAAATATCAGAATTTTACTCGTCGTAAAACTCTATAACTGGAGAGTTAACAAAATCTTCAAAATAGCTTCAATATGTTGTAAAGTATTTAAATATGCAGACCTCGTAATATTTACAGACGCTGCACAAAAGAAAACCTCACGTCTCACAACGACACAAACTGTAGAAAGTGACGGATACTGCTTATGGCGGTCTCTTGTGCGCTGCTCTTTGTATAATCCTAAAATCAATCACTAGCTTGAAACGCAGACAAAGGAACACCATGTATTAATAAGTACACTATCCTCCATGTGCAAGACGCTATCCTACTTTACACTGGATTCTAACAGCACGATACGTCTGAGAAAGTATATGCATTTAATCAATCTTCTTCTGAATTAATTTCTCATGTAAACGTTCATGAGAGGATTCAGGTAACGTTTTAGAATTATCAGTGTAGTCTTTAGAAAAACTGTTGACAGCTTCACAGTCACAAAAGTTTGAGATAATGCCCATCAAAAATAAAAAAAATAAAAACGCCGTTTGTAACGGTACCACCGACCACCTTAAATGGCAATCGATGCTAACGTTATATCTCTGGGAATTTTTAATTAGTTGTGACCATGAGATAATCGAATAGAAACAGAACAATCAAACTGGAATTCGTTTCCGAACACTCCAGCAGAGTATAACCAACAGTAAACAGGTCGGTCATGAACATACGTTCTCCCAGTACAAAAGCAAGTTGTAACGTTACATAATAAAATCGGTAGTCAGCCTAATTAGGCATTCTTGTGTCAAGCAATATAATAAAGCAGAAGGCAGTGCTAAGGCTAACCTAATCTTCCTTGACACACACCACAAACTCTTTCTTTATACCCGTTCACACTACGACTCAGTTCCTTAACCTTGCAGATATATGTGCTACTAACTAGTAAGTCAGACAAACAAATGGCCAGTGAGATAGTAAGCAGCGAAATATGTCTCTCAACAAGACGTACCTTAAATGAACTAGGTGCAACAGTTTATAAAACCAATTACCGACACACATGAAACTAGTAGCAATACTGAACAGGGAAAAGCTTGAAATGATTCTGAGTTTAGATCAGGGGGGTCTGCTGATGATCATTATAACTTCATTGCTTAGTACAGTATCTCTACGCCTGTGCATTAACCAACTTGCATAAGAATAGATAACACAGTAAATAGTTCTTTTTTAAACTTAGTTTGAAGCAACTAAACAGAATGCAAATCTAATTACACTGGCTCTGAAGGAGCCTTTGCATTGCTTCACTAACTAACTAGTCTAGTATATGAGGTCCCTCAACTTTCATGATTTCAAGCACTATGCTCATTAACAAAACTACACCAGTATGTATGAGAAATGGTAAGTATTATTGTCATTAATTATTAATTAAATAAAACAAAGCAATCTATAACTCTTTAAATAACAAATGTGCTTTCATGAGCAGTCTTTTGACCTTCTCAAAAGCATAATTGGCTTTGAAAATGACAACACAACATTAAATTCAAGTTCAACCACTTTCTTATAATAAATTAGAACACTCGGAATTAAATTCAGTAGGATAGGATTCCTGTCCAGGTTTGTGATTTGGGATAATCACGGATGTAAGATAGAGCTTTTAGCAACACCACGATTATTATTAAAATCAACCAAATTTCACAAATACCTGTTTCACTTACAAAGTTCCAAATATGAACAATTTAGTGGAAGGCTGGTGGTAGTAGTGGCGTAATTTGCAGCAACTCGCCCTATTACTGATCTTCTTGGCGTCGGAATAATAATTTTATAGGGCCAAAAACAATACCAAGATAGTTATATCACCAAATGCAGCATTCGAGGCCTATAAATACTGCTTAAAGCTTTTCTGGCCTCAAAACCCCAAGAATATGAGCTACAATGATCCGCTACTGCTAGTTAGATGTTAACCACAGCACTGCTGAGTCCATACTCCTTACCCGTCACAAAGGACGAACGTTTCCATTCTGCCAGGCTACTTCCGTAGCTGCGGGGCACCCTCGCAACTTCTACATTCAACCCTACGTTCCCTAACAACATCGTTCAAAAGTTCACATAACTGAAATATGTATACGTAGTCAAGGAATTTCCATGGCAGGTACAACATTCTACATCGGCAATACTAAAAAATTGACATAGAAATATCGATACAGATACAAAAAGGTGAAAAAAACCGTTACAAATTGTTCGTACGCTAACTGGAAGTAAGTTGTAAATTGATGGGAAAATGAACCAAGAACGAAAACCGAAAAGGTAAAGGAGAAAAACATATCAAAAAATGGAGACTGGAGCTGTAGCAGAGAGCCAGAACCTTAGCATAGAAGTTCCACCGAAAAAAGGTCTGTGAAAGGCGCATGACTAAATCTTGAACTAACGCGTCACTTCACTGTGAAGTGCATGGGAGAGGCTATTTTCCGTTTTAGCACATATTAGTGTTTCCTCCCGTTCCAGTCACGTGTGGAATGTGGAAAGAACGGTGGTCTCTGTCTTTGCTGTAATTAGCCGACTCTTTTCTTCACGGTCCCTACGGGACCTGCAAAAAGCGTTCGACAATCTCAAATGTTGCAAGATGTTAGAAATTCTAAGAGAAATAGGGCTAAGCTATAGGGAAAGACGAGTAATGTGCAACATGTACAAGAGCTATAAGGCAACAATAAGAGTGGTACACCAAGAGTTAATTGCTCTGGTTAAGAGGGGTATAGGACAGGGATGTAACCAACAACTAAATTCTCGGGTTAAAACGGGTATAGGACAGGGAGGCAGTCTTTCGTCCTACTGGTCAATCTATACATCGAAGAAACAATGGCGGAAATAAAAGAAAGGTTGAAGAGTGTAATTAAAATTCAAGGTGAAAGGAGACGCATGATAAGATTCACTGACGACATTGCTATTCCAAATGAAAGTGAAAATGAATTACAGGATGTGTTGAATGGATTGAAAGTAAATCGAATAGAAACGAAAGTAATGAACAGTAGCAGAAATGAGAACAGCGAGAAACTTAACATCAGGATGGGTTATCACGAAGTAGATGCAATTGAATTCTGCTACCTAGGCAGCTGACGTACGAAGCGAGGGGGTAATAAAACGCAAACTAGCACTCGCAAGAAGGGCATGCCTGGCCAAGAGAAGTCTACTAGTATCAAATATAGACCTCCCTTTGAGTAAGAAATTTCTGAGAACGTACGTTTGGAGCACACGGTAGTGGAACATGGACTGTTGGAAAACCTTAACGGAAGAGAAGCGAAGCATTTGAGACATGGTGCTACAGAAGAATTTTGGAAATTAGATGGACTGATAAGGCAAGGAATAAGGAGGTTCTCTTCAGAATCGTTGACGGAAGGAGTATATGGAAAAAAACTGACAATAAGAAGGGACAGGATGGAAGGATGTCAGTTAAGACATCAGGGAATAATTTCCATGGTACTATAGGAAGCTAAAGAGGGTTAAAACTGTAGAGAAAGACAGAAATTGTAGTTCACTCAGCAAATAATTGAGAACTTATGTTGCAAGTGCTACTCTCAGATGAAGAGGTTTGCACAGGAGAGGAATTAGTGGCGGGCCGCATCAAGCCAGTCAGAAGACTGATGACTCAAAAAGGATTCAACTGTAAAGAAGAACCGGATCTTGAAGCTGCCTGCCGAACGATTCTGCTGCTACCGACACTCTCTCGTACTGTCGTGAACCAAACATGCGAGTGTTCAAAAATGGTTCAAATGGCTCCGAGCACTATGGGACTTAAATACTGAGGTCATCAGTCCCCTAGAACTTAGAACTACTTAAACCTAACTAACCTAAGGACATCACACACATCCATGCCCGAGGCAGGATTCGAACCTGCGACCGTAGCGGTCACGCGGTTCCAAACTGAAGCGCTTAGAACCGCACGACCACACCGGCCGGCCATAGGAGTGCCATTCCAGTCCTATGGCACTAGATTTTGTGATCCGAGCATCGTTACTGCACAAAAGCATGCGTGTGAAACTGATTTTTGTATGTCATTTTTAAGTATCGTTACATACTTTTCTACGTGACATTTTTAGACAATATATAAAAAGTATTACCACACAAATCGTTTTTATTCTATCTCACTTTTATTTGTACACTGCCATTCCAGCATTCTACTGTTTAAATGTACTATAACCGTGTGTTTCGTCTTAGTTGAGATACGCAACATTTATTACCTTAGTATGTAAATATATTATTGATCAGTTTGTCGTTGTCAACCGCATTCCTGCTCGATATTTCAGAATGGCAGTTTACTGAGCACAATAACAGGTACTTGCTGTCCATCTTCCGAGGAGGCTAGAATAGCTTGATCGTCAGCTAAGACAAGACTGTTAAATGAATTACCGTATCGTAGATTTGTACCTTGTAATACTTAGTTTATACGTTTCACCGTTACGACGTCTAAATAGAAACTTGACAAATATGTGATGGGGAACATAAATTTCATACAAAGTGGTTAACGTTCAAGGGCTTCCAGAACATATTTTCGTCGAAAGTTAATAAAACTGCGTTTTTCGTAACCAGTGCTTGGATCTCAAACAAATAAATTTGCAGTACCAGCCGTAATTTGCGACAGTTTACTTAAATTAAACCATGCCATCATTTACAAAGTTGCACCATTTATACTGGACATCCTGTTGATATTAAATCGTTTGCTGTAAACTAAAGACTACGTCGATTCACCTTGGAGAACAATTTAAAGCTCAGCGTTAGTCTCGTGGTTATTACTTTCGTATAAATTTTATACCCGGAATTTGATAAACCAACTTCACTGTCATTTTGAAAGCAGGACAAACATAACTATGGCTGTATTCCACTACTTTGGAATGCATTCCGCCTTCAAATCATAGTTGCAAAAAGAGGCAAAAGAAGATTGATGCTCTCTACACCGATGCTCTCCCCGTACTGCACTTTATTCAAAACAATAATTACTTTTTTTTCGTAGTTATGATGTGTGCATTTCCTGCTTCAATTCATGTTGAGTTATTTAAATTTATATCCTACGCCAGATACTTGTTAGTGATTTACCCAACAGTGGTTGTACTAACACTTAGTCTTTCATATTCCATTCTTCCCTGTTTAGGTATTTATGGATTTAATATTTCTGATAATCGTATTACTAAGTTTGAAAGTTCAGTATTGATCAGTCTAGTGATGTGTTGTAAAAAGTGTCTTGATTTTTCTTTAGTATTAGTCTTGCTTCCATTATGAACCACAACTTCAGAATTGCCTCTCTGGTGCCTTTACCTTATCTAAAGCCAAACTGATCGCCATCTAACACACCTTCAATATTCTGTTCTATTCATCAGTACATTATTTTTGAATGCGTGAGCTGTTGAGCTCGCTGTGCGATAATTCTCGCACTTAACGGCTCTTGCTGTCTTCGGAATTATATCGATAATGTTACTCCTAAAGTCAGATGCTGTATCGTCAGACTCACCTATTCTACACACCAATGTGCATAGTCGTTTTATTGCCACTACCCCGAATGATTTTAGAAATTCTCATGGAATGATATTTATACTTGCAGTCATATTTGACTTTAAGTCTTCCAAATCTCTTTCAAATTCTGATTCTAATACCGGATCCCCTACTTCTTCTATACGGACTATTGCTTCTTCTTCTGTCACTTCATCGGACACGCCTTCCCCCTCATAGAGGCCTGCAATGAACTCTTTCCACGTATCCGCCATACTTTCCTAGAATTCTCCCGATAGACCAGAGTCGACCACTAGTCTTCCCTTCCATTTCATATCACTTTGCAACGTTACGTCCAGATATTTAAACGACGTGACTGTGTCAAACAGCACACTGCTAGTAATGATCCGAATATTACTGGTTTGTTTTTCCTGCTCATCCGCATAAGCCTACATTTTTCTACATTTAGAGCTGCCTGACATCATCATATCAACTAGAAATTTTGCCTATCTCATCTTGTATCATCCTACGGTATGCGTGTTAGTGATTAATATTGCCGGAGAACCTTATTGGGTGTAATTTCACCTGTGCTGGAAATTACACAAGAACGCTAACAAATTGCAGTAGACGTGGAAAATTTTGTATGAAGCACCAAGGTCTGATCCGTTATGCCTCAATTTATAAAGGAATTCCCTTTTTGGAGATTGTGACATAGACTACTGCACTTTTATTCGTGGTTCATTTCTTCGCGACAATATCAGGATAATAAGACGCAGAAAACGTAAGGATATTCCTGGCGATACATTATACATGCAGGAATTCAAATGAGGTAGAGCCGATAAGAATACCGCGCTAGCCTTCTTCCAAGTTAGCCATTCTCACTCACTTTCTCCTGCAAAAGGAAGAGGAGATCATAAATCATCCGAGGCGCGATCCGTCTCACCTCGTTTTGCTCAAATCAAATAACCTTCCCGTGCTCGTAACCAATACCGAGTAGCAATTTGTCTTTGTTGTAGAAGCATCAGTCGGAGCTCCTTCCTCCTTACACTGCCTAATATTGTCAAGACTTGTTGTCGCTTAATATTGACAAAATTTCTTCTGGGACATTCGTCTTAACTTTTACCATATCTAAAAAAAAACTGCCACTAACGCAGTTGGTAACTGTACCGTCGACCTGTAGAATGTGTTTGTCGTGTCGCGAGCCGATGTTATGAATCTTTCTTCCATTTGTAACTGAGCATAGTTGCGGGTTGGACACCAAATTCGAGAGCGTTGCCATATAGGATTTCTATTACGCCAGTTTAATATCCAATAGCAAAGAATAATTTTAAAATAACCATTTCTGCTTGCTTTTCAATGGGGAGAATAGCTGTGCTCAATGCGTGAGTGGCAAAATATTTATTGAACTTCCTTCGCAATTTCACTGTACCTGCCTATAACATCCAGCCTCTAATTCAATTACTTTCTGTGAACTTGCAAAGGGGTGACACCTGCTTACTCTTTTCCTGCACTTAACACACTTCCTACAGAGCAAATTATTGGTGTCTGCTGAGTGGATCCATCCCGCTGCAACAACTGTTTTCAACCAAGCTTGCACTGAAGTATGTACCTAAAGTGTCTGGAACTGCTATAGGTAGTCTTATGAAAGCAGACAGTCTTCATACTACAAGAAGAAAGACCTGTATAAAAAGAACCTTCAATCTGATCGTATGTAGTGCGCCGATGAGATATATAGATGTTGAGTGGAACAGCCGTCAGCGGGCAGCCTCTGGGGATGCTGCCGCACCTCACTTGCATAAGGTTTACCTGGGCAGGCGGGTCTCTGTCTAGGTGGACTTTCCTTCCATAAGCTGCTCGTTGGACCTAAATGAAACCCTCGGAACTATCTCCTCCCAGTGGAGAGGGTGAGCCGCTTGTAGGTAGTAACACCCAGCCAAATAAGAGAGATGGTACAACCAGTCCTCCAGACGCACGGATTGCACAGAGCTCTTCAGTATACGGTAACAGAGCCCGGGCTGTTGGTCATAATATGTTTTGATTGTGACGGGGTAAGAGGGCAGCTTCGAGAAGGTTTCGCCTTTATATATTCAAAAAGGTTTAGAGGGCATCGCAGGTACACTGAAATCAGACAGTCATTTGATTAACAGATCACCGTTGGTTGGAACTAATAGTTCCCAACAAGTGACCAACCTCCAGAAAGCTAAGTGCCTTGGGTAATACGCAATAGAAACGGAGCTCCGCAACACCTTGAAATATAGCAAAGGTGTTGTCTCATGTAGAGATTTGGTTGACATTCTCGACGAGAAATTGAGAGATGGGTGGGCTCAGTAAGGGATCGTTGATGTGCAAAATACAATGAACTGAAAAGGATTGATGGGGATCTCAAAATCTGGCTCCTTCGTCCTTACCTTCATTAGCACGAAACTCCCAGAGTACATCAAGTCAGACTTCCTTCGCCTAAGTGTATCACCGTATGTCCCCAACCCAATGCACTGTTTTAAATGCTAGCGCTTTGGGTACGCGGCCTTAGGATGTAAGGGTGAAGCCATTCGTGGCAAATGAGTCACCCATATTTACTATTCCTTCTGCTTCAGCCCTAAAAAGATATATTTCGACAGCCAACGCTTCTGTGCAATTGGAGGTTGCTAGTGTCGGTGCTAGTACCTGCGTTTGTCAGTTCACATGTCAAGCTGCTGCTGTTTGAGATACCATAGCTCTCAAGACAACCTCAGATAAAGCAACAGTTGTCACCATTGAAGACCTCACAGTACCTTCAAAGGCAGAGCCTGTTAAAAAAAAAAAAAAATCGGGCACCACCTCCACTGCTGCTGTGGTAGCTCCTGCAAAATCCTCTCAGGCCAAAAAAAGGAAATGGGAAGCTTCCACCTCAGACGAAAATAGGCGATCAATCAACAGACCATGTCAATGTCATTCGCCTTGAAAGCCCTGCTGCTTCTACTTCAAAGCCAATTGACTGCAAAGTTTGCCCAGGCCAACCATCTCGTCACAAGGCTGAATCTCTACTTATTGCGGGCTCCACACCTTGGCAGAAAGACAAGGTGAAAGTAAAATCCATGTAGTAGCTCTCATACTGCAGTGGAACACAAAAGAGTTCAGCCACTGACACTATACCCTCCACCAAACCTGACTAGGATAAGATCAAGGGAGGAGTTGCTGTGATTGTCAATAATATGCACCACTCCTCTGCTCCCTCGCTGATTACTGAGCTACAAGCAGTAACTCGCTGTTCACGTGGATCACAAGATTATTATCCTCTGTCTGTATTTACCTCCACAGGAAGCAGTGGACTCAGAGTCTCCGGCAGCAAGCCTTATAGCACAACTACCCCCACCCCCCACCACCATCCTGTCGAACCCAGTGGAAAACAACTGAGGACCGTCACTCCAGTGACAACTTCCCACTGTGCATCCATCTACTGGATGGAAGATTGCTTGAACACAAGCCACAGAAATGGACGGTCGGCAGGGCTAACTGGACGCTGGCTGTATTTGAACACCGCGACTGCGTCCAAGAATGGGTGGTCTGTGTCACGCGAGTGACTCATCTCGCTGCCGACTTACCTATCCCAATGTCTTCAAGCCATCTTAGGAAGAGAACTGTACCTCAATTGACTGATGAGTGCCGTTCAGCAATCCAGGACAGATGTACGGCTCTTCGACGTTTTGAACGCCGCCCAACAACAGACAACCACACAGCCTTTCGAGTCGCGATAGCCAAGGCTTGACGCGTCATTAAGGAGACCAGGAAACTGTCATGGCAAGCGACTCCATCAACAGGGCCACTTGTTCTGCATAAATATGGGAAACCATCAGGAGGAATTCCGGTAAACACAGTCGCTTACCAATAGCAGCAGTACTGAAAGAGGTGTGGCTCAAAAAATGCCCAGAGATATTGCTCAGACGATGGCAGAGCATTTTGCAGTAACTACTAACGATGCCATGCCAGCCACTATCCGGCGTTTCGCCATTACTGTTCGACTGCGGAGGAGCACAAGTTCAACTACAGATCCAACAATTCTGAGTCTCAAAAGTGCCCTTTTTCCATGTAGGAGCTGGAGTTGGTACTGTCTGAGACTCGTGATACTCCATCCAGTCACGACCAAATCCGCTACTGCATGCTTCTTGATTTGCCAGAAGCTTCAAAGGAAACCGTCCTCAAATGTTGTAATCTTATATTGCAGACAGGCAACTTTGCACCTCGTGGAGAGAGAAAGGACCGCACGTGTCCCAGTAGTTACCAGAGCGTCACCTTAACGAACTGTCTCGGTAGGACCATAGACCGAACGGTTACTCTTCGTCTCGTCTGGTTGTTAGAGACCAGGGAACTCCTTAGACGCCCTCAGTTTGGGTTCCAGAGATTTCGGACCACTGTCGACAACCTGACCTTGCTAAAGGCGATTATTCAGCAGGCTTCCCTGTGTAAACATGACTGTTTCTATGTATTCTTTGAGATCAGCAAGGCGTGCGACACTACTTGGAGACACAATATTCTCGAGAAATTCCATCAAAGGGGCTTTCGGGACCTCCACCTTATCTTCATACTGTCTTCCTGCCTAAGCGCTCTTTTGGATCCCGAGTTGGTGACGTGCTGTCGGACCGTTCTGAGCACAATATTGATGTTGGTCAGGGCAATGTTTTGAGTGTTAGTCTCTTTGCCATTGCCGTGAACAGTATCACGTTTAATGTAACAAGCCTTGTACAATGCTCCTTATTTGTGGACTGTTCTCTGACT
This sequence comes from Schistocerca nitens, assembly GCF_023898315.1. NCBI lineage: Eukaryota > Metazoa > Arthropoda > Insecta > Orthoptera > Acrididae > Schistocerca > Schistocerca nitens. The sequence continues at coordinate 688,122,200 of NC_064614.1, forward strand.
TCTGTTCTTACTTCAGTATTGAAACAACGACCTGTCAATTGCATATTACAGTGCGGAGGTTAGAGTAGTGGGTTGAGAAGACGGGTTTTCAGTTCTCTGCAGATTGGTGTGTGTGTGTTTATTTTAATCGTTCTCATCGTATTTTTAATCGTCATAACTTCCAGATGAGGGACACAGAAGAAACACCACTGAAACCTGCAATTATGGATAAAGGGATGTAAGGTGAAAGGTTAGGACCCATGTACCACCATGTGTCATTTCCTGTTACTACTTCATTGATAAAAGACCCCTGAAACAGGTAGGCCCTTGGCAATCACAATTTCAGTTAATTATAACACATATTGAGTAACGTATCAGATCTCAAAATGGTTCAAATGGCTCTAACCACTATGGGACATAACATCTGAAGTCATCAGCCCCTAGACTTAGAACTACTTAAACCTAACCAACCTAACGTCATAACACACATCCATGCCCGAGACAGGATTCGAACCTGCGACCGTAGCAGCAGCGTGGTTCCGGGCTGAAGCGCCTATAACCGCTCGCCCACTGCGGCCGGCTATCAGATCTCAATAATAGGACAATAAAAATAGGTAGGTCTTGATTAAGATGACTTTCAGTTAACCCAAATTATGAAACAGCTCTTAATTTAATTAAAAGGGGACAGCCAGGCATTCAATAACACCAGCTTCTGTTAAGTAGAATTGTCAAGTAGAAAACAGGCAGGTCTTCAATAATAACAGCTTCAGGCCATGCTCCGCTCGAAGACGGCACACGAAGTCAGCCACAGATTCAAGGCGGCCTACAAATATGCCCAGCTACCACTCGTTGGACTCCGTACCCAAGACACTTGTGCAAGTGATTGCCTTAGTCGCCAGGCGGACCTCTCACACCGTCCTCCTCGCTCCGTTAGCACTCCCCAACCCGCCAGGCCGCAATACCCACCGTCGCCCATCAACAACCTCGAGCAAAGGGTCTTAGTGGGCTCAGACCAGATCGAGCTAGCGGCGCCAGGAATTCGAAAGGTGACCCAAACAGTCCCGCCACAGCTCGATCATTTACCATTTTAAGGGCTCAGTGAAGTTTCTGCCCTCAGTTTTGACTCCCATTGCCGTGGTTAGGACGCCTGAGGGACCTGATAGTCAGAACGCAGAAGGAACTGAATATCATGAAGTTCCTTTGCCACTGGTCTCGTGGAGTAGACAGGGCGAGTCTGATCCAGTATTATAAGGTTTTTGTGTGCTTCCTGCTAGACTTTGGATGCACAGTGTTCGAGTCAGCGAGGCCATCTTTCTTGGAGATTATTAACGGTTTCCACGATGAAGGGCTTAGTCTAGCCACAGGTCCTTACAGGACCAGCCCGTTGCTCAGCCTCTGTGCAGAGACTGAGGAACCACTACTCACCATCCGGTGGCAGCTCCTCATTTTACAACAGGCGTTTTTCCTCGTAGCTCCGACCTCACCTACATTCCATACTGTTGCTCATCCACATCTGTAACACCTTTTGTTCATTGGTCCACAAGCAACAATGCCGTTTGGAAACTGCGTGCAGTATGTGCTGGAGTCACTTGACTTGGAGCTTGTACAGCCCCATCCAGGGTTTTAACCGCCTGACACCGAGGTTACTGCAGAGGCCCAGCGTAATTTTAGATTTAGTGCAGTGCAGGAGATAGCTGTATTGACATCTTCAACTTTTGTAGTCCTGTCTTCCTCAGTTGCGTGTAATATTACGGTATATTGATAATTTTTACTTACGGACCGTCTGACAGCAACTGAATTCAGTTGCTGTCAGACGGTCCATAAGTAAAAATTATCAATATACCGTAACAGTGCAGGAGAGATTGTGCCACTCAATATATTTTTATTATTTTATTTTCTGACATTTTAAGTGAGCACCGCATATCGACAGGTGTCTTGATGGATGGGTCGAAACAGGGAGCTACATTGGTTGCTCTGTTGTTTTTACTGATGGTGTCCACAAGGTCGGACTGCCCCGAGACTTTACTGTATTCGACGCAGAACTATACTAGATCTTGCGGGCGCTGGAGCATATGAGGCGTGCTTACAGTGATAAATTCCTTGTGACCTACATTTGCACCAAGTCTATAAAGTAGTCCAGATTATCCAGGGCGCCCTCCTCCAACTATAGTGGCTGGGGACGTGGGTATTTCTGCTGGGTACCTGAGAACATTGGTTTTGCGGGGAACGAGAGGGCGGATATAGCATCCAAGAAGGCGTGTAGCGAGCGTCAGTTATTGCAGTGTGATGTCCCCCTGCAGTATATCACCTCGCTGCTGGGGTGCAGAGGCATGTGTCGACGGAAAGACGAGTAGTTGGAAGTGCCTTTCTGCCACGAAGACGGGATGAGGTCCTCTTTACCAGCGTCCGCGTAGGCTACAGCCCAGTGACACACACGGCTTATTGCTCCGGCGAAAGGGCCCTCCGTGCGTGCTACTTGTGGCGTACAAATCACTCGGCGCCACATTTTACTAGACTCTATTTTATTTTCAGACCACAGTGCAGTTTTCACGTTGAAACTTATGGTCTTTATTTCTAGAGACCATGACTGTATGGTATTACCAAAATCTTTACCGTGTAGTGATTGCATTATCTTATTTACTTCAGCTGCACTTAATCTCTTCAGTTCCGAGCACACATTAAAAGTGCAAATGAGTTACTTTTGGGGTAACTGCTTTTTGTTAATGCTAGTTTTCAACGAATGATCCTCGAAAATATTTTTAAGAGATATGCGAATTTTTTGTTGACAGTATCATATAAGATACCCTGCGACTTAAGTAGGACAATTATGCACACAACTACGCAGTTTAATGTTGCTTTATTGAAGAAAAAGACATAAACGTTACACGTATTGTTCGTATTTGCTGGAGATTTCACGATAGGTCAAACTGCATGCCTGGTACCAAATATTTCGATAACTGTAAGTAAAAAATACAATATATTTGATCAAAAATTTTCTGAGTAGACTATCTAGAGGAAAACAGCAATTATTTTAATAACACACATATTGTTACTCATTTTTAATTTTTCAGAACTCGTTTCTTCGTCGAATTTGAGCAAGGAGCACTGTTTCTTCTCCTGATACACTGCATAGAAGCGTCATCAGTTTCTATGTCAGACTAAACTGTATTAATTCTGTCGGCCAACTGAACGACCTCTTCATCAGTCAAGTCTGTGAATCAAGTGGAAAAAAAACATAACCAAATTGCACTGACATAAGGGAAGTCGGCACTGAATCCTGAGGTATCATATGTGATATAAAAAAGTTTAAAGCTTATAAATCCGTTATAACATAAATTCATAGTTCGCTACTTACTTACGGACGTCTGTATAGTTTTTATACGATATTAAATCATGTGACAACATATGTAATTAGAAAAGTTATGTTTTTATCTTTATTCCAACGTCCTTGCTTGCGATTGCACAATCCGAAGTTTCCCATCAATGATGCCACGTCTTGATGCTTTGCAGAAGGACGAAACAGTGAACTGACGTAAGCGCGATGTCTATCGTGCATGATACCACAGGCCGTAAGAAGTTCAGCTGCGCACACGAGCGAGAAACAAATTAAACCTGGAGGTATCATAAACGATACTTCGGCACTGAAGAGGTTTTAAGTGAATGTCGGATTTCTAACTTGCACACACCATTTGTTTACGTTGCAAACTCGGTGCAGGGCCTCAGTTCTTTGACCCGGCCCCCGTGGCGGGCGCGGCGCTGCTGCAGAAATCGCCGCTCCTCGATAAACGGCGCGCGCGCGTGGCCGCAGCTATTCGCATGTTGCAGCAGGTGCGTTGTCACTTTCCACTGCCGCGGAATGCGAGGCATGCGATGGCGCTAGAACTTCTTCGTTCATGTGGGCTCCACACTGGGATCTTCCATTTTTGTGATCGCCTAATAGGATCCCAGTTCGGTTGTACAAAGAGTACTCTATAACATTGGCCATCACTTAACTAGCGTTTGCTGGGAATCTCTTGCCCAGGTGCGAGTCCCAAGCGATCTAGAACTAAAAAAGAAAAAAAGGCATGGAACTCCTGTATATATAGGGTATTTCACTAAATGTGTTTGTTTCTGTAAGTTACGAAGTAATGGGCGACGGAAATATTTATTGCGGTAGGTCACAATAAGAAACGTTACACTGTTTGCGGAACTATGAACATAGTTTACTGTGTTATTATCCAAAGAGTTACAGCAAAAAAAAAAGATACAATTTTTAAATGGAACAATAGTCGTATCTATCATGCACTGGAATCAGTAACACCAGCTGGGTATACATCAATTTAAATTACATTCCTATTACTTTTAGTTTGGGAGCTACAACCCTTCGAAGTTTCAGGGGCTGATACAACACGCTGTACATAATACATGGCTGTGTGTTGGGTGATGGATGTTCTGGCGGTGGGAGGTTGATTTAAATGAGGTGTTCAAATGTGTGTCCATGTTCCTGAATGCACAATGCAATGCGCCTTCTAAAGGATCTGCGGACAAGGTGTAACATCGCCGGTGTCACGGAGCAACAGGCGTCCTCGTTGCGCCGTTTTAGATCATCTGGGGATGTGGTCTCAGTGACATAAACACGATCCTTTAGATATCCCCACAAGATGAAATGTAATGGTGTTAAATCGGGCGACCCTGCGGGCCATGAACGAGGACCATGGCGTCCCAACCACCTTCCACAACAGCACGCTCAGAATGGGCTGGGTGACCATCGTGCTGCATCCACATAAGGACTCTCGGGTGTAGACACACATGTCCAAGGAGACTACTTAAACTGTAGGCTATAAACGTGCGATGTAACTCACCTGTCAGTGTACCTGGGAAGTAGTGTGTACCGATGATTTCATCCCCAAGGATTCCACATCATACATTTTTTTAATAGACCACCAACGTTGACGGTCGACAGGTAGTACTCACCGAGGATTGTCTGCGGACCAGTAGTTCACGTATTGGCGATTCACTGCACCATAATTTGTGAACGTGGACTCATCAGAGAACATAACACCTTGAAAGGACTCCAGCGTGAAATTACGCATGGGCCATTCACAGAATGTAACTCTCACATTGAAATTGCTCATGGATCAGTGACAGGGGGTACGGGTGGAACCTGTGGCCGTGTACTGTACGCCACGCACATGTGAGACTGACACCAGTGACTGCAGCAACGGCTCGTAAGCTGACATGAGGATCGTGGCGTACTGCAGCTAAAACAAACACCTCCGTCTCCTTGCAGTTCTTCACGTGTTACTGCGGCGTATTACCAAGCTGCCTGTTTCCCGAAGTCGTTGTTCGACACGTAAGAACATAATTGCTACCGGAGCTCTTCGCCTAGGATATCTCACGGCGAACCCCATGGCTGCTTCAGTGGCATCGTGTCGGCACTCGCCGAGCATCAGCAACATGTCAACGTACTCGTTGTTCCTGTATGCCATCTTCGTCCGATGTCAGTAACTGTGGTATATTGAGCCCCGTTTCTTTGTGTGGCCCGCACTGTCGGGTATACGGCCGTATTCGGCGACAGTCGGTAGTCTAACAGCGCATCGAGCAAGCTTCTCGCGCCGTGACACCGGCGACGTTACAACTGGGCCGCACCACATACAGAAGGTATTTGCCCCTGAAATTCTGAAGGGTTGTACCTCCCAAACTAAAAATGACAGGAATGTAATTTAAATTGATGTATTCACAGCTGGTGTTAATGATTCCAGTGCGTGATAGAAACAACTATTGTTCCATTTAAAAACGGTATCTTTTTTGCTGTAACTCTTTGGATAATAACACAATAACCTATGTTCATAGCTCCGCACACAGTGTAACGTTTCTTACGGTGACCCACCACAATAAATATTTCCGTCGCCTATTACTGCGTAACTTACACAGGCAAACACATTTAGTGGAACACCTTGAATATGTTGTTGTTGTTGTGGTCTTCAGTCCTGAGACTGGTTTGATGCAGCTCTCCATGCTACTCTATCCTGTGCAAGCTTCTTCATCTCCCAGTACCTACTGCAACCTACATCCTTCTGAATCTGCTTAGTGTATTCATCTCTTACCTTGAATATAAGAAGAGTAAAAGAACGAATCCACAAAATTACAGACCAATATCCATAAAATTGCTCTGCTGCAGTTCGAGTACAACAAATTTTCTTGAGATCGAGAAGTTTACGTCCACGAATGAGCAAGGTTTTAGAAAGAATCGCTCGTGCGAATCTCAGGTTGCCCTTTTCTCAAACTATATACCGTGAACTGTGGGTGAAGGGCAACACGCAGATTCCGTATTTCCAGACTCCCGACAAGCTTTTGACACGGTGCCCCAATGTAGACTGTCAACGAAGGTACGAGCATATTGAATAGGTTCCCAGATATCTGAGTAATAGAACGCAGTATGTTGTCTTCGACAGCGAATTTTCTTCAGAGACAATGGTATCGTCAAGAGAGACCCAGAGAAATGAGGTAAGACCGCTGTTATTTTCTATACACACAAACGATCTGGCGGCCAGGGTTGGCAGCAATCTGCAGCTGATTGCTAATGACAGTGTGGTGTACGGGAAGGTGTCGAAGTTGAGTGGCTGTAGGAGAATACACGGTGACTTAGTGAAAATTTCTAGTTGATGTGAAGCGCGTCACCGTGCTCCAACTGTAGAAAAAAAAATGCAACTGTTTTGGAAAAACAAGCTCGTTGTGTTCGGATACATCATTAGTAGAGTCCTGCTTGACCAGTCACGTTGTGTAAATTCCTGGGCGTAATGCTGCAAAGCGATATGAAATGGAATGAGGATGCGAGGATAGTTGTAGGGAAAGTGAATGGTCGACTTCGGTTTATTGGGAGAATTTTGGGAAAGTGTGATTCATCTGTAAATCAGACTGCATATAGGGCACTAGTGCCACCTGTTCGTGAGTACTGCTGGAGTGATTTGTATCCGTACCAGGTGGGATTAAAGAAGGACTTCGAAGCATTTAAAAGGCAGGTTGCTTGTTATGTTACTGGTAGGATCGAACGAAGTTCAGGTGTTAGGGAGACGCTCTGAGAGGTCAAATGGGAATCGCTGGAGCGAAGGCAACGTTCTTTCGAAGGACAACATACATTATGCATACGTACTAATAAAATAAGAGAAATTATGGCTCATATGCAGGCACATACATAGTCTTTTTTCCCTCGCTTTATTTGCGAGTGGAACGGGAAAGGGAATGAGTAGTAGTGGTACAGAGTACTCACCACCATGCACCGTACTGTGGCTTGAGGAGTGTGACTGTAGATGCAGTATGACAATACTATTATACGAGTGCAGCACATGAAATCTTTCCTGTTGAATACTTTCTTCCTTGAACTGCGAAAATTGTAGGATTAAAACACCACCACATACAAATGCAGTTCTACTGAAACTTTATGCTCTAATCAGACAATTAATTCTTTATTATTTGTCCATCCGTACAATCCAACAAATATCTTTAAGATTCAGAATCTTCTGTGATCGTCGATGGTGCATCTTAGTGTTCTTGACGTGTTGCAAGCCGTGGCACTTATCTGGTGGTTCTATAAGCTGTCTTCAGTTTGCTCTTGTTTTCATTTTTGAACAGAGCTCCATTTCAATGCAGAGAGAGGGATCTGAGATATACAAAGTTCGTGTTTGCATTTCTTCAGTTCGACTTCAAATCGCTTTGTTACACCAAGCTGCCATGAAATTTACTTTAGCATGATGTTTTAATACTTTAGTCAGATCTTAATTCATATCTTCAGATAGTTTACGCATCTTCTAATATTTTACATACGTGCAACTTCTGTCATCTATATCTACAATGTCAGTATTTTTGTTTTACATCCATTAATTCTTTCTTATTAAGCTTATCCATTACAGATGTTTAAGAACCCGTGACTGGTAGCATTTTTCTGTTGTTATAGTAAAACAGTAACTTTTTTGAAATATTTGGTTATTCCGTAAGCCGGTTTTCGAACCGTTTCGGTGTCATCTTCAGAGGGTGCACAGGAGCTTTCATAGAGTAATGCAGACTTTGACTCAGAGACAAGGAGATCGAACATGCTTTATAACGTACCGCAATGAGATATTTTTATATGGCGCTCTATATCCAAAAATGAGATCTGTACTTACCAAGTCAGTATGGGCAGCATTCTTATTAGTATCCACCTAGTAATTCCACTGTAATTGCCAGTTAGTTACACATGAGTCACTTTTCATTGGATATATATATATATATATATATATATATATATATATATATATATATATATATATATATATATATACCCGCTCGGCCACTACGGCCGGCCGACCAAGTGTAACAGTCATGCAACTCCATCCCACAAACTGACAGCGAGCACCTGCAGAGCACAATGCATGGTACTTTTGATGTTTGCGTTGAACATTCTGGCAGCTACACTGGTTATTAATGTACTAGCATTTCACATTTGCAATCGCTCATCTCGTGCTTACAACATCATATGATCTCACAATGTCAATCACTTCAATATGTTGCCTAGACAAATTAATTCTCGAAATTTGATTACTATACGTTAATTATTCTTCTGTGTTGCGATTTTTTCCGTCAGGTGTATATATATATATATATATATATATATATATATATATATATATATATATATATATATATATAGAGATTGTTACGAAACTTGGCTTGCAACCAGCCTTTTAGGTACAACTTGTGTTTGTTACCACGATCTACTCACAAAGATATACGGTAACATGCTTCGCTCAGAGACATTATTATTTTTTTGTTTGTTTGCGTATAATATAGTCGATGTGTGAGCAAATACTTGATCAGAACTAGCGTTAACATGAATTGAATTCTCTGCAAATGCAGTAACTATTTTATTTTATATTTGGGCATTCATGGAAATTTATTAATGTGTAACTAACTGGCAATCAAAATGGAATTGCTAGACTGATACTAATTACAGAGCCGCCAATACTGACGCAGTAAGAACAGAATTCATTTTTGGATACAAATCGCCAAATAAACATTACTTGTGTGATATATTAAAGCATGTTCCGTCTCCTTTCTCCTTCTCACAGAGTCAGCAGCCTGCATTACGTTATGAAATAGTCATGTTAACTCCTGTGACTGCCTGAAGATGAGCCAGATGAGGTTCGGAAACAGGATTATTGAAAAAAACAAGTATTTAAAAAAATTGACTGTCTGCAGTTTTCCGTATTCATATAATTTCCTTTTCTCTTCATTTTAATTACGGTATTATTAATTATCTTCAATTAGTCCTAAAATTCAATTACTCTCTTTATCTGAAAACTTCAACTTCGCTTTTTGTTTCAGCTAAGCCGTCAATTCCCAGATCAGGGCTGGTACCTAAAACGATATGATTAGCGCAGTCTACTCGTACTATTAGTAGATTTCTTTAACAGCGTCGGAACTTCCACAGGCTTAAACTTATTTCCTGTAGCACATGATTTACCAGTATCAAAAACTGGAAACACTGGTACCACTATTTTATCACTGAGTTGTTCATATACATTAGCCTTCATGTACATACATGGGCATTAATCTTTAATACGTGCGCCTTCGTGTCAAAGAGAGGCTTAAACGTGCCTTTAGTTACAGGTTTCTAAATTTAAATGAAATATGCATTTATTTCGTTATTATTTACTGATCTGAAGCACCTTCGATAGTTGTTGCAAACATATTCGCATCGAAAACGTCATTTAGTTTAAGTGTTTTTAATTTTCAGAAATTCGTAAATAACTTGTAGTTTACGTAGGAGACCTTATCGGTACATCTATCGCATCAAGGTCTGCTTCGAATGTTTATTAATACGCTGATGCCTTCTGTTCTCATTTTCACGTTGTGTCTGATCTTCGTTATATCTTTTGTTTGGCAGTTTACGGCAAAGAATTTTCAGATTTTCTTTTCGCGTGAATCCACATTTACCACCTATCTGAAATCTTCTTTCACTATTTACCTATTGGATGCAGTCTAACAACAAGTAGGTTACCTTTAAATTACGTCTTGGCACTTACGTTAAAATGGCTCAAGCGTTCACGTCTTCTTAATTGATTCTTCATTGTGTGCCTTTTTCACTATAAATGTTCAGTTTTTTTGTAAGCTGTTCAACCTGTTTCACTGATATCGACGAGATGATGCATCCGTAAATGATGTGATCAACAGTTGCTCGCAGCAGATCCGGTGGAATGTGAGCAACGTGTTCCTGTATGCTGACCTTCAGATCAGTTAGAAACGTTCCTCTTAAACGCGCTCGTTTAGAAATCTACAGAACCAAAAGTCGCATGGATTGAGATCAGGTTGTCTTGCAGGCCTTGTACTTGGAGATAACAAGTTCGTAGAAGGTTGCATTAAGCAGATCTTTCACAGAGCGAGGGACATGAGGTGCCGATCTTGCATGAAAATAGTGGTTTTTACACAGCTGCGCTCTTCCAATACAGGAATCACAAGTTGTACAAGAAGGTCTCGATGATGTGCAGACAACGTCCCGGAAAAGCTAACAGGCCCTATGGATGTATTCGCTTCAATGAAGAGTGGACCGAGAATGAAGGTGCTTGTGAATCCTCACAATAAAGTCACATACGGCGAGTGTAATGGCTCTTCATGCACAGTACTCGGTTTAACAGTACCTCAGATTCGGTAGTTCTGTGTATTCAGTGCACCATCTAGTGTAAAATGTGCTACTGCATTCCACATAATATTGCCCAGCCACATGTCATCAACTTCGATCCCTGTCAGAAATCAAAGAGCAAATCCAGAACGTAGCTGTGCACAAGATAATTCAGTTGCTGCACTTTCAGGATATTGTTCGGTTACTAGAATAAAATAGACCGTAAGACGTACCGTACTTGTGACTATGAGATGGACAATTCTCTTGACACTACACGGGCATTACCACTAGCCCGGCCACATGCTGCATGATCAGTTACAGCAACAGCAACCTGTTCAGTACTTCCTCCGGGACAGGACGTTTGTTTCTTCCAGGTGTCGCACCAGACTCACTCGTGTTTTAGAATGTCATTGTCGTCTTCTTTAACCCATTTAATGACATCGAGCCTCTCCTCAGACCTTCCAGTCGGCAGTATTCTGAATGCAGCACTGCAGTTACTGTCGTTCACTTAAAACAGTTTCACTAACAGCGCACCGTCTTTCTTCTCGATAGCCGTACCGTTGCCTTTCGTTGTGGCTATTCAAATGACAGCGTGAATGTTATACCGTCATACAAACAGCGCACAGCGTTATATTTGCAAATGGTGGCCGCAACTGGAACTGCTTTCGAGCGTAAGTCGGTTCCGCATTAACGCATAAGCATATCTACCAAACTTCGGCGCTATACGATAATTACAGCCCACACTGGATCTCTTTAAGTAGCTGCACGTTAATCATAATCGCCCGATAGTTTCCAGTGATGACATTTGAGACGCGGTGATGCACTCAATCACTGAAATTACAACGGCCGCCACGCACAGTTAATTGGTCCCAACTCATAGGGTATTCAATCGTCAGTCAGCGATTTTCAACTGCCAACTTGTGCAGGTGCCTGAAACGTGTGTTCTCCGACAGCTGTAGCCGGAAGATCACATTGACGTGTTTCTGATACAATCTCTAGTTCAGGAGGCAGAAACATTCTTTATCTATGCTTGGCCGATTTAATTTTGTCAGGTGTGGGCAATACACATCATACCTGACATGTCTCTATAAAGTAAGAAAGTTGATGGAGGGTCTGTTGTACCTCCAAGAAACACCGTTACAGGTCAGAGAGCGCTATGGGTTTTTTGGTCAATATACTGAACATTGCATGGGATACACAGCGCACTTTAAAATTTCAATACCGTCAACGTGACAGACACGAACATCAAACTAACATGACAGGCTGGACAGTGAAGGGGGAGGCGTGTTTATAGCGATAAGAAGTGCAATAGTATCGAAGGAAATTGACGGAGATCCGAAATGTGAAATGATTTGAGTGAAGGTCACGGTTAAAGCAGGCTCAGACATGGTAATTGGATGTCTCTATAGGCCCCCTGGCTCAACAGCTGTTGTGGCTGAGCACCTGAAGGATAATTTGGAAAATATTTCGAGTAGATTTCCCCACCATGTTATAGTCCTGGGTGGAGATTTTAATTTGCCGGATATAGACTGGGAGGCTCAAACGTTCATAACGGGTGGCAGGGACAAAGAATCCAGTGAAATTTTTTTAAGTGCTTTATCTGAAAACTACCTTGAACAGTTAAACAGCGAACCGACTCGTGGCGATAACATATTAGACCTTCTGGTGACAAACAGACCCGAACTATTTGAAACGGTTAACGCAGAACAGGGAATCAGCGATCATAAAGCGGTTACGGCATCGATGATTTCAGCCGTAAATAGAAATATTAAAAAAAGGTAGGAAAATTTTTCTGTTTAGCAAAAGTGACAAAAAGCAGATTACAGAGTACCTGACGGCTCAACACAAAAGTTTTGTCTCAAATATAGATAGTGTTGAGGATCAGTGGACAAAGTTCAAAACCATCGTACAATATGCGTTAGATGAGTATGTGCCAAGCAAGATCGTAAGAGATGGAAAAGAGCCACCGTGGTACAACAACTGAGTTAGAAAACTGCTGCGGAAGCAAAGGGAACTTCACACCAAACATAAACATAGCCTAAACCTTGCAGACAAACAAAAATTACGCGAAGCGAAATGTAGTGTGAGGAGGGCTATGTGCGAGGCGTTCAATGACTTCGAAAGTAAAGTTCTGTGTACTGACTTGGCAGAGGATCCTAAGAAATTTTGGTCTTATGTCAAAGCGGTAGGTGGATCAAAACAAAATGTCCAGACACTCTGTGACCAAAATGGTACTGGAACAGAGGATGACAGACTAAAGGCCGAAAAACTAAATGTCTTTTTCCAAAGCTGTTTCACAGAGGAAGAGTGCACTGTAGTTCCTTCTCTAGATTGTCGCACAGATGACAAAATGGTAGATATCGAAATAGACGACAGAGGGATAGAGAAACAATTAAAATCGCTCAAAAGAGGAAAGGCCGCTGGACCTGATGGGATACCAGTTCGATTTTACACAGAGTACGCGAAGGAACTTGCCCCCCTTCTTGCAGCGGTGTACCGTAGGTCTCTAGAAGAGCGTAGCGTTCCAAAGGATTGGAAAAGGGCACAGGTCATCCCTGTTTTCAAGAAGGGACGTCGAACAAATGTGCGGAACTATAGACCTATATCTCTAACGTCGATCAGTTGTAGAATTTTGGAACACGTATTATGTTCGAGTATAATGACTTTTCTGGAGACTAGAAATCTACTCTGTAGGAATCAGCATGGGTTTCGAAAAAGACGGTCGTGCGAAACCCAGCTCGCGCTATTCGTCCACGAGACTCAGAGGGCCATTGACACGGGTTCACAGGTAGATGCTGTGTTTCTTGACTTCCGCAAGCTGTTCGATACAGTTCCCCCCAGTCGTTTAATGAACAAAGTAAGAGCATATGGACTATCAGACCAATTGTGTGATTGGATCGAAGAGTTCCTAGATAACAGAACGCAGCATGTCATTCTCAATGGAGAGAAGTCTTCCGAAGTAAGAGTGATTTCAGGTGTGCCGCAGGGTAGTGTCATAGGACCGTTGCTATTCACAATATACATAAATGACCTTGTGGATGACATCGGAAGTTCACTGAGGCTTTTTGCAGATGATGCTGTGGTGTATCGAGAGGTTGTAACAATGGAAAATTGTACTGAAATGCAGGAGGATCTGCAGCGAATTGACGCATGGTGCAGGGAATGGCAATTGAATCTCAATGTAGACAAGTGTAATGTGCTGCGAATACATAGAAAGATAGATCCCTTATCATTTAGCTACAAAATAGCAGGTCAGCAACTGGAAGCAGTTAATTCCATAAATTATCTGGGAGTACGCATTAGGAGTGATTTAAAATGGAATGATCATATAAAGTTGATAGTCTGTAAAGCAGATGCCAGACTGAGATTCATTGGAAAAATCCTAAGGAAATGCAATCCGAAAACAAAGGAAGTAGGTTACAGTACGCTTGTTCGCCCACTGCTTGAATACTGCTCAGCAGTGTGGGATCCGTGCCAGATAGGGTTGATAGAGAAGATCCAACGCAGAGCAGCGCGCTTCGGTACAGGATCATATAGTAATCGCGAAAGCGTTACGGAGATGATAAACTCCTGTGGAAGACTCTGCGGGAGAGACGCTCAGTAGCTCGGTACGGGCTTTTGTTAATGTTTCGAGAACATACATTCACCGAAGAGTCAAGCAGTATATTGCTCCCTCCTACGTATATCTCGCGAAGAGACCATGAGGATAAAATCAGAGAGATTAGAGCCCACACAGAAGCATACCTAGAATCCTTCTTTCCACGAACAATACGAGACTGGAACAGAAGGGAGAACCGGTAGAGGTACTCAGGGTACCCTCCGCCACACACCGTCAGGCGGCTTACGGAGTATGGATGTAGATGTAGATGTAGATGTAGAAGTATATCACATGCTTGATTATGCAGTGATTAACGTTTCAGCGCAAGTGAACAAAACATGTAAGTGAACGTCATCTAGATTCTACATACACTGATGGAAAAAACCGCAACACCATGAAGGAGTTGGGCTACATAGATGAAAGTTGGTAGGCCTGCTTCAACATCCGGAAGGTGATGTTTATTCAGATTTCGCGCCAGCCACATAAGCGTCGCGCTAGTAGTGCCACTACAAGAATTCAAAACTGGTTTGTTGTACACACACGTTGTAAAGGTCGCCAGCGTAAATTACCTTCGAGATTGGACGTGGTGAGTTAATGTTAGTCAGGAATGATTTTAAGGCGACAAAGACGATATTATCCACACAAAAGCGAGCTTGAACGAGGTCGCATAATAGGGCTACGAGGAAGTGCATGTTCCCTCTGCGATATTGTAGGAAGACCTGGCAAGAACTTAGCGATTGTAGATGACTGCTGGAAGCAGTGGCCGCGACCGGTCTCCGTACAGCCACGTGAATTTTGTCGAGACGGAAGACCATCGCGTTCGGCGTATGGCTCCGGCACATCGTACTGCATCTGCAGCAGTAATTTGAGCAGCAGCTGGCACCACAGTGACAACGAGCCGTTACAAACGGTTACTTCAAGGACAGACTCCCGCCGGGAACCATGCAGCGTGCATTCCACTGACCCCAGACCACCGACATTTGCGACGTCAGTGGTGGCAAGCGAGACTTAATTGCAGGGCAGAGTGAAGGTCGGTTTTGCTTTCTGATGACAGCTGGTTCTTCCTCGGTGCCAGTGATAGCCGTGTGTTGGTAGAAGAAAGCAGGTTGACACGCTGCAACCAATCTGTCTGCGTTCTTAACTCATAGGACCTACACCTGGAGGTACAGCCTGGGTTGCGATTTCCTATCACAGCAGGCGCACTGTCGTGGTTATGCCGTGCTAGACAGACTGGACCTATAACTGAAGGAATGGTGTGGGGTGCATTTTCGTGCGAAAGCAGGTACACACTTGTGGTCATCCCACGCACTCGGATGTAGAGTTATACGTCAGTCTGTTGATTTGATCGGTTGTGCTGCGAATTTGAACGGCATTCAAGGCGTGTTTTCCAAGAGGATAACGATAGCCCACATACCGCTGACCCAAGATGCTCCACAGAGTGTCCACATGTTTCCTTGAGCTGCTCGATCGCCAGATCTGTCTCCAGTGGTGCAAGATCGGATATCATCAGACAACAACTCATGCGTCATCCACAACCAGTATTAGCTCTTCTTGTATTGACCGACCAAGTGTTCAAATGGTTCAAATGGCTCTGAGCACTATGGGACTTAACATCTGAGGTCATCAGTCCCCTAGAACTTACGAGAACTACTTAAACCTAACTAACCTAAGGACGACACACACACACATGCCCGAGGCAGGATTCGAACCTGCGACCGTAGCGGTCGCGCGGTTCCAGACTGAAGCGCCTAGAACCGCTCGGCCACTCCGGCCGGCCGACCAAGTGTAACAGTCATACAACTCCATCCCACAAACTGACAGCGAGCACCTGCACAGCACAATGCATGGTACGTTTGCATGTTTGCGTTGAACATTCTGGCAGCTACACTGGTTATTAATGTACTAGCATTTCACATTTGCAATCGCTCATCTCGTGCTTACAACAACATATGATCTCACAATGTCAATCACTTCAATATGTTGCCTAGACAAATTACTTCTCGAAATTTGATTACTCTACGTTAATTATTCTTCTGTGTTGCGATTTTTTCCGTCAGGTATAAGGAAATGTTAAACACAGGGGAGAAGCAAGACTGTTGGTCAGCACATGACGGATTTTGACAGTGTCAGTACAGTGGTCTATCGAGACTACGATTAATCGTTCCATGATATCGCTGTTCGCATTGGTCGGTATCCCGAGTGTGTGATGCAAATATGGCGTTTATGGGTTCAGGTGGGTACAGACCTATTGTTTGTGAATGGTGTATCTACCTTCTCGCTGCACGGCTATTGACTTGCTTACTCTTGGACCGGTTGGTAGGACATGTTCTGAGGCATCAAGGGATCACAAATTTAGCATTGGAGGGCAGCGTGGAGGGTAAAAATCGTAGAGGGAGACCAAGAGATGGATACACTAAGCAGAATCAGAAGGATGTAGGTTGCAGTAAGTACTGGGAGATGAAGAAGCTTGCACAGGATAGAGTAGCATGGAGAGCTGTATCAAACCAGTCTCAGGATTGAAGACAACAACAACAACAGCTCTTGGACGACTTTCTTTCTGCTGTTATTGGCTAATAGTTGGATTTGTGCCACTACCGGCTTCTTTGGAACGTCTACTGTGAAGTCGTATCAAACCAGTGTTTGTAAAATCCCAAAATTCTGTGGGAGAGAGAGAGATCCAGTTTCTGTCTGCCCTTTAATAGGGAAGGCTCACAGCCAGAAGGCTCAGTGTGGCGCAAATGTGTGAAGTAAGCAGACAACAACTCCACTGAAACCCACTCGTGCTTTCTACAGCCGACTGAGAGACTTTGAAAGGGGTCATTTTGTGGCCATCTGACTGGCGGGACGGTCCTTTCGGAGCACTGCCACGTAAGTTGGTCGTGCTACGTCAGTTGTGCAACGGTTCATGTATCAGTGGTCACGTGAACATTCTCACAGCTGCAGACGAGGTTCTGCACGTCCAAGCAGCACAGACGCCCACCAGGATCGTTGTATTATAAGGGCAGCAGTGGCAGGTCATACAACTACCACCTGCCGGCCGAAGTGGCCGTGCGGTTAAAGGCGCTGCAGTCTGGAACCGCAAGACCGCTACGGTCGCAGGTTCGAATCCTGCCTCGGGTATGGATGTTTGTGATGTCCTTAGGTTAGTTAGGTTTAACTAGTTCTAAGTTCTAGGGGACTAATGACCTCAGCAGTTGAGTCCCATAGTGCTCAGAGCCATTTTTAGCCAACTACCACCTGCGCAGGTCTTGTTAGCCCAGTCGTGTCAGGAGAAACTGTTATGAACCGGTAATTAGCAGTAGGACCACGGGCACACACACCTCCAGCCCGTCTTCCACTCACGCCACAGCTTCAACGTGCTCGGCTCGACTGGTGCACACACCACTTACCAAGAACCTGGTGAGCACTGTCTCGTAGAGTGCATTCGTCCAAGGCATACTGTCCCCACCCCAGACCTGAAGGTCTCTGGTGCGATGAGCTGCAATTCTCGTTCATATTTGGTGTTTCTGGAGGGGCGCTTGGTACTTGCATAAAGTTGTTAGATCCGTTCTTTTGCCGTTCTTTCAACAGGAAGCTGATGTGTTGATCGAACGCCCGTGATACACAGCGTGCTCCGCAAGATGTGCAGCAACTTCCATGGCTAGCAAGATCACAGCTTGGAGTAGCCGCGTGGTCTGCGGCGACTTGTCACGGTCCGCGCGGTTCCCCCCGTCGGAGGTTCGAGTCCTCCCTCGGGCCTGGGTGTGTGTGTTGTCCATAGCGTAAGTTAGTTTAAGTTAGATTAAGTAGTGCGTAGGCTTAGGGACCGATGACCTCAGCAGCTTGGTCCCATAAAACCTTACCACAAATTTCCAGCAAGATCTCCGGAATTGCCTCCAATCGGGCACGTGTGGGACATGATGGGACAGGAAGTAACTCGTGCGTCTCGTCAACTAACAACTGCTACGGAACTGGGTGAACAGGTTCAAAAATGGCTCTGAGCACTATGGGACTCAACTGCTGTGGTCATTAGTCCCCTAGAACTTAGAACTACTTAAACCTAACTAACCTAAGGACATCACACACACCCATGCCCGAGGCAGGATTCGAACCTGCGACCGTAGCAGCAGCGCGGCTCCGGACTGGAGCGCCTAGAACCGCACGGCCACCGCGGCCGGCTGGGTGAACAGGTCTTGCAGGCGCGGCATAAAATATTCTAAGAGAGTATTCGTCACGTGCATAATAGATTGGATGCCAGAGTCAACGCATGCGTTTCTGCTGTGGAGGTTACTTCGCGTACTATTATGGATGTTACAGCATGAATCGATACCCGGTACGTCAGAACCGTTTTCGCTACCGATCTGTGCCGCGCGGGATTAGCCGAGGGGTCTAGGCGCTGCAGTCATGGACTGTACGTCTGGTCCCGGCGGAGGTTCGAGTCCTCTCTCGGGCATGGGTGTGTGTGTTTGTCCTTAGGATAATTTAGTTCAAGTAGTGTGTAAGCTTAGGGACTGATGACCTTAGCAGTAAAGTCCCATAAGGTTTCACACACATTTAAACACTTCAGCTGCCTTACTAGAAATGCAACCATTTGATGTACTCCATATGCATTGTTGAAACAATAAACTTGAGTGAGTCGGAAACTGCTTAAACGGTGTACTAATTTTTTTCGGCAGTGTAAGCCACAAATACTTCGCCTGGTCACACGTTTTTACAGTATAAGTGTTACGAAATTATTATAGAAATATTTCAGTGAGCACCTACAAGTAGCAGGGCAATCCCTCCAAGGGAATTTCGCCAGTACTAGCCCTTTGTTATGCAGTAGGCGCAGAGAGAGGAGGAGAAAGGCCTGCTTATTCCCGCGCTGCTCTCTCGCCGACAGCACAGAGGCGGGTCAGCGGTTGACGGGCCGGCGCGCCGCTGCGGCTGGTGGTAAGCAGAGAGCAGAGCTTGTCAGCGGTGGTGGCTGCCTTTGCCGCTGTGACACGCGGCTGCCTGTGTGGGCCGCCGGGCTGAGGGGGCGGCGCGAGCTGGCTGGCAGCACGCCAGCAGCACCGCTGCAGGGGCGGGCGGGGTGACGCGTGTCCTTCAACCCCACGTTAACGTAAAAGCACGTCTTTTGTAATGTCACTTCCAAAGTACTCGCAGACTCTATTCCCTTTCGCAACAGACAAAGAGTTCTTACAATATCTGAACTCACGAGGAGAACACGTCAAGTGCCATTACCCGATATCCCGGAAACTGCCCTCAGTGCAATAGCAGTCAAAATAAACGAACACGTGTCTCGACTTATCGTCCTTCTATCCTACTACCGGAAGGGTATCCGCAGTTTGATTGTATTTTGTTCATTAATAAAATACAATGCTGCCCTAAAGGTATCGTTATGTACTGAAGAAAAAATTTATATATTTTGAAATAATGTTGTTCTTATTTGCCTACTAATTGTATATCTGTTGAATGAAACAAAAAAAGAAACAGTAAGGGAATAGAAAAATTAACTGAAATTGCTTTTGGTGAAATTCTTGTGCTACATCTTGATTCATAAAGAGTCACAAGCGTCAATTTTCGCTAAAGTGATCTATACGGACTTCAACAATGTTAACAACTTGCCTTCGTGTGATATTCGTGATGTTCGGAATTCCCTTGCTTCGAATCTTTTTACGATCGATATCATCGAAGGGAAAACACCAAATATTCCTGAACAAATCTAAGATAACATACAAGAATTAAGAACTGTTATGTGAATGAAATATAATAGTACCAGAGTTTAAAAAATTTGCAACACTTGAAAATACCATACAATCATATATTATATAGTAAGTATATGATACTTATATTGATACCCAGTTGTAACTTAACAATTAATATAACTCCCTTGTATCCCTTAACTTGACGAGAAACATTGTTGTAACCTTCCAAAGATATGAGTAGATAAATGAAAAAATAAATAAATAAAAACAGTAATCGGGTTTCAAACACGAGACGGAACGACAGAGGCCGCAAAGCTAGCGAGAACAAATTCTAAGAGTGAAAAAGGTGTGCATCAGCTCATCAATCAAGTAACATCCCAACTCCTGGGTGGGTTAAGAAAGACCCTAAAAAGAAAATTGGAGAAAAACTATCTGAGGACAACTGCACAATGGTGTTCATTAAGGAAGTGTCAAAAATCAAGGACTTTTTATCGCAGCAAGCAAACAAGTAATTGGCGGCGTGTCCTGAAATACACTTCGCGGAATTCGTCTTCGTTTCTGCGAAGTATCCCGACTCCGGAAACAGGAGCATGTTAGGACGTATCTGATGAGGAGTCATAGGGTAATTAAGGTCTCTATCTGCGCCGCGGATCATTACGAAATAGACTCCTAAGCATCGATAGTAGTAGCTACAAGCAATAGAGCAGAGCTGTCCTCAGGAATCCCCGCACCTATAGCCAAGGCGCTCGATTTGCGGTTTGCGGACTTTAAGGCAGCTGTCAAAGGCTTTGTAATACGTGTATCACTCGTTAATTGTCCGCTCGGCGTAGATCCGGGTTAGGCTCACCTCCTTGTCTCAAAAGGTAAAGCGCTGTACGTTACGCTGTGCGAGAAAGTTTTATACACAATAATTCCCAGATACTAGATGGTTTTTCTTCGCTTACTATTTTTGACAAATTTTAGTTACGTAAGATTATAGGGTTAAAATTACGTTTACTGAAATATGTTCAGAGAATTGCTAAATGTATGTAGAAGATGTGATGGGCATCCTCAAGTTCGTAGAAAGATGTTTTTAGTGAGCCTGATTTTTTTTTAATTTAATTATCACTCACGTGGCTATTTCCCGTTGTTTGAAAACTGTATCCGTATTTTATGCATTCTATACCCAGGAAAGTGATTCACAACCAAGTAATAAGTGAACATAGGACAGTGATTGGACGTCTAATGTCCGAGTAACAGTATGATGCGTAGTTCCTCGTGGAAAAGAAATTAGACGATTATGAAACTGAAAATTTGTAAGTGAAAGATATGGAACAATTGTGTTATAGAATGACAATAAAGTAAATGTTTGACTTTTGATGTGGGAAATGCATGTCAAGAAAAGGAATATTTCAACACACCCTTACAGGAGAGGGGACGTATACTAGCTGACATATCGTCAATGGAGTATGTTTGACAGTGCCTATAAGAAAGAGAAAGAACCTGATAATATCGATTACAAGATGTATGGTGAACTATCTGAGCAAGTCACATCACTTAAGTATTTACGGATGGTACTAAGAAGTATTGGTAAAATCGGTATTAGGAAGTTGCTAGAGGAGATATACACTCCTGGAAATGGAAAAAAGAACACATTGACACCGGTGTGTCAGACCCACCATACTTGCTCCGGACACTGCGAGAGGGCTGTACAAGCAATGATCACACGCACGGCACAGCGGACACACCAGGAACCGCGGTGTTGGCCGTCGAATGGTGCTAGCTGCGCAGCATTTGTGCACCGCCGCCGTCAGTGTCAGCCAGTTTGCCGTGGCATACGGAGCTCCATCGCAGTCTTTAACACTGGTAGCATGCCGCGACAGCGTGGACGTGAACCGTATGTGCAGTTGACGGACTTTGAGCGAGGGCGTATAGTGGGCATGCGGGAGGCCGGGTGGACGTACCGCCGAATTGCTCAACACGTGGGGCGTGAGATCTCCACAGTACATCGATGTTGTCGCCAGTGGTCGGCGGAAGGTGCACGTGCCCGTCGACCTGGGACCGGACCGCAGCGACGCACGGATGCACGCCAAGACCGTAGGATCCTACGCAGTGCCGTAGGGGACCGCACCGCCACTTCCCAGCAAATTAGGGACACTGTTGCTCCTGGGGTATCGGCGAGGACCATTCGCAACCGTCTCCATGAAGCTGGGCTACGGTCCCGCACACCGTTAGGCCGTCTTCCGCTCACGCCCCAACATCGTGCAGCCCGCCTCCAGTGGTGTCGCGACAGGCGTGAATGGAGGGACGAATGGAGACGTGTCGTCTTCAGCGATGAGAGTCGCTTCTGCCTTGGTGCCAATGATGGTCGTATGCGTGTTTGGCGCCGTGCAGGTGAGCGCCACAATCAGGACTGCATACGACCGAGGCACACAGGGCCAACACCCGGCATCATGGTGTGGGGAGCGATCTCCTACACTGGCCGTACACCACTGGTGATCGTCGAGGGGACACTGAATAGTGCACGGTACATCCAAACCGTCATCGAACCCATCGTTCTACCATTCCTAGACCGGCAAGGGAACTTGCTGTTCCAACAGGACAATGCACGTCCGCATGTATCCCGTGCCACCCAACGTGCTCTAGAAGGTGTAAGTCAACTACCCTGGCCAGCAAGATCTCCGGATCTGTCCCCCATTGAGCATGTTTGGGACTGGATGAAGCGTCGTCTCACGCGGTCTGCACGTCCAGCACGAACGCTGGTCCAACTGAGGCGCCAGGTGGAAATGGCATGGCAAGCCGTTCCACAGGACTACATCCAGCATCTCTACGATCGTCTCCATGGGAGAATAGCAGCCTGCATTGCTGCGAAAGGTGGATATACACTGTACTAGTGCCGACATTGTGCATGGTCTGTTGCCTGTGTCTATGTTCCTGTGGTTGTGTCAGTGTGATCATGTGATGTATCTGACCCCAGGAATGTGTCAATAAAGTTTCCCCTTCCTGGGACAATGAATTCACGGTGTTCTTATTTCAATTTCCAGGAGTGTATTTGCCTGCTGGGTTCTGGAGAAATGCGAAACATCTGCGTAGAAAATCGCATGTAAGACTCTAGAGCAGACTGTTTTGTTCCAGTATTTGGAGCTCTTTTCATGTTGGCATAACATGGCTAGGACTGCATCAGGTCGATATAGCCAGTTCGAGAGAGTAAGGCAGGTGCTAGTGGAACGTAAGTGTCAATCGTTGGAACAAAGATGACGTACTTCTCGCAAAGTCCTCTTGCGTAAATTAAGAGAAACTGTATTTGGAAGACTGTGTGACTATTATGCTGCCAGCAGGGTACATCTCTCGTAGGGATCGTGAGAATGTAAGAGGTTAGAGCACGTGCAGGAACATATAGACATCATTCTACTGTTATGGAATGAGAATTATTATGTAGAAAAAGATAGAGAAAGCTGTATACAGAGAATATTATAAGGCTTAGTAATGTAGCGAGTACAAGATGACGAAAAGCTCTGTATAACAGAAAGAAACGAAACACTGATAGCTTAAGGAATTTATGTCTCTAAAAGTTTTTCCTTCGTACGACTCCGATTAACGTATTGTCTTCGTTATTGTATCCTACTACTTACTAAAAAATTGCTAAGCATACGTCAATGTTGTCGATATTTAGGTCCACGAAATATATGTAACGTGTTCTGTCATATTTCTAAAAAACGATATTCGTTACAAGTCTTGCACAGGAATGTACCAAATACTCGAATACTCGTTATGGAAGCAATGTCCACGAGTATTACTGTACCATTTTAGCTCCCAGTAAATAAAACAGTTATTATTCTTGGATGGAAATTCTCCGGCTGAGTACTTTTAAGTGAACCTCATTCAGTCACCACAGGCTTCTGTTTCTGTTCCAACATGTCCAGTACCGGTTTAAAACCAAACTACAAACAGTGCAAGCTGTTGTAATATTGTACAATTATACAGTCTGTCTTCTATTGTGTGACTGCCAACAGCTCGGCCAGGATATGCAGGCGCAAACTAAATGTCAGGAAGCACCGACTTCCACTCTGAGCAGCCGGAAGAGCGGCGACGACCTACCAAAAGCGCCCGCCAAATTTATCGTTTCCGCTCACAGGAACATGAAAGCAGCAATGCCTCACCGTTATGTGTGGTCGGATTCTGTAAAGGGAACACCGTATTGAGAAACGCGGATGGAGCCGTATTCAGAATATCTGCCGCTTTAGACACGTGTTCTCAGCTATTCCTCACACATAAAGCTAAAAGCTTATTCTGAGTGATGTTTTAGCACAGGTGAAAATAATAAAATGGACAAAGTAAAAGAATGGAAAAAAAAGACATTCAACAGAACGCAGTAATGCAAAACCTGTATACACACTACAGTAAGTGAAAACACTTTGTAAACCAAGCCACACACTATTTATGTTCGCCGGCCGCAGTGGCCGTGCGGTTCTAGGCACTTCAGTCCGGAACGGCGTGACTGCTACGGTCGCAGGTTCTTAGGTTAGTTAGGTTTAAGTAGTTCTAAGTTCTAGGGGACTGATGACCTCAGATGTTAAGTCCCATAGTGCTCAGAGCCATTTATTTATGTTCGCTGCTTACGCAATCTGGTTGTATGGTGGGTCGTATATAACGGCGCTTTCGTTACCTTCAGGTGATTTGCAGCTGTAGGTGTTGTCCTTTCCTCTGAACTGTTTATATGTATGTGTATATGAATAATGTGTATAAGTATACAGGTAACTAGGCAGGCCTCTATGTATGTATCTCTGAAATCACAGTTGGAAGAATGAATGGTCGTTAATTAGGTAATACGCGGTTTCTGACTAATAGTGAATTACTGAGGCTTCTCAAAGAAGCGCAGCATCATAACTTTTTACATTTCACAGCATCTGAGAACGAGATAAACGAAAACTTCCTCTTAAAGATGAGGGCTAACATTGGATTCTTTAGTTAGAAATACGCTCTCAAGACGAAGGCCTGAAAGCACCAAAACAAATTAAGAGAGAGACAACAGTTGTCAGAGATTGGTGCTCCTTCCCATCCCCCCCCCCCCTTTCCACACACAAACACACGCGTGCGCGGGTACACACGTCATGAAATAGAAAAGTTGAACATGTACTGGAAGATGATAATAAAACTACAAACTGAAGTAATAATTTTCTAAAATAAAATCTGTTAAAGCTTCTGTGTATGGGAGTGAGTTACGCATGATAACAAAATAACGCTAACGTGTCTGGTTGAAATGTATTTCCAGACACAGGGGCCTGAACATGGACGGAAAGATAGCAAGCTATGAAATGTGATCAGAATTAGAAATATCTACAACAAATTGATAAGTAGCTAATAGTCAGCATCACTGAAAATTTCATGTAATCATAAAGAGCAAAGCATTTCCAAAGATATTTTGCAGTTTACGTAACAAAGATAAAGTTACATAAGAAAATAGCCTACTAGGCAGAAATATATAAGAAGATAGTCGTATATGCTGTACGCGGCTGTAGACTTAGAATTCTTTGTGATTCGTTTTTATGTTCGCTGCTTACGCAATCTGGTTGTATGGTGGGTCGTATATAACGGCGCTTTCGTTACCTTCAGGTGATTTGTAGCTGTAGGTGTTGTCCTTTCCTATGAACTGTTTATATGTATGTGTATATGAATAATGTGTGTAAGTATACAGGTAACTACCCGCTTATATTGATTTCACTAAACAGACACGTATTTTCAGTGCTTCTTTCAGCCGCAGTCGCATTAATGGACAAATTAACTGATTTAATTCTTTTATTCAAAGCATCATCAACTACGAATTTATTCCATGAGAGACTCAACACATTAGTTTTAGCAAAGAAATGCCAAAAGAGTTAGTCGAGTGAACGTGCTAACTTGTTATAGAGAGGGCAAGGATTCACAACCAATTTGTTTCAAAGATCATCACGGGAAGGTATCTCTTGTTTTGAATAATAGTACAGGACCATCAAACACGGAAACGTAGTTATTCTTGCTTAAAACCGAAATTGCAAACGTAAAATAAAACAGTAACAGCCTAAAGAAAGATGACTTCATTCAAAAAAATTATAGAATGTGTATACTCATGTTACAAGAAATTAATATTTAATGTGTTATGACATAATAATTCTACATGGTATTACTGAAAATTAACAACATCTCAGTTTGAAAAGAATTGGCGAAGGTAGCCGTTTTAATGAACAGTCACAGTGTTCTTCAACACTGGCCAAAGACGGTAGAAAGTGCTGATGAATCATCGAAAACCATGAAGACATTTGCTTTTTGCGCTTCGACGTTGTAGGTATGATATACGCAAACCACACAAATGAAAAAAAAAAAAATGAAAATGAGTTTAAGGCATCGTTGGCCGGGAGGCCCCTATTCTGGGAAGTTAGGCCGCCAAGTGCAAGTCTTATTTCAATCAACGCCACACTGAGCGACTTGCGCGCCCGTGATGAGGATGAAATGATGATGAGGACAACACAACACCCAGTCCCCGAGCGGAGAAAATCTCCAACCCGGCCGGGAATAAAACCCGGGCCCGCTTGCATGGGAGGCGACCACATTACCACCTAGCTAAGCAGGCTGACACAAATGAGGATATACTCCTGCACTCAACGTCGGCCGTCCACTTCCATCCCGAACGAGTTATTGCAGGGGTTAAGAAACATACAACACGTATTCTTCAACACTGGAATTCAACTCCTCTTTCGTCATCCTAGGTATTTGCTAGGTCGCCTGATACGAACGCTGTGACTGTTCATTAAAACGGCTACCTTCGCCAATTCTTTTCAAACTGAGATTTTGTTAATTTTCAGTAATACTTTGTAGTGTTGTTATGTCATAACACATTTAATATTAATTTCTTGTAACCTGAGTAAACAGATTCTATAATTTTTTAAAAATGAAGTCATCTTTATTTAGTCTGTTACTGTTTTATTTTACGTTTGCAATTTCAGTTTTAAGCCATTTTCAGGCATCTACCAATCATAACACGACGTGACGACAACAAGGTAAAGTGCGAATAACAGTACGTACAACCAATTTTGTAATTCACTGACTTTGTTCTCATTACGATGTATTATGTTTTATAGATGCTCTAAAATGGCATAATGCCGAAATTGCTATCGTAAAATAAAACAGTAACAGCTGAAAGAAAGATCGCTTAGTTTAAGAAAAAAACATTAAAAATTTCGTCATAAATTCGACTCTTCGACAAATATTACGGCTAGAGATTATTGTATGCTCATAAACTTGCCATCGTAATTTCAGTATAAATACTGACTGGCGAAAGTAATGCCCCTCAGAATGATTTTTTTTCAGTAGGCAACGATTAAAAATTTCAGGTAAAAACGTCTTCAGTAAAAATTCATTACACAAAGGTTGATTAATTTCTAACACGTCTAATACTTTCTTGCACACTCGATGTGTACAGTCGACAAAACAGAACTGTTCGCATGTCTTGGTAAGCTCGGGTACCTCCGCTTGTGTACAGCTCACATCAATGGTCACACGAGAGACAATGGCGATGGCGGCAGCATCACATGTAACACACTTTTAGCAGCGTATTTGGTTGCTCTTTACTGTAATGATTTCAGATATAGACTTTTTGTGTTTCTGTGATTATGTATAATGACTGCGTATTATTTTACATTTACAATGTTGAACTTACTTTTATCTGTCTGAAACGCCGAGACGCTTGTGCCTCAAGGTGAAAGCAAACATGTACAGTTGCGAGGCAGCCGTGGTACAGTGCGAAATTAGAGAGAAGCGAACTATATTTTCATTCGAAAACTATATACTATGCTTGTCCTGTCGGTTGAGAGATCGTGCAATTATATTTCTCGATTTCGGGTTCAAAAATGGTTCAAATGGCTCTGAGCACTATGGGACTCAACTGCTGTGGTCATCAGTCCCCTAGAACTCAGAACAACTTAAATCTAACTAACCTAAGGACATCACACACATCCATGCCCGAGGCAGGATTCGAACCTGCGACCGTAGCAGTCGCGGATTTCGGGTTGTTATACACGTCTAAATGCATTAATAATAATAATAATAATAAAATGTCGTGTGACTAGGGCCTACCGTCGGGTAGACCGTTCGCTGGATGCAAGTCTTTCGATTTGACGCCACTTCGGCGACTTGCGCGTCGATGGGGACGAAATGATGATGATTAGAGCAAAACAAAACCCAGTCCCTGAGCGGAGAAAAATAATAATAGTAACAACAGTCTACGACAGAATGTAAAGGTCTTATTCGGATCCATTGCATTGAAAAGTTGAATTTATTTTTCCTGCCACATTTTTAATCTTATTTCGAGACCAAATTTTATTAGTTCATGGTTAAGGAGTTATCCTTTCTTGCTTAGTTTCATGTAAATGATTTTTTCTGCTGCAACTACTTTCTTGTTCTGTCTGCTGCTTCTGTGCATTGCATATAGACAAAAATTAAATCTGAGAGCGATAATGAAAAAAATGTGTGCAATTTATATGTACACAATGTGATCAAAAGTATCCGGACACCCACAAAAGCATACGTTTTTCATATCAGATGCATTGTGCTGTGACCTACTGCCAGGTACTCCATATCAGTGACCTTAGTGGTCACTAGACATCGTGAGAGTAGACAGGGGCGCTCCGCGGAACTCACGGACTTCGAACGTGGTCTAGTGATTAGGTGTCACTTGTGTCATACGCCTGTACGTTATATTTCCACACTCATAAACATCCCTAGGTCCACTGTTTCCGATGTGGTAGTGAAGCGGACACGTGCAGCACAAAAGCGTACAGGCCGATCTCGTCTGTTGGCTGACAGAGACCGCCAACAGTTGAAGAGGGCTGTAATGTGTAATAGGCAGACATCTACCCAGACCATCACACAGGAATTCGAAACTGCATCAGGATCCACTGCGAGTACTATGACAGATAGGCGGGAGGTGAGAAAACTTGGATTTCATGGTCAAGTGGCTGCTCATAAGCCACACATCACCCCGGTAAATGCAAAACGACGGCTCGCTTCGTGTACGGAGCGTAAACATTGGACGATTGAACACTGGAAAAACGTTGTGTGGAGTGACGAATCACGGTACGTAATTTGGCGATCCGATGGAAGGGTGTGGGTATGGCGAATGCCCGGTGAAAGTCATCTGCTGGCATGTGTACAACAGTAAAATTCGGAAGCGGTGGTGTTATGGGGTGGTCGTGTTTTTCATGCAGATGGCTTGCAACCTTTTTTTGCGTGGCACTATCACAGCACAAGCCTACAATGATGTTTTAAGCACCTTCTTGCTTCCCACTGTTGAATAGTAATTTAGGGATGGCGATTGCATGTTTCAACAGGATCGAGCACCTGTCATAATGCACGGCCTGTGGCGGAGTGGCTACATGACAATAACATCCCTGTAATGGGCTACCCTGCACAGAGTCCCGACCTGATTCCTACGGAACACCTTTGGGATGTTTTGGAACGCCGACTTTGTGCCAGGCCTCACCGAGAGACATCGATACCTCTTCTCAGTGCAGCACTCCGTGAAGAATGGGCTGCCATTCCCCAAGAAACCTTCCAGCACCTGACTGAACGTATTCTTGCGAGAGTGGAAGCTGTCATCTAGGCTAACGGTGGACCAACACCATATTGAATTCCAGCATTACCGATGGATGGCTCCATGAACTTGTAAGTCATTTTCAGCCAGGTGTCCGGATACCTTTGATGGCATTGTGTGATGTCACTTTTAACCGAGATGGCCTCATAAGATTAGCGATTCAACAGGAAACGGTGTTGAAAACACCAAGAGAGAGATAGCCAAACGAGTCTTTACTCAGAAGTAAATAATTTTTTGTACGAACATTTTTGGCAAGAGGATGTTTCTTTAAGTGGAAAAGGAAGATACGAAAGCAAATAATGTGATCGCTGAGGTGAAGAACTCCAACAGGCCAATTAAATGAAGACATGAAGGAGAATTTGGCAGAATGTCAGGAAAAAGAGGCAATTCGGTAACATTACACTTTCTGTGAGAGACAATTCTGAGGGGAGGTGACGCAGCAACCTAAGAAAAACTATCCATCAACGTGACCGCTGCAAATGGTCAATACAGTCCGGTCGTCTTCACGCAAACAACAACCGCCGGCAGCAAATTATAGTGTTTCAGCGTCTATAGCCGTATCACTGTTGGAATGTCGTCTCATGATATATGCTGAAGTAAGTTGCGTAATTTATTTCAGTGCCTGGCAGATAATTCTCTTATTTTACGTAATGTGTTCAAAATACTACAAAATATTTGTGTGGGTGTTTTCTATTTATTCCATATGCAACGCAGTGCTTGGCGTCAGTGAATGAATCTTCTGGAGTGATATGCAGACTTCGAAGCGCAGGACCAAGTTATTGCCGACCCGTCAGCCATTCCTCGCGAGAAGTGTTTCGTTATGTTAAAAAGGTCGCTGATAATTACTGAAATTGAAAAAATAAAAAGACTATAACAATATTAATGAAATCCTATGTCAGTTCATTTGTCAGCCACGTCTGAGTGTATTCTTTTTAATTAACATGATGTGTATAGATATGCAGCAGTTTTATGCACAGTCGAAAAATACGAAACAGTTCGCGCGGGAAACAGTGAATTCTTGGCGTGCACATCCACCTCATACACTGTCGCAACATTTTCGCCCTCTTAGTGTCCATGTTAGGTAATATTATCGTACTAACGATACGTACTATACACAAAGTTACAAATTAATGGCAATACAACATTGTACACGGAAGTAGAGGACGTTGACAGTAATCGCGAAATACGGAGTGATATGATCGGCTATGTTAAACGCGGTCCGAACATTTTTTAGCGAACTGTGCCAGCAGCTCACGGTCAAAGTTTCTGATCGTCATTCTCTGAACCCGAGTTCAGTTCTGTCATCTGGCCATTGTTTTTTTATGTTCCCCTCGTGCTAGGTGCCAACAGTCTTTCTGTGGTAGCATCCGTAGCTTCCATCTACAGAATTGCTGAATATTAGTTGTTGTCTTTAAGAAAGCTATTGTAGTGCATTCTAACAAAAACATTATCTCTAAACTCACAAAATTTTAGACAAAATTCGTCCATGTTGTTTGAAGGAGATCCCTTTTATCGGAGCGAGAGTATTAGTATTTTGACAAGGAAGTGATTTTGCATCAGTCAGACGTTTAACAAAATGTTATCTTTCACGAAGCTCGTATTTCGGTGTAAAAGACGTTATCCAGTAGAATATTAATTCAATTCAGAAGCTGTTCGATTCCCGGCTCGGTCGGAGATTTTCTCCGCTCAAGGACTGGGTGTTGTATTGTCCTAATCATCATCACTTCATCCCCATCGACGCGCAAGTCGCCGAAGTGGCGTCAAATCGAAAGACTTGCACCCGGCGAACGGTCTACCCGAAGGGAGGCCCTAGTCACAAATTTATATAGTGTCATACTCAAACATGAAAATTTTTATTTGCTCCGCCAGACCTTTAATTAGTTTCCCAAAATGTTTGTGTAGTCTCTTTTACTGCTTCCTCAAAGTATAGATTGAATAACATGGTGGTAGCGTACAAATCTGACTCGTTCGTTGCTCAGCCAATATTTCCAGTTGGCACACATGCACTGTTTTAATCGCCATCTGATTTCTTTATAGCTGGTATGTAATGCATCTAGTATATATTCCTTCGATTCCTGTATATTTCAAATAATACTTCAGAATTTCAGAGATTGCATTCCATTCAGTGTTGTCAATAGCTTTCTCTGTAACCGAAACTGATTGTTCCTGAGGTAGGC
Source organism: Schistocerca nitens (assembly GCF_023898315.1). Classification (NCBI taxonomy): domain Eukaryota; kingdom Metazoa; phylum Arthropoda; class Insecta; order Orthoptera; family Acrididae; genus Schistocerca; species Schistocerca nitens. The sequence continues at coordinate 688,153,860 of NC_064614.1, forward strand.
TTCTGCAGTATTTCCATTCTCTTGTAAACAGTTACGTCAGTGATTTGTAACCATTATTTATTAAAATGAAAATCTGATAACATTCACACCTGCCAGTGTCATAACTATCAGCTTCAATGGCTGTTGTTAGCTAGAGTAAAACATCCTTCTGCTTTGTAATCTACACTACTGTAAAATTTCGTCTGTATAGCCTTTTCAAGTGACTTCCGTGTAATCCATCCAACCGTCGTAATTGGGCCATAGTCTAAACGTTGACTAGTCATCGAGAAAATTTCTTTTGACTGTGGACCTCATAGTGGCCAAACAAATGAAGCCCTCATTTTAAACATGATGGAATGGCGGACGCCTGAGGCAGTCTGCCAGCACATTTTCTTACTTGTCACCAGGGCTGCTCCTGTGCTAATATATTTAAGGTGTTTGTCCAGTCCTTTTTGTCATCTTCAACATTCAACGATTCAGTGCTAATTCAACTGCGATGCACGGGAGTCATTACGCGTCAGAAAACCAGGTGCAGTCAAATATCTGTTGAACTGTCTGAAGAACAATGACTTGAGTCCAACAGCGCGCGTGAACATGGAATTTGGGTAAAATCAAGAGGCTAAATAGCCGCAGGATTGTATCTGGAAGGAGGATTGCATTAGAGCTGCAGCTCCCATTCTGGAATGTAACAAATGGGTCATATTTTAAAAATAATTTCAGCCCTCACCTGAAGGGTTTTATGAAAAGTGTAAAAAACTAGAATCAGGATCAAAAGGTGAAATAAGTTGTTGCTTCTTTTTCTTTTAGTCTGGTAGTCTGGAACTCATCGCGGGCAGTGCATTACCACTCGCACTATCCTCACTGAAATCTTCAGCCTTCCGGGCCACTCTAAAAGGTAGTGAAAGGGAGAAAGCTCTTTCTAGCTTTTCCTCTTCCATTCGCAATTTCCTCGATGCTGCGGCCTGCTTTAGTGCAGGCAGCAGCTGAGAGTGGCTACCCAGACGCCGGCGGGACGATGTTCAACGACGTGACAAGCTGTAGCAGACATTTTTGTTTATCATCGAAGCCAACGCTGCTCGGCGGGTTGAGTGTTTGCGACGAGGACAGGACGTCAGCGCCAACAGCGCGGCACACAGTCGACGTGTTTGGCGCGAAAGGCGGCGAGCGGACAGCTGCCGTTTGGCTGCAGGTGCTCCCTTTGTGCTCGTCGACAGAGACACGTCCGTGTACTGGGGTCCGCACAGTCAACTGGCCCCTTGTCAGATGTTGCGATGCCTCCCACGTCGACGGGCGGTGATAACACGAAGGGTGCAGAATCCATCGTCCTCTGTGCCGGGACACGACATAATATTCTGAGCAAGCCAGTGTCTTGTCACTGTGGCAAACGGCTAGACATTCAGAGTTAGTAAACTGTGGATATATTACGGGCTTTAGTCACAGTATATTGCTCTTATGCGAATTATGTGTCATACTTCCTCGGTAATGTCACCAATTTCTCGAATTCTTCCGGAACAATATTTAGACGATGTTACTCGTTGCCTGCAGTGGCGAGACGTTGTTTTCCCATAATTCTTCTATCACTATAATTATTAGATTTTCATCTCCCTAAAAATACTGAACTGCACGTTCGTTTTCCGCATGTACTATCGATGTCTTTATCTTTTATTTGCTTGTCATATTTGCATGCTTCCCTACCACATTCGGACTTTTGATATTCCGTGCCCCAACTCAGACAATATTACGGTTTTACGCTCCCGTTGGTTTTTCAGTTCTCCTTTTTCTCATGATCACCTAGTATTAGGAACACCTTTGCCAGCGATGCAAATGGTGAATGCGGAGCGTTTTGCCAATGGAGAGGTCAATGTCATTCATTATGCCTTTGGTTCTATCATTAGCGGCTTTCCCCTACCCAAACGAGGCTACCTGACTCTCACTCTGCTCTTTGCTTTTCTTTGGAAAAGACAGTTGGAACAATGAAGTCACTCCTTACACAACAGCCGGCCGCGGTGGTCTCGCGGTTCTAGGCGCGCAGTCCGGAACCGTGCGACTGCTACGGTCGCAGGTTCGAATCCTGCCTCGGGCATGGATGTGTGTGATGTCCTTAGGTTAGTTAGGTTTAAGTAGTTCTAAGTTCTAGGGGACTTATGACCACAGCAGTTGAGTCCCATAGTGCTCAGAGCCTTACACAACATCTTTTCGTTCGCCATTGGACAAGATTTTTTTCAGTCCCCAAACAAAATTAAGATCGAAGATGAGAAGAAAGCAGCTTTGGATAATTCATTAAAAGGCCTTTGACACAAATATGTCAATCAAAATATTGCAGCACTTTTACAGTCTCATTATGGAGACAGGGGAACTCTACATGAGGAAATCAATGTAGATATTCTGGACAGTTTCAATGTAACAGCATTTGTCATTTACAATGGGAGTTACCTAGTAGGTCAGTCTGCGCATGCTCAGGGGTCCTTCCGACTGAAACGTCACAGGTTCTCGAGAACAGCTCAAAAAGAGACCTAAGACTGACAGTGTCCTCAGAACGGTTAGGGAAATAATCCTTGTAATTCTTTCAAGGCCACAATGAATTCTTCAAGCCTTGCATTTTCTTTAATGGCAGTGAGCATAGGGAACTGGACTGTGTCGTTCATATTGTCTCTCTTCTACAGGGCGATTTTCTTTCTGAATGAATCCTCATCAAATTAAAAATAAGTTATTTCTGAATTTGCATTGGTCTGCAAAGGGCAGTGTCCAGTTCAATACATTTCACACATGAGGTCTGCAATCCTTCCTGACGCCCTAATTTTTTCCTGCACTCTTTGTTCCTTGGTAAATACAACAGAAAATGACTTTTAAATCGAAAAGTCGTTCCACGCTTGCTCCCCGGCTTAACCAACGTATTTTCTGTGGTTCAAATGGCTCTGAGCACTATGGGACTTAACTGCTGAGGTCATCAGTCTCCTAGAACTTAGAACTACTTAAACCTAACTAACCTAAGGACATCACACACATCCATGCCCGAGGCAGGATTCGAACCCGCGACCGTAGCGGTAGCTCGGTTACAAACTTTAGCGCCTAGAACCGCACGGCCACTCCGGCCGGCACGTATTTTCTGTAATACACTGTATTAAGTGTTCAGAATCTTCGTTCAGTTCCGTCGAAAACTGTTGCATTTCAGAGTGTAATATTCAGAAGTTTTACTAGTCATACCTCCCATTTCTTCACGTCTCCATGTCTGAAAATTTAACATGGAGTTCTTCTTGATACACGAAACAATCAATGCCATCTCTCGGTCGTTGTACTTTTTTGTTTTTTCGTTGTTAACTAAAGCTTCAAATTATTTTTGAATGTTATTGTGAAATCGGTTCACTGCAGATTAACAGTACACGATGCTTATGCGACTGTGTAATGCAGATTGATAATTCCGTCATTCCCATTCTTTTTAAGGGCTTGTGATGATACAGGCTGAATTGCTTGTTTTTGTAGTTCAGATGATTCAAATGGCTCTGAGCACTATGGGACTTAACATCGGAGGTCATCAGTCCCCTAGAACTTAGAACTACTTATACCTAACTAACCTAAGGACATCTCTCACATCCATGCCCGAGGCAGGATTCGAACCTGCGACCATAGCAGTCGCGCGGTTCCGGACGGAAACGCCTAGAACGGCTATGCCACCGCGACCGGCTCTTTTTGTGCAAACAGCCATTGGACCTGCGAACGTCCTTCATACCACGACCAAATAGTGAACGCCAAACAGCACTGACACCGCAATTCCGTCGTACTGAAGAGAGACGTTCCGACCGAAAAATGCCACTTGGCAGTACTAAATGAAACATAGCGTTGCGCCGCGTACTTCCGGGAAGGAAAGACCGAAGCCGACACAGGCCTAACCTCGGCCCGCGTGAAGTTTGGCACGCCTTGGACGGCACTCGGTTAGACGGCTGTTGCATCTCTTTCCGTTCGCTTGTAGAATACTTCCTCAACACTAGGCTTGCTGGAGGGTATTAATATCGCCACCTTAAAAGAGAGCGCTGGTCCGTTTGGAGCGCTATAGATGGTGTAGACGAGGTGGTAATACGATTCTCCAGTCGTTTGTCTGGTATCAGTGTGACAAAATGAGCCGCGAAAAACTGGCGCAGAGAAGCAGTCATGTCTGGACATTCCCCTTGAGCAAATCGTGAATGAATCTACCCGTTTTGCATGTTACGAGAACAGTGTGCCACTCGTAACACGCTGTGCAGCATTAGCAAGAGTGATCGTAAAAACGTCGTAACCTATAGGGATGGAGATGAGTGTCACAACTTGTCCATGACAGTCGGTTTCGAGCCCAGTAGGGATTTCTGCTTTCAGGGAATGCAGATCAATCTCAAGCTGTTTCCAAGCGAATATTGCGATGAGAAATATATAGAATTGACGTTTGGAGACGAATAACTGGATAAAGGTCATTGCACACAGCGGCACGAAAGGCTGCAAGTCTTGAATGGGCAGAAAAGCACTGAAAATAGGCAGTAGTTGACTGGAGGAGTGTTATATGGTCCAGCAGGTTGATATTTTGACTCTTTTTTTAAAGGACGGTGGACGTCGCTTGCACGGACGGCAGTGTCAGGCGTTTAACCCGCAGTATGTGCTGAGTTTAAACCAGACCGGAGGTGCTCTCAGATATTTCGGGTCTGTTTTTCGTACAATGGGTTGGGCTCTTCAGTTCATATAACTGACAATTAACTAGGAAATTTAATACGAAATTCAGGGTGGCAACATCTTCATGAAGAGTTCCTGGGATCGTTCCAGTCTTCAAAATGTCAACAGCTGTCCTCACAGATATGCGCGCATATGTTCCATCTAACAGAAATGTGTGGCACTGTTCGCAACAGTGAGTCGAACATGGGAGTGAGCATCCCGACAATCTGGCAGATCCACGGGATTTCATCATCAACGGTTGGCTTCAGCAGGATATAGCATTCGTGAGGTTTCTATTATTTTCAAAGGATTTTACTTTCTAAATTACATGACCATCACATTAACGTCGGAATGCAGCAGGATTTTGGAACATCTATTGTGTTCTCATACTATGAATCACCTCGAACAGAACGGTCTATTGACACACAGTCAACACGGATTTAGAAAATTCGTTGTTGTGAAACACAATTAGTTCTTTACGCACACGAAGTGACGGGTGTTATTGGCAAGGGATTTCAAATTGATTCCATATTTTTAGATTTCCAGAAGGCTTTTGTCACTGTTCCACACAAGCTGCTTGAAGTGAATTTGCGTGCTTATGGAATAACGTCTGAGTTATGTGACACGATTCGTGATTTCCTGTCAGAGAGGTCACAGTTCGCAGTAACTGACGGAAAATCATCGAGTAAAACAGAAGTGATTTCTGTGGTTCCCCAAGGTAGTGTTATAGGCCCTCTGCTGTTCCTTATCCGTATAAACTACTTAGGAGACAATATGATCAGCCGCCTTAGGGTTTTTGTAGATGATGCTATCGTTTATCATCTAGTAAAGTCATCAGAAGATAGAAACAAATTTCAAAACGATTTACGACCTGTATGGTGCGAAAATTGGCAATTGGCCATAAACAATGCAAAGTGTGAGGTCATCCACATGAACAGAAGAAGATAAATCAGTCAAATCTAAAGGCCACAAACTCAAATTAATACCTAGAAATTACCATTATGAACAACCTAAGTTGGAAAAAAAAACACATATAAAATGTGGAAGGCGAATCAAAGACTGCGTTTTATTGGCAGAACTCTTAGAAAAATTGTGTCAGATCTACTAAAGCGACTGCCTACACTGCGCTTGTCCATCCTCTTTCGGAGTACTGTTGCGCGGTCTGGGAGCCTTGCCGGATGGGATTAACGGAGTACATCGAGAAAGTTCAAAGAAGAGCAGTACGTTTTGTAATATCGTGAAAAAGAGGAGGGAGTGTCATTGATATGATACAGGATTGGGGGTCGACGACATAAAAAGGCGTTTTTCGTTGCGGCGTAAACTTCTCACGAAATTCCAGTCACCAGCTTTCTCTTCCGCATGCTAAAGTATTTTCCTGACGCCGACCTATGTAGGGAGAAACGATCATCCTAGTAAAATGATGGAAATCACATTTCGCACGGAAACATGTAGGTGTTCGTTTTTGCCTCGCGCTGTTCGAGATTGGAATAATAAAGAATTATTGTAAAGGTGGTTCGATGAACCCTCTACCAGGCACTTAAGTGTGATTTACGGAGTATCCATGTAGATGCAGATGTGGAAGTTGAAGCAAGCAGAAATAATTCGCTGCCTTAAGCAATACTGAACAATACCTCACCGACAGAGAAGCTGTTTCATATGCTGGCATCGATAACGTATGGGCCATATGGCGCGGTAAAGAGTCTCTGGAGCTGTGAGGAAAAATCTTACTTGGCGAGCTACATACAGGGAGCCACATAAATTCGTACAGAAAACTGAGAATTTTTTTTGCTACATATTACTTTTTACGATTCAGTTTCGGAGTAGGCACAGGCCATTAAAGCTTTAATTTTACAATAGCACGATGCACTAAATCATGCAAATAAGCAAATAAATGAAAATCGTTCTGCTACTAATCGCACACGAATAGCCAAGAAATTATAGAAAGTATGCACGAGATTTATGCTACGCGCCAATCTCGCCAGACGATGATAGGATGGCCGGCCGCGGTGGTCTCGCGGTTCTAGGCGCGCAGTCCGGAACCGTGCGACTGCTACGGTCGCAGGTTCGAATCCTGCCTCGGGCATGGATGTTTGTGATGTCCTTAGGTTGGTTAGGTTTAAGTAGTTCTAAGTTCTAGGGGACTAATGACCACAGCAGTTGAGTCCCATAGTGCTCAGAGCCATTTGAACCATTTTTGATGATAGGATGTAAACTGAACGTGTTTTCTGTACCAGTCATCTTGATTGAGCTCTTGAATTTCAGTACATTTCTGTGATAAATTTTTTTCAACTACTTCAGTGTAAACTGTTATATGATGTTCGTTAATAATGCACACTAATGGCATCTCAAGACTTACTTTAAATTGATTAACTATCTGCGCTCAGTAACTATAAATAACCAGGCTGCCTGCTTGCATCTCCAAACGAATCCATCATGCTTCCAGCACAGCTTTAAGCGACTATATCTCTGGGATATCTGCGGAGAATAGGTAGAAGGAATTCCTACGCACCTAGGGGCTACGTTTTGGAAGAGGAGGTTAGCGGAGGCCGCACCTTTTAAAATGATTGAATGGATCAGTTAACTTCGCATTTCAGAAAAGGTATAAATTGATATATATATATTCTGATTGTCTTGGAGGGCCACATGCGGTCTGTAAGCCGCTATTTGCCCACACCTGCGTAAAGGCGATACGGGAAAGAGTTTATTTACGTAGTGTCGATTGGGTTCAAAAATGGCTCCAAGCACTATGGTACTTAACATCTGAGGTCATCAGTCCCCTAGGCTTAGAACTACTTAAACCTAACTAACCTAAGGACATCACACTCATCCATGCCCGAGACAGGATTCGAACCTGCGACCGTAGCAGCAGCGCGGTTACGAACTGAAGCGCCTAGAACCGCTCGGCCACAGCGGCCGGCCTGTCGATTGGCAAGGTGTGACCAGTCGTACTGTGCGTCACCTACACCGCTTTCTACAGACTAGTGGCTAAACAGAGAAACATTTATGGAGGTTAAGTACCGCGAGGGGATTTTGCGAGGGTCCAGATTTTAAAGAAAATCCCTCACGTAATTAACTGACGTACCCAAAACTCTCTTCCTCGCCGAACTAGCGCCATTATCGAGACTATATGCGGCATCGCAGGGTATTCGTGTGATTTGCTCTGGAAGTGACTGTCTTTTATCTCGCGTGCTTACGTAGACTTACTTGTTTATTAGTTGGCGGGCTGCGGGCAACGCAGACAGTCCGCTAATTCTAGGCTATGAGCGCTGCAATCCGTCCTTGCTGCGCGCGGCCGTCTCTCGCCTTGACCGTCTGGTCGGCGCCCGCGCCGGCAGTACGTCCGAGGTAATTGCCAGTCGGCCCGGCACAGAACCTTCTTATTTCTTTGCGAAAGCCTTTCCCTACACCCACCATACGGCAGCCATATGCCGTTACTGCAGGCCGGTGCTTTGTATATTAGACAGGTATCGGGATACGCATCGAGGAGAGAAAAAAAAATATTAATCAAAACGTGACTTGTAAGCCGTTTCAGTGTAACTATAAAACCGGCTCTAAGCGAGTAATAAATGTAGATGTTCTTTTTTGTGTCTGTCGTCTATCCGTGAACAATTTGGGAAAACCGTAACTATATAAAAATGAAGCTGAATAGAAAGCGTAGGCAGGCGCTTTGATTCACAGTCACACCTATGTGAAAATCCCATAAGTTTGAAAAATTTCCTATTTCAGTCATTTTGGGGAATCACACTCGGGGAGATATGAATGTGAAATATAAGTACGTGATGACTGCATCATCTTACACGCAACAATTCGGAATTCCGTAGCTGCACTCTCTTTCAAATTCTGAAGGTGGCAAGGGGTAAAATACAGGGAGCGAAAGGCTATTTACAATTTGTACAGAAACCAGATGGCAGTTATAAGAGTGGAAGGGCACGAAAGGGAAGCAGTGGTTGGGAAGGGAGTGAGTCATGGTTGTAGCCTCTGCCCAGTGTTATTCAATCTGTATATTGAGCAAGCAGTAAAGGAAACAAAATAAAAATTCAGAGTAGGTATTAAAATCCATGGTGAAGAAACAAAAACTTTAAGGGTCGCAGATGACATTGTAATTATGTCAGAGGGAGCAAAGGACTTGGAAGAGCAGTTGAATGGAATGGACAGTGTCTTGAAAGGGGGGTACAAGATGAACATAAGCAAAAACAAAACGAGGATAATGGAATGTAGTCGAAATAAATCAGGTGATGCTGAGGGAATTAGATTAGGAAATGAGACACTTAAAGTAGTAAAAGAGTTTTGCTATTTGGGGAGCAAAATAGCTGATGATGGTCGAAGTAGAGAGGATATAAAATGTTGACTGGCAATGGCAAGGAAAACGTTTCTGATGAAGAGAAATTTGTTAACATCGAGTATAGATTTAAGTGTCAGGAAGTCGTTTCTGAAAGTATTTGTATGGAGTGTAGCCATGTATGGAAGTGAAACGTGGACGATAAATAGTTTAGACAAGAAGAGAATACAAGCTTTCGAAATGTGGTGCTACAGAAGAGTGCTGAAGATTAGATGGGTCGATCACATAACTAAAGAGGGGGTATTGAATAGAATTGTGGAGAAGAGCAGTTTGTGGCACAAGTTGACAAGTTGACAAGAAGAAGGGACCGGTTGGTAGGACACGTTCTGAGGCATCAAGGGATCAGAAATTTAGCATTGGAGGGCAGCGTGGAGAGTAAAAATCGTAGAGGGAGACCAAGAGATGAATACACGAAGCACATTCAGAAGGATGTAGGTTGCAGTAGGTACTGCGAGATGAAGCAGCTTGCACAGGATCGAGTAGCATGGTGAGCTGCATCAAACCAGTCTCAGGACTGAAGACTACAACAACAAGATGACTGCATGTAAAGTAACAACGTCGGTGCGTGAGAAACTGCGTGGTATAATCGAGTTTGAATGGGAAGAGTTCGTCCACACGTGGAGCACCTTCTCCTTCAGCATGACAATGCTAGACCACATACGAACTCAACGACATCTGTAGTGATCCGCCGCTTTGGGTCCACAGTCATCGATCATATTCCATGTAGTCTCTGTTTGATGACATCCGATTTCATCTGTTTCTGAAACTGCACTTTGGTAGTGACGAGGCGGTGCAAGCAGAGCCGAGGTTGTGTGTCCGTCAACAAGCTTCTTATGTCTCACATTCTGCAGTGGCGATATTAACAAACCGGTCTTTCGTTAGGAGAAATGTGCTCGTTGCCAGGGTGACTTGTTGAGCAATCAGAAAATTGTTCAGGCATGTCCAAATAAACGTCCGCTGGATGAAGAAAAACATTCCAATTACGTTACCTCATCAGCGCACACCACATATACACCTTACCGCTGTCTCTGACATGGTGCCGAAGAATGTGGCGATCTTTCGAATCCCAGACGAGAATATTGACCTGATTAACCTTCTCACAAGGATAGAATGTTGCTTTGTCAGAAGAAAACGGTATTTTCTAGGTAGTAGTGGTGAAGCTGCATCTCGCTTCGCTTCAGTGCTTGCACTGTTTGAAATTTGGATGATTGCAAGCGATTTAGTTTGTGCAGCAAAATATGAAGCATTGAGAGAAGAATTTTTAGCTTTCGTGATGTTTGGCGAACTGACTTTGATGAGTTTGTTTGGAAGGTTTGCCTGATATCTTCTACAATTTCAGCAGATAAGAATTTTATGCCATAATCTGACGGTTTACACTCTCAGTGCCTAAGAACATCTCATATGACTCCTTAGTCATCTGAACGCCAGGTGGTTTTCACTAAATTTATGTAGAAAGTTCTTTCAGACAACAGTGGGTGATATCATTCCCAAATGTACTACATCATGTTATGCGCTCTCACTTGAGGTTTGATCAGTTCTGGTAATTATTTAGCACCTGAAGCGAAACAAAAGTAGTCGATTACAATAAAATCTACATAACTTTCTGAGTTGCTTTACATGATGCCACAAACATAATTTACCAATGTCGCATAGCTTTTTTAAATTACATTTGAAAATTAGGGAGTTTTATGTGGACAAACTGTACTTTATATTATAAGAAACAATAATGTGTACTTTTTTTGTTATGTAAAAGTGTAATTTAACATAATAAATCACAGTTTATGGTTTGTCAGTAATGTGACAATTCCTAAGACAATAGTACAACTAAAGATCGTATGTAAGTGCGTTGCATCTCAGTCAAAAATGTTTGGTTCGTAAGAACACAAGCTCCTTGTAAACAATAGCCAGTAGTTATCTGAAAATGGCCTAATAAGCCGAAACTAGTTCATACAAATAAAAATCAGCAGAACAAAAGACCGCCTAAGTGTTATTCAACCCTCAACAAAGACTACAGTTGATAACAAAATATACTTTGTCTACCTATTTTTGGGTCATTCATTGGAAAGGCAAACTGCTTATAAAGTTTGCAGTTTAATATATGAAGACACAGGGAGTTTGATCTCCCAACAATAAGAGTAACAAAATTTCATCATACTGTGGAGGGATATTTCTTTATATGTAGTCAGAGTCAGATAAGGAACCTTCTATGAAAGAATGTGTGTGCTTTACTGAGGGCATGAATTAATTCTAGCTGTTGATGCAGTAGCTGTACTGTTTAAGCATAGCGGAAACCGACACGAGACCTGCTGTAATATTGCTGCGCGGTGTGCGATTCTTATCAAGTGGGATTGACGGAGGACATCGAAAAAGTGCAAAGAAGGGCAGCTCGTTTCGCGTTATCGCACGATAGGGGTGAGAGTGTCACTGATACGATATGCGAGTTGGGGTGGCAGACACTGAAACAAAGGCGGTTTTCTTTGCGAAGAGATCTGTTTACGAAATTTCAATCACCTACTTTCTCTTCGGAATGCGAAAATATTTTGTTGACACCCACCTATGTAGGGAGAAATGATCATCACAATAAGAGAAATCAGATGTCGAACGGAAAGATTTAGGTGTTCCTTTTTTCCACGCGCAATTTGAGAGTGGAATGGTAGAGAAGTAGTATGAAAATGGTTAGATGAACCTTCTGCGAGGTACTTAAGTGTGAATTGCAGAGTAAGCATGTAGATATAGATGTAGTACAAACATTAGGCTGTCAGACGTATGTGACTTTCTAGTGGAGTGAGGTGAAAACATACCTATTTGGTACCTTACATGTGTCTGGTTTGTATCTACATAGCAGCATTTGCGGGGATGTATTAGTCTTTTGCTTTCAATTAATCTGTTGCTGTAATCCTTTGTTAGAGGAAGCGTACGGATAACAAGTTCTGTCAGAAGCAACGGGCAGAGATTGGTTTCAACGATTTAAAGGGGACGATTTTGACGTGATTGAGAAAATGCGTCCTGCCCGTGTGGTGTACCATGAACTGCAGCAACTGGGCCAAATGGAGAATACTGAATGGTACGAAACACAATTATTCAATCTGAGTAACGCATATAAAGAAAAATGCAAACATTATGGTCACAGACATGGCAAAGCTATTTTGCTTCATGTCAATGGCAAACCAACTGTTGCAAACCGAGTGAAGTATTATTGATAGGACTTCAGTGAGTTGTCTTACCCTCCCATCGCCTTGATCTCTTGGCTCTTTGAGTGAACTCCTCGAAAAGACTCTAAAGAAGTTTATCGCGAAGTCTGCTATTCGAGAAGCGGAAAAATATTCTAGCTCCCGATGGACACATTTTCAGTACATTGTCTCATACTATTTTACAGCCGCGCCTTGTCACGGTCAGCGCGGCTCCCCCCGTCGGAGGTTCGAGTCCTCCCTCGGGCATGGGTGTTGTCCTTAGTGTAAGTTAGTTTAAGTTAGATTAAGTATTGCGTAAGCTTAGGGACGGATGACCTCAGCAGTTTGGTCCCATAAGACCTTGCAACAAGTTTCCAAAAAACAAAATCAAAAAGAAAAAAGAAAAAGATAAACTATTTTACCAACACTTGTCCTCTGTCTGACAAACAGCGGTAATTCATTCACGTACACAATACATGTCAGCTGTCCACTCGTTTTCCGGGTGTAGGGAGAGGGCTGAACCTGGTAGAAAAGATGATATTGACAACGCACCGAGTAGTTCAGAGATCCCAGAGGTATTCCCTTTCAACGAAATGTTCTGTCGCTGTAATAAATAACTAATGGTCTTGCCAGAATGTGTTGGATAACTGTTTTATTCAGTCTAGTAAAACTGTGTTCATGAGAACGAAAGGTTTGTATCTTCGTAACAGAACAAAACTGGTCAATGAGAAAAGTTAGCTGAAAGTTTCAGATAACTCTGTAAAATATTCCGTTGTTGCTACTGGAGAAAACTGTGAAACGTGGAGCCGTACACAAATAGAGCTGTGGATAACCATAGCTTGGGTGAAGTTCTAACATGAGTGTTGGCTCTGAGCACTGTCGGACTAAAGATCTGAGGTCATCAGTCCCCTAGAACTTAGAACTACTTAAACCTAACTAACCTAAGGACATCACACACATCCATGCCCGAGGCAGGATTCGAACCTGCGACCGTAGCGGTCGCGCGGTTCCAGACTGTAGCGCCTAGAACCGCTCGGCCACTCCGGCTGGCTAACTTGAGTGTGTTTTACTTCTTGTACTCATTGAACGCCGTTCATAAGACTTCTTCAGTTAAGGTGAAATGAGATAATTTTTTCGTAACATTAGTACGAGGGGCTTCAATAAGTAATACAACATATTTTTTCTCGGCCAGATTTCCATCCGAAAAATGCGGAATTTGTTGTTGGACATTGTGGAATATTCCTGCTTCAGCCCCTAGAGTTCCATGAAGTTCCGATACGTGGCGGCGCTGTACGAAGTCCGTCCAAGCAGAGAGCTCTTACTGAGTTTCTTTTGGGAGAAAACCAGACCATTGCAGATATTCATATGCGGTTGCAGTATGTCTACGGAAACCTGGCAGTGAACAAATGCGCAGGGAGTCGTTGGGTGAGGCGTCTGATCGTTCCAACAAGCTCGTGTAGATCTGTTCGATCTTCTGCGTGGCGGCCGGCGGCACACAACTGTGATTCCTATATTGTGGTCGCCTCCACAAAACTGCAACCGAACTACTTCATGACAAGGCAAGATATCACATGACTCTGCGCACCCGACAGGAACTCACAAAACTTCGTTGGTCTGTTCACCGTCATCTAACCTACATCCCGGATCTTGCGCTTACCGACTTTCATCTGTTTTCCCCAGTGAAGGTAGCACTCTGCAAGGAGCAGTACGTGGATGATTTCGAGGTTGCTGATGCAGCAATACGTTGGCTCCGACGTCGACCAGTAGAGTGGTTCCATGTGTACACACACGCCCTCCCAGTAAGATGGTGTAAGACCGTCGCATTCGACGGAGTTTATTTTTAAGTGTAGGGTTTTGTAGCCGAAAGAGGGTGAATAATATGGTGCATTGGACTCCTGAATAAGAAACCAACTTGCTGTTGGGAAAAAAATGTGTTGCATTACTTATTGAACTCCACTCGTATTACTATTACCTAAAACAGACCTAGTTAATGTTTCATTTTACTTACAGCTCTTTACTTTTTCAAATGTAGTAAAATAGTGGAATATTGATCATTCACAAATTAACTTTTTTATTTAGGCTTACTGCTTAAGGTACACACAGAGGCAAGGGAAACTGGCAGAATCATTTTAAACAAGCAAATTATTGTTAATTTGATTGAAAAATGTTGTTATGTAAGCAAAATTTGTTGTAATTAATTCGAATCTACGGCACGCAAGTGGATACTTCCGGTCGATAGAAAATTATTTTCATTTTTTGTGTGCTTTGTATCGAACCCTTGTAAACCATGCATAGGATATAGTGAACTGATTCACAAAGGCTTCATCTTCATCATCATCATCATCATCATTGTCGTCGTCGTACTCACCGTAATATCACAGTGGCTCCCACAGCCACACAATAGAGCACACAGTTCCAAGAACGGCCGCCGTCGTCCATTTAACGAGCAAACTGTTGTTCCGGTAAATCTGACGCGCGCCGTATGACTGATCGACGCGAGCGATTAATCTGCTCCGTGTCCCGACCCAGCACCGGCTGTCAGTGGGTTAAGCACCGCCTACCCTGGGTCGGCCGCGCTACATCCATTTGTCCGGTCGCCATTGTTTTGGGCGACAAGTTGCCGACAACACGCCCCTCGCCTGCCAGTAGTTATGTTCAGCCACTTAACTCCACTGTTGGGCAGCTCATGTTTCGAGCGAACCCGTCCGGAGTGTATTTACTGACTGACAGCACTTACGTCCCGGGTCGAACAGCTGCGTAAACTGTAGTCACGATGGTTAAATTCGCAGTACCAGCATTAAACAACCCGGAGAAAATGAGGAAAGTGTACCACACATGGATGAATCACAGTATATCTGGTCTGACAGGCAATTATGAAAGCAGCTGTCCATTTTGTCAGTATGCAGTGTGTATCTCTACCTAACAGCAGCGAAGAAAGGTAAGGACAGAGTACTAATATTACTCAACTGCACAAGTGCATTTTACACATTACGACAGTATCAGAAGGACGTTACATAATTCTATGTCGTTACTGGCGGCACAGAACCAATGATGCCACATTGGTGTTCGATCAAAACTGGGAGCAAGTAAAAGTCACTATGTTACGCAAAAATGACTTTCCTTAGATATTTACGAGCTGCGGGGCCCCATTTACACACAGCATATTCCAGCATTAGTTTCAAGTGATGTAGCGAAACCATAGTAAACCTAATTCTGGATGGTCCTTCATATATGAAACACGCTCTTTCTGAAAGCGAGTCCAGTACTGTAAGCATTGTGCCACTTTTCTCGGTGAGTAGAACGCAGTATGTCTTACAGAACGACCTAAGTACAAACAGATTATGCCTCCGTTAACTGCTTCTACTTCTTGTTCCCTCTCCCATTACTCCAAGCCCACTAAGATCTACCTGCGAACGTCGCTTTGTAGCTCACGCAAACTGAAAAGCAGTGCGTGCCTTACACTAAGAGAACTGCTCCTTCGACCCAGCCATTCTGATCATAAAATACGTCTAGTCTCATTTATTATGTAGAGTTGTAGCTGTTTTGTTTTTAACAAGATTCAGCGTCTACAGATATACCTCTGTTTAAGGCCGTCGTTGTAACATAATAACACACAGTGTGGCACTAAATGTTTCAAATGGCTCTGAGCACTATGGGACTTAACATCTTAGGTCATCAGTCCCCTAGAACTTAGAACTACTTAAACCTAACTAACCTAAGGACATCATACACATCTATGCCCGAGGCAGGATTCGAACCTGCGACCGTAGCAGTCCCGCGGTTCCAGACGGCAGCGCCTAGAACCGCACGGCCACCGCGGCTTGCGTGCCACTAAAAATGTACATATTACCTGACAACGGTCTGGCAGAAAAATTTTTAAAGATGGATCCTAAGTGGCGGACGTTTTCTAATAATCAAAGAGTTCTCTTTGCTAACGATTTACGAGCAGTTTGCAGACGTTTTTGTGTACACGCTTCAAGCTACAAGCATGTATACTTACTAAGTTCTACTTGACTTAGGTTGTTATACGTAAATTGTCTACAGTTGTGTCATGTGACAATTCGCTTATTGAGATACACTTTCAAACGCTTCTATTTCTGTATGAATTATACTAATGCTTATATATTTTATTAATGCATTACATGTAGCTATTTCACTGTCTTTTATTATAACTACCACCTGTGCAGTGACATCTGTTTTTTCTTTCAGTTCAGATGGGGCAGTAGTTGTACGAATTGCCACACTTACGTGATGCTCTATGATTTGCGATTAATATCTAATTTGGTGTCCGCCGAAACAGCTAATCATGATGAAGACCAATTAAACAGCTCCATATCATGTGTTTTAAAAATACCTTCGCCTTCAAAAAACATTGAACTTTCTCGATGCAACTACATGTGTAGTTTAGGACGGATAGATTGCATGCAACCGATGGTGGCGTGTTTGTCGCTGTTAGTAGTAGTTTATGCTGTAGTGAAATAGAAGTGGATAGTTCCTGCGAATTATTATGGGTGGAGGTTATACTCAACCGAGCTAGGTTAATAATTGGCTCCTTTTACCGACCTCCCGACTCAGCAGAATTAGGTGGCAGAACAACTGAGAGAGAATCTGGAATAGATTTCACATAAATTTCCTCACCATGTTATAGTCTTAGGTGATTTCAACTTACCAGATACAGACTGGGACACTCAGATGTTTAGGACGGGTGGTAGGGACAGAGCATCGAGTGACATTATACTGAGTGCACTATCCGAAAAATTACCTCGAGCAATTAAACAGAAAACCGACTCGTGGAGGTAACATCTTAGACCTACTGATAACAGACACGAACTTTTCGACTCTGTAAGAGCAGAACAGGGAATCAGTGATCATAAAGCCGTTGCAGCATCAATGAATATGGAAGTAAATAGGAATATAAAAAAAGGGAGGAAGGTTTATCTGTTTAGCAAGTGTAATAGGAGGCAGATTTCAGACTACCTAACAGATCAAAACGGAAATTTCTGTTCCGACATTGACAATGTTGAGTGTTTATGGAAAAAGTTCAAGGCAATCGTAAAATACGTTTTAGACAGGTACGTGCCGAGTAAAACTATGAGGGACGGGAAAAACCCACCGTGGTTCAACAACAAAGATAGGAAACTACTGCGGAAGCAAAGAGAGCTTCACTGCAAATTTAAACGCAGCCAAAACCTCTCAGACAAACAGGAGCTAAACGATGTCAAAGTTAGCGTAAGGAGGGCTATGTGTGAAGCGTTCAGTGAATTCGAAAGTAAATTTCTATGTACCGACTTGACAGAAAATCCTAGGAAGTTCTGGTCTTACGATAAATCAATAAGTGGATCGAAACAACATATCTAGACACTCTGGGGTGAATAATGGCATTGAAACACAGGATGACACGCCTAAAGCTGAAATACTTAACACCTTTTTCCAAAGCTGTTTCACAGAGGAAGACCGCACTGCAGTTCCTTCTCTAAATCCCCGTACGACCGAAAAAATGGCTGACACCGAAATAAGTGTCCAAGGAATAGAAAAGCAACTGAAATCACTCAACAGAGGAAAGTCCATTGGATGTGACGGGATACCAATTCGATTCTACACATAGTACGCGAAAGAACTTGCCCTACTTCTAACAGCCGTGTACCGCAAGTCTCTATAAGAACGGATGGTTCCAAATGATTGGAAAACAGCACAGGTAGTTCCACTTTTGTCGAGCAGATGTGCAAAACTATAGGCCTATATCTCTTACATCGATCTGTTGTAGAGTTTAAGAACATATTTTTTGAAAACCCAGAATCTACTCTGTAGGAATCAACATGGGTTCCGGAAACAGCGATCGTGTGAGACCCAACTCGCTTCATTTGTTCATGAGAAAATATTAGATACAGGCTCCCACGTAGATGCCATTTTCCTTGACTTCCGGAAGGCGTTTGATTCAGTTCCTCACTGTCGCCTGATAAACAAAGTAAGAGCTTACGGAATATCAGACCAGCTGTGTGGCTGGATTGAGGAGTTTTTAGCAAACAGAACACAGCATGTTGTTCTCAATGGCGAGACGTCTACAGAGGTTAAAGTGACCTCTGACGTGCCACAGGGGAGTGTTATGGGACCATTGCATTTCACAATGTATGTAAATGACCTAGCAGATAGTGTCGGAAGTTCTATACGGCTTTTTGCGGGTGATACTGTAGTATACAGAGAAGTTTCAGCCTTAGAAAATTTCAGCGAAATGCAGGAAGATGTGCAGCGGATAGGCATTTGGTGCAGGGAGTGGCAACTGACCCTTAACGTAGACAAATGTAATGTATTGCGAATACATAGAAAGAAGGATCCTTTATTGTGTGATTATATGGTAGCAGAACAAACACTGGGAGCAGTTACTTCTGTAAAATATCTGGGAGTATGCGTACGGAACGATTTGAAGTGGAATGATCATATAAAATTAATTGTTGGTAAGGCGGATGCCAGGTTGAGATTCACTGGGAGAGTCCTTAGAACATGTAGTCCATCAACAAAGGAGATGGCTTACAAAACCCTCGTTCGTCATATACTTGAGTATTGCTCATCAGTGTGGGGGGTTCCGAACCAGGTCGGGTTGACGGAGGAGATAGAGAAGATCCAAAGAAGAGCGGCGCGTTTCGTCACAGGGTTATTTGGCAAGCGTGATAGCGTTACTGAGATGTTTAGCAAACTCAAATGACAGACTCTGCAAGAGAAGCGCTCTGCGTCGCGGTGTAGCTTGCTATCCAGGTTTTAAGAGGGTGCGTTTCTGGATGAGGTATCGAATATATTGCTTCCCCCTACTTATACCTCCCGAGGAGATCACGAATGTAAAATCAGAGAGATTCGAGCGCGCACGGATGCTTTCCAGCAGTCGTTCTTCCCGCGAACCATACGCGACTGGAGCAGGAAAGGGAGGTAATGACAGTGGCACGTGTAGTGCCCTCCGCCACACACCGTTGGGTGGCTTGCGGAGTATAAATGTAGATGTAGCTCGAAGTTAGTTTACAATATTAACAGAGATAACTGCTTTCTTAAGATGAGAGGACTGAATACTGTCCGATTCCAACACTCAAAACATGTACTTAAAGGTGATAACAGATATAAACACCTCCCAAAGACATTCATTACTCGATGCAGACCTAATTCATTGCTAACATTTTAGTACACTGAATTAAGGTAGAAGTAATAACTGCAAGATGTGCTTTTAAGTATGACCTTGATTGTATATTTTGAGTGCATCCAGCTTCAAACCACTAGTTATCAGCGTTCATTCGGTTTCAACTATTTATTCTCTTAACCATGTGCAATTACAGAGCGTTTTAGAATAACAACACTAATTAACAAAACATTTGCTGCGTTAACAGCACCACCAGTTCTGAGTTTATCCTGGTTATACTTATCCCACATAAATTTTTTTCGTTCGTAGATTCTAGTGTAGATTGCACTTCATTTGTAACGCAAAATTTAATATTTCCCCACAAATGTTATTTTTCAGAAGACTGATCAACAATCAGGAATCAGTAATATTTTCATTATCTCTGCACAATAGTAATTTTTATTGAAGAAGATGAGTATTTAGAGCAGTGCATCTCAGACTGAGAATACATGTGTACACATCTGAATCGGATGTACTGTTCAGATCGTCAACATGTAAGGAAAGTTGTTCTTGTTCGAATCTATTACACCAGTAGTTGCATATTTAAATTTTACACACCAGACGAGACAAATGTAAAATTGCGAGAATTTGAGGCATTTGAAAATGGAAAATTATCGAAACAAGTTGAATGTGTGAAATAAGTGTATTCTTACAACAGCCGAGGTAGATAATGAAATTGTCTTTAAAGAACTAGTGAAGGTAACGTGGAGAAAGTACGTAGTAATGACATGTAACGTTCAGAAATACTTCACTTAGCTAAGACTTTGAGCTTGAAGTGTTGTTTACTTGCTGGGAGTAGTCTGGTGTGATGATCCTGCAGCCTGAACCAGCGTATTCCTGTCCTGTCGTCCTTGATAATACAGTTCCATAATGTTCAAATCCTGATGAAACTGCCCTCTGTCTTCATCATTAAGAGTAATCGGAAGAAAAGCTGAGGGTATAGTTTGATTCGGGTCGTTGCAGTGCAATATAAAGTCATTTGAAAGGGGATTTATCTTCGAAAACTGATCCACATGATTATACATAAAATATATCTTCACACATGTGTAGATCGAAATGTCGCGAAAAGCCGACACCTTTCCTCAAATCGGAGCCGCATAACTGGGTGCCTATTTGCTGCCCCAAATGTTTTCCATAAATCTCATGAAAAAATGATGCTTCTTAAATAACGAGTCCCTTTGTTAACCGCTAAGTGACTATACGGCGAGACGCCTTCTCCTATACTTTTAGTAGACATAATTTCTTTTTGTCAACCTATGTATGAGTTTGGGCACTAAATCTCCTTTCAAATGACTCTACATTGCACTGTAACAACCTGAATCAAACTATGCCCTCAGCTTTTCTTTCTATTACTCTTCTCGACTGGTTTTATATTCGAATGTAACTGTGGTAAGTAAACACACACACACATACACTCACACACACACACACACACACACACACACACACACTCACACACACACACACACACACACACACACACACACACACACACACACACACAAAACCAGGCACGCAAGGTAACAAGGGGAGGAGGGAGAGGAAGAGAGGAGGAGGAAGAAGAACAAGAAGAAGAAAGAGGAGAAATGTACTTTATTGAAACAAACTTATTCAATACTAGAAGTACACCATCTATTGTTTCATGATCAATCAGGTGAATTATTTGCGACTCACGTACGTGAAGTAGCAATGTACCTTCAAATGACATTGTTCTACGAATCTCTTTGTTTTCCTATTTTCATTTCCTCAGGGGTGAGTGCAGTCACAGGAAGAACATATAACTCTTTGGTGTTTTGAAATAAATTTCATAATCCGAAGATTCCGGGACAGAAAGAAGGTCAGCTTCAGGTAACCTGTCTTTCTTATTGCTTTCCACATCTAGATTTCAACTGACTGTGCAGATATCATTAGTGCGTTTCAAGTAGTTATGTTGACTGAATGTAATTATAACGACACATAGGGTGTATTCCAGTGTATCTTAGACACGTAAAAGCATTAGTGAAACTTGTACAGGCTTAAGTTAGAATAGAATATCTGTCGTTATAATTATGTTTTGTCGACATGATTATTTATAACATGCTGATGAGTCCTGCATTGTCAGTTGAAATGTAGATCTGGAAAGCAATAAGAAAGACAGGTTACACCACGACCGATGCTCACCTTCTTTCTGTCCTGTATTACATCATGATCGTGGGGTACAACCTTTCTCATGGAATCGAACAGGAGTCCGAAGACTGTTTTGAACACCACTCTGCAGTAATAGGTACGGTCCTCTTGGAGGTGGTACGCCGGTGCCTTCCTCTGACCAGTTATGGGCTGATTGACAGTTTGACGTGGATTCCGAGTCACGGTGCCACGCGGCATTTTTCACACCCATAAACACTGCCAGAAGTTAAAGAAGTGATAAGTGACGGATAAATATCCAAGGACTGACAGGGTACCGAGCCCGAGGCGAGGCGTTTACCACAGAGTCACGGTTGTGTTGTGCCTCACGTGTCATTTGAAAGTTTCAACAAGTATTTGAGTGTAAAGCAATGTTCTTATTGGTGTTGTATGATGTGATTTAGTGGTTAAACTTACATTCTGTGTCCAGCTTTCACAGAATTTCTGTGCTACAAAATGAATCACAGCCCTTTTATTGAATGAGTATATTTGAATTAATTTTTGCTTCAAAAGACGTTTGCTGGTAGCTAAAGCCTGGGTTCCAAACTGTCCAGTCGTTGAGAAGCTATGTTTTTATTGCTTCCGCTGGCTCCAGTAAAGTAACGGTATAACAAAGACATCTGTGATAGCGAATGCTCGCTGATGCTATGCTGGACCTAAGGACGTGGCGGTAGACCACAATGGCGAATTAGTTGTTGCTGTATTAAATTTGATTACCCGAGGAATCTATTTTGTGGTCGATCAGTGCTGTAAGGCTGATATTGATTTTCCTCCCAATATATTTAAGGTTACCGTCGTCAAGCAATATGTCAGAACGGAATTTTTAGATTTCAAAGTCACATGCAACACATTATATCTGAGCACCACGTGTGTTGCGAATTCAAGTGTAATTTATTGTGGAACGCGTAACACGATTGTTACATCACCGTTCAAATTTTCCACCTTCCCCCTCTCCCACGAGATAGTCCGCTGCCTCACTTAAATATCAGGCCTGCACCTGTAGTTTTCTAATGCTCATCTCTTTCAACAACTAAACAGTCCGTAATTTGCATCACAGTACGCTAGAGTGATTTCTAAAGTCTCTCAGTCGTCTCGCTTCCATAGAACACCAAATATCTCTCTTCCACGTTTTCCAATATAGTTCACTGTTCGAATTAAATCTTGAGTCCACATTCTTGCACAATCAGATTAACTCCCATCCCCATCTACCAGTCATACCAGTCACCCTTCCACCTCCCTATCAAAAAATTCAAAGTTACCGCTTTAGTAAAAAAAATTTACAGATAATATTAATGTGGCATCGCAATACATTAAATAGGAAGAAACAAATTTCGCATTTCGCTTTACATCAGTCATAACATTAACTAACACGAATACAGACAACATATAGAATAAATTTTTGCAGGTTGTTTTTTTGTTTTATATTAACATAGAAAATATTCTATACAACAAAATGATAAAACATTAGAATATGATACATATCCACACAGTTTGTAATGTAAACGATCTTTTGCTCAGAAAATGCTGCACATCACCAGTACGTATGAATCTTACATTTTTCAGTTTAACTTCGCTTCACTCACAGGAAGATTTGGCGAAATTTTTTTTATAAATAGTAAGAACTGAAATAGGCTTCTCTATTTTTTTCCGTCATAGCATTTGAAGATGTTCAATGTAGGCCTAAACCGGTTCCGTTTTTGTCATAAAATTGGACGATTTCTGACAGAATTTGAGTCTTTTCAGTATTTTGTGGCACCGTTTCCATTCTGCCTCATATTCTCCTTAGATTCGCAACAACGCTTTTGTTTTTATTTACCTAATAAAAGGGCTCATTCGGAAGGAATGGTTCAAATGGCTCTGAGCACTATGGGACTTAACTGCTGAGGCCATCACTCCCCTGGAACTTAGAACTACTTCAACCTAACTAACCTAAGGACATCACACACATCCATGCCCGAGGCAGGATTCGAACCTGCGACCGTAGCGGTCGCGCGATTCCAGACCTAGCGCCTAGAACCGCTCGGCCACCCCGGCCTGCTCATTCGGAAGGACGACCGTTAAAATCCTCTTCTCTACTCACCGCCGACGGGACGTTAAGCCGTAATCTTCGCCTCTTTTTACCCTCTTCCTTTGTTATATTAAATTCCCAGAGCTTTGTTGCTGTTTTTGCAATATTACGAATCAGTGTTGTCAAGGTGAAAGTGTTCCCTAACTTTGGCACCTAAGCTGTGCGAGGTAATGAACACTGCAGCGGACACCTAGTTCCCTCCAGTGTCAGTAATTTTGTGCCGGGATGTCTGCCTTAGCCTCTGAAGGGCCCCGAAGACAATCTTGTTCACGCTTCGCCAAGTGCGCCGTTAGCTGTCAGTTACGGCAGTTCCTGCACAACCTTGCCAACTAGTGTAGGAGCCTCACTGCGGAACAAGTTTCTACTGCACTTCACTTAAGATGTCGAGGACTTGTTTTAAAGAAAAGGGGGGAAAAGTAAGAGGTAGTGGCCTTTTTTGAAGGCACCATATCGGTTTTACATCGAAGTTTTTCTCGGAGGCGTCCTTTTATAAAATATTTTCTGCCTTAAGACCATTTCCATCTTCAAGGGATGTCTGCTGGGAGGACATTCTGCCTTCTTTGTAGTGGCGTTCAAGCTGGATTGAGATCTGAAACACTTGCCATCAGATAAGTCGTAAGTAATAGACAACATTCCTCCGCAATTTCTAAAATCATTGAGGGGGCATGGTAACCAAACAACTATTTTGATTGGTTTGTAGAAACTATTGGATTGGAGAACATTTTTATTTTTTATTTTATATATTTATTTATTTTACGCTTGAGTCATCAGTCTTCTGACTCATTTGATGCAGCCCTCCACGAATTCCTCTTCTGTTCCAATCTTTTGAGCTCAGAGTAGCACTTGCAACTTACGACCTCAATAATTTACTGGGTGTATTCCAATCGCTGTCTCCCTCTACAGTTTTTGCCCTCTACAGCTCCTTCTAGTGCTATGTAAGTCATTTGTTGATGTCATAACAGCCGGCCGGGTTGGCCGAGCGGTTCTAGGCGCTACAGTCTCGAACCGCGTGACCACTACGGTTTCAGGTTCGAATCTTGCCTCGGGTATGGATGTGTGTGATGTCCTTAGGTTGGTTAGGTTTAAGTAGTTCTAAGTTCTAGGGGACTGATGACCTCAGAAGTTAAGTCCCATAGTGCTCAGAGCCATTTGAACCATTTAGCCTCTTGCTTCTATTATCAAACGCAACATCAGAATTGCCTCTCTGGTGCTTTGCCTTTCCTAAAGTCAAACTGATCGCCATCTAACACATCCTTAGTTTTCTTTTCCATTCTTCTGTGTATTATTCTTGTCAGTTGTTAAGCTGATTGTGCGGTAATTCTCACCCTTGTCAGCTCTTGCAGTCTTCGGAATTGTGTGGATGTTATTTTTTCCGAAAGCCAGACGACATATTGCCAGACACTTACATCCTATAAATAAACGTGAATAGTCGTTTTGTTGCCACTTCCCCCAAAGATTTTATAAACTCTGATGGAATGGTATCTGTCCCTTCTGCCTTATTTCACCTTAAGTATTCCAAAGATCATTTAAGCTCTGATTCTAATACTGGATCCCCTATCTGTTCTACATCGACTCCTGTTTGTTCTTATATCACGTCAGACAAATCTTTGCCCTCGTACAGGCCTTCAGTGTACTCTTCCCACCTATCCGCTCTCTCCTCTGTATTTAAAAGTGGAATCCCGTTACACAATTACTGTTAGCAACCATGCTTTTAATTTCACGGAAGGTTTTTTTAACTTTCCTGAATGCCGGGTCCGTCTTTCCGGCTATCATTCGTTTTTCGATTTCTTCCCAATTTTCGTGCAGCCATTTCGTCTTAGCTTCCCTGCTCTTTCTATTTATTTCATTCCTCAGCGACTTGTATTTCTGTATTCCCCAGTTTCCCTGATCACTTTTTGTATTTCCTTCTTTCATTATTTCTTTTACCCATGGTTTCTTCGCAGTTCCTTTCTTTGTACCTATGTTTTTCTTTCCAACTTCTGTGATTGCCCTTTGAGAGATGTCCATTCCTCTTCAACTGTACTGCTATTCCTTATTGCTGTATCTATAGGGCCTTAGAAAACTTAAGGCATACCTCGCCATTCCTTAGTACTTCCGTAATCCACTACCTTGCGTATTGATTCTTACAGTCTACTCTTCATCATAGCTAAATTGTGATCTGAGTCTATATCTGCTCCTCGGTACGCTTTAACATTCAATATCTGGTTTCGGAATCGCTGCCTTACCACGATGTAATCTAGTTGAAATCTGCCGTTACCTCCCGACCTTTTCCTCTTCTGATCCCTGAACAGAATATTCGCTATTTCTAACTAAATTTTTTTTTAGGACTCATTTAGTCTTTCTCCTCTCTCATTCCATGTCCCAAGCCCATATTCTCATGTAACCATTTCTTGTACTTCTTCCCCTACAACTGCTTTCCAGTTCTCCATGACTATTAGATTTTTATCTCCCTTTACGTACTGTGTTACCCTTTCAATCTCCTCATATACCTTCTCTTACTCTTCGTCTTCACTTACCCCTTCCGTATCTAGATTGTGCCTCTGAATTTCCCTTTTCAAATTTCGTAGCTTCCCTGCCACGTTCAAACTTCTGTCACTCTACGCCCTCACTCGTAGAGCGTTATCCTTTCGTTGGTTTTTCAATCTTTTTGTCAAGGTCACCTTCCCCTTGGGAACATCCTCCCTGAAACCGAATGAGGGACTATTCCGGAATCTTTTTCCAATGGAGAGATCATCATGACACTTTTTCAATTACAGGATGCATGTCCCGTGGATAAACGATATATGTCTTTAATGCAGAGGTTCCCTTCCGCATCCTCAAGCCGCTGACCATTGCTGATTCTTCCTCCTTTAGGGGCGGTTTCCCACCCCAAAGACAAGTGAGTGCCCTCAACCTCTGTCCGCTACTTCGCCTCCTTCGACAAGGCCGTTGGGAGCATTAGGGTGACTTCTTATGCCGGAAATATGCCGACGCAAATGCTGATTATTAACCAAAATTAAAGCGTTTACGGGTTTCTCACCCGGGGTCGAGGACATTTTGATTACTATCAAAGACGCTATTCCTAGTCTTTAGGTAAAGTACACTCCTGGAAATGGAAAAAAGAACACATTGACACCGGTGTGTCAGACCCACCATACTTGCTCCGGACACTGCGAGAGGGCTGTACAAGCAATGATCACACGCACGGCACAGCGGACACACCAGGACCCGCGGTGTTGGCCGTCGAATGGCGCTAGCTGCGCAGCATTTGTGCACCGCCGCCGTCAGTGTCAGCCAGTTTGCCGTGGCATACGGAGCTCCATCGCAGTCTTTAACACTGGTAGCATGCCGCGACAGCGTGGACGTGAACCGTATGTGCAGTTGACGGACTTTGAGCGAGGGCGTATAGTGGGCATGCCGGAGGCCGGGTGGACTTACCGCCGAATTGCTCAACACGTGGGGCGTGAGGTCTCCACAGTACATCGATGTTGTCGCCAGTGGTCGGCGGAACGTGCACGTGCCCGTCGACCTGGGACCGGACCGCAGCGACGCACGGATGCACGCCAAGACCGTAGGATCCTACGCAGTGCCGTAGGGGACCGCACCGCCACTTCCCAGCAAATTAGGGACACTGTTGCTCCTGGGGTATCGGCGAGGACCATTCGCAACCGTCTCCATGAAGCTGGGCTACGGTCCCGCACACCGTTAGGCCGTCTTCCGCTCACGCCCCAACATCGTGCAGCCCGCCTCCAGTGGTGTCGCGACAGGCGTGAATGGAGGGACAAATGGAGACGTGTCGTCTTCAGCGATGAGAGTCGCTTCTGCCTCGGTGCCAATGATGGTCGTATGCGTGTTTGGCGCCGTGCAGGTGAGGCCGTACACCACTGGTGATCGTCGAGGGGACACTGAATAGTGCACGGTACATCCAAACCGTCATCGAACCCATCGTTCTACCATTCCTAGACCGGCAAGGGAACTTGCTGTTCCAACAGGACAATGCACGTCCGCATGTATCCCGTGCCACCCAACGTGCTCTAGAAGGTGTAAGTCAACTACCCTGGCCAGCAAGATCTCCGGATCTGTCCCCCATTGAGCATGTTTGGGACTGGATGAAGCGTCGTCTCACGCGGTCTGCACGTCCAGCACGAACGCTGGTCCAACTGAGGCGCCAGGTGGAAATGGCATGGCAAGCCGTTCCACAGGACTACATCCAGCATGTCTACGATCGTCTCCATGGGAGAATAGCAGCCTGCATTGCTGCGAAAGGTGGATATACACTGTACTAGTGCCGACATTGTGCATGCTCTGTTGCCTGTGTCTATGTGCCTGTGGTTCTGTCAGTGTGATCATGTGATGTATCTGACCCCAGGAATGTGTCAATAAAGTTTCCCCTTCCTGGGACAATGAATTCACGGTGTTCTTATTTCAATTTCCAGGAGTGTATTATTTACACAATTCTGAAAATCGCAAGCGAAGGTAAATGCGAAAGCTATCGCAAAAATGGTTCAAATGGTTCTGAGCACTATGGGACTCAACTGCTGAGGTCATTAGTCCCCTAGAACTTAGAACTAGTTAAACCTAACTAACCTAAGGACATCACACACATCCATGCCCGAGGCAGGATTCGAACCTGCGACCGTAGCGGTCTCGCGGTTCCAGACTGCAGCGCCAGAACCGCGCGGCCACTTCGGCCGGCAAAGCTATCGCACAATCACCATAATTGCTCACGGATCCAATCTGCTGACTGGAATAATATATAGAACATTGTAAGAGAAAACTAAGGATCTGTTATAAGACGATCACGCTTGCTTTAGGTATGGTTACGGCACCAGTAAGGCGTATATGACGTTGCGCTTGGTAATGGATGTAAACTTTATAAAAAATGACGAAACATTCATAGGATTTGTCGGCGTAGAAAAAGCGTTCCAAGGTTGCGAAATGGTTGAAGATGTTCGAAATTCTGAGAAAAATAGTAGTAAGTCATTGGGATGCATCCTTTCGCTCCAGTTGTTTAATCCACAGATCGAAGAAGCAATGCCGGAAATAAATGAAGATTAAGATTGGGATTATAGCTCAGGTCAAAAACTTATCAACTGATAAGATTTGCTTGTTACGTTGCTATCCTCATTGGGAACAAAGATGAATTATAGTACCTGTTGAATGGAACAAAAAATCTAAAGATTACAGAATATGTATTAAGAACAAAGAGAGGAAAAGGTGAAAGTAATTAGAAGTAGCAGAAATAAGAATACTGAGAAACTCAGTATCAAAGTTTATGGCCAGTAAGTAAACGAAGTTAAGGAATTCTGCCACCTTCGAAGCGAATTAGCACATGACAGATTAAGAAAGGATGACATAAAAAACAGATTAACATGGGCAAAAGGGAGAATTTCTGGCGACGAGGAGTGTGCTTGCATCAAAGATCGACCTTAGTTTGATGAATAAATTCCTTAGAAAGTGCGTTTGAAGCACAGCATTGTATTTTAGTGAATCGTGGACTCTGGGGGATAAAAGAACAGAATCGAAGCGACTGATTTGTTCTGCTATAAACGCATGTTGAATATTAGATAGATTGATACGAAATGGTTCCAGCAAAATTGCTCAAGGAAGAACCTATGGAAAACAGTGACAAAAAATGAAGGGACAGGATGATAGGACACACCAGGGAATGGTTTCCTTGGGCGAGAGAGAGAGGGAGACAGGTAACTGGAGATGTAGGATGTAAAGTCGTACACTGAGATCGTACACTGAGATGAATTTGGCACCAGAGAGGAACAGGGCAACATTAGACCAGTCAGGAACCTGCTAATTGAAAAGTATTCCGGATAAAAACGAAGTCAAACTGGAGCTGCATTTTCTCATGACGTTGACATAATCAAGTCAACTTTGAGAATACGACGATCTTTCTCCTCTGATATAAGAGGAGCGTTAGAAATTCGCATTAGAAATTCGCACGTGCACCAACAGTTTTAAAATAAACGCAGGTGCCTGGGGACGAAGCGTTCTCAACAAATTTCCAACAAACATAACTCTTAACGGGATAGGCGACGCGGGGTTCATCTCCGTACCCCTCCCACTTATTCGTCGTGGCCTTGTGGGGCAGGGGGTCCTTTACGGCTTCATTTCCGTTGCACATTCCGATCCATTCCTCAGATGACGTCACTGCGCCAGAAGAAGTTAGAACACCGGCAGTGTCACCCAACCAATGACTAGCTAGAACGCCACTGTAAAGGAGGCAAGCTTTGCTCTCGGGGGAGAACAATCTCGTGAGGAAAAAGATGGTGATGACATCATAAAGTAAGTTACACATTACGACATGCCAAATAACTTGTACTGAGTGGCTCCTTATACGTCAAAGTAACACATACGAGGAGGGATCAAAAAAGTAAAGGGAATTTCTTAATTTCACTGGCTTTATACATCCCTTTTAAAATTTATTGATCTCGTTTGTACAGATGTTCCTGATGCATGTTTGCTGAATGGTACACATGTTCTTGATGAATGTTTGCGTTTTCAGTTGTTTTGAATATTTAGTTAATTGTTGACATTCGTCGGCCGGAGTGGACGTGCGGTCTAGGCGCCACAGTCTGGAGCTGAGCGACCGCAACGCTCGCAGGTTCGAATCCTGCCTCGGGCATGGATGTGTGTGGTGTCCTTAGGTTAGTTAGGTTTAATTAGTTCTAAGTTATAGGCGACTGATGACCTCAGAAGTGAAGTCGCATAGTGCCGTAAAGGTTGTGTGTTTTGATGCTCGACGAATTTTTACTAACGGAAAAGATGGATCAAGGAATTTGCCTAGAATTTTGCATCAAAAATGGAATAAAGTGCACCACCGCATTACAGATGTTGAGTGTGGCTTTTAGCGAACTTACTATGAGTAATACAAAAGTTAACGAGTGGGATAAACGTTTTAAAGACAATCGAGAAGAAATGAAGACGACGACTGCCCTGGACGGCCCAGCACGTTAATTACTGACGGCAGTCTGGAAGAAGTAAAGAAAATGATTCTGGAAACTCACCGAATCACCCACCATCAGAGGGATTGCTGCTGATATCGGCATATCAGAAGCAATTTTTTCGGATGTTTTGGGCATGAAACGCGCAGCACCGAAGCTAGGTCCGAAACTTTTGAATTTCGACCAAAAACGACTTGTGGTAAACATCGCCCACGATTTGCTGAATGAGATCAACAATGATCCAGAACATGTAAGCAAGGACATAACATGTAGCAAAACATAGTTGTACGGGTATGACGTCGAAATCAAGGCCCAATCGTCCCACTGGAAACTGCCTTAAGGTCCGAGCATAATACGACGTGTTCCATCACATGTGAAGGCTCTTCTCACTGCTTTGTTCGACTGCAGCTGGATAGTGCATCATAATTCCTGCCTTATGGTCGTATGGTCAGTAACGAATACTACTTGGAAGTCACGCGCCGTTTGCGTAAAGCAAACCAAAGAAAACGAGCAGAAATGTGGAAAAATAACTCGCAGACGTTATAACCCGCTCACATCTCAATGCTTGTTTGTGGTTTTTTGTCAAAGAATAAAACCGTTATGTTGCCTCAGCCACCACGTTCGCCGGATATAGTTCCTGCGTCTTCTTCCTATTCCAGAGGCTGAAGGGAACCATGAAACGATATCGTTTTGTGTCAGTCATGAGATAAAAACAGAATCGGTGAAGGATCTGAACACCACAACGAAAGTGAGTTCCATAATTGGTTCCAAGATTGGAAGAAAAATTGACACAAGTGTATTATATTTGAGGGGAATTACTTCGGAGGGGACAAAGTTGACTTTGATGAATAAATAAATATTCTTCAAGAAAAACAAAAATACCAACAATCTTTTGTTCACAGCTCGTTTCAATATAGTCACATAATCACTGTAAACAACTATCGAAAAATGCTACCAACCGTTCAGTTCCTGGAAGATAGAAATCTCCTTGGTCACAGAAACATTCTAGAACCACTGTGTAAACGTCCACATCTTTGGAATATCTCTTTCCCTCAGATGCTCTTTCAGTTCTCCGAAAATCTGGAAATCGTGTGGTGCGAGATCTGGAATTTTCGCTCAGCATCTTTGTGCAGGGCTGATAAAATTGTTAGCACTGTCCCACTACGCATGGACGCGACAGTGCATACAAAAATCGTACTGTGCCGCGTACTTCAACTTCGGAGTACGTTTTCAGTTGCCGCACCAGTGAGTAACTTACTTTATGATATCTGTACTTATCTCCGAAAGCACGAAGTTTGGCTGAGGTTTAAAGCGGTTCTTCTCCCTATTGTCCGTAATTGTTTTAGCGAAACCAGAGGAAGCCCGACAATGCATAGCCGTGCCGAGCTGGTGAGCCTTGCTCCTCATGAACTTGAACCTACTGCGCCACATGGTTTGCGTTTCACAGAAAGTTTCGATTCCAAACATGTCTGATTCTTCAATTAGTCTGATTAAAGAACTTAAGATCGATCCACAGTGCGAATCTGGCCTCTCCAGATTACCAGACATGTGAAGTAATAGCACACTTCGTTGGCTCCAGGTGGCGATGACGTGTTGCCAGATGCAGAAAAGTCGTCAGTTATTCATAAGAGGGAAGGCTGACCGGGTAGTTCTGCGACCCGTCGATGGAGCGCCAAGTTAGGGCACCCAATGTTTCCTACCCAGCAGCGTCAGTCTTGCCTAAAAATCAGTATCAGTGGGGGTCCAGCTGTCACTGACGTGAATCGCTCACTTTGGAACAATACATATCATTTTTCCCAAATGAAGAGTTTAAAGTTTTTTCAATGTGGTAGGGAGCTGGTGCTGAGAGGAAGGATACTGCGGCACAAATTTATTAACATATTTATTAAAAATCACTGACCACTTTAATAAAGCACAGAAAATGATGCAAGACATTCTGAGCCGCTGTCCCCGGAATTAATTAAATTAATTTCCATCAACACAACTGTTGGTAGACATTACATTACTTTCCAAAATGAGTGAATGAAATAAAAAATATTTTTTGAGAACAACATTGTTAAAAAATTTGTATACATGCTTCACACAGAAGTCTCAGAAGGTCACAAGTCTATAAAATTAACCTGAAGTTGAAGTTTCAAAATCATAGCTAGCAGGTCATTAACATTAGTCACCCACTATCACTTGACCGTTTGCAGTTAATTAGAAGGAAGAAACAAGTGGAATAACGTGACAGCATTAAATTGAAAGTACGATACAAGTGAGAGTTGCAGAACGATGCAGTTGCTGTTCCTTTACTTAAGTGAGGATGGAAATAGCCACGACAGAGCTAGACACTCTCAGTAAAGGCATTTATCTTATACAGGCGCCTTTAGCTGGACCCACAATATGAACAACAAATACGCCAAGCTGTCCTATAACAAGCAAACCACTAATTAACAATTTGCATTTACAACACAAATAGACACCGTAAATACACTTGAGAAAGGCCATCTTTCCTGATGAGCTTCAGATACCTCACCATTATTGGCAACCCTAAAGGCAAGTTCAAATTATTGATCATTACCACAGACATGTAACGATTTTGAGGAATAAAAGCTCGTACAAGAATCTGACACTACTTACACAGGAAAACGGTTAAAGTTTTAACTTACGAATTGCGTCTGAAACCCTCCGTTTAGGTGAAGAAGCAGGATATAGGTGACACGGTTTTTGCGATCGACTGTCCAACGAATTGTCTGAGCTCTCACGTTTCAGTGGAAGACCATGGAATAGCTCCACAGTTACGCAATAAATGGAGTGTGTAAAAGCAGGAAAATTTCTATACCTGATAACAAAATTTATGAAACAGATTTTAATACCTTATTTGCAGAAATGTATTAACATTATCGAATCTCAGAAATGTGAAAAAGCATATCACCCCGGCAGATGTCAACAAACTACTGATTACAATATTATGCGAAGGTAGAAAACTCAGAACCTTCAGGATAATTATCGATCCTGCTTCAGAAAAAGGCACCAGAGTAGGAAGTCGGAAAGGCAGAATGAAAAATTCAGGATAACTTTACGAAACTCTTGTACAATAAAGATTCTCGAGTGGAATCAAATATTCTAGATTGCGGTTTGGTTTAACTACTGGCCAGACGAGTAAT
The DNA here is from genome assembly GCF_023898315.1 of Schistocerca nitens. NCBI lineage: Eukaryota > Metazoa > Arthropoda > Insecta > Orthoptera > Acrididae > Schistocerca > Schistocerca nitens. The sequence continues at coordinate 688,187,496 of NC_064614.1, forward strand.
GTAAAATACCAACAAAAACTGCGTAAAACTGGAAAAATATATAAAATCTCAAAAGAGGATATACGCGCGTTGTAAACACGCCTTATCAATTGATGTATCCTTTGTGATTAAAAGTAAGGAAGACTTGAAATAACAGTTGGCTGCCATCGACGATTCAGTACAAGGTATCCGGTTGAATATAAACGACGTAATAAACGTTGATGGAAACTAGAATACCGAATTAAAATAAAAATTTTAGAAAATTTTTAAGGAGGTTTTAGAGAATTCTCCTGTCTAAGAATCGATACAGCCGGCCGCTGTGGCCGAGCGGTTCTAGGCGCTTCAGTCTGGAACCGCGCGACCGCTACGGTCGCAGGTTCGAATCCTCGGCATCCTCGGACATGGATGTGTGTGTTGCCCTTAGGTTAGTTAGGTTCAAGTAGTTCTAAGTTCTAGGGGACATGACCTCACATGTTAAGTCCCTAGAGCTCAGAGCTATTTGAACCATTTGTTCGATACAGACAGAAGATCGGAAATATTCAAACTGCCGTTCTATTGAAAAAGTGTTGTAAATGAAGTGAAACCAAAAACTAGTATTAGGAAAAAAGTTTGAGGAGAAACCCAATAAAAACTCATATCATAGATTAGCCAGTGTACGTGTTAATGACTCTCGATAACGCAAGAAATAATGGATAGGTGGAAGGGCATTTTACAGGAGGAGAAGAATGGGAATATATTGGAATGTGTTTACCAAGGGTATGCGAGAGGGTCTGCAACCACCTAGATCCTGAAGAAGAGCCTGGGAAAATCACGATAATACGCCCTGGGAACACCATTATTTGACCAGACGGCCTACATGGACATAAACATAATGTTGCTAGACGGCTAGGGGAATGCGGAAATTTGCATAAGGAATGTGCTGGTCTAGGGTAGTAGGCTGCAGACGTCGAAGAAACTTGAACCAAGAGAACACTGCAAAGTTTTCAGCAATGGACTTTCTTTTCGAATGTGGCCGGCCGCGGTGGTCTAGCGGTTCTAGGCGCTCAGTCAGGAACCGCGCGACTGCTACGGTCGCAGGTTCGAATCCTGCCTCGGGCATGGATGTGTGTGATGTCCTTAGGTTAGTTAGGTTTAAGTAGTTCTAACAAGGGAACCTCCCCATCGCACCCCCCTCAGATTTAGTTATAAGTTGGCACAGTGGATAGGCCTTGATACACTGAACACAGATCAATCGAGAAAACAGGAAGAAGTTGTGTGGAACTATGAAAAAATAAGCAAAATATACAAACTGAGTAGTCCATGGGCAACATAGGCAATATCAAGGAAGATGTGAGGACAGGCGCGCCATTGTCCCGTGGTAGCGTGAGCAGCTACAGTACGAGAGGTCCTTGGTTCAAGTCTTCCCGGGAGTGAAAATTTTACTTTCTTAATTTTTGCGTAGTTATTATCTGTCCGTTCATGCATTGACGTCTCTGTTCACTGTAATAAGTTTAGTGTCTGTGTTTTGCGACCGCATCGCAAAACAGTGCGATTAGTAGACGAAAGGACGTGCCTCTCCAATGGGAACCGAAAACATTTGATCGCAAGGTCATAAGTCAACCGATTCCTCCACAGGAAAACACATCTGATATATTCTATACGACACTGGTGACGGCATGTGCGTCACATGACAGGAATATGTTGTGGACCCACCTAACTTGTACACTTGGCGAATGGGTAAAAATATTCTTCTACCTTGCCCGATTTAGGTTTTATTGTGGATGTGATAATCACTCCCAAAAAAGTGATGAAAACATAAGAGTTTGTCACATAAACTGAAAATAAAAAACTAAATTTTTCACTTGATAGAAGATTTGAACCAAGGACCTTTCGTTCCGCAGCTGCTCACGTTAGCACGAGACCACGGCGCACCTGCGTTCCCATTGTCCTTGATGTTGCCTATCTTCCCATGAACTACTCAGTTTGTATATTTTGCTTATTTTTTTTATAGTTCCACACAACTTCTTCCTGTTTTCTCAATTGATCTGTGTTCAGTTTTTCAAGGCCTGTCCACTGTGCCAACTTATAACTAAATCTGAGGGGGGTGCGATGGGGAGGTTCCCTTGTAAGTTCTAGGGGACTTATGACCACAGATGTTGAGCCCCATAGTGCTCAGAACCATTTGAACCATTTTTTCGAATGTGTATGTGCTATTTAGCAAACGAAGAGGGCCTCCGCGGAACATCACAAGCTTCTATCGAATAATTTGTTTGACGAAACAATGAACCTGCACTAGCTAATACGTTGTTTGATACGCGGGGAGTAAGGTGTACAGAATTCAGAAGGAGAGCCCATTCTAGTGTGAGAGGTTTCGCTCTTAGGCTTGGGAAGAGCTCCGCTAGCCTGATGTATGGCAATTAAACTACTTTTCGGAAACAGCTCAGTGCTTAGTTTTTGAGCGCAATGGAGGTCAGAGGGAACCGTTGGCGTTAAACGTGCGTACACACCAGCGATCAATGTGCACGCTACCGATTGTGGGACCGCCGAAAAGAAAAGAAAAAAAGTCAAACGGAGACATTCGCCTGAGCGTTCTGCCAATGTTGAGATGTTCGCACAGTCAGAGTAATACCCAGAACTCAGGAAAACCGATGCTATTATTACTATAGAGGCCATTTTCTCCATTCAGTTTAATGATCCTCATCTTGAGGTTGAACCTCTTGTGGCAGTGTTTGCTGTCAAATAAACATAGACAATCACAAAAACTGCAGCGTTTGGTAACTAGGTACATATAAAAAAACATGACTGTTTTCAAATGTATGAATACTCTCTTAAAAACTCAAATTTACATACCACTGGTGCAAAATAAATCACGACACAAAAAATAATTAAAGTAGAAAATGAAATTTTGGGATTACATTTATCTAGGTAACATATTTAAGTGATTGACATTGCCAAATCGTCTGTTAATTTAAGCGAGGGATAAGCCATTGCAAATGTAAAATGCTAGTAAGTTAATGACCGGTGTAGCCGCCCGAATGTTGAGTGGAAGCATGCAAAAGTGGTCGCTTGTCTTACGCAGGTGCTGGATGTCTGCTTGCAGGGTTGAGTTCCATGCCTGTTGCGCTTGGTCGTTCAACACAAGGATCGTTAATGTTGGTTATGGATGATGCGGGACTGGTGGTCCTATGATGCCCCCTATGTGCTCGGTAGTAGACAGATCTGGCGATCGACCAGGCCAAGGCAACATGTCTACGTTCTGTAGAGCATGTTGCTTACAACAGGGGTATGTGGGCGAAACACTAACTGGAAGGCTGTTCATGAATGGTACTACAACACATCGAATCACTAGACTGACGTACAGATTTGCACGAAGGGTCCGTGGGATAAGGTGTCATGCGAAATCGCATCCAAGACCACAACCCCAGATGAAGTTCGAGTGTATCTAGCTCGCAGACAGGTTATTTAGGTTATTTCCCTCTATCGGCCCACTCCTGACATCGGCGCTGAACCAGCTTTCCTCTGACAACACCAGACCTCCACCCTGCCGTCCAATGAGCTCTCGCTTGCCACCACGGAAGTCGCAAATGGCAGTGATTTGGAATCAGAGGAATGCACGTTACAGGGCGTCTGGCTCGGAGCTGTCCTTGAAGTAACCGGAATTTAACAGTTCGCTGTATCACTGTAGTGCCACATACCGTTCAGATTGCCGCTGCAAATGAATTACGATGCGCCACAGCCACACGTTTCCCTCTCGGTAGTGGCCGTACATTCCCGTGACCATCGCTGCCGGCAGTCGAGCACAGTGGCTACATTCCGCCAAGTCTTTCTGGAGTATCGCAGAGGGAACATCCTGCTTCTCGTAGCCCTATTACGCAACCTCTTTCAAACTCTGTGGGGTGTTGATAATGGCGCCTCTGTTGCCCTAAACGCGTTCTTCACTAACGTCAACTCATCATTTTCATCTCTAAGGTAACTAATACTCAAGACGTTACGGCATGTGTCCTCACAGTGACGCTACTAGTGCCACTCTTATACGACTGGCATGAAATTTCAATAGACACCGTCTTTCGGATGTAGAAAAACGCCTAGCACCTTTCGTTTACGTCGCACAACTCCTTCCTGATGTTGCGCTTTTTTTCTCGTAAGTCTATATATCAGAGAGAGAAGAAGAGAGAAAGAGAGAGAGAGAGAGTGCACACGAGATTGTCAACGTTGACTACAACAAATACAAAGTAAATACGCAAAGGGTAAGCGTACACAGCCTCTGTCGATGTCTCCCTGGTGACAGCCTTCGGCACGCCCGCTGGCTACCCCTGGTAACCAGAAGGGCCGCTGTGAGAGGACGCGCGCCGCTCCCCGGGCGGCACTTAGCCGCTGTCGGAGGTTTGTCCCGGCAGGACGCGCCTATGCTATGGCTGTGCAGGGCGGGGCTTTCACGCTAATGACGGCGTTCCGCATCCCGATAAGGAAAGCCGATGCACCACGTCTCTCTCCAGAGAAAGAAAGGGGGAGAAAGAGAGAGAGAGAGAGAGAGAGAGAGAGAGAGAGTGCTTGACGCAAGAGGGGTCAAAGTCTCCAGACCTTTCCTGGGCTTGGGCTGCTTGCTGTTACACTCACCAAGTGGTTCTGATGGCCCTGCGATCTTAAATAAGCGTTTCGTCGCTCGTTACAAGTACTTCTGCTTCAAATATATTCTTGAAGAGGGTGTCTATACAACATAGCGCAAATATTTAATTCATAGGAGCATGGATTTGTTTTATCGTTAACATCGCATTCATACGGTATTTTTATATTTTGTCAAATACCATTTACGAGCTAGAGATTATCGCCCTGAATATAACTTTTAATACAGCTGATGTCGAGGAAGAATTGCTATGTGTGACCCAAAGAAAACCGCAGTTTCCTCCACGCTTTTCGTAGGTCGCTTTCTTGTTAGTCTATTATCGGTACAAATTTTGCAGTTGATTTTAAATGAACTTTCTGATGGGCAAGAGACTTGAAATTTTAAACGTTGGTCCATCGGGATGGCAGCAAAACATTAACACGCTTATAAAATTCTCTCGAACTAGCTGCTGCGCGAAGTGGTTCAAAATCAATGAGCTTTCGGTCGAGTGCTCCTCGGCCATTGTCAGGTGCTGACTGTCTTTCGGTTGCTGCTAGCATTCTTATACAACCACGCTGCTTTCTGTGACGTCACTGGTGCTCGCTCCAGAGTTATATGAGGCAATGTTTTACTTGCGTGCCCGCTTCAACCTTCCGGTGACCTGGTCCCAAGCTGCAGGCAGCCATCTTTATTGAAGGTGTCGCCGATCGCTTCTTTTTGTACGTTATCCCAGAAACTGTTAGTTCGTGTAACAAATGATGTCTCTCCGAGTGAAATATAATGTCCGTTTAGTTCCCTTGCCTTGGCGCTGCTGATTTGTCGGGGTACCGGAGGCTAAAGCGTCTCTCGTGTTCTGCACGGCGCTGTTAACTTTTATGCAGAGTCTGTCCAGCATAAGTCTGTCCACACCCACGCGGTATTTTACATACTCCTGCCGTTTTGAGGCCTACATAATCTTTCACAGACGTCATAAATCCTCCCGTGTTTGTTGCAACCCTGAAGCTGGAATCAATTTCATGCCTTCTTAGGATCCGGCTAAACTTTGCCGTTACCGAGCCATGAAACGGTCCTCCTCTGTGTCCTCCTTTTTCATTGTTTTCAGAAAGATGGTTTGCGAAATCTGGCAGTAGTTGTAGCCGTTTTCGTTCATTCCTGACTTAAAACGCAGGAGTTTGGACGTGTGTTAACAGTTTCTTTTACGATTTGTGCATGAGGGTGATGGGTTACTTAACAACATTGTGACAATTTATGAGAGCTGGGCTCGCCATTGTAACACCGACAACAAGAGAGCCTTCATGTAGTTCCGCCACAAAGTACAGTTGATGTGGAGCAAGAATTGCTATGTGTGACCCAAAGAAAACCGCAGTTTCCTCCACGCTTTTGTTAGGTCGCAGTTGTCAAAAAAGTTCAAGATCCTCCCATCAGTCGGAAAAGTCGTGTTTATACAGCTCTAAAATTTTCAAGGCGTGGTGCATTTGAAATTCATGCCTGAAATACCATTATAAACTCTGTAAGGTGCTACGAAGCCCTCATAAATCTGAAATCAAGAATTCGAAGAGTTCGTCCAGACACGGAGCACCGTCTCTTCCGGAATGACAATGCCAGATCACACGAGTGCGCTGCGAAATCGGCAACAATCCGATGCCTTTGGTTCACTATCAACGATCATCTTGCATGAAGTCCTGACTGGGCCCCATCCATTTGTTTCCAAAAGTTAAAGAACACTTTCGAGGACTCTGTTTCGATACTGACTTTCATGAAGCGGTGAGGGCAGCGTCAGTCAACAATGTCAAACATTCTACAGTAACGGTATCAACAACTTGTTCTCTCGTTTGGAGACATCTGTTCGTCCTCAGGGTGACTATGTTGAGAAATAAATATGTAGACATGAAGTATGATGATGTAGAATGTTAATTTAGTTTTAGTAAGAGGTCTTTAAGAGTCTTCATCTAAAAAATTCGGAGGCATTACATTTCAGCACGCCCTCGTACATTGTACGCCGGTAACACCAGTAAATGGGTGCTTGACTGAGTGGCATTTGTAGACGGTTTTCTGTCTCTTTCAACTGGTGTAGTAATGTCGCTATAACAACTATAGCTACTATAGTAATGTCACTATAGCTACTTGAGACGAGATTAGTATTAAATAATATGCTATACTAGTAATATCGAATTGTATTAATGCCATACAAATACTAGTACAAGTAATTACTAATATTGTGACAGTGTAAAACGAAATACTATCTTTAGAGTAGTACAACTGCAGACGTAATAACGTTACACAAATAAATGTATTACAGTTACGAGAAATTAACACAGAAAAATGCGAATTTTAGAGGGTGATTTCTCAATAGATATTTTAGGTTTTACTATAAATCAAAATGAAGTCAGCTATGTAACCAACATGCAATGTGGGAATAACTTCTAACAACAAAAAAGGAGTGATAAAAAATAAGAATGAGTACCCAGTAACTCCTCATGTTTACGTGGTCTGTAACAGCGTCTTTATAAACGGTCTCGTTTCTAAGCTCTCTGGCCTCGCACAGTTTCGGACTGTCTAATTTTCTTTTAACTTCCTGATAGGCCGAGGTTAAGAGAATCTGGTTACTGGAGGAGAGAGGACATGATGTTGATGGCCAACTCCAAAAAACTCATGTAGGAAGCTAACTACAACTGCAGGATTACTCATCCCACGCCTCTTAACAATTAGTGTCCTTTTGACACTAACCCAGAGAAGAAGTGAAAACGTCTGGAAATAAACGAGATCCAGAACGCAGTATTAATTCGTGACGAGGTTTTAGAACATTTTGATTATCTGTTCGTGCCGCAAACGTTTATAATCTGAACTATGAGGAAGCTGAAAGATCCTAAAATGAGGATATACAGGTAAGGAACTAACGGATGGAAAGGAAAATTCAGTTTTTCATTGACATAAATAACATACACCTTCTAGCGACACCATAAACTCGTACCAACTCTTCATGCAACTACTACAAGTCTCAGTGTTTGCATGACAATAAAATATATTAACACGGGTGAATTTTTCGTGTAGTTGTGATCTTCAGTTCGAAGAACGGTTTGCTATAAACTCTTCATCGTTGCATAATTAAGGGGTAACTACTGCACAACTACTGAATGTGCTTACTGTAATCAATATTTGATCTACAATTTATAACTCACCCCACGCACACTCTTTCATCCATTCCATACTCCTTAATGTGCAGAATGTGTCCTGTCAATGGATCCCTTATTTTAGTTAAGTTGTGCCACAACTCTCTTTCCTCGTCAATTCGACTTCGTAGCTGTTCATTACTTATTCGAGCGAACAAAGTAATTATCAACAGTCTGCTGTATCACCATATTTCAAAGGACTTTTATCATCGTAGGGATCTCGTTGTTGCTCCACGCTGTATTCTTAGAAGTGTTCGTTTCCCGGCGACAAGTTGTGGTGTTACTTTGGCAGCTAAGTAACAGCCAGGTGGTTGCCTCCAGTAGAAAGAAATGTGAGAGGGAAATTGTCCAGTGCATTCTGTCTTTACAGATCGAGGGTGTGTTGCAAGAGTAACGACGGTGACTCAAGACGGTATCGTTCAACATATATCCGTTAGATGAAAATGTGACATCATTGTTATAATTCATTTTAAATTCATTGACAGAGTTCACCTATTAAACACCCGCAGTATAATCGCCCAGAATCTCGATCAAACTCCCACACACGGATAGAAGGGGTCGTACACCGTCAGCGCGTGTGTGTCTGTCGACGTCTAGCAAAGACCGGCCTATGGCACAGTTCGTGTCTTCTCTTGTAGGGTAGCGTGTCGCACGAAGAGGTTCTTTCGTTTTGGTGAACAGGTCGTAATTGCACGGGATCGCAGCGGCTGATTCAGCCGGATGTTGCAGTACTTCCCAACCTCACGTATGCAAGAGCTCCATCGCGGGTTCGCCACCTGCCGTCGTGGAATGTCATGAAATATGATGACCTGAAGTGTCAGAAGATGCCGTCGCTTTTCTTCTCAGTGCGCGAGTCAGGTGATCTCGCTGTAAATTACATTAATAGGCTCCAGTGGCGGTCTGAACCTGTGAAAAAAACGGATATCGTAAGGGACAATAATCATCTCTCAAGACGCACGTTGTGTGGGCGAGGAGAACCAGGGGGTTTCTATTCATTGGACTGCAGATCCTGAATGACCCTGCCATCCGGAAACACTTTCACCCATTTCGCCACAGTACGATACGGCAATGTGGCATCACAACACAACTCACACACTCCCTGAAAACGTTTTTGTACACCCCGACAACGTGCCGCTTCTATCTTGATCCATGCACGCTGGTCGTGATTCCTGAACATAGTGTCAGGTTGGTTTAAGTGCCTCCGTCTCACACTTTCAGACGGTACACACTGTTGTCACCGCCAGCCACTGTGGCCGCTACGGTCGCAGGTTCTCCTGCCTCGGGCATGGATGTGTGTGATGTCCTTAGGTTTAAGTAGTTGTTAAGTCTAGGGGACTGATGACCTCAGATGTTAAGTCCCATAGAGCTCAGAGCCATTTGAACCTTTTCTTAATTTTTTTTTTATTTTTTTGCTGTCGCCGTTGACGCTCACTGCACCTCTGCAGCTGACCTCTTGCTATCAGCTACAGACAGCAGGCACGCCATTTCACGCACGTCCTTCAATTTGCGGCAGCGTTGACACTGTTTTTTATCCAGCCCTTGTAGATGTGAGGTGTGGCCACTGTGGTAACTTAGTCCCCTAGAATCTGTCCTTCTACTGGTGCAAAATGGAATAAATTACATAAGCGTGTCACATGACAGAGAAACTGAATCCATGATCTTATGAATTAAATATTTGCGCTATGTTGTATAGACACCCTCTTCAAGAATATATTTGAAGCAAAAGTACTTGCATGCCTGTGGTTTCATTGTTTTGTCTAAAGCAATAAGCCAAATTCAGAGAAATTAATTTTTGAATCACGGACACAACATTGTCTTTTCGACAAATTCAATGAAAAGAGGCTAGCTATGGATACGGGTGACTGTCCTCTACGTAACAAATGAATATTTATACCCAAAACGTAATAAACAGCGAGTAAAATTATGTACGTTCCTCTCAATGTAAAGTTTAGCAAACTTTTCGCATGTAAAGATTCTGGGAGATTGGGAAGTTTACGGGACATGATTTTTAGCTCTTCGACCCGTTGCCCGGTAAATTCTTACAGATGTGTGTGATACTAAAAACATGACGGATACTACATCAAAAACAAGAAGATGAAAAATATGAAAAAGAAAACATTTATTATTGGATGACAACCACATACAAAATAGGCTTACATGATGGTGTTGTAGGACAGTGTTTTCCAAAACTGCTCTGTAACCTGATTAATAAACAACTATTCAGTTTAGACTGCCAAGGGAATTTAAATTACAAATGATGCATGAAAGCGTGTGTGTAACTGAAATAAACATTGAAACAAGTAAGAACGGTGCATACCTAATTAGTGGACAATTGATAGGTGCCAGAGGAAGGGTTAGGGAAAATCATAAAAAATCATCAATTGTTATGCAGTACTCCCCTCCAAAAACGTATTAACCAACAAGAAATGCTTTCCTAAAACGGTAATGAGGCACAATCATCATTGTTTTGTTTTTTTCAATTGAAAATGGAAAGAGTATTAAAGAACATTCTTAAGAAAAAGTATTAAACTCCAAATAGCAATTGTTAAACAATTTTGTCATGCTTGAAAATTTTAAAAATATTACTAAAGATCAGATACATTAAGTATTAGTAAATTAGAGCTGACCAACCCGAGATCAGATAGGAGCACAAACCCACTGGCGGCTCAACGGACTCCAGGCGTCAACCTCTGGTCCTAGAAGCCAACGACAACGAGGCACGTTAGAGTAAGTTGACAGCTGCAACATGTACAGCAAATACGCTCTCAAACACTGATGAGGTAAAACGGAATCAAAGCCATTGACCCGCCTCTCAAAGATACCACACTTAGGGACGGTATAAACAAGAGAGTAAATAAGAAGCAACGGTTATTTATAATGTAAAAGTAAAACAAATATCACCACAGTCTCGACAGATGTAAAACCCGATTTCAAAACTAATAAAATGGCTCTGAGCACTATGGAACTTAACTGCTGTGGTCATCAGTCCCCTACAACTTAGAACTACTTAAACCTAACTAACCTAAGGACACCACACACATCCATGCCCGAGGCAGGATTCGACCCTGCGACCGTAGATAAAATATTCCACTTGTTCCGCTAGAGAGTAGTTTTGCTACCTAAGGAGGGAGAAGTATTACTGGCTGCAAGAACCACGTTTCTTAAGTCTAACACAGTGGCAAAATTAAATCTAAACTTGAAATTGAGCGCAGGCCGCAAGGCTTTAAAATCAGAATCACAAGGAAACAATAGTTTGAATTTTCACATAAATTTGGAAGCCAGAGATAAAAAAAAGAAACATGCTCTAAACAGATAGGGCAATTTCCATACTGGAGGAAGTTGAATACATGGCAGTGGCCCCATCAAATAATCTCCAGTTAAATGCATAATGGGGGAACGCAGCACAACTGAAGTAAAAATCCAAGCGAAAGGCAAGCGCCAAGCTGCTTCAAAAACCTGCAGACAACCGAGACAAGTTTCCGGCAAACATTTAAAATGACGCTCACCAATAAACAAAACGAGGCACGACGTTGATCTGTAATTGAGAAGAAAACCAGCGTTGAGCGGTGTCCGGCAGAACCCCCCGATCAAGGCCATCCCGAGCGACTAGAACAGCACGAGATTAGATATGTGGAGATCACCAAATCGCGCAAACGTTTACAACGCGAACTAGCATAGCCAGGACAGGGGCAGCCTCGCCACGGACGTCACGTCAGTAACCGCACAGCCCTGTACGGGAAACCCCGGCTCGCGACGCTCGCACCAGAAAATACGTAAGCAAGGGAAACTCGCCAGTTACTCCCCAGGAAGCACGTACACTCTTTGACATAAAACTTGACCGGCGGCCGGCCGCTTCAGAGGCTAAGTCTGCGCCGATCGCGACATGGGACAAAAAAACTGGCCAACTCGCTAATTCTCCAAGTCCGGTTATCTGCACAATCTGGCAACACTGTAGACTGCGGTACTTCCTGGAGGAAAACTTGTCCCATGATAGAGAAACTCTAGGCTGATTACGCCTGTGGTCTAGCGGTAGCGTGCGTTGTTTCTGTTCATAATGTCAGTGGATCGAGAGCAGCTGGCATAAAATATTTTTATAGCCTCTTCTGTCTGAATGCTGAAGACGTGAATGTAATGGTAGCGCAGATTCAATCTATTTCGCTTTGTGACACACCGATATCAAAATTTTATCCAGTAACGATTTTGCGGCAGATTTCCTGCAGACTGTCCTCCTCTGGACGCCGTATGCGGCAAAGCTCCGGGATCCATTTGCTGGCTACTGGCAGCGGCCGTGGCGACAGCAGCGGCGCTGCACTCCCCCGTTCTTTATCGAAAGCGCCTGCTACCGCTCATCGCTTGTGATGATTTAAAACGCTTTATTATTAAATGTTGCTCCACAGAAAATTTCTACAATTTCCATTCACGCTCAAAAGCAACGGAGACAGACGCCCTGATTAGTAGGCGGGTATTATATTACATTAATCGGCAAGAGCTGAGTATGGCCCGAAATTAATTTTATAGACTGGGACGAAATTAAACCACCTCACTACATTCGATGAATTTATAAATGCTTCATACCCCGTTTCTTTTCCTTTCAAACTCAATTATTTGTGCAACTTTTGGTCAATGTTTGGATGTTTTCGTCAAGCCAGAGTGAGCGTCTGTGGTGTAAAGTGTATTACAGTTCTTGTTTCATTCCTTATGGTAAGTCTATGCGATAAACTGTGTGAATACCTTGCAATGCATGCTCTGTAGCAGTGCAGGAACACTGCACATTTGGAGTTCCATGTATGGGTTCATGAAGTATTTATTGTTGATCGGAAGTGATAGTTAAGGTCATCAGATTTAAACCAGAAAAATTTGTCGTTTTGAAGGTTTCAGAGAACGGAAAGGAATTGCTAACGCCGGTGTTAGAAAACGTCTACAGTTAAATGCTATTGCAAAAATTTAGAAGAAGGGAACTACATTAATGAACATGTGCACTTCATAAACAACCTTCTGACATGTTAGACCTATATGACGAACAAAGCTCAAATTTATATCGTTGACAGTCAGTTTGAATCTTTTCAGGGTCTATTTTACAGTGAAGCACCTTGGAATTTGCAAAGCAGAAATCCATGATATTAACTTAATTTACTAAGTCGAAATCGGGCGAAGATTGATGTTTAAAGGCATTCTTCAGATTTCGCATAAGAAATTTTTACTAGCAGTTTGCAACTCCATTAATTAAAATGGAAAATAAAAGGTTGTAGTCAGCGGCTTCTACCGTGATTCAAACTGCTATGTCTTATAGTACAAGCACTGCAACGCACAAGGGAACCTCTGAGCTAACGACACACTGGCGGCCAGAGGCGGAATATAGTCACTGCGATGTTGCCTGAGCCTCAAAACGCAACCTTAAACACCCGAACAGAGGAGGTGGAGATTACTGTTTTAACGTCCCGTCGACAACGATGTCATTAGAGACGGAGCACAAGCTCGGATTAGGGAAGGATGGGGAAGGAAATCGGCCGTGCCCTTCCTAAGGAACCATCCCGGCAGTTGCCTGAAGCGATTTAGGGAAATCATTGAAAACCTAAATCAGGATGGCCGGGCGCGGGATTGCACCGTCATCCTCCCGAATGCACACACAAACAGGTGTTACTTATGTGAAGAACGCCGTTCTTGGAGTCCAGAAATTAAATATACTTTCTAATTGTGTCATCTTGCAGTGGATTATATCGCACGAGTCTTCGATGTGGAAAACGAATGTCAAGTGAATTTAGCGAGGTAACGCCGACCTACACCCGGAAGTAAATGCACTATCAGAATGTTGACAAATACTTGCTACGACGCTGCCATTTCTAGGCTCTCTGACGAGGCAGCTCTTCAGCGAAATGCTTGCCGTGATTCTCCGATACGGTTCTTCAGAGTGGAGACGCGCGCGCACGTTTGGTTTTTATGCGGCGTTCTCCCCTGATGGTTTCTGACGTCGCCTTGTGGGCTATGTATACATATGAGACATTCAATTATCATTAATCCAGAATGATACAAGTTTCAGCTTCCGGCGTGGAAGAAGGCTGTTGACGCCGACATTATATCATTTCAACGTAGGGAAAGCAAAACGGATCATTCAATGTTTCTCATTCAACATAAAGCATGTGAGATAATTTTCCGTAACGTTCATAATCATCTAAAAATACAAACGAAGTAAAAATACACCGGAAGCTTATTCGAATTGAATATAACGCTTTGCACCTCGATGTCGAATTTGTCCACTTGCAATCTTTTGCAGCATACACATAGAATGTCATGATTACCACGAGAATGAAGAAATATGTTGGTAAGGATGGAAGCAAGAAGAGACGCAGTCAACAAATATTCTATTCCTCATGGCATTCATTTCATTTGACACGTAAGAAGAGGTAAAGCGGGAATTTACTTTCGTTAACACGAAAGATATGCCGCACATATTGATAACGAGGAAGTCTGCGTCTTCATACGTTTCCTCCTTGAAATCTGTGTGCTCTATTATATACTAAGTAGCCCGATCATTGTTTCAGTAATGTTACCCTCTTGTTTGACCCCGTAACGATGAACAGATTCCAAATGCATGTCTCCCTTCCTGGGTTGTTTTTTGTGTTTTATTGCTTGGAATTCCTGAAGCAGACCACTGTGCCTTCCCCCCTCGTGGGTTAGGTCTCAAAACTAAACCGCTTTGTATCCAATGGCATAATTTATTCAGACAGCATCAGCATAAGACTATCAAACAAAGCCTTCCATTTACAGTTGCAGCACTCTAACCAGCACTGACCAAAGTGTAATCCACGGTCATGGTCCTAAATTACCAGCTGTCTGCTACTGTGGCAAAGTCCGTACTACACTTTCGATTCCGCAGCACCATTTTATCTGGTAACACTGTGTAGTTGCACAGTTGTGCTACCAGGTCTGTCCTCACACTGTCAACTTTATGTATCTCACTTCTCCTGTAGCGTAGATCACGAGGAGCCGAAGTAAATGAGTGTATTCTGCATGACGTAACATTTAGTATTCCCTTCTTTCATAGCCACTCTTCATGTGCATCGATACCAAATAGGAATGTGAAAACTCTTGCGAGTGAGAGAATGACAATAACAATCGTAACAAGAACAAGCAAATAATGAATGATGTTTATTCCAACGCAGAACGAGAATGGCTTTAAATATAAAAATCTGTATCTATATCTATATCCATATCTATTGATCTTTGAATTGGCACAATGCAAATATATTCTTAGCATTTAGATACTGAATTTAGTTCTGGATGTTTGCAGAGAAAAGGAAAAGTCGGTACTTCTCGCTAGTGTAATATAATGTGAACCAGCAACTACCCTTTCCTTAGAACACGACTCAAGCAGGTCCTCAAGTAGGTAGCAAGGCACTGCTGCATTCTGTTCCCTGACATTGCTCTGATGACGGTTAATGCAGATAGTTCCGATTATGAAATACAAAACGTATTGCAGGTTAGTTCCTAGGATAGTAACATTAAATTTGCGTTGTAGACGGCACATGAACGTGACGACTATCCATATTACTCATCAATATAAAAAGACAATATTTTGGGAATTTAGCAGGATTACTCAAAATGAATTCCGAAATTGGGTGACTGACTGCACAGGTGCTAAACGTCGTCAAGAGTATACGATGTCCTAATCACATTAGGAATATGAAGATCGTCTTCGACAGCTCGCAATGTTCACATTGCTATCTCCACCCTACTCCAGACAGCCCTCGGTGGAGTTGCACTACGTTGCTGATGTTACGGAAGGCCTTCAAACCGACAACAGACCACATATTGAAAAATACAAGCGAATTCTCTTGCAGCGTAAGCTTATTGTAACTAATCTAAAAATTATTGGAGAGGAACATTGTCCTATTCAAAAAAAAGTAAAATGTTACACACTGTTGACGTCAAACGGACATTATCTATGTCCTGTCTTGTGTCCTACTCATCTATAATATCAAGTGTACTATGAAAATGATTATATATAATGGATGATAGGGTAATGCATTGATACCAGATGGTGGGGGCCGGCCGGTGTGGCCGTGCGGTTCTAGGCGCTTCAGTCTAGAACCGCGTGACCGCTACGGTCGCAGGTTCGAATCCTGCCTCGGGCATGGATGTGAGTGATGTCCTTAGGTTAGTTAGGTTTAAGTAGTTCTAAGTTCTAGGGGACTGATGACCTTAGAAGTTAAGTCCCATAGTGCTCAGAGCCATTTGAACCATTTGAACTATTTAACACAAAATGACATTAAAAATTAAAGTTATTCACGAGCAGCTAGTTGAGAATATGTATGAACGTTAAATGACACGACGAACTGAAATAATATGACAAAGAGTTCAGCGCTCACTGGGAATAGAGCCCCACACATATCGTTGTTGACTACACACAAAGAGACGTCAGCTACCGAATTTTTCTCCACCAGCTGCTCAGAATAGCATCTTGAACTTACAGTCATCTCGCAAATAGTTCTGTGTCTCACTGGGAGTTAAAAACGTCAGATATCGTTAGTGTTGACAACGAATGAAAATACATAAAAAATCAAAATTGTTATCCACCAGCAGATAGGTGTTCTCATGATAGAGCTTGATAATACATAATTAAATCTTTAGTGCCGGGCCAGGATTCGATCCCATTCACGCGTAATATGTGAAGGTGTTGAGGAATCTGCAGTTTTGAACAAACAACAAATTGTAGCCGAGCTGTATTGCCACGAAGGGATCAAATTTCGCGTTAAGGGCGGTCTGAGTTGCATTCCCAGTTTAGAACCAATTTTATCGACATGCAGAAGCTCAAATGAAAGATGGAATAAGTGTCCTGTGACCATACATAGCGTTTGTGTCGTCACTTGAAATAAATAACTAGTATAAGAAAGGTTACTGGTGATAGAGTTTCTACATGTCGCCACTCCAGACTTTATTGTGGTTCAACCTACCGTCTACTTGGTAAAGAAGGAATATCATCTTTAATGTGAATTTTCAGACCACGCAGCCATTATATCTCCTTCACTTGGTGTAGCCAGGAGAGAATGGAATCTGTCTCTCCCTATCTAAAATCATTGACGGAAGTGGGAATCGAACCCAGACCATAGGTATAACAACCTACCATCCGTCCAACAGACCACGAAATCCTCTTCTCTGCGAGTCATTTTTCTATCGTAACGCAGTTGCGCCAAACTGGATGAGAATTCTGACACACAGGCTCCCTGTAGTAATTTGCAGCATGTTCAGTAAATTCATTTACTTGGTTGACCGAATCACCATGAACTAGCTGCCTCGGCTACCCAGTGCATACATTCGACTATTTTGTAATCACAGAAATAAAATCACGTGACTGCCACCCACACACAACTGCCAACAGTGTAGGATGCAGAAGTTTAAATAGGAAGTGTTCCTTTCCACTTGAGCTATTCTATTGCGCTATCTGTTACTAGAAAACGTCGTTCAGTCCAAAAGAAAAGCTGTAACTGTTTGTCTCTCAGAAGTCAAGACCTGGCCATATGCATAATCTCACAGTGCTGTGAAATCCAAAAGTTCTAGAGGAATAGTTGCCGAGCTCTGCGAGCTGCTGTAGCTACGTGTCAGCTTGTAGCATAGATAAGATGTCGCGAGTTCGAATACATTCAGTGCTACATTTTTTAACAACGCAATTCTGCTCTCTGCTGAAGGTATCAATCTAATGGAACTTTGAACATAATTCCCTTCACTTCTCAACCCAAAGTAGTCGCATGTGGAAAAAGGGCTAACTACTGTGACATTTTGTTCTATTCAGGTTTAATAGACAGCAGGCAGCAGATGCATCTCGAAGATGTGCAGGGAGAGCGCATCGTGCCATAATATGTCAGAAAAGTATTTTCTACATTAGCCGTCGTGTGGTAGTGATATTTTATTCTTCTTCAAACTTTGTTTGACAGCTTTAACTCAGAACAAGTTTTCTACATGCATGTAATCAATAAACTGCATGTGCATTGTCAGACTGTCATAGGTAACATCAGAGAATTCGCATATATCGTTGATGATTAATTTCTCTCTCATGTTTACTATTGTTTTAACAACACTAAAAGAAACCTTACGAAAATTGTGCACTGTATTATAAGAAATGAAATAAAACTAACCATGATAACCTTACGACGAAAGTATCTGTACACAAGCATGCCTCTATCGACACGAATTAGTAAAATACTACTCACTTAGATTTTGATTGGGTCTGTGTTTAATTGGTATGCTGTGTCACACTCAAGAGGTATGCAAATGTGGCATTTCATAAATATAGTTACGTATTCCTAGAAACCCAAAATTCTCTTGTCAGCAGCGGAAAGAGGCCTTACCTGTTGTGCAGCATTGTAAGTTTTTCAACATTGCACTATGAGCTGAAAGCATTTTCTTGCGATTTCCTTATTGATGTTTGATCTGACTGCTTGTAGCTCTTTCACAGAAGGGATAAAAACGTTACAGTCAGTGAGACTGGAACTGCAAACCGTAACAGAGGCTTTTTCACAGGTCAGCACGTTACCACAGAGCTGGCGAGGAGGTATGGGTCTTAGCTTCCTATTACGACGGCAATAGTAACTAGAACTCGTAAACCGCTATTTGAAGGTCGAGATTAGTTGCGGTTTCCACCTGCAACGACTTTCCCGGGCTGAAAACCGTAAATTTTCAATCTTTTGCTACCCTTCAAGCGATAATAACTCAGATTATTCAATGGAAATGACAGGTAAAATCAAGTGAACTTTGAGGCTTAATTCCGTGCACACCAGGAAGTAACTCGTCGATCACAGAGTTGCCAAACATACGTTGCCTTGTTGCCAAATCTCAGTTACAGTACCAGCAGGAAGAAGACGAACCGATGTGATCCTACAGCGGTCTGGGAAGTGACCATTGTCTCCAAGTCGCGGCTGCTACGGCCTGGAATACGTAATGCGTCTGATTCGCTTTCTGTAACTAGGTTTAGCGACTGGAGCGTAGTTACTAATAATACTCAGAACTGACGGCAACCGAGCATCATAAATCAGTAACTCTCATTGTTGTTTTTATATTTCTTTCGTAAGTGTACTCAAAACTAAGAAAGTCATTCACAGGCGTTTTCGTGCCTCGCCGATAGTCGAGCACAACATACAAATAAAAATAAAAAAGAATGTGTGTGTGTGTGTGTGTGTGTGTGTGTGTGTTTGTGAGAGAGAGAGTGTAAAAAATTGTTGTAAAGAAATTGAATCATGGTATTTAAAGAAATCTTTCATTAAAATGACACGTTCCACATCATTACGAAATGTCGTATTCATGATCTATGGAACAAGAGTTAATCTAATGTAATCTAATCTAATCACATCATATTGATGATTAGCCATGAAGAGTCATGAATTACCGAAATTTTGGCCAATACCAGTAACCAAATCTAAACTTGAAAATAAAAGACGACAATTTTTGTAATAAACCGTGACTCCTATCAAGACCCTTTCGTCCCTGTTATCTAACCACGAAAGATCTCTGATATACCTCCATTCTGAAGTAACAAAGTGTGCATGCATTTAAAGATGAAGTGCATGATGTGAAGTTCTGTGACGGAGATACGAACCCAACACGTAATCCGATTGTTAACTAAGAAAAATCAAATGTTACATATCGGTTTTTCTTACGAGCCGCTAGGTGTCTGAATCTAAAATAAGGATACAAACTTTTGTGCCTAAGCGACAATCGAACTGCACACCTACCGTGCATCCACGAATATAGCTTAAGTATCGGTTGCTTACTCATGAACAGTAAGATGTGTGCGTGTTTGACCAGAAATAACGACACCTGTTGCGATTGTTGGAAACACATGAACAGACATTGAAATTGCGCGTTAATTTTCACTAGCAGGTGGGTGTGCACTTGATAAAGCTAGAAATGAAATTATGAATATTTTTGTACTGGATCAGGTTTCAGACCCACATACTTACCTTTGGAGGAGACCTAGAGAAGATTGCAGTCTTGGGAAAAGGAACGAAATGACTGAACTATACTGTTCCGAGAGATTCAGATCCTCGAAAGAGGAGATACGAATTCGAATCACAGTCCAGCACCAAATTTTTAAACGTCTCTAGTTCAATCAAGTACAAGTAAAATAAGAGCCCTGTCCCTTTAAATGGCTATCGGTTCATCAAATAAAATAAAATTTTCTAATGTAAGTAAGCTTACTGGCGACTGTATTTCTGTTTACCATGACTTCCGCTGTGTCATTTCCCAACGTAAACCGGCTCTGCCCAGTTAGCAATGAAGGAACGTGATGTTTAATGCGGATTCTGGATTATAACGTCTTTCTCTTGAGGTTACCAGAGGTAAAATAAATCTGTTTGTGCCTCTTAAAAGTAAATGCCTGAACCCACGCATTGCACCTGTGATAGCTCGTTCCACCATACCATTGTGGCCACATTACCCAGCCCCAAGAGTGTGCTGTAACGGATGATGTGCTTAGCTTACAAAATTAGTCACGGTGGAAAAAATGCGAGTCTATTAAATGGTCAAGTAGAAGCAAGCTTCTGACGCAGAGATTATGCTATTCTCATGTCAGCAGGATGTAAAGACTCTTCTAGGCATCATAGGCTGGATGTGAAGCCATTTTGATTTTTCACAAATTCAGCAAATTTCTTAGTTCGAGAAAATCCACTGTGAAGTTGCCGGATAATTCGATTATTACTGTTATTATTAATATCATTTTATTCATACCGCTGCTGTAACACAAGTGCTTGAACATCATTTAATGCCTTTTGGTCACTATAGATGTAGTTTCCCAAGAACAGGTTCTTTACCTGTCTACGGAATCCTTTTCATGATAATATCAAACACCAGCAATTACTCGTAGATTACTTTAAAACTAAAGTAATTGACGAAGACGTTACTTGGTAACAAAAACGCACTGCCTTTCTTCATTTACTTTCGCCTAGAAATGGCTATCGAGTACTGACAAACCAAAAGGCAAGAGATCTTACTGCCTTCCGATATACGTTGCTGTTAGTTCTTCCACATGATTTGGTCGACATGACCTGTTTCAAGTTGTGTATGACAGACAGTGTTTTAGAAAATCTATTGTTTCCCTTTGAAATAAACAGAAGTATTTTCATTCTAAGCTGTCCAAGTACAAAATTTTCGCAATATTAGTTCAAATTTAATATTCGCTTCTGTAATGTAGGAAAGTATTTCACAGTCGCAAAACTCGCATCCAAAACGTTGACCTTACACTTAGTCGCTGACCATAAATTCTAGCTCAGAGTGACACCAGTTTAAATAACCAAATGTAGCGAAGACTGTTTGCCAGTGCTCTTTCTCACCGGAAAATACGCAATTCACTCATTTGGCTCCATAAGTACACTGTAACAGTAATTTCTGTGTGAAATTTGTCAGTAAGCTTTTGCCTTCCAACCGGCAAAATACGGCAGAGTACGGCCGGTAAACAATTCACAAACCACGATTTAGTGCCAATAAGACGATTTCTTTAAACACTGTCGAAGCTGAGGGAATTTAGTTTCTGCTTAAATCGTCTTAAGCAGCAACGTTCACAGATATCTCAAATAGGAAAAAGCTGAATATCCAGGTACGAAGGTTGTAAAACAAACTTCCCACAGTTTGTGTCAGGTTGATCTTTTCGTCTGATAACACTGCTTAAGTATTTTGTCTAAGAGGTATCACAAGTAGTATCCCTGTAGCTGTGGGAATCATTGGTTGAAAACGGGTTCAACACCAATGGGTACAGTGCTGCGAAATTGTCACAATTATTATCAACCTAAGTCTGAGTTCATCCACAAACTGAGGCGTATTTATAATATTGCAGCTAGACTGTGTATCCTTGTCTTTCTTGAGTGGTCATTGGAAGGCGTTTACACACACGTATACAATACTATGAATACTTCGAACGCTATGGTTAACGTTGCGATAAAAATTTTGTCGATATGTGCTTTCGGTCGCCAGACGTCATATTAGCTGGTCTCGCGTTTTACCTGAAGACTACGGTCGTGTTCCAGCAGCGGTATGAATAAAATGATATTAATAATAACGGTAACAATCGAATTATCCGGCAACTTCACAGTGGATTTTCTCGAACTAAGAAATTTGCTGAATTTGTGAAAAATCAAAATGGCTTCACATCCAGCCTATGATGCCTAGAAGAGTCTTTACATCCTGCTGACATGAGAATAGCATAATCTCTGCGTCAGAAGCTTGCTTCTACTTGACCATTTAATAGACTCGCATTTTTTCCACCGTGACTAATTTTGTAAGCTAAGCACATCATCCGTTACAGCACACTCTTGGGGCTGGGTAATGTGGCCACAATGGTATGGTGGAACGAGCTATCACAGGTGCAATGCGTGGGTTCAGGCATTTACTTTTAAGAGGCACAAACAGATTTATTTTACCTCTGGTAACCTCAAGAGAAAGACGTTATAATCCAGAATCCGCATTAAACATCACGTTCCTTCATTGCTAACTGGGCAGAGCCGGTTTACGTTGGGAAATGACACAGCGGAAGTCATGGTAAACAGAAATACAGTCGCCAGTAAGCTTACTTACATTAGAAAATTTTATTTTATTTGATGAACCGATAGCCATTTAAAGGGACAGGGCTCTTATTTTACTTGTACTTGATTGAACTAGAGACGTTTAAAAATTTGGTGCTGGACTGTGATTCGAATTCGTATCTCCTCTTTCGAGGATCTGAATCTCTCGGAACAGTATAGTTCAGTCATTTCGTTCCTTTTCCCAAGACTGCAATCTTCTCTAGGTCTCCTCCAAAGGTAAGTATGTGGGTCTGAAACCTGATCCAGTACAAAAATATTCATAATTTCATTTCTAGCTTTATCAAGTGCACACCCACCTGCTAGTGAAAATTAACGCGCAATTTCAATGTCTGTTCATGTGTTTCCAACAATCGCAACAGGTGTCGTTATTTCTGGTCAAACACGCACACATCTTACTGTTCATGAGTAAGCAACCGATACTTAAGCTATATTCGTGGATGCACGGTAGGTGTGCAGTTCGATTGTCGCTTAGGCACAAAAGTTTGTATCCTTATTTTAGATTCAGACACCTAGCGGCTCGTAAGAAAAACCGATATGTAACATTTGATTTTTCTTAGTTAACAATCGGATTACGTGTTGGGTTCGTATCTCCGTCACAGAACATCACATCATGCACTTCATCTTTAAATGCATGCACACTTTGTTACTTCAGAATGGAGGTATATCAGAGATCTTTCGTGGTTAGATAACAGGGACGAAAGGGTCTTGATAGGAGTCACGGTTTATTACAAAAATTGTCGTCTTTTATTTTCAAGTTTAGATTTGGTTACTGGTATTGGCCAAAATTTCGGTAATTCATGACTCTTCATGGCTAATCATCAATATGATGTGATTAGATTAGATTACATTAGATTAACTCTTGTTCCATAGATCATGAATACGACATTTCGTAATGATGTGGAACGTGTCATTTTAATGAAAGATTTCTTTAAATACCATGATTCAATTTCTTTACAACAATTTTTTACACTCTCTCTCTCACAAACACACACACACACACACACACACACACACACACACACACATTCTTTTTTATTTTTATTTGTATGTTGTGCTCGACTATCGGCGAGGCACGAAAACGCCTGTGAATGACTTTCTTAGTTTTGAGTACACTTACGAAAGAAATATAAAAACAACAATGAGAGTTACTGATTTATGATGCTCGGTTGCAGTCAGTTCTGAGTATTATTAGTAACTACGCTCCAGTCGCTAAACCTAGTTACAGAAAGCGAATCAGACGCATTACGTATTCCAGGCCGTAGCAGCCGCGACTTGGAGACAATGGTCACTTCCCAGACCGCTGTAGGATCACATCGGTTCGTCTTCTTCCTGCTGGTACTGTAACTGAGATTTGGCAACAAGGCAACGTATGTTTGGCAACTCTGTGATCGACGAGTTACTTCCTGGTGTGCACGGAATTAAGCCTCAAAGTTCACTTGATTTTACCTGTCATTTCCATTGAATAATCTGAGTTATTATCGCTTGAAGGGTAGCAAAAGATTGAAAATTTACGGTTTTCAGCCCGGGAAAGTCGTTGCAGGTGGAAACCGCAACTAATCTCGACCTTCAAATAGCGGTTTACGAGTTCTAGTTACTATTGCCGTCGTAATAGGAAGCTAAGACCCATACCTCCTCGCCAGCTCTGTGGTAACGTGCTGACCTGTGAAAAAGCGTCTGATACGGTTCGCAGTTCCAGTCTCACTGACTGTAACGTTTTTATCCCTTCTGTGAAAGAGCTACAAGCAGTCAGATCAAACATCAATAAGGAAATCGCAAGAAAATGCTTTCAGCTCATAGTGCAATGTTGAAAAACTTACAATGCTGCACAACAGGTAAGGCCTCTTTCCGCTGCTGACAAGAGAATTTTGGGTTTCTAGGAATACGTAACTATATTTATGAAATGCCACATTTGCATACCTCTTGAGTGTGACACAGCATACCAATTAAACACAGACCCAATCAAAATCTAAGTGAGTAGTATTTTACTAATTCGTGTCGATAGAGGCATGCTTGTGTACAGATACTTTCGTCGTAAGGTTATCATGGTTAGTTTTATTTCATTTCTTATAATACAGTGCACAATTTTCGTAAGGTTTCCTTTAGTGTTGTTAAAACAATAGTAAACATGAGAGAGAAATTAATCATCAACGATATATGCGAATTCTCTGATGTTACCTATGACAGTCTGACAATGCACATGCAGTTTATTGATTACATGCATGTAGAAAACTTGTTCTGAGTTAAAGCTGTCAAACAAAGTTTGAAGAAGAATAAAATATCACTACCACACGACGGCTAATGTAGAAAATACTTTTCTGACATATTATGGCACGATGCGCTCTCCCTGCACATCTTCGAGATGCATCTGCTGCCTGCTGTCTATTAAACCTGAATAGAACAAAATGTCACAGTAGTTAGCCCTTTTTCCACATGCGACTACTTTGGGTTGAGAAGTGAAGGGAATTATGTTCAAAGTTCCATTAGATTGATACCTTCAGCAGAGAGCAGAATTGCGTTGTTAAAAAATGTAGCACTGAATGTATTCGAACTCGCGACATCTTATCTATGCTACAAGCTGACACGTAGCTACAGCAGCTCGCAGAGCTCGGCAACTATTCCTCCAGAACTTTTGGATTTCACAGCACTGTGAGATTATGCATATGGCCAGGTCTTGACTTCTGAGAGACAAACAGTTACAGCTTTTCTTTTGGACTGAACGACGTTTTCTAGTAACAGATAGCGCAATAGAATAGCTCAAGTGGAAAGGAACACTTCCTATTTAAACTTCTGCATCCTACACTGTTGGCAGTTGTGTGTAGGTGGCAGTCACGTGATTTTATTTCTGTGATTACAAAATAGTCGAATGTATGCACTGGGTAGCCGAGGCAGCTAGTTCATGGTGATTCGGTCAACCAAGTAAATGAATTTACTGAACATGCTGCAAATTACTACAGGGAGCCTGTGTGTCAGAATTCTCATCCAGTTTGGCGCAACTGCGTTACGATAGAAAAATGACTCGCAGAGAAGAGGATTTCGTGGTCTGTTGGACGGATGGTAGGTTGTTATACCTATGGTCTGGGTTCGATTCCCACTTCCGTCAATGATTTTAGATAGGGAGAGACAGATTCCATTCTCTCCTGGCTACACCAAGTGAAGGAGATATAATGGCTGCGTGGTCTGAAAATTCACATTAAAGATGATATTCCTTCTTTACCAAGTAGACGGTAGGTTGAACCACAATAAAGTCTGGAGTGGCGACATGTAGAAACTCTATCACCAGTAACCTTTCTTATACTAGTTATTTATTTCAAGTGACGACACAAACGCTATGTATGGTCACAGGACACTTATTCCATCTTTCATTTGAGCTTCTGCATGTCGATAAAATTGGTTCTAAACTGGGAATGCAACTCAGACCGCCCTTAACGCGAAATTTGATCCCTTCGTGGCAATACAGCTCGGCTACAATTTGTTGTTTGTTCAAAACTGCAGATTCCTCAACACCTTCACATATTACGCGTGAATGGGATCGAATCCTGGCCCGGCACTAAAGATTTAATTATGTATTATCAAGCTCTATCATGAGAACACCTATCTGCTGGTGGATAACAATTTTGATTTTTTATGTATTTTCATTCGTTGTCAACACTAACGATATCTGACGTTTTTAACTCCCAGTGAGACACAGAACTATTTGCGAGATGACTGTAAGTTCAAGATGCTATTCTGAGCAGCTGGTAGAGAAAAATTCGGTAGCTGATGTCTCTTTGTGTGTAGTCAACAACGATATGTGTGGGGCTCTATTCCCAGTGAGCGCTGAACTCTTTGTCATATTATTTCAGTTCGTCGTGTCATTTAATGTTCATACATATTCTCAACTAGCTGCTCGTGAATAACTTTAATTTTTAATGTCATTTTGTGTTAAATAGTTCAAATGGTTCAAATGGCTCTGAGCACTATGGGACTTAACTTCTAAGGTCATCAGTCCCCTAGAACTTAGAACTACTTAAACCTAACTAACCTAAGGACATCACTCACATCCATGCCCGAGGCAGGATTCGAACCTGCGACCGTAGCGGTCACGCTGTTCCAGACTGAAGCGCCTAGAACCGCACGGCCACACCGGCCGGCCCCCACCATCTGGTATCAATGCATTACCCTATCATCCATTATATATAATCATTTTCATAGTACACTTGATATTATAGATGAGTAGGACACAAGACAGGACATAGATAATGTCCGTTTGACGTCAACAGTGTGTAACATTTTACTTTTTTTTGAATAGGACAATGTTCCTCTCCAATAATTTTTAGATTAGTTACAATAAGCTTACGCTGCAAGAGAATTCGCTTGTATTTTTCAATATGTGGTCTGTTGTCGGTTTGAAGGCCTTCCGTAACATCGGCAACGTAGTGCAACTCCACCGAGGGCTGTCTGGAGTAGGGTGGAGATAGCAATGTGAACATTGCGAGCTGTCGAAGACGATCTTCATATTCCTAATGTGATTAGGACATCGTATACTCTTGACGACGTTTAGCACCTGTGCAGTCAGTCACCCAATTTCGGAATTCATTTTGAGTAATCCTGCTAAATTCCCAAAATATTGTCTTTTTATATTGATGAGTAATATGGATAGTCGTCACGTTCATGTGCTGTCTACAACGCAAATTTAATGTTACTATCCTAGGAACTAACCTGCAATACGTTTTGTATTTCATAATCGGAACTATCTGCATTAACCGTCATCAGAGCAATGTCAGGGAACAGAATGCAGCAGTGCCTTGCTACCTACTTGAGGACCTGCTTGAGTCGTGTTCTAAGGAAAGGGTAGTTGCTGGTTCACATTATATTACACTAGCGAGAAGTACCGACTTTTCCTTTTCTCTGCAAACATCCAGAACTAAATTCAGTATCTAAATGCTAAGAATATATTTGCATTGTGCCAACTCAAAGATCAATAGATATGGATATAGATATAGATACAGATTTTTATATTTAAAGCCATTCTCGTTCTGCGTTGGAATAAACATCATTCATTATTTGCTTGTTCTTGTTACGATTGTTATTGTCATTCTCTCACTCGCAAGAGTTTTCACATTCCTATTTGGTATCGATGCACATGAAGAGTGGCTATGAAAGAAGGGAATACTGAATGTTACGTCATGCAGAATACACTCATTTACTTCGGCTCCTCGTGATCTACGCTACAGGAGAAGTGAGATACATAAAGTTGACAGTGTGAGGACAGACCTGGTAGCACAACTGTGCAACTACACAGTGTTACCAGATAAAATGGTGCTGCGGAATCGAAAGTGTAGTACGGACTTTGCCACAGTAGCAGACAGCTGGTAATTTAGGACCATGACCGTGGATTACACTTTGGTCAGTGCTGGTTAGAGTGCTGCAACTGTAAATGGAAGGCTTTGTTTGATAGTCTTATGCTGATGCTGTCTGAATAAATTATGCCATTGGATACAAAGCGGTTTAGTTTTGAGACCTAACCCACGAGGGGGGAAGGCACAGTGGTCTGCTTCAGGAATTCCAAGCAATAAAACACAAAAAACAACCCAGGAAGGGAGACATGCATTTGGAATCTGTTCATCGTTACGGGGTCAAACAAGAGGGTAACATTACTGAAACAATGATCGGGCTACTTAGTATATAATAGAGCACACAGATTTCAAGGAGGAAACGTATGAAGACGCAGACTTCCTCGTTATCAATATGTGCGGCATATCTTTCGTGTTAACGAAAGTAAATTCCCGCTTTACCTCTTCTTACGTGTCAAATGAAATGAATGCCATGAGGAATAGAATATTTGTTGACTGCGTCTCTTCTTGCTTCCATCCTTACCAACATATTTCTTCATTCTCGTGGTAATCATGACATTCTATGTGTATGCTGCAAAAGATTGCAAGTGGACAAATTCGACATCGAGGTGCAAAGCGTTATATTCAATTCGAATAAGCTTCCGGTGTATTTTTACTTCGTTTGTATTTTTAGATGATTATGAACGTTACGGAAAATTATCTCACATGCTTTATGTTGAATGAGAAACATTGAATGATCCGTTTTGCTTTCCCTACGTTGAAATGATATAATGTCGGCGTCAACAGCCTTCTTCCACGCCGGAAGCTGAAACTTGTATCATTCTGGATTAATGATAATTGAATGTCTCATATGTATACATAGCCCACAAGGCGACGTCAGAAACCATCAGGGGAGAACGCCGCATAAAAACCAAACGTGCGCGCGCGTCTCCACTCTGAAGAACCGTATCGGAGAATCACGGCAAGCATTTCGCTGAAGAGCTGCCTCGTCAGAGAGCCTAGAAATGGCAGCGTCGTAGCAAGTATTTGTCAACACTCTGATAGTGCATTTACTTCCGGGTGTAGGTCGGCGTTACCTCGCTAAATTCACTTGACATTCGTTTTCCACATCGAAGACTCGTGCGATATAATCCACTGCAAGATGACACAATTAGAAAGTATATTTAATTTCTGGACTCCAAGAACGGCGTTCTTCACATAAGTAACACCTGTTTGTGTGTGCATTCGGGAGGACGACGGTGCAATCCCGCGCCCGGCCATCCTGATTTAGGTTTTCAATGATTTCCCTAAATCGCTTCAGGCAACTGCCGGGATGGTTCCTTAGGAAGGGCACGGCCGATTTCCTTCCCCATCCTTCCCTAATCCGAGCTTGTGCTCCGTCTCTAATGACATCGTTGTCGACGGGACGTTAAAACAGTAATCTCCACCTCCTCTGTTCGGGTGTTAAGGTTGCGTTTTGAGGCTCAGGCAACATCGCAGTGACTATATTCCGCCTCTGGCCGCCAGTGTGTCGTTAGCTCAGAGGTTCCCTTGTGCGGTGCAGTGCTTGTACTATAAGACATAGCAGTTCGAATCACGGTAGAAGCCGCTGACTACAACCTTTTATTTTCCATTTTAATTAATGGAGTTGCAAACTGCTAGTAAAAATTTCTTATGCGAAATCTGAAGAATGCCTTTAAACATCAATCTTCGCCCGATTTCGACTTAGTAAATTAAGTTAATATCATGGATTTCTGCTTTGCAAATTCCAAGGTGCTTCACTGTAAAATAGACCCTGAAAAGATTCAAACTGACTGTCAACGATATAAATTTGAGCTTTGTTCGTCATATAGGTCTAACATGTCAGAAGGTTGTTTATGAAGTGCACATGTTCATTAATGTAGTTCCCTTCTTCTAAATTTTTGCAATAGCATTTAACTGTAGACGTTTTCTAACACCGGCGTTAGCAATTCCTTTCCGTTCTCTGAAACCTTCAAAACGACAAATTTTTCTGGTTTAAATCTGATGACCTTAACTATCACTTCCGATCAACAATAAATACTTCATGAACCCATACATGGAACTCCAAATGTGCAGTGTTCCTGCACTGCTACAGAGCATGCATTGCAAGGTATTCACACAGTTTATCGCATAGACTTACCATAAGGAATGAAACAAGAACTGTAATACACTTTACACCACAGACGCTCACTCTGGCTTGACGAAAACATCCAAACATTGACCAAAAGTTGCACAAATAATTGAGTTTGAAAGGAAAAGAAACGGGGTATGAAGCATTTATAAATTCATCGAATGTAGTGAGGTGGTTTAATTTCGTCCCAGTCTATAAAATTAATTTCGGGCCATACTCAGCTCTTGCCGATTAATGTAATATAATACCCGCCTACTAATCAGGGCGTCTGTCTCCGTTGCTTTTGAGCGTGAATGGAAATTGTAGAAATTTTCTGTGGAGCAACATTTAATAATAAAGCGTTTTAAATCATCAAAAGCGATGAGCGGTAGCAGGCGCTTTCGATAAAGAACGGGGGAGTGCAGCGCCGCTGCTGTCGCCACGGCCGCTGCCAGTAGCCAGCAAATGGATCCCGGAGCTTTGCCGCATACGGCGTCCAGAGGAGGACAGTCTGCAGGAAATCTGCCGCAAAATCGTTACTGGATAAAATTTTGATATCGGTGTGTCACAAAGCGAAATAGATTGAATCTGCGCTACCATTACATTCACGTCTTCAGCATTCAGACAGAAGAGGCTATAAAAATATTTTATGCCAGCTGCTCTCGATCCACTGACATTATGAACAGAAACAACGCACGCTACCGCTAGACCACAGGCGTAATCAGCCTAGAGTTTCTCTATCATGGGACAAGTTTTCCTCCAGAAAGTGCCGCAGTCTACAGTGTTGCCAGATTGTGCAGATAACCGGACTTAGAGAATTAGCGAGTTGGCCAGTTTTTTTGTCTCATGTCGCGATCGGCGCGGACTTAGCCTCTGAAGCGGCCGGCCGCCGGTCAAGTTTTATGTCAAAGAGTGTACGTTCCGCAGGACATCACTACCAACAACTGTCCGCCTCGTATATCTCCTCCTTCCTCGCTCCATTTCCTCCTTCCTCCCACAGAGAGAGACTACACACCCTCGAATCTCCAAAGAAAGTGCTCGACTCGCCGAGCGTAAGGCTTGTCGACCTTACAGGACGGCTCCAACACCAATGATTGTGATCAATAAGTAATTCATTTCATTTCTAAACTACTGGCCATTAAAATTGCTACACCAAGAAGAAATGCAGGTGATAAACGGGTATTCATTGGACCAATATATTATACCAGAACTGACATTCGCTTACATTTTCACGCAATTTGGGAGCATAGATCCTGAGAAATAAGTACCCAGAACAACCACATCCAGCCGTAATAAAGGCCTTGATACGCCTGGGCATTGAGTCAAACAGAGCTTGGATGGCGTGTATAGGTACAGATGCCCATGCAGCTTCAACACGATACCACAGATCATCAATAGTAGTGACTGGCGTATTGTGACAAGCCGGTTGCTCGACTACCGTTGACCAGACGTTTTCAATTGGTGAGACATCTGGAGAATGTGCTGGCCAGGGCAGCAGTCAAACATTTTCCGTATCCAGAAAGGCCCGTACAGGACCTGCAACACGCGGTCGTGCATTATCCTGCTCAAATGTCGGGTTTCGCAGGGATCGAATGAAGGGTAGAGCCACGGGTCGTAACACATCTGAAATGTAACGTCCACTGTTCAAATTGCCGTCAATGCGAGCAAGAGGTGACCGAGACGTGTAACCAATGGCGGCCCATACCATCACGCTAGGTGATGGCGATGACGAATACACGCTTCCAATGTGCGTTCACCGCGATGTCGCCAAACACGGATGCGACCATCATGATATTGTAAACAGAACCTGGATTCATCCGAAAAAATTACGTTTTGCCATTCTTACACTGAGGTTCGTCGTTGAGTACACCATCGCAGGCGCTCCTGTCTGTGATGCAGCGTCAAGGGTAACAGCAGACATGGTCTCCGAGCTGATAGTCCATGCTGCTGCAAACTTCGTCAAACTGTTCGTGCAAATGGCTGTTGTCTCGCAAACGTCCCCATCTGTTGACTCGGGGATCGAGACGTGGCTGCACGATCCGTTACAGCCATGCGGATAAGATGCCTGTAATCTCGACTTCTAGTGATACGAGGCCGTTGGGATCCAGCACGGCGTTCCGTATTACCCTCCTGAACCCACCGATTCCATATTCTTCTGACATCATTGGATCTCGACCAACGCGAGCAGCAATGTCGCGATACGATAAACTGCAATCGCCATAAGCTACAATCCGACCTTTATCAAAGTCGGAAACGTGATGGTACGCATTTCTCCTCCTTACATGAGGCATCACAACAACGTTTCACCAGGCAACGCCGGTCAACTACTGTTTGTGTATGAGAAATTGGTTGGAAACTTTCCTCGAGTCAGCACGTTGTAGGTGTCGCCACCGGCGCCAACCTTGTGAGAATGCTCTGAAAAGCTAATCATTTGCATATCACAGCATATTCTTCCTGTCGGTTAAATTTCGCGTCTGTAGCACGTCATCTTCGTGGTGCAGCAATATTAATGGCCAGTAATGTATATTTCTATACGGCGTTGAAAATTATAGATGGATTTTCTGTGAGCTGAGTCTGTTGAGTGACTGTGAGAATTCGAGGGCCACAGGCGTAGAATAGTAAGCGAGTTTTAAAACTTTTTTGTGGCTAAAACATAGAATTCCTGGGGCATGTTCTGGAGGCAGAACTCCAATTTTTTAAATTCGCATTGTGTGAAGCAGCGAAAAGAACAGTTTCTAAAAAGATAGCGATCTGGAAGGGAATAAGAAAACTTAAGATACCCCGAGTGACAGGAATATGCTTGACCCAAAGGAGGTTAGCAGTAATAGATGCGTAAGTTATGTAAGGGAGCATAGAACTGGCTTACCAAAATAATTTTTGTACAGGGGATGAAAAATTGCAAACGTCTATGTACAAACAGAAGGGAAGCCATTTCTTAAGTGCGCAAATTGAAAAAATTACCTTAGAATTTCGAAAACTGCTTTTCTGTACCCTAGGATGACCTCTGTGAACTAAAAACTGCCCAGATGACGAATACACTCCTTGCTCTTCTTTATTCCTTGCTTCATTTTCCAGTCGCAGCAACTTCCCTGTTTTCGTTGCCTCTTTGGTGAATCAATCTGCCCTTTTTTCTTGGAAGTGTTTACTCTCCACATGTCTTCATTCTTGAAACACTGTATCATATATTGCCCCACAGGTATTTCAAGTCCCTCCATAACTTTTAATCCATTCCATCATTGAAACTAATCACAGATCACTATTTACATTACCCCTCTTACATAAAAGCCACTGTTCGAACATATCTACCGAATTTTGGAATGAAATGTCGCATTAGCATTTCGGTTTAATCTACCCACGCACCTTTTTATTTCCTTAAACTGAATTTATATTAGTAAGTTCATTTCCACTATTTGCTGTAGATTGTGTAGGAGCGGAAGAGATGTTCACTTTTTTCATAGAGGAACTTATCCTGTGCTTTAGATTATTAGCAGTCTGCTACAAATTATTACGTGTATTTCCGTGAAAGCATGTCTTTCCCTTTCTATAAGATGCTTTGAGATATCTTATTTCTAAATAAAAAAGAAGCAGTTCAGAAATTATACTAAAACAGCTATATAAATTACTCAAAACAGACAATGCTATATCACAATTCAAGTAAACGAACATTTCTAAAAATGGAACTCCGCGTAATACTGTAAGTACGAGAAATTTACAATGACGTTCTGCGATACTGAAGTACTAGAAATACATGTCAGAGTAAAAGTATCAAAAAACTAACAAGACCTTATGGATAAAGTAGGCGTGAAATTTGCAATGCCGCACTACTCGCACCAAATGCCTTTCTGTACCCTAGGATGACTTCTGTGAAGTTAAAAACTGCCCAGATGAAGAACATATTCCTCGCTCATCTTCCTTCCTTGCTTCATTTTTCAGTTTCAGTAACTTCTCACCATAATTCAGAAACCAATAAGATTTTATGTTGAAATGTTCATGTCCGTATAGCTAAAGGAAGAGACAAATTATTGACAATTTTTCAAAATTGCGCTTTCTGACCCCTTTTGAGGAGGGAGACCCCTAATATTGTATTTATACGAAGTTTGTCGCTGAACGGCATTCGGAAGGTCCACAGCGGGTGGCTAACGAGAATCCGGTGCTGGCAGAAACAGCAAGATTTTTAGAAGTCGAGCGTAGAGGTACTCCATCTTAGAGTTTTCCGAGATTGAATACATCAGGGTCTGCCCTACAAGAGGACGATGCTTTAGCTGAGAGGTCACCAGTCTTTTTCACAGAGAGTCGGATAACTGACGAAGTGATAAGCGCCGGCCACATCGTCATCCATTACAATTCTTGCAAGGCAGAACGGAAACTCTGGGAAAAAGACGAAAACTGAGTTCAACATTCCCTGTGAAAACAAGGAAAACCAAGATATTTATTTACTGAAAAAAGGCGACGTTAGGAAGAAGATATTGCCATAAGACCCAGTGTACATACATCCGAATCTTGGAAACCAAGGAGCAAAGCACGTTAATGAGAGTTGTAAAACGTTTGGCTTTCAATATATCATCAATGTTTGGTCTGGTATTGCTGCATCCAGTCAAGAGAATTGCTTCCAAATCTCCTTGAGTTAATCCTGTTCGATAGTCTAACTTAACATATTGATTTTTTAAAATGTTTGCACAGACATAAATAGTTCAAAACACTAATGCCTCAACAACGGGAAATTTCTTCAGTTTCGGAAACTCGACATCAAGTAAGCAGTGATAAAATTCAACATGTTTCCCTTCTCTGTGGTACTCTTTAGCAAGTCATTTCTTTTGAAAATCACTGAGCTTCAACTGTAGTTCAACTGGAACATCATCAAGGTTATAATCAAATGGATTCTGGAACAGAAGAACGACACTCTCAAATCCGAAAATCTCTCCAAAATTTGTCAAGTCTCGAATATTATTTTCGGAAAATCAACGATAACGTCTTCAGGTATTGTAGCACAAAACTCTCTAAAACAGTGAAAATGAGTTTTCCTCTTAAAGTTGTAATACAAACAATAACACCTTCCCCCGAAATCCCTTGATGATTCTGTAGAGATCACAGACAACATTATTGCTTTCCCTGAAGTTTCAAGTTCAGATGATTCACGTTGGTTGTAATATCGATTACAAATGTCAACTTTGGCAACGGTGGATCATCTCTATCTTTTTCAGTGACGGAAACATCTGTTTTGCTTCTCTGCTTGTAAAAACGAAACAGAACTTTAACGCAATTGAGCCACCTCCCTTCTGTGCTTTAAAAACGAAATAAAACATATCTTCGTATTTCCCACAGATTACTTGTTGGTATATGATGCAGTGCATGAACAGAGATCCCGAAAGTTGCACATCTTGCAACTAGTGCTGATATGAAACTTCCTGGCAGATTAAAACTGTATGCCGGACTGAGACTCCAACTCGGGAAGTTTGCTTTTCACGGGCAAGTGATCTACCAACTGAGCTACCCAAGCACGACTCACGCCCCGCCCTCACAGCTTTACTTCCGCCAGTAACTCGTCTCCTACCTTCCAAACTTTGCAGAAGCTCTCCTGCGAACCAAGCAAGACTAGCACTCCTGAAAGAAAGAATATTGCAGAGGCATGGTTAGCCACAGCCTAGGGGATGTTCCCAGAATGAGATTTTCACTCTGCAGCGGAGTGTGAGCTGATATGAAACTTGCTGTCAGATTAAAACTGTGTGCTGGACAGAGACTCGAACTCGGCACCTTTGCCTTTCGCGGGCAAGTGCTCTACCAACTGAGCTACCCAAGCACGACTCACGCCCCACCCTCACAGTACACAGTTTTAATCTGCCAGGAAGTTTCATATCAGCGCACACTCCGCTGCAGAGTGAAAATCTCATTCTGGAAACATCCCCTAGGCTGTGGCTAAGCCATGTCTCCGCAATATCCTTTCTTTCAGGAGTGCTAGTCTTGCTTGGTTCGCAGGAGAGCTTCTGTAAAGTTTGGAAGGTAGGAGACGAGGTACTGGCGGAAGTACAGCTGTGAGGGCGCGGCGTGAGTCGTGCTTGGGTAGCTCAGCTGCGCTCCCTCCATCACCTGAAACCCATAGGGAACGACAGCGTACTAAAGCTCGTCTCCTCTCTCTCCAACGTGCACGACTGCATGGTTTCGTGGTGCGTTCCCGACGACAGGACCTCCTCCACGACGAAACACCATCCACAATCCATGCCGCATCCGACCATAGTTGTCGACGTCGATTTTTCGTCCCCGACATCACGACCTCCGACGGTCTTCACCACACATCACAGGTGGCAGTGGTGTCTGCCTTTGCTGAACGTTATCGCCAATTTTATGAAGATGAACCGATGCCAACGCCAGTTCCTGATGATCTCCGTCCTGCCCCTGGTCGGACACTCACCGTAGAGGAGCCAACGTCCATGTCTGGAATCACCGCAGAAGAGGTGGTGGATGCGATCAACAAAGGGGCCAAGAACAAGTCACCAGGACCAGATGGTCTCCCCGCGGAGTTTTACCGGGCGTTCACCACGTTAATGCTTCCTCGCTGGACTGAAATGATTCAGGAACTCTTTACTCCGTCCTTCCCAGTTCCACCTGAATTCATCACTGGCAGTCTTCTACCTGTGACTAAGCCAAGGGAGGGTCTCATGTCTCTGCATATCGTCCCCTTACACTGATGAATGCAGACTACAAAATCTATGCACGCCTCTTAGCAGCGCGCATACGCACCGTCTTACCTACGGTCCTTTCACCAGAGCAGACTGCACGTGGTTGTGGGGCCACCATACAAACAGCCCTAGGAGAATGCCGTGACCTCATCGAGCTGGCGTCGGTTTGTCACCTTCGTGCAGCACTGGTATCCATCGATTTCACGAGTGTCTTTGATCGCGTTCGACACCCATTTCTCCTCATGGTGGCGACACGTATGGGGTTCCCATTACTTTTTGTCGATACCATTCGCCGGTTACTGCTTCCCGCGGTCTCGATGGTACAAGTCAATGGAAGGCTTGTAGGACCGATTCCTATACGCCGCTCTGTGCGTCAAGGATGCCCTATGTCCACTTTACTATATGCCATTGCACTTGAGCCCCTCATCACTGGTCTTACCTCTAGACTGCAGGGTCTCACTTTGCGTGACTACACCTTTCACTGCAGGGCTTATGCGGACGACCTCCTCTTTCTCACGTGCTCCTCCACGGAACTGAATGACGCCATCCAATGGATCCACCAGTATGGACGTCTTTCTGGTAGCATTCTAAATGTCCGTAAATCTACTATGATGCACATTGGGCGCGGCCTCCCGGCTATGGTGCCGACCCCACTCCCAGTCAGTACCACCCTTTGTTACTTGGGTATCGAATTCACGAGTTCCACACACCGCACAGTGGCCCTGGCTTACCGGCGGCTTTTGCAGTCAATTCGGCACCATGTCCGCAGTCCCACGCGACTGCTACGGTCGCAGGTTCGAATCCTGCCTCGGGCATGGATGTGTGTGATGTCCTTAGGTTAGTTAGGTTTAAGTAGTTCTAAGTTCTAGGGGACTGATGACCACAGATTTTAAGTCCCATAGTGCTCAGAGCCATTTGAACCATTTTTGTCCGCAGTCAAGTGCACCGTTAACTTAAACCAACTCCAACGTGTGTCCTATGTCAACATGTATGTCGCCCCTAAACTGGTACACGTCGCCCAGATCCTCCCAATGCCGTTACTCCTTGGCCGCCGCATCCAATCAGCCTTTGGATATTTCGTGTCAGCAGGGGCACTTTTCAAAGTCCGCTACAACACTCTAACACTGCCTCCTGAAAAAGGTGGCCTCGGACTCGTCAACGTGCGGGCACGATGTTCTGCACTCTGCGTCCACACTATGTTGCGGCACTGGCAGGGGCCGGTCCCGTCCTTAACACGAAGTCTCTTAGATGTCGTCCGACTAGCTTCTCTCGATCCACCGATCAATGTGGCACCTATTTTTCCATTGTTGTACCACGTCGCCAGTTGTTTCATAGAATTCAGCTACGTTCGGGCCGATCTTCCAGTCACCCGTCCTCCCCGTACCAAAGATCACTATCGTTTGTTTATGCTGTCCAACCCTTGCGACCCCATGGTGCTACAGCACCCTGACATTAGCTGGCGAACGGTTTGGGTGTGTGTGCATGCACCATTTTTACCGTCGTCTGTATCTGCACTCTGGTATGTTTTAGTCGATGGCAAATTCCAAAGTAATAGTCGACTTTATCGCATAGGACTGGGCACCTCCCCACTCTTCCCTGACTATCAGCTCGAAGACACCGACGAGCACCGTCTTACGTGCTTTCTGAAACGAAACGTATGGCTCCTCATCCAACGAATCGTGGGCTTTTACGTCCGTGCTCCCGCCAACGACGGTAACCCCGGATTTCTTGTTATTGCCACGGACGTTTCACTACCCTATTGCTAAGCACCATACCCGAATCTGGTTTCGAGGACAGGTTTTAGAATACCTCTTTCAGAGTGGTCCGCATACAGTCCTTGACTTCTGGTACAAAGTTGTGACCGCACATAGCACCCTCACCCGAAAACCATCTTACCGACAAACTTTTGCCAATTATCTCCGCAGTGTCTTCCTTGACACACCTCAAAGTTGGGGTGTGCCATGCCTACCTGTCACATGATGCAACACCCTTATTCACGTTCTCATGCATCGACCAAAAATAAATAAGGAAATAAATAAATAAAAAGAAAGAAGACAGAATATGTTATGCTTTATTTGTTGTATTTAATGTTTTATTTAATGTTTCTCTAATATTTTTTGTTTAACTAATAGTCATTTGTATATGCTGTAATGGTACCTTGAAGAACTCTTGCATAGTATATATATATATATATATATATATATATATATATATATATATATATATATATACTGTTAGTTTGTTCAATAAAGATTATTGAAAAAAAGTGGTCAGCGCAACAGAATGTCAAAAAAAAAGTTGGTAGAGCACTTGCCCGCGAAAGGCAAAGATACCCCGAGTTCGAGACTCAGTCCGGCACACAGTTTTAATCTGCCAGGAAGTTTCATATCAGCGCACACTCGGCTGCAGAGTGAAAAATCATTCTGAGTACTGATAGTTGAATACAGTAAATGTAAGGCACATAGCAGCCAGGAGATCACCGCACTTTTCAACATCTCCTAGTACTCTAAACATAATATTTAAATTGATACTGTATCTCATCTTGTGTTCGAAACATTTTCTGAAACAAATGCAAGTACCGTAGGCGGGCCGGATGAACAGACGTAGTTTGGAGACCCCTGCTTTAGCTGTGGTACTTCTGAGACGCTGTCCCAGAGCCTATCAGAGATGCTAGGACCGAACTTTCAGCTAGCACTTTGGCCGTTCTCTACATCTGAGTTTTAGAACGATAGTGGGCATATGCTGCATTTGCACACGACATGAAGAGGCGGACGCGAAATCGTTTGTTTCTAGTTACAGGCTTTTTTCTAAATTAAATCATACATTCAGGTAGCTGAACTCAACATGCTCTTCGGCGAGGGAGCTGGTGCTCACATGTATTTTTGTAGGCCTTTCTTTTAATCTGTTCGCTAATTCAGCAATCAATGTCGGTTTACATAACATAGGTAATTGTACTTCATTATCATCATTTCCTTTCCTTTGATACCTGACGGTGTCGAGGTATTATTGTGTACGTTTAATGATCCATTTGAACAATTGTACCTTTAATACTGGCTTTTATTGTCTATTTAATGTTGGAAGTCAAGTCCGTGCGTTTTGGCAGTAAACAGGAGTTTATTGTGACCTTTCGTCTCGTTCCATGGCTAGAGGAAACCATATTCATTATATCTTTGTCAGACATGGTACCCATATTTTGTGTATAAATGTGCCACACCTCTAAATTCAGTCCGCCTCCGTAGCGTAGCGGTAGCGTTACCGCCTACTACGCCGGGGGCCCGGATTCGATTCCTAGCAGGGGACTGGGTGTTGTTTGTTCTTCATCATCATTTTCATCATCACTGACTCGCAAGTCACCGAAGGGGCGTCAACGAAAAAGGCAATACGGTGGCCGAACACTCCCGAATGCGGCCTCCCAGCCAATAATGCCATACGATCCTTTCATTTCATTTGCCTCTAAATTCAGATGTCTGATATGATTATACGTTGCGCAACTTTTACTTACTTACTCACATGATCTTATGGCGAACTGTCTGTTCACCGCAAAGGCCACGGGATGTATGTCTTAAAATCGTTGCATGGGTATGCTTCAAGCTCAACCATAGTCTCATAATGGCAGTTACAGAACTGAAACCTAATAAAATCCAGAACTAGGTTCAATAAA
Source organism: Schistocerca nitens (assembly GCF_023898315.1). Classification (NCBI taxonomy): domain Eukaryota; kingdom Metazoa; phylum Arthropoda; class Insecta; order Orthoptera; family Acrididae; genus Schistocerca; species Schistocerca nitens. The sequence goes on from NC_064614.1 coordinate 688,227,569, forward strand.
AAATAATGGGTTTCAAACATATATCTTACTCAGAACGACTTAAAAATCGATGCCAATACATCAACCGAAAAGTGTTTAGCGTAATAGCGCTGTATTATATAGAAAACTGTTCTCCTCGACGCAGAAGTAAATCTCCTCTGTAGGACACTACAATGGAAAAAAATAACACTGAGATGGAGTTGACAGAAACTCTGCAAAATGTCTCAACTGCTGTGTGTAGCCTGTTTCAAAAGTGGTGATGGAGCAAGTCTTAAGCTATCGAGAAACATCAGTTTCATAACTGGCAAAAAAAGAAAAAGGCATTGAAAAACAGCAGATAGCTTCTGAACTACGAGAACTAATGATTTTCTGTGATCGAGGAAAACAATAAACCATCGACACTAAACTCGGGAAACAGCCAAGCTGTTTTGATTGAATCATACTGATAACTCCTATAAACTGTTATTTCTTTTGATTTTAAAACTTTCATCACTGTTTCGTTGCCGTAGCGTACATATTTTTTAAGGGGACATTGTACGTGAAATTCGTTGAATTTGAGATTTTCTGTTTTCTACTCCATAATGCACTTTGGACATTTCTGAACATTTTCGGATATAATACATTAAAGGCAGACATTTGTGAGAACTTCAAGTAATATTTTGAATGTTGACACGTGACTGTCAAATTTCGTGGCTACGCATATACTGCCACAGTTGACCAGTCATATCTTGGGAACCACACAGTCTAGAAGGCTGTGAATTGCTTTTGTGCCTACTTCTTTGTCTCAGAAGTTGGCATTACGAATAAACAAATCAGTCCTTTGTTTCTGATACTAGTTTTCGCTGAAAGTAGTGTGATTATCTGCTATTTTTGTAGTAAGCTAACCTCTATTGCTTTTTACACGTAAATAACATTACTAAGCGTAAAAGTAACTGAGACGATTTAGAAAAGATGAAAAGAGCTGTGTGGAGCACTTTCTTTCATCGAATATTAACCGATGAAAAGCCATGTCACGCTTTGTGTCCACCACAACCAAACACTTGGTGTAAATATAGGCAATCTGAATTTTTTGGCACCCTGCATGAATTTCTCTTCTTTTGGAAGTAATGGAGGCAATCAAACCCATTTACAGAGATTTGGCAAATCCTGAGCTAGTAAAGAAGTGTTTACATGGGAGACCCATAATATTAATGAGTCCTTCAATAACACTGTGTGGTGTCGTGTGCCTAAAATGTATTTGTTGGCCTTCTGATTCTAAAGTTAGCAGTGTCTGATGATGCTGTAATAAATTTAAATGATGGGAACTATGAAGGACGTAAGGTTCTGGAGACGTTAGGGGCAAGATTTGGACAGAACACACCTTAAGATCTGCGGGAACTGGATGAGCTTCATGTACGTGAAGTAGAGTTAGCTGCTCAGCAATTGACAAAAGAAGTAAGAAATAAAAGGAGGAGGCAAGCACTGGGCTGTTGTGACACTGAAGAAGACACAGACTATGGACAAGAGCAATACTAGTGCATAAAAGAGGCAGAAATGGAAGTCTGTATAAGAGTTTCGAATAAAAAAAGTTTTAAACCTGAATATCTCTTAACAACATTTTATGCAATAAATGACCCGTTTTCTAAAAAAATACTGATGGTAGGGACATGAAATTTTCACAGCATGCCAAGTATGAGATTCAACACATATGGAACTAGAATAATTAAAATATCCTGAGTTGTTTTGTTTTCATGTTCATTTATTTACTTAATTCTGTGAAAAAATTGAGTGTTTGAAAATAAAAATAACATGCCCCACAATAAAATTTTCGTAATAATTCTAGTTCAGTATACGTAGAAAACGTGCATTCAATAATTATGGAAATATGTAATTGGGTGTCTTAAGAATTTTCCAACATAATGGGTGACAAAATGCGGTAATTTAACACTGGCGCATAGGACATATAATGTCACCTTAAAATAAATTTATTTAATATATGGGTTGTAAACTCCAAAAATCAAAGAGATTAAAACATCGATGTTCTTGGAACTTCCGGGTTCTCTATCAATTATTTGCTTTCGTTCTATGTGTACTGTGTTATTGTATTTTCTTAGATAATTGCTTATTGGAACTTTGTAACATCTGCACTCGTTTTCTTTACTTCATAAAGGTCACTGCGTGCCGCTTTATCTTCGTCGTTTTTAAATTTTGTTCGTGGCGCCATCCATCGGTAATGCTGGAATTCAAAATGGTCTTGGCCCACCCTTAGCCTTGATGACAGCTTCCACTCTCGCAGGCATACGTCCAATTAGGTGCTGGAAGGTTCTAAGGAATAGCAGTCCATTCTTCACGGAGTGCTGCACTGAGGAGAGGTATCGATGTCGGTAGGCGAGGCCTGGCACGAAGTCGGCGTTCCAAAACATGCCAAAAGCTGTGCTGTAGGATTCAGGTCAGGACTCCGTGCAGGTCAGTACATCACATCGATGTTATTGTCGCGTAACCACTCCGCCACAGGCCATGCCTTATGAACAGGTACTCGATCGTGCTGAAAGATGCAGTCACCTTCTCCAAATTTCTCTTCAACAGTGGGAAGTGAGAAGGTGCTTAAAGCATCAATGTAGGCCTGTGCTGTGATAGTTCCACGCAAAACAAGAAGGGCTGCAAGCCCCCTCCATGAAAAAGAAGAGCACATCATAACCACCGCCTCCGAATTTTACTGTTGACACTATACACGCTGGCAAATCCCGTTAACCGGGCATTCGCCATACCGACACCCTGCCATCGGATCGCCACATTGCGTACCGAGATTCGTCTCTCCACATAACGTTTTTCCACTGTTCAGTCATCCAATGTTTACGTCCCTTACACCAAGCGAGGTGTTTCGCATTTATCGGCTTGATGTGTGGCTTATGAGCAGCCGCTCGACCATGAAATCCAAGTTTCCTCACCTCCCGCCTAACTGTCGCAGTACTAGCAGTGGATCCTGATGCAGTTTGGAATTCCTGTGTGATTGACTGGATAGCTGTCTGCCTATTACACATTACGATCCTCTACAACTGTCGGCGGTCTCTTTCAGTCAACAGACGAGGTCGGCCTGTACGCTTTTGTGCTGTACGTGTCCCTTCCACTTCACTGTCACATCGGAAACAGTGGACCTAGGGATGTTTAGGAATGTAGAAATCTCGCGAACAGACGTATGACTCAAGTGACACCCGATCACCTGACCACGTTCGAAGTCTCTCTCACAGTGTCTAATGACTAATGAGGTCGCTGATATGGAGTACCTGGTAGTAGTTGGTTGCACAATGCACCTAATATGAAAACCGTATGTTTTTGTGGATCACATAGATCTCTCCTGACATCTCTGCTACTGCCTTCTGCTTGAATACTACTTTACCGAAGAGCAAGAGGTACTAGGCTCTTACCAGCATTGCGCTGGATGTGCATGCTTGCTGTGTTGCATTACGCATGCCATTCGAAATAATTGATCATTCATCCTGTTATGACATTTGGTAAGATTTCTTTATCTGTATTTTAATTCATTTTTTATCTAATGTTATTAATAAACACTCTGACAGCCTACGGTTTATTCATGTCAGAAATAAGTCAAAAGTCCTATGTGGTCATTGTGAAGTTCATACTGTTTCGTATTTCTGAATCTAAGCGTTTTATTGTTGTCTTTTTCGAAAATTACGATAACGGTAATGAAAATTTTAACTTTGAGTACAGTGTTACAAATGGAAGATATTATTGTTGATGTTAAAATGCTTTGAGTCTGCAAGTTCCATCGTTATTTGAATCGCCTCAGCTTAAACAGGTGGTACGCAAACTGACGTGGCAAACTCGCACGTGGACTCGCGTGCTGCATGCTACGAAGTAAGGGAGCCCTTGCTGGTGTTACGTTAGTCACGCTCCCAGCCATAGCCTATACTTTACGAGAGAGAGGAAAAGGCGCGCTGTCTTCTGCGTGGTCACGCAACGTCGATAGAGAGTTCATTGCGCAGTTAATAAGTGACTACAGCTGATACTCAACAAACGCCGTACTCTTCACAGTACGTTCCCTGCCACGTTTGATGCAGTTATACTCTTCCCAGAATCCTTCCTCTTTCACTCCATGAAACGTCAAATAAATTTCCAAAGAAGTTCCTGTAGAATGAAACCCTTCAGCAATCAGGAAACTACCAAGAACGATAATCTTTCCAAATACATGTAATATTCAAGTAATGGTCAAGTGTTGTATCGTATTGATTTCATTTAATTAGTTCCACATTTATATATTCTCTTGTGTGTTTCATTTAACTCTTTGGAGCACGGTGGTATACATAGTATACCACCTTTTGAAAATTTTCTTGGCTCTTTGCACAGTGGTTTAACTGCACGACCACCACTCTAATATGCTCACCTAGTTCTCTACTTATCAGACAGATGGCACTCACTGCCTATAAGGAATCAGTTCCCGCCAAGAATTGCATAGATTACAACTGTGAAAGCTGCGTGCTGAGTTGTGCATGGTTTTTGCGTGTGAATAGTGGTTTATAACGAATTTCTTGTTGCGCCTGTGTTTTTTCCATATCTTGGACGTCACAGCTACGGTATGAACCCATGTATACATTCATATGCACAATCTTCCGTTATTTATATACAATTTATTTTGGTGGTATATTATTTGTACCACCGTGCATGTAGCAGTATTCTATTGCATTTCGTTTCCTAGTATAAAATTCGAAATCCTCCGCTACAAAGTTTAGTTTTTAATTGTGTTGTGACTTATTTTAGCTCTTTCTCCATTTTGTTTTGCTTACGTATTCTTTACTTGGATTCAGGCTGTTGTTTGAAAATGAAAATGTCAAGAAGAGGCTTACGAGATGAAGAAATCGAACGATTATTGTGTGAAATTCCATCAGACGAGGATTCCACTGTTGACACCACAGATGACGAATCTGATTATGAAGCAAGCATTGTTGCGGAGGCTATTGTGTCGTCTGAAGGCGAAGTTTCAGAGAGCGAGGAAGAAAGTGAGTCCACTCCGCCAAAACGCGCTGCTGACACAGCGCCAACTTGGGGACAACAATTCAATGCTACCTCAGGAATGCAGTTCGACAGTGAATCAGGACCAAGTGCTTTTATTAGGGACATTGATGATCCAGAACCTATCGATATATTCGAAAAAATATTTCCAAAAGAGCTAGTTGAGCTAATCGTTTTCCAAACAAATTTATATGCGACGCAATCTGGCAAGTCTTTCACTCCAACAACTGACAATGAAATACGAACTTTCCTGGGAATCAACATTTTGATGGGTATAAAGCGTATGCCAGCATACAGAGACTACTGGTCTAGTGCCCCAGAACTTCATGATCGTTATATTGCATCTCTGATGGCAGTAAATCGGTTTGGATGGTTACTGAGGAACATTCATCTGAATGATAACACATTGCATCCAGAAAAAGGACACCCAGGTTATGACAAACTGTACAAGCTGCGACCAGTGATCAAGATACTATCTGAATCTTTTTCCAAGTGTTACCAACCCAGCAAACACCTAGCAATTGATGAGTCAATGATCAAATTCAAAGGCCGCAACAGTATGAAACAATACATGAGAGATAAACCCATAAAGCGTGGTTACAAAGTGTGGATGCTGTGTGACAAGACCTCTTACAACTTGAAATTTGATATTTACACCGGAAAAGTAGGTGACACAGTGCAAACAGGCCTTGGGGAGCATGTAGTGCTGAGTTTGTCCTCTGAACTCGTAAATAAAGGCCATTATCTTTATTTCGACAACTATTTCAATAGCTATAACTTGTTGGCTGGTTTACAGCAGAGAAACATATATGCCTGTGGGACAGTTCAACCAACAAGGAAACATTTACCCAAATTAAAAACAGACAAAGAATTAAGCAGAGGTGAATTTGACTGGAGGGTCAGCAACTGTGGCATCCTCTACTTGAAGTGGAAAGATAAGAGAGCTGTTCATCTCCTTTCAAATTTTCACAGTCCTGAAGTTACTACAGTGACTCGCCGTGAAAGAGATGGTTCACGCATAGAGCTACCTTGTCCTCAAGCAGTGATGGATTACAATGCACACATGAACAATGTCGACAAGTTCGACCAACTGAAAAAATCATATGAAATAAGCCGGAGAAGTAAAAAGTGGTGGCACCGAATATTCTTTCACCTGCTTGATGTCAGTATCGTCAACAGCTATATAATTTGGAAGGAACTAGGCGATAGAGAAAAAATGACTGCCAAAGTCTTCAGGATGAGTATCCTGCAAAGCTTAGTAACCCAGAAAACACCATTGAGGCCATCTAGACTTCATGAGAGTCAAGTCCACGTAAAGAAAAACAAGCCATATGTTTCCTCACGCCAGCGTCTCGACAATTCATCCCACCAGCCAGAGCGTACTACCGCCAGACGTTGTGCGAAATGCAGTACAAAAAAGAAGCAAGTGCGCACTTTCTGGATGTGCGCTGAATGCAAAGTGCCTTTGTGCCTTAGCAAAACAAAAAGGTGCTTTCAAGATTTTCACAAAAAGGAATAAGAAACATATTTTATTTGTAAGGTTTGTAATTTGATTTTGTATTGTAAATGACCAATTGCCAGAAATAAAATTATTTTACATTAATTATACTAATTATTACTGCTTAGAGTAGAATTTAAAGGTGAGTTACAAGCACAAACCAAGATATCTCAAAAACTTTAGGTACGGCCCTAAGTGGCATGGTGGTATATTATATATACCACCATCTAAAACCAAAATCAATACAATAAAAAATTTTAATTCATGTTTTCCTTTATTAGCAACCCCACCAGACATAGAAAATGCATGTTTTATTAAAAAATTAATTAAACATAAAATCTGTGCATCAAAGAGTTAAGAGAGGATAAATGGGCTTGTAATAATTCTCTCAGCCTAAAAATCTGTTACAAGGTAAAACCGACAACTTCCATCTGTAATACTCTCCATATTTCAAGCTGTTTGCGCCTTATAATTATATAATTCCAAATAATGATATTATATATAACAATATATAATAATTATATTATTATATAATTATTTAGCGCCCGCCACTTCACTCACGTAGACCGTATGGCCTGCAGATATTTTTTTGTTTTTATTTAATCGAATCTTTTATGTTGTTCACAAATTGTAACATCTTCTAAACTTTCCACATTAATTAACGGCATATAAGCATGGTCTTTTCTGAATTTCCTACTGACTAAAATGCGATTCTCGTTAATGGAGTCCGAAGTTTTTGTTAATCACGCCTTTTGCGCTCTTGCAGGGATATTTCTTTAGCAACATTCATCCCGCAACACATATTTCTTCCTATCCAACGGCGAGGTGAATTGAAATTTTCATAAATTTAGATTTGCAATTTTTTAATGAAAGAAAATAGTATCTAAAATATTTTCATCGTCTATTGCACTCCCTTAGGGCTTTAATTTCCAGGAACAGTGAAAAATGTATTTTTTTTATTTTTGAGTAGCCAAATATCAGTTATAGTAGATGTAGCCTTACTTCTTTAGCAATTATTTGAAAAAAATGTTTCACCCAATATTTCACCCCCTTAGTGGTTGAATATCCAAAAATGCTGAAGCATGTATTTTTTATTTTCTGACTGAGGAACCAAATACCCTTTTTCGTAGTTCTAGGTTCAAAATTCCCTTAAGAGTGTTTCGAAATGTCCATTCTTAAACGATGTTTACATTATAAGCTACACATCCTCTCAAAACTTTGAGGTTCTGTCCTCAGCGGTTTGTGCTGGGAGATGAGTCATTCAGGACATGGTCTTCCATATATAGAGATTAACGTATGGGTGGGAGGGGGGGAGGGGGGGAGGGGGGAAGGGCGTAAAGAGTATAAATAATTATTCAAGTGCAGAATATCCTCATCATTAGACAATTATAAATTCGCACCACAAGAAAAAATATTTTCATGGGAATTAATACGTTCATTCCAATGTTATACATTCATTCCAGATTTACATTCATTTGCGGAAGTGGTCTTTATACTCTTTGAAAAACTTGCGATCCTATGTATGGAGATGAGTCACTCACACGTTAAATGCTTCTAATCTCGTAGGCAATCACATGCAATAGTAGTAGTAGTAGTAAGGATTTTGTTCATACATTGACTACCCTAACAAATTTACGTCAAATTCTTCCTGGTAGCATCACTAACATGTGGCCGAAACCGGCTGTTGCTGTAATCATGTTCTCTGTGTTTGAAATAAAAAGATATATGGAATGCCTGCACGATATTTTTATTCTTGAAAAAAACTTCTCTTTTAGACTACTCTGTGTTCGAGTGAACAGGAAAATTCCGCAGGCCCACTAGTCCTGTTGTAATTTTGTTATTGGCTCACAAATGCGATACTGCTGGAGAGCCCTGTGCTACCGGGAGCGTGTCGTAATGGAGCAGACAAATTGGCTTTCGCTACAATGTAGGCTGTTTTAGCTCAGTGCTCGCGCAGTGGCACTTAGTCATTACCGTTAGCTGTGTTATCTTTCAGAACAACATAGAAAACGCAAACCACCATTTATTTTACGTTGGTTCTTACCTGTTTTGCTTTCTTCTGCATTGAACGTGAAATTATGACAACGAAAGCAAGAAGTCTAACCTAGCGATCGGTGTACCCCACGCGACGATTGGACAACTCACTCAAAAGAGTGGAACGACGCCTCCTTGTGAGAGAACTCATCACCGCCCATCTGTCCGCAGAAAAAGAAATCGTCTCCACCTTTGGCTCCACACTTCTATTTCCACAAATATTAAAACGTTAGCACGCTTTCGTTTGTGTAATTATCGTGAGTTGCAAGCCACGTATGTTCAATATTTTTCGCGAGTTATCTCAGTTTGATCATGAGCTACACTTTACTTAATGATTTAAGCATTAACAGCAAGGTAAATATAGTCCGTAAGCACAAAATAATTTTGCTGTTCCTAAATTCTATCGTATCATAGCAAATTTGTATTTTGAACTTATCTTGGATGGATCAATTCGCACATGATTATTTAGAGAACTGGTTACAGCAAGACAGTCGTTAAAGTGAAAATATTTTGAAATGATTTGTTGATAGTCCTTGGCGACACTCTGTATTACGTAACAGACACCGTCGGTCACAGACTCTGCACTTTGCCTCCCTGGCGACCAGTGCTTCCGACAGAACAGCAGAGATTATGGAAATGCAATATGTCAGTCATCATTTGAAAATACTGAGCATAAGAAAATTCGTCTCAAACATCTAATAATAAGATGAACGTACATAACAAATGGCTGGTGAAATTATTAACAGCCAACTTTAGGCATTATGACGTGCCGACCTGTAGTATAAATCTTGGGTATTAATAACCTCTTCAGCTCTATTTAGTCTTTTATTATTGGATCACAACTGGTTTCGTGGCACTAAAAGCCACCTCTTCAGGTGAACATTCACATAACCACAAATCCAGAAGGAATCCAGTGATACACACTGGTATGATAAATTATTTTAAGATTTAAAATTTTTTAACAAAAGTAATAGAAACTTTTACATGAGAATCTCAAACTGTTAGGACTCAAATAACTAAAGCATTAGAGCGGAAAAGTCTGGAATCTTTTTACTCAACACTCGTTGTCCCTCAGAACAAAGCACTGCTAGAAGTCGGTACGTCGTAGAATAAAACAGCTGGATTCCAATGTAGTGGATGCATGCCAAACAAATCGTACTATAGTGACCCTTTAGTAAGGAGAAAGCAAATGAAAACTATGAAGATCTAATTTTGTGCCATAATGGAAAACCAGAAAGTGATGCCATAAAGTGGAGGGATGTTATACCTAGACAAAATCGTCAGGTAAATAGCTATTGGCGGAAAAACAGAACCTGAAAAGCGCACTTAATGCTTCTCCCATCTATGCGGGACCGCGTACAGGGGACGCGGTCGCGTGATCTGTCATACTGACGGCAAGAAAGGAAGCGGCTTGCCTCTAGGAAACTAGCGCATGCGCTGACGATGCCCGGGCTCGACCCAGTTACTGGTGGTATTTTGGGGATGACAATAGTGGTGAATGAGGACAAGGAATTGTACAAGAAAAAGTTGTAGAAAAGCTGTCCTCTTTCCAGCAGCATTTCATGTAATCAAGGAAGTTAGGTTAATGTCAGAAAAACACCAGGCCATTTATACCGTAATAGTCTACTGTTATAACTGGTCATAATCCTTTGAGGAAGTTTTGAACTCACTTTTAACGTCGTCTTGGCTGTCTGTTCGGCGAGTCGACTTCCAGATCTTACTACTTTGTGCTGTAATTGTTCCCCGCTAAGCCTCTTAACAGGGGGTAAGCTGGTATTTTGGAGTGGTGAGGTGCCAGACCATGAATAAGCACAATTCAGAACCAGAATATTTCTACAAACTATTGTATTAGCCAGAAGTAGCTTGGCCTTCTTCAAAATAACAGAACTTCTCAACAGAGAATTAGTAAAACAATGTTTTCCTTGAAAGCCGATTTCAGCATTTGCTAAATGAATGGAACAACGTTTACTCACTTCATTTTTAGACGATATTTATGGAATTATTAAGTAGTGAAGGCGTTGGAACGACTAGTTGAATTCATTAGATAACTCTTACTTCAGTACAATTAAAGAAATATCATTTCGTTAATAATAGAGTAAAACGGAATATCTCTGAAATAATTTGGTTCACAGGTACAGCATTACACCAGACAACGTGATAATATGTTTCTTCTTAACGAACCAATCGGAGCCTTGGGACAGAATTAACAATCTTCACATTAGTCAGGATAACGAATGATGCAGAACTATAAGAGAGAAAGAGAGAGAGAGAGAGAGAAACATGATTATAAAATGCATTTAAATCGTTAAAACATCAATTTAGATGTCTAGTAACATTTGGTTACAAAAACAAAATGCAGGAGACGCCAGTAATACACGGTTACACAACACAAGGCTTAATCTGTCAGATCTATTCGGAAAATATTTAAAAGGTTGCAGCAGAATGTGAATAAAATATAGTTGTGAAGTGCAGCTAAAACTACGTTCACTTTGGCGCTCCCTGAATTATCAGAATGACTTAAGGAACTAAAAAAACAATGGCTATTAACGGCTCCCAGATGGGGTAATAAGTTGAAATGTTAAACACAGCGCTAAAACGTTAGCAACCAACACGAAAGAAAGTAATATTCAGAAAATATTTATCCTCTGTGATAGCCCTGGACTAACGGATTCAAAGCCTTGGATTCGTTTGCTAGACTTAATTGACTCAGGCTAATTATTTCCTTCTCAACGTGCTTCATCAATTTAATTGGGCGTCGACTGCGCGAGACGCACCGGAAGCAGAAACGCGCCAGCAAGAACTTTCCCAGTCGGCCACAACATACAGCAATATGTCATTGTCTAATACACCACCGATCATAGTGTCACGATTCACTCCAGCGAACGACCTATCCAGCTAGAAACGCCAATCCGGTTCAATCGGCGTTGGGTCGGTTGCTATCTGGGGCGCAAAAAGGTTTAAGAAAACACACACGGACACCTACTGTCTATCCCACGGATTCGTACGTGTCATCTGTGCTAAGAAAGTTCGCAAGAAAGTGGTATTTATGAAGTTAGAATCAAAAGCACGCTGTGAATATCTTTTAATTTACATGGGCCGTATTCAAGATGGTGGCGGTACTCTTCCTTGGTGTATTGTAGCAAATGGCCACCAGTCTGGGAACTGCGGCCTAGGTGGATTTTCCTTTCTTTCAAAAAATGGCTCTGAGCTCTATGGGACTTAACATCTATGGTCATCAGTCCCCTAGAACTTAGAACTACTTAAACCTAACTAACCTAAGGACATCACACAACACCCAGTCATCACGAGGCAGAGGAAATCCCTGACCCCGCCGGGAACTGAACCCGGGAACCCGGGCACGGGAAGCGAGAACGCTACCGCACGACCACGAGCTGCGGACAGTCTTTCTTTCCTCTTATGTCTTGCTTCCACTGAGAAATGCAACATCAGAACTATCTGTCTGGTTCTTTTATCTTTCCTGAAGCCAAACTGACTGTCAACGACCTCAGTTTCATTTTCCATTCTGTTTTATATTACACACATCAGTAAAAGTTTTCATTACACCTCTGTTTCGAAATTAATAGCACTGGAAACGAAAATGGGCTGTGAGCAATGTGTATCCATTCATTTGTAATGTGTGCATATTACCAAATGAAAAAAACAGTCATATGTGTAACGACAAAATCTACCGTTTCTCATGTGGGATTTTACACAGCACACCCGAAGTACGTCAGTACTTTGTGGAACGTCGAACCAATCGTGGGACGCCTTCGGTGCCATCATCAAGCCAGCCCGGGACCGAATTGTCCCACTCTTCAATAGCGATTCCACCCAAGTCGTACAGAGTACGTGGGCGTTGTAGACGTATAGAAACAGCTCTTTGCAATCGACCCACACATGTTCGATTGCGTTCATTTCCGGGAAGCGGGCACGCCACCATTTATAGCGTTATATACGCTAGCCATGAAATACACACATCCATTGCCCCATGTAACTTTGTAACCCACCTAAAGAGTGGGATGAAATATACCAATAGAAGCATATTAATAGTATAGTATGTGGTGAATTTATGTTTCTATTTTTGTGTGTAAGACATATTTTTAAATTAAAATCACAATAAAAACGTTTCGCAGGGACTTTTGCTAAGGAGGCCAATGGGCAAAGAAATCTATCTGTGTCTGTAAAACAAATAATATCGCATTTACACTGAACCGCCAAAGAAACTGGTATAGGCATGCGTATTCAAATACAGAGATATACTATGTGATCAAAAGCATCCGGACACCCCTAAAAACATATACAGGGTGAGTCACCTAACATTACCGCTGGATATATTTCGTAAACCACCTCAAATACTGACGAATCGATTCCACAGACCGAACGTGAGGAGAGGGGCTAGTGTAATTGGTTAATACAAACCATAAAAAATGCACGGAAGTATGTTTTTTAACACAAACCTACGTTTTTTAAAATGGAACCCCGTTAGTTTTGTTAGCACATCTGAACATATAAACAAATACGTAATCAGTGCCGTTTGTTGCATTGTAAAATGTTAATTACATCCGGAGATATTGTAACCTAAAGTTGACGCTTGAGTATCACTCCTCCGCTGTTCGATCGTGTGTATCGGAGAGCACCGAATTCCGTAGGGATCCGAAGGGAACAGTGATGGACCTTAGGTACAGAGGAGACTGTAACAGCACATTACGTCCACATGTTAACACCTTTTTATTGGTCTTTTTCACTGACGCACATGTGCATTACTATGAGGGGTGAAGTACACGTTCGACGGGCGTTTCATAGAACGTGGAGGACGCATAAATTGGCCAGCCCGTTCTCCTGATCTTACACCTCTGAACTTCTTTCTGTGGGGTACGTTAAAGGAGAATGTGTACCGTGATGTGCCTACAACCCCAGATGATATGAAACGACGTATTGTGGCAGCCTGCGGCGACGTTACACCAGATGTACTGCGGCGTGTACGACATTCATTACGCCAGAGATTGCAATTGTGTGCAGCAAATGATGGCCACCACATTGAACATCTATTGACCTGACATGTCGGGACACACTCTATTCCACTCCGTAATTGGAAACGGAAACCACGTGTGTACGTGTACCTCGCCCCTCATGGTAATGTACAAGTGCGTCAGTGAAAAAGACCAATAAAAAGGTGTTAGCATGTGGACGTAATGTGCTGTTACAGTCTCTTCTGTACCTAAGGTCCATCACTGTTCCCTTCGGATCCCTACGTAATTCGGTGCTCTCCGATACACACGATCGAACAGCGGAGGAATGGTACTCAAGCGTCAACTTTAGGTTACAATATCTCCGGATGTAATTAACATTTTACAATGCAACAAACGGCACTGATTATGTATTTGTTTATATGTTCAGATGTGCTAAGAAAACTAACGGGGTTCCACTTAAAAAAACGTAGGTTTTTGTTAAAAAACATACTCCCGTGCATTTTTTTATGGTTTGTATTAACCAATTACACTAGCCCCTCTCCTCACGTTCGGTCTGTGGAATCGAATCGTCAGTATTTGATTTTGTTTACGAAATATATCCAGCGGTAACGTTAGGTGACTCACCCTGTATATTTCATAAGGTCCGTTGTGCTGCCACCTAGTGCCAGGTACTCCATATCAGCGACCTCAGTACTCGTTAGACATCGTGAGAGAGCAGAATGGGGCGCACCGCGGAACTCACGGGCTTGGAACATTGTCAGGTGATTGGGTGTCACTTGTGTCATAGGTTTGTACGCCAGATTTCAACGCTCCTGAACATCCCTAGTTCCACTGTTTCCGATGTGATAGTGAAGTAGAAACGTGAACGGACACGTACGGCACAAAAGCGTACAGGTAGACTCGTTTGTTGACTGACACAGACCGCTGAAAGTTGAAGAGGACCGTAATGTGTCATATGCAGACATCTATCCAGACCGTCACACATGAATTCCAAACTGTATCAGGATCCACTACAAGTACTATGACAGTTAGGCAGGAGGTGAGAAAACTTGGACTTCATGGTCGAGCTGCAGCACGTAAGCCACACATCAAGCTGGTAAATGCCAAACGATGCCTCGCTTGGTGTGAGAAGCGTAAACATTGGACGGTTGAACAGTGGAGAAACGTTGTGTGGAGTGACGAATCACGCTACACAATGAGGCGATCACATGGAAGGGTGTTCCTATGGCGAATGCCCGGTTAACGTGATCTGCCACCGTATGTAGTGGCAAAAGTAAAATTCGGAGGCGGTGGTAATGGTGCGGTCGTGTTTTTCACAGAGGGGCTTGCACCCCTTGTTGTTTTGCGTGGAACTATCACAGTACAGGCCTACATTTATGTTTTAAGCACCTTGCTTCCCACAGTTGAAGAGCAATTCGGGGATGGCGATTGCATCTTTCAACACGATCGAGCACATCTTCATAGTGCCTGTGGCGTAGTGGTTACACGAAAACAAAACCCCTGTGATGGACTGGCCTGCACAGAGTCCTGGACTGAATCCTACAGAACACCTTCGGCATGTTTTGGAACAGCGACTACGTTCAGTCAATTCAAAGAGGTATTTTAAGTGTGTCATTCACCGATATTTGGTAGAATAATATTATATTTATAAGATAAAAGCAGAAAAATGTTCATTTTCTTAGGCATTAGTTTATTCATTACCCGGTCAGAGGCTTACCGAATCATCATTTGACTGGTTATAGTCCATTTATAAGTAGTCAAGGACTTGTTCGGGTTTTCTATTCACTTCATTTTGTCCTACTGATGAGCTCGTTTGAAGCTGGTCTGGTAAAAAATTTTCCTGGTGATACTTGGGAGTCTTTCCTCCGTTGATTCGATTGCTGCTTTTGCCAGATGATCGACAGAGTGGTATGTCGTCCGTAAAAACCAGATTGCACTCTCTTGTGACAAGACGAATTTATGCTCTGAAAATACTAGATGACTAGTTTGTTGTGGCTATCTAATGCCACTTTTTCGAAGATGGAAAGGAAAAGAACCGAACATAGCATGTCTTTAGTCGGTTTTCAAAATAATCTTTGATACCCTTAAGCATTACGCTGGAGTGTGTATCATTCATTTGTAGAACGAATGTTAGCCTTTCATTAACTAATCCTACATCCTGAACGGACTTATCAAGCAATAACTAAGTAATTTTCGCCTGCGTTGTTAAAGTTTTGAAGATCTGACTAACTTCCCTCACTGAAGACGCAAAAAATTTTGGGTTTGTTTTGTTTTTGTAGTCAAAATCTTCCATTGGTGGGTCACAAATGACCAATATTTTAAAATATTCACTTATGGTAAAACATTGTCTCTAGTGAATTCTTAATGTGAGGCCTTGGAGTACTTTGCTTCCTGAGATTCTGTTCTACCATTGTGTAAAAGCCTCTGGAACTACTTGTAAGAAAGCCTTTATCGGTTTCATATAGTTAGTTATTAATGATGAATCATTTGAGTCTTTGCATTATCTTTGCCGTAAGTATCTCCTATTCTAAGAAATTTTGTCAAAATTCCTGTTTTATCACTTTTTCATTTGTGTTGTGATGTCTGTTCTCGGACCACTGTGTGATCCCAGTCCTCACTGCACTACGCCTGCTTCATTCTTCCTATGAAAATTGAAACTGGATTGGATGTTGTAACTACACTCCTGGAAATTGAAATAAGAACACCGTGAATTCATTGTCCCAGGAAGGGGAAACTTTATTGACACATTCCTGGGGTCAGATACATCACATGATCACACTGACAGAACCGCAGGCACATAGACACAGGCAACAGAGCATGCACAATGTCGGCACTAGTACAGTGTATATCCACCTTTCGCAGCAATGCAGGCTGCTATTCTCCCATGGAGACGATCGTAGAGATGCTGGATGTAGTCCTGTGGAACGGCTTGCCATGCCATTTCCACCTGGCGCCTCAGTTGGACCAGCGTTCGTGCTGGACGTGCAGACCGCGTGAGACGACGCTTCATCCAGTCCCAAACATGCTCAATGGGGGACAGATCCGGAGATCTTGCTGGCCAGGGTAGTTGACTTACACCTTCTAGAGCACGTTGGGTGGCACGGGATACATGCGGACGTGCATTGTCCTGTTGGAACAGCAAGTTCCCTTGCCGGTCTAGGAATGGTAGAACGATGGGTTCGATGACGGTTTGGATGTACCGTGCACTATTCAGTGTCCCCTCGACGATCACCAGTGGTGTACGGCCAGTGTAGGAGATCGCTCCCCACACCATGATGCCGGGTGTTGGCCCTGTGTGCCTCGGTCGTATGCAGTCCTGATTGTGGCGCTCACCTGCACGGCGCCAAACACGCATACGACCATCATTGGCACCAAGGCAGAAGCGACTCTCATCGCTGAAGACGACACGTCTCCATTCGTCCCTCCATTCATGCCTGTCGCGACGCCACTGGAGGCGGGCTGCACGATGTTGGGGCGTGAGCGGAAGACGGCCTAACGGTGTGCGGGACCGTAGCCCAGCTTCATGGAGACGGTTGCGAATGGTCCTCGCCGATACCCCAGGAGCAACAGTGTCCCTAATTTGCTGGGAAGTGGCGGTGCGGTCCCCTACGGCACTGCGTAGGATCCTACGGTCTTGGCGTGCATCCGTGCGTCGCTGCGGTCCGGTCCCAGGTCGACGGGCACGTGCACCTTCCGCCGACCACTGGCGACAACATCGATGTACTGTGGAGACCTCACGCCCCACGTGTTGAGCAATTCGGCGGTACGTACCCGGCCTCCCGCATGCCCACTATACGCCCTCGCTCAAAGTCCGTCAACTGCACATACGGTTCACGTCCACGCTGTCGCGGCATGCTACCAGTGTTAAAGACTGCGATGGAGCTCCGTATGCCACGGCAAACTGGCTGACACTGACGGCGGCGGTGCACAAATGCTGCGCAGCTAGCGCCATTCGACGGCCAACACCGCGGTTCCTGGTGTGTCCGCTGTGCCGTGCGTGTGATCATTGCTTGTACAGCCCTCTCGCAGTGTCCAGAGCAAGTATGGTGGGTCTGACACACCGGTGTCAATGTGTTCTTTTTTCCATTTCCAGGAGTGTATAATCTCTTTCTGTAGACTCCAGCCATTGATGTCAACAACTACTGACTTATCGATAGCTACAAAAAATTCATCTGATATCACAACTACATGAACTGGTAAATTTATGTAAATTTCAACTTGTGAAAGGAAACTGACCACTTACATTGACATCTTCGTGGCGCAACTCGCTTACTCAGTCATTCGTTCGCTACTCAGTGAGTGTTGAATCAAGATGGTGGAAACACACCGCTGCTTTGCGCTCTAAATTTCTACAGTTACAGTTCAGATACAACTGCACGACATGATTTTGGTCTACACTGCGTCTCTGCACCTTCTACGGTGCAAAGGAATCGACGACGGTGGAAACAGTTTAAAGACAATGCTTGTTTATGGAAGGGCAAATCTGCGGATGACTCAAGTGTTCTCATTGAAGAGGAAGAACGTATTCAACACAATTTTTCACCCACTCGACATAAGTCAGTTCATCGTTCCAGCCAAGAGTTACTCATTCTTCGTTTCTGTGTCTGACGTGTTCAGTGTGTAACCTCCCCCTCACTTATCGACCTTAATGACAGTGAAAAATTAAACCGCGTATACCTAATGGAAATTTGGGAAAAGCAATCGTCACCGAAGTTAATTTGTCGGTAAAGAGGGAGGAAAGGGTTACATCCAAATGAAAGGAAAAATGCAAATGAAACTGGTGGAAATTAATTTTGAAAAGGGGTAAAGTTAATAAAGAAAGTAAATGTGCGGCCGTTACGTTAACAATAAACTGGCGGTAATTAGATATTTGAGATTTGGGGGAAATTACGGTCGCCAGTCCTAAGGACAATTACGATAGTAACTGAAAAAGAAAGGTTATTACACTTATAATTAGCACTAGAAGCGTGGCAATTGAAGGTTGACACGTGTAGTGTGAAAACTGAAAGTTTGTCAGAAGTAATAAATTTCGCTACACCCTGACTTAATTTAGCAAAAGAATTAATAAAACCGGAAAATCGAACGTTAATTTAGTGACTGAAGTTAATAGTGAGCTTTCTTTCAGAAGCACATCGAAATTCAGTAAAATACGGTTGGTCTTGGACTACCTCAACAATCACTTCAGAAGCTACTTGAATCTACGCAATTTAGAAATAAGAGATTTAACTTTGAACTTGAATTAAATGGTTCTGGAAATTAACAATAGTAAAATTTAGTACGTACCAAGCTGAGCTGCAGTCACAGGTAAGCTAAAATACGGTAACAAAACTCGCACTCTTAATTTGTGCTTGTGTAATCTAAATATTGTAGCCAGCTATGAATACCTTAACTGAACTTTGAAATTAAAGCGGTGAAATCGAATGATGCTGGCGTTTGAATTTCAACGACACTCGGGTTCATTTCGGAAAAGGAAGGGACCCTGCTTGGCAATGCAATTGGGACAATGAGCAACAAAGGTTCATGCTCAGTTGCTGTAATTTTGTGATGCAACAATTTTAAAAGCTGAGATCTGCCATACAGTTCTGAAACTTTACGTGCTTTTAGTCTTCCTTGTTGGTTGATTGAAGGTTTGAAGTCGTCGATCGAGGAGGTGGCGACAGTCACTCATTGTCGGCCGTCGCTGTTGCAGAAGCTGGATGTTGGCGCGCCTTCTTCTCGACACTGTCACCAGGCGAAACGGGCTCTTGATGTGCGCCAGCTAATGCTCCCCGTCCGCGACACCGTGTCAGAAACTAACATAGCAAGTCGAGCGCAATTACATGCTGCCAAACCCCGAAAGCGCGGCAACTCGCGGGAGCTTCACACAACACCTGCTCCACCGCACTACTCCAGCCAGACTCTGCGCTGCTCGCGCTCCACGCGACAGAGTTAACACTACCAAAGATCCTAAACACTTTGGTTCTCCACACGACCTATCGATGTATTCGTTCGATAGCATAGTTTTCCCTAGGCAAGACCCAGCGTAAAATACAAATAATATTTACAAAACAAACTAATTATACATCGACATAAATGCATATATATATATATATATATATATATATATATATATATATATATATATATATATATATACAAATAGTAAAACAATTACAATATATAAAGACACAGAAAAGTCATACCTTGAGGTAACAAAACAAGGAAAAAATTATAGTACAATAGATGGAAATAGGAGGATATGCATTTCCGGCGTACAAGTGGCGTCGTTTGTGTTTCAAACCTTACAGATATCAATTACTACTGCCCCTACTGGACAACAACTCGTTAAGGTTTTTTTGGTACATGGAAGATAACGATTAGCTTTCAGATATATAAGTGGACACTTGAACCACAACAACGCGGGAATATGGACACAGCAGCCAAATGGCATTGCCCAGCATGAGAAAGAGTCTCCTGAAATTGACGTGTTTTGCGTCGTTTCCGAGCAAAGTGTTACAGCAGTTCATTTTTCCTGCTCCGTCACCTGCACGTAAATGCAGAAGCTCCAGAATACTAGCAAAAGTATGTAACGATTTTGAGTATAGTCCGGATATTTTCATATGTCCACTGAAAGGTACGCTGAACATTTATGAAAGGTAAATGAAAACTTGATGCTAAACCTAACTGGATGAACACGTGTCTAAAGCATAGGTCCTTGTAAAATCTTAGGGTTATTTTGAAAATAAAAAAATAAAAAATTGTATTGTCAATCGTAAGACAGAGCACACCCCAAGTTCCTGTCTTCATTCATACAGCTGATTGAGCATTGTGAAATAGGAAAAAATATTTTTGAAACACTCTGTATTTGTCCATTATTCCCTACACTATTTGAGAATTATGATTGTCCATTGGGCCTTGTGGCTTCTGGTATTTCCGTGCAAAGGTATTTGTTTAATTTCGAAGGTGTAGTTGTTTGATTTCATATTAGTGCACACCAAAGATCCCCTACCTTGTGTATTCTTTTGGGTCACCCTAGTTGTGGCATCATCGTCTATCTCCACCTTACCAGGTAAGATCTGGGAAATATCCACGCCTATCTTTCCTAGGAAAGTGTCAAAAGGCTGTGCCCTTGATGATCACGATATTTTTGTACAACTACCTTAAGATTTCTCAGTTCTGATTTGTTCACTTCTGTACTGGGTAGGTGTCAATTCTGCGGAGAGCTCAAATGACAAATTCCACGCATTGTAAGGATAATTTATTCGAGTGATTTTTAAAGGGTGGCGCGGAAACGTTTAACTTGAAGAAGCTTAGATGATTCACTTCCGAGAAAAGGAGAGGTACAATGAATCTGGAACACACGGTATCAGGACCTCATCAAAAAAGAGACCTCTCTCTAAAATTAGCTACCTCGCGCGTTTCGCAGTAATTTATGTCGTGTAAAGGTGTGTGCAATAGCCAAGGCTTGATGGGATTTCGCGCTACGTCGGTGGAACAGCATTGGTCAGCAAACAGGTAAACACGGCAGTGTCAACAGCTGTGCCGCTTCAAACTTGCGGCGAGTGAAGGGTCGCAGTCGTGTTTGCTCACGAACCTACCACCGACGGCTAGTCTGCGGAATCACTTAACCACTTGTTAAACGGTAGGCTGAAATACTTAAGTTTTGGGACACATTCATGAAATATAAAATTGTCGTTTTCCTCAGAACTGACTCGTCATGGATGGAATTATCCTCGTTTTCTTTCTTTCCTTCCTTTCCCTCTGACTGCTTTGATGCGGACCGCCACGAATTACTCTTCTGTGCCAACATACCTAAATTATTTGTTGGATGTATTCCCATATCTCTCTTGTTCTACCGATTTTACCGTCTACGGCCCCCCGTAGCACCATGTAAGATTTTATCTCATGAGCTGTCATCCTGTCCCTCCTTCTTGTCAAGGTCTTCCATATATACCTATCATCGCTGAATCTGAGGAGGGTGTCTTCATTCCTTATCTTACCACAAACAATCCTGTTCGAGGAACATCCGCAACTGATCATTATAAAAGATGTTGAAAATACCGCTATAGTTGTAAAGTTACTTTGCGCTCTGCCCTCGTAGGTAGGACACCGCTCCTCGCACACGTCCACAACGTCCAAGTTACGGCATTTGGAGATGGGCGTATAAGAGCCCGAACCCGGTCGTGTGATAATGAAAGAGCATTACAACTGTAGCGGTATTTTCAACCTCTGGCCTTATCAATGTATCTAATTTTCAACATTCCGATTTTCCAATTTTCCATGTTTCAGTACCACATAATACTGTGCTCCAGACGTACTTTCCCAGAATTTTCGCCCCCCGGAATTAGCCGAGCGGTCTTAGCGCTGCAGTCATGGACTGTGCGGCTGGTCCCGGCGGAGGTTCGAGTCCTCCGTAGGGCATGGGTGTGTGTGTCTGTACTTAGGATAATTTAGGTTAAGTATTGTCTAAGATTAGGGACTGATGACCTCAGCAGTTAAGTCCCATAAGATTTCACACACATTTGATTTTTTTTTTTCAGAATTTTCTTCCTCAAATTAAGACGTATGTTTAGTACTAGTCGACTTCTCTTGGTCAGTAATGACCTTTCTGACAGTGCTAATCTGCTTTTTATGTCCCCCTTGCTTGTCCATCGTGAGATATTTTGCTGTCCACGTAGCAGAATTCCTTAACTTCGTCTGCTCCGTGATCCTCAATTCTGATGTTCAGTTTCTCGCTTTTCTCATTTCTGCTGTTTCTGTACTTTTTAGACTGTTTATTCCATCCAATAGCACCTGTGATTCTACTTCACTTTCACTGAGGATCGAAATGTCAGCAGCGAATCTTATTGACGTCTTTTGGCCCTGAATTTTCATACCACTCTTGAACCTTTCATTCATTTCCGTTATTGCTTCTTCGATGTATAGACCAAACACTAGACTAGCGAAATAATACAGGTTTCTTGGTCTTCCAGTCTTATCGTTCCCTCTTACTTCTTGTACATACTGCATATTTCCCGTCTCATCCTATAGCTTATCCATATTTTGTATAGAATTTCGAACATTATGCACCATTTCACTTTTACGAACGCTTTTTCCAGGTTGACAAATCCAATGAAAGTGCCTCGACTTTTCCTCAGTCTTACTCTCATTATTAACTGAGCTGTCACAACTGCCTCTCTGGTGCCTTTACTTTTCCTTAACCCAAACTGATCGTCATCTTAGAAATCCTCAGCTTTCTTTTCCATTCTTCTGTATATTATTCTTGTCATAAAGTTGTATGTGTGAACTAAGAAGCCGATTGTGCTGTGATTTCACACCTGTCGGCATTTGTTACCTTCGGAATAGTGTAGATGATATTTTTCTGGAAGTTAGATGGTATATCGCCAGTGTCATACATTCTGCACTCCATTGTGAATAGTAGTCCTGTTGCACTACCCCCAAACATTCTCCATATTTCGATGGAATATTGTCTACCCCTGATGCCTTCTTTGATCTTAAATCGTCCGAAGCTCATTAAGTCTGTTTTTAATACTGGATACGCTATCTCTTCCCTGTCGGCTTCCGTTACTCCTTCCATCATGTCACCTGACAACTCCTCCCCCTCATAGAGGCAGCTGGCCGGAGTGGCCGAGCGGTTCTTGGCGCTACAGTCTGGAACCGCGCGACCGCTACGATCGCAGGTTCGAATCCTGCCTCGGGCATGGATGTGTGTGATGTCCTTAGGTTAGTTAGGTTTAAGTAGCTCTAATTTCTAGGGGACTGATGACCCCAGGAGTTAAGTCCCATAGTGCTCAGAGCCAACCCTCATAGAGGCCTTCAATACACTCTTTCAACGTATCCGCTCTCTTATTTGCATTTAACAGCGAAATTCCTATTGCACTCATAGTTGCCACTCTTGCTCGTGTTACTGATATTCTTGCTACGCGTAAACAATGAACTGTTGTTCACAACGACTACGTGGCTCAAACGATGCACCGTGCACCCGAAGAAACTGTTCATTGAATGGCAGGTCCAGTGCTTTTACAGGAACATCCTGTCTTTCATTTTCTCTCAGTCCCATCTCCTGGGAGATTTCGTGTTATTGCTTTTCTTTTTCATCAATCTACCGACATCATATCTTGTGCCAGTCTTCAGGTATTTGTAATATATGTTTTAATCTCTGTCTCCCTAAACGTCTGTTTCCACTGGTACCATGGAAGCTGATTCCTGATACTTTAGCATGCGCCCTATCACCATATAAATAACTTTCTCTAGTTTGTACCCTCCTTACAGTCTTGTCTCGCCGATTTTGCAAATATTCTCCTGACTTCTCACAAGCCCAATTATTTTTCTATGCGCTTTTTTAACACATCCCAAACGCTTCGAGTTTGTTTTCTTTCTTTTTCTCTAGTTTTCTCACATTCAGTAATTATGTTCCATAACATACTGTACACAAAATCAAATTGTTGGATATTACTGTAACTTCAGAAAAGTTTACTTTAACGTCATGTGTAGTAACCTGGTACTTAGGTTATCTCCGACTGTTTTATGCTCCGGAAATTACCTGCAGCTTAGAAAAATCCAGTTTCTTCTTATGATGGCTGGTAGTATCTCAGCGAGTGGACTGGACGTGTCTTGCATGTAGGTGGCCACAGGATACTTTTCGCAGAACAAATAGTGCGAAGTTGTACAATTTAGAATGAGGGAGTCGTGACGATATGTTACAGACCAAGGTAGCTGAACTTAAGACGTACCACTTGTGACACACGATGCATTTTTACTTCTTTTTGTTGGAATATAAAGTAAAATGAGCCACTCGTGGTGATCTCTGAACTGTGCCATGTCGTGCTTCAAGGAAATCTGGAAGATATAATTGTTTACCGATATCAGATGAGAAGTTTGACACTTAACGTAGCCAATGGGTGTAGTATTGTTGACATCTTTTGAAAAAACAACAAAATCATCTGTTTAACTTTCGTGACACATTACAGTTGTGTGCGCAACCAATATAGGAACCTGTGTATGGTACTCTTCTGTATTTATTTACTCCTGTACTTGTGAAACGGGAAAATCCTTTGTCTGGATTCCAAACTATGTCATTATGAGCTTGCAATCAATGTTTTTATTTAATTTAATTTAATTTAATTTTATTTTATTTTATTTTATTTTATTTTATTTTATTTTGTGGAGAACCTCTTCATTTGTTTTCAGTCCACCTGATCTTCACCATCACTCTGTGGCATCAGTTCCCAAATTGTTCTATTCTTTCATTTTCTGGTTTTTACCACAGTCCACGAGTTGCTTCCATATAATGCTGTGCTCCAAACCATCATCCTCAGAAATTTCTTCCTCCAGTTAAGGCCTATGGTTGATACTAGTAGGCTTCTCCTGGCCAGGAATGCCTTTCTTGCCCGCATCTCGTGGTCGTGCGGTAGCGTTCTCGCTTCCCACGCCCGGGTTCCCGGGTTCGATTCCCGGCGGGGTCAGGGATTTTCTCTGCCTCGTGATGGCTGGGTGTTGTGTGCTGTCCTTAGGTTAGTTAGGTTTAAGTAGTTCTAAGTTCTAGGGGACTTATGACCACAGCAGTTGAGTCCCATAATGCTCAGAGCCATTTGAGCCAATGCCTTTCTTGCAACGTAATTCCGAAGACTGTATGAGCCAACAAGTGCCAGAGTTATCTCACAATCAGCATACAGCTCATGCCTCCAAGTTGCTGACAACAATAATACAAATAAAAATGGAAAAGAAACTATAGTATGATTTAGATGACGATCAGCTTGGCTTCAGGAAAGGCAAACGCACCAGAGAGAGAATTGTGAGACAGTGCCAAGTCATTCATTCCGACAATGATATCTTTTCCGATTTCTGCACATTTTTCATGTTTCCATTTGACTTAGCTTCCCTGCACTTGTAACGCTGCGCTAGTGCACACGATACTCCTTAAAGCCTGTACTATAGTAAGTTGACGGGCTTCACCTTAAGAGAGAGGATTTTTGTATAGACATTGACCGCGTGTACCTGAATGGAGGCAAATCAGACTTACACCCACTCAGTAATGAAAGAAATGAAATCAGAATATCGATTACACTAATTTATCGAAAATCAGAAGAAAAAAAATTATATGTACAATAGTACAGCGTTGTTGTTGTTACACATGCCCCTGTTTCCTGTAAATTTCACTAAGTGCAAATTTGATGGGAACACTAAATTTTATATTTATACAGTGGTTCTGAATCTTTGTGTGAATGTCCCATCAAAAATTTTATACCACAAACTTCCTTTCACTCACATTATTTAGGTCTATACTTTTTAACATATCAAGAACATTTACCTATCGTTTGCTTAAGTGCCTTTGGCACAGTCCGACCTCCTATCACAACATTATTTAAATAGCAATTTACTTATCATTATTAAATTTCTCAGAGAAATAAAAAATCAAAATCTGGAACACAAACACTTAGCTACAAAAGGAAATACAAATACCTATATACACTATAAGACAATTTGTTGCTGCCTGCATTGAATGGCAGTCCATTTCCTTACTTACTAATAAACACACAATAATATTCAGAAAATTACTACACATATTTGCTGCCTATTATTCAGATTTGGGCAGTCCATTTCGCATCTTTTTACCATATCACCTGTACCACACTTACAATTCTCCTTTGACTATTTATCTGCCCTCTTTGATTTTTGGCAGTCCTTTATATTATGACTCATATACTGCCCACTTTGGTTTTTGGCAGCCCTATCTTTTATCTGGCTTACAGCATTTATCCTTTCTTTTCAGCCCTTTTCTCCATACCTCTTTACATTTATAGTACATTTGGTAATCTGAAACTCATATAAGTACATTAACACACCGACATTGGTATACATACATTTACAAAGATTTGTTACATTTAGAATAAAATAGTTTCATCATTAGATACAGCATATTTACTGCAGATTGCTTTCTGATTGTACTTAGGTTACTCACTCCTAGGAACATACATTTTCAGGTCCACAACGTTTCTTACACCTAAAGGTCTCTTGGATTTTGGGTAGATCAGGTAGTAAGCATTATCGTGTGGAATGTTCTGTATTATATACGGTCTATTATAAATATATTTAAATTTGGAAATTTCATGGTTCAGTTCACTAGATTTTTCGTGGGTTTTTAAAAGAACAAAATCTCCAATTTTAAATTTTGAAACCTTCAGATTTTTATCATGTCTTTTAGATCCAGATTCAGCTTTTTGCTTTGCTCTTTTTCTGACTAATTCTTTCTTTTGACTCAACCCCAAGCTTGTACAAGGTGGAAACTCTAGTTTTTCCTCAATTAAACTTTTACTTCTGCTGCCTAACAAAATTTCTTCCGGTGGGAACCCAGTAGTTTCATGATGTACGGTCTTCATGACATTCTCAAAATCCGATATAAATCTACCCCAGACTCTAAACTATGCCCCTTCCTGTTTTTTCCACAACGCACCTTGGTCCATTGCGACATCGTCCCAAGATACGTTCCTGTCCTGTGAATCATTTATATCTGGTGGTTTCCTAGGTTTCTGGAGTTCAAAGTCTTTGCTTACTTGAACTCTTTGCAACAATAACACTGAGTCGTCCGGTGGCTCCTTTTTCCTGTGTTCAGTCTCAACATCTGGGTTTTGTTTTGAAACTTCGTCATCAATAGGTACAATATCGCAATTAGCTGTATTCCCATTATTTTCACTAGTACCGAAATACTCGTCATCTGAACTATCGTCCGAATCCGACCATTCTGGATCGCTTTCGGGTTCTAGCATAAAAGCTTTTCTGAGACAGGCACTACGTTCTTCCTCTGCCTCTTCCTCTTCCTCTCTGTATCACGTTGACGCGAAACCCATCGCCGTCATTTCTCTCGTCATTATTACGATTATTCCTGTTACTAAAATTTTGATAATTGGCACGACTTTCGCGCCAATGGTCTTCGTCTTCGACCCTTTCGAGAAATGCTTGGAAGCTGCGATGATTGCTTCCCACGTATCTCTTTGAATCTTCTGGAAGCTTTTTATATAGCTCCCATATGATTTCTGAATCGGATCTTCTTCCTCTTAAATGCGTCAACTTCCGGTACCAATATTCGCAGAAATCTTTCAAAGAATTCCTGCCCCTGTTATCATGAAGTTTGGCCATGATAAACTCGCGCCACAAATGATCCTGTTTTTGTTCGGACCAATATTCTTCCGTAAACTTTTGTTTAAATTCTTCGAACGTCATTTGTTCGGTATTCAAGTTAATTCCCCAGCGCTTAGCGTCACCTGCTAAGGCGCTAATTACTACGTTTATCTTTTCCTAACCAGACAAGTGTTCAGGAAACATCCTCTCGCAATTTTTGATGAAATCCAACGGATGCCATCCGTTATGTTTCTTGGCGGGATCCAAGCGTTCCTCACCTTCCAACAGCTTCGTAAGTGGTGTGCCATTACAGACAACACCAGGCCTATCTTTGATTTTATTCTCGAGATCGAAAATTTTGCCTTGAATTTTCGATGTATTTTGTTCACACTTTTGTACACATCCGGTTACTTTTTCGTCTAATTCTCTTTCAGTGTCTGAAGCTGCCTTTTTCAACTGTCAGATTCCGTGTTGACATTCGTTTACGATCTCAGTTTTGAGACCGAAAACTTTTTCGTCTACTTTTGTTTCAACCAGAGGCTCCACTTTCTCTTGGATGTTGAGAATTTCAACATCAAACCTACTGTTAATGTTGTCAATTTCCCCCTGCATAGTATCCATATTTTTATTAATTGTGTCAATTTCAAACTTCATAGTATTTACCACAGAAATTAAATTACCCACTTTTTGTTCTACCTGTTCTATTTGTTTACTAATTTTAATTCCTTGTTCTTTGACCTGTGCTTTAAGCTGACCAACTTGTGTTTTGAGCTGATGATCAACGTGTGTTTTAAGCTGACTAACCTGATTACTGACTTGTTTCTGAAGCTGATCATTCTGTGTTTTGAGTTCATCAACATGTGTTTTAAGCTGATCATTCTGTCCTGCAATTTGTTTGGTCAATTGTTCAAATAAATCGTTCATGCTTAAAATTTTCACACTGCCTTGTTCTACGAAATCGGTGTGTTCCGATCCTACATTAAAATTTTCTTTCTTTATTTCTGGTGAATCAAACATGTCAGTGGATTCGTTCACGTACCCACTATCATCTACAAAGTCATCCTCTACTTCCTGTTTTATCCCTTGCTTTGTTCGAGGCAATCTCGACATTTCAATCTGTTCGTTAACATGTTCGTGATATTGTATGTACGCCAATTGTCTACCACTAACGCCATCTGTTATCTGGCCGCTTAAACTCCTGCTATTGCCATGCGCATCTTCCATTACGCTCGGCACATCTACCGTGTCTACTTTCCTGTCCATACTGAACGCAAATTACGCCACACTACCGTACTTGACGTTCACTGCTATTTACTTTACTGAATAATATTGCAATTCGTGCCACTGAACATCCACTGTTCGGTATTCACATTAATTTGTGACCGACAACAACTGGATGTCCTGTCACCGGGAGCTACTTGTAACGCTGCGCTGGTGCTCACGATACTCCTTAAATGGTTCAAATGGCTCTGAGCACTATGCGACTTAACTTCTAAGGTCATCAGTCGCCTAGAACTTAGAGCTAATTAAACCTAACTAACCTAAGGACATCACACACATCCATGCCCGAGGCAGGATTCGAACCTGCGACCGAAGCGGTCGCGCGGTTCCAGACTGTAGCGCCTTTAACCGCTTGGCCACCACGGCCGGCACGATACTCCTTAAAGCCTGTACTATAGTAAGTTGACGGGCTTCACCTTAAGAGAAAGGATTTTAGTATAGACATTGACCGCGTGTACCTGAATGGAGGCAAATCAGACTTACACCCACTCAGTAATAACAACGATACGTCAAGCAAGTCCGAAATGCAACTACACGTCAGGACGGACAAGAAACAACGCAGAAGATGTTACCAATTTGTTAATAATACGGTCGCCAGCCTAATTAGGCATTAACTGAGTTTCTTCACTGTACAAGTTGATGTACGTCCGAGCATAACAACACGTAGTAACACTGCATAATATGGTAAATTTTAGAACCAGAAAAATTCTGAACTGATAATTTCACTTTCTGTACCAATATGGATAAACCATAAATACACAACATTACACTATAAGGTTTACCACGAAACTTCGTACTGTCTATTGATCTGATTAAAATCGGGCATAGGTTACCCTAGAAATAGCACTTTCGAAACACACACAATGTCAATTTTGATAAATGTAAAACACTGATAAATTTTGGTTTTTGTATTGGCTTTAACTTTGCTGGTCTAATCAGTTTAGAACACTTCAGAATTCAAATGAATAAGAAAGAGGGGGGGGGGACCCTGAAACTGTTACGATCACTGTATTAAAACAATTAATTTATTGAAATCATTAAGCACTCAAAGCACTATATGAGTTACTACTCTTTTTAGCTTATTTCCTGCTCATTTAATTACCATTATATCTGCCTCAAAATAATTAGCTTCATTACTAAAGCAATTTCAAAATTATCTTCCCACTTTGTTAGACCTTTGTTATTTACCTATAGATTCATTAACAAAACAATTCTTTAAACATCATTCTAACATAGCTAGGTCTGCAAGTAATTATTATTAACATAAACTTTAAATCTTCATCTCGGGACACTCGGATTACACAACATGTGGAAAGGACCCTGTCTAGGTTAGTTGTGAGGATAATTAAATGATACGACAGTTCTGGTAAAATTTAAGTTGTTATTGAACAGTATGGAACAAAAGTAACACTGGTCCACACGAATACAGTACTAAAAGTTTCAACCGGTTCGCATCGATGCGGCGGTCGGCAGGCAGCGAGATGGCGAGGCATAGGGCACGCGCACAATCACAGCAATGGCTCTTGATGTATCGGCACTTTGCTTCTTCTTAGCGTCGCAATTCTTTTCCATTTAGTGCCTATGGAATTTTGCCATGCTGTATAGGCGTCGGAACGGCACATCCGAGGCTCAATGAAACTACGTCTTCCAGGAGAGCCTCCTCGATCCAGAACGTGTGGCTCAGACCAATGCCCAACTCCGACTACTACTGCTGAGCCCGTTATGCCGTGCAGCGCCCGTGTGCATTTTCCCGCGCTCGCCTGCCATCCACCTTTTACCGTTCCCCTACAGACAGGGTATTCACCAGAGGTTTTGCATTCTACATATCCCAAGACATTGCCTACGTATGGACCAGACGCACAATTACAACTTTAACATCATACAACAGATTCAACGTTTCTTACATTTCAATTCTGTTACAATATTGTTTGACATTTGACATAATCATTGATATTCACATCGAAATTTGTTTACAGTTTTCTTAACACAATGACATGAAAAGAAAAGAAATGAAATCAGAATATCGATTACACTAATTTATCGAAAATAGAAGAAAAAAAATTATATGTACAATAGTACAGCGTTGTTGTTGTTGTTGTTACACACTTACTGTTATTTCATTCCTAAGTGACTTGCATTCCGCTCTTCCTAAATTTCTCTGAACATTTTACTTCCTTCTTCCATCGATCAACTGAAGTATTTCTTCTGTTACCCATCGTTTCTTCGCAGTTACCATCTTCGTATCTACCCCTGTTTTCTTCCAACTTCTGTGATTGCCCATTTTAGAGATTTCCATTGCTCTTCACCTGAACTGCCCCCTCATCTGTTCCTAAATGCAGTATTTGTAGACTCAGAGTACTTCAAGCGACCAAGTAGCTGGGGTCTCTTCCGTGACTTTTCATTCCTTAGTGCTTCCGTATCTCACTTCTTTGCGTAGTTATCCTTCTGACTAGTCTCAGATAATAAACAGAAGCACCTTATGAGAACGTCAAATTATGACTACCAGACGGTTATTTATGCACTGAGAAAGGCGTCAAAACCACGCAATCGACGTTTGTGTGGTGCATGTGGGCAAAACAAGATCTGCGGAACTATACAGTAATCCATTTGTGATCTAAGAATAAAATTTACTAGGATTACACAAAATTATGAAAGGTAAGTTCGCGTATCTGAAACATCAACCCCTAATAAAACCTATCACGCAACTAGCAGAGCAATGTTTACGACCAAGTAGCTGGGGTCTCTTCCGTTATCAGAGAGGACACCCATCAGAACCCGCACCTGCGGCCCTTGTGTAATAATTTGATGGCCTTCCTCTTCCGAAGCTAAAAGCCGAATCCCTTCTCCACGTACTATATGAGTTAGACTTTGGCTCTGCCTAAGAAACACCAATGTTCATTCGCTGACCAATAGCGTAACATGAAGAGCTGCTGCGTCAGTTGGGGACAGAGTTTATCATTTATCTACCTATCTACGTTAATCTCTAGCGTTTCCAATAGGGTGGACAGAAGCAGATATGTTGTTTTATATTGCTTCAGCCAGCACAGCACACGATTACGCAAATTAATTTCATTAAGTGAGTGACCGCGGAGCTCTGACAGGTTAACAATCGAAAGGAAGGAAAAAAAAAAAAAACTATTTTGCTATCTTCGGTTCGTATATCTTAATGTTGCCCGAGATTATCTAACCTGAGTCCGCCCCCGGTAGCTCAGTGGTCAGCGCGACAGACTGTCACTCCAAAGGGCCCGGGTTCGATTCCCGGCTGGGTCGGAGATTTTCTCCGCTCAGGGACTGGGTGTTGTGTTGTCCTAATCATCATCATTTCATCCCCATCGCCGCGCAAGTCGCCGAAGTGGCGTCAAATCGAAAGACTTGCACCAGGCAAGCGGTCTACCCGACGGGAGGCCCTCGTCACACAACATTTCATTTATCTAACCTGAAATCCCTCTCTCTCTCTTTCTCTCTCTCTCTCTCTCTCTCTCGTGTGTGTGTGTGTGTGTGTGTGTGTGTGTGTGTGTGTGTGTATTAGGTGCTCGCGTTAATGAAAATAGCCATAAATAACCCATCAGAACCTGAGAAGACTCATAATGCATAATGTCCATACCTACAACACTAGAAGAAGTGGCTTGATTACACGGTATTAAAGCTGTCAGTGACTAGTAAAGGATTTGAGTAGGAAACAATGGTTTTTTTTTGTTTGTTAAGCTTTCGCCTAAGTACATAAAATGTCGAACAGTTAGCAAAGCAAGTTTATTGTACCCTAAAATATCCTGGAAAACTTTTGGGCAGATGCAATTTTATTTACAAGCTGTTAGGCTGTTAAGTAGGAATCCTAGCACTGAATGTATCTGCTTGGTTAGGTTCGAAAAATAATATGTTCATTAATATAAATCCCGTAAACATGTCATGTCCTGTAAACTGACTCGTTCCACATCATTTTCCTAAGAAAAAAAATCGTTCAAATTTTCTCGGAACATGTAACTGATTATTGGTAGGTTGCTGTATTTCTTCACATAAAAAAAAAAGAACTGATGGCAAGAGAAATAAAGGAAGGTATGGAAGCGAAACAGGAGTGATGAGAATGCGCGCTAGGTAGGAGGAAGATGAACTTCACGGAGGAGACGTACGGCCAGTTCCGCTGTAAGACACGACTGGTCGGCGACATCGGAAACGTAACCCGCGCCGCGACAAACGTGGGGCGCCCGTCTCATGAATTGCTAATGCACAGGTTTCGGCGCGGCGCCGCGCAGCTACAATGCGGGTAACGAGGCGGCCAGTGGCGGCGGTGGCTGCGGCGGCGCCCCAGCACAGCACACAGCCCCGCTCGGCGGAAGCCGGCGGCGCTAATCGCCCACCCTCGGCCCACCCCCGCCGCGCTCAACTCCCCCCACTCCGCCCCTGGCGGAACTGTGCCACTCGAGCGCGCTCTCCTAACGGCGCCGCTTCCCGAACTCCGCCACCGCTTCTTGCCCCACGCTCTTTCTTTCCGGTCAAATATTAATGTTACACACTCTCCGTTGTTCTACTCTCCGCAAATAATAAAAAAGCCCTCGCAAGAGAAAAGTTTGTAGCTACTGTAAACTATTTTGTGTGTGTGTGCTCTCGTGTATTTTATACCTACAAAATGGAAGGCCGAAACGAGGCACTCATCAACAAGCTGAACTTCCTCCGTAACGCTCGCTAGAGGGCTTTATTCTGCCAGGGAGGCTACGATTTTAATTCTGTAACGGCAAAAAATTACACCACCAATGGATGCCTGGCAAGACAAAGAGAGGTTATGATATAAACTTCGAGATCAGTGGAAAAAAAATCAATGTGACTTGTAAATAATAGATTTCAGCTATCAGTCGTCCTTTTTAAATGTTATTGGCAGATCTAGATTTCTTCTTCTTCTTCTTCTTGCGTTACGGCCTCTGTAGGACCACGAGTAGCCCCTTCGTGGACTGCATTTTTCTCTTCTTCTCCCAGAACCTCTTCATTCTTTCTCTTCTTCTCTCCCGCTCTTCTTCCGAGATCTTCAGTTTCCGTTTCTCCTGGCGGCTCCACTGGTGACATTCTAATCTTTTCCTGTATTCTTCTCTGTCATTGATCTCCGGCATATTTGTCGGTGTATATTTGTTCCTCCAATTTTCCTTTCCTTCGACCTTGGTCTCCAATTCCAACCAGTCCTCCCGAAGTTCAACAATCCACTTGGTTCCTGTCTTTCCCCTTGTCCTCACTATTGTTTCCCACACTCTCTTCGCCATTCTGTCCATACTCATCCTAACTACAGGTCCAGCAAACCTTGCCCTTTTGAGTCTCATTTCCCCCGATATTGTTCTTAGGTTCCAGTACAAATCTTCCCTATGTCTTCGCATCCACCTCTCTCCGCCTCTTTTGGGACCTAGTATTTTTCTCAGTATTTTTCTCTCTTCTTTCTCTAGTTGAATAGAGAAACTAGCCATTCTCAATGCACTATCATTTTTGATCAATGCATGTAATGCCTGTTGGTCGGGCTTCATCCACAGTTCATTTATTACTACTCAAGTATTAAATTATTTAAAAATTCTTCTGTCAATATGTCGTGTCAGCATTTTGCAACCGTGACACATTAAACTCATGCTTCGATAGTATTCGCACATATCAGAACCTACCTTTATTGGAATAGGAAACTTTACATTAATCTGAAATCCGAAATTCGAGGATGTTTAACTTGTCTAATGTCTTGAATACCAGATTGACCAGTTCTGTCATTGCTTATCCTTCCAAGGATTCTGATTGATTGAGATGTTACAGGTGAATTATTGTAAAGTCCAAGCAGACCGATGGCACAAATGATGACTTGAGAAAAATAGGTAAGAAGAAATGCTTTGAAAATCTATAGTAGCAAGTCCAGTGCAGTTATCGGACCACCTATCAAAACGTGACGGACAATAGCAAGGGGATATGCAAGCAGAGAATAAACTAGAGAATGGGTACAACTAAGGTACCTGAAATCATTAAACAGATTGGTTATAAGAAAAGAAGAGGTAGACAGAAATAAACGAAAGGGCATGTCTACTGCTAAAGCTAATGCCACCCAACAGACTGCTAACAACAAGTCGTCGGTCGAAAGGAGGAATTATTAGATTGTGAATACTCTAATTTTAATTTGTCAACGATAATACTTCATGTATTGTCGATTATGTACGCCACGATCCTTAGGATCATAACATTATCTTTTAGGATTTAAATCAATTCAAGTACTTCCTTTGCGAAAGTCACATCAAATAAGTGCAGTAAAGACTAATCCATCCATGGAAGAAGTTACAAAAGCTGTTGGATTTGAGTGTTACCAGGTAAACAGAGGAGAAAGAGAAGACAGAGAGAAGAGAGGCGCATTACGTCACTGGTTGGCTTAGTTAGCGCGGAAGCATTATGAAGATCCCCAAGATACACCAACGGCAGGTGTTACACTAGAGGCGTCGCGGGCAGATTTACTGTTCAAATTCCGAGAGTAGGCGGCGCAGATAGTCAGGCTACACACTTGACGACAAAATCAGAGCACTTTTGTTCATCAGGGAGCTTTACATCATTCTTCCCACGTAGTGATTCCGTACTGACGAGGAAATGCGTCGAAAAATTATAGTGTTACTAGACGTTTGCGGAGTATAGACGTAGACGTAGATGCAGAAGTAGATTTAGATAGTGATGTAGACCTAACACGTGACTTCTCCTGAAACGTGCAAAGGGAACTGCTACGTTCTCCATGAGGTCTGCGGCATAATCTTATCTGTAAGATTCTGCACAACATAAATGTGGGTTTTCACACGACAAATCGTTGTACAGGGTGGACAGAAACAGTCTGAAAAGCTTGTGAGTATGTTGCAGGGTAGTCTGTTTTGCGAAATAATTGTTAAGAAAAAAATCGATATGTTGCACCGTCTCCGAGTTAATTAGCACTGCATTTAGCCCGTCAGGCCGCTAGGTGGGCACGTTCACCTTAGTGTTAATTACATATTATAAGCTATTTTTCATTTAGTAATAAATATGGACTTCTGAAGGTGGCAGGGGTAAAATACAGGGAGCGAAAGCCCATAGACAATTTGTACAGAAACCAGATGGCAGTTATAAAACTCGAGGGACATGAAAGGGAAGCAGGGGTTGGGAAGGGAGTGAGACAGGGTTGTAGCCTATCCCCGATGTTATTCAATCTGTATATTGAGCAAGCAGTAAAGGAAACAAAAGAAAAATTCGGAGTCTGTATTAAAATCCATGGAGAACAAATAAAAACTTTACGGTTCGCCGATGACATTGTAATTCTGTCAGAGACAGCAAAGGACTTGGAGGAGCAGTTGAACGCAATGGACAGTGTCTTGAAATGAGGATATAAGATGAACATCAACAAAAGCAAAATGAGGATAATGGAATGTAGTCCAGTTAACTCGGGTGATGCTGAGGGAATTAGATTAGAAAATGAGACAAAGTAGTAAAGGAGTTTTGCTATTTGGGGAGCAAAATAACTGATGATGGTCGAAGTAGAGAGGATATAAAATGTAGACTGGCAATGGCAAGGAAAGCGTTTCTGGAGAAGAGAAATCGGTTAACATCGAGTATGGATTTAAGCGTCCGGAAGCCGTTTCTGAAAGTATTTGTGTGGAGTGTAGTCATCTATGGAAGTGACACATGAACGAATAGTTTGGACAAGAAGAGAATAGAAGCTTTCGAAATGTGGTGCTACAGAAGAATGCTGAAGATTGGATGGGTAGATCACATAACTGACGAGGAGGTATTGAATAGAATTGGAGAGAAGAGGAGCTTGTGGCACAACTTGACTAGTAGAAGGGATCGGTTGGTAGGACATGTTCTGAGGCATCAAGGGATCACCAGTTTAGTATTGGAGGGCAGCATGGAGGGTAAAAATCGTAGAGGGAGACGAAGAGATGAATACACTAAGCAGATTCAGAAAGATGTAGACTGCAGTACGTACTGAGAGATGGTACAGCTTGCAAAGGATAGAGTAGCATGGAGAGCTGCATCAAACCAGTCTCAGGACTGAAGACCGCAACAACAACATGGACTTCGTTCTCTCATATTTGGGAATAGAAAGCAGATGATGGAAGCTAGTTTTCCGAAACACAAGATGTGGTGAATACATGAATTTAAAAAGTCGCAGGAGCATTAATTTTAGTTATCCTTCTTCGGCTACCCTGTCGTCATTATTCCTCCATTGACCCTTTCGGGATGGTCAAGATTTCCTTATGAGGTAACCTCTGTCGACGGGAAAACATCACATTCCCTACAGCACACAAATTTCATCTCGATTTCGAAGCAAGCTCCGCTGCAATGTGTCAGGTCATTCACCAAAGAAGAATTCTTTATAGTGGTCAATGAGTAGCTTGTCACATTGATTAATTGCCACTTCTTGATAGTCACATCCTTCTTATAAAGTTAGTAATTTGGTTGGTTCAAATGGCTCTGAGCACAATGGGACTTAACATCTGTGGTCATCAGTCCCCTAGAACTTAGAACTACTTAAACCTAAGTAACCTAAGGACACCACACACATCCATGCCCGAGGCAGGATTCGAACCTGCGACCTTTGCAGTCGCGCGGTTCAGAACTGAAGCGCCTAGACCCTCTCGGCCACCGCGGCCGGCTTTAGTGGTTTATTCAGCTGTTAGTTTAGTCATTTATTTAATACCCGGAGGACAGGCAGCTATACAGCATGCATGAACTTCAGCAATAAACACTCAGAGGCATCGCATGGGTGCTTGTCGCGTACTTCAGCGTACGCTAGCCACTATCTCCACTTACAAGAACATTCATGGATTAATTCGTACAATAAGCAAAATTCAAATAACGATGCGTTAAGATGTGAAGAGCGGAATATTATATTTACAGAAAGAGGTAAACAATTTTCCAAAAAAAATTTCGTGAGTTATGCAGCAATCTTAGCACATAGGACATATATATTACAGTGCTGTTTAGTATCTATTCTAGCAATGAGAGAGACTTTCTTTAGAGAAGTTGTTGATAAAGTTTATAGACTGAAGACGAATAAACCAAAGACCAATACTGAAATAATAAAAGAAGCACAGCGTTGCTTTATATGAGAAACAGGGGAACAGCAAAATTCTCTCCTTCGGTCATACTGACACAAAAATGTTGTCTCTCCCGTAAAACGGAAAGAAATACTTATCTTTCTGGCATTAAAAGTTATAACAACAGTCATGATTATTATTATTATTATTATTATTATTATTATTATTATTATTATTATGACGTAATAATTAGCAACGATTGTGATTACAGCTGAAAATATCTGATTCAGAATATATTTCTTTTATTCCCGCCAGGGGTCACAAAAGTTTTGGTCCTTAGACTTCTAGTTTCGGTCGGTAGTGATCACCTTCAGATATATGTTACTATAGGTCCTAATAAAGTTTTGAGACGATTGACGGAAATAAAAGAAATTTATTCCACACTTCCTGGATAAGAATTTCAATCGGCAGCTATATTGCAGTGTGTGAATATGTGTTTTTTTTATGATTATCACATGAGGGGCGTGAATTCTCACAATGAAATTTCTGTTGCAGGTAATTCATTATAACACCACAGAACTGCATCTCAACAACCATTAGTGTCTCTCCACCGATAAAGGTAATAAATGCGAGAGCTACATTGCCTTTTATCGTCGTATAACATATACGAGATACCTCTTGTCGTTAAAAATCATGTTTAATATTAACAGTGCGTTGTACTGCTTATGTTTTTACTCTTGTATTTTTAAGGGCCGTAATATTTTAAAAAATATCGATGTTAGCAAACGTAGGAAGCTTTTGATATCCACTAAGTACTCTTTTTGATCGGTTCATACTATTGTACAAATGGTGTACATGCGCGTATGAAGATAAGGCAAAAAATTATCGAATTCTGCACTAAACAAGGTGAAGAAATCTGTAGGAATAATTGTCCAGGATACCCCCTTTTTTGTAAAGTAATAAACTTTTATTTACAAATTAACAATACATTGATACGTATGAAGGTACCTTTAAGTTTCTAGTATATGTTTTCTGTTAGTTATGGACAGCCTTTTTCTTTCCTTTTGGTTGAGATTGTTTTCTGGTACACACATTTGTTTTTCAATTGTCTATTTGGTTATATTTGTTCGCTTGCAAATTGATTTATAATGTTACTGTAATTTTATTTTAGTTCTCAGCCTGTAGGTATGTATGGCAGAGGGACGTTGAGCTTTTCATTCTTTTCTTCTTTTCAGCTTTTGTTTGGGTTTTGATAATTTTATGGGTTGTTAATTCTGTAAGTTCAAAATTGCTGACTTAGGGGAGAGAGCTGGTGCCATAGTATGGCATCTCTTAAAAGTTAATTGTAGTTTTATCTTACTGGCTATGGCCTATATCTAAAAAACAATGATATATATACAAAAACAGGAAGGTAGCATTCTTAATTTACCGAGCTAATCGTGAAATGGTGGTTGAGAGAGAGAGAGAGAGAGAGAGAGAGAGAGAGAGAGAGAGGTACACATTTGAGACATATGGTATAAAAGGAGAAGAAGTCTTTGCAAATATTAATATTTGTATATGTCCACAAACACAGTTCTAGATAAACCTAACGTGATTATTGATAAGGGATTTTTATATTACTTGTGTAATCTTCTTCGTCGTGGCGACATATGTTTCACAGATTTATTTACACGTTATCTTGATGTACACTATACGTGGAGCACTAACAGAATACATCTAATATTATTAACATTTTTGTTTTCCCATTGGGGTGACTGTATTATTTGCTGTGTCGCACTGTTTCATACACGAGAACACTGTAGATTCACTGCACAATTTTTTTTTATACAAACACACTTTTTAACTTCAACTTATGGGCGTGTTGAAGGGTGGGAGAGCGTCTGCGGCAGCAAGGACGTGGGCGTGAGGGCTAGGGGTGGATGTGGTGTGGTGGCTGCGGCGGCGGCTGCTGGGGTTCGGCCGCCGTATTGCAAGTCTTTTCAGTTGACGCCAGTTCGGCGGCTCGCGTGTCAATGATGATGAAAATGATGACAAAATGATGGCGAAGGACACAACACACAGTCCCCTGCCGGGAATCGAACCTGGGCCCCCCTGCGTGATAAGCGGTAATGTTACCGCTTCCTCCGTGACTCAAAATGGAACAGCAGTACGCCCGTGCCCCATCCTTTCTTTCTTCCTACACTTTCCCGTTTTGCTACTGCACTACATTGAACTGAAACAGTGGAAAGGTTTCTTCATTGTACTGTCACTGGCTATGTCACAAGAACTGTGTTCGTCACATTGATAAAGCTGACTGGATAGCTGAACGGATAAACAAGTTTATATGTTCGAGTAAAACATAGATCCATAAGATTTTCACTAAGGCTGTACACATTTTACCCTAGAGCCAATACACTCATTTTGTTGTACGATTGGTGTTCAGTTTCCTTTTTTGTGCTTTTCTCGGTCAATGTCAGTTGAAAATAAGAGGAATTCGGTGTGGAATATCGTGGAATATTCCCGCTTCGGCCCCTGCAGTATCATGAAGTCCAGATACGTAACGGCACTGTACGTATCCTTCAAACTGACGTCTGTAACGGACGTGTGTTCCAAGCAGACAGCTGTCATTGCCCTTCTTTTGACGGAAAGTCAGACCGTCGCAGATTCTCATAACTGCTTGCAGAACGTTACGGAGACCTGGCAGCAAACAAAGGCACGGTGAGTCGATGGGAGATATGTCTGTCATCATTGCAACAACGTCGCACAAACTGTCCGATCTCCCGCCCGCCGGTCAGCCACACACAGCTGCGCCTCCTGCAATGTTGGAACGTGCGGACACTCTCATTCGAGTGAACTGACGGATCACAACAAACAACTCGCTGCTCACTGGACGTCTCTGTTAGTAGTGATGACGCGTCTGCGCACCCGAGAGGAGCACACAAGACTTCATCGAAATCTTCTTCCTCACCCACTTTACAGCATGAATCTCGCACCTTCGACTTCCCTATGTTTGGCCCAACGAAAGATGCAATCCGCAAGAAGCAGTACGAGGATAATGGGGTGGTTACTGGTCAGCAAGATTTTTGTTCCGACGTCGACGAGTAGAGTGGTACGTCAGATCATACAGGCACTCCAAATAACGTGGCGTAAAGCCGTCGCATTGAACAGAAGTTATGTTGAAAAATAGAGTTTTGTAGCCAAAACAGTGAGGAATAATATGGTGTATTGGAATCCTGAATAAACCCAAGCTGTGCCCAGAAAAAAAAAGTGTTGCATTACTTATTGAACGCCACTCCTACTTCATCGCTTTAAGAGACACAGCTGAAGCAAGGGCTCTTAATCTGCTACCCACGATACTGCATTTCACATTTACGGGTTATTCCTTTCAAAACATTTTGTACATGATCGTGGTGCATGAGACTTTGAAATGGTTGATACGTTAATAAAAGTAATTTTCAATCGAGGCAGGAATGTTTTGTATTACGAACATTATTGTGATCGCTATATGCGTTGATACTGTCGCCATTTCAAATGCTTCAAAGTCGACGAGTACCTGCACAGCACGTTTATCAAATATATCGCTTTTCGAATAGGTTCAGGATATGAATGCTTTACATTTTCCTTTTCGTCGAAATTACTAGCAAACATTATTCATGTATTAAGACCCACAAATAAGGTGCAGAAAGTCTTCCTGAAACACATCACGGCCATGTTTGGTTTCATGTCGAAAGGTTAACAGCGATTGCAGTACGTCGATTCTTTTTATCATACTGCAGTGTTATCATCAGAGACAATCTGTATACATTCATGTAACTAATATTTGGTGTTGCGGAGGTCACTTATTGTTCTTTGTGATCTACCCATAAGCCGGCACGGGGAGGATACAGTACCACAATTTTGTAGGTGTAATGTGTCTTTCACACTGACGTTGAGTTTGCGCTATTGTGAAACTTCCTGAAAACTTGGTAGAAGGTGAACATAAACTCCCTTCTTCACAGGTTCTGGTGGGTCCGTCGGTGGCGACCGACTGCCTAATTATCCCCATCAGTGGTGTCATTGGATGCGGTATGAAGTGACATTGGTCAGGACAATGCTGTCCTGACCGTCTTCAGTTTTCGTAACGTAGAACCGCTACTAGTCAAGTAGCTACTGTCAAGTAGCTCTTTTATTCGCATTATTAGGCTGAATCCACTCCTCTCCAGTCACCCCACCATAGAAAAATTATGGCAGTAGAGGGAATCGCTCCCAGATCCTCCGCATGTCAGTGAACCCCGCTGACCACTCAGCCACAGAGGATGACAAAAATTGTAGAAATTGTATTTAAAAAACAAAATGTATCAACGTAAAGTAGTCTTGATCGTATGTAGCTTAATCTTAGATTTGGTGATTGGTTTCATTCTCTTATGCGATAAAGAACGTAAAGGAAGATGAAAATCTAATGGTCAAGGGGGACTGGAATGTAGTTACAGCGGAAGGAGTAGAAGAAAGGGTTACAGGAGAATATGGCTTGGTACTATGAAAGAGAAAGGAGAAATATTATAGAATCAAGGAGGGGAGGTATATTTGAAAAAGGCCAGGAGGTAAGGGAAGATTACAGTTAGATTACGTCATGTTCAGGCAGAGATTCCGTAATTAGATACTGGATTGCAAGGCGTACCCAGGGGCAGATATAGACTCAGATCACAATTTAGTATTGATGAAGAGTAGGCAGATGTTTACGAGACCAGTTTGGAAGAATAAGTACGCAAAGAAGTTAGATAAGGAACTACTAAGGGGAAGAGACATTCTTGAAGTTCTCTAAGGCTATAGAAAATGCGATAAGGAATAACCCAGTGAGCAGTTCTGTTGAAGAGGAATGGGTAACAGAGGAAACACTTCAGCTGATCGATGAAAGAAGGAAGTACAAAAATGTTCAGGTAAACTCATGAATACAGTAATACAAGTCGCTGAGGAATGGAATAAATGGGAAGTGCAAGGAAGCAGAGACGAAACAGCTGCATGAAAAATGTCAGTAAATCGAAAAAGAAATGATTTTTAGAAGGACTGACTCGTCATACAGAAAATTCAAAACAACCTTCGGAGAAATTAAAAGCAAGGGTGATGACATCAAGAGTGCAATGGGAATTCTACTGTTAAATGCAGAAGAGAGAGCGGATGGGTGGAAAGAATACATTGTAGGTCTCTATGAGGGGGAAGACTTGTCTAACGTGATAGTAGAAGAAAGAGGAGATAGGCGCCCCACTATTAGAATCAGAATTTCAAAGGGCTTTGGAGGATTTAAGGTCAAATAAGGCAGAAGAGATACAAAATATGCCATCAGAATTTCTAAAATCATTGGGGGAAGTGGCAACAAGACGACTATTCTCGTTGACTTGTACAATGTTACATCTGGCGATATACGATCTGCTTTTCGAAAAATATCTCCCCAACAATTCCGAAGACTGAAAGAGCTGTCAGTTGCGAGAATTATTGCACAGTTTAACAACTCATGCTTCCAATTTTCTGATAAGAATATGTACAGAAGATAGGAAAAGGAAGTGCGTTAGATGATCAGGATGGCTTTAGA
This sequence comes from Schistocerca nitens, assembly GCF_023898315.1. Classification (NCBI taxonomy): domain Eukaryota; kingdom Metazoa; phylum Arthropoda; class Insecta; order Orthoptera; family Acrididae; genus Schistocerca; species Schistocerca nitens. The sequence continues at coordinate 688,270,982 of NC_064614.1, forward strand.
AAGGCTTCAAAGAGGCAATTAAGATGTTGCGGTTAATAATGAAAGCAAAACTGAAGAAAAATCAAGACACATTCATAGGATCTGTCGATCTGGAAAAAGCGTTTGACAACGTAAAATGGTGAAAAATGCTCGAAATACTGACGAAATTAGGGTAAACTGTAGTGAGAGACGGGTAATATACAGCTCGTACAAGAACCTAGAGCGAATAATAACAGTGGAAGATCAAGAACGAAGTCCTCAGATTAAAAGGAGTGTAAGACAGGGATGTAGTCTTTCGCCTTTACTTTTCAGTCTATATATCGAAGAAACAGTGATGGAAATAAAAGAAACGTTCAATAGTGGAATTAAATTATAAGGTGAAATGATATCATGATAAGATTCGCTGATGACAATGCAATCCTAAGTGAAGGTGAAGGATAATTACAGAATTTGTTGCCTGGAATGAAGAGACCAATGAGTACAGAATACGGGCTGAGAGTAAGTCGTAGAAAGACGAAGATAATGAGAAGTAGCAGAAATGAGAACAGCGCGAAACTTAACGTGAGTACTGGTGGTCACGAAGTAGATGAAGTGAAGGAATTCTGCTACCTAGGCAGCAAAAAACGCATGATGGACTGAGCAAGGTAACGTTTTCGAGTAGTGTTGGTAATTCATTGTTGCAAAAATCGGTGACACATATCACCTACTAATCCGTTTGGTAAAGAGAATGGTAGCATATATCTGTCACTGACAATTCCTGCCCGTAAACTGATTCTCAAGCGCTACTGCTGCATGATTGCTCGAGCACGTACATCAGCCGAAACATGCGTACTGTATTAATTTACTACGTCATCTCGTGTGAATCTGCTCCAAACGTAAACCAAATGAAGGCTGTGAACTGCAGATCTCGAACGGCACACATCTCAACACGTACAGGTTTTTGTACGTATCCTTATAAAAACTTCTCTTGCAGTTTTGACCAATACTACTACTGCAGAAATATCTGCCCCTCATAAGAGTCGTCAGGCCATTATCTCTTGGTTTTCGGCAGATAACTGCAGTTTCAATTTTGTAGTGTGTAATTCGAGGAAGCCCACCAAGTCCAATCACGTATTTCATGCGTGACCTAGTGTCGACAGAATGCATCGGTTTGTTTTCTTTTACGAACAAAACGATGTGTAAAGCGAAAATTTACGTGCCCTTTCCATAGAAATATCGCAGTATAGCCTGATGAGGTGTTCGCATTATTAGTATCTGTTAACAGGGACAGTGTAACACGAATAACAATCAGTACTTCAGCAGCGCGGCCGTGTGGCTTTAGCAATCCCAAAAGTTCGTCTGGCGACTCTGAAGACAGACACCCGCAATCACATACAGGGCGGTCAGAAACAGTCTGTAAAGCTTGAAAGGTTTTCGCACGGCAAGTTGCGCTTAGAAATAACTGTTAAGAAACATGTTGTTGCGTTGCGCCGTTTCCTAATTAACTAGAACTGTAGTTAGGCAATCAGATTGTTACGTGCAGAAATTCGAGCGGCCCGCTACAGACCGAACAAGAAAGAGACACAAAGATTGGCCATAGCACTGTAGTAACGACGGAACGCGAATCAATAAGATCAGCAGTCTCGTGCGCTATCGTCTATGCTATGAGCTGATGTTAATTATATCGATGGGCCCCTTGAATTTGCTTGCGCAACGGGCTTATTGGCTAACTGCGATGCTAATTAATTGGACATGGGGCAACGTATCGAATATTTTTCTTAACAACTGTTTTCAGCACAACCTACTCCGCAGCAGCCTTACAGTTTGTTTCTGACCAACGTGTGTGTGTGTGTGTGTGTGTGTGTGTGTGTGTGTGTGTGTGTGGACATTCAGATAAGACCAATTTAACTTGGGCAAAGATTCTGTTGTTTGTCAAGCACAGTTGCGCAAAAATACGATCTCTGTGGTCAGGACACTGCTAGTAATGGTAAAAGTGAAGCTCTGATGGTGGTCGTAAGTTGCTCTTCGGTCTCGTAGCTAAAAAATTTGCTCAGTCGATCAGAGCGTTATTTGCAAAAGGCATGGTTCGGGTTTAGAGTCGCAGATTCGTGCACAGTTTTAATCTGCGAAGAAGTTTTAGTTTTTCACCTGTAGGTGTAGCTAACTTAAAATTTATTTCTCAATGCGCAGTCCCATCACTGATGTAATAAGTCAAATGGCTCGCGAACATTCCACGTAATAGCTTCGTTGTACGGATTTGCTGTCATGATAAGCAAGCTAATTGGAAGACATTCATGATACGAACACGTACGTGTTCTTCTGGTGTCAGTATCCGAGGTATGAAGCCAGAACATTTTGGTACTAAGGTCGGTGTCCTCACGGAGCGGACCTTGGAGAGTCTCGTTTCGCTGTGGTCGGGCTGCGGTGACTCACAACTTGTGTAACCTGTTGCGAGAGACCACTGCCGTGTGACTCGTGTTTCACGACAGCTTTTCTTATACAGTGAATTACTTGCGCAACATATCGCTAGTTGCAGCCACTCCCCGTCACCTCGTCTGTTGCTTTTCTAAATATAGGTAACCGAAGCGAGGTGGTGCAGTGGTTACATAGTGGACTTGGATTAAGACGGAATGGAATTCAAATCCCCACCCAACCATCAGGCAAAATCTCTCTGTGGCTCCCCTGTATCGATTATGACGAATGCCTTGACGGCTCCTTCGAAAAGACAGGTCTTATTCTTTCCCATCAATCCCCAAACAGAGCTTGTGATCTTTTGAGTGCCTCGTCGTCCTCGGGACACTACACCCTACCCATCCGTTATTTCCGTTCAGTACAAGTAAAGGCGCAATACTGAAGAGTACAATTCTTCCCTACAGCTTTGTAACACTCCATTAGTTTCAGGTATTCTGTTTTCAGCGTAACTACTTACTCTTAGGCACAGGGTGACACAGAAAAACTGCAAACTCCTAAAACGTCCAATAAAAATCGAAAAACATGCAATAAAGATGTTTATTAACAGCAATTGAACCACTGAAACTTACAGTAATGCAAATTATCAATGTCTAAAACTTACGTCCCGTAGATGGCGTCCTCCCGTACGTCCAGATTCTTCCAATCAGCTTTCAGGTTCAAAAGTGGTTCAAATGGCTCTGAGCACTATGGGACTTAACATCTGTGGTCATCAGTCCCCTAGAACTTAGAACTACTTAAACGTAACTTACCTAAGGACATCACACACATCCATGTCCGAGGCAGGATTCGAACCTGCGACCGTAGCGGTCACGCGGTTCCAGACTGAAGCGTCTAGAACCGCACGGCCACATCGGCCGGCCTTTCAGGTTCCTCATTGAGTTCTGCAACATCTCTGGCGGACTATCACGAATTTCGTCTTGCGTTTTCCTTGTTTCAATTCCGAACAATACTCACACAGCAGCTATTGATTGCACTACAGTTTGTGATGTGGCGCCATCCTGCAGAAACCAGCTGTGGAATATTATTCAAAGCAGGTGTAACAAACGATTGCAACATCTCAACATAGTGATCCGCCGTGGCTACCTCTGTGATCTGCACTTCATTATCGTAAAAGGAAGTCCCTGTTAGCCGGTGTGACGGAACTGGACACCATACTATCACCTGGATGACATATAAAGAGCGTTCATTAACTCCATTATGTTTCCTGTGTAAGCGACAATGGTAGTTCTAATTATTCACATAACCTTTGAGATGAAAATGGGATCATCTGACTTCCAGAGCTTGTCCAGAAATCCATTGTCCTCGTTTATGTTTGTTATAATTCGCTGACAGAATTCTATCTGCAACTGTATAATCGTTCTTCAGTTGCTTCGCTATCTGCAGCTTGTTCGTATGAAATTTTAACTCAAAATGGAGAACTCTCTCTCTCCACACAACGCCCGGAGCTTCTTGTTTACAAATTTAAGCCTTAGGCTCTGCAAGATAAACGTGTACAGTTGGAGTGCGAGCCATTGTCGGTCAGTCGGTCATCACGACGGTTTCTTTCATAGAACAGATCCACTCTCTCCTAAATTTTTTCATCCAAGTGTTTCGAGGGAACCCAACGATGACCCTCTACGTTGAAAAAACCTCTAAACTCCCTCTGTGTACTTTCCAAACCGCCGTTGCTTTTTTAAAACATTTTACAACTGAACGTCCCTGTTATTCAGTGCTGGCAACAGTATATGGCTGCCACCAAGCATTTGAAAAGTTCCCGTTTTTTGCGTCATCGTGTATGTACTGCAGCTTCAGACACCATTTAATTCTATGGAATGTCACAATTCACCTCATCCTCAAGAAGAAATTTCATAGCGTCAGTGAGAATGTATTTTCAGAGCATTGAAATTTTTCGTATAATATCGACAGCTGGAAGACTGCTCATTCAACACGTTAATGTTATTTACTTGAATATGTATGGGCAGAGCGAACTTTTATGATGTGGAACGGGTCCCGTTACAGAATATGTATACATGTTTAGTGTTAACATATTATTTTTAGTCCTACTCATGCAACTACACTCTTTTACAACTGTCTAGGAGTATTTAAGTTAAATTCATCAAAGAAATAAAAAGAGTTGGGCAGGAAAAAGATTTTAAATTAGATTTAAAACTTGTTTCGTTACCTGTCACACATTTTATGTTATTGGGGAAATTATCAAAGCTTCTTGTAGCTGCATATTGACACTCCTTTCTGAGATACTGACAGCCTTAACAATGGATAATAAAAGTAGGCATGGGCAGCACTGTCCTCAAACTTTGGGATTATTTTTCACGAATTTCTTTAGTAAATATAGTTGTTGTGACGGAGCATTTAAAACGCCTAGCTCTTTGAAGAGGTACTTACATGACGTCCGTGGGTGAACAACACATACTAATCTTACATCTCGCTTTTGTGCAATCAGTAAGTTGTTTCTAACTTGTAAGCTATCCCAGAAAATTATTAGGTACGGCATTATTGATATGCAAAATATGTCAAGAGTTTGATGCATTGGTTTGAAAATTATTCTCTGTGACATTGAGTGGAAATATGCAAAATATAAAAAATAGCTTAAGAAGCTGAGCAGTATGCTTTTTCCAGTTCAAGTATTCATCAACATGTACACCCAAAAAGTTTGAGTATTATACTTTATTTACTGACTCCTGCTTTTACAGTACATCAATTGTTGCTATGACTATTTATTGTGCAGAACTAAATGTAGTGCGTTTTTTCAAAATTTATGGAGAGTCCATTTTCTGATAACTCCTCAACGATTCTTTGGAAAATATCTTTTAAATGCTCCACGTCCACTAGTCCTAGTAAGTTTACAATTTTTTCACCAGTTCTACACATTCTCAACCCATATTTACAGCACAGTAATGACAACAATAGTTACAGAGATTAACCTGAACGAAAGCACAAAAAAATGAAACTATCAATAAGCTTATGAAAACTGATGACTTTTAGTAGAATTCTCGGATGTTGGCCAATGTCACGTCGCTAGTTTTCCATAATATTTCGGCAAACGGACTCTTTACCATCTTCAGGTGATTACTGATGACTGCTACTCTACCCGTGAATTCTACAAGGTACGAGTATGCAGGGAAAAAAATTCAGATTGTATAAGACTGATGACCACGAGGTACATGAACTGAATGAATCATGCTATGTAGGAAGGAAAGTAAGACATGACCAACGAAGCAATGTGAGGTAACGGGCGAATTATGGCGCCCTGAAAATATTCCAAGTTGGCGTGGCCGGCCGCGCGGGATTAGCCGAGCGATCTAGGCCGCTGCAGTCATGGACTGTGCGGCTGGCCCGGCGGAGGTTCGCGTCCTCCCTCGGGCATGGGTGTGTGTCTGTCCTTCGGATAATTTAGGTTAAGTAGTGGGTAAGCTTAGGGACTGATGACCTTAGCAGTTAAGTCTCATAAAATTTAACACACATTTGAACTTTTTTTGGCGTGGCTACCCGGGCCGCTCCGCCTGCCGGGGCCCAGCAGCAAACACATGGTGCCGAACGTTAGCCGGACGAGGGGGGAGCGTCAGCGAGTGGTCCATCGAGCACGTGGCTGGGAATTCCTTGGTGACGCTGTGCGCCGAGAGGGCCAAAGATGGCGGATTTTGTGAAACCTTAATGGCAAAACATTTCACAGTTCGTATAGAAATTAATAGTAGCCAGATGAATCATGATACCTCAAAAAGAAACACGAACATTACTATTATCTGCACGACGATTCTGATTGTGTAATCAGATTTTCAATATCTTTATTAGTTCAAAGTTTAGTATCTGACAGTAAATTATAGAAGTACCACCCAGCGACAAATTTCCAAAATATATACGCTTCATCCGATTTCGTCGATCGACTTATCTTTAGAAAGCTATTAGTGTAAACCTACATTGGTATAAATTACAGGCATGTAACGTGAATAGTACATGAATTATTGGAGGTCAAAGTGGCCGATTACTATCGTTCGCGTCAGGCCATAAGTACTCCACAGTTACACAAAAATGGTAGCAGCACGGTTATAAATATATTTATTCATCTATGTATTTGTTTGTATACGATATATACTATTCTCGAAGAAATCAGTTAAATATTTACTTTGTTTTAGAAAGCTCAGAACCATTAGGCTACTGGCCTACCTTTTGTTGCTATTCATTTGATATATGTTTATTTAATTTGTTTAGATATTTAGTAATGTGTTAGAGCGTGTTTATGGTCCAGCCATAGGAATATTTATTTAATTTCAAGTTATTTAAATGTAAATCCAGTAGTTCGCATGTGTTTCAATATGTTCGTGAGCGTACGTTGGCTTGGAGACATGCAGGGAGTGCTCTAGCCAATCACAGTGCTCGTTACTAAGAGAGACGCATGAAGGCTGGGAAGGAGCATCGTTTACAGAGAGGACACGAGGTAGTTTGGAGCAGTGTGGCAGTGCGGGAGGTACGACACAGGACACGGGAAGTGCTGGACGCTACAGTCGGCGGAAAGGCTTGGGGTGTGGAGCAGTCTGCGCATGGTCGCGGAGCATAGAAATATTTCGGAGTGCCGACCTATGCTCTTGTGTGAATTCCGTGGCTTCTGCTGTGAAGACGTAGTATGCGTTCAGAAGTGAATATCTCTCTAGCTATGTTGTTGTTCATAACTAATTACGTGATGTAGGAATCCATTGCTTCCCTGTTATTCAACTTATATTTTACTTAATTGCTGGACCATTGACACCAATAAGTGTTTTACAGAAAGATACCGCATTCTCAAAAGTACTTCTACTATCGTACTCATCATTAAGATAGCACCTGCAGATTTCTATTTAATTGCAATCTTTCATTTATAATATACATGTTACATTCATAATTCGCAATTGCCGCGTGATAGAAACCTTCGACCATTCGATTCATGTTTGTATTCTTATCGTATACTCAGCAGTATTTGGCCTGTAATGCAGCAAATACGTTGGCCTCTAGACAACGAAAACAGCCAAAACTTTTAATATTTCAATTCTGAGTGGAAAGGTGCGTAGTTAAGGGTCATCACACCCTATTGCCTCATTCCATGTTGTCTGAAAGCCCGCAGCAAGGAGACATAAAAAAGAATAGAATAGCACAGGCAAAGAGGGCATTACTGGCCAAGAGAAGTTTACTGGTATCAAACATAGGCCTTAATTTCAGGAAGAAAATTCGGCGAATGTGGTCTGGAGTACTGCTACTATGGTTCCAGTATATTAGGACATGATTTTGTAAAACAGTTCTGAAGATGGTCATTACAGACCAAAACCGGTAGTCTAATGACAGAAGTTTGTGACCATAGACGTAAAGTAAAGGAAATTTATTCTGTTTTCGGGTAATTGTTCAGTTCGCGACTGTGTGGCAGCTTGTGAAGCTTTTAGTCAAATTAATCCCTACCGGAAATTGGCTTACGGCGCACGACTGCTACTATGTAGTCCCAGAAACCACAGAAAAATTTGGTCAATCCTGTCGAGAATAACAAGAAGAACAGTCATTCTTTGCCGACCGCGGTGGTCTCGCGGTTCTAGGCGCGCAGTCCGGAACCGTGCGACTGCTACGGTCGCAGGTTCGAATCCTGCCTCGGGCATGGATGTGTGTGATGTCCTTAGGTTAGTTAGGTTTAAGTAGTTCTAAGTTCTAGGGGACTGATGACCACAGCAGTTGAGTCCCATAGTGCTCAGAGCCATTTGAACCATTTTTTTTAGACCTACATTGTTCCGACCTTTTCCTCATGTTGAGCGGTCTCAAATCAATTATTTTGCAGGACATGCTGTCAGATCGTAACTACTTGATATTCTTTGTAGGTCATTCACTAAAGAGTCAGCTCAGAAATGTTGGTACTTGAGAGCGTTTGAAATCTCGGGTGTTAGGCGTGTTATGCTGTGTGAACAGCGAGATTCGGTGCCGTAAATAGCTCTCCCGGCGATCCCGTAGAAGAAGCGACTTTGCTGTCGTCAGCCCGGTGAGCAGGTAGATTCAATGACGCGCTTCGTTGGCTCGCATCGGCTGACGACCCGTGACACGGTTCAGGCGGCAGGCCTACTCACCGAGGGGTCGCCGGCCCGACTAATTCTGGAGGCGGAGCCGTCAATGCAGAGCCGGGCAGTGGGCGTGGCCGTGGCCGTCGCCGTGGCGTCCCATTCTCAAACGCGCACATTGATAGCACGCTTTTGTTCTCTTGTCTTAAACAATCTGAGGACAGTTTATCCAACAATAATGTCTTCAGTAAAATGGAACGAATAGAGAACATTCTTGACCCGACTATTATTCAGTACAACCACCACTCTCAGAAAAGCGGGACTTAGGGGATTTGTATAATAGTCTTCTCGTGTTTTTCTACAATATTACTGTCGTCCTACGCTTCCCTTCTTTAGATACAATGGGCGTGAGTTTTCACATATTTCCATTACATACTTTCTATGACCGTTATCGCTTAAAGCTTTTTGTAGCCTCCGGATTTCCAATGGCATGGGGAGCGGAGCTGGAAGTAGAACTTTCCTGGCCAAGAAAAAGTCATTCTACAACAGAAACAAAAATTTTATCTACCCAGGCCAGTATTGCATTTATAAAATACGAAGCACTAATAGCTGTCGAAGGCTTACAATCAAAAATACTGAAACGTCTCTGTTAGATTCTTTCTATACTATTGAACTTGTATTTCGTCCTGTCATGCTCAGTTATTTGTAATTTAGTATTGTAATTGGTGTTTTTTTCCATTAAGTGGTGCGCATTCCCATTAAAGTATCAATTTTTTCGAGTAGGCATCAGATCCTACGTACATTACCCTCATTTTCTGTTCCCAAATTTCCTTTCCCCGTTGTCATGTGAATGAATGATTGAGAGAATGTGTGTCTTGAATTTGTTTTATATACGGCAGCAGTACAGCATCTGTCTGTGAACTATGGTAACAACAGTGTAGCCAACGTAGCTTTCTCAGTTAAGGCAAAGAGACAGTAGTTAAGTTGGTGGCGGAAAGGACCCCTCTGGTCTCTTCCTGCTGCCTGGGGTAAGTTCGTTGCAGGGAGAGCGTGCTCTCGGCACTCGCGAAGGGACCTTTGGTGAGTGAAGACACTACTCTTAAGTGCGACTTGGCACTAATTAGTGTATTAATGAGTGACGGTGTGTAGCCATTGTAACTGATATACACGTTTAATCTGCTGTTCACCTTCCAGTTCGCAAATCGAATTTTTATATTTTTCAGAGTGTAGTCACGAGTATATTTTCTGAGTATATTTTCTGTATTTAGTAAGTTTATCCCATCCTTGCTTTGTGTAACAAGAAAACGTGTTATAGGAAGTTCGTTACTCAAGCACAGTTTTTAAATTCAATTGTCTGACTGTTGGTTCAATTGGAATGTATGTGTGTTTTATTTCTTCTACTTTTCGTTTCGTTTCAGTTTTAAGATAGTGTAGCTTTTTTCATGCCACGTGGTGGTAATTTCACCTTGTGAATAAGTTTTATTCTTAATTCTGCGTGATATTTTATTGCTATTTCTGTATATATGATTTACATTTGTGTTCTTGGTGTTTTGACAAGTCTTAATAATTTCGCTTTGTTCATCAATATTCACGACATTTGCGGGTGTTTCACGTCGCTGTAGCTTAATTTGATGTGCAAGACGGTGCAGATAAATTTCTTTGACGGATAGTGTTCGTAGTATTCTTATTCTAACCCCTCAGCTTCTGTCTTACTGTGCCTAGCAATGCATTTATCACCGCGCTATACCGCAGCACTCAGTATAATAATAAGTGAGTTAAAAATTAAGTGACAAGCAACGGCAGATCATAGTTTACAATTATCTTGTGAATTTTGAGTATGATGTTTTATTTTAATAAACTATGTTTCTCAGACAAACCCATGCCCTTTAAGTAAGATTATTTTTAATAGATCCCACGTGGTGTTTCTGAAGCGCAAAAGGCAGGCCATATGTTTGCAGACTTTGTCTGATTTTTGTTGAGGCTTAAGCTCCTACTTGCTCTGAATTATTTAAAGCATAATTATTAAAATTTTAATTAAATTGGTGTGGCGTCCCAGAAAAATTTTGTGGCACACAAAACTTACAGTAGACTGCATAGTTTTAAATTGGCTAACTTTCCAAAGTTTCTGTTTTCAAATAGTTCTGTAAATAACTATTCACCCACTAGTAACCATTTAACACGTCGTGCCAAAGAAAACCCAAATATGTTTACAACTGGACGGATAACCCATAAAACCGGGAGCTGTTTCCGGTCACTAGCATTGATCGTACACTGTGCCCGAATATCTGGCTAAGTTTCCACAATAACTGCTCGTACCATCACAAAAAATATTCATTAAAAACTAGGTATAACAGTTTTACCCAAAATCAACAGGACGAACACTTTCATGATTTCTTAAGCCCTAGAAGTATCTAAAAATTAATAAAGCATGAGCAAACATCAAATGATTGACCCACGGGGAATACCCAGAAAAGTTAAAGGAATCCAATTTCAGCTTTGTAAAATACACAAAACAATTAACTGTCTTATTAACCCTTGCAATACCAACAGGGGAGGGGGAATATTTTATGCACACCTCTTTTTATATTTTAATATAGTCATTTGCTTTATACTCCAAATCTTTGAAAAAATTTAGTAAATTTCCTTTACTTTACGTCTCTAGTCACAAGCTTTTTGTCAACAGATTACCGGTTTCGGTCTATAATGACCACCTTCAGATCTGCAGCAAAATATGGGAAAACATAAATACACTAGCAGACTATCTACAGCTTAAAACAGTAAAGTAGACCATAATGAAAAGTACTAGTGGCATACATATACATTTCTGCGCTTTAAGTATGAAGAGGCATAGCTGTTTTATAAAAACAATGTCCTAATGTACTACAGCCATAGTGACATCGTCACGTGTTAAATGCAAAATCAGCACCAGCATCGTCAGATATATATAAACAACAGCATATGCAAGAATCATCTTGTCAGCAGCACTACTGTTCAAAACAAACTGCCGTACAGTAACCACAAGATGACTCTTGCATATGCTGTTATTTGTATATATTTGACGATGTTGGTGCTGATTTTGCGTTTAACATTTGACAATGCCACTATGGCTCCAGTAGATTAAGACATTGTTTCTATAAAACAGACCTGAATATGGTAATTATAGACCGAAACCGGTAATGTGTTGACAAACAGTTTGTGACCATAGACGTAAAGTACAGGAAGTTTGTACTCAGTAACTCTTCAAGAAGTAAGTTGTTAATGTAAGTCAACAACAATTAACGAATTTTATTTTTTTCTAATTTTTTATGGTGCCCATAAAGTACCCCCATCTTCCTACCCTTGGTAATGCACATTAAGGAAAATGCGTTGGTTTCTCTAGGGTTTAGCACCTAAACATCCAGTACATAGAACATCAATTCTGAACATTAGGAAACATATGTTTAAGTTCATCAGCTAGTCAATCCTCAAAAACAGAAGAGGCCTCAATCCAAGCACACAGGCCTCTGCTACAACTAGAAGCAAAGGCAAGGCCGGACAAGTAATGCAACAGCCGAACAAATTGTTGCAGCAACTGATGTAGTTTGATAGCCCAAAAAAAGCGTGCAGGGTAAGATGCAACAGCCACGTTTTTCAGAATGTAAAAACGTCGGAAGCAAATGGTCAGGAATGTGCTCACTAATTTTAACTCCCCTGATGTTAGTAGCTGAAGCTCTTTCCTCGCCGGCTCGTGTGACCGAGCGGTTCTAGGCGCTTCAGTCTGGAACCGCGCGACCGCTACGGTCGCAGGTTCGAATCCTGCCGCGGGCATGAATGTGTGTGATGTCCTTAGGTTAGTTAGGTGTAAGTAGTTCTAAGTTCTAGGTGACTGATGACCTAAGATCTTAAGTCCCATCGTGGTCAGAGCCATTTGAACCATTTTGAACTCTCCTTCCTCAGTTCGTCCAGCCTCTGCCTGGCACTAGCCGTTGACCACATATTTTCGCAAAACCGAGTCCTGCCAGCAGGTCTGCCGCTTGCTTCGAGTCTGCAGAGCCCCGACGCGCTGCCCTCAGCAGGCGCTGCGTTGGCCTTCCACTCCAGTCCTCTAAAATCCTCGCAGGCGGACGGGTCGCGCCGTCTCATACAACGCAGCCAGATCTGTGGTTGGGTAACTACCGCAAATAGTAGTGGACAACGACTAGCGGTATGACATAGTTCTGAAATTACATTTTATAATCAAATTATGCGATTGACATTTTATGTAGCATCCTATGTCACATTTCGTTAATGTTGGATAGGTTTCTAAGGATTTTTTTGGTGGATAACTCCTTTCCAATGCTTTTGGGTCATCAGACTTGCCAAAGGTTTGATGCGCCCCATCAAGGTTTGATCTCTTGTGCCACACTCCTCATCTCAGAATAGCATCTGCAACCAACATTCATCAAGTAACAGCTTCCAGTATGAAATAATCTTGCTGACCAACATGAATGGGCCACTACCTCTTTCATTGGGTCAGTACAAGTATTTCACAGTGAAAGCTGTTATCTGAAAGATTTTAGTCGCAGGTGCTACTCTCCAATGAAGAGCTTGGTTGTAACAGGAGAGGAATTCGTGGCGAGTTCCATCACACAAGACAGACCACAAAAAAAGGAAAGGAAAGGGTTTGACAGTTCCTAGGTCATCCACCCTGTCCACACATCTGCCACTTAAAGTTGCTGAAGTGGAGCCCACGACCCTACGGTCGTCGATCTGTTTCTGGCTGCTTCTTGGTTTCGTTCTGGGACTCCAAGTGCCACTCTAGGCGACGGAATTAGATCCCAGCTTCAGGACAGCCTCTCTGCCACCCAGCCAGCGAATGGATGTAGTAGGTTGTTCCTCAGTGCGATACTATAGATGACAGGCAGATGTGCAGCGGTGATAGAACTAAAACAACAGCATGACTTCAGTAAAAGATGATTGAAACATTAATTACCAAATTCTTGTCGCACCTAAGTTGGAGCCGTGTGCTCATTACTGCTTTTTGCAGCAGTAAGTGGTGCGGCAGTTTCGGTCGTGATGGAAGAGCCGTCGTTAAAGAAGTTTCTTCTAGCGTTATGGCCTGAGGTGAAGCGATGGCTGTCTCTAGTCCAGCGTTAGCGAGCCCTTTCTCCATCTTAATAGCTCACTGGTCGCCACTTTGGAGGGCTTCAATGAGCGTTTTTACTGCCTACTTTTGACTGTGTCAGGGTTAGTAGGCAAGCGTTGACGCAATGCCTAGCCTAACAAGGTAGGTTTGAGAGACTGATGGGAGAGGGGGATTACAACCACATGTCTCCGCGCGTCAAAGAGATGAAAACTTCTTGGTTTTTGCATAACGTTCCAGGTGTTCAGCGTATGCACACAATTACTGAACTGTCATTTCTCCCATTTGATACTGAACAAGTGAACCAGTTGTTATCTCTTCGCTATTCCTGAAATGACGTTCGTGGTAACTATAAAGTAAACCTTACAACGTTTCAGAAACGACTGCGGGGAGATATTATCAGAAATTAATTCAGCTGTGACTAGACATAACGCTAAAAATTTTATGCTGTCGCAGACCCCGTAGTCTGGGTTGAGGTGCGAAGCGCCAAGTCAAGTGCGCTAGAGATGGCTGTGAATAGACGCTGATGGGGCGGGCGGTGGCGGCGCTGCATATTCATGCTGGGCGGCAAGTTGCGCGTTTAGCCAGCGGCCTGGGCCGCGCCGTGCACGCACTGGCGGACGGACAGCCCCGTCGCCCCGAATGACAACCAGGAGGGACCGGCGAGGCCACGCATTCGCCTCACGTCCGGGCCAGCAGGTAGATGCTGTGGGCGGCGGTGGTGTTGAGAGAGCGGGTGGGGGGGGGGGGGGGGCGGACAAGCGGATGTGCCGTGCACGCGTCCAGCGGCTGCCGTGCCGCTCAATAGCGCACGAGTCTGGGTCTGGGGTCTGGTACACACACATGAAGGCTCCCCATTTACCCATGGACGTGCAACTTACCACGTACACTGTTACCAAAAATCAGGAGTCAGAGACTCATAAAGCACAGATACACTACTGGCCATTAAAATTGCTGCACCAAGAAGAAATGCAGATGATAAACGGGTATTCATTGGACTAATATATTTCACTAGAACAGACATGTGATTACATTTTCACATAATTTGGGTGCATAGATCCGGAGAAATCAGTACCCAGAACAACGTCCTCTGGCCGTAATAACGGCCTTGCTACGCCTGGGCATTGAGTCAAACAGAGCTTGGATGACGTGTACAGGTACAGCTGCCCATGCAGCTTCAACACGATACCACAGTTCATCAAGAGTGGTGAATGGCGTATTGTGGCGAGCCAGTTGCTCGGCCACCATTGACCAGACGTTTTCAGTTGGTGAGAGATCTGGAGAATGTGCTGGCCAGGGCAGCAGTCGGTTCATTTTCTGTATCCAGAAAGGCCCGTACAGGACCTGCAACATGCGGTCGTGCATTATCCTGCTGAAATGTAGGGTTTCGCAGGGATCGAATGAAGGGTAGAGCCACGGGTCGTGACACATGTGAAATGTAACGTCCACTGTTCAAAGTGCCGTCAATGCGAGCAAGATGTGACCGAGACGTGTAACCAGTGGCACCCCATACCATCACGCCGGGTGATACGCCAGTATGGTGATAACGAATACACGCTTCCAATGTGCGTTCACCGCGATGTCGCCAAACACGGATGCGACCATCATGATGCTGTAAACAGAACCTGGATTCATCCGAAAAAATGACGTTTTGCCATTCGTGCACCTAGGTTCGTCGTTGAGTACACCATCGCAGGCGCTCCTGTCTGTGATGCAGCGTCAAGGATAACCGCAGCCATGGTCTCCGAGCTGGTAGTCCATACAGCAACAAACGTTGTCCAACTGTTCGTGCAGATGGTTGTTGTCTTGCAAACGTCCCCATATGTTGACTCAGGGATCCGTTACAGCCATGCGGATAAGATGTCTGTCATCTCGACTGCTAGTGATACGAGGCCGTTGGGATCCAGCACGGCGTTCCGTATCGCCCTTCTGAACCCACCGTTCCATATTCTGCTAACAGTCATTGGATCTCGACCAACGCGAGCAGCAATGTCGCGATACGATAAACGCCAATCGCGATAGGCCACAATCCGACCTTTATCAAAGTCGGAAACGTGATGGTAAGCATTTCTACTCCTTACACGAGGCATCACAACAACGTTTCACCAGGAAACGCCGGTCTACTGCTGTTTGTGTATGTGAAATCGGTTGGAAACGTTCCTCATGTCAGCACGTTGTAGGTGTCACCAACTTTGTGTGAATGCACTGAAAAACTAATCATTTGCATATCACAGCATCTCCTTCCTGTCGGCTAAATTTCGCGTCTGTAGCACCTCATCTTCGTGGTGTAGCAATTTTAATGGCCAGTTGTGTATTTGAGGAAACAGACAAATGGTTTTATTGGAATTCAGTCTCCATTAACCGTATAACATTTTCGACAATATTGATAGCCGCGCGGGTTGAGCCGAGCGGTCTAGGGCGCTGCAGTCATGGACTGTGCGGCTACTCCCGGCGGAGGTTCGAGTCCTCCCTTGGGCACGGGTGCGTGTGTGTGTTTGTCCTTAAGATAATTTAGGTTAAGTAGTGTGTAAGCTTAGGGACTGATGACCTTAGCAGTTAAGTCCCATAAGATTTCACACACATTTGAACATTTTTTTGACAATATTGATAAAGGTGCCGTTAATTGTCAACGAGATGATTTTTGAAATTACTTAATATGTTTGCAAAAGGCTTGTCTTTCAGGGATCGGTTGAAGCGAGGAAAGCAAGACAAGTTTGCAGGTTAACGTATCTCTAGAGTTTATGCTTAAAAACAGATAATACTTATTTGTAAATGTATGACAGGGAGCTGCTGGTCTTTTATTAGATCCCTAAGATTATTGATTTCGGTTAATCATCAGATAATGACGGTAGATGCTAGAGGGCACTAAAATAAATCAGTGGATAAAGTTGAAAATTTGTGCCAGACCGACAGTCGAAACCTGATTTTTCCTTCTCTCGCGAGCGGTCTCATAGAACGCCTCGGCCATCTGAGTCAGGTCCCTGATCGACCCAGATTTCCCTGATCGACCCAGATTTCCAACTTATCCACACGCTGCTGACGTAACTTCCCTGCCCTTTATCTTCACTAACTGTAGCGATCGCTAATTCCCCTACGAGTTTGGACTTGTTTGTGCGTCTGCGCAGATAGTATCACTGGCCGCCTCGCCCTAGTTACAGACATTGTACAGTCAGTTCTTTCGGACATGTCCGACACATGGCACAATTCACGACTGCTGAGTGTGACTAAGTACACGTAAGCCACACACTATTCTAAAGCAGCGTCCCGTCTAGAGTATGGTAGAGGGCATCGTGAAATACCGAGGTTTAATTGATGAAGTCCGCTGCATTCAACGCTTGATGGTTTTGTGGTCTGCTTTGTTCCACTAGCACGACTCATAGTTATTTAATGAATAAAGATTGATAAATCGGAATCTGTGCTTATCCTGTAAAAAGACCACAAATTCACAGTTTGTAAAAGAATACCCCACTAGTGTTTAGGCAGCTCATAATCTAATACTTCCGACAATGTTCACGCTTGGTGGTAATATCGGAAGGAACAAAGCACACCTTACCAGGCAACATTCAGTATACAAAATCACGGTATAAGGAACGAAAAAAGGAATCTCTGATCACTTGCCTAACATTAAAAATTGGAAATTTGCGGTGAGGTCTTATGGGACCAAACTGCTGAGGTCATCGGTCCCTAAGCTTACACACTACTTAACCTAACCTAAACTAACTTACGCCAAGGACAGCACACACAACCATGCGCGAAGGAGGACTCGAACATCCGACGGGGGCAGCCGCGCGGACTGTGACAAAGCGCCTCAGACCGCTCGGCTACCCAGCGTGGCCGCCTAACATTAGGTAGCTGTAATAGAATATACACTTTTGCAAGTTGAACTGTCTCATTCCGATACCTTGATCCATGACCTAACAGGACTGCTCGCGAGAGTGTGATTTACACTTACAAATTCTCCGCAACAGTGGCGACAGTGGGTGCCACAGAGTGGCTCCTCTCTAAGTCAAGTGGAGGGGAGGGACGCGCCGTTAACAGTAGGATGGCCAACCGCGCCCTGTGCCATTCCCTACTGCCAGCTTCAGTCGACAAGGCTCACCCACTAAGCCATTAACTCCGGTTTGTGTGGAAATATTTGAAATGCACTCATTCACATCGAGCCATGAGTGATCATTCACGAAACAAATGGTGAAATAAAAGGACTTACAAACTAAAATATATGAAGAGGTTGGTGTGTACTTCCTCCAGACGCTAGTCTGACTGAATGCGTGTTATGAATTCGCCACTAACGCCATATTAAGAGGTTTTATATTTATGCTGTTTACAAAACGAATCTAACGAGCACGTTTCAATATGAGTTTGGGAGTAATAATAGATGAAAATCTGAATTGGACAGAGCACGTAACTGCAGTGTGCAAAAAAGCATCAGCATCCCTTCATGTCCTACAAAAATATAAAAAACTCTTCCCTTTCGATCTGAAAAAGAAATTAGTACAAACGCTTATACTCCCAGTCATTGACTACAGCGATATTATCCTACAAGGCCTCTCTCAGGAAAATTCGCGACGTCTGGAACTGGTCATGAATGCCTGCATCCGATATATCTGTGACGTTCGACTTTTTGATCACATTTCACCAGCATATGCAAAATTGTCCTGGTTGCGTGCAGACAAACGCAGAGACTTGCATACACTCTGTCTCATTTATTGCCTTATAAATGTACACTGTCCCTCATATCTCTCCTCGTCCTTAACGCTTATGTCGGAACAAGATGACAAAAACACACGTTCCCATCATAATAAAATCCTCTCTGTTCCACTGCATCGCTCAGTCACCTTTTCCAAGTCCTTTACAGTAGCGGGAACCCGACTCTGGAATAGCCTCCCTCGTTACGTTAGAGAACTTAAAAACATGTCCGGCTTCAAAAAACAGTTAATGACGTATCTACTAAAGCAACAGTAATGCCTTCCTCTGTACATGAATGCACTTCACCTCATTACTTCCCTCTTTCGCCTTCCGTAAATCTCCCTTCCCCAAAACTCGCTATACTAGTAAACATCTACTTTACACACCAAGATATTAATGTACATCTTCACAAATCTTCATTACTATTTCCAATTTTTCTCATGGTTATCATTATTATTTGATTTTTTTACTGTTACTATTATTGCTTTTATCATAATATGTATATATAACACAAGTTGTAAAAACACTGCCAGTACTTATTTCATTAGGTCTTAGTCATTACTCTTTATTCATATTGTGACTACAGTAATCTACTTTTCTTATTTAAACTATTGTCATGATATAACTCTGATGTGTGAAATGCTGCGTGTGTGAAACACTGGTCCGATGTAAGAGAGGGCCTGATGGCCCTAATCTGATCAGGTTAAATAAATAAATAAATAAATAAAATAAATGTAATGAGGGTTTGTGTAGTGTAGTTTCTTCTCATCGTTTTGGAGGATTACGGAAATTTGTTCAACTTGTACAGGGCAGGGACAAATTTGGAAACAGCAGAAACATAACACAATACGATGTCTAATATTTTGTACAAGAGCTGTTTGCATTCAAAACTGCTTCCGCTAGATTCGGAGTGGATAGATAGAGCTCCTGTGTGGCTTTCAAGGGAATAGTGTACCAATTTTCCTGCAAAATATTGGCAAGTCAGCTAACAACGTTGAAGATGGATAGCGATGATGCACACTTCTTTAATGTTGCAACCTTATCACAGAAATACACTCATGTACACAGTTTAGAATGTGACAATGTTATGACAGTTGTTAAACGAACGCATCTCGTCCACAGAAAGTGAAATAATCCTAAACACAACAATGGTAAATTTTAACTAGAACTTTCTTTACATAATTATTCTTACGACTACGTTATGATGCTGGATAGTATTACGATAAATCATCCGATTCCGGTTCGAAGTTTGGTACTATTTAGGCCAGGAAACTTACAATGCCGTTGCATACACCAACCCCCAGGGCAGGTAACTGGGGGGTTAGCGGCCACGAGGCAGGAAAAATACCGCTGGCTGAACTTAACAAATAGAAACGAACTGGACGCGATATATAGTAATTGGTAGTCCAGGAAAGCTAATGATATCCGCCTTCTCCAAGCACTCTACTCGCAGCATTTTTGGTGATTGCGGGACTTCCTGTACACTTACCAATGGAACCTTCAACATCGTAGCGCGTCAGCAGTCGTTGGTTAATATATTAAAAAACTAGAAACCCGCCTCGATTGCGAAAATAGCACCTAGTGTTAACCTAGATTTCGGTGTAGATAACTACACCGTCTTCAGAACAATAAAACCCACAAGTGCCTAAGAAGACCTTTATCAATGATTAAAAGAACACCATAGCTGTACATTTATAAACGAAAAAAAGGCAAACACAAACAGTACATATGTACAAATTCTAAACCACTACTTAACTTAATGGTATAACCTCCACCTCACACCGGCCTATGTTCGATTGGCCATGACCCGCTATAAACTGCAGCTACAAATGGTCGCTCACTACACCGAAACCTAGGTGCTATTTTCGTAATCGAGGCGGGTTTCTAGTTTTTTAATATACTTACCAGTGGTCCTCGAGTGTTTTTAGCCGATGTCTGATGATGCTCCCGTGAGAGTGATTTGCGTCACAAATTAGAAAAATAAAGAACCATTTTTCAGCCGAGACTGCCTATTCTTTCTTACCTGTGGGTTGAGGGAAAAGTATTGGTTCATGGCGTTGTGAATGACACCAACAAATTGATGCTCCCACTTGAGGCGACCAGGTACTTGGCCGCGTTGTCCCAAAGCAGAGATGTTGTCCTAACGTTAGGAAGTAACAGTCCAACAGGCACCGCTATTCTTGGGATTGCAGCGGCCGGTGTCTTTGAACCCTTGAGGCGCAGGCACCTCTAAATTGTCAGATGTATAAGGTGTACACGCCCCCTGCTGACAGCACTGGAGGTATACGACGTTCATAGCAAGAGTATGTCGTGTTACAGACGTAGACCAGGTGGAATCAGACTGGCCTCGCCATATCCATTGCGTACCTCGTGTTCAAGAGTAGGGCAGAGCTCCCCCATTTCAGGTGAGCTTTGGATGATCTTATGAAATACGAGCTTGTATAAGGAGCCTCTTCCCAAAAGGTTCAAGACAACCGCCTTGAAGTACTCGGTCACGTCCAGCACCCGCTCTACGACGCACAGAAGCCGATGCGTCATCGTATCATCCGCGGGTCTAAAGGCTATGGTGAAGTAGCGAAGAAGAATGAAATACTTGTTCTGAGGGAAGACGTCAGTAGCTGCTACGGACACATTACTCACAAGCCACACTCGTTAACTGCTTCACGATTAGTTAAATACATACGAAGTAGGAAATGGAATGCAGAGAGTACTCAGGTGAATATATAAAAAACAGAGGTGATTAACAGTTTCGAGGAAGACTATGATCAATATGCAAACCAAATGACGATTTTTGATATCCATGTGACCAAGAATCTGGGAAAGGGAGGATAGTGCAGCAAGAGAGAGATCATGCGATAAGAGCTCATTAAAATCTATAGCCTAGTATATTCAGCACAAAGTTAAAGTGAAATCAGGTAAGTGAAGATCCAAGCAAACGTTTGAGAACGGAGATATTGCAATAGAAGTGTTAGTTGAAACATAACTGAAACAATGTGTTTGAGGGGTAGCACGGGTTAAAGTAAATTGCAGTTTGAGATAAGTAGTCAAGAAACTGTAGCTACTGACAAAGTAAGAGTAATTACAAAATGAACGTTTCACGCGACAACTGAGATTGTAGTGTATTGAAACTTACTGTTATACTGTGGGTCACACTTTTTTCACATTGCCTCATCCTACTGATAGCCACATCCTACTGATTTATATTCGAAAGTTCCTGGCATATTTAAACTTTATGCCAGAACGAGATTCGGAACTTAAACACAGAGTGTCATGGACGTTTCGATTACAGCTGAGCTAGCTAAGAACTAGAAACTACTCACTCCATACAGGGCAGCCAAGTCAGTTTGCTGAGAATTTAGGAGACTCATTACGGGTTTATAGCATGAGAAAGGAGCGCCCACTGTCTTGTAGGAAATCCAAAACGCGCAGCCAGCGGATTGTCGAAAGAGACGATTCTAGAGCAGAGAGAGGACGTCCGGACAACTTGATCAGAACTGAGTCCTTCAATAGGTTATCATTGCAAACTGAGAAATTGTTGATTTACTTACGGCCTTGCAGTTGGGCAGAGTTTCTTAAAATCGTCTTATTGGCTCACTGAAAGGCGCACTGACACAGAGCGGAAGAGAAAACGACTTTTCCTCCAGCTACCGAACAGAACACTTCTCCTCCGAGAGCCGACGAGGGATGCCTTCCTCTGCGTCAGCAGCCTCGGCACCTTTCCGTTACTTCAGCTCCACTAAGTGCAGCTGGCTAAGATGAAGCGGGCTTAGGCAAACGAGTGAAGTTATTGGTAGGCACAATGTTAGGAATGAGCAACAGTTTCACTCTTACTATTTCATGGAGAATATTAAGCAAGATTCAGTTTATTTCTTGATGTAGCGAGCATGTATGAGGTAACGAACCTTTCACCGTAACGACGCAATGACTGAGCAGGTACCGCGTGTTATTACTCGGACAGATGATTCAGGAGACAGTAACCTCATGTACCTCATTTATTCCGGTCTTTACCAAGACTAATGTTATTAATGTTCAACAATCATTTTTCCTGTATACTTGCCATTCCTGATCCTCAATCAGATCGTTTGAATTCATCTCGATGTTTTCTAACTGCAATTTGTAATAATTTGATGTGATTTGGAATCCTGTTTCATTTGGTGATTAGGTGACCTCCTTGGCACTAACTAAATATATTAATAGGTGTCGTCCCAAATCACATGTTTCATTAGGGCCATTTTCTGACAAGTATAACTGCTGCGCTCAATTCAAGTCACATGAGCCCATTGAAAACGGCTGTTTTAGACGCTTCTAGCATAAGCGAATAGACATAATAGTACTCATCATAAACAAATATTGATATCTTCATTTTAATAAGTGTTCTGTACAGTAAGAGCTACACGAATAGGTTCATATTACGTACGAACATTTCACCTAAGGAGAGCACGGAATTAAGTTAACAGTATTCAGCATAGGGCTGACTTGGTATTTAGTATCAGAATGCTTCAGTTAACCCTCGTCGAGATAATTTCATATACAGTCCTTCAAATTTTTCTGAAACGGTACATAAACAATCTGTTTATAAAGGAAAAAGTTGACTATTGAGACAATACTTCTACATACAGCAGTAGCGCATTAAGCATCAGTACACGTGTACCATGTACCACGTACTTTGTGTAGAAATGGAAATCGCGTCACAAATTTAGCCCAAAATATTTTAAAATCCTTTCTCACCCATAGCTTTGCCTAATAATGTTTGTAGCATTGTCTCACAAGTTTTTGTAGGTTGCATTCTGCCCTTACGATGTTACATAGGAAAACTAGTGGCTACTGAGATAATCGATTGTTCCGCTAAACATAAGAAACATTTGGTACATTAATACTGATTGTCAAACTTTTGCAACACGGTAATAGTTATCTAAAATATCGCCGGTGTTCGCCATTGTCTTATTTACAATCATGAAAAATAATACAAGTACTATTAAGAAGGTTAGTGAATGACTACTGTCTCTCTCTCTCTCTCTCTCTCTCTCTCACACACACACACACACACACACACACACAAGAGCGCGCGCGCACGCACACAAACACTATCTGTTTTTCTCTTTCTTGTTTGACTTCCACCCAACCGACCGTGATTGCGTATGCGTGTCTTGAAGAATGTGTTTCCTTCGTCTGTCTGCTCCTGTGTAAAAGACGCCTTTTACGATGAGACGGGAATGAGGTGACTAGAGTCACGCAAGTGCATTAAACTCTGTTGCCCGAGGGGTACGGGTTACCTCACGTAGCTGCACTGTGCACGCAAGAAATTTCTCCACTGGAGTCCAGCTCATCTGCACCAAAGAACAAAAAGAATTAGCTATCACTTCGTTTAAGAATCATTATAAAATTCCACCAAAATGATGGACAACCCACGAAATTCCTGAACCACAACGACCGGATGTGAATTCTCAACCTGGCCCCTTCTCAATACGGATTGACTGCCTTAATCGCTGTTCCATGTCATTTCGGATGAAGATAAAATTCAAAACTACGATTTCAAACAGCAAAGTCTACGCTTTTAACACTGTCGGACAGCCGCGCGCGTCATCGCGCCGCTTCCGGGACATGGGGAGGCGCGCCGGCCTCAGATCGCAGCCGCGCGGCGGATAAATGACGGCGGCTTGTGCCGGCCAGTGTCAATGTGATTTTTAGGCTATCTCCTCCTGGAGGAAGGGCTTAAATATAATGTAATGCCTAATGTCTCAGAGCCAGATGTAATTGTGAAACTAGTTATAGATCTTAAGATTGGACTAGATAGTATAAAAATGGAAAGTGCTCCACAAGTCAGATCAGCTCACGATGTTTTTAATATTATCAGTAAAAACAATTTTTCTTGTCAGCCCTCTAAAAATTCAAATGTTAAATTAATCAAAGGTATCAATGCCAAGTTAAAGCACAATGACGCCTTAGTTACTAAATCTGACAAAGGCAGTGCTATAATTGTCTCTAGTAACAATAAATATATCTGTAAAACCTTAGAATTTTTCGAGGCTAATAATGTATCTGAAATAGAGGAGGACCCTACTCCCGGTCTACAAAAAGAAATTAGATGTGTAGTAAATGAGCATAAACATTTGCTAAGGCCCTTTCAAAAGAAACAGTTGATAAACATGAACCCCCAGACTCCCAAACTTCGTTCTCAATTCAAAGTACATAAAATAAGCCACCCTATCCGTCCAATAGTAAACAGTATTAGTAGCGGATATCACGATTTAGCCAGGTTCCTTCACGACAAGATTAAAAAATCATACGTATGTCAGAATAATTATTCAGTAACGAATAGCCAGTCACTGATTAATAAAATAAAAAAAATGGAATGTAATCAGGAGACAAAGTTAATATCGTCCGACATTACTAACCTTTACACTAAAGTACCGGTCCTGTATACAGTAGAAATTGTGGAGAATAACCTTCGTACCTATAAAAAAGATATAACAGACGAACAGATTACTGATCTCATACGTTTGTTGTCAAAAAATGGTTCAAATGGCTCTGAGCACTATGGGACACAACATCTGTGGTCATCAGTCCCCTAGAACTTAGAACTACTTAAACCTAACTAACCTAAGGACATCACATAACACCCAGTTATCACGAGACAACGTTTGTTGTCATTGGTAGTAAAATATAACTACTTCGAGTTTCATGGCAAACTGTATAAACAGCTTGACGGCCTAGCAATGGGTAATCCGCTAGCGGGAATTTTAGCTGACATTTTCATCAATTCGCTCGAAGACAAATTCTTCAGTAGGTACGACTCCACAGAATTAGGTATTTTATCCTATTCACAATACGTAGATGACATTTTGATTATATACAATGGCACTAATGAAGTCGTAGATCAACTGTTCAATTTGTTCAATAACCTCCATGAAAAAATTAGTTTCACGTGTGAGTTACAAAATGAACGCCGCGAATTAAATTTCCTAGATCTGAAGTTGGCGATAGTACAGAATAATATAATTTTTGACTTTTTCGAAAACCCACGAGTACTGATCATACCGTACCTGCAAACTCGACACACCCTCAATTTCATAAGAAAGGTTTCTTTTCATTCAGCAATTCAAAATGGTTCAAATGGCTCTGAGCACTATGGGACTTAACATCTGAGGTCATCAGTCCCCTAGAGCATAGAACTACTTAAACCTAACTAACCTAAGGAAATCACACACATCCATGCCCGAGGCAGACTTCGAACCTGCGACCGTAGCGGTCGGGCAGTTCCAGACTGTAGCGCCTAGAAACGCTCGGCCACTCCGGCCGGCTTCAGCAATTCACCGTGCCGTGGTTACTCCCTTATCACCAGAAAAACTGCAGAAAGAAATTGATGTAATTAAGGCATTAGCATTTAATAACGGCTATGAACCCTCACTAGTGGAAAACATCCTTAAAGAAAAAACCAAAGAAAGAGTCACCAATTTAGGTATTGGTCAAACTAATAATAATGATAAAAAGTACATCTTAATACCCTTTTTTGGTAACATATCATATAGGATTCAGCGTCTGTTAGCTAAAAAATACGGCTCCACACACAATAATTTAGAAAAAAATTTAATTCATAGTCTAAAAGCTTCAAATTAACCTTTACGTGGCTCAGGGGTATATAACATTTCCTGTAATACATGTCCAGCATTTTATATTGGACAGACAGGCAGAGCTTTCAACGTAAGATACAAACAACATCTTTTGGGCAAAAAAGGCACTAATGTGCACAAACCAACATTTGCAGAAAGTCTTTTCATAACAGGGCGTAACCCTAAAGATTTAAACGAAATGACAATTCCTAGAGAAAAGAAATGGAGAAAACTTGATGTCTTGGAAGAATTTCAAATTTTCAGGCACACACCAAATAAAGATGACATTTTGAATGAACAAGTACAGTTAAAAAATAGAAATTTCTTTAATGCTTTTAAACCAGTGCTCTGTTTCATGATACTTATAATCCAGGTTCTCTCCTCCTTTTCAGAAACATTATTTTACCTCTATTAAGTTACGATCATTACCAGGTGACCTCTGTGCCCTAGTTATGCAAGCTTTGTTTTCAAATTTTATGTCGTATAATGAACTGATGTTCCTCATTACGTATGTAGTTCCAGTCGTACTTAACTCTAGTTCAACCTGTGCTACATAAAACGCAGCGAACTTTGTACTAATTTATCCCGTTTGAAGCTCATTTATAAATGTTACTCAGTAATTTGTAAAATTAATTTTTGTTAAAAGCCATATTGGCTATACGTGTGATTTACTTCATAAAATATGTAACATACAAAATTGTTTTGCTCACGTTACTAGAGGCCCACTTGTGGCGCGCCCTACATTACGTTTACTTGGCAGCGTGACTAGTTGCCACACAGTCTCTTCACACCACACCAGTGTTACTTACGTTTTAATGTTTTTCCTATTGAAGAACATTATGTTTTATATTTTAATGTATGACTTGAGTAACTCAGCTCTTAAATCACTGTACATCTTTGATGATGTGTTCTTCATGTAAGTGCTATTTACACTCGTTTATATTAATGTACTTTTATTAGATAAGAATTTAATCTGACATATTCATTTTACCCCCCCCCCCCCAAAAATTCTATAAGTCCCTCCGGATCCTTGAGCGTCATGCACTCCGCCTCACCTTCCGTATACGCCTCCCGTCCCCCACGTGGATCCTCTATGATCTCATTCCTTTCCCCCATCTGCTCCTATTCCTCGAACATATCCGGATCCTCTACACCTCCCGCCGTTTTGAACCCCCTCACCCCCTGGTTGCTCCTCTCCTCTCCCATCCCCGCCCCCTGCCACGTCTTCACCGTTCTGTCCCCCCTACTCTCCATCTCTACACCCTACATCTCCTTTCCCAAGGTGGCTTCCATCAACTCCCCCTCCCGGACGATGCCCTCTCTCCCTCCATTTATCCCTCCTATCAACTCTGATCCTCACTCCCCCTCCTTTCCTCTGTCCTTTCCCTGGGCTCCCTCTTTCCCCCCTTCCGTCCTGTTTTCTCCCCACTAAACCTCTCCCTACCTCCCTTCTCCTCCCCCCCCAAGTCCTTTTGTATTCCCCTCCTCTGCCTACCCTACTCCCTGTCGCGTCTGCCCCCCACCCCTCTTATGGGTCCTCATCCTCCATCAGCTCCTTTCCCGGTTCCCCCCTTCGCTTTTACTCTCCTTTCCCCCCTTTTTTGTTTTCCCATCATCTGTCCAGTTTCCCCCCCCCCCCCCCACCTGCTCTCGGCTGTGGTATGTCACATTTGCCAACTTTTTAGTGCAGTGTTCCAGTGACTATTCAGTGTTGTTCATCTTTCTCGTGTTGCGATCAGAAACCATGCTGTCGCTAGGTGTGAATTTTATGTCTTTTGCGAACAGAATCCAGACTGTCGCCGTGTTTTTTAATTGTCTGTCTATTGTTTTACTTGTCTGCTTCGTATGTATTTTATTAGCATCATCCTCCCTCTGTTCTTTGTTTTACGTTCCGCGATTTCTTTTCGCCATGTTACTCTTTAAGTCTCCGATTTTATCGCCTGTTTTTATTATTTATTCTCTTCATCTTTCTCACAAAGTCTGTAGGCTGAAGAGCGGCATACTAAGCTGCTGCCAGCCCGCCCCCTTCGGGGGGAATTGAAATTCAATAAAGAAAAAGAAATATTCATTTTATGTAATTACCTTACCTTCTGATGAAGTCTCCCTTAGAGGTGACGAAACCTGGTCAAGGTATATAAAAAACCTATGCAACCGGTTGGCTGACTTTTTACATATTTTTCAAATTTGTGTATACGGTTGCTGCAAATGTCGGTCATGTTCGAAGTTGCATATTTCCTATATTCGACAAATGAATGCCATGCTGGAACCCACGTCTGAGTTAGCCTATTCGCAAAAATTTTCACACAATGTAACAAGTCGCAGACATAAAGACCACGAAAGAGAAGAATGTATCTTCGCACCGCCACCATAAACCTCTTTCACTGATTGCGTATCTTTATCATATCCGCGTGAGTCACAACTCTTCCTTGCCACCACGCGCTGCCATTCACTAGCACTCGACTGCTGTCTTCTATGATTATAACATCCAATACCGGCGGATCACGTTGGCTTTGTACAATTTTAACTTGACGAATTTTACATGTAATACTGGGTACTGGTTGTACAGATATTCACGATGCCAGACAAAGTGATCATAGTCAGGGCTATAATGTTCGGTGGTATCTCAATTCATTTTTTAAGTGTATTTCTATCCGTACAACGTGCACAACAGTGCGGCACGTGAAACCGGCCGGTCATACGCAGCGATAATATTCCAGTGCGCGTCAATAATAATGGAAAGCGAGAAACGCCGTTCAAATAGTCGCGCACCAACTAACCATTTTCTCTGATGCACCGGCACTACGCGGAACTTCGTTGCTTAAGTTAGGTGCAGCCTCATACAGTGAAACTTGTGGAAACTAGTTGAGAAAAAGGCATCGTTGGGTGAACCCGTGTAGTGTGTGTGTCTGATAATGGCGTATCCGAGGTTGTTGCCGTAGCTGAAGCGTTCTTTCGCACTGGATCTTTAGTGAAAACAAAGAATTCGTTTTAGGTGATATTTTCAGGACGTTCGTGAAATCAAAAACCTCCATACACGAACTGCTTTAAAAATGGCGGCGTGCAGGATCAGTCCAAAATGCATCAAGGAACAGACCGCCACCTGTCTGCACACCTCAATTAAAGACGCAGTTACAGGAGATAATTAATCCTCCTAACTCAACTAGGATATTGGGTCAACAGGGGCATGCGAGTGAGTGAAGCTGTAGACGTGTCGTAAGGGGACTGAAGCTAAAACTGTACTGCGTAAGTGTTATGCAAGAACTGAAGAAGCCTGATCAGCAGAAGAGAGTGCATTTCTGTTCATGGCTGTTGAATAATACTGCCAGTGTAGTATCGGACCTATTAAGGCTCATTGTAAGTGATGACGCGTAGTTATACCTGTCTGGGTACATAAATTCCCAAAACAACCCGTATTGATCCACAGAAAATCCACATGCGGAACACCAGCTACCCTTGTATGACGAAAAGATTGGTGTTTGGTGTGCCATTTCAGGGGCACGCCTTGAGACGACAGTGAACAGTGAGGTTTATTTGGACATCCTAGAGGAGTTTAATTAAACTTGACAGAAGAGGAGCGTCAGTTATGTTACTTTCAGCAGGACGGTGTAACATGCCAAGCTGCATCATTTCCCAGTGCGCAAAGGATGGGTACACCAAAGAGGACAATAAACAAGTGCTTGTGGCCTCCTCGGTCAGCAGACTTGTCCACATGTGACATTTACTCATGGGGACTCTTAAAGCGAAAAGTATACGAAACAAATCCACACCCAATTGCAGGATCCAGGATGTTGTCAATAGGATCACAAACATAGAGGTTACAAGGGTACATGCGAATCTCCCCAAGCGCTCTCACATGTGTGCCGAAGTGGGTGGAGGACACTTTCAGCACCAACTGTGAAAGTGAGTAATCATATTCAATACGTTACATTTCATTTTAAGTTCATGTGCTGTCTTTACGGGCCGGTTTTACGTGCCGCTCACTGTATAATGTGTGGCTTCGAGGAAAGATTTTCTTGCACCTCTGATGACATGGAGATGCCTAAACTGAACAGATGTCAGCTAGTGGTTTTTTATTTTACTTCCGAGGTAGGAGAATTTCTCCTCTTTGTCTACCACCTCATTCTCCGAATTTTGATGTTGCCAACAATCTCATTTCTGTTGTTGCTCACTAATTTCCTTCTTTGGTTTACTCAGTTGTATGTAATTACGAATCCTAACATCAAGAAAAACACGTAGTCTGTTTTAGTTTTGATGTTCTTTTCGTGAATACCACAATGGTTCCTGGATAGCAAACGCAACAGTAAAATTATGTCGTCGCTTGCAACTTGTGATAATATTCTGATGAAACTCGTTGAAACTGGCTTCGGTATTGTGAAATGCTTTGGTGACTGTGTCGTAAGACATGAAATAGTTATTGTCCATGGACAATATACCATTTTCCCAAAATCGTTCCATTAGCGTTGTGACGACAGCTTCCTCCTCGAGTCTTCTCGAATAGGACCTGAAAGTTAAAATGGGAAGTGAGATTCTCACCAGAACCGGCGATGAAAGTAATCTATGGAAGATACTAAGTAGGAAGTTGACAGCCCTCATTTTGTCTCCTTCTTGGATCCCAATAATGTTGCAACTGTCGCTAATCTCAGTTCTGCTACTCCTCCCCTATCTCTCGTTTCTCTTTGATTTCCTCTTAATCTATTTCCGCTGCTCATTAAAATGTTCAACACAATCTTCAGTTCTTCCTTATTTTTAGTGTGAGTATTACCGTTCTTCGTGTTAACAGTGTCAAGATGGTAACAGTGCGCTTGGACTGCGAACATTCTGAAGCGTGTAAATGGCACTTTCCGCCCGCATCTCGTGGTCGTGCGGTAGCGTTCTCGCTTCCCACGCCCGGGTTCCCGGGTTCGATTCCCGGCGGGGTCAGGGATTTTCTCTACCTCGTGATGGCTGGGTGTTGTGTGCTGTCCTTAGGTTAGTTAGGTTTAAGTAGTTCTAAGTTCTAGGGGACTGATGACCATAGATGTTAAGTCCCATAGTGCTCAGAGCCATTTGAACCATTTTGGCACTTTCCAATGATTCAGTACATCAGCTTAGGTAGATCACTGAGCAAAATACAGTGACACGATGTTGCTGAGGAGGTCCCATACTCCGAGAGCGTAGGGGACGATGCGGGAGACCCGCACCGCCGACGAGGCAAGGTCCTAGCGAAGGTGGTTTGCCATTGCCTTCCTCCGACCGCAATAGGGATGAATGATGATGATGATGATGATGAAGGCGACACAACAACACCCAGTAATCTCAAGGCAGGGAAAATCTATGACCCCGCCGGAATCGAACCCGGGACCCCGTGCGCGGGAAGCGAGGACGCTACCGCAAGACCACGAGCTGCGGACTTAGCTGGTACCAAATAGCGATAAA
The DNA here is from genome assembly GCF_023898315.1 of Schistocerca nitens. Classification (NCBI taxonomy): domain Eukaryota; kingdom Metazoa; phylum Arthropoda; class Insecta; order Orthoptera; family Acrididae; genus Schistocerca; species Schistocerca nitens. Next base: position 688,302,226 of record NC_064614.1, read on the forward strand.
AATCGGTCAGTGATACCGGTAGCTAGTTTTACCCGAGAATGTTTGATGGTCTGTCTTGAGGTCTCCGTGGATTTTGCTCTTGCAATTTATTTTCGTTCGAAATGTTTAGTTTAGTTATCTCCACAATTCTCACCAAGCGACGTGGTGCAGTGTCCGCCTTAGGGAGGACAATGGTTCATTTCCCCAGCCATTCAGACTAAGGTTCTCCCGCTGTCTCCCTGTAAACGATTAAAGTTTTTTAAGGCCACGACTGTGTTCTTTGCCGCCATTTCCTAATCGGAGCTTGGGCTCTATTTCTTACGATATCTTCGCTGACGGAATCTTGAACCTGGCCATTCATATTGCGGACCTAGCGGGGTGACACAGTGGTTAGCAGACTGGTCACCCATTCTGGAAGGCGGGGTTCAAAGCTCCTCGCAGCCATCCAGATGTAGGTTTCCCATGATTTCCTTAAATCACACAAGGCAAATGTCTGGGTGGTTCCTTTGAAAAAGGTGCGGACGATTTCCTTCGTCGTTTCGTAGTCTGAGTTTGTGTTCCGTCTGTGATGAGCTCGTTGTCGGCGAGAAGGTAAAATCAAATCTCCTTTCCTTTCCTTCTTTTTTCATTTCGCGAAGCAGAAGGCACAGGATCGCATGCACCCAAAGAAATGATTTCAAGTGTATTCCGTTTACTATACTACATTCAAAGTATTGAAATTTTGGTAAATTTTGTAGAAAATGAAGTTTATGTCTTTGCCGTTTCTTTTGTATGTTAGGAATGTGAGACCAGTTGAACGACCCATACAGTACAATACGGCCTCTACTGGCCTGTGTCCGTGGCACAGCCAACCACTGGACCATATTTAATGGTAATTGCGTGAGGTGTCCGTAGATCTGCGTAAACCCATTAAGGAATTTAAGAGTCAATGCCAAAACGACTATCGAATTGACGTAACAAAATATGTCATTCATTCGAGCAGGTGAGACGTGTCCGTTGATCGATGGTCCAAACTCAATGATCCCACGCTCACTGCAGTCACTATTGACGATGTCGTTGGATAACCATCGGAACACAGAGGATTGTCTGCTGCGGAGAATGGCGTGCTCCGCAACACTTTTGCCAGCACAACCACTGTAATCTGCAACAGATCAATACGTATCCTACTTTACAGAGAGGACAAGCCTTTTACCTCCACGTCTCGTCATGAGGAGAAGTCGCCCAATACTTTGTCGCCTACTCATGTTTTCGTGTTCGTCTACCACTTGCTATAGATGCTCATGGCAGTAACACGCGAACAGCCGACTAACTTCGCCGTTGTCCAAACGCTTGTTCCCAAACACGATGTCATAAAAATTTTCCCTTTGTTGGACTCTGTTAGAGAATTTTCTTATTTGTGGACCGTACTGCCACTGGAATAATACGTTCCATGTGTAGCCGAGCACTGTTCTGTTGAGAAATGTTACTACGATAATGTCGCCTGAGAAGTAAAACGTAAGGCCGCAGCATTTCCGTGACGTACCGTTGTATCGTCAGAGTTCCCTCAATGACCACCAGCCGTCACTGGAGTCATACCCGATGGATTCCCACGTCATGACACCGCGAATCACACTGCGGCGCCTCTCCAAGGCGTTTGATGAATAGATCCTCTACCCTGCTCGCCACCACACCCGCCAACGATGGTCAACTGGGATAGAGCAGGAACACGATTCATGGTTGAACCAGGTAAAGTCATTCTTCAGCAGTTCACCCTTCCTTGCCACGGCACGACTTCGTACGCAGCCGTTCGTGTTGTGGTGTAATTGCAGATTCCACGTAAGACCAAAGTTCCCTAGTCCGGCTTCACCGGAAAATGGCGCAGGGTGACAGAATGTCACAGCATGATGTTAGAAAAACTTCGCTTACAGCTGGTAAAATTGTTATCTATTGAAAAACGACTGGCTTCGCAAATTTAAGGGGACCTCGACATGAAAATGACAAAAATAGAAAAAGAATTATCACCATCTGAAAGAAATTTCCCCCGTTTCCAAAAACGTGTGCATTATCAACTTTCAAATTGTTTATTTGCTCTTAAACGCTCTTTGAACAAAGGTCTGCACACCAGTCACGTCTCCTTTCAGTTCGCTGTTGCACTGCCACAGTCATGCAAACAATAAAGTAAATATACAGGGACTTTGCAGATACAAAATTATTAGGCAGATGTCTACAAGGCCACACACAGAACCATAATAAGAGTTTCAACAGTTGTGTGTGGCAACAAGTACCAAAAACAGTGATTGTTGGAAGGACGGTACTCAAAATTGGTGTGATGTATGCTATCATCTGTTTCAATGATGGTGCAATTAGCACGACAAAAATAACGGACAAATTGGTCATCTAACCAGGAAATAATATGATAGTTCCTCCGACTCCCATACATCGTCATCGAGTAGTTGAAGCTGACAGGCTGCGGAGTTTACCACTGAAGATTTCAGAGTAAGGAAAGGACTCCTGAAAAAGTGTAGAGGATAAAGAAACAACTGGCCAGCAAGAATATGCTGTTGCAATGTTCTGAAAGAGGCATTCGGTGAGTCAAAAGCACAATGAACAGTATTTTCTCATTTTCTCGAAACTACATTTTCCGAACCTTAGGTACATATATCTTCACTATGGTTTGAGCTATGTTCACCAAATTTCTCCCAAGTGAAGAATGGTATAGTCTCATTGTATTATGCCCAATACACTGCAGAAAATTTCTGTTTGTCATTCTTCATATAATATTAGCGGTAATTTCTGAGCAAAATAGTTATGTTGTATAATAAAGATGCACTACAAACTACAAAACGAGATGCATAATATATTCCTATGAATGTTGATAGCAGCCTGCCACAGTATGAATGCTGTTAGACTGATGATGATGCACCAGAAAATATTACCAGAAATGAAACGAGTGTGATAAAACCATCTATTAGCCAAAATGGTGTAATTCTTAAACTATAACTGACAATTTAATAAATTTCCTTGTACAGCTTCAATTAATGTCATTCAGTGTTGGTACAAAATCGCAGCTTCCTCCACATTGCAGGTCACGGGCAACGTGCACCGAAAACGAAGCATAAAAAAGCAGGCTATTCACGTCCACGTCCCCTTAAGCCGGATTATCAGGTTAACTTATATGGTAAAAGGCGAACAACAGTGTCACCACACTTTTTGATATTAAAATTAGTAAAGGAATACCTCAAATATACTTACAACTTTAAAACATCATAGGCACACCCATCACTCCTAGTCAAAATTTGCTATTCGGAGAATATCGTCAACACTTTCTTTTGGGTCACCAGTCTTCTGACTGGTTTGATGCGACCCGCCACGAATTCCTCTCCTGTGGCAGCCATGGAAGTCATTCCCTCATGTCTTAGCAGATGTCCTATCATCCTGTCCCTTATCCTTGTCAGTGTTTTCCATATATTCCTTTCCTCTCCGATTCTGCGCAGAACCTCCTCGTTCATTACCTTATCAGTCCACCTAATTATCGACATTCAACTATCTCAAATTCTTCGATTGTCTTCCTGTTCCGGTTTCTCATAGTCCATGTTTCACTAACACACAATGCTGTACTCCAGACGTACATTTTCCGAAATTTCTTCATCAAATCAAGGCCTATGTTTGATACTAGTAGACTTCTCGTGGTGACAAACGCCCTTTTTGCCATCGGTGGTCTGCTATTGATGTCCTCCTTGCTCCGCCCGTCATTGGTTATTTTGCTGCCCAGGTGGCAGAATTTCTTAACTTCATCTACTTCGTCACCATCAATCCTGATAAGTTCCTCGCTGCCCTCGTTTCTGGTAATTTTCATCACTTTCGTCTTTCTTCGATTTACTCTCAATCCACATGATGCACTCATTAGATTGTTCATTCCATGCAGCAGATCATGTACTTCCTCTTCACTTTCACTCAGGATAGCAGCGAATCATATCATTTACATTGAATTTTAATTCCACTCCTAAACTCGTGAACCTTTCCCTTATTCCCATCATTGCTTCTACGATGTACAGATCAAACAGTAGGGGCGAAAGACTACACTCCCGTCTTAGATCCTTCTTAATCCGAACACTTCGTTCTTGATCGTAACTCCTGGCTCTTGTACATATTGTGTATTACCCGTCTCTCATCTATAGCTTAGTACTATTTTTCTCAGAATGTCGAACATCTTGCACCATTTTACACTGTCGTACGCTTTTTCCAGGTTGACAAATGCTATGAATGTATGTTGTTTTTTCTTTAATCTTGCTGCCATTATCAACCGCAGTGTCAGAATTGACACCTCGTGTCTTCTAAAGCCACATTGGTCGCTGTTTGGCACATCCTCAGTTTTCTTTTCCATTATTCTGAGTATTATTCTTGTCAGCAACTTGTATGTAAGAGCTGTTAAGCTAACTGTGCAGTCATTCTCCCACATGTCAGCTCTTGCAGTCTTCGGAATTGTGTGGTTGATATTTTTCCGAAAGTCAAATGGTATGTGGCCAAACTAATACATTCTACACACCAACATGAATAGTCATTTTGTTGCCACTTCACCCAATGATTTTAGAAATTCTGATGGAATGTTATCTATCCCTTCTGTCTCATTTGGTGTTAAGTCCCCCAAAGATCTTTTAAATTCTGATTCTAATACTGGACCCTCTATCTCTTCTAAATCGATTCCTGATTCTTCTTTTATCATATCGCACAAATCCTCCCTCTCGTAGAGACCATCAATGAGCTTTTTCCATATATCGGTTGATTCCTCTGCTTTAACAGTGGAATTCACGTTGCACTCTTGGTGTTAGCGCCCTTGCTTTTAATTTCACTTAAGACTGTTTAAACTTTTGTATATGCTGAATCAGTCCTCCTGACAATCATTTCTTTTTCGATTTCTTCACATTTTTCATGCAACCATTTCATCTTAGCTTCCCTGCACTTCATATTTATTTCACTCCTCAGCCGCTTGTATTTCTCTTGTCCTGAGTTTCTCTGAACATTATTGTACTTCCTCCTTTCATTGATCAACTGAAGTCTTTCTTCGCAGTAACCTTCTTTGTACCGAGTTTTTCTTTCCAACATCTGTGATGGCCCATTTTAGAGATGCCCATTCCTCTTTAACTGTACTGACTGCTGAGCTATTCCTTATTGCTGTATCTGTAGCTTTAAAGATCTTCCAGTACATCTCGTCATTCCTTAGTACTTCCGTATCCCACTTCTTTGCGTATTGATTCTTCGTGACTAATATATTACAGTTCAGCCTACTCTTCATCATTACTAAATAGTGATCTGAGCCTATATCAGCTCATGGGTACGTCTTAAATCCAGTATCCGATTTCAGAATCTCTGTTTGACCATGATGTAATCTAACTGAAATCTTCCCATAACACCCGGCCTTTCTCAAGTATGCTTCCTCCTCTTGTGGTTGTTGAACAGAAAATTCGCTATTACTTGCTAGAATTTATTAAAAAACCCAATTAGCCTTTCTGCTCTCTCATTCCTTAACCCAAGCCCACATTCTCCGGTAACCTATTCTTCTACTTATTGCCCTAAAAATGCGTCCCAGTCCCCCATGACTATTAGATTTTCATCTCCCTTTAGGTGTTGTATTGCGCTTTCAGTATCCTCATGTACTTCCTCTATCTCCTCAGCTTCAGCTTCAGCTTGTGACGTCGGAATGTATGTCTGAACTATTGTTATCGGTGTTGGTTTGTTGTTGATTCTGATAAGAACAATCATATCACTGAACTGCTCACAGTAACACAATCTCTGCCCTACGTTCCTATTCATGACGAATCCTACACCCGTTGCACAATATTATGCTGCTGCTGATATTACCCTATACTCATCTGACCAGAGATCCTTATTTTCTTTCCATTTCACTGACCCCTACTATATCTAGATGGAGCCTTTGAATTTCCCTTCTTAGATTTTCTGTTTTCCCTACCACGTTCAAGCTTCTGACATTCTACGTCCCGATTAGTAGAACGTTATCCTGTCGTTGACTATTCAATCTTTTTTCAGGCCACGTGTCCTGTGGATACATGTTATGTGTCTTCAATGCAGTGGTCTCCATTGCATTCTGTATTCGCAATCCGTTGATCACTGCTGATTCTTCCGGATTTAGGGGTAGTTTCCCACACCTAGGGCAAGAGGATTCCCTGAACCTCTGTCCGGTCCTCCACCCTATTTTACAAGGCCGTTGGCTGAATGATGTCTACTTCTTATGCCGAAAGTCTTCGGCCGTCAATGCTGATTATTAATCAAAGCTTAAGCGTGGCGGGATTCGAACCCGGGACCAAGAGCGTTTTTAATACTAATCACAGTCGCTACCCCTACATCGCTGGCCTACGGCAAGTGAAAGGTAAAGAAGACATGCACCATTCTTTTAAATTTGCCTGGATCTAAAAAGAAAAAGAAAAATATTTTATAGTGAGCAGACGCTATTTTTCGAATTTTTTTCTTTTTTTAAATAAAGAGGCCGGATTGGGGATAAAGAACTGTAGCTGCTAACATGATTAGTCCTGGCACATGCAAACTACTATGTGGAAAGGATCAGGAGGCAGTGTCTTACCAGTGTGGCAGCAGGGCAGCTCAGTGCAGGCGAAGGCAAAGAGGATCGCACGAATGACTAATAGAGTAACTGGCTGGCGGAATGGAAGCTGTCCATGTGGGCAGTGTGATGTCATATGATTATGACTTGGTGCGCTGCGGCGCTACCTTTGTAAGCAAGAACAGTACCTAATCATACAAACAATCAAAATTAGCCAGAATACTGTGGTGCTTAATTCCAATTGGTTATTAAACGTGAAGTTTGCGTTTCCTTTTTTACGTCTAAAAATTGGCGCGTCTTATAATATAAGCAAAATATGGCTTCTTTCTTTTTTGTGAAGTACTTTTATTTTCTCCGAAGAGCTTGTGATGCTGTGGCCCTCATCACGTTATTGCGTTCTTAACGCAGATCGCGGATAATTTAAGTTAATGTGTTCCTGAAATCTTACTCGAAATGACCTACCAGGTTTTCCTGTGTATTTCTTAGGACAATCTGCATGTGATGCACTAGACTCCCACTTCATTACATTTGTTCACCACAGCTTTTTCCCTGTGCCTGAGTTTACTGCCTGGATCTGGAAAAGCCAAATATGATGGAATAATGTTTTTGGATCTCATACGTCTGCCAATTTTTCTTCGGATATTACACCCAGATATGGTATTCTATAAAAAATAGAGCGTTCCTTTGTCTGCACGGCTGGCCTAAGCGTTATAAAATTTGCCACTAATCCGCTATGGGAAGGAAGGTTTTATCTTTTTCAGTGTACTTCTATAAATTGCGTTAGTAAATTCTTGATACGCTGAATACTTTACAACCTGATTTTCAGCCACTTGAGCTTCTCTGGTAAGGGATACTTCATACATACGGTTTAACATGGCTCGGAATGCTACGAATTTATATTTCATAGGGCGACATGTATATGGCAAGATTGTCGTGGTTCGCTTTGTAAATATCGAAGCCTACATTTCCACTTTTACGATCAACTGGAGATCCAAAAACAAAATGTCATTCTCAAAGCGCTGCCCAGGGAACTGTATCTTTTGGTTCAAACCATTTAGATCCCGAAGAAACTTGTCACTTTGAACACTATTACCAGCATATAATATGAAAACATCGTCATAATATCTATCCCATAAAATAATTCCATGAAATAATCAAGTTAAGGGAATTTTGTACTAAATTCTTGCTCAAAGTTGGTCATAAAAATATTTGATATGCATTAAGCAAGTGGACAACCCATGCCTAAGCGTTCTTGTTGTGATTAAAAAACATCCCCGAATTTAAAATATTTAAAAGAAAAAACTATTTTTAATGAATCCAACATTTCTTCCACCTCCTTAGATGGTCTCTCTGGAAAGCTACTCAGATTCTCCGCGATAATACTTTTCATCTTAATAATAGTATATTAGCATACATGTTATTGACGTCGGATGTCATACGTGTTGTTGGCTGTATGAGTACATCCTGCAAATTGTTTACAAGTTATTTCCTATTTTGTATACTGAAATTAGTAGCGCCGGAAATGTTTGTTGAGTTATTCTGCAAGCAGCTTTTCTACTTCATAAGCTGCCTCCTTCTCGTCACCCCTTAGCATTCATAACCGGTCGTAACGGTTTACCTGTTTTGTGAAGCTTTACAGTACCACGTAATTTTTGTGCTGTTGGGTGCATTAATAAGTCATTTTTTCAGTTTTATTAGGAAACATTTCAGATTTACTAAATGCCTTTTTTATGTTCACTACTTAATTTGTAGTTAAATAATATCTAATTTTCATTACATTATTAAGCTCAATAATTTTTTATATTTACTTCTGTAGCCCACCTTTAAGATTACTACCGCTGACTTAGTTTTGTCATCCTGTACTGCGAGTCCTCGATGTTCTGATGAGTTACTATTAACTGATCTTATAACAACGCTGTCCGAGTTTTCATTCTCTGCTTTTGATTTCGCATCCTTTCCTGCTTAGATATAAGCTGATCGACCGCAACTTCATTACGCTCTGCAGTAGATAGTCGAGCACCATCCAAAGCGGTCACCGTATGAGCTACTGGTCCCTGAGACCATGCTGTTTGCAAATTGTAGGATAAAGCTTTTTATAAAAGCATCTCCTCTATCTTATCGAACGTAAGGTTAGTTAGGTTGCATAACCTAGGTGCAAAATGAAAATAACTTTTTGTAGGTTCCTACTTCTTAACCTATTCATATTCTCGGGATAAGCTTTTTCTATTTCCTTTGATGTGAGGATGATAATTTCAGCCTCATCTGAGATGTATGATAAGCCACATGCTCGTATGCTATATCAAACTGATCACCAGCAACTTGCTTAGCGAAAGCCAGTTGTGCCACGTATAGCTTCCTATTAATCAAAACTTTCTTGGTATTCAATGCTCTTATCCCATTAGCAATACAGGGTGTCCGAAAAGTCTTTCCGTGATTACATAAATTGATAACTCCGGCTAGAAGTAAGATACAAATATGAAACTGGTGTCTAATTGTTTACAAACTATCAAAGTTTTTTTCACACATCAGTAAACTTCCACAGGAGCACTCTTGGTAGCACGTAGCACATCTAGGCAATATTCAATTTCCGTCCACACATTAGCCAACATCACTGGAGGGATCGATTCAACGACTGTGGTTATCCGTTGCCGCAGGGTTTCAGGATCTGGTACACGTTTTCGGTAGACCTCGTCCTTGACATGACCCCATAAAAAGAAGTCTAATGGGATTATGTCAGGAGAGCGTGGAGGCCAAAGCGTTGGCCCATCACGACCAATCCATCGCCCAGGAAAGGTCATATCGAGAAAGGCACGGACGTCAAAACCCCAATGAGGCGGTGCACCGCCTTGATGAAACAAGACATCGGGGTGATACTGAAGCAGCTGAGGAACAGCATACAGTTGCAACATGTCCGGATAAACTGCAGATGTGGTGGTAGCCTCAGCGAAGAAGAATGGCCTGATAATTCGATCGTGCAATAGCGCGCCAAACATCACCTTTGGACTGCCTCTGGTGCACTCCATGACCTCGCCAGTGGGTTGTGAACCCCAAATGCGCACATTATGGCGATTCACTACTCCACTGACAAAAAAGGTCGCTTCGTCGGAAAAGGCAATTCTTCTGAGATAACCATCATCGTCCTCAATACGTGATAGCATTTCGACCGCAAAGTCATATCGACGTGTACTGTCATTGGGCAACAAGGCCTGAACGATTTACACTTTCTATGCACGAAACAATAAACGTTTGTTTAAAATGTCATGGAGAGAGCTTTTTGGCATCTGTAATTCACGTGAGGCCCTGCGTACCGATTTCTTCGGACTTCGCAGAAAAGACTGCCTTACAGCTTTCACCCTGTCTGCTGAGGTTCTTGGTCTACCAGACCTCAGAAGGTCAGCAACCGATCCTGTGACCTCTCATACCAGGCTTTAATGCTCTTGACATCAGGTGGATTCCTTCCAAATGTTGTCTGGAGGTGTCTCTGCACTGTGGTTGGTGATCGTGTCTCATGGTACCACAGGACACACTGTGCCTTCTCCTGATTGGTTAACATGGCTTCTTGGGCCCTGCACCTCATCCACCACTTACGTACTGCGAACCTACAACAGAGAAAAAACTTTGATAGTTGTAAACAATTCGACACAAGTTTCATATTTGTATCTTTCTTCTAGCCTGAGTTGTCAATTTATGTAATCAGGGAATGACTTGTCGGACACCCTGAAGGCAAATTTTAAAGAATGATGCATGTCTTCCTTACCTTTCGCTCGCCATAGTATTGGAGATATTGTCTGAATAGTAAATTTCGATTAGGAGCGATGGGTATGTATAAGACTTTTGAACGTTGTGAATATATGTTAGAGATTCCTTTACTAATTTCAATATCCACAAAATGTGGTGACACTGTACTTTGCTATTTACCATGTAGGTTCGCCTGATATTACAGTTTAAAGCCGCGAAACCGGTTGCTTTTTAATGAAGAAGAATTTTACCAACTGTATGCGGCGATCTTCCAAACATCATACCTTTCGTCAGCTGCGGTTGCCCGGAATGTAAAACAGTTTGAGAATGTCGCAGGGTTGTTGTGGGACGCGAGACGTAGATGTCAAGGTGTGCTTGGTGCACAATACGGTAGCAGTCCCGTGTGGTGCTAAGGCGTGGTCGACCGAATCCTTGGCGAGGAGTATGCCTGTCCTCACATTCCCATGCAGGCCAACATCGGGCCACTCTCACATTCAAATGCCACACAGATCTCAATATTGCACGATTCGAGCGCATGCCAAATGAAGACTATCAGTGAGACCCCTTTTCAAATCCGGCAGGTGCTGATAACACAGCCTCACACTAGTATGTGGCATGTTCCTATCCTCCGCAGTGGTCACGTAACATTTGGCACTCCGCGCGGAGTGGCCGCGTGGTTTGAGGCGCCATGTCACGGATTGCTAGGCCCCTCCCACCGAGGGTTAGAGTTCTCCCTCGGTCGTGGGTGTGTGTGTTGTTCTTGGCATATGTAAATTCAAGTAGTGTGTAAGTCTAGGGACCGATGACCTCAGCAGTTTGGTCCCTTAGGAATTCACATACACTTGAACATTTTTTTAACATCTGGCACAGTTCGCCTTCTTATAACCCTACTAGGCCTGGTAAAAACTCTGAACACAGCAGCACTGAAGGCACTCTGGTGATCGTTCTCTTTGCTACAGAGACACCCGCCGACGGTGTGTAAGTGTACAAAATTACTTGAGACCAAAACCTGTCAATGGGTGTTTCATCTTTCTTGTTAAGCTGTGTACATATTTTTACTGCATTCCTACACATAGTTGTCAATACGTGGCAACGTATAAAAAGTAGAAACAGATTTGAAGAGAGTTCCTCCTTTGCCCGCATCTCGTGGTCGTGCGGTAGCGTTCTCGCTTCCCACGCCCGGGTTCCCGGGTTCGATTCCCGGCGGGGTCAGGGATTTTCTCTGCCTCGTGATGGCTGGGTGTTGTGTGCTGTCCTTAGGTTAGTTAGGTTTAAGTAGTTCTAAGTTCTAGGGGACTGATTATCATAGATGTTAAGTCCCATAGTGCTCAGAGCCATTTTTGAACCAATCCTCCTTACCTGACCACGCAAAAATGGCAAGTAGTACATAAGTATATATAATGGAAAAATTTTAAACAATCTCATCAGAAAAAATTAGTAAAATTCTTTATTTTTTGAGCATTAACACTAATTTCGATATTTTACTAAAAAGATAAAAATAGCAATGATCAGCTGAATCCTCACTGCATTAGAAAATAGCACAACTGAAGTCAGAGGATTGACGATACAACAAAATAGTTTTCTTGTAACAACTTTAAAAGGATGTACGTAAACATTTCATACAACACTTTTGGTTCAGTACTCTATAAATTTTTTGGGGAAAGGCTGTCTTAGAGTGCTTTCAGCGGAGCTGAGCAGTTGGCTGACATTCGCGTTTACTGGTGAAGACTGTGATCGCGAACAGCAACACTTATCGTTACACAGTGCTGCCTACGTATCAACCAGACGGCTCTAGTTTATCGCATTCCACAACTGAATAACATTACTGTGAAGGATGTCTGATAAGACACCGTCACAATTATTCACTAAGGATAAGACAGCAAAGTCCTTTTCTCTCCGGCAAACCTATTATAAAAGTTTCTTTATTAATGGACGTTCATAACGTCCAAGCGCCCCGTTGACTGCCTCAGTGGGAGATATGGCAATTAGTGGTATTTGGGCTCCAGTAATTTAAATAAGTGTTCCTTTCTCCCAGCGGGTAATTGGATATTAACGTTTAACTACGTAATTTGTATTCTCTTTGAAGAGGGCAAGAATAACTGCATAGTTCTTTAATTTCAGCTAAGTTCGAAAAGCTGCCTTATTTAAGAAAAAAGACAACTTTGGGTGTATCCCTTTCTACATTATAACAAACATCCGGCTGCGACCGAAACCACCACCTTAATCTGATAATTATATGCACTTCGAAATGGAATGTTGATGCCAAAGGACACGGAAAACTTTTACACCTTCAGAAGTTTCCTGTATAACGGGAGGATTGAAAATATTTTAAGTATTTTGTAGATGATGATGTGCACTGTATAAATAGGGAATGGAAACACACTGACACCAACAGGATTACATATAGCTCGGAGAGGCTAGATTAGATATATCACTCCCCACCTCAATAGCATTGGCTTACACAAGATGCTTAATAATAGACAGTGACAACTGTCATGAGTGCAGGAATCCCGTAACAGAAGCAAAAATCTTCCAGTAAACATGCGTCTGCAAACACGTGGCTCGCGAAAGTTCGGTTATGAGCCGACACTGATGGCTTAAACTTACAGTACCAACGATTCTTTTTGTAATGCACAGTACCAAGGGGGAAGATCTTCAGGGTGAGGTACTTTCTGCAGGCCACAAAAAATTATGATTCAAATTTCTTTAATTGTTATTGACCTTTATTACTAAAATATTGTCTAAAGAGCTAATGATGTGCAATCGAAGTTCAGAAACTTTTAAATCTCATTTTAGTTTATTTATTCTTATTTTCTTGAGAATTATCCTATTACATTGGTAGTAAAATTCATTGCAGAGTTATTGAACAACACTTCACTATAATTTAAATGTATTCCACATGTTTTAGGTTAAATACAGCAGTTAATCTTCGATAGTTTCTGCGATCACTTATTCGTCAGTTTCTTCGGAAACGTCTTCACACTTCGAACATATAACAGTTTTCTTGCTGTGTTTACTGTATGTGTATTTCTTACAGCTGTTACAGGTCATTGTTATTTTGATCACTTTATTGTACTTCACCGCTTCTGACTGGGTTTCACGACAACAAAAATGATATCTTCCCCTTCCTCCTACAGTTTCCTTTGCAGCGAACTTCCGCTTGATATTACCTCCAAGAATACCTCCCATTACTGAATCCCCACGCTCCTGGAGTCCTCTAATATTCGTAGCCCTTTCTTCAGTGTATGGTACTCCATTCTGGGATGCTGAGCAGGAACAATGTACAAACGTTTGAAGCTGTTATGTCCACGGGAATATATAGAAAATTGATAGTGGTCACCTTCTTGCAGTCTTCTTAGTTGAAAATTGTGTCAAGCCGCCTTTTGTCTCATTGTAATATACACTCCTGGAAATTGAAATAAGAACACCGTGAATTCATTGTCCCAGGAAGGGGAAACTTTATTGACACATTCCTGGGGTCAGATACATCACATGATCACACTGACAGAACCACAGGCACATAGACACAGGCAACAGAGCATGCACAATGTCGGCACTAGTACAGTGTATATCCACCTTTCGCAGCAATGCAGGCTGCTATTCTCCCATGAAGACGATCATAGAGATGCTGGATGTAGTCCTGTGGAACGGCTTGCCATGCCATTTCCACCTGGCGCCTCAGTTGGACCAGCGTTCGTGCTGGACGTGCAGACCGCGTGAGACGACGCTTCATCCAGTCCCAAACATGCTCAATGGGGGACAGATCCGGAGATCTTGCTGGCCAGGGTAGTTGACTTACACCTTCTAGAGCACGTTGGGTGGCACGGGATACATGCGGACGTGCATTGTCCTGTTGAAACAGCAAGTTCCCTTGCCGGTCTAGGAATGGTAGAACGATGGGTTCGATGACGGTTTGGATGTACCGTGCACTATTCAGTGTCCCCTCGACGATCACCAGTGGTGTACGGCCAGTGTAGGAGATCGCTCCCCACACCATGATGCCGGATGTTGGCCCTGTGTGCCTCGGTCGTATGCAGTCCTGATTGTGGCGCTCACCTGCACGGCGCCAAACACGCATACGACCATCATTGGCACCAAGGCAGAAGCGACTCTCATCGCTGAAGACGACACGTCTCCATTCGTCCCTCCATTCACGCCTGTCGCGACACCACTGGAGGCGGGCTGCACGATGTTGGGGCGCGAGCGGAAGACGGCCTAACGGTGTGCGGGACCGTAGCCCAGCTTCATGGAGACGGTTGCGAATGGTCCTCGCCGATACCCCAGGAGCAACAGTGTCCCTAATTTGCTGGGAAGTGGCGGTGCGGTCCCCTACGGCACTGCGTAGGATCCTACGGTCTTGGCGTGCATCCGTGCGTCGCTGCGGTCCGGTCCCAGGTCGACGGGCACGTGCACCTTCCGCCGACCACTGGCGACAACATCGATGTACTGTGGAGACCTCACGCCCCACGTGTTGAGCAATTCGGCGGTACGTCCACCCGGCCTCCCGCATGCCCACTATACGCCCTCGCTCAAAGTCGCGGCATGCTACCAGTGTTAAAGACTGCGATGGAGCTCCGTATGCCACGGCAAACTGGCTGACACTGACGGCGGCGGTGCACAAATGCTGCGCAGCTAGCGCCATTCGACGGCCAACACCACGGTTCCTGGTGTGTCCGCTGCGCCGTGCGTGTGATCATTGCTTGTACAGCCCTCTCGCAGTGTCCGTTGCAAGTATGGTGGGTCTGACACACCGGTGTCAATGTGTTCTTTTTTCCATTTCCAGGAGTGTACATTTATGACCGTTTTCTTCTTAGTGTCAGTAAGTAAACCAATTGCGGCGTCATAGTGTTGAGTCGACGTCAACAGAAGGTTTTTTCTTGTTTTGCTTTTCACAGGGATATAAGAAACAACTGTAATTGTGATTTTTCCACTATTAGAATCACTGAAAGCAAATTTACTGGAATATAATTGTCTTCTTGACATATCTGTAAGTTCTTCAGGTACATGCTTCCTGTTAGCTTGTAATATTCCATGAAATTTATCCTATGATTCCTTTACAAATCTTCGGCCAAATCAACTGAAGAATAATATCTGTCTGGCCCTACTGCGCCCTGAATCATGTATACAACCAGGTGTTTCAATAGAGCTGCAGCTTGATTTCATTGTTGTGAACCATTACTTTTCTTCCTTGCATACGATTCCATGCTGAGGACATATTTGGTTTTAGAGTCTGCGAGCATTAGTGTAAGTATACCATACCTTCCGGGCTTTCCCTTCATGAAGATCTTGAAGGCTCTCCTTCCACTGAACAATGACAAGATTTCTTTAGTAACAGTGTGCATCCCAACAGAATAATATCCTGGTAGTAATTAATTCATTTTATCAAATGTTCTCCTACTGCAGCAAACCTGTCATGGTCCCACCGGTTATTTCACATGACTCTGTCATCAAATCCTCCTATTTTAGTTAACTGACGGAACATAGTTCTACTAATAGTAGCAGTATAAACAAACCTTCCTGAAGTGTTGGACCATAAATCTGGAATAGGTGACTTACTATGGCCCTCCTTCCCCACAAGAATGAATAACCCTATATATGTCATGAATTCAAGTCTCTCTGTCTCAGTGTTTCCTCATTGTTATGATTTATTATGATAACGTTTTCTGCAGAAAAAATCTTCTCAAATCTTTCTCTCATTATTTCTACTCATTCAATAGTTTAAAATACTTCTCACTAATCTCAGAGGCTGCATCATCATCCGCTGCAGGTGCCTAGAGTTCGTCTTCAGTCTCTGTGTACGCCATCACTGTTCCGCAGCCTCGCGCACAGCTTGTTCCTCTTCAGTTTGATTCGCTACTTCATCACTATCACCAAATTCGCTTTCGGAATCCGTAAATTCTAGTAAAATGTCTAATACTTCTCAGAAAGAGAGTGACAGTACGTTTTCAATCAGAGTTGTATCTGAGACTGGACAAAACGGCACGGGGTAAGAAGGAACAAGAAAGAATCAGAAACTAAAGTGAAATGAAACATTGTTGATATCATTGTTACCATCCACACAGAGAAATTCGATGTCCAAAGGGTCTACGCTGCCGAAATGTTACAATTTATGGAGTAATACATTCGTTGTCAACTCACAACAAAGTAAGAAATGGTTCAAATGGCTCTGAGCACTATGGGACTCAACTGCTTTGGTCATTAGTCCCCTAGAACTTAGAACTAGTTAAACCTAACTAACCTAAGGACATCACAAACATCCATGCCCGAGGCAGGATTCGAACCTGCGACCGTAGCGGTCTTGCGGTTCCAGACTGCAGCGCCTTTAACCGCACGGCCACTTCGGCCGGCCAACAACAAAGTAAGAGGTAGACTTCATGACGACCGCCATTAGACTTAATTTAAATGGTTACGTTTAGCTGAAAAAATTTGTATATTTATAAAATCTGGTAGAGGAAATAAAAATTTTTTTATCAGTATTTTTTAAAAAAAGGAATAGCAACCAAATCACAATATTTACAAAACTCTGGCGCGAAGATCTCCCGTCCCTCGTCACTGTAAGTGTTAGTAATACTGTACTAATTTTCTTACGAAAGGCTGAAATAAAATTAGTGAGCAGCCCTGTAGGGCTGTCTGCTGGAAAGTCTAGACATATATGTAAAATTAGGTAACCAGTTTCATTACACTAACAGTCGTGAAGGTTTCCCAGAGACGTCATATGTTAAATTTATGAGTAAAATACGCCATGGTAATCTGTAGAAACGCCTTACAATTCACAAAAACTGGTGCACAATAAGGTGAACTACGATGTTCTCCTGTTAATCAGCGAGACATGTGGTAACATGTACTGTTAGAAATTTCGTTTATCACAGTTGGCGAAATGTTTGCTAACAGCCGAGTATTAAATTACGAGCTACGTGATACTCCTATAACAGCTCTCTATACTTGGTGCACAGAAACCACTTCTGGTCTCAAAGTTCACGGTTGTTGAGTTCTCTATGGCCACCGTAGTGAGAAGATACCTTCTTTTTGACTATTTGCTGCATTTACTTCTAGGTTTACGGGGTACTTTGTCTTTTGGAGTATACTAGAAGGTAAAAAAATGCGGCCGGGACCAGCGTTAGAGGTATTTGTGTGTGTGTGTGTGTGTGTGTGTGTGTGTATGTGTGTGTGTGTGTGTGTGTGTGTGTGTGAGGAGGGGTGATGAGGGAGGGGGGATGGGGAAATGATGTTGCAATTTGCATTGGTGTGGGGAATTTAACACCTGGGACATAACACATCAAAACTTTGTTCTGAGATAATGTACTCGTTGCACAGAAACAGTTTTGCACAATTGCTTCTCTTAAAAATGTGGTCACAGTACCCGCAACTACACTACAGATTTGTACTAGGAATTCCTTACCTTCCTCTTCCCGGAATATTCTCTCTTGCCTACTTGTGAAATGTCTTGTTTTCGATGTCCCTGAGAATAATTCGTCGTTGGGGCAGTGCCGAAACATCGGGCTCAGTTTCTTTATTAATAAGAAACAAGGTAACACAGCGACAGGACTTACTTATATAGTACAAAATGCATATAAAAAGCTTTATTGCGATTACACATAGAAATAAATATTCTTCTTGCAGGGTGATCACCTCATTTGTTGAATGATAGTTAAATTTTCCATCTACGCTGTATTCATTTAGTCTCTCATTACATAATTCCTGTTGAGTTAAAAAGTCATTAATAGTGTTTACCCAGAACAAGGCGTCACACGCATGACAACGGCTGTATACTGTATACTGACACATGGTACTGCGCTCTGTTAGTGATGGTTTACAAATTGTACAAGTGTTTGTAATTACAAATATCCGCGAGAACAGTATAATTTGTAACTCTTTACTAACAGAGTGTACGGCATCGTTGAATACGCTGCCATTTTCATATGTATTATAGCTCTTTCAGGGTAAAATCGGTAATAACTTCATTTTGTCTGGTGTTGAGATTTTTGTCACAGTATTACCAGTGGTTGATTGGTTGGTTTATTCGGAGGAGGGGACCAAATAGTGAGGTCATCGGTCCCACAGGATCATGGAAGAAAGGGGAAGGAAATTGGCCCTTTCAAAAAAACCTTCCCGGCATTTGCCTGAAGTGATTTAGGGAAATCAGGGGAAACCTAAATCGGGATGGCCGTACGATGGCTTGAACCATTGTCCTCCCGAATTAGAGTCGACTGTGCTAATCACTGCACCACGTCAATCGGTATTACCAGTGATCCTGTTAGTTGAAGATAGGCATATTACAAGATGATATTCAGTGCTGTTTTGGAGCCATAACTTTTTACAGAACTAAGACAAAAAGACTGTTTACAGTAGTTATAACGTAGTCTTTAGGTATAGCATGTGTGAACATATTTACATGCATAAAAACAAGTTTAGATTCACCACACACTTTTTAAAACTTTAAACAGGTCAAACATAATCTAAATGTAAGGATATTATATTTCTGAATATTAATAGATACTATTTCTAAGAGGATAACAAGATGTGAAAATTTTTATCTACACACAGATATGCTTCTTCTGTATATTGCATCAGTTCTATACAGATATCTAGCTGCAATGTAAGCATTCCCGCGTTTGCTGTGGCTCCCGTCTAATGAATCCGCATGCTCGGAGTAAGGAAGTCTAAACGCCCATCAGGCGAGTCCACACCTCCTGCCACATTCTCCATCGGGACTGAGACTGTGTAAAGCTACTGGCACTTTTACAGTATGCTGCAGTGATATCAAAATACACAAATAATCAAGACAAACAAACACAAGTATTCCAAATTTAGGTCCATGTTGACGAAGGAAGATACATTACCCATGGAAAGATAAAGGTCTATAATAATGTGAAATAAACTGACACATTCAAAACGATTGCATTTCAATAATCAACAATGAGTACTCAATAAAATGTACTGAAGAAATGATTAATGAAAAACAGGCGAAGTTCAGTAACAGGAACACTAGAGGAAAAACAGCTGACAACGCTGATCTGCATAAGCGTCCTCTTCTTACGCAAACATCACGAAAAGTTGCCAATGTATTAGGAATACTTGTGTAAAGATGTAAATAGCAAAAATGGAAGAAATTTCTATAAACTCTACAAAGATCACGCTGCTGAACTAATACGACAAATCCACTATAGCTAACCACATGTACCTAAACATTCAGAATCGAAGAAAACTTTATGCAAAACCGTAATCAGAAATACTGTTGCACAAAGGAAAGTTTCCTGAAAATGTTAAATGAACAAACTCCAACAGCGACAGTTTTTTCAGAAATTTCAAGAACTTCGCTGAGTTGTTTGTGAAATGTTCTTCGAAACCAATCTGCTTTGTATGCATGTAGAATGCATGTAGCTTAAGACATTGTAACCATCACTGGAAAAAGTACAAGATAGTATATCAGCTTATAACAATCTATTTTAAAGAGTGACATAAAACTGATGTCAAGTGCCCGAAGACCAACCCCCCCCCCCCCTCTTTTCACCACCCACAAAATTCTTAGACACTGCAATAGATTCACGATTAGTGACGGAAACAAATCTACAGTTATTTTTTTTAAATGCTGAAACTGGGAAGACGTCTGATTAAATACAGCCTAAGTGGAAAACTGTAAAAATCATTTAACAAATACCTACTGGCAATTCCGGAAATTTAATCCTTTGAATTATTAAAAAACGTTTACTATAATTCAATTAACGGTAGGTAGAAAATCCATGCAAGAAGAGCTGTATTCTGATTTCAAATACTAGTAAATATACGAACATCAGAAAAAGTAGCATCTGACGGAAAAGTCAAGAAATTCCGGATATCGTCATTCATAAAAAAATGGTTATTGCTAACGCAGTCCGCACAAAAAGAGCAATGTGCCAACATGCCTACTAAATACTTTTTATCCTATAATTAATTGATCATTGGAGATCATCGAGATATTAGTCCAAATTGTTAAAAATATTTACAATCTTTATGCTGAATAGTCCTCTATTCTCAGACTGACAGACTATAATTTGCATTGTCTCCAACTAGGCCACGTCATAAAACTTTCTCAAAATTTCGCAGCATTTCCCAGGAGTGGATGTCACGAAGCTGCTAGCAGTAAAGCAGAGGATCGCAGTGAAGTACCTCCTCTCGTTTTTCTCTGTTTGCGCTGTCACGGCTCCTACTCTTACGAGCGGCGCAGCCATGCTACCCGCTGTGCGCAGAATTAATGACACCCCACGAAGCCCCTGCAGTGTGGCCTGCCGCCACCCACCACGCAGCGGTGCTCCGCGGGCTCTGCTGGGGCGCTCAGGGGTCGCCTGGTGTGAAACCTCCCAAATTAAAAGCGATTCCAACGGCATCAGCTCTTCTCTTTTCCCCTACCGCTCTCTAGCCAACAACGGAATGCACCTAATCAATTTCTGTTCTGAAACTCTGCCTCTTATTAAAGTTGACTGATTCCACTTTCCAGATTATATTAATGAAATCTGCTTCTTTAATAAGAGTGAATAATCTTCCATTAGGGAATATTTACTTGTATCGAATGAATTAGTGTTTAAGTAATGGCCAGGCAGATGCTACATCAATAGCACGCAATGTCGACTAGTTAACTGTTCAAAGATCATGGCAAACAATAACTAACCCAAGAAGGACATGTGCATATATCGACAAGAAACCTCTTGATCTTTCTATAACTGGAAAATTTCTTGATTGTTTTGTGACTATCATGCCACGCTTTGTTAAGGAAATAATGGGAATATGCAACACACAATACTTACACCAAGTACTTAAATGTTACATATTACAGTATTTATGTATTCAACACGTATTTTGCTTAGAACATATCTCCTTACTTTTAATGTTCCTTTTTACTTTGTGTCTAGTACCATATCACTAACGCGCCGGCTCGTAAGTACAGACAGAAATTTTAAATAGTTCAGGATACGTATAGTAATGTATTTAATTGCCAACGATACTTAATACGATAACGACGACTTTGTTTAGCTTTGTGATGCGGTAAACCTGGAGCTGATCGTTATCACTTTCAACTATTATCAGCGATCTTCAGCTCTTTGGTCATATAGGAGTAGCCGATAAGTGTACAGTTATTTTGTAAAAAATTATCCAGGAAGTGACAATCTTGAACTATTTTCTAAAAGCCAATACTTCTAAATTGGCGAATAAAAAACGATACAAAGCAAGAAACCGGAAGATTTCTAAGACAGGAAGATAAGAAAGTTAGATATGTAGATTACAAGTTTTTTAGAATACGGAAGTGTCGAAGCCCCATTAACCAACGTGTTCAGCACCTTAAAAAATAAAGGTTTTACAGAGTGAAGCGAAGGCAGACATCTTTAAACAGTGGTACTTGTGCTTACGAAAACATGACTCAGTTGCTAAGTATGAGTCGTATACTGCCTGACAAAATATTAAGAACTCAGAAGAGAACGGGAAACGCAACGAAACTCCATGGCTTGAGACAGTTTGTGATGTCATTTCAGAGATTTCAAAATGAGGTCATATTTAGAAATAACATGGCAGTAAGAGCCCTCTTTCAGTACGATGATACAATTCCTCTTGTCTGGACGTGGTTCGGAAGGGTTTCATAAACCCGTTGTATCCCCTTGTGAGGAAGTCTGCCGACAAATGTTGTAACCTGGCCTTGATATTCTATATACTGACTCTCGAGCTGGTACCATACGTAATCCATCGGTGATTGACTTGCCGATCTTGCTGGCCTTGGAGCACCGCAACATTACGCAGGCAGTTTAGAGAGATACATTCCCCGTCAAGTCGATCATTGTCCTGTGGAAAAAATGGCACCACGATACCGCCGAATAAGAGGTAACACATGCACAGGCAGGATGTCTGCAACATTCCGGTGCAGAGTTCCCACAGTCACTACCAGCCGTGACCTGAAGCCCACTTTCAGTATGACATTTGAACCCTCCGGCCTGGACGCATTTGGGAAGGGTGTCTAACTCGTTGTATCCTCTCTGAGGGATTCTGGCCCACAGCTGTTGTGATTTCTCCTTTATGTCACGGATACTGACGTTCGAGCTGGTCCCTTAGGTATTCTATCGCAAACGTATCTACCGATCCTGCTGGCCCTCAATGCACATCATGCAGGAAGTTCAGACAGAGACGTTTCACATCTAGTCAACCATTGTCCTATTGAAAAATGCCATCACGACACATTCGAGTGAGAGGTAACACTTGAAGACGTAGGATGTCCGTGACGTACCGTTGTGCCGTCATAGTTCTCTCTCTCACTACCAGCCGTAGCCTGAAGTCAGATGTGAAGGATCCTCACACCGTGACACTAATAGCAGAAAGCGCGCTGCCTAGTCAAAACAATGGAGGAATAGGACCCATCTCCAGGTCACCACCATATTCGCCAACGATGATTATCCAGGGTGGAGCAGAAAGACGATTCATCGCTGAAGACAGGGTGACAGGGTGACGTTGTTCATCAGCAGCCCATGCTTAGGGATCACGGCACGACTCGAAACGTAGCCACCTGTGAGATGGTATTAATGGGAGGGCACCAATATAAAGGATGGTAATTCACTAGTCCGGATGGTCTTCAACCAGTGGTGCAGGATGAGACGATTCAGGAACATCATACCTCGCTGTCAGGTGTAACAGGGTGGCTGTGTTCATGGTGCACAATATGGCGACCCTCCCGTGGGGTGGTCAGTCAGCTGTGGTCGACTGGAACCTTGGCAACGGGTACGCCTCCTCTCACTTTCCCCCAGAGTCACATCGCAACCGGGCAAACAGGAACCCACAACGAGGCCCCTTTAAAACTGTCAGGTGGTGGTAACGTTGTCTCACGCGAGTAGGCAGCATCTTCGTGTGCTTCATATCAACCACGCCACATCTGTCCTCTTTACGCTTGTTATATACCCTATGAGGCGTAGTAACAGCACTAAACATGAACAACAGAGGTACACTCTGGTGGCTGTTCTGTCAGAGAATCATTTACATATCGGCTGATGAGGTGTGCATGTAAGGAGTTACATTGACATCCGATTATTCCTGCTGGGCACTTCAATTTCTCTCTCTCTCTCTCTCTCTCTCTCTTTCAGGCCTTGTGTATTAAATGCAATAATCAGATATTTAGTCTACAACCAGTATGACGTTTTTTGTTGTTTGTCTAATTTCCTCTCACAGTTGCATACATATGCCTACATGGTGTGTACTTTTCAAACTAGTGTGCTCATTTTCGATGCACTACCTACGTCAAAAAGTACGCATCTAGTGAAACATGCAAACAAAAATCTCTAAAATATATACATGTTCACAAGCAGCCTGTATTCACGAATCTCAGTAGTTGATTACAATGCATGTGACATACCTGTGTCTTTATAACGTGATAGTAAAACAATACCAGTTTATGTTCGTACAATATAGCAGTACATTGGAACATTCAGTCCTTGTCACAGTTGTCTTCCATACTCTAAGACAACTTAGCAAATGGGTTGAGTGTGGAAACATTTGTGAGAACATGACGAAGAGAAATGATAAATAAACCACTGAAAGATACACATTTTAGTTTCCACAAGTGAGGATAAAGTCTGTTAATTGCGTACCACATTTACGTTCCACTTTACAAACTATGCTAAATGTGATGACAGTCTGCATCCATGACAACCTGGAACTGCACTAAAGATTGTTCTACTGCTGTTGAAAACATCTCAGATGGGATGGTGGCTTTGTCCCTCGCTATGCTTATCTTCAACCTCTAACGTGGGTTAATGTCCCGTTACCCTCCAGGTAACCTAACAGCCAGAAATCACATGGTTTCAAATTTGATGATCTTGGTGGCCATGAAGTCTGAAGTTTTCTGTAAGTTTGAAGTTTTCTGTAAATGTGCCAGGAGCACCCGAGTAACCTCGCGAGCACTGTGAGGGGGAGCTCCATTGTGCTTTAAAACAGTTTAGTTCAAAGAACCTCTCTCCGCAGAGCAGGAATCACATGCTGATGAAGCAGATCACAGTATCGTGTGCCGTTCACGCTGCATGTCACTGGTGTTTGAGTCAGAGTTCTTCCTACGACGCCGTATCACCATCGGTACCTCATGATACGAACACCGCTAACAAGGCAAATCCTGCTACGTACAGTCTGAACATCATTTCTATAAAGCTGGGTACCTGTCCAATAAATAGTTTTCCTTCTACGGTGGCTCAGGTGGCGAAAGTTTAGTTGTAACCGTCCTCTCAGTGAGTGCCTCTCAATTTCACAATTACATTCGCATAACAGGTGTTACAAATTTTCTTTCAAAAAGTTAAAATTTTATTCCTGTATTTATGGAAACGGTTACATTCGCTTAAAAATTAATATTACATCCAGAACACTATTATATTGGGAACCGCCGCAGGCGCTGCCGTAATTGCAAATTTTCCAATTTTTGTGTTCAAAGCTCTCAAATTGTTCCAAATTTCGTAAAATATATGATGGAATTACACAGCTACGATGTCTTTGTTTCACATATCGCTTCTTTCAGCTATGATATTTCTTTACGTGAAAAATGCCGGAGTCCATGTTGAAATCTAGTCAGACCTTGTACCAACTAGGTGACAAACGTTTTTAGGCATCAAGTAATATCTTCCATGACACTAGAGAGAGCCGTGGGGGGGGGGGGGGGGGGGAAATTGTACAAAAAGACAGAGCCTGAAGTATATCCACCCCCAGCTGAGGACGCTGTGTGTAAGTGAGGGTGAGATTTGTGTAGAAATTGTGGTACGTCGAGAAACAGTAGATGAACAGTTGACAATTTTGACCTTCTTCACATCTACCAAGGAGCCTATAGATGCGAGGTGATACGCCTCCAGACGGCTTAGAAATGAAATGAGATGAGATGAGATGCGAGACGAGCGGAACAGTGTTAGCGGCTGTGCCGAGGCGGAGCCGCAGCCGTGGGCGTCAGTGACGGCCGTCTGACAGCTGAGCATCAGGTGGAGTGCCGGAGGAGACTAGAGGCTGGAGAAGGCGCGAAGCAGCGCGCATCGCGTGCCGGGAAAATCCGTTCGGTGGAGTAATCCGCTCGTTCCAACTGTACAGCGTGTTGTATCCAATGAAAGCTAAGTTTTACATTTTCTAATGTGGCTTTCAAGATTCATCTAATGGAGACATACACTTCGAAATTTAACGACAGCCTATAAGACAATTGTTACACTGATAACCATGATTCATGTTTTTTTGTGTCGTCTTGGACGATGTTGATTATTCTAGTGAGATCTGAATCACTGGTCGATTTAAGAAGATGAAAGTGAAGCGGCGTAGGATTTGAAATAAATAAAATGCATTTCAATGAAAACCATAAAAATAGCGATGAGTCATACTGATAAACGTTTTGAATAATAAATGACACTACTCGGGACCAGAAATCAGACTTCAGAAAACCAGCTAAATAACTTAACCGACAGACTATGACGCCATTTTGGAACTCACTCTTACGTTGAAGGTTTTAGTCGCCCACGAAAATTTCTTTTCCGTCGATTACTTGCAAACGACAGCTCACAGGGCGAATGGCTGTAGGGTGTGGTACTTGGGATCTCAACCTACTCTGCCGAATCGCTGATTTAAAAAAAAAAAAAAATGTTCATCCCACACCCGGTGACCTGCCCTTCAAAAATTCAGTATAAATTTGAAAACTGAATAAATCACGGAATAATGTAGATAGAGAGGTGAAAATTGACACACATGCTTGGAATGACATGGGGTTTTATTAGAACAAAAAAAAAATAAAAAATTCAAAAACTGTCCGATAGATGGCGCTTCATCTTATCAGAATAGCAATAATTAGCATAACAAAGTAAGACAAAGCAAAGATGATGTTCTTTACAGGAAATGCTCAATATGTCCACAATTATTCCTCACCGATACCTGTATTCGAGGAATAATGTTGTGAACAGCACTGTTAAGCATGTCCGGATTTATGGTGAGGCATTGGCGTCGGATGTTGTCTTTCAGCATCCCTAGGGACGTCGGTCGATCACGATACACTTGCGTCTTCAGGTAATATATATAATCGCACGGACCTGGGAGGCCATGAATGACGAAACTGGCGGCCGAGCACACGATCATCACCAAACGACGCGCGCAAGAGATCTTTCACGCTTCTAGCAATATGGGGTATCCTGCATAAACATCGTACGTTCCAGCAGGTATTTACCAGCCAGACTGGAGATGATGCGATTCCGTAACATATCGGCGTACCTCTCACCCGTCACGGTAGCAGTTTTGCTGTGCAGCGCCATCTGTCAGACATTTTGTGAACTTAGTTTTTTTTTTTCCTTGTTCTAATGAAACCCCATGTCATTCCAAGCATGTCTGTCAATGTTTACCTCTCTATCTACATTATTTCGTGGTTTATTAAGTTTTCAAATTTATACTGACTTTGTGATATATGCGTGTGTGTGTGAGTGAGTGAGTGAGTGAGTGAGAGAGAGAGAGAGAGAGAGAGTGGAGTGTGAGTGTCTCTCTTAAGAGACGTAAGGCGACTTTTCGATAGAGTTTCGTCAGATATTTTCAGTTTCCTTTTTACAATGTGCAGATGGAGTCGGCCCAAGCAGATGCTGCCCATTACATGTTTCATGCGACGCCAAGTGTCAATGAGAAACGAGGATTTGTCTTTAGCCAGAAACAAAATGGTTTTTAACTGGAATTTTAAGTACGCACGCTATAGAGTGGACACAAAGTTCATGTGCGATATTGTGCTTGGTAAAAAGTGAAGAATAATTACTACTCCAGCAGCGGCTAAGAAGCGCAGCTGCATAGCGGGATAGAACCGTACAAGAGACGGGGCTGACAAAAGGTTTTACTGCGCTTTCCGATCCCTAAACCGAGTGTCGCACCAGAGTAATTTGGGAACGCTCTATCGAAATGGCCTGTGAAATTCCACTTTAAAAATCATTGTCTTTGCAACGGGAAAGAAATCAATTTTTTCCGTTGACACAGGGCGTTCCATAATATAGACAAGAGGAGAAGCTCTTGTTTGGGTTGGATCCAGCTACACCTTGCAAGGACTAAACTACAGATATCTCCCGAAACACCAGAGAAAAGGTGCCTGACGACTCTTAGGAGAGACACCTGTTGTATAACCGTCTTCAATCATTTTTCTGTCCAATGCTTGGTTCCCACGTTGTGCACTGTAGTGACTGTGCGATGGTAACTGCTGTCCGTGGAGATATGTTGACGTGGTCGTCATCACATTATAGTGGTCCATACGACATCTCTTCCACATCGGGTTATAGAGACAGACTCTGTAACAAAGAAGCATTTTTGCAACGAAAGGTTTTTTAGTTCATCAGCAAATACAGAATATGTTACCAAGAGTAGAAAAACAATTTACATCCGTAAATACAATTAAGAACCCTGGCGCAATCTTAAATTTCGCAAAAGAATTTCTTCGTTCATTGTTCTCGATACTTCCCTGCAAAAAAACTTCTAGACAACATCATAGAATTGGAATTATTAATGTGAAGAGAAGAAAGCAAGTTAAAATTTCACTTATTGCAACTAAGAATTTGCTGAATGGCTCAAATTTCTGGTAATATTAGCTTACAAAGCAATAGAGCAAACATTCGAATGTTGCGAGATGAATTTAAGACAGTCGAATTTCTCGTACAATATGTAGTACACTCGCCTATTCGAATTTGCACCGAAAGCTAAACACCAAATGATGTTATCATCAGTTGCACCCTTTTGCAGTTCAGGAAACGAATGGAATATATTTCAACTTATGCTTAGGCACCACAAAATCGTAATGTGTAATGAACTTTGGGGTAGTGCACGCAATTGTTCAATTTTATAGAACTTTAACGAATTACGACGAAGTTTTTGATTTTTCAGATTGATTTCTTGGAATCGTCCATCTCGACTGCTTTCTGTACAGACTCTTGGGGATTTTAGACTTTTGATGGAATACTGACATTAACTTTTGGAAATATGTAAAGTAGGTCTCAATGAAGTGCTTTTATTCAATTTCATTAACACCTCCTACAGTCAGCATTTAATAACGAACTTGTTTCTACTTTCATTTTACTAACGTCTATACTTAAATATCTTTAAATACCTATATTATTGTTACTTCAAATATCTTTTCCTGTAGGGAAATACTTAAAGGTTGTACAATCCACTCGAACGAATCAGGGGCAACGAAAATGAGAAGTTATACACTAGTCCGGAACTCCACATTCGATGTCACTAAGATCTTGCAAATGGCGAAAACCTACTAGATTTCGGTCATTAAGCAATTGTAGTGAATTCGAATGATGATTCGGCGAAATTACCTGCAACCTGACTTGTACCTGTAAAAAAGACAGAGGGTGCCTTGTTTCACAAAAAGTAACGAATAAGGCCGCTTTGCTACTGCAGAACGCGGAACACACATCAGTAACGTTCTGCGTACTTTTTTCTTTTTTACTTTTTTGTTTTTGGTAGAAATCTATTAGCGATGTCAAATTCATATTGTATTTCATCATTCTGCGTTTCATTATCCTGCTCTGTTTCAACATCGTTAACGGAGATTATTCCTCACTAACTGGTTTTTATAGTTCTGTGTAATATATGTTACGTGGATAATTTCATCATCCAGATACGACGAATAATATTTTATTACCTTCTCGCTTATTGTACCTTTGACGAGGACTTGGTGCATGCATTACGCAGGATTGTTGCTAGTGGGATTTCTCACCTATAAATAACATGCATTGTGTGTGTACTCGTATGCTACTACCGAAGCTACAGAAATAAGCAACTGGACATTGTCATTTTGGCCTTAATAAACAGCTTCAGTGGCTGCTGTCGGCGATTGCTTATAGAATGGAGAAGCAGCCCCATCCACCATACTGGATTGGAATCCGACTGTCTTATTTCTTCGCATACCACCTTTTAGCGGTGTTTTGTTCTGACGGACAACGAATGTTGCGTGAAAAGTTCCAAGCATTTTAGCTGTAATGATTTAGTTATATGTTCACGTGAAGATGTGTCTTCTAGTGCCACGGAAACAGTAGTCATCTAAAAATAAAAGACAAAACACAGATGAAACGGTTTAGTCATAACCCAAGCTGTGGTTGCCCTACCTACAAGACTGTCTGCACTTAAGTTGGCTGTTCATCCAGAACGTAGAAGTCCGAAGTCATTTATGCGGTTTATATGGCTGGACGTTTTATGATTTTCAGTTTAATCAGCTCTAGCTGTGGGAACGATACCTTGTTGTTCGCCTTTATTGCGCAGCCTTTGCTTTGTCACAGGTACGGAAGTAAACGGACGTAGGTAGCATTCGTCCAGAACGTTAAAACTGGCAGTCATCACCGCAGATCGTACAGCAGGACTTTCTACGATTTTCAGCTTAATCATCATTGACTGTGAGAAAATGAAAACTACGTTGCTGTACGCATCTTTAGTGTATCCTATATTGACCCTCTTAAGTTCATTGCGATACTCCGGTTTTAATTATTCATTATTATCGGGCTGTCGCCGGAGGTTCGAGTCCTCCCTCGGGTATGGATGTGTGCGTTGTTCTTAGCATAAGTTAGTTTAAGTAGTGTGTAAGCCTTGGTGCCTCAAGGAAAAAAAATCATTATTATCGGCTAGATGCACCGATGAACTTGGACGCAATTTTCGGAACTGGCGGCTTTGAAGGTATCGTTGCTGGATAGATGCTGTCTTAGTTCTGGAAACTAATTACATGGCCTTCGGAGTGCTCCACGTTTCATATTATTGTTGTACGCAGTTTTCCTTGCGGAAAAGAATTGATGACGATATTCAGACAGCCATTTTAACAAAATATGGGTTACTGTTCTCACAAAAAGATCACAGGCCGGTCTTGAGGATGGGTTTGGGATTGGAATTGGCCGTGTCCTTTTCAAAAGAACCATTCTGGCATTTGCCTTTTGTTATCTAGGAAAATTAAGGGAAGTCTTGTTCTGGATGGTCGGAAGTGGATTTAAACAACCGTACCCTTGAATGCAAATGCAGAGTTATACCACTGCACCGCCTCCGTCAGTAATGAGTGGAACGACACCATGAAACAACTTGGAAAAACAAATTCGAGAGAGATGTACTGAAAGAAATCTCAGGAAATGTAATTCCGCCACTAATGAAGTGTCTTCTAAGACACCCATTCGGGCGATTCTTGAGTGCTGCTCGTTTTTGAGGGGAAGTATACTAGCAAAAGTGGATAGACGTTTTACGTAAGCTCCAAATAAGGGCAGTGCTTTTCATCAAGGGATCGTTTAACAAGAGCGATAGCGATAGAGAGATATCATCAGTTCTAGTTCCAGATATCAAAAGGCAAGCGATGGTACCACAAATTTTTTATATTTATAACAGCGGACTTGAAACTGGAAAAACAGAAAACATACGAGTATTTTCCTCCCAAATACGAGATAAATTAGACATGAAACAGAGAAACATCTGTGTCATTCATCCGCAAACCAATCGGGAATGGAACAAGAGAGAGGGGGAGAAAGATATCGGCACTACGAGCACAGGTGTAAAAGTGTGTGTGTGTGTGTGTGTGTGTGTGTGTGTGTGACGGTTTACTGTTAAGATTATGTCCCCGTGTATGGCTCTTTTTCGTTGAGACAAACTCCGATTGCGGTAATTTTTCTGACGTATACGAGCAAGACGATACTTACGTCTGTAACTAAACTGGCAACGCGCCAGCTTGCAGGAAGGAATGTGAGCCAGATGTGCATCAAAGCCGTGCGGCAAATTCACGACAGTAGGTGTTGTGTATCGGCCAGATCGAGTGAGATTCTCAAGCAGTTTACCGTGCCCGTTTGCATAAATTCGGGCTATCACCAATCTTCGCCTCGGAAAATACGAAATACAAACATCTAGAATACGATAACACACATAGTTTTTTCGACTCACAGACATGTGGTTTACACAACTTCGCTCTCGTATGTCAACTGACTGTGTCGATACGATTGCTATCCTGCCGCAAAAGATAATAAGAATGAATTGAAAAAAATGTCATATTTCAAAACCACCAAGAGCTACTGACTAATTATTGCTAATTTATTTCTAGCTGCGATATTCAAACCATCTTGAGGTAACGTTGTTAATGTGGTGTCAAGCAACATAAAAGCCATCCCGTGTCAATATTTAATCCCTCTACGTATTTTTAGCTAGTCTGCAGTTTTTCGTGTGAAGGCACTCTAACCCCATTTAATGACAGACTCTACTTTTCTCAAAATTTGTGGGTGAATGTTCATTCAGGTCTGTACAATGAAGCAATAAGGATGCCTGCACTCAGCTATAGATCTTGATACAGCAAGAATACCCGTTGCAATCTTATCATCCCGCTGTAAATATATATTTTTACCAAAGGGTGGAAACCCTGTTAAGTGTGACTCCCAATTATCAAAAGAATAAGCACAATTTAAAATGGATACTCGTTTCTTACTATTACTCTGGAAAATTACCGTTAATACATCAAGACCTGAATAGGATTAACCTTCCCGTAATAATTAGCGCAACGTGGTCCCTCTGTAGCCCTGCTCCGCAATGTCAAGGCTCAGCCTTTGGCGAGACGTAAGACGAGATCTGAAGTAGAAGACACGTAGATGTCTCTTTAGAAGCTACACTACTGGCCATTAAAATTGCTACGCCAAGAAGAAATGCAGATGATAAACGGGTATTCATTGGACAAATACATTATACTAGAACTCACATGTGATTACATTTTCACGCAATTTGGGTGCATAGATCCTGAGAAATCAGTACCTAGAACAACCACCTCTCGCCGTAATAACGGCCTTGATACGCTTGGGCATTGAGTCAAACAGAGCTTGGATGGCGTGTACAGGTACAGCTGCCCATGCAGCTTCAACACGACACCACAGTTCATCAAGAGTAGAGACTGCCGTATTGTGTCGAGACAGTTGCTCGGCCACCATTGACCATACGCTTTCAATTGGTGAGAGATCTGAAGAATGTGTTGGCCAGGGCAGCAGTCGAACATTTTCTGTATCCAGAAAGGCCCGTACAGGACCAGCAACATGCGTGCCGTCGAATGTAATAAGACCTGCACGAAGGTGACCGGACCTGCCCCGCATGGGGCCTCACGGCCAATGACGCCAAACTCTCATTTCCATTTCCATTAGGTAAATTTCATTATACTCTCTGTGAAGCCAAAGGCCACGTGATGAGCGTAATTCCTCCCAATAATTACTAAGAGAGATATTTACAAGGACTAAAAGTAGAAACGCCGCAAAGCACGAAACAGTTTTTCGATACACCTCACTTGCTAGCTGAGATTTGGCATGAAAATCAATGGTTCCTAAACAGTGTGAAGAGTAACCGCGGTATTTATATTTTCGTCCGCTGCAACGAGAAACTGGCTGAAGACTTTTCATCGGCACCCATAGCACGGTCACTCTACAGAAAACACTTACCACAGTCTCCAACGAGTGATCTCTGGTGACCAGGGATGTCAATACTTTCTTCTACATGCACGGCAGCTGAGAGAGTCTTTCACACGCTTAGACGTTACGTACAGTGACGCCAGAGCGCGCTTGGCCAAAGCAAAGATATTTCTGCTTCGAAGATATCGAAGTAGAACAAACAAAGGTTAGGTTCCACGTACACATCAATTTGCTAAATTGGTAGATGCCAAGAAGTATACACAAACGCGTTACCAGATTTTTATGTAAGGCGAATAGTAAAATTATTAGAGGTTGAAGACGTGCAGCCACCACACAGTTTTATTAGACGCCACAGTAAGAATGTTGGGATATCGGATGTTATAAGTATTACCTTATGATGCGTGGAAATCAAAAATAAAATAAAATAAAATACATCCCATCCTGCGCCAACAGTTAATCAGTCGTGGTACACTCTTATAGACGGGTACTGTCTTTTCCTGTGGAGACATAAGCTTCAAGTACTACGAAATTTGGACAGGTTTAACGGATACAATCTCAGCAAGGTCAAAGTCAAACGATTTGGAATAGAAGACTTAATGTAGCAAGCTGGAGTGTCAGAGGTATCTACACAACAGAAATTGAGTTAAAGATTGAATTATTTACCGACGAGATGTGCGTTTTGCGTCATTGGCTCGGAGGCCCCTTACGGGGCAGGTCCGTCTGCCTGGGTGCAGGTCTTATTACATTCGACGCCTCATTCCGTGATCTGCGCGCCGGATGGGGATGAAATGATGATGAAGACAACACAACACACAGTCCCTGAGCGAAGAAAATCCCCGACCCAGCCGGAAATCGAACCCGGGACCCTCAGTACTGCAGTCCGTCACGCTGACCATTTTTTTATTTTTATTTTTTTTATTTTAATATAAATAGTAAAGAAAATGACTGTGTTGAAAATAAAAAAAACTTACGAACTGGACTCGATCCAGCGATCGAGCAATCACGGGGACTGAACGCTAGCCACTTTTTTTTTTTTTTTTTTTTTTTTTTTTGGGAAATGGATCAGGTAGTGGGGTGGCGGAGGCAAGGTTGGCAGGGGTCGCAACCCGAGGTCTGGCCACGATGCCTCCTCCCTTCCATCCTGGAGATGTGATACAAAGGATGCAGTTGGTGTATTATTGTGATTTTTTTAGTTTATTTATTTATTTATTTTTAAAATTTTTTTTTAAATTTTTTAACAGTAACGAGCTGAAAAGTAGTATGTGCACTCGTTGCGTCGAGTTGGGGACGCACATAACTAAAAACATGCTAATAGTTGTAGAATAAGGCATAAAGAAAGAGCAATGTGCGGGGCTAAGGAAACCATGAAACAAAACTGAAGGGTGGAATCCATACCACCATTAACCAGTGCTACATCTTGCACCGGATGAGAAACAAAAACTGCGAAGACCTTTTCGCACCGGGGACAAAAAGAGGAAATGGGGCAAATACTGCTACAGAGTTTGAGGGTTCACGACGAAACTCTCCATCTGCTGTATCATCCAGGTATGACTTAGACCATTCAGCTATCGGGGCGGACATATATCGATGTCAAACTATATATATAGTCATCAAAGAGATTAACAAAATTTACTATAAATCTGTGGAGACTGGAATGCCCGAGTTGGAAATATTCCTGTCAAAGACATCATAGGAAAGTTCAGGGAAGCCTGAATTAATACTAACGTCGAGAAGGTGCGAGAATTTTGTACACTGAATGCCTTGAAAGTATTAATACGTTGTTTAGGAAGAGAGGTATTCATAATTACACCTGGAGGAACATAGGTTCAATCAGTCATAGGCTATGTGGCAGGTAACAGAAAAGGAGTATCTCTGCTGAATGACGTAACAGTTTACAGAAGTAGTGATATATACAGCGACCTTTGTCTGCCGATGGCCAAAATTCTTCTAAGAACTAAATGGTCAAAAGCTAAGAAATAAATTAGTGCTATAAAAAGGAAAAGGAAGGAAATTACAGAATTACTCTTTTGACAGAAAGATCAGTAGCAGACCTCTGTCAGCGAAGATGACACAGACATTTGGTAGAAAATCAGGGAAAGACAGATACTAGTTAACTATAGCAGGGGATGAAGAACTGTAAGAAAAGAATAGCATATAAGGTATTGTGCAAACAAGCACTCTCCAAACGAAAGAAAGGTCTGAGAACATGGAATAACGAAATAGAAAAGACCCGCAGGGATAACGAAATTGCGTATGAAATGTACCCACAGTTAATAACAGATCATGGTGTCCCAGAAATGTTGCGACAAATTTGTAAGGGCTACAGTGGGCATCTTGAGGAACAAGCCGAAGATAGGAACCGGTATCCGGGAACGTCATCCAATGACGTTACAGGGCGGCCAATGTATAGGCGCCGGAGCCTGCGGCTGGGCCACCCCTTGGGCAGAAAACATTGCGTTGTGTACCGAGACACAACATCTCATAATGTCGTTCGTTACTCAATGATCGCAACTGATTGCCAGTGGGGAAGATGGAGTCAGCTGCTACGTAGACAGACCCTGTCTCCTGTAAATGTGATGACCTGTTGCCTGTGTGGGTGACGGTTTTGGGCACTGGTTTGCACCTGCAAAACTGTTTATCCTATTAACAGAAAAATACTGGAGATGTTAAATGTTCCAGTAGAGAAATAAACTGTAGAAGTGAAACAGTGTCCAATCCCTTGACCCATCAAGGCAACCGACCATTGCACTCGTAGGAGTCATGGCCTGTCTACGCAACAGCTAGCTCCATCTATCCAGTGGCAATTGTGACAATCTGTCGCGATTGATGAATAACAAACAACATTGCGAGACGTTCCGCCTACAGTCCATCAGCGTACAAAGTCGCGTTTGCTGTCAAAGGGGTAGTCTCCCAGTAGGCGTCGGCACCTACAACCTCGAGGTTCTGCAGCTTTGTTGGGTGACGTACCCGGATGCAGGTTCCTATCTTCGAGTTTTTCCTCGAGACACTCTCTACAACTTTAGAAGTTGGTCGGAGCATTTCTGGTACACCCTGTATAGCTGCTTGAAATACTGCCAAATCTGTAACAAGAAGAGCACACAGAGACAAGTGGGAAAAATTCATGGTGTATGGGAGACAAGACTTTGCCTATAAATTATTAAGGATTTAAATAAACCAGAAAGAGAAAGCACATGTATAGCTATGATAACATGCGATGAAAAGACTGAACATTATAAAAGCACTAAATTCTGAGACGTGATTTAAACCTGAAATAGACATTTCTATTAAGCTTCAAGAAAGGTCCAATGAGTTAATTAAAATACTGATTTACTTACTTTCGGAGGGTCGGAGGCAGCAAAAATACGTGAAAAGCAGGAACAAATGGCAAAATATAGAACTCAACAAGACTGGAGGACTTTTATTCAATCTCTGCCTTCTTCATCTACGAAATACCTGCTGGCTTTCAGTGAGGATTCCCAATACTGGTTAACGTTGTATTTAAGAAATGGGAAAGAAATAAGCCCACAAACCATAGAGATGTAAGTATAAAGTCAAGCTGTTAACTATATGCTCGTTTATTAAATCACCGATTAAAGCCACTAGAAAAGTCACTGTTGCAAGAAGAACAGAATGGTTTTCGAAAATGGAGAGCGTGTATTGACAGCATATTTACTATGAAGCATCTAATACAGAAAAGGTAGGAAAACAATTTGCCCACCAACATGGAATTTGTGGACCTAGAAAAGACTTCGGTAAGGTACACAGAAATGAACTTCGGAACATAACGTGTAAACGGAGTACTCTCAACACGTAATAATACGTATAAAAAGTTTTATAATTTGAGTTGCTTCTGACTCCATTTTTAAATGGAGGAAATATAGTTATAAACCTGCATTACGACCTTGTCAAGTACAACGGTGCGGGTCTCCTGCATCGTTCCCCTACGCTCTGTGAAGAAGCAAAGGACTTCATTTCCATTCCTTTATCCTACAGACCTATAGGCCAAAGAGGACTGATGCTAGAACAGGCCGAAGATCGTAATCCCTGAAAGGATGATGACACACTATATACCTTTATTTTGACGCCACAGAAGCAACGTTTTATGTAGGCTATCTAAATAACTTCATGATGCCGGAAGATCATCGGAAGATCAAAATTGATGGTAAAGAGTTATTTATTAGCAGTTTTGATTTCCTTCAGATACGAGCTGCGCAAAATTTAAAAACTATAAATTATGAAAACAGTGGACCCCATATGACGGGAGAGCATCTAGGGAAGAGAGGGAAGCAGGAAGAGAGAGAGAGAGAGAGAGAGAGAGAGAAGCAAGAAGATAAACTTTGGTAGCTTGCTTTTCACGCTTTTAAGACTGAACACTTAGAATATTGGGCCTAGGAAACCAGCCATTTATGCCATTATTTAAATCATTTTTTTTCATATTTACTCTAGTTCTTTGATAGGGTACAAATTTTAAAATAATGACAGAAAGGGCTCCCAAGAAAAAATTGCGAGGTAAGTTTTTGACCAATTTCCTTCTCTTTAGCTTACAAAATTTTTTGCTCACGCAATAAACGCGACGTATTTGAAGCAAAATTACAGAAAACTTGGAAATCTAACGACTACATACACAAAATTACGTCATTGCAATCTTATTGGATCAAATGGCTCTGAGCACTATGGGACTAAACATCTGAGGTCATCAGTCCCCTAGAACTTAGAACTACTTAAACATAACTAACCTAAGGGACATCACACACATCCATGCCCGAGGCAGGATTCGAACCTGCGACCGTAGCAGTCGCGCGGTTCCGGACTGAGCGCCTAGAACCGCTAGACCACCGCGGCCGGCGCAATCTTATTGGCTCAGCCATTCGTTTCCTAATATTTCTTCCGGAATAATGGTAGAAATTGGCAACAGATGACAGCGTCAGTCAAGAGAATGGGGGCACATTTTTCTCGTATGAAATGAGTCCACTTTTCGAGCGATAGGTAGAGAAAACAGCGGCCCCCCATGTGTTAATGAAGTTTACGTTACACCTGTGAATTATTTGCTTGGAAAAGCATCGTGATGCTGCTACAGGGGCACACGCTGGATGCACAGTACAGGAGGGCGAGTGGCTCCCACACGGGAGACGGCAGCGGCGTGTCGCGTGCAAACAGTGGGCGCTGCTGTGCCTATGCCATTGCCGCGGCACGGCCACAGCCATTGGCTCTGCCGGCTGTTTGCGTTGCCGCTGTCGCCGCGAGCCCTCAGCCCGGACGGACTGGCCCCGCGTTTAATTGGTTCGCTAATTGATTGACAGCGGATGCATACGAGCGCCGGCGGATCGCAATGTTCCCCACTAATGAGGTTGTTCTCTTCATGTCATAGCCCATAGCCGCTGGAAAAATGTACTCCTCCGCTTGTTTCAATCAATGTTCACCGCAGCACTTTCTCTACATTGTTAGCTGTGAATGACCGTACATTTTTTTTCTTTTTTTTACTCCTGTGCGAAACAGAGAGAATACAGTGAAATATATTTTTACGACTGTCTCTGATGGCAATGTCATTTTATTTCGTACTTCGCCTCTTCTGCATAATTTTAACACCATACTAAGCTACGTTTTCCAATGCTGACAGGGAACGGGTTGTTCCATCTCTTTATAATTAGTTTCTTTGTTGTATTACATGGAATACTGTAGATGTTTATGATACTAAAATGTAGACTTTCACGGCCGGAAATATCGTGTCCATTACAATTATCCGGTTCATGAATTCTGGGTCAATTCCCAACGTTTCGTCTCCGACTGCGGGAGACATCTTCAAGGGGGTCCGTAGCTCGATGGAAGATCCAACACACCCTCTGGCTCGCTACAGTAGCGACACAGATGTGGTCACTCTGTAGGTCGGTTAGTGCCAACATAAACTTGGAGTAGATGCAGCGATGATTCACCTGTTTGCCAGGGGTAGTTCGAGGTTGGTCCCACCCCTGTATGTAAGAGAACGGCCGTTGAGAGCCGCCATGATAGAGTCACTGTGGGGGTAGCTGTTGAACTGAGCGGACGGAATCGAGGGCGATCTCCGTCTCTGCCGCCAATATCACGGTGGGATGTGGTATTGTGTGTTACACTGTTATTAACCCGCTCTTTTTCAGGATGGAACTAGTTAGCGTGTCGTTACGGCCATTCCTTTTTGAGAAATTTTGCCTGTTCAATTAAAGTTTTTAGTTAGGGTTCCTTTTCCAGAGGTGAGCATGGGGGCTCACGTTATCCATTTATAGTACTGCAATCAGTTGGTGCCGTCAGCAGACGAGAGCAGCAATAGCACAAAAAATCGTATAGTTCCACTCTTAGCAGCAGCATTTTGCAATTTTAAAGTAAGCTGGGTCTCACCCCACCTAGTTAGCTTAACACGTGACCGTAACTGCTGCTGAGTAATTTATACGACGATTCCATGTGAAACCTGCTAGGATATGCGTGTGTTTTGTGTGAATTACTTAAGGTTCTAAGCGTGTGACGTAATTTTTAGGCCATTTCATAAATTTTGTTCACGGATCTTTTGATTCAGGATAACCGCCATATTCAAGCAGCACGTCCTTACTACTTTGGTAAGTAACAGGTTGTGCGTGTGAATTATTGTGTAGACTGGAAAACAAGAACGAACAGAGGGGTGAGAACAAATTAATTAGCCTTTGGTATCGGTCACCATCGTGGTGTCGAATTGCACTGCCAGCGAACTACCAGTTCGTTCTTGAAAATTAGTTATGGTGAGGTTGCTTGCATGTTCCGTTAATTCTTAATTTGAGTGTGTTAAATTTCACAGCATGTTTCATGTTTTATTTTTAAAGAATTTTTTTTTGTGTATACGGGAGATGCTTGTGTCTGCTTTGTTACCACGTTTTCCCGCCAAGAATCTTATTTATAATTTAGCTATTAGGTCCAAGTAGCAACTTGGGGTGTGAATTTCGATCACGGTCCAAGCAGACGGACTACAGAGGCAGCAACGAGATGTCTGATAGTCTAAGCACCTTCAGTGCGAGAGGGTATCAAATGGATTCCTGTTAATAAGGGCGCATTCAGTGCTAGACAAAAACAGAATTTAATTCGACTTGGCTTTGTTACCTGCAGTTATAACGTTTGTAAAATTTCTGAGTATATAGATGATAAATGTGTCATATAAATTTGATTTAATGGATTCAGTGATCATAACAACCCCATCCTTTGTAGAGAGCAATGTTGGTGCTAAATTGGAGTCAAGATAAACTGGCGGGAAGGAAAATTAACCAGGGTGGATGGTTCAAATGGCTCTGAGCACTATGGGACTTTACATCTATGGTCATCAGTTCTCTAGAACTTAAAACTACTTAAACCTAACTAACCAAAGGACAGCACAGAACACCCAGTCAGCACGAGGCAGAGAAAATCCCTGACCCCGCCGGGAATCGAACCCGGGAACCAGGGTGCGGGAAGCGAGAACGCTACCGCACGACCACGAGCTGCGGACAACCAGGGTAGAGATTATAGATCAGGTTGGAGCGTGGTATTTAGTTACTTGTCCACTTGGTTGCTTGAGCCCTCCCCCGCGCTATCCGTTGCGAAATTTTAATATAATAATCATCAAATCATTCGACTACTGACTTCGGACTGGTCCCTTAAATGTACCCTTCCGAACATTGAACCAAGCGGGTATGCCGCGTGTATATGACGTGCCTTGGCACACACACACACATCCGGCACGCTCTAACATAGCTTGAATGAAAGAGCGGAAGACAAATATAATAACGGAAAATGGAGATAACCGTTCAATATTACATTCATTCTTGTCGCTATCCATGAACATACTTATAAAATAGGCTAGAGAATACCATAATTTACATCATCATCATCTTTATCATTATTATCCGACCTAGCAAACTTTCAGCCGCTTCGATTCATCAGATGGAGACTACTTTTCGCAAGTAAATGTCGACTACAGTCATATTAATCTTTCATTTCATTTATTAAAAGTTTTTGTTGGAAGTTTCGGGCATTATCACCCGTCATCTACTGCTAAGTAGCAAAACGCTGACCAATTTTGGAACGAAACATTTCAGAAAGTTAAAAGTAAATCAGAGAAATACAATCCCTGTTCATTCGCAAAATATACCTACAGCACATATACTCATTGGTTATTGAAGTTCATAATCTATGTAGCCTCATACAGTTTTTTCTTACACTAGCCTATTGGGGAAACGAAAATTGGAGGAGTAAGACAAAAGTAGCACTCAAAACAGACAAAACCCATGAAAAATCTTCTTAAAGAATGGTGTGAATCAAGTTCTAAAGTGTGAAGAGCGTATGTCAGACAATTGACAGCCACAGATTGTAGGTCGTTATGCTCGAAACTGAACCAGCAAGGAAGCTTGAATAAATGAAAGAAAACACAAGCGTCTTTTGTCGACACCTACATGTGAAAAATGACGCTCATCGCTTTCATCAAAGCAACGCAGCAGGCAAACTTCGAAGTATTGTTTACTTGATTGCGTTTATTTTTTCATGAGTAACAATGATTACTGGTAATCTTTTTAGTGTACTAGTCCTTGAATTTGAAGCTCGCGCTTGTGTCTGTGTTTGTTTATAACTGAATTAACTGTAGGATAGATTCCACCTAGACCAGAACACTTTTTTCCTCATTTGTACCCAGAGATGTTTAACTGAGGTTACGCCATCATCAGTGGTTTATTCAGTTTATTTTTATTTCATAACGGAAAAACTGATTTTTATTATCCGTACAGACAGGAAAGAGTAACTTTACTGTTATTTAATAAAAAGAAAACAAATAATACAGCGATGATGCTGTAACGTCACCGTAATATGTCTGGGTAAAAATGAAGAAAAATTGTTTTTCTCAAGGTAAAACCTATCCAGGGAAATTGTTTCCATTAATGGTATCTGAACATCACTTTCATTTGGTACTATGAACAGCCTTCTCCTCAGCGATTTAATAGCCCGTCGAAGAAGCGGTTATTACGGGCTGACCACAAGATCGGAATGGAGAAACGGTAGACAATCATCCGCCTTTTCAAAGAAATCGTCATGGCGGAAATTCGCAGAGTGACTCGACAGGAATCTGAACCGCCGTCCTATAGAATACGAGTTCAGTGTCTGTCTCAGCACTGTGCCACATAGCCCGGTTCTCAGCAGTCGAGGCAGCTATAACGCGACCGTGTGCTGGCAGTCGCTAAGTGGGCAAAATTCTCATCACCAGTACTTGGCGAATTGACGATTAAAGGGCGCAAAAGCGGTTTAGATAGCTCCCCGTCACACTGAATTTCAGTCTCTCGGGCTAAGTCTCTAACCTATCTGAAGTATCTCATAAATTTAGGGCACATGCTACTCTCAACAGTAATTCGTCGGTCACCTGAGGAATCTCAAAGGTTCCTATTGGGGATCATATATTCTAGCATGACGTCAAAAAAGAAAGAATGAATTCCATATACAAGAACGGTTTCTTATTGATCGCCGAGGCTACGCCTTAATTTTTTCATTATTTCAACTTAAAAAGAATGGTTTGGTGCCTCTCTTCATGTTTCCCTCATTCTGAGTAAATTATTCATTTCTATGTAATTTACTGCACCTAAAATCATGATAATCTAAACGTTTTTTAATTTTAGTCTATAATTTCTGTAATGCCTGTTTATTTCATGATTTGTATGCCCGTTTCATTTTTAACACTGTCGTGTATAAACAATCTTCGATTGCTTCTACAAAATTCTGTGGCATCTGATCTGCGTTTTCGGAAACATTTCTCTCAAACCAGTGTGAGGACTCATTGTCAGAAATGCTCTACTGTCGAAAGAGAAAAGAACAGAAAAGAATTCTTAGACTTTACTATCTGCTTCTGTTGTGCAACTTGTCATATTCTTAGAGCTGTAACATATTGTGAGAATCGTATCTATTGTATTTAGTATTTTGTAATACAGAGTATGCTATGTCGTTCTCAGAACCAGTGCCAAGTATTACTATAAGTGATAGACGCTTAGACCGTGAGCAATGACATAGGAGCCATGTAAATAACCTGGGCAAACGCGTTTCACTAAGAGAGTGAAGATGAGGTAACTTCGTGTTGCAGTTGCTTCTGATCACGTCCCTAGGTCCATCATAGTCGGTGGCGCTATCATGTTATGAACTGATAAAGTGTGCCTACTGACAGGATTGTAGACACTTTCGATTTA
Source organism: Schistocerca nitens (assembly GCF_023898315.1). Taxonomy (NCBI): domain Eukaryota; kingdom Metazoa; phylum Arthropoda; class Insecta; order Orthoptera; family Acrididae; genus Schistocerca; species Schistocerca nitens. Next base: position 688,345,074 of record NC_064614.1, read on the forward strand.
TAATGAAAAACAAGGATGGCACTGTAGTGCGTTTATTGAATCTACACACTGTCTGATTTTAATACATATAATTGACTTGAAAGTGAAATAAGTTTATGCTCCTAGCCAACACGGAGATCGAGGATTGCATATAAGCGCCTCCTCTTTCACTGAGATTTCTAAAAGATCTGCTACGTAACATCGAACAATTTCGTACCTCCTCGTTTACTGTGACTCATGTTACGACAATGTCAGCATACGGTGTTTTGGAAACCAGGTGAACCACGGGAATATTGTATCCAGATGACTGCATGATCCGGTTGGAGACCGGAGAATAATATCTCGTCACTTATTGGCGGGTGACTCTTTCCTTGTAATTTGGTTAGCAAATCTAGAAGTGTATTGCATTATACTGATGCCACAATTATACCGAATGACTGTATTACAAATGATCAGTATTATAATTAGAGCTACAACTTTTGCTACCCATTACTTTATGTCACTCATTTTCTGAATATTATCTTCTCACGTAGAGAGCCGCTCATCGTCCAATCGACCTGCTACATCACTATGTGGCACGGGGCATAAAAAAAAAAAACACGACGCACTACAAAGGAATTATCCGAATGGGTTAGAAGTCATTAGATGTGATGTACATTCACACGCAAACAGATGTGTACAACTTCAGAAAAATTCGATGATTTATTCAAGAGCTAGTCAGTAATGCGTTGGTCCATCTCTGGCCATTATGAAAGGAGCTATTCCTCTTGTCATTGATTGATAGAGTTATTGGATGTCCTCCAGAGGGATATATTGCCACATTCTGTCCAATTGGCTCGTTAGATTCTCAAACTCATGAGATGGCTGGAGGGCCCTGCCCATAACACGTTCTCAATTGGTGAGAAATCCAGCGACGAAGATAGGTTTTGGCGAGAACGACTACAAGCTGTAGAGCCTCTCGCCATGTACGGGAGGACGTGGTCTTGCTGAATGGTAAGCTCAAGACGGCTTGCCATAAAGGGGTGACAAGTGTCATCCGCGTTTCGCTATATGGGTGCCACAGGTGACAATAAAGCCGGCCAGGGTGGCCGAGCGGTTCTAGGCGCTACAGTCTGGAACAGCGCGACCGCTACGGTTGCAGGTTCGAATCTTGCCTCGGGCATGGATGTGTGTGATGTCCTTAGTTTAGTTAGGTTTAATTAGTTCTAAGTTCTATGGGACTGATGACTTCAGATGTTAAGTCCCATAGTGCTCAGAGCCATTTGAACCATTTTTGATGACAATAAAGGGAATCCTGCTAGAAAATTAAATGGCACCCCAGTCTATTAATCCTGGTTGTTGGGATGTATCGTGGGCGACAGTCAGGTTGGTATCCCACCGTTGTCTTGGATGCCTCCAGACACGTCTTTGGGATCGTTAGAAATCATTTCGTAGGCGGACTCATCTCTGAAGACAGTTCTATTGTCAATGAGATTCCAGGCCGGAAACATGTCTGGAGGTGCATCGGACAGCGATGGGATAAAAACTTGACTGGAACTCTCCACAAGGCCCGACAGCTAGTACTGGTGATCTGGGGTGCCTTTTCATTGTTGTCATCCACGGCCCCCTTATAGAAAAGCGGTACGTCAACTACCCGCATTGTTACCCTTCACTATAAGTCAGACTGCATTTACATTTTAGTGAACTGATGTCCGACCGCAAACGTCGAGAATTTCTACTGCTTGTCTTCATGATTGCCAAAACCTACATCGGATCTCTCCCCAACTGAGAACGTTACAACCATTAAGGGTGGGGTCCTTCAAGCATCTAGGGATTTTCACGGTCTAATGCGCCGATTGGACAGAATTTGGCACAATATCACTCAGGAAGTTATCCAACAACTCAGCCAGTCCACGCCAAGACAAATAACTGCTTGCGTTAGGGCCAGAGGACGTTTTATTGAATTCCTCAATTTGTGACTCTCTTTCTTTTGGATAAATCATCAATTTTTTTCTGAAATTGTAATTTCTTTTAAGTCAGTATATGTACATCACATCTACAGGTTTGTGTCCCATTCAGATGATTACTCTGTGGTGCGTCCTTTTTTTAAAGTACACACGTCAAAAAAAGTTTTGCATCACCCAAGTTCCCAGAACTCCTGAAGATAGACGTTGACAGTGGATATTGTATCACAGACACAGTCCCTTTGACTGTCCAGAGATGTCACTAAACCCACCCAAAGATGTGTACAACCATAGATAGAAGCGTCTAATTGACGGAAGGGGTTCGACAGCCGATCACTTAAAATCATTCCATCAGGAAGGAGGTACACGGCTCGTATGTTGTTCAACCATGCCTAGACGGTCAATACCGCGGTTCGATCTCGTCCCCATTGTTACTTTGTGTCAGCAAGGGCTCTCAACAAGGGAAGTGTCCAGGCGTCTCGGAGTGAACCAAAGCGATGTTGTTCGGCCATGGAGGAGAAACAAGAAACAGGAACTGTCGATGACGTGCCTCGCTTAGGCCGACCAAGGGCTGCAGTGGATGACCACTGCCTACGGATTATGGCTCGGACGAACCCTGACAGCACAGCAACCACGTTGAATAATGCTTTTCGTGCAGCCACAAGACGTCGTGTTACGACTCAAACTGTGCGAAATACGCTGTATGATGCGCAACTTCACACCCGACGTCCATGGTGAGGTCCATCTTTGCAGCCACGACGCCATGCAGCGCGGTACTGATGGGCCCAACAACATGCCGAATGGACCGCTCAGGATTAGCATCACGTTCTCTTCACCGATGAGTGTCGCATACGCCTTCAAACAGACAACCGTCGAAGACGTGTTTGGGGGCAACTTGGTCAGGCTGAACGCCTTAGACACACTGTCCAGCGAGTGCAGGAAGGTGGAGGTTCTGATTTTTTGGGTTGGCATTATGTGGGGCCGACCTATGTCGCTGGTGGTCATGGAAGATACCATAACGGCTGTACGATACGTGAATGCCATCCTCCGACCGATAGTACAACCGTACCGGCAGCATAATGGCGAGGCATTCGTCTTCAAGGACGCCAATTCGCACACCCATGGTGCACATCTTATGAATGAATGGCTTCAGGATAACGACGTCACTCGACTAGAGTGGCCTGCATGTTCTCCAGACATGAACCCTATCGATCATGCCTAGGACAGATTGAAAAAGGCTGTTTATGGACGACGTGACCCACCAACCACTCTGAGTGGTCTACGCCGAATCGCCGTTGAGAAGTGGGGCAATTTGGACCAACAGTGGCTTGATGAACTCGTGGATAGTATTCCACGACGTATGCAGACATGCATCAATGCAAGAGGACGTGCTGCTAGGTATTAGAGGTACCGATGTGTACAGCAATCTGGACCACCACCTCTTAAGCTCTCGCTGTATGTTGGAATAACATGCAAAGTGTGGTTTTCATGAGCAATAAAAAGGTCGGGAATGATGTTTATGTTGATCACTATTCCAATTTTCTGTACAGGTTTCGGAACTCTAGGAGCCGAGGTGATTCAAATCTTTTATTGACGTGTGTATAACTCTATAAACTAGCACTTGAAAAAGTGCTCCTATGACTGGTTTCCGTAGTTATACAAAAAACAAAAATACCAAGGTCAATAAGACCAGGTAGCTATAGAAAAACCATTGTTTTTGCTGACGGCCAAGAAAGGACGATCTGCCTCAAGCAGATAGGCAAGAGCTGTTTAGTGTGGTGCGGCAGACGCCCACAATGCTTCTACCCTTCATACAGCCGTGTATTGCGAATGTCCTGCATTCCCCGTCCCTCGCTAAGGGGCTAACGGCCACCGGGAAACAATCCGATGTACACACAAACAGGAGGGATTGTTTTCCTTCCAGTCTCCAGCGGTCAATAAACATCCTCGTTGCACGAGGTGCGCCAGACAGGGTGTTGCCAAGGCGTCGCCAGTCACGTGCTGCAAGTGCTGGGTCCTGCATCCTTCCGCGACCCGCCTATATACGAGGGTTGCCGCTCAGCAGTCTATGGCAGTTGCACATCGGGAGACGCTCCGTGGCCAAATGCCGACCGTCTACGATCCTTCGGTGAGGATATCCCGTCACCGAACGCACCAGTGTTTGACGACTGATGTTCGCCTACATGCGAGAAGAACCTAATAGGCCGCGTTTTAAATCGCGGACCATCGCCGAGAGCGTCCTGCACCACTTCACGGATCGTCACAACCGACATCGTCTCCAAGCTATCGCTTTTTGGGACAAGTTCTAAGATGGAACTGAACGAAACACCATGTCGAAGGCCGCAGGTCCAACCACTGGTCCATAGCCGTGTGCCTACCTAGCTTCTCCTCGTGGGACGTCACCTTCGTCAGTGCATCCAAGCCGTCGCCTTGTGGGACTTCATCCTGGCACAGACTGCGGCCACCTAGAAACAACGACATTTCACTGTGCAGTGACCGACTCTAACCCTGCACTAAGTTACGCACCAAGAGACTGTTGTTCTGTTTGCGTATTGCCAAATAACGTGTCGTTCCCACTCGGTCGCGTGCACAAAAGTACACAATTTTAAAAAAATTTCCAGAAAGACCTTTCAAGGAAAATTTCCTGTACTTTCCAAAATAGTGGTAAATGGTCGTGTTCTTTCGTTTGCCGTTTTAACGTCTTAAAATGTGAGGTAAGCTAACAGTTGAAACATGAAATGCGTAACAAATTCAATAAATATCAGATGACGTGTAGTGCAACACAGACAACACTATCCAATAAAGTGCGGAAAGAAACAAAAGCTAAATATTATAAAGTTATTGCTACACATATTTTGAAGTACGAATCGTGGACATAAGAAGGCAAGACAGAATGCGTATGCGGGCAACTGAAATGAAATTTTGCAGATAAATGAAGACGTCGAACTGAGTTGGGAATGCATACAGTTAATGAATTAATCAAATTGTAAAGGGGCTACAACATGTGATACGTTATCGAAAAGAAGAGTAACAAAGTACCTATTGAACCAGAAAACGAGATTCCGGAAGCCTTCGACGACAAAGAAGGCTAGACTGAGATCGGGGCAGGTGAGGGGCTACAACTTGAGGAACTTAAAATCATTCATTTCAAAAATAATCAGTCTTGATGGCAAATATTTATTGATGTAATTTTAATTATAACAAGTTTCAGTCATAAATTTATCGTCATTATACCATGTCTCTAAGGGTGGTGAGCAGAGAAGATGAACGGAGGACGAGCTAGTGTCGGAAGACACAAGCGGCGAGTGAAACCGGGTACCGATGGAATACAGTGTTTCAATAAATGTTTTCGATCAAGATTGATTATTTTTGTTGATCGTCAAAACACATCGCTGTTACTTACAACGACGTTTTCAATCATTTAAGAAAGTGCTGAAGTATATGAAGGGTGCGATTGTGACACGGTATGTTACAAATCATATAGCCAAGACTGAGAAACTTGGGTACCAAACTACCACCCCCCTACCCCCTTAGCCCCTACGCCGATTCTTCCCCCAGTCCGCAGATGGCAGCAGGTGGGATAGCTGTACGGGGATCCTGTGCGGGGGTCCCGAGGTCACAGCCATTGTGTCAGTAAGCGCTACTGCTGAGATTTACTCGAACGGCTGGATAGGCAAATTGCGCCGTTGCCGGATCCGTCCGGCTTGCAGCCATCAGCTTGCGGCCGCCCCGGTTGACGTCAGCCGGGCGTCCGGAGGCCCAGCCGAGAGCAGATTGCGCCCTGATCAGCCATTACCACTCTGCGGGCGCCACCGGGCGCTTCATCAGCGCGCGCAATCTGCTGGCCTAGCGTGGCCTACGCAGCATCCGCTGACTACGCCAGGGAACCCTTTGTTGCAGCGGCGTCCTCAATTGTTCGCAACTGCCCAATGCAACAATCACACTTAAGTGAAGTCAGAAACATCCAGACCAGCGACATTACTTTCTACGCAATGCCGGACAAGCAATACATAACTACGTATGATGTTTCTGGGGTGTGTACTTCCTGTACTCTTTTTATAATTAGTACCACCCATTGACCGTTTTTTCACACTCTAATTAAGCTGATGTAATCCCATTCAGTGGAAAATATGCGAGTAAGATCATCTGCCTTTACACCTACTACTCCGCTACCCATCTTATGGTGTGTGATGGAGAGTACTTTGTGCATCGCACTGACTTCCCCCTTCTTCTGTTCCAGTCGCCATTACTGCGCAGGAAGAACGAATGTAGGTAATAATCCGCGTGATCTCGAGTCTCTCTCATTTGAATTGCCTGATCTTTTTGATAGATAGTCGCAAAAAAGGTACTATACAAAGTGATCCTTATTAACGTTTAAAAATCTCCGAAGCGATGTATATGACGCTTATACAGTCAATGTAATATAAGGCACATAGGATCGCAAATATCGGGGAACATCCCAAAAGCGGAGGACTAACGTAAAACATGTGACGTCCCCCCATGATGTGCCCCGTCGCATGTGCAGCGGTTGAGCCTATCGGTCTGTCTCACCATACCAATACAAGTCAGGTATCCCCCGCTGGTGTAACTCTGCGCTCCTGTGCACGATTTTAGCATATGGGTCTCATCGTCTGATTCTTGTGTCTAGCAGGCATTACTTTTTTTTCCGCTGCATTAGACCAGGGGCGGCCAAGATTTCGGCTGGCAGGCCATGCCAACGTGCTCAGCCTCACCTCACACTTCCCACATCTCCACGTCGCGATGTCTGAGCACGAGGAAGGGGGAACAGGGGGAAACAGTGAACGGGCCGCATTTGAATGGCAGTACAGTTGTACTGGATATGACTTGGTTTTATATTTCACTTTTATCAACAGCATATATCACAAAATACAAGTTTTCAGTATTAATTAATTATTTTTGGCGCGCTGAAGAGATAATTTTTATCTGGTACAAACTGCCAGCGTACAGAGAGACGCAGACATTTACACACAGTTCCGCGCTCAAGTTGCCACGCAATTGTGGCTTACGTAGTTTCATAATCGAAAAAAATCCTCTAGACAAATATGTCGAGCAAAATATTGAATCACTTTGGCAATGGAGACTTGGAAAATCTACATGACAGAATCAATGTAGACGTCTTGGACTGTTCCAATGCAAAAATATTTGTAATTAAAACTGAAATTACCTTGTAGGTCAGTCAGTTATATCTGCACAAACACAGGGGGGCTTTCAGGATCTTTCAGCTAAAACAGCAAATCGTCTGGAAAACAGATCGAAAATAGATCTAAGATTGACAGTGCCCTCAAAACCCTTATAAAACTGTCGTTGTTATTCTTGCAAGGCCATAATAAATACTCCAAAACTAGCGATTTCTTTGACGACAATGAGCTTAGGGAACTGGTTCGTCTTTGTCTGAACTTGTCCGTTCTGCGCCGTGAGTTTCTTTTTAAATGCATCCCCATCAAATCAGAAAAAGGTTACCTTGCAGTGTCGTACTGTGGGCAGTCTGCAATCAACCCTACTTAAAATAAGTCTGTTATCCACTCTGGATGTTCTAATTTTCATTCCTAAACTCGTTTTCCCTTCATAAATTCAACAATAGTGAGATTAAAATCGAAAAATCGTTCCAGACACGCCCCCCTGACTTATACAACTCACTTCACAGTAATATATGACATCTCAGTATACTTCGTTCATTACCACTGAAGGCTGTAGCAACTGAAAATTGAACAATAGTTGCGACTTCATTAATGTCACTATTTGCTCCACCAATTTCTTCGAGCGCTTCATGCTTACAAATTTAGCACAAAGTGCTCCTTGATGCACAGAACAATTAATCCTGTCCGTCGATTGTTCTAATTTTCTGCTCTTTCATAATATAAAAGTTTAAATTCTTCGTGCGCAGTATTTTTTTAAGTCATCAGTCTTCTGACTGGTCTGATGCCGCCCGCCACGAATTCATCTCCTCGGCCAATCTCTTCATCTAAGAGTAGCGCTTGCGGTCTACGTCCTCAGTTATTTGCTGAATATATTCCAATCTCTGTTTTCCTCTACAGTTTTTAACCTCTACAGCTCCCTCTAGTACCATGGAAGTTATTCCTTGATGTCTTAACAGACGTCCTGTCATCCTGTCTCTTCTCCTTGTCAGTGTTTTCCACATATTCCTTTCTTCTACGATTCTGCGCAGAACTTCCTCATTCCTTATCTTATCAGTCCACCTAAGTTTCAACATTCGCCTCTAGCACCACATCTCAGATGTTTCGATTCTCTTCTGTTCCGGTTTTCCCCCAGTACCAGTTTCACTGCCACGCAATGCTGTTCTCCAAACGTACATTCTCAAAAACTCCTTCCTCAAATGAAGCGCTACGTTTCTTGCTAGTAGACTTCTCTTGGCCATTGCTATTCTGCTTCTGATGTCCTCCTTGTTCCGCAAGTCATTGGTTATTTTACTGCCTAGGTAGCAGAATTCCTTAATTTCATCTATTTAGTGACCATCAGTTTTGATATTAAGTTTCTCGCTGTCCTCATTTGTGCAACTTCTCATTACTTTCGTCATTCTTCGATTTATTCTCAGTCCATATAGTGTACTCATTATATTGTTCATTCCACTCAGCAGATCATGTAATTATTCTTCATTTTCACTCAGGGTAGCAACGCCATCAGTGAATCGCATCATTTACCTTGAATTTTAATTCCACTCTTGAACCTTTCTTTTATTTCCATCATTGCTTTCTCGATGTACAGACTGAACACTCGGGACGAAAGACTGCACTCCTGACTTACACCCTTCCTAATCAGAGTACTTCGTTCTTGGTCGTCTACTCTTATTTTTCCGTCTTGGCTCTTGTACATGTTGTATATTACCGGTCTCTCCCTGTAGCTTAGCACTATTTTTCTACAAATTTCGAGCATTTTGCACCACTGTCTAAGGCTTTTTCCATGTCGACAAATCCAATGAAAGTCCCTTGATTTTTTTAGTCTTTCTTCCATTATCTGCCACAACGTCAAAATTGCCTCTTTGGTGCATTTACCTTTCCTAAAGCCAAACTGATCGTTATCGAACTTCAGTTTTCTTTTTCCATTCCTCTGTACATTATTATTGTAAGCAAGTTGGATGCATGTGCTGTTAAGCTAATTGTTCTATAATTCTCGCTCTTGTCCACTGTTGGAGTCTTCGGAATTGTGTGGATGATATTTTTCTAGAAGTCATCGGACTCATACATTCTACACACCAACGTGAATAGTCGTTTTGTTACCATTTTCCCTAATGCTATTAGAAGTTCCGAGGGAATGTTATCTATTCCTTCTGCATTATTTCATCTTAAATCCTTCAAAGCTCTCTTCAATTCTGATTCTAATACTATGTTCTCTATCTCTTTTAAATCGACTCGTGTTTCTTCTACTATCATATCAGACAAATATTCCATCTCATAGAGGCCTTCAGTGTACTCTCTCCACCTATCCGCTCACTTCACCGCATATAACAACGAAATTCCCGTTGCACTCTTTATGTTACCACTCTTGCTTTTAATTTCAGTAAAGGTTTATTGACTTTCCTGTATGCTTAGTCAGTCCTTCCAATATCATTTCTTTTTGGATTTCTTCACTTTTTCATGCAACCACTTCTTCTTAGCTTCCCTGCCCTTCCTACTAATTTCATTCCTTAGCGACATGTATTTCTGTATTGCTGAATTTCTCTGAGCATTTTTGTACATTCTGCTTTCATCGACTAATTGAAGCATTTCTTCTGTTACCCCTGATTCTTTGTCAGTTACTTTCTTTGTACCAATGTTTTTCTTTCCAACTTGCGTGATTGCCCTTTTTAGACATATCCATTCCTCTTCGACTGTACTGCCTACTGAGCTATTTCTTATTTCAAGCGTATCTCCTCCTCCCATAGTATTTCCGTATCCCACTTACTAGCTTAATGATTCATCCTGACTATTCCCTTAAACTTCAGTCTACTCTTCATCACTACTAAATTGTGATATCCTGCGCACGTCTTACAGTCCACTATCTGATTTCGAAATCTCACTCTGTCTGTTATGTAATATAACTGAAATCTTCCCATATGACACGGCGTTTTCCAAATGTATCTCCTCCTCTAGTAATTCTTGAACAAAGTATTCACTATTACTAGCTGAAATTTATGCAGGACTCAATTCGTCTTTCCCCTCTCTCATTCCTCGTCCCAAGGACATATTCTCCTGTAACCCTTTGTTCTACTCCTTCCCCTACAACTGCATTCCAGTCCCTCATGACTATTAGATTTTCATGTCCGTTAACGTTCTACATTACTCTTTCAATACCCTCAAATATCCTCTCTATCTCTTCATCGTGAGCTAGCTACGTCAGCCTGTATATCTGAACTATCACTGAAGGTGTTGGTTCGTTGTCGATTTCGATAAGAATAACGCTACCACTGAACTCTTCACAGTAACACACTCTGTGCCGTATTTTCCTTTGGTACCTTCCTAATGGTACTATAATGTCGTTTCATAACAAATAAGCAGTAAACGTTGCTTGTGAGAATTGATAATTATCATCACTCTCTTCTGTGATTCCCTCTCATTTTATAGGTCTGTGAATATAGATCGCGAGAACATCAGTTTTTGTGCAAACAGCTTCAAATGGCTCTGAGCACTATGGGACTTAACATCTATGGTCATCAGTCCCCTAGAACTTAGAACTACTTAAACCTAACTAACCTAAGGACAGCACACAACACCCAGTCATCACGAGGCAGAGAAAATCCCTGACCCCGCCGGGAATCGAACCCGGGAACCCGGGCGTGGGAAGCGAGAACGCTACCGCCGACCACGAGCTGCGGACGTGCAAACAGCCACTGGATCTGCGAAGTCCTTCACACCAGGAACAAATAGGGAAGGGTAAACAGCGCTGATAGCACGATTGTGCCGAATTCAGAAAGTCGTGTCGACCGTAAAATTCCGCACCGCAATGCTAAATGAAATGTAGCGCGCTGCCGGGTTATACTTCCGAGTAGAACCGAGCAAAGCCGAGTGGCTGGCCGGGTCTTGACCAACCTACGGCCCGTACACGCTGCACGTTTGGATTTTGACACGCCATGGTCGGCGCTACATTAGGCAATGACGTATTTACATTTAGGTAAAATTCATTATTTTATTTACCGGTCTCGCGGTCTCTGTTGGTTTGTTGTACAGGACAACAAAAACCTACCGTACAGCGTCTCATGTAAATGATTATAAGCTTCCGAATTATGTCGTTACCAGCAAATTAGCTACGTTTTCTTTACTAAATAACGTCTGTAAACAAAAGAAGAAGGGACAAAAGGGACAATATATGAACAGCTTTTACTTGGTTACAGCGCGGATGACGATGATTATGATGATGCTTGGTTTGCGGGGCGCTCAACTGCGCGGTTATCAGTGCCCGTACAAATTCCTAAACTTTGCTCAGTCCAATCTCGCCACTTTCATGAATGGAGAGGACAACACAAACACCCAGTCATCTCGAGGCAGGGGAAAATCCCTGACCCCGCCGGGAATCGAACCCGAGACACCGTGCTCGGAAAGCGAGAACGCGACCGCGAGATCACGAGCTGCGGACTTCAGCGAGGGCAATAAGTACGTAGCTCCTCGTATCACACATACAGAATGTGTTGGAGATTGGCACCGTTTGCTCGAATGCAAAAACTGCATCGCACGATCGTCCCTTCACACCCAATCCCAACCGCTGTACGTGCAGCGAGGTACATCCTTTGGTGATTTTCAACATTTCTCATCCAGTTTTGGGGTATTTACCGACATTTTCGACCCCATGTGTCTTACATTTAATTACTGGTCCCAGAGTTATCTACGTCGCTTCCGGGTTACATTCTTTCCTCCATCGAATATTTGCCGGTGCTAAAACGTTTTTCTTCGATTATGTGGTAAGTTTACACTGTTCAAAATGGCTCTGAGCACTATGGGACTCAACTGCTGTGGTCATCAGTCCCCTAGAACTTAGAACTACTTAAACCTAACTAACCTAAGGACATCACACACATCCATGCCCGAGGCAGGATTCGAACCTGCGACCGTAGCGGTCGCAAGGTTCCGGACTGCGCGCCTAGAACCGCGAGACCACCGCGGCCGGCTTACACTGTTCATCTTTTCCACTATTTCGCATATAGGCTATATTCCTCTTTTGACTTACGAAATTCATAACCTAACATCAAATCTTCTCGTAACTGTTATATGCATTATCCTCATTCAAGAGAAAAAAATAAAGCACGTATTAAGACAAATTACACCTGATGATGGGCCCACAGGGTCCGAAATGCATTGAGTACTTAATAAAAGACGAAAAGTTGTGACTGAAGGGGAATTTTTAATTCATATCGCCAGTGTCTTGAAAACTAGTAACAAAAGTAAATTAAGACTACTGAAGAAGAGACATACTGAAGAAACTGTATTTAGAAATGTGACACTGCGAATTGTAGAAAGGTTTTTAATATTGAGGGAGAAAGATAATAGTATGGCTGAATTATTGTATTAAACGAAAACTTGCGATACTAAGCAAAGGATTACATAAAGAGAGAAATATTGCAATAACTAAACATACATTTATCTGTTAGAAATTCTTTTCTGAAAGTATTGGAGTTGTAGCCTTGTACGGAAGTGAAATATGGACAACAAGCAATTAATTGGATGGGTGATTGTATAATCATTGGTTCAAATGGCTCTGAGCACTATGGGACTTAACATCTATGGTCATCAGTCCCCTAGAACTTAGAACTACTTAAACCTAACTAACCTAAGGACATCACACAACACCCAGCCATCACGAGGCAGAGAAAATCCCTGACCCCGCCGGGAATCGAACCCGGGAACTCGGGCGTGGGAAGCGAGAACGCTACCGCACGTCCACGAGATGCGGGCAATATAATCATTGTATAATCCCCTTGTCACAACTTGAAAACGAAAGAATGGATTGATAGTGCACATTCTGTGGCATCAAGAAGTAGAAAATTTGGCTATGGAAGGAAATGTGGAGAACAGAAGTTGCAGAAGAAGGCCGAGGCTTCACAACAGAAAGCAGTTTCAAGTGGGTATAGATTGTACAAGAACAACAACAGTAACAACAAATAAAATATGCTGCTTCACGTAAATTTGTTGATGGAATGGCACCTAAATGTGAAGCGTAGATCCTTATACAAGATTAATGGAATTCTAGGACGCCTAGTAATTTGATTTAAATAGAAATCGGGACTGATTTAAACTGCGGAGGAATAGTATGCTATGTCTTCTGTCTGATTAGGAAAACTATATACTGGTTGTAATTCTCCGTTTAGACTGCGCTACAAGATCACCATCACAAAGAAATGGCTGAGACAAACGTCTTTTCGATAAAGTTATGAATGACGAAGTAATAAAGTTATCAACTTTCTTTGAGCGTAAGTACCGTTCTTTATAATGGCTTCATGTTAGCAGCTACTGAGAAGGCAATTAGAGTGGCAAAGGTATTTTTTTAGTGTAAGAAGATATTACGAAAGAAAGATGCAGTCATAATTAGGATTATTCTTTCCTTTGACGGAATGTACGACGTAAAACCAGGCACTGTAGACAACTGGAATCGTAGACCACTGTATTCATCTATTGCCGACATCCTGCTCCAAATATAACTACGATTGGCGCCACATATTGTTTTGATGTTTTGTCGGTGGTAGGCCTATGTTCATGACAGATCTACATTAAGTAAGACTTTCAGCAAGCAAACATAAATCTGAGTTAAATCGTTCATTTTTTAGGGCTCCTTAAGTCAGTCGATAAAACCGGAATCCGTACAGGGTTACTGTTGTCTGTCTGTCTTTCTTCCCGACTGTTGAGTAGCCATTTTCTTAGGACCGGGTAGAGGTATCAAGCTGAAGTTTATGTATGGTAACAGGGTCTTTGGTCCCTTGGCAATGAAAAAAGAAATCTTTAAGTTTGTAAGTCAATGCAGTTAAAGGATTCGCACATTTATGTCACATATTTTGATACTCGCAAATTCACTCATCAAGATCTACTGATGATTTGTTTAGAAACGTGTCGGGCCTGGTGGTAAAGTGATAAAGCGAGTGCCTGGAAAACGAGATATCGTGGGTTCGAGTCTTGGTCGAACCGCGAAATTTTCTGTTTTCTTTCTAACATAGCATTCACCTTTCAACGATGTTAGCAGTCGCCAGAACAAATAAATAAATAAATCGGCAGGTCCTGATGGGATTCCAATTCGGTTTTACAGAGAGTACTCTACTGCATTGGCTCCTTACTTAGCTTGCATTTATCACGAATCTCTTGCCCAACGTAAAGTCCCGAGCGACTGGAAAAAAGCGCAGGTGACGCCTGTATATAAGAAGGGTAGAAGGACGGGTCCTCAAAATTACAGACCAATATCCTTAACATCGGTTTGTTGCAGGATTCTCGAACATATTCTCAGTTCGAATGTAATGGGTTTCCTTGAGACAGAGAAGTTGCTGTCCATGCATCAGCACGGCTTTAGAAAGCATCGCTCCTGCGAAACGCAACTCGCCCTTTTTCCACATGATATCTTGTGAACCATGGATGAAGGATATCAGACGGATGCCATATTCCTTGACTTTCGGAAAGCGTTTAACTCGGTGCCCCACTGCAGACTCCTAACTAAGGTACGAGCATATGGGATTGGTTCCCAAATATGTGAATGGCTCGAAGACGTCTTAAGTAATAGAACCCAGTACGTTGTCCTCGATGGTGAGTGTTCATCGGAGGTGAGGGTATCATCTGGAGTGCCCCAGCGAAGTGTGGTAGGTCCGCTGTTGATTTCTATCTACATAAATGATCTTTTGGATAGGGTGGATAGCAATCTGCGGCTGTTTGCTGATGATGCTGTGGTGTACGGGAAGGTGTCGTCGTTCAGTGACTGTAGGAGGATACAAGATGACTTGGACAGGATTTGTGATTGGTGTAAAGAATGGCAGCTAACTCTATATATAGATAAATGTAAATTAATGCAGATGAATAGGAAAAAGAATCCCGTAATGTTTGAATACTCCAATAGTAGTGTAGCGCTTGACACAGTCACGTCGATTAATTATTTGGGCCTAGCATTGCAGAGCGATATGAAGTGGGACAAGCATGTTGTGGGGAAGGCGGATAGTCGTCTTCGGTTTATTGGTAGAATTTTGGGAAGATGTGGTTCATCTGTAAAGGAGACCGCTTATAAAACACTAATACGACCTATTCTTGAGAACTGCTCGAGCGTTTGGGATCCCTATCAGGTCGGATTCAGAGAGGGCATAGAAGCAATTCAGAGGCGGGCTGCTAGATTTGTTACTGGCAGGTTTGATCATCACGCGAGTGTTACGGAAATGCTTCAGGAACTCGGGTGGGAGTCTCTAGAGGAAAGGAGGCGTTCTTTTCGTGAATCGCTACTGAGGAAATTTAGAGAACCAGCATTTGAGGCTTACTGCAGTACAATTTTACTGCCGCCAACTTACATTTCGCGAAAAGACCACAAAGATAAGATAAGAGAGATTAGGGCTCGTACAGAGGCATATGGGCAGTCATTTTTCCCTCGTTCTGTTTGGGAGTGGAATATGGAGAGAAGATGCTAGTTATGGTACGAGGTACCCTCCGCCATGCACCGTATGGTGGATTGCGGAGTATGTATGTAGATGTAGATGTAGATCACCTGCTTCGGCTTTCACTTTAAACTGTGGGTCCCCTTTCCATAGATGGATGAGGACACGTAAATTGCGAAGTGGAGTCCAGTAGAAAGATTTTCACCAGGTAGTTGAACCACAGGAAGTTTCTATGATTATCTACATATACCCTACGTAATTAAGTGTGTATGGAAGCCTCAGAGCGCGAGTCCTGCTTGAATATGTTGCCGGCCGGTGTGGCCGTGCGGTTCTAGGAGCTTCAGTCTGGAACAGCGTGACCGCTGCGGTCGCAGGTTCGAATCCTGCCTCGGGCATGGATGTGTGTGAAGTCCTTAGGTTAGTTAGGTTTAAGTAGTTCTAAGTTCTAGGGGACTGATGACCTCAGAAGTTAAGTCCCATAGTGCTCAGACCCATTTGAACCATTTTTTTTTTTAAATATGTCGCTCATTTTTATGCTGGTTGTCTACTTCACTTGGAGCCTATCGAACATGGGGCGTACCTGTGTACACTGCTAATGTATGTGTTATAATAATGGAAATCGCTTATCTCCATGTCTTTCTAGTAAAAATGATTAACGCTTCTTAAACCACGTCATAATTTAGTAATAGAATTAGTTGAAACTGAGAATCGGTTGTGACTTTCAGTATTTGCTTGCACTCATCGATTCAGCGTACTGTATGATACACGTGCTCTACAAAAATTTCTCGTTATTAAGCTTTTCCATGTGTTCGTCTGTTATGCACATTAAACCAACAGCAACAGTAGGGACTACTTATTTATACTTGAACGATTCTAACCCAAGACAATGAGGCACTCCGGTATTACCATCCGTGGTCAACAAACATAGTGATCTTGAAAATAGTGGTAAGTGTAGTACGACTAGTCGACTAAAGTGTAGTACGATTACAATAATTTTTACACATGAAAGACGGACGCCTGCAAAATAGCTTGATCGCTGAGTTGCGGAGAAATTTTTCCATGTATATTTCGGCAACGTTGAGGCGTAAAGGACGTATTTTCTGTATTTCGTCGTGATTGTAGATGTTGTGGATGATACTGGAATCCGTACTACCTCCAGAAAACAAGATACAAAACAAAGTGGTAAGACTAGAAGAGGGAACCGAAAAAGATCGTTTTTCGCCTTTTTATAGTTCCCAGGGGCTCAAATGAACAGAAACTGGCGGAACCATAGTACGTTGTGTTATTGTTTGAATCGATTAACTAAGAGACAGAGTTAGGCATACAAGCGCATACAACGGCAGTCTCAACGGAGAGAGAACATCCGACGGGTTTCGACCCGATTGATATTTTATTGTATTTGATCTCCCATTAATTTATTCCTCAAATCATAACATTTATTGAAGCAGTGTACAACTAACCGGCAAAACTATATCTTGCAACGTTGATCGTGTATGAAGAAATGGAGAGCTTGCTAGGAGATCTAAAACAATGGCCACCGGAGTCTGCAGACTTACACAAGCCAATGCTTTCGAATCACCAATTTTCTAAGTGGTTTGATGCGGCCCACCACGAGGTCCTCTCCTGTGCCAGCCTCTTCGTCTCACAGTAATACTTGCGAACTTTCGTCCTCAGTTGTTTGCTGGATATTTTCCATTCTCTGCCTTCTTCTCCGGTTGTTACTCTCAACAGCTTCCTCTAGTCCCGTGGAAGTTAGTCCACAATGCTTTAACTTATGTTGTACTTTACTGTCGCCTACTCTTGGCAGTGTTTTCCAAATGTCACTTTCCGTGTCGATTCTGCGAAGAACTCCTTATTTCTTACCTAATTTTCAACATTCGTCTGTAGCACCATATTTCAGATGCTTCTACTCTCGTTTGTTCCGTTTTTACCACAGTCTGTGTTTCATTAACGTACAATACTGTGCTCCGAACGTCCATTGCTAGAAATTTCTTCCTCAAATTGTGCCTATGTTCCAAACTAGTAGTTTTCTCTTAGACAGGTATATCCTTTTATGCACTCATAGTCTCCTCTTTATGTCTTCCTTGTTCCGTCCGTCATTGTTATTGTGCAGCCTAGGTAGCAGAATTCCTTAACTTCATCTACTTCGAGATCACCAGTCCTGTTGTTGAATTCTCGCTCTTCTCGTTTCTACTAGTTCTAACTACTGTCGTCTTTCTTGGATTTACTCTCAATCAGTGTTCTGTGCTCATCATACTGTGCATTCCTTTCAACATATTCTTCTTAATTCTTCTTTGCTTTCACTAAGCTTTGCAATGTCAACAACGTATCTTTCATTAATTATGGATTCTTCCGTCGCTTCTTGATAGAACAAAAAGTCAAAACACCGTTTGATAATTCCAAAGACAATACCACGACTAAAGATCGTATGTAAATGCGTTGTACCTTGTTTGGTTCGTAAGAACACAAGATCCTTGTAAACAATAGCCAGTAGTTATCTGAAGATGGCCTAATAAGCCGAAGACTAGTTCACACAAATAAAAATCAGTAGAACAAGAAAATAATCTTTCAATGATATCCATACACTTTGAATTTTAATCCCACTCTTGATTCTTTCTTTTATTTCCGTCATTGCATCTTCGAGGTACTGTTTGAACAGCTGGGGCGAAAGAGTACATCCCTATCTTACATTCTTTCCAATTTCGAGCACTTCGTTCTTCGTCTTTCAGATCTTATTGTTAGCTCGTGGTTCTTTTGCATATTGCATATTACCCGTCTTTCCCTATATCTCACCCCAATCTTAGAATTTCGAGCAACTTACACCATTTAACATCATCAGCGCTTTCTTCAGGTCGAAATATCACATGAACGTGTCTTGATTTTTCTTTAGTCTGTCTTACTTTATCAGTCAAACGTCAGAACTGCCTCTCTGCGGGTTTTACCTTTCCTAAAGCTAAACTGATCGGCACCTAACACATTCTCAGTTTTATTTTCCGTTCTTCTGTATATTATTCCTGTCAGCTGTTAAGCTGATTTTGCGATAATTTTCGCACTTGCCGACTGTCGCAATAGTGGGAATTGCGCAGAAGATATTTTGTCGCAAATCTGATGGTATATGGCCAGTCTTATACATTCTACATACCGACGTGAAGAGTCGTTTTGTTGCTTCCGCCAGTGGTATAGAGCTCCTGATGGAATTTTATCTATATTTTCTAGGTTATTTGGTCTTAGCTCCGCCAAAGCTCTTTTAAATGTTGATTCTAATACTGAGTCTCCTATCTCTTCCCTGACGAAGACTCGTGTTCCAGATACGCTGGTAAATAAAGTGCACTTTGTAGAACTGTGTCCTGCACTTTTTCAGATATATCATACACTACTGGCCATTAAAATTGCTACACCAGAAAGAAATGCAAAAGATAAACGGGTATTCATTGGACAAATATATTTCACTAGAACTGACATGTGATTACATTTTCACGCAATTTGGGTGCATAGATCCTGAGAAATCAGTACCCAGAACAACCATCTCTGGCCGTAACAACGGCCTTGATACGCCTGGGCATTGAGTCAAACAGAGCTTGGACGGCGTGTACAGGTACAGCTGCCCATTCAGCTTCAACACGATACCACAGTTCATCAAGAATAGTGACTGGCGTGTTGTGACGAGCCAGTTGCTCGGCTACCATTGACCAGACGTTTTCAGTTGGTGAGAGATCTGGAGAATGTGCTGGCTAGGGCAGCAGTCGAACATTTTCTGTATCCAGAAAGGCCCGTACAGGACCTGCAACATGCGTTCGTGCATTATCCTGCTGAAATGTAGGGTTTCGCAGAGATCGAATGAAGGGTGGAGTCATAGGTCGTAGCACATCTGAAATGAAACGTCCACTGTTCAAAGTGCCGCCAGTGCGAACAAGAGGTGACAGATACGTGTAACCAATGGCACCCTATACCATCGCGCCGGGTGATACGCCAGTACGACGATGACGAACACACGCTTTCAATGTGCGTTCACCGCGATGCCGCCAAACACGGAAGCGATCATCATGATGCTGTAAACACAACCTGGATTCATCCGAAAAAATGACGTTTTGCCTTTCGTGCACCCAGGTTCGTCGTTGAGTACACCATCGCCGGCTCTGAAATGGCTCTGAGCACTATGCGACTTAACTTCTGAGGTCATCAGTTGCCTATAACTTAGAACTAATTAAACCTAACTAACCTAAGGACATCACACACATCCATGCCCGACGCAGGATTCGAACCTGCGACCGTAGCGGTCGCTCGGCTCCAGACTGCAGCGCCTAGAACCGCACGCCACTCCGGCCGGCCCATCGCAGGCGCTCCTGCCTGTGATGCAGCGTCAAGAGTAACCGCAGCCATGGCCTCCGAGCTGATAGTCCATGCTGCTGCAAACGTCGTCGAACTGTTCGTGCACATGGTTGTTCCCTTTCAAACGTCGCCATCTGTTGACTCAGGGATCGAGATGTGGCTGCACGATCCGTTACACCCATGTGGATAAGATAACTATCTCGACTGCTAGTGACACGAGGCCTTTGGGATCCAGCACGGCGTTCCGTATTACCCTCCTGAACCCACCGATTTCGTATTCTGCTAACAGTCATTGGATCTCGACCAACGCGAGCAGCAATGTCGCTATACGATAAACCGCAATCGCGATAGGCTACAATCCGACCTTTATCAAAGTCGGAAACGTGATGGTACGCGTTTCTCGTCCTTACAAAAGGCATCACAACAACGTTTCACCAGGCAACGCCGGTCAACTGCTGTTTGTGTATGAGAGATCGGTTGGAAACTTTCCTCATGTCAGCATCTTGTAGGTGTCGCCACCAGTGCCAACCTTGTGAGAATGCTCTGAAAAGCTAATAATTTGCATATCACAGCATCTTCTTCCTGACGGTTAAATTTCGCGTCTGTAGCACGTCATCTTCGTGGTGTAGCAGTTTTAATGGCGAGTAGTGTAATACCGTAGTAATTATGCACTACTATAGAATAAATAAGAACGACCGTAACTGTGGTATCCCATCGCATAACGTTGCTGTATTTCTGTCGGCATTGCCGCCTACAGTAGTGGGAGAGTTGAAGTTGTCGGGCACATACTGTACGTGTGACGTGTGTGGGGGCTTCCTCGGGGAGTATCGCTGTCCCTCTCGGGCGGTGTCAGAAGTTGCCCGGACAGAAGTTGTGCAGGCAGTAGCTCGGATGGCGCGAGGCGTGCGTGTTACTTGCAAGAAGTGTGTTGGCCTGCAGCTGCTCTTGCTTCTCAGCTTTTTCCTCCGGAGGGAGTAACATGCGTCAGGTTTCAGGAAGCCGGTATCTCAGTATTGTCGGTCACATTCAGTTCGAAATGTCTGCTTCTACTTTCTGTCTGTAGCTACTTTTTTACAACATAATTTCTTCCTATACTTACCTACAAACTGATACCCCAGGTAACATTCCAATTGTGCAGTGATTAAATTCAAATGGTTCTGAGCACTATGGGACTTAACGTCTATGGTCATCAGTCACCCAGAACTTAGAACTACTTAAACCTAACCAACCTGACAGCACACAACACCCAGTCATCACGAGGCAGAGAAAATCGTGCAGTGATTAACTAAACATTCTCTATCGTTGCTGGGCCTATGAGAAATTCAGTCGAAAAACAAAGGAATTGTATCAGACTGCTATAGACTCTCCTAATTTTATTGTATCATTACTACGTGATACATGTGCAAGAAATCGACATGTGTTGAGTTCAGCTTAGGATATCAAATCTCCTTCAACGACGTGCACTGTCGAACCAGGAACTTAAAGCACAACTCATACCGCCCTTAGTTGCTGGTTGCCGATGTGTTTACTGTGTGACGATATTTTTGTTCTCTAATTAAACTAAAATATTAGTCGAGGTATTTAACATATTCGCCATTTTATTAGGTGACAGCATCATTACACCCTTTCCTTTTAACTATGAATCTTATTTAGCTAATGCTCATATAACTTTTTTAACGGCTATAATTAGTTATTATCAACAGTCCATAAATATTTCTTGGCCTATGGCTGTGTCGAAGCATGCTGGGAGTTGAATTTTCATTCAGGCTCCAACTAGAAATCTGAGCACTGATTGAAATAGGCTTCACGATTACAGGCAGCATATTCGTATTCTCCAGAGACGTAGATGAAGCTGTTTTCGCTGTGCTCAACAATGAACAGACTGATGGCGACAAATCTGAAGCTTGTGTTTTACTACTGAATCTAAAAACCTTATTGAAAGTTACGTTTTCAAATGATGTGAAATGCGTTGTCAGACTCACAATGTTCAATGCCGCTGCTACATTCTCTACATGTTTTAATGATATTTCAGCCATCTGACTGAAATAACTTCTTTATTTTGTATTATTATCATGATTAGACTTAGTGAAGTGAGGTCTTCGTCAAGATCTATTGAACTGGGAGTCCCAGAGTGTAGATAAGTACAAAATCACGGAAATGCATAGCGGATAGGCAGCAAACATGTTTACGTACCATAAAACAACAGAGACAGAGAATTAACATCAATACATTATTTACATGTGCAGTGATCTTGGTACCAAAATATACTATGGAAGTTACTGGTTGACTAGACGCTGTGTTTACCAATCAATAGATCTTGACGGTAACTTATCTAAATCAAATTATACGCTATATTGTCGCACTTTATAATGCCTTAAGGCTGAAATCATAATATTAATACAAACTAAAGTATTTCTTACCATCAGATGGTGGAAATATCATTCAAAGAGTATTACATGACTGTGGCACAAAAATAGAAAAGGTTATCAGTATTCACTATATTTTGCCCGCGGTAAGTCCCAGTGATGGTTGCAGACGTTTACCCTCATGCAATTGCTTTCCACATTCCGACAAAAAAATGGCTCTGAGCACTATGGGACTCAACTGCTGAGGTCATTAGTCCCCTAGAACGTAGAACTAGTTAAACCTAACTAACCTAAGGACATCACAAACATTCATGCCCGAGGCAGGATTCGAACCTGCGACCGTAGCGGTCATGCGGTTCCAGACTGCAGTGCCTTTAACCGCACGGCCACTTCGGCCGGCCACATTCCGACATTGTAACGGAAAACTTCAGGAAGGTGTGCTTATACATACATTGACAAATGTTTTGCATCACAACGGTTCCCAGAACTCCTGAAGATAGACGTTGACTGTGGATTTTGTATAACGGACAAAGTCCCTTTGATTATTCAGATATGTCACTAAATCCACCCAAATATGTAAACAACTATGCATGAGCAGCGCCTATTGGACGGAGGGGGTGCGACAGCCGATCAGTTCGAGTCATTCCACCAGGAAGAAGGTACACAGTACGTGTTGTCTGCGGGTCAACCTTGCCTAGACGGTCAATATCGCCGTTCGATCGCGTCCACATTGTTACATTGTACCAGGAAGGTCTCTCAACAAGAGAAGTGTCCAGGCATCTCCGAGTGATCAAAATGGTTCAAATGGCTCTGAGCACTATGGGACTCAACATCTTAGGTCATAAGTCCCCTAGAACTTAGAACTACTTAAACCTAACTAACCTAAGGACATCACACACACCCATGCCCGAGGCAGGATTCGAACCTGCGACCGTAGCAGTCGCGCGGTTCCGGACTGCGCGCCTAGAACCGCGAGACCACACGGCCGGCATCTCCGAGTGAACCAAAGCGATGTTGTTCGGATATGGAGGAGATACAGTGAGACAGGAACTGTGGATGACATGCCTTGCTCAGGCCGCCAAAAGGCTACTTCTGCAGTGAATGACCGCTCCCCAAGAATTATAGCTCGGAGGAACCCTGACAGCAACGACACCATGTTGAATAATGCATTTGGTGCAGCCACAGGACGTAGTGTTACGACTCAAACTGTGCGCAATAGGCTGCATGATGCGCAACTTCACTCCCGATGTCCATGGTGAGGTCCTTGCAACCACTACACCATGCAGCGCGGCACAGTTGAGCCCAACAACATGCCGAATGGACCGCTCAGGATTGTCATCACAGACAACCGTCTAAGACGTGTTTGGAGGCAACCTGGTCAGGCTGAACGCCTTAGACACACTGTCCCAGCGAGTGCAGCAACATGAAGATTCCCTGCCGTTTTGGGGTGGCATTATGTGGGGCCGACATACGCCGATGGTGGTCATGGAAGGCGCCGTAACGACTGTACGATATGTGAATGCCATTCTCCGTCCTATAGTGCAACCATACCGGCAGCATATTGGCGAGGCATTCGCCTTCATGGACGACAATTCGCACCCCCGTGGTTAGCACACTGGACTCGCATTCGGGAGGACGACGGTTCAATCCCGTCTCCAGCCATCCTGATTTCGGTTCTCCGTGATTTCCCTAAATCGTTTCAGGCAAATGCCGGGAGGGTTCCTTTGAAAGGGCACGGCCGATTTCCTTCCCAATCCTTCCCTAACCCGAGCTTGCACTCCGTCTCTAATGACCCCGTTGTCGACGGGACGTTAAACACTACCCACCACCATCGCACCCCCGTCGTGCACATCTTGTGAATGACTTCCTTCAGGACAACGACATCGCTCGACTAGACGGGCCAGTATGTTGTCCAGACACCAACCACTTTAAGGGATCTACGCCGAGGAGTGGAACAATCTGGACCAACAGTGGCTTGAAGAATTTGTGGATAGTATGCCACGACGAATACAGGCATGCATCAATGCAAGAGGACGTGTTACTTGGTATTAGAGGTACCGGTGTGTACAACAATCTGGAGTACCACATCTCAAGGTCTCGCTTTATGGAGGTACAACATGCAATGTGTGGTTTTTATGAGCAATAAAAAGGAGGGAAATGATGTTTATGTTGATCCCTATTCCAATTTTCTGTACAGGTTCCGGAACTCTCGGGACCAAGGTGATGCAAAACATTTTTGATGTTTGTTTTATACAAAGAGAACTTGAGCTGCTAGACCTAAATGAATACAAGCGCATTTCATGACAATGGTTTTGATGAAAGTAGATTTCTCGGAAACGTTTCCGAATGACCACTTTTTTCTGTTCGAACACTCACATTAGAGAAGTTTTCTGTGGCCTGGAGCATCGGGAACATAATTCTTTCACCTTCTTGGTGACTTTCCACGTTTACCGTCGGGAATCTGCACTGAGGTGGCATGAACCGTGGGATAGCGATATGTACTTATACAGAAGGCAGTACTATCGCGCACACATGGTATAAAAGGGCATTGCATTGGTACAGCTGACATTTGTATTCTCACCGCAGACAAAATATTCGGCTACGGCTTTCACTTAACGACTGAGAGTAGCAGCGTTTCGGTAGAATTGTCAATGCTAACTGACAAATAACACGGCGTGCAATAACCGCAAAGATTCATGTGGGCTGTACGACGAATGTATCCATGAAAATAGTTTGGGGAAATTTTGGCGTTAATCGGCTATGGCAGCAGACGAGCGACGCATGTGCCTTTGCTAACAGCACAACATCACCTGCAGTGCCTCTTCTGGACTCGTGATTTCACCGGACGGACCACAGAGGACTGGAAAAACATGGCCTGGTCAGATGACTCTCGATTTCAGTTGAAGAGAGCTGATGGTAGGGATAGTGTGTGGCGCAGTCCCCACGAAGCCATAGACCTAAGTTGTTGACAAGTCACTCTGCAATCTGGTGGTAGCTCCATAATGGTATGCCCTGTGTTTACATGCAGTCGAGAGTCCTCTGGTCCAATTGAACCTATCGTTAACTTTAAATGGTTAAGTTCGGCTACTTGGAGACCATTTGTAGCTAATCATTGTTCCCAAAACACGATGGAATGTTTTGTGGTTGGCAATGCACCATGTGGCACTTGTTTTCGATTGGTTTGAAAATTATTCTGAACATTTCGGGCGAATGACTTGGCCACATAGATCGCCAGACATGAATCCCACTAAAAATTTGTGGGACGTAATCGGAGATATCAGAGGACTTTTATCATTGCAGTGTATATCAGAATTGAAAAAAAAAAGAAATTAACATATCGAAAAATTTGAGAATCTTCCTAAAAGACTCTTAGGACTCTAATTTTTAACACTAAGATAATTAAGTCAAAGTTCTATTCTACTCAGATTTTGCCAAAAAATCTTACTTCACTGTTGAGTTTTGGCGGAGTAGGCGTAGAAGTACCTGCTCGTGTAGTGGAACGCGCAGAACGCTAACGCTCGAGACGGGAATGTGAGCCAGACCGTATCAGTGGCTTGCGGCGGATTAGACCGCCAGCATACGATTTTTAGGCGGTTTTATGACGCTCCTTTAGGCAAATGCTGGCGTCGTCCCCACTTTCCGCCTCTGAGAATACGGATCGCTAACAGTTAAACACAATACGGTAACACACCACTCCGTCTACAGGCCAAAAGTGGCCCATCGGAACCATCCGACCTCCGTGTCACCCTCAGCTGAGGATGCGGGTAGGAGGGGCGTGGGGTCAGCACACCGCTATCCCGATCGTTATGATGGTATTCTTGACCGAAACCGCTATTATTCGGTCGAGTAGCTCCTCAATT
Organism: Schistocerca nitens; assembly: GCF_023898315.1. Lineage (NCBI taxonomy): Eukaryota > Metazoa > Arthropoda > Insecta > Orthoptera > Acrididae > Schistocerca > Schistocerca nitens. The sequence goes on from NC_064614.1 coordinate 688,371,112, forward strand.
GGCATCACGAGGCTGAGTGCACCCCGAAAATCGGCAAGAGCACATGGCGGCCTGGATGGTCACCCATCCAAGTGCCGACCACGCCCGACAACGCTTAACTTCGGTGATCTCACGGGAACCGGTGTATCCACTGCGTCAAGGCCGTTGCCCAATACGGTAACACACAGAACATGTTTTCACCACAGTTCACAGACAGATGGCGCACAAGACTTCCCTCCCTTAGGTAACTGATGACTGTGGCAAAGTCATGGACTGTGCGGCTGGTTCCGGCGGAGGTTCGAGTCCTCCCTCGGGCATGGGTGTGTGTGTTAAAGGAAACTTCCATTACATAAATTTTAAAGGACTAGGGTTACAAAACATTTAAAAAAACACAAACTGGCTTTTGTCCTTGGCTTATCCCAAACTCTGAGCGTAAGGCAATGAAAATAATTTAGCTCTGACCACTCTGAAAGCTCGGTTACCGATTAAGTTGTAAGGTGCCGTTAACGAAGGAAGAGAGATACCGGCCCCGGTAGCTGAGTGGTCAGCATACCAGGTCGTCAATCCTAAGGTCCCGGGTTCAATTCCCGGCTGAGTCGGAGATTTTCTCCGCTCAGGGACTGGGTGTTGTGTTGTCCTTATCATCATCATTTCATCCCCATCGACGCGCAGGTCGCCGAAGTGGCGTCAACTCGAAAGACGTGCACCAGGCGAACGGTCTACTCGACGGGAGGCCCTAGCCACACGACATTTCATTTTTACCACATGAACAACCTAAAATATTACACTGAAGAAGCAGATTGGTCTACAGACAAGTTTATTAAACAAGCGTGCGCCTCAAACCTTCGAAATCTATGAAACCCAAAACTTACAGTTATCTACCACAGTTTCAGTCGAAACTAGACAGGACCGGTTGCAGACATCTGGTGCAGAGCCGAGAGGAGGGTCTGAATCAGAGGCTCAGACGGTTCTGCGACCGTGTGGGCTGCAGATTCCTCGACTTGCGCCAAAGGGTGGTTGGGTTTCGGGTTCCACTGAATAGGTCAGGTGTCCAATTCTGTAGGCTGAAGAGCGGCATACTATGCTGCTGCCAGCTCGCCCCCTTCGGGGGTGAATCGAAACTCAATAAAGGAAAAAAAAAGTGGTGATTTTGACATGAGAAACTACGAACGCGAGAAACCACCGAAAAATTTCAAAGACAACGAATTTTAGGCTTTACTGGCTGAGGATGATACTCAGACTCAACAGGAACTCGCGGAACAATTGAATATGACACTGAAAGCCGTTTATTTTCGGTTGAAAGCTATGAAAAAGGTGCAGAAAGTGGGAAAATGGGTTCCACATGAACTGAGTGAAAGATGGCAGGCAAATCGAAAGACCATTTGTGAAATGCTACTCGCCAGATATAAAATAAAGTCGTTTCTCCATCGATTAGCAACAGGTGATGAAAACTAGATATATTTTGAAATCCCAAGCGTCGTAAATCGTGGGTGAATCCAGGTAAACAATCTGTGGGCGGCGGGTGGAATTATAGAATAAATGTTTTGTATTTATGCTGTTTGCCGTTCTCAACACTGGCTCTCTAACTACAATATTGGCAACCAGAAAGTGATTAGCAAAACGTGAAGCCTGTAATTAGAATTCCTAGTGCCCACTTCATCTGAGAAATACATTTATAGCTACAGCTTATAGCTCTGAGGAATTAGGAGATTGTCTGGGATTCATAATCAAAAACCATTCTCTCTAAAATGTTCACTATATTCTGAAAGTCACAGACCAAAAAGAATCTACACAATCCAACTACCAGAGCAGTTCAGAGCCTAATGTGCTGATGCTACTATAACTGTACAAATTAAATGTTTAAGTGAATGCTCGCCATAATTTGATGATAATTTTCATCAAACGCCACACTAATAATGGTAGAATGTCTGTCCTGCGGCGGCACGTGAAAATACGACATATGCAAACTAAAGATAGATCATTAACGTCATCCCAAAATTAGCACTTCACTCGAAAACGATTTCATGGTTACGCGTATCCTAAGTAACTTATTACTGCATCGGAGGCTGTTTATATCAACGATACCGAAGCGACGCGACTCCCGGCACAGGTGGTGCGCTAATCAGCGTCTGGAGAGAACTGGGGCCTTCTTCTTCTCGTGCAGCGTTCTTACATATAAAGCCGCGGTGCGGACGGCTGAGGGAACGCCTGATCACATCTGATCTCCCGACTAGCCGCTCGGCTAGTAATGCACCACTTTTAAGTTATCGAATAAATCATTGCTTCCTTTGCTGATGGCCGATGAAGCTCTCAATTTAAATGTGCAACCAGCACACAGGTAAGTAATCATAATAAAAGTCTGATGTGGCTAAGTCAAATATTTTGGGCGAGATAATTAATTTAATTACACTACACACTGTAGACGAGCTCTAAACTTGCCCTTTGGAGATACGCTATCGCTATAGTTTTATAGTGATTCAGTTGAAACTTCTCACATATTTATGATAATAGTGGATCTCCCTTCTACTTAAATTTAAACATCCTAGCTTTATTTATTCGCCTACTTAATCTATCTTGCTTCCTTAATTTTTAAGATAAAAACCAGATAATCATGAATTTCAACTAAAATTTTAATTTGTGAGATGCAGAATACTGTTTCTACTAAGTTATTATGCAAAAGGAATCTAAATATAAATTTTTAAGTTTCTAGCTCTTTTCTGTTGCGCTTATGATTTTTGCAGAAAAACGTCCAAATTTCGAAAATGGTTAAAGTTATTGAACTGATATTCAACACATATTGATTTAGTAATACTCCGGACATGCTAGAAACGTTTCAGGTTATTTACTTGATTTTTAAAGTATTGCGCAACATTAATGACGTCAGAGCTAGTTACAGCGGACTGGCTGGCACACAATGGATAGACTGATGCGAATTTTATATGGCGTGAGTAGGCTGCTTCCCTACACATCGACATCTACTGCAAGACCAAATCGCTTTGGAAAGAAGACAATGCTCTGTGTTTGGTGGGATCAGAAGGGTGTCATCCATCACGAGCTGCTAAAAAAAAGGCTCTAAGCAATTTGGGACTTAACATCTAAGGTCATTAGTCCCCTAGATGTAGAACTACTTAAACCTAACTAACCTAAGGACATCACACACATCCATGCCCGAGGCAGGATTCGAACCTGCGACCGTAGCAGTCGCGAGGTGCCGGTCTGAAGCACCTAGAACCGCTCGGCCACAGCGGCCGGCTGATCTGCTAAAACGTGGTGGATTCGTAATACTGATAGCTACCAACAGCAAGTGATCGATTTAAATAGAGCATTACGTGAAAAACGACCGTCATATGGTAAACGGTAACACAAAGTCATATTACTCCATGATAACGCCCCATCACACACAGCAAAACTGGTCAGGGAAACGATCGAGGGTTTCAGTTAAGAAACACTAGGGCATGCGGCTTGTTCTCCAGACCTGGCTCCATCCGATTACCATCTGTTTGAATCACTGGGAAACGCTCTTTCTGAACAACGATTCAATTCGTACGAAAGTTCCGAAAATGGCTCATTGACTGGTTCGCTTCACAAGAAGAACAGGTTTTTTTTTTTTGGCGTAGCATTCATAGCCTGCCGGAGAAGTGGAAGAAACGTATAATTAGCAATAGACATTATTTTGAATAAATTTTTGCATATCAGTTTCAAAGAAGAGACTTGTAATTATTGCAACCGAATTACGATTTCATACCTCTACTGGTATACATCAGCAGTAGGATGTGGAAGTTACTCTGTGTAATAATTAATAGAGCTGTGTCATAATACTGGTATCCAAGCTACAGAAAGCACAAGTTTCACTGCGTTCGTACGTGAACAAAATGTTTCCCTGTTCGCCTTACGCAAATAAATGGTGACGTGATAGTTGTGTTACGTACACGTCTTGACAGTAACTGAGCGTTCCCCTAGCAGTTCACTCACAGTCGGTGTAAATGTTTGATTACAGCGAGTACACGGGCGTGAAGACGTTGCAGTAGCGAGTTGTGTACGGACTGAAGAGATGTCTTCGGAGGAACTGGACAGGTGGAGTGTGCTCTCCTACTTGTCCAGCTGACGTGCGCTGGAGTCGTGGAGAGGGCGGAGTGCCCTCCAGAGGCTGGTTGTTTGCTCTGCCCTCGCAGCGCCCCCACTTGTCTGCTATCTCACGCCACGATCGCGATCGGCTGGCGTGTATTATGGACTAATGGCACGTCGCTTTGTTTGACTTTGCAGTGTTTGCTCGTAGTAGAATAGAGGTGCGGTGCTGGAGACTGGAGACGAATAATGGCGCCTTCGTGGCTTCTTGTCAACATTCGATGGCCTTGCACTCAGTTCACACTGACTTGTCGACCAATCTGTTTTAAACAGCACGTCAGACTCTTTTGTCGCCTTTAGGTCCTTCACAGAGATCACACAAACATCTGTCGAGTTATCACGTGAGCTTCATGTTAGGTATTCAGAGATGTGACAGTACGACTTCCTGAGAGAAAATAGTTCAAAATATTCAGAAGAAGACCAGATCAGATAATTTTCTCGTTAGTGTTTCCATTTTCTCCTAACATTTCATCTCAATAAGTAAGACAATAGAATATTACGTGACTGTTGGTTAACTTCGAGTTTACCAACGTAAAATATACATCACACTGAAATTGATCGGCTCACATGTTAATAGCTGTTATCTGACACTGTAGCTATACGTTAATAGGCAATTATCAGTGTAAAAGTTCGGGAAATGAGACACATGTTTTCTCTTTCGATTTATTCTTTTACTGTAGATTTCACCCTACTATTCAGCATACCTCAATCCCTTTAGTTTAGTTCTGTCGTCCACCTTGTACCTTCCTTTTAATGTTATTTTATCCACTGATGATATTGTTGAATCCTGTGGAGGTCTTAATTGCGGTTGTTGAGGGTGTCGCAGCCAGCCAAAAATATTTCCGGACAAACTCGACAACTGCTGAGACAACAGAAACTCAATACCATACGTTGTTAATTATTTCGATTTTTTATTGAAATATATTTACATACTTTTCACAAATCAGTAGATGTCAAAACTCAAAATGACTATATCAGTGTTACTGAGAACCGTCGTTCACCAACAAACAGTAACTGAGTGTTTTCGTTAGATGCTCATTTACACTGATGGCTGGGAAGGAGAAAATTTCCCTTGTCACTGAAGCTCCGTCGTCGTATGCCGGCATCTAGCAAGTTTGCTGTACAACCTGAAGTAGAAGCAGCTAAACTAGAAATGAGCATTAGCTCATTTGTTGATCGCCTTGGTAAATCCTACGTGAAGCAGGGAAATACAGCCGATGCCAAGATATTCACAGTCGGCGAATTTATTGAGGACTAATTTCGTACAGTTGTTGATGGTGAGGAATGTCGGTTCTTCGTATACCATTCACATACCATGAACGTCACGTCTAAAAATTTTGATAATAACTGTGCTTGATAACTGCTGTTTAACCACAGAAATAATGTTTTTTTTCCCCTGAACCTCTGTTGTTACCTTTTACGTTAACCTTCGTCCTACTTAACATATTCCAATTAAATAAAATTCTCTGTTACTCTTAAAATGTAATTTGCAGTTCCACTGTTAAATAAAGGAACTGTGTACAGAGGAATCCACACTGTGGATAAGAAAGCCAGCGTTTGATCTTGTAGGCCACGGTGTCCTGCAGTGTTTTCTCAAAAGAACAGACCGACTTCAGCTGTATAATTCTCTTTAGCAAGAGTGCAAGACAAACTAACGTTTAACTAGAATCAGAAATTAAATGAAGGAACTTAATAAGACAAATCGTATGCGGGTTGAAGTTTAAAACAGATCAATAACTGACAGGGGAAGTACTGCTGTGAGTGTAGTTTGGTGTAGAGTTCTGTCGTATTTAGAGAAATGAGAGATTGAGAGAGAGAGAGAGAGAGAGAGAGAGAGAGAGAGAGAGAGAGAGAGAGAGAGAGAGAGAGGCAGACAGACAGTCGACATTCACACCCGACGTACATCTCATAGACCGTCGAAAGCAGGGATCCCAGAGTTTTGGTAGTGAGGACAAACCTGCTCCGTACATTTCGGGAACAAGGTTTTATATGGTAACACTTGCTGACATTTCGGTGAGCATTTTTTGTTTTGTTACACCCATATGCATTTTGTTTTTTTACTTATAAGATCTTCAGGTAGTACCTCAGACGTCCATAACTTACGACCGCTGGAGAATCAGTGTGTACTCTTAAATCTTGGAAATGGTACTTCAAATATGCCAGTGCAAATGTTAGAGACATTTTAAAAACGTCAATATGCATCGTGTATTAAAAGCAAACGAAATTACTATTGTAATCACAGTACATTACTACACTCCCAATTTCATTAAAATATTATAATTTATTACATTTTTGTCTAGTGAAATAATAATTATTTCGTGAAAAATCTGACGATAATTATAAACAATTTTTCATATGTGGCTGCTGTTATTTCCCCTTAATCAACTAACAAAGTGAATTACCTAAGCATGTTTTTAATTTAGACCGTTGTGGAAATATTATCGTTATTAGTATTTTAAAATCTTTCTTTAATATCCAATAAATTTACAGTTGTTGGCACAGTAACACATTTGCATGTAAAAAAAAATCTCTCGATGTATAGTAATCACTTCGCTTAACAGTAAGTGACTTAATTTATTATTACTCATTAATACCTCCTAATATTTAATAAATACTACAGTGATAAAATTTTAACTTCAGTGTAGTATGATAAAACATTAAGGCTCTCTTTATAGCCTGAAAAATGTGTGCCATCTCAGATTATATACTGTAGAATTTATGTGCTGCAAAACGGACTTCCGTATTATTTTTGCTTTTTATTTAACTTCCGCGTTAAAGAAGCAACTGGGATAATAAAGTAGATATTAGTGGTAGCTTTGTAGCAAATATAGCCATATAAGTCAATAGTAAGCAAGGCCTAGAAGATAGGTTTAAGGTAATATGCAGATACTTAACAAAGAATACGAGTTAGACGTAAAAGAAGGCAGTAAGGAAGTGAGGGTTAGTAGAAAGGTGAGTAGCTACGTCCTTTAAGAAGACAGAGCAGCAGAAGAGTTAAAGTAAATCTAGTGTCAAGGAAATAGGATTACACAGGATGACTGTAGCAATGAAGATATCACTGAGAGATTGGCACAGGCACAACTAGGTACAACTAGCAATACTGAAAAAAAATTCTGGGATGTTAGTACAAACATGTCCCGGGAGTACAGTAACACGTTAAGTGAATCATGAAAAACGGAAGCAAAATTGGAGACTATGATAAGTGGTTTCGTAGAAGAATACCAGAAATTAACCACTAAGAAGAACAGGAGGTAAAATAATTCTGGAGAAAAACCCTCTCATATGAAACACCGAATCAAACCCGTCAAAAACCTAAAGATAAAGCAAAAAAAAAAAAAAAAAAAAAAGCAATACTGACTCAACTATGTAGGGTTCTTCGGCCGATGTGAAGATCATCAAAATTCTTCTGTGTGTTGTATCGCGTCATTGTACAGCAGCCTTCCTCAGGGCAAGCCTCGCCCTGTGGAAAGCCGTAACGTCGCTTTTATAGTTTATATGTTTTAAAGTATTTTATATAATAACGCGGAGCGACAGCCAAAACAATTTTAATCAAGGGAAAACGATTTGTTTGGAACTTCCAATTTCTTACGTGTTAACCTGTTTCGACATTTCCGGCGCTGCCACTGTGCTCCTGAATAGGCCGTACTAGTCGTACGGGTCACCGTAAGTGGGATGTGGAAAATCAAAATAAATTATCCATGTCGGTTCTGCCCTGGATGAAAACGCGCAAGGGTAACAGAGATCACCAACTAAAATGTCACGTCTGACAATCAGGAAGCTGCGTAATAAACGAAAAATTCTATCTTCTCGGTCCGCAGGCGGCACGGAGCAATTGCTTTTGCTTCAGCCTGCCATCCAGCATTCCGGCGGGCACACCGCTAGCCGTCGCAGTTAGTGGCGTGCTCTCTCCCAACGAGACGTAAAATGAATTTTCTGTCCGCAGGCAGACGAATAATTCGATTTCAGTTGCTCTCGGACTCACGCGATATTGTCTCCCCTCCCACAAATACGCCACACCTCTCTCCTACCCTCTTCTTAGTTTCGCTTTGCAAGCAACCGTAGGCATAAAGTAAGAGGATTCATTTTTGGGAAAGAAGTTAATATGGGTACACCCAATTATGTAGGTTGTTATATGAAACAGATACACATAAAAACATGAAATTTCCGTCTCGGACGGTTATTCTCAAACCATTTAGAAGTATCTTAAAATATATTTTTTTGAAATTCTGCTTTTATTTTCAGACACAATCACGTTTAGGTTTTTAGGTTAAGAAGCATGCGTTAATAGTAGTCATACTTGCTTCTTTTTTTCTTGTGTTATTAAGGCATGTGGCATGGTCAGTTTTAGGGGTGGCGGGATGCTCTTCCCGTCGCTATTCCGTTACTCGTATCCGCCTACCCTTATGCTCCTCCTTCCAGATCCAGTTTCAGTACTGCTGGCTGCTGTACCAAACGACCTACAAATCAGTGGCTTACTCTGCTATACACTTTCCTCCCGCACCTACTCTATTTCCAACTTCTTCATATCGAACTTTATATCAATTTGGATATTAACTGTTTTCGATAGCATCTAGTTTCAATTTCATATGCTTGCAGCCACTTTTGCTCCAAATTTTCCGTGGTGTAGGTCTCAATAAAATGTTATGTTTCACTTTTAGAAACTTCTTCCTCATTCCCGGTGGCGGTGGCGGTTACTGCGGCACCGGCACAGCGTTGTCTTCACGACAGCGACTGGCGCAGCCTGGGTTTCATAGCATAGTCCAGCTGTGTGGATGATGACTTGGTGACCCCGGGAGGGTATAAATATTACTGCCTGGAGTTGAGCAGATGAAATAATGTCACTATTCTATATCACCCTGTCGTCGAATTCTCCTGAAATGTGGTCGCTGTCCTGGATTTTGGTCGTTGACTGCCGGTAGTAGGTCGGCGCGGAAGCGGCCGTGTAGCGGAGGGTGCTCCCGTCAGCATAGATCTATGAATTCTGATGGTCATTGCTCGGAACTCGGTGTACTGACTACCGGCAGGGCTTCTTTAATTACGCTCTTTACACGAAATAGTCTTTGTTCGTCCCTCACTACTGATACCAGCAATTAGTTTACATTATTTGGTCTGCATATCTGACAGCCAACAGCAATCCTATTTCATTTTCGTATATTTTGTAGATTCCTTGTCTATATCGGTGTGTTGCCGCACAATTGTCAGGATTTACAAAACCTTATTCAATTGTTCGTCCCTCAGTACTGATACCAGCAATTTGTTTAAATTATTTTGTCTGCATATCTGAAAGCCAACAGCAGTCCTATGTTTTTCGTATATTTTGCAGCTTCCTAGTCTATATCGGTGTGATACCACACACTTGTCAGGATTTACAAAACCTTATTTAATTTCTTATTGTTGAAGCCTATCCCTAGGCCCACAAATTAAAGGAAGGGTTACTGATTTTTCTTGATATTCCTTTCCATTGAGAACTCCAAATTCTGAACTAATTCCTTGATTGCGTTTCCTTCTATGAAACCTAACTGATGATCAACGCCTCTCCCGTGTTTATAGCCGTTCCTCCACATTTTATTCTCGTCAGCAGTTTACCATGTCTCAGGCTGTACATCCGAAAGTACAGTACATGTTCTCGAAGAAGCATATGAGAGTGAAAAGAGGCTTTTAGCAAAATCACGGGGTGATATGGATTATAATTATGTAACTTCGGACAAGTGAAAAGTGTTACCCAACAATGAACGGATATGGAAGTTCGTATCTATAGAGGAAAGGGCACATAAATGACAGGAATAAATTGAAGGAATGTTCTCTGTCACAATGAATTAGACTTTTATGTTCATCAATACATGGTTGTGATTTAGACTGTGGCTACGTCTTACAATATCCAATGTTTATTTAATCACATTGTAGTTCCGTTTGTATTTCCCTGTGTCTTCTTGAAGTATGCTATACCATCTTGAGAAAAATTGTGTTGACTATAATCCTTTATCCAGACTCGTTTAATTTATCGACCACAATGCTCTACTAATTACATTTTTAGTTCTCCGGTGCACTACTGCTTTCCAATCACCTTGGGCTGTAACAACGTTTATTATCCTTCAAATATTTTACCAATCCATTTGTTTCCTCATATTTATTCCTTTTCTTCATCATTGGATTGTTACGCGGGTACGGCATCTGCCTGGCTGGCTGGTTGGTGCTGGCTATGATCCAGCCCAAAGAAATATGGTTAGATCATTGCGTTACTCTAAGTTACTCGTCACCCATATTCCAACGCATATCTTGAAAGGAGGATATAAGATGAACATCAACAAAAGCAAAACAAGGATAATGGAATGTAGAATTAAATCGGGTGATACTGATGGCATTAGATTAGGAAATGAGTTTTGCTATTTGGGGAGCAAAATAACTGATGATGGTCGAAGTAGAGAGGATATAAAATGTAGACTGGCAATGACAAGGAAAGCGTTTCTGAATAAGAAAAATTTGTTAACATCGAATATAGATTTAAGTGTCAGGAAGGCGTTTCTGAAAGTATTTGTATGGAGTGTAGCCATGTATAGAAATGAAACATGGACGATAAATAGTTTGGACAAGAAGAGAATAGAAGCCTTTGAAATGTGGTGCTACAGAAGAATGCTTATGATTAGATGGGCAGATCACGTAACTAATGAGGAAGTATTGGATAGGATTGGGGAGAAGCGGAGTTCGTGGCACAACTTGAACAGAAGAAGGGATCGGTTTGTAGGACATGTTCTGAAGCATCAAGGGATCACCAATTTAGTATTGGAGGGCAGCGTGGAGGGTAAAAATCGTAGAGGGAGACCAAGAGATGAATACACTAAGTAGATTCAGAAGGATGTAGGCTGCAGTACGTACTGGGAGATGAAGAAGCTTGCATAGGATAGAGTAGCATAGAGAGCTGCATCAAACCAGTCTCAGGACTGAAGACCACAACAACAACAATAGTTACACCATCCCGATGCAGTTTCTTATTTGAGCTCTCACCTGACGATAAATCGTGTCTTTTTCTGTTTCATCTAAATATCCCCTACTAAGTTATTCATTTCTTCTTTAAGACTTTATAATTTAACTGCGCTAAGTGAAATTCTACGCTTTTGTGAGTACAGTGTTAAGTTTATTCTTGTGCTTCATTAAGCTCGCGAGACAAAAATTAGTAACTCCTTTAAAGGAGCATACTGATGGCTTTGGAGCGATAAAAGTAGTCTAGAACCAGCATCAGACGGCCATGTGCATCGCCATTCCTGAGGTAAGTAACGGCTGTGAAGTGGTGTGTATGTGACTGTCGGTTACATTCATTCAGCGCAGTCAGACTAGAAACTTCACGTAGTGAGCCCACCATCACACCATGACTGAAGTAGCTCGTTTTGTTGATGTGCCAACGCAGACTACCAACGTTGCGAAACTGATGTATCACTCGCAACAGCATATAATGGAATAAGAACAATGGTCGTGATAAGATCGTAAGAGACAGGGAACTGAATCATGTTTCTCGCCATCACCTTCCATTCTCGTCTGAAGCTACTGCTAAGAATGAATGAAGTTCCATGGCAACCGCCGGCCGCGGTGGTCTCGCGGTTCTAGGCGCGCAGTCCGGAACCGCGCGACTGCTACGGTCGCAGGTTCGAATCCTGCCTCGGGCATGGATGTGTGCGATGTCCTTAGGTTGGTTAGGTTTAACTAGTTCTAGGGGACTGATGACCTAAGATGTTAAGTCCGATAGTGCTCAGAGCCATTTGAACCATCCATGGCAATCAGCTCTGGAGGGAACATTTAGATGGAAATTGCATGTAGTAGATACTAGGAGTCGGATACTTCGCATTAGACCATTGCTCCCACTAGCAGATCTGCGCAGTAGCTAACTCGAGTTGTGTAGTGCGTGTGAAATGTAGCAACCCAGATCTCTTCAATTCGGTATCTTCATGAAACCTAAACATCAATGAGTATTGTGGCCGAGCGGTTCTAGGCGCTTCAGTCCGGATTCGCGCGACCGCTACGGTCATAGGTTCGAATCCTGCCTCTGGCATGGATGTGTGTGATGTCCTTAGGTTAGTTAGGTTTAACTAGTTCTAGGGGACTGATGACCTAAGATGTTATGTCCGATAGTGCTCAGAGCCATTTGAACCATCCATGGCAATCAGCTCTGGAGGGAACATTTAGATGGAAATTGCATATAGTAGATATTTGGAGTCGGATACTTCGCATTAGACTATTGCTGCCACTAGCAGATCTGCACAGTAGCTAACTCGAGTTGTGCGTGTGAAATGTAGCAACCCAGATCTCCTCAATTCGGTATCTTCATGAGACCTAAACATCAATGAGTGTTGTGGCCGAGTGGTTCTAGGCGCTTCAGTCCGGAACCGCGCGAGCGCTACGGTCATAGGTTCGAATCCTGCCTCTGGCATGGATGTGTGTGATGTCCTTAGGTTAGTTAGGTCTAAGTAGTTCTAAGGGACTGATGACCTCTGATGTTAAGTCCCATAGTGCTCAGAGCCTTTTTTGAACCAATGATTGACCTCCTCTGGATGTGGCACACCTGGGTAAACTTATGCCTTATTTTCACGCCGAACTGGGATTGATACATTGGAGACCTACGGAAAATGGAGCGGCTTCCCCTCGGGCACCTCAGGTACGCGTGCTGTCCACATGGCCCCAGCACGCCTCAGCATCGAGAGCTCTCCACGTCGCGGTCACTACCGCACGACAGGCGGCGGTAACAGCGCTGGCAGAGGCCGCCACTTCCGTGGGACCTATTCGCGACCGCACGAGTATTCCGCCGCCAACAACTATAAAGGCCGGCGCATTGACTACAAGAGCCAGTTCTTCTGGCTTAAAGATGATTGTGCAAGAAAAAGAATGTTGGTAGATCTCCTAAATTCATATGATCGGATGCAAACTGTGTTTTTTTTTTTCAACTAGGGTGCAGGGGAACAGTAGCACAGTCATAGACAATATTTTTATTCATTCTTCATTACTAGATGGGCATTCTGTTAGTAAAAGGGTGAATGGCCTTTCAGACCATGATACACAAATTTTAACACTAAAAGGTTTTTGTACTCAAACCAATGTCGTATTTAATTGCAAATTACGTAGGAAAGTTAATCCAACAGCAATAGAGAGTTTTTCAAAACTTGTCAAGGAACAAGAGTGGCGCCGGCCGTGGTGGCCGTGCGGTTCTAGCGCTGCAGTCCGGAACCGCGGGGCTGCTACGGTCGCAGGTTCGAATCCTGCCTCGGGCATGGATGTGTGTGATGTCCTTAGGTTAGTTAGGTTTAAGTAGTTCTAAGTTCTAGGGGACTGATGACCTAAGATGTTAAGTCCCATAGTGCTCAGAGCCATTTTTTGAACAAGAGCGGCAAGATGTTTATAGTGCCGATAATATGGATGATAAATACAATCCTTTCCGTAACACATTTGTCATGGTCTTTGAGAGTTGCTTTCCATTAGAACATTCTAAACGGGGTACTAGCAGTAATGGACAGCCCGGTTCGCTGACTAGTGGGATACGGATATCATGTAGAACAAAGCGGGAATTACATCAAAATGTTAGAAGTAGTCACAATCAAGCTACAGTAGCCCATTACAAACAGTATTGTAAGGTGCTTAAAATGTTATTAGCAAGGCAAAAAGTATGTGGTATGCAAATAGAATAGCTAATTCACAGGATAAAATTAAAGCCATATGGTCAGTTGTGACGGAAGTGTCTGGTCAGCAGCACAAGGTTGATGATATGAAGTCAGTTCGGAGTAATAATTTTTCTGTTACTGATAAATCAGATATATGTACAGTATTTAACAACCATTTTCTGAGCATTGCTGGTGAATTAAATAAAAATTTGGTTTCTACAGGAAATCATATAAATTTCTTAGCAAATGCCTTTCCGAGATTGACATCTGAAATACTCCTCTGTGATACAGACAAGAGGGAGATTGAGTCAATAATTAAATCACTGAAGACTAAGGAATCTCATGGTTATGATTGAGTGTCTAGTGGAATATTAAAGTACTGTGCTGCATATGTTAGCCCTGTATTTAGCCATATTTGTAATTTTTCCTTTAGGAATGGTCAGTTTCCTGAGCGATTAAAGTACTCAGTAGTAAAGCCGCTTTATAAAAAGGGAGAAAGGGATAATGTAGATAATTTTAGACCTATTTCTATGCGATCAGTGTTTGTAAAAGTTATCGAAAAGGCTGTGTATGTAAGGTTAATTGATCATATTATATCACACGATTTGCTATCAAATGTACAGTTCGGCTTTAGAAATCGCTTGACAACTGAAAATGCTATATTCTCTTTTCTCTGTGAGGTACTGGATGGGCTAAACAAAAAGTTTCGAACGCTGGGCGTATTTTTTTATTTAATAAAGGCATTTGACTGTGTTAATCTCAAATATTGCTCCAGAAGTTGGACCATTACGGAATAAGCGGAGTAGCTCACAATTGGTTCACCTCTTGCTTTAGCAACAGGCAGCAAAAGGTCATTATTCACAATGTTGATAACGGCTGTGATGTGGGATCTGAGTGGGGTACTGTGAAGTGGGGGGTGCCCCAGGGATCAGTGTTGGGGCCGCTCCTGTTCCTTATTTATATAAATGATATACCCTCTAGTGTTATGGGTAACTCTAAAATATTTCTGTTTGCTGATGACACTAGCTTGGTAGTAAAGGATGTTGTGTGCAACATTGACTCGGTTTCCAGTAGTGCAGTACATGACCTCAGTTCATGGCTTGTAGAAAATAAACTAACGTTAAATCACACTAAGACTCAGTTTTTACAGTTTCTAACACACAATTCAACAAAACCTGACGTTTTAATCTCACAGAACGAGCATATGATTAGTGAAACTGAACAGTTCAAATTCCTAGGTGTTCAGATAGATAGTAAGCTGTCGTGGACAGCCCACGTTCTGGATCTTGTTCAAAGACTTAATACTGCCATTTTCACTATTCGAACGGTATCGAAAGTGAGTGGTACTTCGACACGTAAATTAGTCTACTTAGCTTATTTTCATTCACTTATGTCGTATGGTATTATGTTTTGGGGTAACTCTTCCCATTCTATAAGGATATTTTTGGCTCAGAAACGGGCGGTTCGGGCAATAAGTGGTGTGAGTTCACGAACCTCTTGTCGACCTCTGTTCACGAGTCTGGGTATTTTGACATTGGCCTCTCAATATGTATATTCCTTCAAAAAAATGGCTCTGAGCACTATGGGACTTAACATCTATGGTCATCAGTCCCCTAGAACTTAGAACTACTTAAACCTAACTAACCTAAGGACAGCACACAGCACCCAGCCATCACGAGGCAGAGAAAATCTCTGACCCCGCCGGGAATCGAACCCGGGAACCCGTGCGTGGGACGCGAGAACGCTACCGCACGACCATGAGATGCGGGCGTATATTCCTTATTGTCGTTTCTTGTTACCAATATTAGTTTATTTCCAACAATAAGCAGGTTTCACTCGGTTAATACTCGGCAGAGATCAAACCTCCATTTGGATCGGACTTCCTTAACTCACGTGCAAAAAGGTGTGCAGTATAGTGCTGCATCCATTTTCAATAAGCTGCCACTGGAATTCAAAAATCTTAGCAGTAATCCACGCGCTTTCAAATCGAAACTGAAGAGTTTCCTCATGGGTCACTCCTTCTATTCTGTCGAGGAGTTCCTTGAAAAATTAAGCTGATTCTCATTGTACTGCTGATAGCGTTTGCTTAAACTTATGGACTGATTTTCTTTCAGGTTCATGAACATTTATTTTTATCTGTTATTACTTTTATGTTGTAAGTTCATGCACTGACACGTTCCATGATCTTGGAGATTTGCTCCTCAATTTGGTCCTACGGAACTTGACGTGTAAATAAGTAAATAAATAAGAGACTCTACTGGCTAGCAGAGGTTGCTACTCACCTCATCGTCTCAGGACGCTCTCGAAGCCCGTAGTAGAAACCGGCGCCGCTGTTCTCAGCTTTCATCACTGTTTCTCTGTGGATTTAGACAGCATTAAGGACAAACTCTTCCGTGCCTGTCTTGGACCTAATCAGAAAGACAGTCTCGCAACACGGATTACTCCCCTACAAGTGAATTTTCTACGGAGCTCCTTGTGGTGTTACTGCAGACTAGAAACAGTCAGGCGACTTAGCCGCTCTGACAAGCCTCTGTACCAGTACCTAGCGAGACGCTGTATTTTGTGCATTTTTGTTCTTAACGTCGAAGGAGACGTATTTTTGCTGTCAATAAAAATGTTGGAACTTGATGATGTTTTCCCTGTGTCTTCGTGAGGGACACGTCAGAGGCAATTATAAACTCTCGGCGGTGTTACACAGTTTAAAACTCGTGATCTTTTTCCTGTATGCACCTTTCTGTATTTCTAAATAGTCTCCTCTATTACGAAGCACTACGCGCGTGGCTCCCAGCTATAGTCTGTCGGTAAACTGAAGAGCGAGCGAGCGAGCGAGTCCGCACGCTGCCTACTCGGCTACGTCACAGGGCGCTTCTACAGGCTATTTCACAACGTAGTACCACCCCTGCCACGGCGCGCTCTTTAAATCTGTGGCGACGCCGTGTACAGATACGTCCTGGTTGCGTTTATTTTTAGACAAATAAGTTTAGACCATAAGGAATATAAAAAACGATAGCTTCTTACGAAACACAACATTATAGAGTAAATAATATTAAGATAAGAACGGAAGTCAGGACTCCACTACAAACATAGAACCGAATGCCTGTTTATGTGAATGTATGTTCGTCTATTGCTATTCGTAAAAAGAACCCCACATAATGCAAGCAATCTGTAGAATTTAAGGATTGTTCTTACTTTGTGTTTCTACTAAAAGGTAGAAATATTCTTTGAAGAGCTGCATTGAAACTTAACACTTCTAACAACACGAATATTGTTTGAAAAGTGCCAGGAATTTATAATTTTGTCTGTTGTGTTAGTTCGATTTGCACTACTTTTTGTTCAAAAATGGCTCTGAGCACTATGGGACTCAACTGCTGTGGTTATCAGTCCCCTAGAACTTAGAACTACTTAAACCTAACTAACCTAAGGACATCACACACATCCATGCCCGAGGCAGGATTCGAACCTGCGACCGTAGCAGTCGCACGGTTCCGGACTGCGCGCCTAGAACCGCGAGACCACCGCGGCCGGCACTACTTTTTGTCACTGTCTTCGTAAACATGTCTGGAAAGTATGTGTACAATGTTATGCATATTTGGTATTTACTCTTTTGTCAGCTGTCGAAAAGGTTACATGTGTTTTGGTGGCATCAACGATTATTTGTTCTGTAAAAAAACAGATTAGAGAATCTGTATTAATTTTTTTTATAAGAATGGAATAAAGTGTATGAAAATTTTAGAAATGTTAAATGTTACTTTGGGTAAGTCTGTTATGAGTAAACCAAGGGCATACAAGTGATATAAACATTTCAAAGTAGGCCTCAAAGGAGACCGATTTTTCGAGCGTGGATGAGATTAAAAATGCACAGTTAAGAGACTTGTAAACTATCTCTAGGAAACAGTTCCTAAAGTGTTTCGGGAATTGGAAAAAGCACTGGCGTAAGTGTATAGTATGTAATGGGGAATATTTTGAAGAGGACAACATTGATGTAGATTGACAAAGTTCTTACCAAAAAATAAAAATTAATGTGTGAACGCACCTCGTATGTCAAACCTCTTACTTAGATATACAGAATCGGTGTACATGTTTCGAAGGAAATTTCAGCTGTGTTTAGAGCAGCTAATGCACACATGTTTTAAGCAATATGTCTTAGAAACAGGTGAGTAGTAACCGAGATAGAGACTTACCGACAAAATACACTCCTGGAAATGGAAAAAAGAACACATTGACACCGGTGTGTCAGACCCACCATACTTGCTCCGGACACTGCGAGAGGGCTGTACAAGCAATGATCACACGCACGGCACAGCGGACACACCAGGACCCGCGGTGTTGGCCGTCGAATGGCGCTAGCTGCGCAGCATTTGTGCACCGCCGCCGTCAGTGTCAGCCAGTTTGCCGTGGCATACGGAGCTCCATCGCAGTCTTTAACACTGGTAGCATGCCGCGACAGCGTGGACGTGAACCGTATGTGCAGTTGACGGACTTTGAGCGAGGGCGTATAGTGGGCATGCGGGAGGCCGGGTGGACGTACCGCCGAATTGCTCAACACGTGGGGCGTGAGGTCTCCACAGTACATCGATGTTGTCGCCAGTGGTCGGCGGAAGGTGCACGTGCCCGTCGACCTGGGACCGGACCGCAGCGACGCACGGATGCACGCCAAGACCGTAGGTTCCTACGCAGTGCCGTAGGGGACCGCACCGCCACTTCCCAGCAAATTAGGGACACTGTTGCTCCTGGGGTATCGGCGAGGACCATTCGCAACCGTCTCCATGAAGCTGGGCTACGGTCCCGCACACCGTTAGGCCGTCTTCCGCTCACGCCCCAACATCGTGCAGCCCGCCTCCAGTGGTGTCGCGACAGGCGTGAATGGAGGGACGAATGGAGACGTGTCGTCTTCAGCGATGAGAGTAGCTTCTGCCTTGGTGCCAATGATGGTCGTATGCGTGTTTGGCGCCGTGCAGGTGAGCGCCACAATCAGGACTGCATACGACCGAGGCACACAGGGCCAACACCCGGCATCATGGTGTGGGGAGCGATCTCCTACACTGGCCGTACACCACTGGTGATCGTCGAGGGGACACTGAATAGTGCACGGTACATCCAAACCGTCATCGAACCTATCGTTCTACCATTCCTAGACCGGCAAGGGAACTTGCTGTTCCAACAGGACAATGCACGTCCGCATGTATCCCGTGCCACCCAACGTGCTCTAGAAGGTGGAAGTCAACTACCCTGGCCAGCAAGATCTCCGGATCTGTCCCCCATTGAGCATGTTTGGGACTGGATGAAGCGTCGTCTCACGCGGTCTGCACGTCCAGCACGAACGCTGGTCCAACTGAGGCGCCAGGTGGAAATGGCATGGCAAGCCGTTCCACAGGACTACATCCAGCATCTCTACGATCGTCTCCATGGGAGAATAGCAGCCTGCATTGCTGCGAAAGGTGGATATACACTGTACTAGTGCTGACATTGTGCATGCTCTGTTGCCTGTGTCTATGTGCCTGTGGTTCTGTCAGTGTGATCATGTGATGTATCTGACCCCAGGAATGTGTCAATAAAGTTTCCCCTTCCTGGGACAATGAATTCACGGTGTTCTTATTTCAATTTCCAGGAGTGTACATTTAAATGCTGCTGTTCCACAAGCATCAAAGGTCTTACGTGATTGTGAATGTGTCTATAACGATCGGTTTCTTCCTAAATTATTAGTTTTCTTTCGTGACGATTCCAGAAAACGACGCAGCTTATTTTCGCGTTCCTTCCATATGCGTCCTATTGTGGCGAGGCTGACCCTTGCTTAAAATTGCAGCCGCTTGATTTGGACTGGTAGTATCAGCCAACAGTTTTTTTTTTGTGTCGCCTCTTTAACACACGTTGTAATAACATTAGAGACGATTGAACGCCCGTTACTCGGCAAATACATCCTCTTCTTCGTATTCTGCACATTTTCTTGCAATGCTGGGCGATTATCCATCACTTCTGGATACCGAAGTATATCAGTGAGTACACAAAGTTAACTGACTGACACTGACAGCGTGCCGATCTACGCCGCTAGACAGGTAAGGGGCAACTGATTTTGGGTGCCCCTGTAGGTTGGTGGCAGGGTTCTTTCGGGAAAGGCCACTTCCCCCCACCAAAAGCGCTGCTCGCTCTTGAGTTTACAGACAGACTATACCCGGCAATATTTAGAACTATCGCGAGGGCCTTTTAGGCCGTAGCGTTTTGAGGGTTGGTGCTGCAGCGGCAACAGAAAGCGCAGCCAGCGGAAGGCTGCAGATTCATAATTCAGCAGCGCATCAGTTCCTCATCCAGCAGCGGTGTGGCGCGGAGCTCGCAGGGCTTTTAGCGACCGTCCCCCCCCCCCCCCCCCTTCACCGCTCCATCCCGCAACCACCACCTGCCACACTCCCACTGCGGCTGCGCGTGGGAGGCCCACCACTACTTAAGGAATTACACGGAAAGCAAAGAACAAACCCACCGCTCTCACGGACCGTAGTAGACAATGAGTGCAGTGGCGCGACCACTGTGCGTTCCAGATTCTCCAGAGTACGCGTAGAACTATTGTGGCTCATGTTAAACACACACGATAAATTTGTATTATTCACGTTACTCGTTGAATCAATGTTGTGCTTTTGTCAGAGACGGCAAAGAGATTACGAGATGAACAGCAAAAATAGTTCAAATGGCTCTGAGCACTATGGAACTTAACTTCTGAGGTCATCAGTCCCCTAGAACTTAGAATTACTTAAACCTAACTAACCTAAGGACAACACACACATCAATGCCCGAGGCAGGATTCGAACCTGCGACCGTAGCGGTCGCGCGGTTCCAGACTGAAGCGCCTAGAACCGCTCGGCCACTCCGGCCGGCAACAACAAAAAAGATAAGTGAAGGGTAACGGAATTAAATCAGGCAGTGGTGAGCAAATTACATCACGAAATGAGAAATTCAAATTAGTAGATGAGTTTTTTTTATTTTCGCAGAAAATAAGAGACAATGGTTGTAGAAAAGAGGGTATAAAATACATTTTGGCAATAGCTGGAAGAGGGTTTCTGATGAATTTCTTAACGTGGAATATGAATGTATGTTACAAACTTTCTGAAGACATTTCTCTGAACAGTAGCCTGTTAACGGAGGTGAAACGTGAACGACAAATAATTCAGACAAGAAGACAATAGAAAGCTTTGAAATATGGTGCTACAAAAGGACGCTCAAGATTAGATTGGCAGATTGAATACTGACGAGTTGAATCGACCTGGGAGAAAGAAATTTTCTGGCACAACTTGCCTAAAGGAACGGAACATTTGACAAGGCATATACTGATACATCATGCGCAATGGAAGGAAGTGTGCCGGCCGCGGTGGTCTCGCGGCTCTAGGCGCGCAGTCCGGAACCGTGCGACTGCTACGGTCGCAGGTTCGAATCCTGCCTTGGGCATGGATGTGTGTGATGTCCTTAGGTTAGTTAGGTTTAAGTAGTTCTAAGTTCTTGGGGACTGATGACCACAGCAGTTGAGTCCTATAGTGCTCAGAGCCATTTGAACCATTTTTTTTAAGGAAGTGTGGGGGATAACTATTATAGAGGAACGCAAAGGGTAGAATACGGTAGGCAGGCTCAGAGAAATGTTGATTGCAGTTTATTCACAGATGACGAGACTTTCACAGTGTAGATTAACGTGGGGAAAGTTCCATAGAAACTATCTTCGGACTGAATTCGAAAAAACGGAAAAACTAAACAATGTTCCTTCTTCCTTAATAGTGATTATGATTTTCCTTAGTCAATGAAACATAAAAATTTAACGGTTTATGCTGTCTGCAAAAAGTATGTAGGTTGAATAAGAATGTGACTAATTCAGTTTCGTTATTATGCCTTGAAGCAACAAAAACTAATGAATCTCTGCAGTATCTTAAGCGCATGTAACATTACACTTCCCAATCACGTAAACGTTTTCTCACTGCAAACTTTGGACAGTGGGTCTAAACATTGCCTGCGAGGAGGTTCTACATTTGAGTGTAAAATAGAATACAGTACATAAAGATTTATTACTACTACTCAGAATTTGGCTTGACATCGTTTACTGTTGCATTTCTTTTCATGAAGTCAGCTGCGTAATATTTAGTTCCGATGTAGATAGTAAGTGGCATGTCGAAAATAGTGGCTGCCGCCATAGATGGATCAGATGGATCACTAAGATTTCTTTCTGTCTCAATTGCTGCTGAAAGCTGATGCTCCAACTCCGGCAGCTGTTTTTGATGCAGGAAGACGCTAGGATGGCAACGAGCTACATCTTAAATGAACAATGTAATTTAAAAAATGCTAGTAATTTTCATTTCGGCTCTGGCACACTGTCTTGTGATGTAAACTCCGTTGTAAAATACCTTTTGAAACTCTCAAACGCGTTAGATGCGACGGGATATGCTGCTCGGAGAAACAAATTCACAGTTTCCGTCTCAGGAATAAGGGATACGTCCGGAGGAGTAAGAATTTATCTGAAAAAGAAGTTTCAGGCATTCGATAAACGAAAGTCAATGACTCCGTTCACAAGAGATAGCCCATGAAGTAAGGTATCAGTATAATGAACCTCGTCACGTTGATCAGTCGGGCGAAAGCCTATTCGAAAAAGGCGGTCGCCAGTCGGTATCAAACGATGAATAACGATATACCACGACGAAGCAATCTCCACCCGTAATATAGGAGGACTAAAATGAGTCCAGATGTAGGCGGGGAGCCTGTTTCAAAAAGGGAGAGGCAAGATAGTTGATAACAACGGGATAATAAGTCTCCAGTAATGAGGTGATTCTTTGAACGGATATCAGGACCTAAGAAATTGACGCTTGAAAAATTTTCGCCGATATGTCGCTATTTAGGACTAATCCGTCCATCATCAACGGGAGGAATCAGGCTACACGGCTGGGGACAGGAAAATAATCTATTGGGATACGGTGCCTGTGTACATGTTACGACATTGCGTTGTCCAGACAAGGTGAGTGCCTTTATATTAATATCGGGAAGACCTAATCCGCCGAGCTATCGGGACCTGTTCAGCACTACATACTCAACTCGAAAAACGTGTCTACGCTACAAGAATCGACCACATAGTTCACTGAAGAACACTGTTAAAATCTCTGTTCACTGTGCAACGCTCCATGTTTCCCTGCAAAGGACGGGCGACATCCTCCGAATACAAGACGTGCCTGTCACCGCGGTGTGAAATACCGGAGAGTTTGTAGACGCTAACGACGCGGACTGCGCCAAGTGTGAGTGCGATGCCTTGCGAGTTCGCCAAATATGTCACGTGTGTCGCTTCCATGCCATCTCGCAGAAAAAATGGCCGTTCCTCTTGCACAATCACCCGATGCTGATACAATAGCTCCGTATTTAGGTGTTACATACAACTGCTCGCTCACAGAACGATCGGTACCTAAAGACTGGAAAATTACTCAAGTCGCACCAATATCCAAAAAAGGACGTAGGAGTAATCCGTTGAGTTACAGGCCCATACGCTAACATCGATTTGCAGTAGGGTTTTGGAACATATGCTGTATGCGAACATTATGAAGTACTTCGAAGGAAACGATTTGTTGTCACATAGTCAGCACGTATTCTGAAAATATCGTTCTTGCGAAACACATCTAACTCTTTATACTCATGAAGAAATGAGTGATATCGACAGGGGATGTCAAATTAATTCCGTATTTTTATATTTCCAGAAAGCTTTGGACACCGTTCCTCACAAGTGTCTAACCATACAGCGTGCCTATGGAATATCGCCTCAGTTGTGCGACTGGATTCGTGGTTTCCTGTCGGAAAGGTCACAGTTCGTAGTAATAGACGGAAAGTCATCGAGTAAAACAGAAGTAATATCCAGCGTTCCCCAATGAAGTGTTATAGACCCTCTGTATTTCCTAATCTTTGTCTCTTACGTCGTTAATAATCTGAGTAGCCCTCTTAGATTATTTGCAGATGATGCTGTCATTTACCGCCTTGTAAAGTCATCAGATGACCAAAACGAATTGCAAAATCATTTAGATAACATGTCTGTATGGTGCTAAAAGTGGCAATTGACCATTAATAAAGAAAAGTGTTAAGTTATTCACATGAATACTAAAAGAAATCAGCTAAATTTCGATTACGCGATAAGTCATACAAACCTGAAGGCTGTAAATTCGATTAAATGATTAGGGATTACAATTACAAATAACCTAAATTGGAACGATCACATAGATAATGTTGTGGGTAGAGCAAACCAAACACTCCGATTCATTGCCAGGACACCTAGAAGGTGCAACACGTCTACTAGAGAGACTGCTTGCATTGCGCTTGTCCACCCTATTGAGGAGTATTGCTGTGCGGTGTGGGATCCGCATCAAGTGTGACTTACGGATGACATCAAAAAGTCGTTTTGTATTATCGCGAGATAGGGGAGATAGTCCCACAGACATGATACGTGTACTGGAGTGGCAATCATTAAAACAAAGGGGTTTTTCGTTGCGACGGGATCTCCTCATGAAACTTCAATCACCAGTTTTCTCCTCCGATTGTGAAAACATTCTGTTGGCGTCCACCTACATAGGAAGAAAAAAATGGTTCAAATGGCTCTGAGCACTATACGACTTAGCTTCTGAGGTCATCAGTCGCCTAGAACTTAGAACTAATTAAACCTAACTAACCTAAGGACATCACACACATCCATGACCGAGGCAGGACTCGAACCTGCGACCGTAAACCTACATAGGAAGAAATGATCATCACGATCAAATAAGAGAAATCAGGGCTCGCACAGAAAAATTTAAGTACTCGTTTTTCCCGCTCGCCGTTCGAGAGTGTAACGGTAGAGAGACAGCTTGAAGGTGGTTAATTGAACCCTCTGCCAGGCACTTTACTGGGAGTAGCAGAGTAATCTTATAGATGTGGATGTAGACATAGGCTGCAGGTGGTGTAGCCATTACGCTATAAACACAGCTTTAGACGGACGTCCTGGAGAAGGGCAATGTCCAAGTCTGCCACTCTTTTCATGTCGTGCGGGTCTTGACAGTGGAGTGGATACGACGGACATTAACTGTTCCCACAAGGTACGATTAAGACATCTCAAGTGAAGAAGGCTTAGATTTTGATTAACAATCTGCTTTGGCAGGTTCAAAAAAATGGTTCCAACGGCTCTGAGCACTATGGGAATTAACATCCGAGGTCATCAGTCCCCTAGAACTTAACTACTTAAACCTAACTAACCTAAGTACATCACACACATCCATGCCCGAGGCAGGATTCGAACCTGCGACCGTAGTGGTCGCGCGTTTCCAGACTGAAGCGCCTAGAACCGCTCGGCCACACTGACAGGCGGCTTTGGCAGCCGACACATTCAGAATAAGATGTCACCCTCGTTGTACCAACGGCATTGTCAGACAGGACGCAGGAGAGGACAGAGATTCAGGGTACTCTCTTGTCCTTGAGGAGGGGGGAACTACCCCTAAAGGTAGAAGAATCACCAATGATCAAGGGCAAAGGGATGCAGAAGGCAAAGGATACCATATCATTAAAAACACGTAACTGGTATCCATAGGAAATGTGGGCTGTAACTGAAAAAGTGTCATGATGACCTCTCCATTGGCAAAGTTCGCATTCGGGTCGATGGGTGGTGGGGGGGGGGGGGGGGGGGACAGCTAATGGGGAGGTGACCATGAGAAAAAGATTGGATAACCAAGACAAAGGTACCGTTCTACGAGTCTGAGCGTCATATGTCAGAAGTTTGAATGTGGTAGGGAATCTAGAAAATCTGAAAAGGGAAATACAAAGTCTCATTCAAGATATAATAGGGGACAGTGAAGCTAAATGGAAAGAACACGATTTCTAGTCAGATGTGTACAGAGTAGTATCAACAGCAGCATAACATGGTATAACAGGAGTAGAATTCATTATGAATAGGAAGGTAGGGCAGAGAGTGTGTTAGTGTGAACAGTTCAGTGATAGGATTCTTCTTATCAGAATCGGCAGCAAACCCACACCCACAACGATAGTTCAGGTATATATGCCGACGTCGCAAGCTGAAGCTGAAGATGAAGAGATAGAAAAAGTATATGAGGATATTGAAAGGGTAATACAGAACGTAAATGGGGACGAAAATCTAATAGTCATGGGGGACTGGAATACAGTTGTAGGGGAAGGAGCAGAGGAAAAGGTTACGGGAGAATATGGGCTTAGGACAAGGAATGAGAGAAGTGAAAGACTAATTGAGTTTTGTAAGAAATTTCAGCTAGTAACAACGAATACTCTGTTCAAGAATCACAAGATAAGGTACGCTTCGAAAAGGCGTTTCTATGTGGATTTCGTCTCGAAGGAAGCGTTCTATTTTATGGGCCTTTGGTCCTGTGCACGATGCGTTGAACGTTAACTTGATTGTAGTTTGTCGATGTGATAACGTCATGGCGGGTCGGTACCGGGACTGTAAGCCAATACAACGACGCCGACCGCACACTAGGGGGTAAACAACAACGCCTGCTGAGTGTTGCTTTCACCCCGAGCCCGTGTGCAAGGTGTCACGGCTGAAAGCGGACTGTTGAATAGATGGTCGGGAGGCCCTATCTTGGGAAAGGTCGCCGCCGAGTTGCAAGTCTTAGTTCAGGTGACATCACAATGACCGACTTGCGTTTCGGTGAAACGGTGACGAGGACAATACAACATCCAGTCCACGACGGAGGAAATCTCAACCCGGCCGGGAATCGAACGCGTACTGACTGAGCTGCCCAAGCACGGTTCACGACCCGTCCTCATAGCTTTACTTCCGCATCTTCTGCGAAGTTAGGAAGGAAGGAGGCAAGATGCCGGTGGAAGTACACGTGTGAGCCATGCTTGGGTAACCTAGTCGGTAGGGCACTTGCCCTCGAAAGGCAAAGGCCCCAATTCGACACAAGGAAGCTTTACAAATTTGTGGGTTGGCATACAGCATCCACCCTTCCACAATAAATGTGTGTCGTTTTGTAGTACGAAGGCAACGGGCCAAAAAGCCTTGAACGAAACACCAAGGAAATGATATATTTGACAGGCTATATCGAGTATCCACGGAAGACGATACAATTTTACCGGCTGCCTCGCATAACTAAATGTGACGTCTACAGCACAATGATTAGTAAACCAGGCTGATATCAAGTTTAGGCGTCAGAAAGAGTAAAGCAATCAAGTTGACTAATAGAGGTGGCAGTAAAACAAGTGTATCAGACAAGTGCAGGATACCGACAAATCCTTGCAACACGTAGGTGCAAAGAGCGTATCATATCATCGTGGTCCTTACTAAAACTATAACTAGGAGACTCATCCGCCGGCTGGAGAACACAATTAAAATTACCACTCGGTAAAATCTTTGTAGGGGATGTACGAAGTAAGTAAACGATTTACTCTTTAGAAACGCTAACGTTCCATAGAACGATGAGAGCCAGAAGGGAGTGGAGAAGAAGTAAAGTGAGATGACAGAAGGTGCATTCTATACTGCAACCTACACCCCTACAATAAAAGAGAACTTCCAAATCTCAAAATGTAATTCCTTCCCTATAAAGTAAGGCAATACCTGTAGAAAGTTCTGAAGCCACAGTAAAAAAGGTCAAGAACCCAGGAAATGAAAACTGGTGAAATAACACTTCCAATAAAAGAATTCTATCTGCCCAAGTGTCGTATGTAAACTGTCGCAAAACGGCGAGCCGGAATTCAGAACCAATCCTGTTAATATTCAAACTGAAGAAAGTACATGCTTCCATAAATAGAACTGGAATAAATCTATAATTACAAATCTATCATCGAACGGAGCTATGTACCAGTGTCTATGGCTGGTATCAATGAACGGAACGGAGAAAGGGGAAATGTGAACGTCTTCCCAATCTTCTGGTTTTTCTTTTTCCATGATACGACTCTGTGACTGGATACGTTGTTTACTGCGGCTCCTCGGATTCGCCGCAACCTCATGCGGCTGCATGAGTCGGTCATGCAGAAAATCCGTTTTAGGATGAGAGGGAGACACCTCCGCACCCAAATTTTCGATGATAGGGGCTCGCGTATGAAGCTCCTGCTGACGACAGGGTTCTCCTGCCCTTGGGAATCACTCAAGTTGTGTTCATCAAGAGGTTGTGACGTGGAGACCGTGAGAAAAGGCACGAGTAGTGTGGGAAGCTGCGACAACCGGAGAGGTATCCGATAGTGCCGGATGAGGTAAGTAGGGTCCTGGAACAGATTCCTTAGTAGGCGGCGCTGACGAGGCGGCCTGGATGACGGGAGAGTTGCCAAATGACTTATCAATAACTACCTGATCAGGTGCAGGAGCACCCCTGGATTCCTCCACGAAATCAGACTGGAGAAGAGGGTCCTTAATTGGAGTGATATGGGAAGGGCTAGCCAAAATAAAAGGCAAATGTTTTTTATTCAGTTCTTTGATCACAGTATTAAGACCTTCGACGATGACCCGTTTAAGTCAGTAATGACCATCTGCAGATCTGTTCTACATCATGTCCTAATGTGATGAAGCTGTAATGGCATCGTATTTCAATGTTTCGACGATGCCATTACAGCTTCATCACATTAGCACATGATGTAGAACAGATCTGCAGATGGTCATTACTGACTGAAACCGGTCATCGCCGAAGGTCTTAATACTGTGATCAAAGACTGGAATAAAAAACATTTGACAGTGCCTGGATCACTGTTTATATTCTCAACTATGTCGCAGTTTATGGAAAGAAAAGGCTCTTGAGATACATCATCGTCTTGTGCTATGCGACGTTGTCTTGAATGACCAGGGCCGGCAGCACGGAAGTGACTGTGTTAAATCCCTACGCATGAGCAGTGGGGGATAATCACGAGCATTGTCTCTTAGAGGTCCACTTTGATCTTTAAGTAGAAGGATTGGCTCAGGAGCACAATTCTGTGGGAGAAGATCCGCTAATGTAATATTTTACGCTGTTCTTAAGCGGGTTTCAATACCACCACACGACGCTCACGTCTGGTAGGGAGGTCGCCGTTCTTATTACAAGTATTATCCCTGGCTGGTATAAGTAATATGAAGTCGAATATCACAACCACCCTTCCATCTACCTCGGCCGGAAGATTAAAAACCTCAGTATTTGTATAGTCCACTTCTGCATTCGCCAAAAGAACCATATTAGTGGAAGCATCATGATGAGTAAAGGGGGCCTGAGTGACGTAACGATACCCCGTCAATTTAACAAAACACATATAACTACGAATCAAAGTACCCACTATAAACTGGATCTGTAATAACTTTGATCTCATACAACAACCAGTCGTGTACTTTTAAAGAGCTGGGCTATACATGCGACGTTCGTTTATCAAAACTGAAGTTGACGAAACCTATATGTGGAATAGACGTGGGAAGCATGTTGCACATCACGGCGCATGACAACGCCGCGTTAGGAAGTACTACACGAACACCAGATGCTAGTCGACGAACTGCAATGCCACTCACACGAGGACTCACATGTCTCTGAACGAAAACAAGTAGGCACGCAGCGCTAATCGTAAGACGCGAAATTACGACAACCTACTAACCCAGCACACGAAGCAGGAGTGCTGCTGAGGCGAATGAGATAGTAATGTGCAACCTCCAATGTTATCACCGTGTCCTCTGATTTCTTTCCGTGCCTTCTGGCAGTCAGGAAAGTAACTAAATATCACATACTAGCAGATATCCTATATCGGAGATCGGTATGGTGTTGAAAGCACGTGTAAATCACAGAATGTGTTTTGCATGATGTAACAGCTGTGTACATAGTGCTGCACACACATGTTCTTCTCATTTTGAGGTTGAAGCTCTTTTGTCTGGGACAAAAAACGAAATTGTGGTTTGCTAAAGGCGGACCCCACCCAAAAACATACCTTCTTTGTTGACGTAGAATTAGGCACCCTATGGGGATCGACTGGCCCATTAAATGATCGAGCTTAACCACATAGAAGATAGTTTGGAACAGCCAGGGAAACGTAGCAGTGAACATCCCCGAAACTGATCATCGGTGCGTGACGTACGGCTTACGGGAAAGAACTTGTGGAACCTGTTCATAGCTCAGGTGACGTCGTTGTCAAGACTAGAGACGGTGTTACTCGGTATAAGCGCTGTGTCCTTGGGGGTAACAAATGCCTTGTTCGATGTGCTTAGTTTGGAACAAGTAAGCCGTCTGAGCCTGACGCAGAGTCCCCTCCGCGCGTTATGAGTCGATGCCGCTCGTCGGATGGCAGGCGCCGCTGGCTGCGTCTGCGTCGCGTGCGGCCTACCCCCAGCTAATTATCCCAGCGAGGCGACGGCATTCCTTGCGTTCTAATTCGCAATAACTCAGAACGCTGCTCACGCCACCACCGGCATGCCATCTCCGCAGCAATCCGGCTGACGTCCGCACAGTTCGCCGTGACGGGTCTAATTGCTCTGTTCGGTTATGGTAATGGGATGCCTAACTTCTCGGCCGATAAGCCACTGGGCGTGGGGTACGTAGAGTTGCGTACGTGTGTAACAAAGGCGCATACCGAGCCGTATGGCATATTTTTATTACAAGAAATAGTGCAGTCGATACATTTAACATTTAGCACCAATATGCAGTTTACATGTGCAGGGGAGCATCCTTTAGTCGTACTAGACTTGATCCATAGATCATCCGGAGAATCGAAAATCCCGTTAGTCTGCAATATTAAAAAAATAATTGAATCGCATTGATTATATACCATAAACACATAAGTTAAATTGATTTTCAGTTGACTGCACATGTTACACATTATCTTCGTGGGAAGATAATGTGTAAAATGTGCAGCCAACTGAAGATATTGTAAAAAAAGGTTGAGAGAGAGGGAGAGAGAACACAGCAAGTTTCGCATGTCATTTGTGTGCAACACGTGCATTTGTTCAGCATTGCAACACGCATTTTTCAGCATTATTTCAGCCAAAGTTGTTAGGTATCCAAAATAAACAAAAGTCTAACTATGTTGTTGCTCCTGTAGGTGTCATAGTGTCTTCATAATTACCCGAAGCTTCATGATATAATCATCATCTCTGTCGACGTCATCTGTAGATAAACAAACGGCGATAATTTCATCAGAAGTGTTCATTTTCAAACGAAAGTCTACAACTCCCTTCCGATTATTCTTCTAATCCGACACCGTTGAACTTCCAACACCAAACAGAGCAACAATGTTCTCTACAATTCTATTTTATGCAATTTAAGCAATGGATCTAACTTTTTGCTCGTGGACGTTACCATCTATTTTCTCACTGTTGTCACTTTACATTCGCACAAACGATAGAAGAATGTTGAAATTTAGAAGCACCGACAAGGTACGCCGTAAGTATTCTCCGAGAATCGGTCAGCAAAGGAATATACGGAAAACAATGACAAGAAGAAGGAACAGGATGTTGGACATCTGTTAACACATCGCGAAATGACTTCCATGGTACAAATAGTGTAGAGGGACCTATAGAGGGAAAAATTGTTCTGGAAGACAGATTTAAATGCATATAGCAAATAATTGAGGACGTACGTTGCAAGTGATACTTTCAGATAAAGAGGTCGACATAGGAAATGAATTCATAGCGGGCCGCATCAAACCAGTCGGAAGACTGATGACTCAGATTTAACTATTATAGTCCTTGATGCCTTCTGTTATTATTTCTGGCGTATCAAATACTCTGGAATTACTGTACTTTAAAAAATGTTCCAAATGAAGCGGAGATCTCGATTTTACTGTCTTACATTTTGAAGATTTTTTTGGTGCGACGTACGCAATATATAGGTCACAATACATATTCATTATAAGAAAGGAAATGTGAGTAATTTAAGTGAAATCAACCCAACAAGCTGAAAAACGATAAGTAAATAGTCATTAAAACTGAAATACCAAAATGAAAATATATTGGTGTCGTCCCAACACAGATATTTTTCATAGCCACTTTCTACAATCCCCACACAGTCAGTGTCTACAGAATCGCAATCTTTTCCTTCAATGGAAACAATAGCAATGCTGCGTTTTTCTATCCCCTTTCTTGACCATGTCCTCTTCTTTGACCACGTCCTTATCTTTCTCCACTTCCTCTTCTTACACCCACGATAACAGCTATCTAGGAATGGTATGAATTGTTATAGAAGTCCTAACCTGTAGATTTTTGCATTTCCCAAATTTTATTTCAAACTCATCTTGATGCAAAGGCTGCGGATGTGTTGATGGGGGGACCAAAATTTTGCCTCCTAAAATCTTACCAGACGTGCATTTAGATCATTTTCTTGTGAAATGTCACTACACTCTCGGCTCCTCAGGTGCACCTGACAATTTGTTAGATGAGAAATTCTGAGAACGCTTAAAGCAAACATCAACGGGAAAAAAGACGGAAAGGGTGAAAGATTGAGGAAGGAGTGGAGGACATTTCACAGGACTCTACGGACAAATCTTCTCTACAATACTGCCTCCTTTTATCGTTCTATCACTCTACCTTACTACAGACGACACATATAATGCGACCCCTATCCATGATGTTACACATTATAAAGGAACTAGAGCGAATCTATTTTAGAAACAGATTGCAAGCTTCATCTAAACACAATAAATAAAAAAGCAGCTGATGGTGAAAAATGCATTTATACCATTCCTGTCTTTTTCCTCCAATAAACGTAGCCCTGTGCAGTACTAACAAACATGCAAAGCGCTGCACCATGCACATCTTGACTGTACGGATATTCCAGTATTTTGTTGTTTACGTAATTTGTTCGTTAAAAGCTCGTCGTTTTGCAGATTCATTTCCACTATTTTATTGAATGAATTTCACAAATACCTCACTAATTTTCAAGATTTTTAACAGCTCCCGGAGTGCATATGCTGATAACACACAAGGAATTCTTTTGACGATATATCTCGTGACCAATGATTTTATAATCCTCTCTTCGCACTTTCCACGCATTTTTGTTCATGCGTTTCTCCTGTCTTTCAGGATCCACCAGTTTCCACAGCTACCACTTCCGAAACAACTAGAAAATTATTTTCAGTTCCAACTCGAGGGTTAATAAGACGCGCAAATGTTGTCTCCCCGTAGCTGGAACCAGCAATTATCGGTTTCTTTCTGTTCTGTTCTGTTTCCCTCTGTCCACTTTATCTTTCCTGTCTTCCTACCCGCGTCCTGCCTTGTTGCTTGTCTGTGTTTATCGTTATGTAGACTACCTGTATGGGTAACAAAGTAGTACACTACCTTACAAATAAAAGCGTTAAGCTAGAAAGATATAAATTACCGCTGAAAAAGTCGTCTTTTTATCTGCATGGGAATCTGAATATTGCTTTCAAACGCCGGGGCAATTAGTAACCGCCTTCGAAAACCGCAAACACGCGATCCAGACACGCCACAGATTACCAGCTAAAAACTTCTCATGGACGTCTATGGCCTTCTGTGTTATGAAGTTTGGCAACGCTAAAAATCGTATTTTTCTGTGAACATCTAATGGATGCTATTGGTTCACAAAAACGTTGATAAACATTGAAACAATGTTCACGCTGCACCGGCCTAAGTGGTGCAGTGGTATGGTGCTGCCTTAGAAGGACGTGTGGAGGCCGCTCAACTCCGCGTCTGGCCATCCCGATTTAGATGTTCGGTGATTTCCCTTAGTCGCTTAAGGCGAATGCTAGGATGCTTCCCCCGACAGGACGCAGCATGTGCTCTGTTTTGTAATAAATTTTTAGTAAAGCGAAATGAAAAAATTGAATGAATGTTTTAATGGCTTTTCGCTCTTAATATGTTGTGCATTGAATACCTGTACCAAATCGGGAAATTAATGTGGCAAAAGTCACTAAGGAATCCGTGACTCAATTCATATTTGCGTTTGAGTTTAACCTTATCTTTTTGTAGTTGTTGGAGAAGAGAAGGAACCTCTGTAAACTGACTGTATTAGTCCATGAATTTCTTACGGGAAAATTAGTTAAAGTTCTTTCTGTAACTGTTGTTGACTTTTTATATGATACTTTTTCAATGAAAATTAATAAACAACCTATTGGCAAAAACGTTCTCTCTTTACGTTGTCGAAGATACGATATATTCGTCGGCGTATTCTGCACGGCGACCTCTCATTCACAGAGTAGGTGATTCTTCTGTTTAAAACTTGAATTAATTCATAAACTATCTATAGACTATTTCAGTACAATTATAGTTTTCCGATGTTGACTAGATACATGAGATCAGATTTCTGCGAGTAAAGTCTACATTATTTTCTTTTCATCGAAACTTTTAATATAATATTTACCATGTAAAATCTGCAAGTTCGAATCCCTAAACTCAATTCACAGCTGTCCATTCATGCAAAGACGAATCTATTAACTTATAAACTTCATGCGTTCACGAAACAATCTTATGCACTGAAGCGTCAAAGAAGCTAGTACAGGCATGCGTATTCAAATACACAGCTATGTGAACAGACAGAATACGGTGCTGCGGTCGGCAGCTTCTATATAAGACAAGTGTCTGGCACAGTTGTTCGATCAGCTGCAGCTTGTGATATTCGATATTTTTGGCTTCATTAAAACAGCAAATAGTTAACACTTTCAGACAGAAGGCGAATACTTGTTTATAAAGAATGATTAATGTATAATAAGACGTCGCATAGCGACGGTGGAATTTCCTAAATAATGTAATTCGTCGTCTTTGAGCGGCAATATAAACTGAGAAGAATACGGATCGATATGCTATCCTTCACAATTTTGTTCGCTGAAGAACAAATGAAGCCTTAAGTGCTACATACTTGTAATGTTTCTCTTAAGTCAGACGGACGCATGTTTGTGGCGGTCTGATCTAAATTTTACCATATGTATAAAAACGTGTTCCGTCTAAGTCTGAGTGAAGTGTAAAAAGAAGAACTGTTATAACTTATCACGACGACGCACGGGCGACTCAAGAGGACAATGGCTATATAAAAGAGCGCTCGATGGACATGAAACGGACATAAAAATCTACCATCATTGTTGTACTAAGCATAAGGTACTATATATGTTTTAGTTATAACAAATATTTGTTCTGGAATTATTGAATCACTTAGCAGTGCTCATTCCTATCATCTCCTCAGTATTATTTTCATTTTAATTATGCATTGTGCTAAGATTACAGACACCAAGATCAGCAGTCCAATGCGCGTGTTAAATTTATCGTCTTCTTGCATCAGCTTTAATACTGAATTCCCTTTTTGTGTGATGTTACAGTTGTTTTTGCGCCCTTAAGAACTTTCTGGTCCCTTAGGAAATTGTTTTGCCATAATAATAAATTCATAACCGGGTATGATCGTATCTAAGGTCATGAAGTAATTATATAGACGATAAAGCAATTTCTTAATCAATAGCACGCTAGCTGTGACTGCCTCAAGCCACGCAAAACAGCAAGTACAGACTACTCACATTTCATAATGCAATATCTTATGACAATGGTCAATCCATGATTCGTACGCCAGTTGTGATTGATAAAACAGTAATCGAAATCTCAAATTCCAGCTTTTCCATTGTATAACAACATCACTTTTGTTTTATTACATCACAAGCTGCTACAATGACAAGTTATCAAGATTGAAGTGAGTTACTTAATGCTATAGTCGGCGCACAAACGATGGACACAGCATCACCGAGCTAGTGATGAAGTGGGGATTTTCCCGTACGACTATTTCACGAGAGTATTGTGAATATCAGGAATCCAGTAAAACATCAAATCTCCATCGCTGCGGTCGGAAAAAGATCCTGCAAGAATGGGACCAACGACTGAAGAGAATCGTTCAACGTGATAGAAGTGCAACCCTTCCGTAAGTTTCTGCCGATTTCAATGCTGGACCACAACAAGTGTAAGCGTGAGAACCGTTCAACGAAACATCATCGATATGGGCATTCGGAGCCGAAGGCCCACTCGTGATGACTGCGTGACAAAAAGTTTTACGGCTCGCCTGGGCCCATCAACGTCGACATAGGACTGTTGACGATTGGAAACTTCTTGCCTGGTCGGACGAGCCTAGTTTCAAATTGTATCGAGCGGATGGACGTGTACGGTTAAGCAGACAACCTCATGAATCCATAGACCCTGCGTGTTAGCGGGGGACTATTGAATCTGGTGGAGCCTTGTAATGGTGTAGGGCGTGTGCAGCTGGAGTGATATGGGACCTCTAATATGTCTAGATACGACTCTCACAGCTGACGTATACGTAAGCGTCCTGTCTGGTCACCTGCATCCATTCATGTCCATTGTGCATTCCGACGGACTAGGGCAATTCCAACAGGACAATGCGACACCCCACACGTGCATAATTGCTACGTAGTGGCTCCAGGAAAAATCTGAGTTTAAACACTTCCGCTGGTCACCAAACTTCCCAGATATGAACATTATCCCATCTGAGATGCCTTGCAATGTGCTGTTTAGAACAGATCTTCCAACCCTCGTACTCACACGGATTTGTGAACAGCCCTGCAGGATTCATGGTGTCAGTTCCCTCCAGCAGTATTTCAGACATTAGTCGAGTCTATGCCACGTCGTGTTGTGGCACTTGTGCGTGCTCGCTGGGACCCTACACGATATTAGGCAGGTGTGCCAGTTTCCTTGGCTCTTCAATGTATTTTGAACTGATTCTGAATATATTTTTCAGCGGCTGGACCCGGCGGAGGTTCGAGTGCTCCCTCGGGCATGGGTGTGTGTGTTTGTCTTTAGGATACTTTAGGTTAAGTAGTGTGTAAGCTTAGGGAATGATGACCTTAGCAGTTAAGTCCCATAGGATTTCACACACATCTGAACACATTTTTCAGATTAACTACATCGTTTTACCTTCCAAACTTCACAGAAGCTCTTCTGCAAACCTTTTGTGAAGTTTGGAAGGTAGGAGACGAGGTATTGGCAGAATTGAAGCTGTGAGTACAGGTCGTGAGTCGTGCTTGGGTAGCTCAGTTGGTAGAGCATTTGCCCGCGGAAGGCAAAGGTCCCGAGTTCGAGTCTTGGTCCGGCACGCAGTTTTAATCTTCCAGGAAGTTTCAAATTCCTGCCAAAATGCGGAATTTTCGGCAATAGGATAGGTGGGGGAGAGGGGTGGAGAGGGGGAATGGGTAGGGACCCACATGCCACCTGAAGAAAACACGTGACGTTACCTGGGGAGGGGGGGTTGGGAGTGGTAATGAGGGGTGGCGTAATTAATTGATCAATTTAATTAATTTGCTTATCAATTTTATATCAAAATTACGCCAGCACCCCTACTACTGACGCCACCTTCTGTTCCCATGTGAGAACAGACACCATTTTGATCCAGCAGCCATTATGAATGAAATAAATGAATTACAGATATTGGTTCTAAGCCCAGGTCTCCAGCCAACTAGGCAGATACACTGACCACTGAGCTGTCTGGACACAGTAGTCACTGCAACTGCACAGCAGTCATTGCTGCTGCATGGATTACCCTGGGATGTCTCCTGTCAGACCCAAATTCTCAACCTATCCACTCACGACTACAGTGTGCCAGTTGAGTCATATTTTTAACTGTCACTACCACTTTACTAGTGACAGCTGAACTGCATCGAAATAAACAAGAGCAGGTGTAGTTGCGTTGTCACTCATTGTAACAAATTGGCCCATGAAACACGCTGTCTTTTTCACAGTCGCAGCTGTACAAGTAATATAGTTTATAAACCGTGATTTACAACTTCAGTAGAAATTTAATTTAGACCATACGCATTTCTCTTTTCTTATGTGTGGTCATACTAACAACATTTTTTTCTATAAAAACAGTTAGCCAAGATCGTAAACAGTTCTCATGTTATAATTACTACTATTAAACAGAATCAATTTACTATTATTACTCGTTTCATTCTTAATTTTTTCTAGACGCAGTCCACTTCACCAGCACTTAGTGTTTTTTGTTTTCATTTTGTGTTACTCAACTTAACATATCTTGTTACATTGCTGCAGAATGAATCGTCTTTTGTTCTGTTTGGATATTTGGATGCATGTGTGTGTGTGTGTGTGTGTGTGTGTTCGCTCATCTGCGCGCACTTCAGTATATTTATGGATCACTTTTTTGTTTTACAAGGGATAGCGGGCGAGTGGTATGTCCCAAGTTCTGTATACACACATTATTGTATTGCTAAGTCACTGTGGTGGGTGATAATGAGTAATTATGTTGCGTAGTTTATGTGATACTGTTTTCGTGGCTGTTATGGACAAGATGGGACACTTATTTATCTACTATATGTTTTATTAGTACAAATAACGTTTGGTTCCTAATGTTTGTTTGTTCACTTATTATGAATTGCCTTTTGCATTTTGAAGTTTGCTCGTAGTGTTAGAAGGTGTGTTTCATTTCTTTCATATCTGTTTCTGTTGCAGTGGGGTTGTGAGTTCCTTACCATAGCTGTTCAGTAAAAGTTGAATGCCTGGTGCCAAATCTCCGTATTCGTTATGCTCTTTATATCTTATTTAAAATGTTGTACTGGTCTGCCCTAAGCAATACAGAAATATTTAAAGAGGAATGTTACGCTTACATGTGTGATAAATGTGACATCTTCATTGTAACAGCAGCAGAACGTATAAAATCGGATATAAAGAACATAAAAGAGCGTGGAATTGTTGCACTAGCCATTCAGCACTTGCAGAACACCTCCCACAAGAAAACCACTACCCAACCATAATTAAAGCTGACGTCAAAGTAAACAGATATATATAACAGACACTAGTCGAAAAAATAAAAACACACACACACACACACACACACACAGAGAGAGAGAGAGAGAGAGAGAGAGAGAGACAGACAGTCAGGCAGGCACGCAGACACACGTAGCAGAGGGATCTACAACCATCAAAACAAAACAAAGGGCGATCGCATCCCACAACAACAAATCAAAGTACTTGAGGTATACACAACATGAAAACGATAGTATATTCAGTGTCAGTGAAGTGTAGTGTAGTGTATGAAAATGGAGCACCAACGTGTAGTGGAGCGTTAGGAAAGGAGTGAGTAATAACAGTAGGTTAACTTCGTTATTACAACACAAGAACTGTTTATGACTGCAAAGGGACTTTTTTAAGACGCTATATCTAACCAATATTATTTATAAACTTTGAATGTTATGTTTCGTCGTTTTCGAAAACAGGATATGTTCCAAATTTATCCACAGTAGTAAAATACGAATAAAATTAATACCTTAGGAAACAATTCGAAGTTTTATGGAAGAATAAAGTACAACATAAGACTGTTAGTAATGTCATAAAGCTAACCAATTATTATTGGTTATTCCACCTCCAGTTTACTGTATTTAAGTAAAGATAATTTTGCACCAGATGCGTTTCACTTTTATTTACAAATCATTTTCTGTGGTCATTCTGGAAATATCGATGCTTACGTTTATAAATATTGCTTCTCATAGATTAGAAACAGTACTACTTTACAAAGTTGGTGTGCAATTTATTTGACGTGATTCAGCCACTTGTTCACATATTTTTCAAACCACTGCTGTTTCCTTCGTTCTTACCGCAGGTTAAGGTCGAGAAAAACTTCGTTGTGCATATACACTTGGCAGTTTTCTGCCGTTTTTGAAAGCCCTTCCTGTTATTCCCGCCTTTTTTGAAAGTCCTTCCTGTAAAACTGGCGTTATTTGCACTTCGCTTCATTTTAGAAATAGAATTGCAGTTAGATATACTCTCACTCAGCACATGACTCAAGTGTTCATATTTGGAAAATGTAAACTTCCACGGTCGGAATTGTGACAATTAATAAAATATTCTCCGCTATTATACTGTGCTCGAAGGGATTTCCTTTCGACCATGGCATATTAGCCTGGAATAATTTGATTAGTTGTGAGTGTTCATATTTGCATTTGTTTTCTTATAGGCTTTAAGCGCTGCCAAATGCGATTTATTAGATACGTTTCCTTTATGTGTGTGTGTGTGTGTGTGTGTGTGTGTGTGTGTGTGTGTGTGTTTGTGTTTGTGTGTGTGTGTGTGTGTGTGTGTGTGCGCGTGTGTTTTAGTGAATCTGGGTGGGTGGAGGTGAGTCAGTGTACATTAATGAAGAATTTTTATTTCAGCATGTTTATATGCGGGGGCAGAGGAACTTGAGTGTGGGTGATACAGGAAAGGAACTGGGGGGAGTTGATGGTAGTGAATGGGGCCTGGGTAGGAGGGTGCTAGTAAGTGGGGGTGGCAGTAAGTGGACGACACATGTACATTTGTTGGCATACATAAATGTATATAGGTCAGTTATTTTAATGAGTGTGTGGTTTCCCATGTTGGTCTGATCATTCATGAGTTTTTCCTTTTCAGTTATGGCTTTCTGAATGTGGTAGATTTCTTGTTGATATATATGTTTTCTATGGTTCCAGACACTGGGAATATCATTGGTAACCCTTCACTTTGTAAACACAATTTGTTATTGAACTGGAAACAGTTCTATTTTGATATTGCCTCAAGAAGCTTGACTGTTTCTGTGATGTATTCGTGTGGAAGTTTGCTATGTGTCTTAAGATGTTGCTTTATACTGTTTATTGATTCGGTTATTTACATATTGGAATACATGTTCGCTACATCAAATGAGAGCGGTGTAGCTGTGTCTGGAAACTCTATGCTTT
This sequence comes from Schistocerca nitens, assembly GCF_023898315.1. Classification (NCBI taxonomy): domain Eukaryota; kingdom Metazoa; phylum Arthropoda; class Insecta; order Orthoptera; family Acrididae; genus Schistocerca; species Schistocerca nitens. Next base: position 688,411,434 of record NC_064614.1, read on the forward strand.
TCATGTTCTGAACTACTTGTGTGGTGTTCCTTATAGTTCTGTAAACAAAAATTGTAGCAAAAGAACGTTTATTAAATCAGTAAATTTAATTGGACCCAAAATATGTGTAGTGAGTAATATGATGGTTGCTTTCGCCTGAAATCTATTGCGTCACATATTAATGAATCCTAGAACTTGGCTTCGAAGTCGCGTGGAAGGTCTGTGATCTATGGAAGAGGAATGATCAGAGGATGGTTTAATCACGAACACTTACATTCACACGTACTTGAGAGACTAATAGGAAGAAAAAGAATTAAAACCTTCACCACAGCACATGTGGCTAGCAAGAGGGGCTGTTCCCTTGATTTTAACATTCGGGATAAATGAATAAAATTTCTGTTGATGTGTACTGCTATAAAAATGAAACATAAGTAAGAATCACAATTAATTCAGATATTCTGCAGCGGAAGATTACTATGGTTTTGGCACTGCAGACTTTCTCATTATATCACGAGCACGTGGTCCTCACAAACAAAAGCGTGCACAAAGGAAGTTATCAAGTGAAACGAATTGTACAAACTTTCGTCATAAAATCACGGATATCATACGCAATATACATGGTCTCGCGAAAGGAATGCTAAACAAAATGAACTGAATCACAATAAACTCAACACGGCTCCACATGTTTGAGTAACATTTCAATTGTAAATGAGCAAGTAAAATTTGTCAACGATAATAAACTAAGAACGATTAAAGGAATCATTTGCTTTGACTAGCTTTGAAAAACTTACATAAAACACGGCATGAACTTCTCATCGAAAAGGCACACTTACCGCCAGTAGGTTTCACCTTTCTGGCATCCCACGAAACACCCCAGGAGCATTCGCTCTCCAAAAAAAAAACCGTTCCCCGTACCTACGGAAGTGGCCAGAGGAATCCCTATTGTGGTGCCAACCTATACAAAAGGTTCGTCCAAGGCAAACAGAAACGTCTTTGCTACTTTCTACGTGTTTACTACTGTTGGCTATTCTAACACAGTGGCATGCTACTACACTCCCACGGAGCTACACACTGAAATCCTGTTACACTCTCATTCGTACATTCAACTGATCGGACAAGAAGAGGAAAGAATAGATACATTGAAATATGGCACTTAAATGCATATGAGGCTCCGACAAATGCCAACACCTAATGAAATGTTGAAATGAAATATGGATAGTATACTGTGGTGTCACCGCCAGACACCACACTTGCTAGGTGGTAGCCTTTAAATCGGCCGCGGTCCGTTAGTATACGTCGGACCCGCGTGTCGCCACTATCAGTGATCGCAGACCGAGCGCCGCCACACGGCAGGTCTACAGAGACTTCCTAGCACTCGCCCCAGTTGTACAGCCGACTTTGCTAGCGATGGTTCACTGACAAATTACGCTCTCAATTGCCGAGACGATAGTTAGCATAGCCTTCAGCTACGTCATTTGCTACGACCTAGCAAGACGCCATTACCAGTCACTATTGATGCTGTAAAACATGTACCGTCAAGAGCGATGTTCACCAATTATGGATTAAAGTTAAGTATTCCAGCAGCTACGTACATTTTTGACTATTCTCATTTCCGTGTCCTGTTCCAGACCTCACGCCAGCCTGCGTGAGCTTAAACGCGTGCCTTTGGGCTTCCTCCTAGTGGATTGGCTGTCTTGCCAATCCACAACATATACTGGGGCCACCACAAACACACTCAGCTGCTCATTTTCCCTTTTCTTCTTTATATCCATTTGCACCAACAATTAAGGTGCCAGAGTCAAACAAATGAAGCTGTGTGGCATGGCAAAATCATGAAGAGGTTCATGCAGAGACCCTTCAAGATCTGATATCCAATTGAGACAGGACTCAATTTCACTTTAGGTGAATAGAGATCCCACAACTCTTACGTAATACGGACCTAGTGTCAAGTTGCTGAAGACGACAATGTTCACCATTCCAACCTGGTGCACTGACGCAGTCTGCCTCGGTACACCGACATAAAACAATAACCTGTTACGATCTTTTACACAATACCAAGAAGCTCTTTACAGTTCGTGAGTGTAATGCTAGCGAATACACCAAAATTAGGAAAATAACCGAACATATCGTCATAAATACAATATGACATGAGTACAAAAGCAGAGATCCGCAGGAGAGAGACACGCACACGCCTTCGTGCCCTTCCAAAGCATTTCGGAAGAAACTGCACTCCCGACATTACGGTAGACTTTTTCGTCGCGTCTCTCTGTGATTCAAGTTAGATATCAAATCTCCATATTGTGCTGAAAATGAGGAGACGTCGTAAATATAACATGAAACATATCTACAGTAGATGGTTTCTTGAACACCTTGGCGGTACAAATCCACCTTAAGAAACATCATCCAGCGACGTTACAGTACGTTAGGATTTAACACTAGTCACTAGCTACTGCTTAAAGAGCTGACCTGAGTTTACATGGGCAGAAATCCTCACAACTGGCTTCACAGCAAAGAGGACATAAGATGGTGTCTACGTCGTTCACGCGTGTCACAAATTCAGAGGGTGTAAACTCACATTCGCCTCCGAGTCAGGTGACCTAGTACAAAGAGTTAATCTTCGCAATTTCAACATCCCGAAGTGTTATTGGATGACATTTCTGGACCTCAAAATTTGTCTGTTTCGTTTTCTTACACCAAACTTACCATTTAATGTACAAAAAAATGGTTCAAATGGCTCTGAGCACTATGAGACTCAACTGCTGAGGTCATTAGTCCCCTAGAACTTAGAACTAGTTAAACCTAACTAACCTAAGGACATCACAAACATCCATGCCCGAGGCAGGATTCGAACCTGCGACCGTAGCGGTCCTGCGGTTCCAGACAGCAGCGCCTTTAACCGCACGGCCACTTCGGCCGGCTTTTAATGTACATTTTCATGTTTTAATCTCTCTGCATGAACTGTTTAGTGACGATAATCGCGTCGTAAGGAACAACTTTTGTTGGAAACAAAACGTTTGCTGACGCTTCAAGATGACATTAGTCGTCTGTTACAACTTGTTATGCCATTGAGAAGCGGCGCTAGGCTGTCCGTATGCAGTGTGTTCCCTATTTGCTCTACGAGAAAGGCGGGATAGGCTGAGATTCTAAATACTTCCTCTGTTTATGAACACTCATTCTTAAGGAATTCTTCTTGAAAATCACTACCAGTTTACAGACGTGTATAGCACATCTGGCTTGTAGAAGTTCGGTGAAATCTCGTCATCACAGGACCGGCGAATTCCAAAACTAGACGCCTTGCGTCGCCTGGAAGCGTCAGCGAAGATTTTGGTCTTAACAAAAGTTGTTCCTCATTATGTGATCTGCCAGCCCTAGACGTTTCGTGCAAAGACTCGGAACAACCTATACATATGAAGGAAAGTGAACAACTTGTATGCGACGAAGAAGTGAGAAATTTTTTTACAGATTATATTACCGCCTCTGGTGGGGTGTTACCATTTCATTGGTTTTTGTTCGCTAACAATTGATAATTTGTGACTTCTGAAATTTTCCCGGCGTATTTCTTCTTCTAATAATTTCCGGGTATGCAGCCGGATCCCGTCGACATTCTGCCACGATATTTCGGCCCAGAGACGTCCGGCCATCATCAGGTGAGTACACAACTACTGAAGAGCCCAGGTGCAGTCGCGGTATTTATGCCGATTCTCGCGCATGTGAAATGTACTGGCATCCTACAGCGCATGCGTCAGGTGTTGACATGCGCAGCATAGCCGAGTTGTACGTGCTGCCCTCGGTGGTGAAAATAAAAGTTCATCTAGTCATTGAGTATCGAATGACACTGTCGATTCCGCTGTGATTGTATAATTTTAATAACAGGATTCCAATTTTTATCCAGCTGAAAGCCGTTGTCACGATTTATAAGATTATTGGCAAGACGTATTTCCACTGATTCCTTGATAACGGAATCCCAAAAACCGGAAACCGGGGATAAAATTTTTGTTCCATTGTATTCCATTGAATGTCCCAATGAAATACAGTGCTCTGCTACTGCCGATTTTGACGGTTGCCGCAGACGGGTGTATCTTTCATGTTCTATACATCGTTCATGGACAGTTCTTGTCGTCTGGCCAATATATGCAGAACCACATTCACAGGGAATTTTGTAGACGCCTGCTTTCTTCAGTTGTAAATCGTCTTTAACGGATCCAACCAGGGCCTGGCTCTTTGCTGGTGGACGGAAGATAACCTTCATTTTATTTTTCTTCAGCAATCGGCCTATTTTCGACGACACATTCCCGGCGTATGGAAGGAACGCAGTTGATTTAAAGTCGTCATCTGCGTCCTCAGTGCGTTGCTTCTTGTTATGATAGTTGCGCATGGCCTTCCTTATTTGGCGAGAAGTGTAGCCATTCCCTTTGAAGACCTTCTCCAAGTGTTCTAATTCTGCGTGGAGGTTTTCATCATCCGATATTATATGCGCTCGATGTATTAAGGTACTGAGAACGCCGGCTGTTTGTGCTGGGTGATGGCAGCTTGACGCCTGGAGATACAGATCTGTGTGAGTCGGTTTCCTGTACACAGAATGTCCTAATGACCCATCATTTTTACGGCGTACTAGCACGTCTAGAAATGGTAAAGTGCCCTCTATTTCAATCTCCATCGTAAATTTGATGTTCTCATGTAATGAGTTTAAGTGATGGAGGAATTTCTCCAGTTCCTGTCTGCCATGAGGCCATACAGCAAAAGTATCATCTACGTACCGCCAGAAGACCGTAGGCTTTAAAACAGCAGACTCAAGTGCTTTCTCCTCAAAGTCCTCCATAAAGAGATTAGCTACCATAGGCGACAAAGGGCTCCCCATGGCGACGCCGTCTGTTTGTTCAAAGAATTCGTCATTGAACAAAAAGTACGTTGAGGAGAGTATATGTTCAAACAAGGCCGTCATTTCTGCACTGAATAAGTTACCAATAAGATGTAATGATTCCATTAAAGGCACTTTGGTAAAAAGTGAGACCACATCAAAGCTGACTAATAAATCCGAGCTGCTAAGCTTAACTTCCTTCAAGCGGCTGACAAAATCCTCGGAATTACGTATATGGTGGCAACCGTCAAAATCGGCAGTAGCAGAGCACTGTATTTCATTGGGACATTCAATGGAATACAATGGAACAAAAATTTTATCCCCGGTTTCCGGTTTTTGGGATTCCGTTATCAAGGAATCAGTGGAAATACGTCTTGCCAATAATCTTATAAATCGTGACAACGGCTTTCAGCTGGATAAAAATTGGAATCCTGTTATTAAAATTATACAATCACAGCGGAATCGACAGTGTCATTCGATACTCAATGACTAGATGAACTTTTATTTTCACCACCGAGGGCAGCACGTACAACTCGGCTATGCTGCGCATGTCAACACCTGACGCATGCGCTGTAGGATGCCAGTACATTTCACATGCGCGAGAATCGGCATAAATACCGCGACTGCACCTGGGCTCTTCAGTAGTTGTGTACTCACCTGATGATGGCCGGACGTCTCTGGGCCGAAATATCGTGGCAGAATGTCGACGGGATCCGGCTGCATACCCGGAAATTATTAGAAAAAAAATTGATAATTTACTCAGGAAACACGTTCCGTGAGTGTGAAATACCCCACCGAATCAGTCCCGTCAATAATCCACGATCTCCACAATAAATTTTTGTAGATCCATCATACTGATGTGGATACGGGACCTCAGCTGTTCAGTAATTCTTAGTAAAAGGATACCAATAACCATAATTCTTCCAGAAAGAATTTGTTATTTAAGCATCTAGTTTCGATGTTTCATTAGCATCTTCAGGCCCCCATGCGAGAAAGGAATGGAAACAGCCAAATATTGGCGCACATAGTACAAGTAGCATATAGTGAACTGGATACCGTGAACTTCCGTTTATTCGATGTGTACACTCCGAATGCAGGATAGCGTTTGGCAGTCGGCAGTTGGCCTCTTGAGTTTGGAGAGCACATGTGCAATAATTACAAGTCCACGATATCCACTTCAACACACGATGGCTATTCTATGTGCGCCATTGTTTTCGCATAGGGGCCTGAAGATGATGCTTATGAACCGACGAAACTGATTGCTGAAATAATAAAATTTTTTAAGAAGAATTACGACTATTTGTATCCTTTCTGTACGAGTCCTTTCATAACTTCCGAAACTACGTCGGCAGCATTCACAAACGTGCTCATAGAACCGCTTCATCAGGTCAGTCGAGAAACTTTTGCACTCTAGGTACTAAATCACGCAACCTGTTTAAGGCCATTGAGACAGTGGTTGAATGGATTAACCGAGTATGCCCATCGAGCGTACGTCCCGCGACCGGTGAAGCCGCCTGCAACAGCAGTGGCCGTGTAAATCGCGGGCGACGGCCACTGCACGTTGGCACAGTAGCTGGCTCACCGGCAGGTGACACGCGAGCGGCGGCGCGCGCCGTGTCGTGCCCAGATAGCGGCCAGGCCGGCCGTCCTGCACGCGTTTATCTTCCTAACAAACGGCGCGGCGCTCTGAAAGCCGCTACCGGTGCTGCACTGCACCCTGCAGAAAGCGCCTGCATTTCAGGACACCCGTTCCCTTACCGCTCGTATTAATAACCGAGTATGACACGTATATAACTCACTGCGCACCAGAAAACTTCGCTTGTATTGTCTTCGACGGGAACAGATCAGAGACAGTTGCAACCGACGTAATGCCACACGCAACTAATTCTCATACTGATCTATTTCTTATCTGTAGTAACAGTTCATTGCACAAATCGCAGGCACGCAATGCACACGACAAATCTGAAATCGGACACCAAGGAATGAGGCTGAATACGAAACGTTGCAAAAGTGCTAACGATAACGTTCGATCTGCAGTGTAACAGAGTAATTTGACGTCACCTTACTTCGTTGCCGTTCTCGAGATTATCAGTGGTAGGCACAGTACATCGCGTGATAGAGTTAAGGCGCCGGTATTACGTTTCGACTTCTATCCAAATGCACTACTTGAAAGCTGGTAAGGGAGAATAGCACGTCGTTAGGAGCAGAGTATTAGTTCTGCTGGTGAGCAGTAGTAAACATTGAGACCGTGTCAAATTCAGCAATTATACCTTTAAAATGGTTCAAATGGCATTGAGCACTATGGGACTTAACATCTGAGGTCATCTGTCCCTAGACATAGAACTACTTAGACCTAACTAACCTAAGGACATCACACACACATCCATGCCCGAGGCAGGATTCGAACCTGCGACCGTAGCAGCAGCGCGGTTCCGGATTGAAGCGCCTAGAACCCTCGGCCACAGCGGGCGGCAATTAGACCATCATTCGCCCACATCGCTTCAGAGAAACCTCACCTAAGCTACATTGAGATGATCATCTTGATCAAATTGAAAGCACCTGCAGCCATTCTTCCGTGTTTGTGAATTAAATTAGTTTTTTTTTTTTTTGGAACACGGCCAACTGTAAAATACCACGTTCTTCTTTTTTCATTTATCTAAACATCTATATGCCTACCTTACAAATCCGGCCAATTCGTTTACATGGATCAAAGCGCATAAGTGTGAGGAACATGTTTTTTGAACATCTACGAGCCTTAAAAAGTCACAGAACACACTCCGTTTTTGTATATCACTGAAGGAAACGACCACTCACATAGCACTGAAATTGATCTCAAGGTCCTCAGAAAACGTATCCACTTAAAATTCACAATAGATAAGAACTTCCCCATAAAAAAGCGATTACTAAGGTTTGAGTTAAGCACTGCACTATGTCACAAATTACTACTTGTAATACATAAGTAATTATGCGAAGACGTTTTATAATGATCCTTTACCCTCTTTTCTATTTGTAATTATATGGTCTCTTATTTTCTTTTATAATGAGTATCTGATCGCGCTTGTTGAACAGCATGACCTTGCCAGAACATTGATTGTTTATTGTAACGTACAACTGTTACAAACAATATTAACACTCTGAACACTTTTTAAAAACGAACTCTTATTCATGTTAACTGCGTTCGTATCTTCCTGGATAATAATTAGGCTACCACACTGCCTCCGTAGCGTTTAGTGGACGTTGTATTCAAAGACAAATTGTACACTTTGTTTCACTATTACCTGCAGTTATCGTTCTAACAATTAATGTTTTCCTCTAAAACACTGTGACAGCATATACCACTAGGCCAGTAACCAATGCTAATTCATCAACTGTGTTTTCCTCGTTGTTGCTGTTGTGGTCTTCAGTCCAGAGACTGGGTTGATGCAGCTTTCCATGGTACTCTATCCTGTGCAAGCTTCTTCGTCTCCCAGTACCTACTGCAACCTACATCCTTCTGAATCTGCTTAGTGTATTCATCTCTTGGTCTCTCTCTACGATTTTTACCCTCCACGCTGCCCTCAAATACTAAATTGATGATCCCTTGGTGACTCAGAACATGTCCTACCAATCGATCCCTTCTTGTAGTCAAATTGTGCCACAAATTTCTCTTCTCCCCAGTTCTATTCAACACCTCATTAGTTATGTGATCTACCCTTCTAATATTCAGCACTCTTCTGTAGCACCACATTTCGCACGCTTCTATTCTCTTCTTGTCTAAACTATTTATCGCCCATGTTTCACTTCCATACATGGATACACTCCATACAAATACTTTCAGAAACGACTTCCTGACACTTAAATCTATACTCGATGTTAACAAATTTCTCTTCTTCAGAAACGCTTCCCTTGAAATTGCCAGACTACATTTTAAATCCTCTCTACTTCGACCATCATCAGTTATTTTGCTCCCCAAATAGCAGAACTCATTTACTATTTTAAGCGTCTCATTCCTAATCTAATTCCCACAGCATCACCCAATTTAATTCGACTACATTCCATTATCCTCATTTTGCTTTTGTATGTTCATCTTATATCCTCCTTTCAAAACACTGTCCATTCCGTTCAGCTGCTCTTACAGGTCCCTCGCTTTCTCTGACAGAATTACAATGTCATCGGCGAACCTCAAAGTTTTTATTTCTTCTCCATGGATTTTAATGCCTACTCCGAATTTTTCTTTTGTTTCCCTTACTGCTTGCTCCACATACAGATTGAGTAACATCGGAGATGGGCTACAACCCTGTCTCACTCCCTTCCCAACCACTGCTTCCCTTTCATGTCCCTCGACTTTTAAAACTGCCATTTGGTTTCTGTACAAATTGTAAATAGCCTTTCGCTCCCTGTATTTTACCCCTGCCACCTTCAGAATTTGAAAGAGAGTATTCCAGTCAACATTGTGGAAAGCTTTCTATAAGTCTACAAATGCTAGACACGTAGGTTTTCCTTTCCTTAATCGATTTTCTGAGATAAGTCGTAGAATCAGTATTGCCTCACGTGTTCCAACATTTCTACGGAATCCAAACTGATCTTCCCCGAGGTCGGCTTCTACTAGTTTTTCCATTCGTCTGTAAAGAATTCTTGTTAGTATTTTGCAGCTGTGGCTTATTAAACTGATAGTTCGGTAGTTTTCACATCTGTCAACACCTACTTTCTTTGGGATTGGAATTATTATATTCTTCTTGAAGTCTGAGGGTATTCCGCCTATCTCATACATCTTGCTCACTAGATGGTAGAGTTCTGTCAGGGCTGGCTCTCCCAAGGCTGTCAGTAGATGTTTCGGGCCTTGTTTCGACTTAGGTCTTTCAGTGATCTGTCAAACTATTCACGCAGTATCATATCTCCTATTGCATCTTCATCTACATTCTCTTCCATTTCTATAATATTGTCCTCAAGAACATCGCACTTGTATAGACCCTCTATATACGCCTTCTACCTTTCTGCTTTTTCTTCTTTGCTTAGAACTGGGTTTCCATCTGAGCTCTTGATATTCATGCAAGTGGTTCTCTTTTCTCCAAAGCTCTTTTTAATTTTCCTGTAGGCAGTATCTATCTTACCCCTAGTGATATGCGCCTCTACATCCTTACATTTGTCCTCTAGCCATCCCTGCTTAACCATTTAGCACTTCCTTTCGATCTCATTTTTGAGACGTTTGTGTTCCTTTTTGCCTGCTTCGTTTACTGTATTTTTATATTTTCTCCTTTCATCAATTAAATTCAATATCTCTTCTGTTACCCAAGGATTTCTATTAGCCCTCTACTTGATCCTCTCCTACCTTCACTATTTCATCTCTCAAAGCTACCCATTCTTCATCTACTGTATTTCTTTCCCCCTTTCTTGTCAGTTGTTTCCTAATGTTCTCCCTGACGCTCTCTACAGCCTCTCGTTCTGTCAGTTTATGCAGGTCCCATCTCCTCAAATTCCCACCTTTTTGCAGTTTCTTCAGTATTAATCTACAGTGCATAAGCAATAGATTGTGGTCAGAATCCACATCTGCCACTGGAAATGTCTTACAATTTAAAACCAGGTTCCAGAATCTCTGTCTTACCATTATAAAATCTGAGACCTTACAGTATCTCCAGGCTTTTTCCATGTATACAAACCTCTTTTATGATTCGTGAACTAAGTGTTAGCTATGATTAAGTTATGCTCTGTGCAACATTCTACCAGGCGGCTTCCTCTTGCATTCCTTTCCCCCATTCCATTTTCACCTACTACGTTCCCTTCTCTTCTTTTTCCTACTATCGAGTTCCAGTCAGCCATGACTATTAAATTTTCGTCTCCCTGAATAATTTCTTTTATCTCATCATAAATTTCATCAATCTCTTCGTCAGATGCGAAGGTAGTTGGCATATAAACTTGTACTACTAGGGTAGGCGTGGGCTTCGTATCTATCTTGGCCACAATAATGCATTCACTATGCTGTTTGTGGTAGCTTACCCGCATTCCTATTTTCTTATTCATTATTAAACCTACTCCTGCATTACCCCTGTTTGATTTTCTATTTAACGCCCTATATTCATCTGATCAAAAGTCTTGTTCCTCCTGCCACCGAACTTCACTAATTCCCACTTGACAATTTTTAAAATAGTTTTCATTCAACTTAGAACGTATAATGCAACGGCCTTGCCGCAGTGGCTACACCGGTTCCCGTGAGATCACCGAAGTTAAGCGCTGTCGGGCGTGGCCGGCGCTTGGATGGGTCACCATCCCGCCGCCACGTGCTGTTGCCATTTTTCGGGGTGCACTCAGCCTCGTGATGCCAATTGAGGAGCTACTCGACCGATTAGTAGCGGCTTCGGTCAAAGAATACCGTCCTAACGGTCGGGAGTGCGGTGTGCTGACCACACGCCCCTCCTTATCCGCATCCTCCTCGGAAGATGACACGGCGGCCGGACGGTCCCGGAAGGGCCACTTGTGGCCTAAAGACGGAGCTTTTTTTTTTTTTTTTTAGAACGTATAATGACTTCACAATCCAACTTTCCAAAGACAAAATCAGATTAGTAACTGTCATTTGACTGAGCTTACTTTAACCATGAGACGTTCTGTAATTAAATTTAAATAAATTAAATTTAAGCAGGTAATGTAAAAAAGCGACCCATGTATATTGTGAGGTTGGGCTTTTTTGTTTAATAAACCAAACAACAGTAGCTTTCAATGTTGAACATTTTCCACACAGTAAATACACTCCTGGAAATTGAAATAAGAACACCGTGAATTCATTGTCCCATGAAGGGGAAACTTTATTGACACATTCCTGGGGTCAGATACATCACATGATCACACTGACAGAACCACAGGCACATAGACACAGGCAACAGAACATGCACAATGTCGGCACTAGTACAGTGTATATCCACCTTTCGCAGCAATGCAGGCTGCTATTCTCCCATGGAGACGATCGTAGAGATTCTGGATGTAGTCCTGTGGAACGGCTTGCCATGCCATTTCCACCTGGCGCCTCAGTTGGACCAGCGTTCGTGCTGGACGTGCAGACCGCGTGAGACGACGCTTCATCCAGTCCCAAACATGCTCAATGGGGGACAGATCCGGAGATCTTGCTGGCCAGGGTAGTTGACTTCCACCTTCTAGAGCACGTTGGGTGGCACGGGATACATGCGGACGTGCATTGTCCTGTTGGAACAGCAAGTTCCCTTGCCGGTCTAGGAATGGTAGAACGATGGGTTCGATGACGGTTTGGATGTACCGTGCACTATTCAGTGTCCCCTCGACGATCACCAGTGGTGTACGGCCAGTGTAGGAGATCGCTCCCCACACCATGATGCCGGGTGTTGGCCCTGTGTGCCACGGTCGTATGCAGTCCTGATTGTGGCGCTCACCTGCACGGCGCCAAACACGCATACGACCATCATTGGCACCAAGGCAGAAGCGACTCTCATCGCTGAAGACGACACGTCTCCATTCGTCCCTCCATTCACGCCTGTCGCGACACCACTGGAGGCGGGCTGCACGATGTTGGGGCGTGAGCGGAAGACGGCCTAACGGTGTGCGGGACCGTAGCCCAGCTTCATGGAGACGGTTGCGAATGGTCCTCGCCGATACCCCAGGAGCAACAGTGTCCCTAATTTGCTGGGAAGTGGCGGTGCGGTCCCCTACGGCACTGCGTAGGATCCTACGGTCTTGGCGTGCATCCGTGCGTCGCTGCGGTCCGGTCCCAGGTGGACGGGCACGTGCACCTTCCGCCGACCACTGGCGACAACATCGATGTACTGTGGAGACCTCACGCCCCACGTGTTGAGCAATTCGGCGGTACGTCCACCCGGCCTCCCACATGCCCACTATACGCCCTCGCTCAAAGTCCGTCAACTGCACATACGGTTCACGTCCACGCTGTCGCGGCATGCTACCAGTGTTAAAGACTGCGATGGAGCTCCGTATGCCACGGAAAACTGGCTGACACTGACGGCGGCGGTGCACAAATGCTGCGCAGCTAGCGCCATTCGACGGCCAACACCGCGGTTCCTGGTGTGTCCGCTGTGCCGTGCGTGTGATCATTGCTTGTACAGCCGTCTCGCAGTGTCCGGAGCAAGTATGGTGGGTCTGACACACCGGTGTCAATGTGTTCTTTTTTCCATTTCCAGGAGTGTAGTAATTTTGAGATAGTATTTAATCAGACCAGTGGTAGGCTGTTAAAATAAGATGGTGACACTGGTTATGACTACCTGTCACGATACGTAATCAAAAGCACTTTTCACGGAGTTTAAGTTAAACTTAGTGTGGCAATGATTTACACGAACAACGACATAAATTGTCTCTATAGTACCTTCTCACAAACAAAATAGTTGAGAATTTGGTATAAAAGTTACTTTTGCAGATGAAACATGTCTGTGATTAACTGGCTAGACCAAACTTTCGATATACATTCTTGAAGTAAGATGGTGTAAGCCCGCCCGGTTGGCCGTGCGGTCTAACGCACGGAAGGAGCGCCGGTCCCCGGCACGAATCCGCACGGCGGATCTGTGACGAGGTCCGGTGAACCGGCCAGCCTGTGGATGGTTTATAGGCAGTTTCCCATCTACCTCGGCAAATGCGGGCAGGTTCCCCTTATTCCGCCTCAGCTCCACTATGTCGGCGATTGCTGCGCAAACAAGTTCTCCACGTACGCGTCCACTACCATTACACAACCACGCAAACATATTGGTTACACCCGAACCGCACAATAACCCTGGGTTCGGGTTGGGGGGGGGGGGGGAAGGGGTGAAGTGGACTGAGGTAGTCGTCGTGGGGTTGCGGACCACTGCGGCTGCGGCGGGGACGGAGCCTCTCCGTCGTTTCTAGGTCCCCGGTTAACATAACATAACATAAGATGGTGTAACTCTTGTAACACCATAATTTTAGCCTGGGAGAGTCTCGGAACCACGGCTACACTTCGCAAGAGACGCCTTGTTAATGCACATGTGCTGATTATCGCCTTCTTCCGTGGTTTGTGCCACTGTCAACACAAATATTTATTGTCTTGCAGAGTGCACCACAACACGACCCCGCTGTAACACTACTGGCTGCACACTCTTCACCGTTCAGTCCGTCTGCAGTAAACTTCGTTCCACAAAAAAGGCGTTCCCAAAACGTAAAACGACAAGGACCACCTGCCAATCCTATCTCGACCCTGTCCCGAAGTCTGCTAAGATTGCATTTTCCTTCGTAGGAAAGGCGCTCATGAAACGGGGCGACAAGGGAAGACGTTTGGCCATGGGGCGTAATGGCTTCCCCATTTCTATTGCAAGATTCCTTGCTTTCAGTAATAATTGTAACATCACCAGGAAGAGCTCATATTGTACAAAATGGTTTGTTTTATGTATTTAATTATAAAGTAACAAAACAAATGTTCACTTCCTAATCCAATTTTACTTTTACCATGGATTGTTTACATCGGCATTAATCAATCAAGTCAGAGGTCGACTACACACTGAGTAAATGCATGTTTATGCTGTTCCATTATAATTTTCTTAAGCAAAATGTTGTATTCGAACAGCCTGTACCACAAAAGCTCACGCCAAACATCAGCGACAGAGCCATATTGGAGAAAAACACCACGATCAACAAGTGGGCAATGACAGTAGCGTAATGTTTCTTGATGAGAGCAGTGACAAACGTCTTCCTAAACATCTGAGCTGTCCATCGGCTCGGGTCTTCCCTCTGTCCTGTTTTTGTCGTTTGTAACGTAGCAACAAGTACTACAGCGTTCCGATAGGTGGCGCTATGCCCCGCCCGCCATTGCTGGGAGCGCTGTGCGGCAGTCTCCTCCTCGGTGTGTTCCTCGTCGAGTCGCTTGGAGTGTTCGTGCTGCCGCGAACGCAGTAGTGTATAAACCGCACGCCGAGCAGCTGTGGCGCACAGTGCTGGTTAAATCAGTCGTTGGAGGACATGCCTTTGGTCAAGGGTATTTGAAATCTTGGCCTCTACATGTTGTAGTGTGAAGGGTAGGGCTAGTGAGATACTGGGACCAGCTGTACCTAAGGAACTACCCGGTGGTGTCTTCGTACACTGCACCGCCAGCGGAGCACCGAAGACAATTAATTTGGTGAGAAGATTGTTGAAACACATGCTTTCAGTGGTCCTCTATCCCACTGCGGAGCTACTTGTGTATTTACGTAAGACCAACCTTGGCAAAATTTATTTTACTTATCAGGCTTATTGGCTTCTTCAGAGTCATGGCAGTGCGGTCTGGCTCTAGTTGTGTTTCTAATTTGTAAATCACTGCCATTGGTTTTAAGACGTGTCTGACATATGTACGTCCACCATAGGTTGTGTGTTAGTGTTATTATGTTTTGGTATCAGCAACGATTACTGTCTGTCCTTTGGTTTTTAAATATTGTTAGTTCTCTTCCTCAGCAGGACTGTTGCGTATTATCCACGGCTGGCGCTGCTTCTCGCTCCCAGTCACCATCTTCTTTCTTTACTTTCCACAACGTTCACATTCTATGCTTGCATGGCCTCCTCAGCATTACCTAGCCAGTTGCGTCCTGGGCGCCCAGTTTTCTTTCGCTCGGATCGTATCCATGGCAGTATCCTATTTGATATCCTATCTTCATGCACTCTATTCATATGGCCAAACCTATCGACTGTTTCTGTTGGATGTCTTCATATTTATCTTAACCAGTTTCATTATTGGATTACGACCTCTTTTTATGCTATCCATTCTAGTAGAGCTTCAGGTTCCCCTTCAGTAATCTTCTCTTTACTATTTTTTTACCGCCCCAGGATTCTACTATAGTCTTACACATTCTCTTCTTCGTTGTTATTCTTCAATTGTGCTTCTTACAGCTCGTCCTTTATTAATCCTGCTAGTGAATTCATCATTTCTTGTGCCCTGTTTATTAAATAATACCAGAAGATATTTTCCTTTTTCACACTTACAATTAATTCTCTGTCTGCCTTAAAACTATTTGGTTTTTCCTTCGGCCAGGTACTTCCACTTCTTCATTCCCATCTTCAGGTCAGCCTTACTGTGTTCCTATGCAAGCTTTCCTACCGCATACGTCAGACCATCTTCATCTCCCGCTAATACTATCTGGTCATTTGCGCAAAATACAGGCTAAATACCTTGCTGTGCCCTACCGTAACTCCAATAATCTGACACTTTATATACCAAGTCTGCAGGATTGTCGCTAGATGTAGCTTGAAGAGGATCGTTGGGAAGCCTCTTCACTGCCTCAAAACCTTATTCAGCTGAAATTCTTCTGGCCAACTATTCTCAATCCTTACTCTCGCTGTATTATTTTCATATAATTTCGTAACAGCTTTTACGAATCATTCATCTAACTTTATCTTTTTCAACATTTCACGCAGTTTCCTTGGTGGGCACGTTATCGTACGCCTTTTCTAAATCAATCAATGCGACATACGTCTCCAGCCAACATTTATGCGTTTTCACGGACGATTGCCTATTACCAACCTTCCTGCTCGGAATCCTGCTCGATTCTTGCGGCTTGTCACTTGTTTCTTTCTCTACCAGATGTTTATTTACATTCAAGTATAGTTTTGCAACCAAAGGATTCACTGCCAGTGCCACATAATTATTTGGGTCACTGTGTGACTCCCTGTTATTCATCGGAGTTATGTAACATGTTTCTCATTCCGATAGTATGTACTCTATTTTACACTGTTTCAAACAGCCTCTTTAGCGTCTCGAACAACTCTGGTGGTCCGAACTTTCCTTGCTTTACCTATACTGAGTCATCTCCTGGTGCGTCTTTCATCTTACAGTTCCTCACATCCTTCTGGATAACTTCTATATGTAAACGCGGTAATACTCCTGTTGCCTCCTTATCTCACATCTATGAGAAAATCCTGGCCGATTTTCGTGGAATAAATCCGTAAAATACTTTGTCCATAGACCAAGACTAATATTATTTTTATGTAAATTGTCATTAGTTGACCTGCATTGACTAGTTCTCCATGCATCAGCACTAGAGTCTTACCAATCATCCTCTCTTCTTATCCACATCTTTCTTCACTCCCCTTGTTTTTCTTTTTATCAATTTTCTTTTTTCTTCTTTATTTAGTGTACCATATCTATTCTGTCATTCACATTCAGGAACGTCAGATAAGCTTCTTTTTTCCTTTGTCATCGCTGCTATTTCTGCATCCCATCAAACTGGTTTGACGTTCTTTTCATACTCAGCGAGGGCTTTCTTCGCTGCTTCTTCTATGGCTTTCTTTAAATGCTCATATTCCTTTTCTACGTTCTCTCAGAATCTACAGTGTTATTCTCTTATTTACTTTTTGGAAGTCGCTGTCGGTGTGAGTAGGCTTACTTAGTACTACCTTTCCTTAAACTGTCCAAGATATACCTTACGATCTCAGACTAGTCAGCACGCTGAGTTTTCTTCTGTTCACCACTACTGAAACTATAGGAGATATAAATTTTACATTCCACCAGATGATGGCCACTTCCACAATACAGCATTTCATTAACTGTGAAGTTTTTAAATTGGCCTTTAGTATCAAGATAAGATAATAATTGATTTCAGTCTTCTTGTACGGTTATTCCATTTCTGTATATTTTTCGTATTCCTCCCTCAGTTGACACATTTCGAAGTTATGAATGCGGAATATATTCTTTACTCGTAAGATCGCACTTCTATCAACCCTACCTGGCCCGTTTCACTCCCAGCAGCATTGCTGAAACTTTGACCGTCCTCGACTGACTTCTTTGTCGAGAATCATAATCATTTAGACGATATGCTGCAACCAGCTTTCCCCAGAATCATTCACTGTATGTAGTAGTAACACCCCACAGTGCTTAGTCCAACGCGAGAGATTCCTGACGCCATCGCTCTGAGGCGGGCTCCACCAGGATTTTAGTGAAACGTGAGCTTTTATTATGCTGTTTATGTACATCTGAGGCTGACAGCTTGCTTGTGCGCTGCACCAGTAGCTTCAGGCAGATGAATCACTACAACGCAGTGATAAACGCAGAAATATATTTGTATACTTATTATTAATCAGCATAATTCCAGAATAACGTTTTCAGCAGTCAGGAAATGGCTCGTTCAGTTGTCAAGCCGGCGGCAAGTAGAACTGTGGAAACAACTGTACGCCTTCAAGCATAAGAGAACTGTAGCCCATTGACAAATTTTGGTAACGTGACTGGTTCATCTCAGGGTTTGACCATAGCTGCAGTCGAAAGTGTTAAATGCTACTTTTGTCCATGGAACGACTCAGACATTAGACGGTGACTGACACTTCTCAGCTTACCAAATACGGCAGTGCTAAATGTTCATGAAATCTTCTCTAAACATATGAATCTCTCTGTTTCAACATAATTTATACCATACGAGGGAAAGCTAACAAGTCGCTCGTCTTACTTTCTGCAGTCGTTTGTATTACATTCTGTAGCCGTTTGTGCTATATTCTGCAGTACATTGTGCTATATTCTGTATACATTTGTTTTATATTCTACGATCGCTCACGTTGCAGTCTGTCGTCCTATTTGTTATGTTCTGTTGTCGTTGACGTTGAATCTGTTGACAAGCGTCTACCTTGTATGCCGGTCTTCCTGTCAAAGAATCGCACTGCAAACAGGAGACATTTGGCTTGTTCAAAATGGTTCAAATGGCTCTGAGCACTATGGGACTTAACATCTGAGGTCATCAGTCCCCAAGAACTTATAACTACTTAAACCTATCTAACCTAAGGACATCACACACATCTATGCCCGAGGCAGGATTCGAACCTGCAACCGTAGCGGTCGCGCGGTTTCAGACTGAAGCGCCTAGAACCGCTCGTCCACATCGACCGGCATTTGGCTTGTTGCCTGTAATGATATACAGGTGCGTAATATCGTCGAATTTCTTTATTTTATCCTCTTGCTCAGGTTACATACAATCTGTCGACCATGACATAAGTTCACTTAGCAAAACGAGAATTGAAGTCAGCTGTTATTTCAGAAAGCCCATCTCCTGGCTAACAACAATTGCCAAACATCGTTAAAAATAGGTTCCAAGACATGGATCGTCATCTCTGTATGGTTCTCCTCTCGGGAATTGTGTTCAGCAATTATCCTCAATGATTAATATACACTCCTGGAAATGGAAAAAAGAACACATTGACACCGGTGTGTCAGACCCACCATACTTGCTCCGGACACTGCGAGAGGACTGTACAAGCAATGATCACACGCACGGCACAGCGGACACACCAGGAACCGCGGTGTTGGCCGTCGAATGGCGCTAGCTGCGCAGCATTTGTGCACCGCCGCCGTCGGTGTCAGCCAGTTTGCCGTGGCATACGGAGCTCCATCGCAGTCTTTAACACTGGTAGCATGCCGCGACAGCGTGGACGTGAACCGTATGTGCAGCTGACGGACTTTGAGCGAGGGCGTATAGTGGGCATGCGGGAGGCCGGGTGGACGTACCGCCGAATTGCTCAACACGTGGGGCGTGAGGTCTCCACAGTACATCGATGTTGTCGCCAGTGGTCGGCGGAAGGTGCACGTGCCCGTCGACCTGGGACCGGACCGCAGCGACGCACGGATGCACGCCAAGACCGTAGGATCCTACGCAGTGCCGTAGGGGACCGCACCGCCACTTCCCAGCAAATTAGGGACACTGTTGCTCCTGGGGTATCGGCGAGGACCATTCGCAACCGTCTCCATGAAGCTGGGCTACGGTCCCGCACACCGTTAGGCCGTCTTCCGCTCACGCCCCAACATCGTGCAGCCCGCCTCCAGCGGTGTCGTGAGAGGCGTGAATGGAGGGACGAATGGAGACGTGTCGTCTTCAGCGATGAGAGTCGCTTCTGCCTTGGTGCCAATGATGGTCGTATGCGTGTTTGGCGCCGTGCAGGTGAGCGCCACAATCAGGACTGCATACGACCGAGGCACACAGGGCCAACACCCGGCATCATGGTGTGGGGAGCGATCTCCTACACTGGCCGTACACCACTGGTGATCGTCGAGGGGACACTGAATAGTGCACGGTACATCCAAACCGTCATCGAACCCATCGTTCTACCATTCCTAGACCGGCAAGGGAACTTGCTGTTCCAACAGGACAATGCACGTCCGCATGTATCCCGTGCCACCCAACGTGCTCTAGAAGGTATAAGTCAACTACCCTGGCCAGCAAGATCTCCGGATCTGTCCCCCATTGAGCATGTTTGGGACTGGATGAAGCGTCGTCTCACGCGGTCTGCACGTCCAGCACGAACGCTGGTCCAACTGAGGCGCCAGGTGGAAATGGCATGGCAAGGCGTTCCACAGGACTACATCCAGCATCTCTACGATCGTCTCCATGGGAGAATAGCAGCCTGCATTGCTGCGAAAGGTGGATATACACTGTACTAGTGCCGACATTGTGCATGCTCTGTTGCCTGTGTCTATGTGCCTGTGGTTCTGTCAGTGTGATCATGTGATGTATCTGACCCCAGGAATGTGTCAATAAAGTTTCCCCTTCCTGGGACAATGAATTCACGGTGTTCTTATTTCAATTTCCAGGAGTGTATTTATGTCTCTTGAGACGCAGAACAGTGTCTTCAGTGAATATTCGTGTGTGTTTTTACGTTACGTTTTTAGTTTACGCCAACAGCTTATTAAAGGATATGCCCGAAAAGACACCGCGCCGAGTGAAATAGAAAGCCTGAAATGGATTGAAGCCACGTCTAATCGGTCGGCCAGGGGGCAATGAGATTATATAGCACATGATTTTTCGAATGGTCACATACTTGCTTAACTAACATTAGAGTGTAACAGAAATGTATGAAATTCTTAGCTATCAGGTGCGACACCGCTTACCTCTTGAGAAGATGCTGAGAAAACTTCAAGAACTTTTCGCCGCAAGGACTATGAATGTTCCTGCCCACTTCGCATCAACTCAATAGAGACCGTGCATAAAAAATATGCAGATGACATCTCAGACAGGTATAAAGTTGCATTGAACTCTCATAGAGGCGTGGTCTAGAGGTCCACTGGCACGGTAGCTCAGCGTGTTCGGTCAGAGGGTTGACTGGCATCCGTAATAAAAGAAAAAAATGAGTGAACTATTCAAAGATCAACTAGCAGCACAGGTCATATAACGCCCGTCCCGACCAGCTGCACAAAAATAAGTTTAGCGTCTTCGATTAGTAATCAAAACGTCCACGATCCTAGGTTAGAACTCCGGCACAGCTTGTATTTTGAATAAAAATCATCAGCTTTGGCGGCCGAAGACTTCCAGCATAGGAAGTCACTCTCAAACTGATTTGCCAACGGCATTGTCAAAGAGTGCGGAGATGATGACAGGTTCAGGACACTCGCTAGACCCTAAAGGCTGATAAACCTGCAATGATCAAAGGCACCAGCATGCACAAGGCAATGGAAACCACTTTATTAAAAACACTTAATGTGTATCCACAGGACATGTGGCCTATAGTTCAAAAAGTATCATGTTGAATTCTTCATTTGAAAAGACCCCGGAATAGTCCCTCATTCAGATCTCCGGTAGGGGACTTCCAAGGGGGAGGTTACCATGAGAAAAAGACTGAATAGTCAACGAAAGCAAACGTTCTACGAGTCGGGGCATGGAATGTCAGAAGCTTGAATGTGGTAAGGCAGCTAGAAAATCTGAAAAGGGAAATTCTAAGACTCACTCTAGATATAGTAGGGGTCAGTGAAGTGAAATGGAAAGAAGACAAGGTTTTTTGGTCAAATGAGTATCGTGAAATATCAACAGCCGCAGAACATGGTATAACAGGAGTAGGATTCGTTATGTATAGGAAGGTAAGGTAGATATTGTGTTACTGTGAACAGTTCAGTGATAGGGTTGTTCTTATCAGAATTAACAGTGAGCCAACACCGATAACGATAGTTCAGGTATACATGCCGATGTTGTATGCTGAAGGTGAAGATAGAGAGAAAGTGTATGAGGATATTGAACGGGTAATTCATTGCGTAAAGGGAGACGAAAATCTTATAGTCATGGGGAATTGGAATTCATTTGTAGCGGAAGGAGTAGAAGGAATGTTATACTGGAGAATATGGGGCTGTTGCTAGAAATGGGAGAGGAGAAGGACAAACTGAGTTCTGCATAAATTTCAGCTAGCAGTAGCTAATAGTCTGGTCACAAGAGGGGGAAGGTATACTTGGACGGGAGACACTGGAAAATTTCAGTTAGATTGCGGTAGACATTTCGAAGTCAGATACTAGAGTGTAAGGCGTAACCAGGAGCAGATACAGACTCAGATCACAATTTAGTAGTAATGAAGAGTAGGCTAAAATTTAAGAGATCAGTCAGGAAGAATTAATACGCAAAGAATACTAAGTAATGAGTTGATGAGGACTGGAAATTTCTAAAAAAGAGCAATCAAAGAAGTTGGAAACATAGGTACAAAGAAGGTAACTGCGAAGAACCCGCGGGTAATGGAAGAAATATTTGAGATGTTCGATGAAAGAAAGAATAACAAGAATCTTCAGGGAAATTCAGGAATACAGAAATACAAATCACTTAGGAATCATATAAATAGGAAGTGCTGAGAAGCTAAGGTGCAATGGCTGCGTGAAAAAAGTGAAGATGTCGTAAAGAAAATTATTCTTAGAAGGATTGTCTCAGAATACAGAAAATTCAAAACAACGATGAGTGAAATTGAAAGCAAGGGTCGTAATATTAAGAGTGCAACGGGAAATGCACTTTTAAATGCAGCGAAGTGAGCGGATAGATGGAAAGAGTAGGCCTACACTGAAGGCCTCTATGAAGGGGAGGACTTGGCCGACGACGTGATGGAAGAAGAAACTGGAGTCGACAGAGGAAAGATAGAGGATCCAGTATTAGAATCATAACTTAAAAAAGCTTTGGACTACTTAAAATGAAATAAAGCGGAAGAGATAAATAACATTTTTCTAAAATCATTTGACGAAGTGGCAACAAAAAGGCTACTCACGTTGGTGCGTAGAACTTACGAGTATGGCGATATCCCATCAGACTTTCGGAAAAATATCATCCACACAATTCCAAAGACTGCAAAAGCTGACAAGTACGAGAATTACCGACAATTGACAGCTGATGCATCCAAGTTCCTGACAAGTATAATATACAGCAGAACGGAAAATAAAATGAGGATGTGATAGTTAACTATCGGTTTGGCTTTAGGAAAGGTAAAGGCACAAGAGAGGCAATTCTGATAATGAAAGCAAGACTTTAGAAAAATCAAGATATGTTCATAGGATTTTTCGACTTGGAAAAAGCGTCCTACAATGTCAAATGGTGCAAGACGCTCGAAATTCTGAGTAAAGTAGTGGTTAGCTACAGGGAAAGGCGGGTAGTATACTGCATGAACAAGAGTCAAGATGGAATAATAGAGTGGAAGACCAAGAATGAAGTGCTCTGTGTAAAAAGCGTGTTAGACAAAGATGTAGTCTTTCGGCCCTACTGTTCAATCTATACATCGAAGAAGCAATGATGAAAACAAAATAAGATTGGAACTAGAATTGAAGGTGAAAAGATATCAGTGATAAGATTCGCTGATGACGTTGCTATCCTCAGTAAAAGTGAAGAAGAATTACATGATCTGTTCAGTGGAATGAACAGTGTATTGAGTACAGGAAATGGATTGAAAGTAAAACGAAGAAAGCCGAAGGTAGCAGGAATGAAATCAGCGAGAAACTTAACATCAGCAGTGATGGTCACGTAGTAGATGAAGTTAAGGAATTCTGCTGCCTAAGCAGCAAAATAACCCTTGAAGGGCGGAGAAAGGAGGCATCAACATCAGACTAGCGCTGACAAAAGGGTCATTCTTGACCGATGGAAGTCTACTAATAACAAGTAAAGGTCTTACTTTGAAAATGAAATTTCTGAGAATGTTCGTTTGGAGCTGCGACTGGAGCACAGCATTGTAGGGTAGTGAATCATGTACTGTGGAATACCGGAACGAAGAGAATCGACGCGTTTGAGATGTGGTGCTAGGGATGAATGTTGAAAAGTAAGTGGACTGATAAGTAAGGAATGAGGAAGGTCTCGTCAGAATATATGGAAACACTCACAAGAGGGAGGAACAGGGTGATAGGACATCTGCTATGAGATCAGCTTCCATGGTACTCGAATGAGAATTACAGGGTAAAAATTGTAGAGGAAGACAGATACTGGAATACAAGCAGTAAATAACTGAGGAAATAGGCTGCAAGTGCTGCTCTGAGATGAAGAGGTTGGCACAGGAGAGGAATTCGTGGTGGACTGCATCAAACCAATCAGAAGACAGATAACTCAAAAAAAAAAAAATAAAGACATATGTGCCAGCAGCCTTTCTTCGCAGTCTCCACACATGAGTGGAATGAGAAGAAATTTTAATAAAAGGTACTACAAGGTACAGTAAAAGGTATGGTCTTCCATGTTGAGTGTAGATGTGGAAGTTGACAGAACTATAAGGACGTCCTCGATGAGCGGCCGTAGCAGTGTGTGTGTGTGTGTGTGTGTGTGTGTGTGTGTGTGTGTGTGTGTGTGTGCTCGCACATGCATGTTTCGTGCGGCATTACTTTGCTAAAATAATTTCATTTTCATCTGATTTTTTCCTCATCTTATTTCTGTATTCTGTGCTCAAATTATACAACTCTCACTACAGGAAAAAATGCAGTCTACTTTTCATTTTCGACTCACTTCGACATGATTAGTAAGAAAGACATTTTCTTTGTTACAGGTGAGGTCCTTAATCGTATTCAAGATATCATGGCAGTATTGCACTCTGCAGTAAGGCAAGTATTGCAATCGCAAATGTACTTTCAGTGATATTCTGTTCAGTTTTCAACAAATGGAGAACTCTATCGAAAGCATTTACGAGGGTATGCTGAAAAGAAATGCCTCTGAATTTTTTATATGACAACCATTAATTTTTTTAAATGAACTTTATTAATATTCTACGTGTTTAATCATCATGTCTACATATTTATTTCTCAATATAGTTACCCTTGTGACCGAGACATTTCTTCAAACAAGAGTGTGGTTTTTTGATAACGTCACTGTAGAGCAGGGGCGGCCAGGAATTCCGCTCATAAGCCACGACGTGGCACAAGTGCCATAGCGCTCACATTTACCCCACGGCCACGGCACGCTGTCGGAACGTGAGGAGAGGAAGAGGGGGAAACTGCAAACGCGCCTCATTTGAATGGCAGTACTGCATACGACTTGGTTTATGCCTCATATTTTGCAACAACATAGGTTATTAACAAAAAAATTCAGTATTATTTAATTATTTTTGCTACATTGAAGACTTAATACAGTTTTTATCTGATGTAAAGTATCGGCATACAGCCAAACGGAGACAATTTCACAGATTTTCGCACTCAAATTGCCATGTTATCGAAGACTTGCTTAGTTTCATAACCGTATAATGTGTCGATCGAAATACTGTAGTATTTTGCAGCCTCATTATGGAGACGTGGAAACTCCACCTGAGGAAAGCAACATAAACCTCCTGACCGTAGGTGTGGCCGTGCGGTTCTAGGCGCTACAGCTGGAGCCGAGCGACCACTACGGTCGCAGGTTCGAATCCTGCCTCTGGCATGCATGTGTGTGATGTCCTTAGGTTAGTTAGGTTTAATTAGTTCTAAGTTCTAGGCGACTGATGACCTCAGAAGTTAAGTCGCATAGTGCTCAGAGCTATTTGAACCATTTGAACCTCCTGACCGTTTTAACATAAAAGGATTAGTCATTAAAACATGAATTATCCTTCAGGTCAGTCAGTTACATGTGCATATTCAACTGCAACAGCAAATTATCTCGAAAACAGATGCAAAATTGTCAGTGTCCTCAAAAATTCTTTCAAATTCTTAAAACCTAGCAGTGAACGTAGGGAACTGGACTGTCTTTGTCAGATTATGTCCCTTCCATAACGTGATTTTCTTTTAAATACATCCCCATCAAAGCAGAATTAAGTTGTTTCTCACCTTGCAATGTCTTACTGTGGTCTGTGAGCAGTGAAGTGCATTTAAAATGTAAGGTCGGCAATTCCTTTCCGATGTTCTAATTTTCGTTGTTGCGTTACTTTTTTCTTCATAATTTCAATGACAACAACAGGTTTGAAATAGAAAAATCGTACCAGGCACGCCCCTCGACTTAAGCAACGCAATTTACGGGAATATACCCATCTTTCAATTCTATCGAAAACTTGTGCAACTGACAGTCTAATAGTGTGTGCAAACACAAAAATTTTACTATTTATACCACCAATTTCTTCACGTGACTCATGTCTGCAAATTTAGCACAATATGCTTCTTAGTGTATAGAACAAACAATCCCGTGTGGGCCGGCCAGAGTGGCCGTGCGGTTCTAGGCGCTTCAGTCTGGAACTGTGTGAGCGCTACGGTCGCAGATTCGAATCCTGCCTCGGGCATGGATGTGTGTGATGTCCTTAGGTTAGTGAGGTTTAAGTAATTTTAAGTTCTAGGGGACTGATGACCTCAGCTGTTAAGTCCCATAGTGCTCAGAGCCATTTGAACCATCTGAACAAATCCCGTGTGTCGATCGTTGTAATTTTTTGCTTATTTATGGTCACAGGCATCGTCATTACCACCATCAGTCATCCTGTAAACTTTCCCACCCAGTGATATGAAGGGTAATTGTGGTCACCCAGCGAACTGGCCAGTTTCGCCACGTAATACTACTCTAATTAACAATTCCGCGAAACACGTGCTGTTGCGTTGCCAGTTTCAATCTGCTACACCAGAGGGAAATGAGTGAAGGCTTTCCAGAGCTCAGTTCAAAAGCATTCATCGATGGCGCGTGTGTTGGAGCAGCTTTAGCCACAAGTACGTGCACTGCAGAGAGAGCAGTGGAAACCAGGGTGGGGGCAGCGGGTCACTCAAATATTGATGCTGCCGTCGTGTGTAACTGCGGGCTTTGCGTGCCTCGATTCTAATCGGGACACTCTTTGCGGCAAACCGGCAAGTCCGTGTTTCCCGCCCACTGTTCTGATTCCGGGATTTGCCTTCGCCTTGGGGGCACGAGGCATTTGATGATTAAAAGCCCAAATTTCACGTTGTGAACGCTTACAGTTAGGTACAGCGTTAGCTGACAGTGGAAGAGAATGACCGTAAAACTAAATGGGCAATACTTTTCTGTTGGCTTCTCGTCACTTACCCTGGCGATCTAATTGAATAGCCGAGCTATAACTCGTGATAATATCATTCGTTTTGTTCTTAATTTCTTTAATTTGGTTTTTGCTTAAATACAGACACTTATTTTTCGGTTTACTTAATTTTGTTTTTATTTAATTACGTAGGGAATGTCTTACTCATGACTAGAAACACAATAAGACAAGGACGGTTGGGATTTAAGGTACTGTCCCGAAGAGGATTTCAGATACAGTTCACGTTCGGATTAAGAAAATCTGGGCAGCAAATTTCAATCTTGGAATTTTCGCAAAGTGATGTAGGGAAATTACGAAGAATGTTAAAAAGAAATGTGTGTGAAATCTTATGGGACTTAACTGCTAAGGTCATCAGTCCCTAAGCTTACACACTATTTAACCTAAATTATCCTAAGGACAAACACACACACCCATACCCGAGCGAGGACTCGAACCTCCGCCGGGACCAGCAGCACACGAAAAATGTAAATCACAGTGGTTAGACGAGCATTTTAACCGAAGCCCTGCCAATTTCCATTTCTATCGTTTTGATCTACCATGTTTGGAAACTTAAATACAAGTCAGAAATGTTACATGAACATCGACAATATTTGGTCTACTGGCTATATATGCAAACATGCGTGAATAAAATGCAACAGATTTTACGTAGTACGTTGAACTCTATAACCACCGAAGTATTAGACCTGTCCGTTGCAATAGTGACTCGCAGCACAAGACCAAGTATCCACCACCTTCTTCAGTGCACCCATGGAGACGTGGCACTCTACCAAAAAATCTTGACGCTGGGAATGGTATCTCAAGTACACACAATAAGCTTGTGATGTCGTGAGTGCTGATCGTAAATGCTTACACAAAGTAATTTAGATGTTTACACAGACCACATCTATCTAATTTAGGTTGAGGCTATTGAACTGGGCCGTACCGATCTTCCTGCAAGGCTACATGTCTGCAGATGCAGTAGGTGAATTTAGAAATTACTGGCTGAAGTAGTCTAGAGCCCAACTATGCACGAACAGCATGATTGTTCGTGTGGAGGTAAAATTTGTGGTAGGAACGCATTATTCACTGCATGTTTCTTTTGCTACTGCCTTGATCTCGCATTGTGCGCAGTGTCGGCAGGGTTAAGAACAGATTTGGCGTGGTTAATTGTAAAGGGTAGCCGGATGCCTTTCCTGCCGCCACCCCATACCCCCCCCCCCCCCCGGGACGGAAGTAGTGTACCCCAGCTCTCTGCGTCTAGTGGAAATCGTGAAATAGTGTGAATGTGTTGCAGATGTCTGCGAGTCGTGGAACTGAAGCGGTACGTGGGTACCAGCCCGGGATTCACCTAGTAGGATGTGGAAAACCGCCTAAAAACCACATCCAGGCTGGCCAGCACACCGGCCGTCGTCGTTAACCCTCCGGACGGATTCGATCCGGGGCTGGCGCACCTACGCGAGTCCAGGAAACAGCGCGTTAGCGCTCGCGCCTATCCTGGCGGGTGCATTATTCACTGTATGACAACATATAAAACATACGTATCAAGTCCCACATTAATATTGATGTATTACTGTTACTTAAATGGAAAACTACATTTACATCTGCATCCGTACTCAAGAAACCACAGTGAACTGCAAAGCATAAAATCGTTTCTTATTCATGGCGTAGTTGAGTTTACTCTCATACCATTCGTATGTGGAGCGCGGGAAGAGTGCTTCAGTGACTCTGTGCTCCGTATAATCAGTCTAATATTATCTTCACTGTTCCCCGGGAGCGATTCGCAGGTGGCTGTAGTAAACGTCTAGTTTCATCATTTAATGCCGGCACTTGACACCATGTAAGCAGGCCCTTGGCGGGTTACTTGACGCCTACCTCCAAGTGGCCGGCAGCTGCGGTTTTTCAACATCTCCGTCGCACTCTCCAGTGGTGCAGACAAACCTATGAGCATTTGTGGGATCCCACGTTGTTTACGTTCAGTATCCTCTGTTACTCCTATTTGGTACTTTTCCCAAATATTCAGTCAACATTTTATGCTGGGTTATACGGAAGTTGAGTATACAATCTTCTTTATAGGATGATTGCATATCACGGGTGCCTCACCTAAGAACTCAAGTCAACCATCTACTTTACTTTACCTACGACTGAGGCTATGTCCTCATTCCATTTCGTTATCCCGCAGCTTCTTACAGCCAGGAACTTGTATGAGTTTACCACTTCATAGGAAGCTACGGTTTTGAATTTATGAAGTGCACAGTTTTAGGTTTTTGAACGCTCGAAGAGAGTTGTCAATCTCTGCACACTTTTGAAATCCCATCAAGATCAGAATGAATATTTCTGCACTTTTTTCCAGGTAGTCCTTCACTACAGACAGTTGCGTCATCTGCAAAAATGGGAGAAACACCAGCTACAGATATTTGAAAACAAAGTTCCTAGGAAAATGTTTGGTCGATACTATGATGATCAATCGCATAGCTGGAGGAGAGGACACAACACAGAAATCCACAAGCTGTCACAACAGGCAGCAATAATGACCAAAATAAATTCTTATGGGCTTCAATTGTGAGGCCATATGACGAGAATGAAACAGAATCAAGTGATTTCAAGAATATTAATGGAGGAATCATTAGGTAAGAGACCAACGGGAAGACCCAAGAGTACATGGATAAACGAAATTAAAACAAAAAGCAACAACACGGGCGTAAATGCGTAGCAGGAAGCAGCACAAGACAGAAGAATAAGGAGGTAACGTGTGATATCGGCGCGGGAGCTTATAGTTCCTCAGAATTAAAGAAGGAGAAGGTCATTAATAATACAAACAGCCAGGGTCCCAAAACACTCTTCGGCACGGATGAAGTACTTTCGTTCTGGTCTATTACTCTCCATCCAAGAAACATTATGCGGCCTGCTCATCAAGAAATCGTTAGGTTTAAAACGTTATTTCATATCCCATATGATCGTACTTCTATTAAGAAGCAAAACTTTACGGGTGCACATTGAAGGTGGTGTGGGTGCAGAAGCGGCTCGTTAAGTGTTCTCCACGTGTTTCTCTCCTAGAAACTAATGCGAGGTTCTCTCCTCCAGGTCAGATGTTACAGTGGTTCTTCTCCTTCCGAAGTTCACAATTCACTCTTTGCGGTCTTAAGAACATCGTTTCCACATGTTGCGTGTTTGATTATAAGGCTGTCGTCTGTGCGGGAGGGCTTTTCGACACAGTTGCACTGCCCTGCGTTGAACTCCAACAGCGCAACGGTACATGCAAATCATTTCCGCTAGCTCACTATGTGTATGTAACTGTCACCGCTCAGTGTTGACGTGCCGCTGCGTTTCCGATATTGAGTGCGCATTGCTGTGTCAAAAGTGTTAGCATTCACTTTATCACTTGTGGCTAATATAATGTCCTCTCAGAACGCTATTGGCTGACGCCGTTGCTTACACCAACAAGTAATGTGATTGGGAGTAGAAGAGTAATTGTAGCGTACTCAATAAACAAAAGAATACAGTGAATCAACTCTCGAGTAAACAGAATTGTACCGTTCTCTTTGGGTAAATATAATTTCGATATAACTGGCAATCCCATAATTCTGCGACACGTAGTGTAGCACACAACGAAGCCAGGTTGAAAGCTGGTGCTTTAAGCCACGAGAGAAAATATACTGGGTTTCTCCTCTAACAGTCATCAGGTGCAATATCTATGGTATTTAGGGAGGATTTTGCACTTCCATTTTTGCAGTGTGTAGCTGGACTCAGCCCAAATAAAAACTGCTCATCACGCTGTTCTGCTTATGCCACAGCAACATCTACATTTTATTATATGCAAATCATTGCTATGTTTTTACGTTCAGTGTAGGAACACTCACGTCGCTATAAGGTAGCGATTAGAGCACACTTTGCGGGTGGCGACGAGTGGCTTCAGAGCGTGAGAACGGTGCGATGATGTTGTACCGTGTTTATCGTACTGGACAACTCACGTACGAGACTTGGCGCAAAGGAGCGTAACTTCCATGTATATTTATTGTTTGAATGTTAATACCATTCTACAGCTGTACTTCTGACGTTACTTGCTCTGCTAGCTTGTTAAATAGCCGGCCGGAGTGGCCGAGCGGTTCTAGGCGTTACAGTATGGAACTGCGCGGCCGCTACGGTCGCAGGTTCGAATCCTGCTTCGGGCATGGATGTGTGTGACGTCATTAGGTTAGTTCGGTTTAAGTAGTTCTAAGTTCTAGGGGACTGATGACCTGAGATGTTAAGTCCCATAGTGCTCAGAGCCATTTGAACCTTGTTAATAAAAAATTCAGCAACTTTTAATCCGCACCCAATAGTTTAAAGACACATTTAAATTCATGTTACCAGCCGTTGGTCGAGAACAACGAGCCAATCACAGGCACGTCCTGACGGAGTAAGGGACAAGCTGTTAAGGTACCTGCTACGAGTCTGCGATCAGTTTTCGGGAGGAGACACATTCTTTGATGTGTCGAAAGTGCAGTTCAGAGTAAACGTTAATGGAGTCTTTAAGCATTGCCTCATAAAACGCGTGTCCGATCTCGTGTTCACTGTGAGAGCGTGTGGATTACTCTGTAGTTTCTCTTTCCGGTGCTCTCAATTTAGTTTGAATCCAGATGCTTTGCCGTGACCAATGATAGAAGAATGGCTCTCAGAGTCGTTTCTTGATAGCATCCACCGATCCTCATATTCTTTAGACTGTCTCCCATGCGACGTGCAATATCAGCGAAAGGTGTCAGTTTGTTTCCTGCTACAAACACAATCATTTTTTAAAAGGAATTTTGTGTGCCCAGGAATAGAGCCATCCATAATTATACTAGCGTGATGTTTCTTTTATCAGTATATATTGACAGTGTCAGTCAACCCCCCACCCCGGCTCACTGCTATCGCTATGCACCAACGCTAACCCTCCTCGACGTCAGGTACCGCATGGTGGTGGTGTGGGCACGTGACGCTGTAACAATAAGCGGATCAGACACGGACGGGGGATCACTATAGCGAAGATATGGGCTGCAAATTGCAAAACCATTGAGATAGGCGACATTGACAACGGGAAAATTATTATTACGCAGAGCCTGCGAGCGGGTACCTGGAAAACGGCGAAACTGGTCGAATAATGGCGTGCTACTGTAGTCAGCATCTACGGAAAGAGGCAGAAGGACAGTGGAACTACTACTAGACGCTAAATGGTTGGACGTCTACAACTCCTCACAGAACGTGGGATTCGGAGGCTTGTCTGCTCTGTAAAGTAGGATAGATGTTGAACTGTGTATCTCTGCCGAAAGAGCACAGTGCTCTGGTGCACGCAGAAGGTCTCCTAGCACACCGTTGTTGAACATGGAGATCTGCAGCAGACCACCCCTACGTGTTCACATGCTGACCCAACGGCATCGTCAGTTACGATCGTAGTGGGCACGGGACAGGCGGGATTTGACCATCGATCAATGGAAACGCGTCGGCTGTTCGGGTTCCTACAATGCGTGGACGGTCATCTCCAAAGACGCGTCGTCGATGTGAACGGCGGCTCGAAACGCGCAGAGCGCCATAGACGCAGGTCGTGGGATCAGTATTGTGCCATGGGATACATTCTTCTGCACTTGCATGGGACCTGTGATAGTAATCGATGACACCCTGACAGCTGCGAACAACCTGCATTTTTCATGCTTCATGTCTTCCCCAACAGCAATGTCACCTTTCATCGTTACAATTGTACAAGTCTTGGAGCCAGAAACGTGCTACATAGATTTGAGGTGCGTTATAGCGAATTTACGTTGATGTCCAGGCGACCAAATTCGTGTGATGTGAATCCTATGGAACCCATCTGGGTCGCTATCGGGCACCATTTCCGCGTACGCAAATCAGGGGCTTGTTATTTAAGAAAATTACATGACCCGTACGTAGACGTCTAATGCCACATGTCTCCACAGATCTACGAACAAGCTGTTGGGACCCTGATATCTAGAATCAATGATGTATTTCGTTCCAAAGACGGACAAACAAGCTATTAATATGTTTTGGCTCATCAGTGTACCTCATTTTTAGACTTAATAATTTAAGCTAGAACAAGTTGTATGTTTTTAGGTTGTGTAGGTCTTCCATGGTAAGAGCAGGCCATTAACTGTTATTTTCCCCCTGGACAGCAGGTCAGGTGTTGAAGTGTGGACGCGTGGTTACAAAACGGGTAATCTATACTGATAGGTGCAGTTGCGACAGCAAACACCGTGGCTAAGGTTTGTGACGTGTTAGTAGGAAGACTGTTCGACGAAGAGAAAAACAACCATCACTGGTGTGTGTGCATTTTAAGTTACCAAATATAAAAATATCTGTATTCATACGCGTTTCATACTCTATATATGAGCTAGCTACTGTGTGATATATACTGCTTTTGAGATGTTGCTGAAGGTGTCGTCCTTTTACATCAATGTACAGCTGGTATCTGAGCGCTAATAATTGTCTCACACGGTGAAAGCGATCGAGTTTTTGATGGATAATGGCTGCAGCTTCAGCAAGTCGGATAATCAGCTAATCTGGTGTGGTTATCGGTGTTTCCCACACATACGTTCTCCCAAACTCACTCCTATGGATTTCTTTTCGTGCGGTCGAGATAAGCGTAGCTTTCCCATCGAGACAGGTGTTTTCCAGCAGCTGCCGGCACTTCCAAGACGAGTGCTTTTAGCGGGAAACGAAAAGTACCACTGCAAGTGCTTGCATTCTCTTCTTGAGATTGTCAGCATGTTCAAACGATTTTTTGACAGTACCGTGGAGCTTCGGAAATAAGAGTCTATAGGCGTGTTAGTGTCGTGAGTTCTCTGGAATGGTCCTGATTAGAGAGTATTACGGATTTATGAATTCGTTTGTTAATGGGCGACAGTAATACGCAATTTATTTATCACAGTACGGAAAAGAAGCAAATTTCAATTTGCGTTTCCTGTGCGCAATAGTAGTAAAGTGTGCGACTTAGAGTATTTGCTTGTGGCTAGTAGCAAGAAAACGGTGTCAGAATATGGAGTCATTATCTAGCTAGTGATGAGACATTATGGAAGAGACAGACACCTTTTGGCGGAAAACCAGAACATCGCAAGTATTAATAGGTGCTTGTAGAATATCTACGCAGACCTGACGGTAAAAAAAGCACGGTGAGTCGTTGGGCGAGGAGTCTGTCATCACAGCAAAGTCGCGCAGACCTGTCCGATATCCCACGTGCCGGCCGGCCGCCCGCAGCTGCGACTCCTGTAGTGTGTGAATGTGCAGACACTCTAATTTGAGATGATCGAAGGATCACAATCAGACACCTCGAAGCTTAACTCGGCACTCGTCCACCAATTGGGGTACTCAATTGTGTGTGCCCCATGAGTTCCTCGTCGGCTAACAGAAGACCAGAAAAAGTAACGAAAGACCATCTGTGCAGAATTGCTTGCGCATTGAAAGACTGATCGATGAAACATGAGTTCATCACATTGAATCGGGAACAGAACGGCAATTCATGGAACGGTGCCCCACCACCTCTCCTCTGAAGAAAAAGTTCAAAGCCGCATCCTCAGCAAGTAGCGTCACAACGACGGTCTTCTGGGCTCTGGAGGGATTATTCTGCTTGATGTCCTCCCTCGTGGTGCAACGATCAAGTGTACTACGCTAATCTCAGGAAATCGAAGAAACCACTTCACAGTGTTGGTCCACACAAAAAGGTAAACGAATCTCTCCTTTCCCCTGACTACACCTCACACAAGTTTACACAGCCCAGAGTTCTTCCTCATCCACCTTACAGGTCAGATCTCCCAACCTTCCAACTTCCATCTGTTTGGCCCAATGAAAGATGTACTCCGCAAGAAGCAGTACTCTGATGATGGGGAGGTTACTCATGCAGCAGGACGTTAGCTCCAACGTCGACCATTAGAATAGTACCTTACGGACATACAGGCCTTCCAAGTAGGGTGGCGTAATACCGCCGCACTGAATGGAGATTATGTTGAAAAATTGTATTTTGTAGCCAAAAGAGTGGAAAATAATGTGGTGTATAGAAATACTGAGTAAAACCAACCTGCATTCAGAAAAGAAAAACGAGTTTATTAGTGAACACCTCTCGTATAATTAATGTTGTTTTTGCAAAATGGCAGGCATTCTGGCGTCGTCATACACTTATTAAGGGCCATCAAACCAGCCTATCCTGCATTTCTAAAACCTGGTTTTCCATACATACAAATCAATGTTTCACTACCGTATTGCAATGGCATTCAAAGAAGGAAATAGGATGCTGCGTACTAGCATGCACGTGATCGGGATTAGGATGAATGCAAATTGTAATTCTGTTCATTTCACGTAGCTGCTTTGAGGAGGCAAACCGCTCACTATATCAGGAAGTGGGGGGACATCCAGTCACGTGGAGTTGCTGATGGAGTTCCGACCTATGGCTGGAGGATTTCTCTTTTGATGTCGGGTCTCAGGGGCCAGACTGAGGGTCGTTTTCTATTTCTACATTGGCTAATGGCAGTTTTCTCATGAAGGCCTCATGTTTTGGACAGGAACGCGCCAGCCCTGCTTCATGGTCTTCCTATTGTCTGAGGTTCAGAGAAATAGTCGCTGAGCTCTACAGGATAGCTGACAGAA
Source organism: Schistocerca nitens (assembly GCF_023898315.1). NCBI lineage: Eukaryota > Metazoa > Arthropoda > Insecta > Orthoptera > Acrididae > Schistocerca > Schistocerca nitens. The sequence continues at coordinate 688,446,961 of NC_064614.1, forward strand.
TGGCGCCATATGAAGCACCCCAATAAGCATATTCTTTTGTCGCTTGTCACAAAAAAAAAAAAAAAACTTTCCTTGCAAAGACCTGGTGGAGGCTATGGCAGGCTGCTCGACTGTCCCATCAGCACACGCTTGCTGTCACTGTAGGTATTTAGAGCTAAGGAACGGTACTGGCACCTAGGTTGAGGTGTATGGTACTCGGAGTGAAGATGAATTTGTTGCAAGGCCATAACTGGCGAAAGTTATGTTTATTGGCGACGACTGACCGAGTTCTGTCACAGCAGAAGGGTCGATCTCTGGATGCAGGATGGAAGGGAAATGAGAGGAGTTGCTTCCTGTGCACCACAGGAGTCGGTCACGTACTTTGCCACTTCTGTTGCAGAGTAATTTCATTCGAAGTTTCACTTGCGCAGCCACAAGGAAAAAATATTTAAGATTTTTCGCACTCGTCTTCGGTCGGTCTATAAGGCGGAGCCCATCTCCGTACAGCGCAGCCAATCACTAGTAGAAGTCATCATCAGCACTGGGACTCGAACCCCGATTTCCCACTCGCGACAAGCGGGAGGTCCGGGTTCGAGTCCAGGTCCGGCACAATTTTTCACTGTCGGCAATCCATTCTACAGCTGATGGTTATCCTTACTCGCAATTGAAAATACATTTGATGTATTTACGTGTTTAGTTTATGTTAATATATATTATTGTTCCTTGTACAAAATCTCGATCAATCTTGTGTTCCATTTAAAGAAAATAAACGTAATTTGAAATTTTTTGGAAGGCATTCATATATTAAACAGCCACACCTGCCAAAATTCTTTCCCGTCATCACTTTTGGAGGGGAACTTTGATCGATTAATTTAATGCATATTTTTATCAGGGCCACTATAATATTGCGTTATACACCTTGTGCAGAGTGAATATAAACCCACTTGGGTGTGATTTGCATAACATCGCGATTCCACCCCCTAACTTGCATAGCAGTTGAGTGTCCCACAGTAGCAAACATGCGGCTAGTTTCCGTATTGGCGACCCTAATTATTGGTTGCTTCCGATAGCTTGCGTTGAGGCGTCTCCTGCAACCCTGGAGGTTTTTGAGGGTCTGTAAGAGGCGTCGTTACGGAGTCGCCAATAGCAGTGGAACTGGAGCTTCTACGGCACGCTGTCGGCGGGACATGGTGGATGGTGCCTTCACCCGGAGACGGGTTTAGGGGATCCTGCTGAGGAGCGTTTGGCGGTTTACTGCAAGAAGCAGAGGGAGACGTAAGTAATTATTTTAGCCAGCAGAGGAATTCGCCGGCGGCGCTGCTACACCCAGATAATGGGGCGGCTCGCCGCGGACGGGTGGCAGGCAGACGGACGGCCGCTGCAGGTAGTGACGTCAGAGCCCGCCCCCACCTATTGATTGGCCCCTCCCCCTTCCCCTTCCCCTGGGCCTGAGCGGCACGGCCGCAGATTAACTGCTGGCAGTTGGGTGGGACGCAGCCTAGCCACACCGCCCCTCCCCTTGGGCCGTCTGCCGCCGGTAGTCCACCGTACAGATGCCGGCATCGGAAGCTGTTTCCCCCCGCACGTTGATATACAGGCTGCTTTGTAAACCTATGAACTCCAATACAGAGCGTCCACTGCGGTCTCATTAGGAAATCTGAGCGCAGCTGCAGGATCCAGTGTGGAAGGAACTCACGATGAATACGACATCAGTTGTGGCCTATTCAATTTCCGGAGGAGTCGGTCTTGTCATAGGAAAGGGAAAAGGAACCAAAACCGAAGACACCTTGTAAGGTAGCAGATTTTGCACCTTACATGATGCTAAATCAGACTAATACACGAATAATAATTGATAATTGGCCCACCGGTAGGAGAGAATGGACACAGAAAAGGAAGTTGTGTGCGTCATGTCAGACTAACGAGATAGGCTCAGAGGCTGGATCACGGCCGGAACCCCTAAGGAAGGTGTTTATGTCATGTCAAACTAACGGGATGGCCGCGGCCGGACCCCTTTGTCAGCTGGCACTTCAGACCACCAAAGACGTCCGGAGAGGCTGAGCCATCACAATAAGGAACGAGAAGGAGCTATATGCGAAAGAGAGAAAGACGACTTCGCGCCACAGTGGAAAATTTGCGGAAGACTGTGACGGGATTTCCGCAGAGCAGGTAGAGAAATGTGTTAAAAGTTTGGCGGCAACAGTAACCGCGGGAGAATTCTGTGTCGTGGTTGGGTACAAACGCGCACGGATCCATGCGGCGAAGAACGGCCAGGTTTGCAGAAACTCTGTAGGGGAACTCTGGGGTCGGCTGTGGAGGAGAGCAGTTGCGGTGTCTGGCTGCCCTGCTTGGAGAGCGTGGAGAGAAGTAGGTTGGAGAATTTACCGGCATTGAGTCCAGGGGTTACTCTCCAAGTCTGAATAGTTTAGAGCATACGACTCCACACACGTATCATTATCTGCTCCTCTGAGGAGAGAAACAGATTTGTACTAACTTGTGGTGTTCTATGCAATCTGAAGTGTACCTTTGCTGCCGCGCACTGGAGTCGACCAACTACTCTTGGCATATGTGCAAGTAGCTTGAGTATTGACTAGTGACGGACTCCGCAGTTGAACACTTACGTACGGGAGTTTACGGTCGCAAACCACGTCCACATTGGAGATTAAAGCCAAGCTCGCTCACGGGAATGACGGTATCACGACGTTGGCTGGGCCGACCGTCGTAATCATCACGGAGAATTACGGTGATATTAGCAGTCATCAGCCAAAGTAGGGCAATGTAATTCTAAATGAGTTCGTACTCCGATAGCTCTTTGACTGGCGCGAGTCTGTGTCCGTTCAGGCAGAACTGCAATAGAGTCACTTGCGGGTTCAGTGTTGACTTAAGTAGTTAGGAAAAGAGGATACATTGTGCCAATGATAGGCTTGTTTGGTTAGCGAGTGTATTGTATTGTATTGTCATGTTATGCCAGAAATATTGCTCATCCTGTTCTGAATAAATCTTAATTTGGTATCGTATGCTAATCACCGCATTATTGATTTCGTAGCTAGCAATCACCATATTTTTGTTTAATAATTAGTGTAATGATAATTTCGATGCAAATGATACTGGGGGCATAACCGCGCGCTTAAACAGAGCCAACTTAGGTCAGATAGCAACTCTAGGTCGACTAAGACTACAAACATATATTTTTCAATATATCGATAATTTTACAATAAACTCCCCGTACGTTGCAACCTACACCCTACGTCCGACAGTAAACACTGCCAGCTCGAAGAACTAATGAAACCTTTAGCAGGCCACTATGTCAACAGGTAAAGAACTCGTACGAATCAAGAATTGGCGGAGTTCTTTTGCAACATTCACTATCATTTATGGAGCAACGCTACGTCACCAGCACCTGCTTCCACTATCGTGACCGGTTTTGGGAACAGTGGAAGAATTGATTATGGAGTGTAACCAGGCGCCAGGGAAAATTTTGAGGACATTGCTGCTAAGACTGTGTGCCTCAGACCCAACTATGTAGACGTCACCATCTTTGTAGGCTACATGGAAATGAGGCCCTCTATGACTCCTTGGAACCCCCCAACGCCATCCACGAGAGAAAAATCATTATAGAATCAGTCAGCAGTCTACATTGATATTTGGATGCGGGAGAAGCAAGATGGTACTGTGATCACTGAGCACAATTATGTTGGATTTTGGGTAGGCCAGAGTCGTGTGCAAGGCCAGTTGATTTTGGATGCGCGTGGTGTAGGAAGTCGAAATTAGGACTGATGATGGCATGGTAAACTGTAGGTTCCATCTGAGCTTCACTTGGAACCAGTTACTGCCAACAATACGCTGAAGACGTCCAAGTCAAGAGACAGACGGCACTCGATGTGGTGCGAAGTGGAATATAACAAAATTTCTTGAGTCCACGAATCAGCACGGTTTTAGGAAGCATTTCTTGTGCGAAACTCAGCTTGCCCTTCTCTTACATGAAATACTGACAACTATGTGGAACCGTTGTGATACCGATTTCCTAGAGAGGCATACAAACCAAAACATACAACTTTCGGTAGTAATTAACATCTCACCAGGAACCAGCACTGGTTGTGCCTGAGAAGCAGGAGTCATGGAAGGAATGGCCAAGACAGTTTAACTGAACATCATTTACCATGACATTTTATTGATGTAACTATACGGAACATTAAAACATTCTTGTTTTAATAATGGCAAGTATTGAAGAAAAAACAATCAGGCATTGGTTTAAATTAAAATAATAAAACAAATCTATCCAAGGACCAGGTACCAGAGAGCCGTTTCCTGTTGATCGGAGTCACATCACTTTCAGTAAAAGACCGTAGATCAAAGTGAAAACATAAAATCGGGCACCCTCCGAACATCTAAACGGCAAAACTACAGTAGCTACAGCAGTTAATACTCAAGCAAAACTTAAGACTACAGTAAGAAACCAATACAAGTGAATAACATAACTTAATAATGCTGCGCTTAACGGTGCGCCCATAAGCGTTGACTTAACGGCCAACACGCGTATACGAGGGACGCACCGTCCGGTACAATCACCGGCCACACCTACGCAACGGATCTCCCGGCGTGAGGCAGCGGACAGCCCAAATACGACTGCCATACAAACGCCACGACCGAATAGCCACGAACCAAATTACAGTGCAAGTCTGTAACATAAACAGACTACCAGTTAGTTTCCATGCAAATGATAAAAAGGTCGATTCACCGCACAGATGAACGCATAATCTAGTGATACACCACGACCTGCACATAAATAAGGGGTAGGCTGCAAAAATTTACGAACAATAAAGCAGCCTCCAAATATATACGTATGTATAGACCTCCTCAAATAAGGAGAATACTTTTTTGAACTGCTATGCTTATAAGTAAATGATAATTTGATTACACGTATTTTAAAACTATCAGCGAGAGTAACAATAAATAAGTACAAGTAACTTTGATAGGGAGTAGAGAGAATGTAGAGCTGCTTGGAACAAGTGAGGAAAAATAACCATATGGCCCAATGACTGAAACAAGTTTCTGATCACAGCTCAACAAAAACTAGACTAGCCTATAATATAAAACATTCCCCTCAGGTAAGACACGGTACAGACCACGCTTTGATAACCGATAACAACTTGGAACTCAGACTTTACAAAAGTGACTTAGTGTTAACAATGAGGGGTTGAGCCTGTCCCAGATCACCAATGCGACAAGTCTGACGCAAAACAGATACTAGCGAGCTTAATGGCTAATTGATTTCAGACAGTAAGAACTGCCAAAGTAGTGTCCCGCTTGACACAGTCACGTCGTTCAAATATCTAAGCATGCGTTGCAAAGCGATTTAAAATGGGAAGAACATTTGAGGATTGTGATAAGGAAGGTGAATGATCGATTTCGCTTTATCGGGAGAATTTTGGGAAAGTGCTGTTTATCTGTAAAGGATACCGCATACAGGACGTTTGTGCGTCCTATCCTTGAGTGCTGGTGGAATGTTCGGGATCCATACCAGGTTAAGAGAAGACATCGAAGCAGTTGAGAGGCGGGCTGCTAGATTTGTTACGAGCACGTTTGAACAATACGCATAGCCTACAGAGATGCTTCAGGAACTTAAATGGGTATCCCTGAAGGGAGGGCGACTTCAAGAAACTCTAGTGAGAGAATTTAGAGAACCGGCATTTGAAGCTGACTGCAGGATGATTCTACTGCCGCCATTATAAATTTCACGAAGATACGAGAAATTAGGGCCCAAACGTATACATATAGATAGTCGTTTGTCCCTCTCTCTATTTGCGAGTGGAACAGGAAAAGAAGTGAGTAGAAGTGGTACGGAGTACCGTATCGTGGCTTGAGGAGTATCTATGCAGACTGACGACGGCGAGACCCTACCGCAGACCATCTTGCTCCTCCCACTCGCCTTGTGGCACTGAGAGGTCGAACCGCCCCACAAGAAAGGAAGGACGTTAAAGGGGGACCGCAAACTAGTATTTGCTAAGAGAATCATCCGTGTCCTTGTAAAGGAACCATATAGGCATTCGTCTTGAGGAATTAAGAGAAATCAGGGAGCAGACAAATTCAGATGTCCGGAGGATGATTTGAAAAAATTTTCTCCAGAATACCACTGCACCACAAGTGACACATAAATGCAGCGCCATTTCGAAAGACTCTCATTTGGAAACCCATGAACATTATATATAGTATTTTTAAATTTGTTTTGGGATTTGGTTACATCCATAATTGGTTTCAGCAAACCCAAAACATTTTTATTCCTCATACATCCCTGTTTTTTTTTTTTTTTTTTGCCGAGAAGGAGAATAATGAGTGTTTTTCATTTGCGTTGAGCACGCGACACGCAATATAAGGTATTGCAATTTTGCCATCATCTCCAGGCATATGCTTCGTGTGACGAAGCTATACAGCGAACTAAAGGCTGCCTGTGTTGTATGTTGTTAAAGACTATCTTGAAGTAATTCATTGGTGCTAGCGACTCAAATCATAGGAAAAATTATGTTTGATTGAAAAGTCCTCTCTCATCTATCGCGTAATTTCTATGCTTATATACTTCTCAGCAGTAAAGTAATACGTAATTAGTTTTACCATCCTGCAAATAAAAAAATATCTCAATACAAAAATTTGATTTATTACAACCGCCACAGTGTAAAGTCTGTTCAAAAAAATGGCGACAGTAAGTTAAAAACTGCAAACGCTTTCAGGTGCCACTGACGAAAGACGCCTCGTGACTCTGCGGAAGACACCAAGCCGGCATCATGTTCCGTCTCTGCCTATACAGAGCGCTCAGAAACAGTCTGGAAAGTTTGTAAGGAAGTTGCAGGGTAGATAGTGGTGAGAAATAATTGTAAAGGAGAACTTCGATACGATGCACCGTCTGCGAGTTAATCAGCATGGAAGTTGGCCTTTTAGGTCGTTGCGCGAGTAAATTCAAGCGGCCCGCCAGTGATGAGTCGCCAAACGCGTTCTTCGTTTGGTTTCCTAAAACTGACAAGAGACCGATACAAAAATTGGACAAGGGGTGGTAGTTGGGATCGAAACTGAGCAGTCCCCTGCGCTATCATATAGGCTATGAGAAAAATCAATGTATCGGGCGGGTCGCTTGATATTGGGAGCGCGACGGCGTGGTTGGCTAACTTCGATGCTAATAACTAGGAAACGCCTCAACGTATGGAATTTTTTCTTAACAATTATTTCTCAGCGTAACGTGTCCTGCAACATCCTTACAAGCTTTTCAGACTGTTTCTGAACACCATGGATGGTGTGATGATCAAACCTATTTAGCACTCAGGCTCACCAACAGACCAGTCCACATTTGCATAATTAAGAAGTTTGGCGGACGGCGTCCGTGGTGGAATTAAGGAAACCTCTGATTTCATTACTTGCATAACTTACTGCCCTTCTCATAGAATGTCTACATATCTACATACATATTCCGCAATCCACCATACGGTGCGTGGCGGAGGGTACCACGTACCACAACTAGCATCTTCTCTCCCTATTCCACTTCCAAACAGAACGAGGGAAATATGACTGACTATATGCCACTGTACGAGCCCTAATCTCTCTTATCTTATCCTTGTGGTCTTTCCGCGAAATGTATATTGGCGGCAGTAAAATTGTATTGCAGTCAGCCTCAAATGCTGGTTCTCTAAATTTTCTCAGCAGCGATTCACGAAAAGAATGCCTCCTTCCCTCCATAGACTCCCATCCGAGTTCCTGAAGCATTTCCGTAACACTCGCGTGATGATCAAACCTGCCAGTAACAAATCGAGCAGCCCGCCTCTGAATTGCTTCTATGCCCTCTCTCAATGCGACCTGATAGGGATCCCAAACGCTCGAGCAGTTCTCAAGAATAGGTCGTATTAGTGTTTTATAAGCGGTCTCCTTTACAGATGAACCACATCTTCCCAAAATTCTACCAATGAACCGAAGACGACTATCCGCCTTCCCCACAAGTGCCGTTACATGCTTGTCCCACTTCATATCACTCTGCAATGTTACGCCAAAAATATTTAATCGACGTGACTGTGTCAAGCGCTACACTACTAATGGAGTATTCAAAAATTACGGGATTATTTTTCCTATTCATCTGCATTAATTTACATTTATCTACATTTAGAGTTAGCTGCCATTCTTTACACCAATCACAAATCCTGTCCAAGTCAACTTGTATCCTCCTACAGTCACTCAACGACGGCACCTTCCCGTACACCACAGCATCATCAGCAAACAGCCGCAGATTGCTATCCACCCTGTCCAAAAGATCATTTATGTAGATAGAAAACAACAGCGGACCTACCACACTCCCCTGGGGCACTCCAAATGATACCCTCACCTCCGATCAACACTCACCATCAAGGACAACATAGGGTTAAGTGGTCGTAGAAACATGGTCCCTTCCGTAGCATCTTCGAACCCTGCCAGTGAGCTTTATATGTGCGCTATTATCCTTTGATTTTTGTTTCTTGTGCCCTTATCCCAGTGACATCAAGGCCTTCTTCGTGAGGTTAATACTGATTTAAACCCCGCTTCCACAGAATGCATTTACACTTGTTACAACTGTGCTTCCTAGCTTGGTTTGTATGCATTACACATAACTGCTTCATGTTTGAGCAAATCTACTAAAAAGCGGGTGAAAACCCTTCATAACACTACACCAATGGCGGATAGTCCGTAGACCGTGTCATTAAATATGGAAGAACGGTAATTATTTGATTAATAAACGGAATTGAAAACAATTAAAATTACTGACAAACAACGTCAGAATTAACAAATTGCGATAAATCATACGTAAACGTTTAATATGATTTATTATTCTTGTATTGACCGCTTCGTCAACGCTTGGCAGAATATGGTAATAATTAGGATAAAAAGCATTTTCCTTTTGACATTAGTGTTACACTGAGTTACCTTTGTTTTTACTCCCCAGAGGCGCTATTGGAGCATACTTCATAAACATCTTGAAATCAACGAATTTTACCCCATGAACAGATACTGCGCAGGCCCGATCACATATGGCGAACGAGGTGGTTCTGAAGTAAGGCACTGGAAACGGGCCAGGTAGGACGACAATTCAGCTCGTCGTCCAGCCATCCAATTTCGGTTTCCCATAATTTACTGAGTCGCTTAAGGCGAACGCGGGGATGGTTTCTTTGAAAGAGCACGACCCATTTCCTTACCCAATCCGTGTTTGTGCTCCATCATCGTCGAAGAGACGTTCATTCATTACGGAATAAAGTTGTCGTGTCCCGAGAGGGACTAAGATAGACATGTTGCTACAACCCAGAGGGCTGACCTCCGTTGATCTTCTTGAAGAGTGGAAATATGCGTGGGCTGCTTGCAGACTCCAACTGGTGTAGAAGAGAAGCTAAAAATGCGGTTCTGAGCACAGAACTCGATGAGATTTTCTTAAGGAGGCAGGGAAATACTTCTAAGTCCGATGACTATTGAACATGAAGGTTCCACTGGCACTGCTACTGACTCTACTTCGTATGAGTTGCGATTCGTCTTGCCCTGGCTCTTTCTCTGTAGCGACGGCGATGCCGATGATAACGTACACCGTGTGATCAAAAGTATCCGGACACCTTGCTGAAAATAACTTAAAAGTTGGCGGCGTCCTCCATCGGTAATGCTTGAATTCAATATTGTGTTGGCCTTGATGACAGTTTTCACTCTCACAGTCATACGTTCAATCAGGTGCTGGAAGGTTTCTTGGGGAACGGCAGCCCATTCTTCACGGAGTGCTGCCTTGAGGAAAGCTATCAATGTCGGTCGGTGAGGACTGGCACGAAGTCGGCTCCGCCACAGGCCGTGCATTATGAACAGGTGTTCGATAGTGTTAAAAAATGCAATCGCCATACCCAAATTGCTCTTCAACAGTGGGAATCAAGAAGGTGCTTAAACATCAATGTAGGCCTGTACTTTTCTAGTGCCAAGAAAAACAACAAGGGGTGCAAGCCCCCTCCATGAAAAACATGACCACACTATAACACATCCGTCTCCGAATTTTACTGTTGACACTACACACGTTGGCAGATAACGTGTACCGGGCATTCGCCATACCCACATCCTGCTATCGGACTGCCACATTGTATACCGTGAATCGTAAGTCCACACAACCTTTTTCCACTGTTCAGTTGTCCAATGTTTAAGCTCCTTACATCAAGTGAGGCGTCGTATCGCATTTATAGGCGTTATGTGTGGCTTATGAACAGCCGCTCGGCCATGAAATCCAAGTTTCCTCACATCCTGCCTAACTGTCACAGTTCTTGCAGTGGATCCTGATGCCGGCTGTGGTGGCCGAACGGTTCTAGGCGCTTCAGTCTGGAATCGCGCGACTGCTACGGTCGCTGGTTCGAATCCTGCCTCGGGCAGGGATGTGACTGATGTCCTTAGGTTAGTTAGATTTAAGTAGTTCTAAGTTCTAGGGAACTGATGACCTCAGATGTTAAGTCCCATAGTGCTCAGAGACATTTGATTTGGATCCTAATGCAGCTAGGAATTGCTGTGTGATGGTCTGGACAGATGTCTGCCTATTACACATTACGACCCTCTTCAACTGTCGGCGGTCTCTGTCAGTCAACAGACAAGATCGGCCTGTACGCTTTTGTGTTTTACGTGTACCTTCACGTTTCCATTTCACTATGACATGGGAAACTGTGGACCTAGGGATGCTTAGGAGCGTGGAAATCTCGCCTACAGACGTATGACATAAGTGACACCCAATCACCTGACTACGTTCGAAGTCCGTGAATTCCGCGGAGTGCCCCATTCTGCTTACTCACGATGTCTAATGACTACTGTGGTCACTGATACGGAGTACCTGGCAGTAGGTGGCAGCACAATTCATCTAATATGAAAAACGTATGTTTTTGGGATGTCCGGATACTTTGGATCAGTGTATTAGTGTATAGACCTAATTCCGATGTCAAGCGACGAGCGCACAGAGGTGGTGTCGACTGTACACTGATGATTCCCTCTCTGACCTGAGTACTGCTGGACCCGCATTTATATACCAAAAGCTCATCACGACGAGGTTTAGAGTGCCTTCTATGACGCACGAGACAGTTGATGGACGTATTCGGTAATTTTCGTCCTGCCACGGCTATATCTGTTCTTCCAGCCACTTGTGCAGCCAATTCCTGAAGCTGTGTGTCTAGCCGGCGTCGTAAGATCGGCGAAAACTGTAATCGCTTGCAAACACACATTCTCCAGTGACCAGCTCCTATCTCAGATATAGTAAGAATTGTTATCAGCAGCTCTAAGATATTCGATGAGATGGAGATTCGGGACAAAGTGATGAATTGATTGTTTAAGTACGCCACGAGATTTTGAGGGCAGCACAATTGCTAGCGCACACCTCGCAGAAATCAGGGATTTTGACTCTCGCTTACATCCATTTTAACTGTCCCAAGTACTCACGTTAGACGCTTATTTGAATGGGGGAGACTGAGAGAAAAAAATTTGTCATACCGGCCCCCTGTTGTTTGGGCTGTCAGTCTTAAGGCTTGTCTGATGAAGTCCACCACACTTTCCTCTTCAACACCAATGTCTTCACTTTAGAGTATCACCTACACCCAAAGTATTCACGGCTTTCTTGCACTAATCTAGTGTGTTACCACCTGACATAAACCATAAAAAATAGTAAGTCATTTCCACAGAATTTCGACAGACTGACATGGTTCACTAAAGCTGTGTGGCTTTTCAACGTCGGTCTTGTCACCTCGCTGGTAACCTTGTACAATACAACGGAGAACAGAGCTGTATCTGGACAGCTATCAGATAACAATAATGCAGGAGTGTATCTAGAACTGCTGCCAATATAACATCTTACGCACGATATGCTCAATCTCAGTAATTAAAGATCTCAGCTTGATGCAGCATGACATCCGAGTGAAGTTCTTTCCTTCTAACATAATGTCTTTTCAAGAATCAATGGATCAAAGGGTACTGGAGAACATAAAACGTGTATACGGTCGACCGCTACTGGGTACGTTAGTTGAAGAAAAGGAGAAAGTAAATTAACAGAAGAAGACGGAGAAGTGCGTGTGATTTCTGTATTGAAATTGCTAAATATCAAGAATGTAGTTTTAAAGGTTTCATCTCCTTAGGACCAAATTACTAAATTATCGATTCTGAAGCCTTGGAAAACAGTATCACCTGCTATTTGTGATTCTACCGCTGAATTTTGTGAAGTTGTGAACACCTCAGTGTTCTTTGAAATGATAGCAAAGTTTACTGGTTGTTGGGATGTAGACGATATTGACGTACGTGCCTGTTTGCAGAATGACAGAGATGCTTGTAAAGGCTTGATGACCGACGGCGAAATGTGTATTTCAGCCAATTGTACTGCAGACGACAGTGATAGTGCAGTGGACAATGAAAGTATCCTTTCAGAAACAATTCATGTTTAGGCAAAGGCACAGCTGGAAAAACATGATTTACCCGGAATGTCAGCCGGAAACAACTCCAGCCAGACTGACGTTAGTGAAAAGTCTACGCGACCGTGCTGCACACAAACACCACATAAGTTTTAAAGAGAAAAAACTTACACCCTATGTCAGGAATGAAACGTGAGTAGACTACGTAAATGTAGAGTCTAAGCTTAAATAAAAAAGTGTCTTGTTAGTGCTAAAATAAAAGGCTTGCTTCATGTAATTGGTATTTATTAAGAGTTTTGCTTATATTAGAATATTTATGAATAATCCAGATTATCGGTAATGTAGGTTACGTCAGGTCCCACCAAGTCTGGATAACGAACGTCTTGTGTTAATATCCACCAGCAAAAAAATGCATCCACTGTGCCACGTACCACGCCTCTAATTCCAGGTTTGTTTTCTGTTGGTTCTTTAATTTTAACGACAACCTTTCTAAATACACGCCTAAATGTAGGGTCCAAGTAGTGTGCTTGGAAGATACTTGGTATGCTTCAATCACTGTGCGTCTGTTAAATTATGTATCGCCATTTACAAGGGGATACAACAAATACACTCCTGGAAATTGAAATAAGAACACCGTGAATTCATTGTCCCAGGAAGGGGAAACTTTATTGACACATTCCTGGGGTCAGATACATCACATGATCACACTGACAGAACCACAGGCACATAGACACAGGCAACAGAGCATGCACAATGTCGGCACTAGTACAGTGTATATCCACCTTTCGCAGCAATGCAGGCTGCTGTTCTCCCATGGAGACGATCGTAGAGATGCTGGATGTAGTCCTGTGGAACGGCTTACCATGCCATTTCCACCTGGCGCCTCAGTTGGACCAGCGTTCGTGCTGGACGTGCAGACCGCGTGAGACGACGCGTCATCCAGTCCCAAACATGCTCAATGGGGGACAGATCCGGAGATCTTGCTGGCCAGGGTAGTTGACTTACACCTTCTAGAGCACGTTGGGTGGCACGGGATACATGCGGACGTGCATTGTCCTGTTGGAACAGCAAGTTCCCTTGCCGGTCTAGGAATGGTAGAACGATGGGTTCGATGACGGTTTGGATGTACCGTGCACTATTCAGTGTCCCCTCGACGATCACCAGTGGTGTAGGGCCAGTGTAGGAGATCGCTCCCCACACCATGATGCCGGGTGTTGGCCCTGTGTGCCTCGGTCGTATGCAGTCCTGATTGTGGCGCTCACCTGCACGGCGCCAAACACGCATACGACCATCATTGGCACCAAGGCAGAAGCGACTCTCATCGCTGAAGATGACACGTCTCCATTCGTCCCTCCATTCACGCCTGTCGCGACACCACTGGAGGCGGGCTGCACGATGTTGGGGCGTGAGCGGAAGACGGCCTAACGGTGTGCGGGACCGTAGCCCAGCTTCATGGAGACGGTTGCGAATGGTCCTCGCCGATACCCCAGGAGCAACAGTGTCCCTAATTTGCTGGGAAGTGGCGGTGCGGTCCCCTACGGCACTGCGTAGGATCCTACGGTCTTGGCGTGCATCCGTGCGTCGCTGCGGTCCGGTCCCAGGTCGACGGGCACGTGCACCTTCCGCCGACCACTGGCGACAACATCGATGTACTGTGGAGACATCACGCCCCACGTGTTGAGCAATTCGGCGGTACGTCCACCCGGCCTCCCGCATGCCCACTATACGCCCTCGCTCAAAGTCCGTCAACTGCACATACGGTTCACGTCCACGCTGTCGCGGCATGCTACCAGTGTTAAAGACTGCGATGGAGCTCCGTATGCCACGGCAAACTGGCTGACACTGTCGGCGGCGGTGCACAAATGCTGCGCAGCTAGCGCCATTCGACGGCCAACACCGCGGTTCCTGGTGTGTCCGCTGTGCCGTGCGTGTGATCATTGCTTGTACAGCCCTCTCGCAGTGTCCGGAGCAAGTATGGTGGGTCTGACACACCGGTGTCAATGTGTTCTTTTTTCCATTTCCAGGAGTGTATTTTCAGTTTCTTCTGCACAGTCCACATGTGTCTGCGAAATATTGCAGTTTATTTTCATGTCACACGTCCTCTGGAAGTGCCTCTCACTGTGTCTAAACAGGCTACCAGTACTCGCGGTAACTCCTGTTATGTCTCAATAGATGCCCATACGTGCCTAAGGGCATCAGTCCCAGAAGAATGGGTCGCATAGAGGTATAGATGGCGTAGGAACAATCTTTTGCGACGAGTTGCATGACAGCTTCACACTTCATAACCACATTACTATTCTACTCTCATGCTCATAAATGAAGGATAATTGCATAATGTGGTGCCACACAACGTGGCACGTCACAAAACTGGCGCTAAGAGCATAGGTACATAGGGAACACACACGACACAGATCTGTAAGTCCACGGTATTGGTGATAAGTTGAGAAAACTGTCCCGAAACACATGTGCTACAAAACGCCATTGTTTCCTGCGCATGTACCCCAACGTTAATAAAAGATATGATCACCATGCACACGTACACAGGCCACACAGCGGGTTGGCATACTCTGGATCACGTCGTAGAGCAACTGCTGGGGTATAGCCTCCCATTCTTGCACCTGTCGGAGCTTCCGAAGTGACGTAGGGATTTGAAGAGGTGCAGCGATGCGTCGACCGGAAGAGCATTCCAGACGTGCCCGATGGGGTTTAGGTCTGGAGAACAGGGAGGCCACTCCCTTCGCCTGATATCTTCTGTTTCAAGGTACTCCTCCACGATGGCAGCTCTTTGGGGCCGCGCGTTATCATCCGGAGAAAGACGGGACCCACTGCACCCCTGAAAATGCGGACATACTTGTGCAAAATGACGTACCGATACACATGACCTGTTACAGTTCCCCTGTCAAAGACATGCAGGGGTGTACGTGCACCCACCCCACACCATCAAACCACGACCTCCATTCAGTTCCGTTTCAAGGAGATTAAGGGGTTGGTATCTGGTTCCTGGTTGACGCCAGATGAAAACCCGGCGAGGATCACTATTCAGACTACACGTGGACTCGTCCGTGAACATTACCTGGGACCACTCTTCCAATGACCATGTACTGTGTTCTTGACTCCAGGCTTTACGGGCTCTCCTGTGACCAGGGGTCAGTGGAATGTACCTTGCAGGTCTCCGGGCGAATAAACCATGTCCGTTCAGTCGTCTGTAGACTGTGTGTCTGGAGACAACTGTTCCAGTGGCTGCGGTAAGGTCCCGAGAAAGGCTACCTGCAGTACTCCATGGCCGTCTGCGGGCACTGATGGTGAGATATCGGTCTTCTTGTGGTGTTGTACACTGTGGACGTCCCGCCTGGACACATTTCCGAGTCTGCTGGAATCGTTGCCATAATCTTGAGATCACACTTGTGGGCCGGCCGTTGTGGCCGAACAGTTCTAGACGCTTCAGTCTGGAAACGCACGACCGCTAGGTCGCAGGTTCGAATCCTGCCTCGAGCATGGATGTGTGTGATCTCCTCAGGTTAGTTAGGTTTAAGTAGTTCTATGTTCTAGGGGACTGATGACCTCATATGTTAAGTCGCATAGTGCTCAGAGCCATTTGAACCACACTTTTTGGCACACGGAGGGCCCATGCTACGACATGCTGTATTTGACCAGCCTCCAGTCGCCCTAGTATTTTACCCCTCATAACGTCATCAATATGTGTTATTTGAGCCATTTTCAACACACAGTCACCATTAGCGCGTCTGAAAACGTCTGCACACTTACTCGCTGCACCGTACTCTGACATGCACCAACACACACCTCTGCGTATGTGGACTGCTGCCAGCGCCACCGTGCGACGACCGCAGGTCAAATGCACCGCATGGTCATACCCAGTGGTGAGTTAAACCCGCAAACCGCCCACCAGAGCGTTGTTTCACCATGTATCAGCATTATCCTTAATTTATGAGCATGAGTGTACTTTTGCTGTTGTGCTGACGATCCTCATGTTCCCAGTCCAACGAAGAACCACAGGTTGTCGAACGAAACTCGAGTTTCTTTCAGCACATACGCGGAATATTATGCCTTGTCGTGAAGATATTGAGACTTGATTTTTTTGTGTAGCGGTGAATGGGTTTTCTTAAATCGTTTCAGATGATCAGATACACCGGTAACTCATAGAATATCAAAAGTGCAATTACTTAGAACAGCGGTGCAGAACGTGGGGTAGTAACAGCGCCGCACTATGCGACTTCATTAGGAAGTGAACGCCATTCATGTAGGAACGCCAGTCTCATTAGTGGAGACACGTGTAACAGGAAAAAATATCAATGATATTCTGAAATGTTGTTACGATCTCCGCTGAATCGAAACTAGGCTGTCGGCTATCTTAAATGGAATGCACCAGCTGACACAGAAGTACTATGATTCGGGATAAACACAGAAAAACCAAAACTTTCTTCAACAAAAGGTTCTATTATTGGTCATGGGCTTTGAGCTATGGGAGAAGTTACTCTGTGATAGTGCTGTAGAAACTATAAGTTTTGGACTCGACCCAAGACTAAATGGCTGATTATAAAAGCTCAAATATGAGAACTAAAGTAACAAAACAAAAGAGTAAAGCACTTATCTGACCGTGAGACTTGGATAATAATGATATATTTATGTTAATAAACAAGCTAATGCTGCAGTGTTATGTTAATGATGCTAGTTTTTATTTTCCAGAATAGAAGGAAGCACAATTCCCAACGAAAACTAACAGTTTTTGTACACACTTTCTTAGTATCATTAAGCGGAAATTGACGTGACTACTCTGTGTACCTGTACGAAACTCTGATTTCCTTGGAATGTCACAAAAACAATCACGCTTGTTAATGTGCAAAAAGGGAGACGCTTAAAGAGCCGTTCTGATGTAGCAGAAAAATTTTTACAGATTCAAAATTTTGGGCTGATTCTTGTAGGAAATGAAACCTTTTGTCCTATCTATATTTTTATACTGTGACAATACTTCCCCCACAAAAATACATGCGTCAGGTTTCTTTAAGTATCGCACGTAACGTGCCGTTATCAGCAAGCAGCGTCAGAAAATAACAGGAAATACGCAAGAGCCATTCTAAAGGGATGGCATCTTCTAGCTGGAAGCAGTTGTCTACCGAAGAGCACGGTTACGCGAGTGCTGCTTCTAGTTCCAACAACGTCATAAATAAATAAAGTCAGCCTAGACAGTTTTCCATTTGCAGGAACGGAGCTGGGAGTTCAGAGATCCCAGAACAAAGGCAATGAATATGTCTCTCTTTAGCGAGCCCTTCTCTTGACCTGTCTCGCTGAAGGGGTCTTCTCTGGCTACTTCAAAGGCAGTGCAAGAGCTTCAGATCGTTGTTTGAAGCCCGCGTCTCATATAAACGCAGGTCACAACTGCAATTTAAGCGTTCTTCTCATTACTAATTGACATTCAGTAGCAAATTTCACAATATTCGTCTTCTTGCATAGCAGATAATACCCGTTGTAGGTGAAACGATTTCTAACGTTCCATTTCACTGAGTCGAACAGAATGTTTGTTACACAACATTATCATTTTCATAACGGTATGATACTTTCTTCTCTCACCCGTCTATAGTACACACATCAAGAAAAGTTATGCATCACCTCGGTTCCGAGAGTTCTGGGACCTGTACAGAAAACTGGAATAGAGATCTTCATAAACATCATTTCCACCCTTTGTGTTGCTCATGAAAATCACACATTGCATGTTGTACCACTATACAGCGAGACCTTCAGAGGTGGTGATCCAGATTGCTTTACACACCGGTACCTCTAATACCCAATAGCACGTCCTCTTGCGTTGATGCATGCCTGTATTCGTCATGGCATACTATCCACATGTTCATCAAGGCACTTTTGGTCCAGATTTTCCCATTCCTGAACGGCAATGCGGCGTGGATCCCTCAGAGTGGGTGGTGGGTCTCGTCGTCCATAAACAGTCCTCTTCAATCTATCCCAAGCATGATCGATAGGGTTCATGTCTGGAGAACATGCTAGCCACCATAGTCAAGTGTTGTCGTTATCGTGAAGGAAGTCATTCACAAGATGTGCACAATGGGGGCGCGAATTGTCGTCCGTGAAGACGAATACCTCGCCAATATGCTATCGATATGGTTGCACTATCGGTCGGAGGATGGCATCGTACAGTCGTTACGGCGCCTTCCATGACCACCAGCGGCGTACGTCGGCCCCACATAACACCATCTCGAAAAAACAGGGAACCTCCATCTTGCTGCACTCTCTGTGTCTAAAGCGTTCAGCCTATCCGTGGTGCCTCCAAACGGTCTGTCTGCTAGAAGGCATATGCGACACTCATCGGTGAAGAGAACGTGATGCCAGTCCTGAGAGGTCCATTCGGCATGTTGTTAGGCCCATCTGTACCGCGCTGCATGGTGTCGGGGTTGCGAAGATGAACCTCGCCATAGACGTCGGGAGTGAAATTGTGCATCATGCAGCCTATTGCGCACGTTTTGAGTCGTAACACGACACCTATTTTCCTGAGAATTTCGATCATCTTGCACCACTTCACATTTTTCTACTTTGAAAATCTTTCGAATGTGTCTTTATATTTCTTAAGTCTTGCTTCCATTCCATCCTCTGGCTGCACGAAAAGCATTATTCAACATGGAGGCGTTGCTGTCAGGGTCATCGATATTTCCTGTCTCTCTCACTATCTCCTCCAGGCCCAAACAATATCTCTGTGGTTCACTCCGAGATCCCTGGACTCTTCCGTTGTTGAGAGCCCTTCCTGGCACAAAGTAACAGTGCGGACGCGATCGAACCGCGGTATTGACAGTCTAGGCATGGTTGAACTACAGACAATGCGAGCTGTGCACCTCCTTCCTGGTGGAATGTCTGGAACTGATCGGGTGTCGGACCTTGTAACGCCGGAAATGCATATCCTCCTATTTCCATCTATTGTACCATAATTTTTTCCTTATTTTGTTACCTGAAGATATAACATTTCTGTGTCTTTATATATTGTAATTGTTTTAATATATATGTGTATATATATATATACACTCCTGGAAATTGAAATAAGAACACCGTGAATTCATTGTCCCAGGAAGGGGAAACTTTATTGACACATTCCTGGGGTCAGATACATCACATGATCACACTGACAGAACCACAGGCACATAGACACAGGCAACAGAGCATGCACAATGTCGGCACTAGTACAGTGTATATCCACCTTTCGCAGCAATGCAGGCTGCTATTCTCCCATGGAGACGATCGTAGAGATGCTGGATGTAGTCCTGTGGAACGGCTTGCCATGCCATTTCCACCTGGCGCCTCAGTTGGACCAGCGTTCGTGCTGGACGTGCAGACCGCGTGAGACGACGCTTCATCCAGTCCCAAACATGCTCAATGGGGGACAGATCCGGAGATCTTGCTGGCCAGGGTAGTTGACTTACACCTTCTAGAGCACGTTGGGTGGCACGGGATACATGCGGACGTGCATTGTTCTGTTGGAACAGCAAGTTCCCTTGCCGGTCTAGGAATGGTAGAACGATGAGTTCGATGACGGTTTGGATGTACCGTGCACTATTCAGTGTCCCCTCGACGACCACCAGTGGTGTACGGCCAGTGTAGGAGATCGCTCCCCACACCATGATGCCGGGTGTTGGCCCTGTGTGCCTCGGTCGTATGCAGTCCTGATTGCGGCGCTCACCTGCACGGCGCCAAACACGCATACGACCATCATGGGCACCAAGGCAGAAGCGACTCTCATCGCTGAAGACGACACGTCTCCATTCGTCCCTCCATTCACGCCTGTCGCGACACCACCGGAGGCGGGCTGCACGATGTTGGGGCGTGAGCGGAAGACGGCCTAACGGTGTGCGGGACCGTAGCCCAGCTTCATGGAGACGGTTGCGAATGGTCCTCGCCGATACCCCAGGAGCAACAGTGTCCCTAATTTGCTGGGAAGTGGCGGTGCGGTCCCCTACGGCACTGCGTAGGATCCTACGGTCTTGGCGTGCATCCGTGCGTCGCTGCGGTCCGGTCCCAGGCCGACGGGCACGTGCACCTTCCGCCGACCACTGGCGACAACATCGATGTACTGTGGAGACCTCACGCCCCACGTGTTGAGCAATTCGGCGGTACGTCCACCCGGCCTCCCGCATGCCCACTATACGACCTCGCTCAAAGTCCGTCAACTGCACATACGGTTCACGTCCACGCTGTCGCGGCATGCTACCAGTGTTAAAGACTGCGATGGAGCTCCGTATGCCACGGCAAACTGGCTGACACTGACGGCGGCGGTGCACAAATGCTGCGCAGCTAGCGCCATTCGACGGCCAACACCGCGGGTCCTGGTGTGTCCGCTGTGCCGTGCGTGTGATCATTGCTTGTACAGCCCTCTCGCAGTGTCCGGAGCAAGTATGGTGGGTCTGACACACCGGTGTCAATGTGTTCTTTTTTCCATTTCCAGGAGTGTATATATATATATATATATATATATATATATATATATATATATATATATATATATATATATATATATATGTCGATGTATAATTGGTTTGTTTTGTAAATATTATTTGTATTTTACGCTGGGTCTTGCCTAGGGAAAACTATGCTATCGAACGAATACATCGATAGGTCGTGTGAAGAACGAAAGTGTGTAGGATCTTTGGTAGTGTTAACTCTGCCGCGTGGAGAGCGGGCAGCGAGGGGGAGTCTGGTTGGAGTAGTGCGATTGAGCAGGTGTGTTGTGTGGCGCTCCCGCAAGTTGCCGGGCTTTCGGGGTTTGGCAGCATGTAATTGCGATCGACTGGCTATGGTAGTTTCTAGCACGGTGTCGCGGACGGGAAGCATTAGCTGGCACACATCAAGAGCCCGTTACGCCTGGTGACCGTGTCGAGAAGAAGGCGCGCCAGCATCCAGCTTCTGCAACAGCGACGGCCGACACTGAGTGACTGTCGCCACCTCCTCGATCGGCGACTTCAAACCTTCAATCAACCAACAAGGAAGACTGGAAGCATGTAAAGTTTTAGAGCTGTGTGGCAGACCTCAGCTTTTCAAACTGTTCAAATCACAAAATGACAGCAACGTAGCATGAACCTTTGTTGCTCATTGTCCCAATTGCATTGCCAAGCAGGGTCCCTTCCTTTTCCGAAATGAACCCGAGTGTCGTTGAAATTCAAACGCCAGCATTAAAGCATTATAATTCGATTTCACTGCTTTAATTTCATAGTTCAGTTAAAGTATTCATAGCTGGCTACAATATTTAAATTACACAAGCACAAATTAAGAGTGCGAGTTTTGTTACCGTATTTTAGCTTACCTGTGACTGCAGCTCAGCTTGGTACGTACAAAATTTTACTATTGTTAATTGTTCAGAATCATTTAATTCAAGTTCAAAGTTACATCTCTTATTTCTAAATTGCGTAGAGTCAAGTAGCTTTTGAAATGATTGTTGAGGTAGTCCAAGACTAACCGTATTTTACTGAATTTCGATGTGCTTCAGAAAGAAAGCTCACTATTAACTTCAGTCACTAAATTAACTTTCGATTTTCCGGTTTTATTAATTCTTTTGCTAAATTAAGTCATAGTGTAGCGAAATTTATTACTTCTGACAAACTTTCAGTTTTCACACTACACGTGTCAACCTTTAGTTGCCACGCTTCTAGTGCTAATTATAAGTGTAATAACCTTTCTTTTTCAGTTACTATAGTAATTGTCCTTAGAACTGGCGACCGTAATTTCCCCCAAATCTCAAATATCTAATTACCGCTAGTTAATTATTAACGTAACGGCCGCACATTTACTTTCTTTATTAACTTTACCCCTTTTCAAAATTAATTTCCACCAGTTTCATTTGCATTTTTCCGTTCATTTAGATGTAACCCTTTCCTCCATCTTTACCGACAGATTAACTTCCGTGACGATTGCTTTCCCAAATTTCCATTAGGTACACGCGGTTTAATTTTTCACTGTCATTAAGGTCGATAAGTGAGGGGGAGGTTACACGTGGCGACCTGGTGACAGGACAATCTTCAGATTTGAGGTTGTTCTGGACACGAATTTTGTTTGGTGCAAATGTCGTAACGAAGTATTGGTTACAAACAGATAGTTACGTCAGCGAGATTAAGTAGTGGGAGGAATCCTAATTAGATTTGAGATTTGTCATTTATATTTAAAATTATTAAAATGAGTGAAGGCAACAATTACCAAAACTTGGTAGACTTGGATACGGAACAATCGGTCGAACAGTGGGAAACGCGCACCGCGGTACCCATTGTTCAGGGGCAGGCGGCTAGCGTGAAAGACGCGACCGCCGAAACGCAACAAAGAGCAGAAATGGAATTCCAAACTTTAGAAAATGTTTCGGAATCGGAAGTGAAAATCAAATCTGAACCCCTTGATGCCGAATACGCGGGGACAATTAAAGAGGAAGCCGCTACGGAAGTAAAACCGGTAGTTTCCGGGAATTTAACTGATTTATTGAATGTTTTTCTTAACGAAATCAAGAGTCAATCGGCAGAAATTAAAGCTCAAGCTGCCAGGCAAGAAGCTCAGGCTGCCAAGCAAGAAGCTCAGGTTGCCAAGCAAGAAGCTCTGTATGAAAAAATTGAACGGAAGCTAGACAATCAGAACAAAGCTATTAATGTTGTTAACAACAATGTTGGAGTTGTTAACACAAAAGTTGATAAAATCAAGGAAGATATTGTTGTAATTAACACCGAAATTGGTAATCTTAAACAAGAAATGATAAGCGTTCAGGCGGAAATTGCGAGCATAAATACTCGTTTTAATTCCGAAATTAGCAGAATCGAGAAAAGTGTAGGAGAAGTAGTTGCTCCGATCATCGAGAATAAGGTGGCGGAACAAATTCAATTAGTGAAAAAAAGAGGATCAACAGAAGGTGGAAACTTTAAAGGCTTTAGTGTCCGAGGTTGATGCTAAAGTGACGAAGCGGGCTAATACCTGCGAAGAGAAAAAAAAGGGAAGTAGAAACGCTTGCGACAACCACTTGCCAAGTAATTACGAGAGTGTCGGAATTAGAAAAGAAACTTGACGAAAAACAGAGCTATGTGCCAATCTGTGCACATAGTTCGGAATTGTTGACGAAAGAGGAGCGGTTCGACCCCTTGAAAAAAAGGCGGTATACACGCGACGGATTTCATTAAAAATTGCGAAAGTATTAAGGAGAAAGATTACGAAAATTTTAGTGATAGCCAGACAGGATTGGCAGAAAAGCACGTAGATTACAGCACGTAGATTACAGCGTGTATGAGGCTAGAGCTGCCGTTAAACGGTCGGACGGTAGCAGTGTGGGTTGCGCTGATCCAGAGGAAATAATTGCAGATACTACTAGGCACATTCCTCCAGGTAGATTGGCAGATGAGATCAATCTGACCAAAGAGGAATCAACGAAGGTGACAATTTATGAATTGATAGCAAAGCAACACTCACTAGTTGACGAGTTACAGGAAAAGGTTTCGGTATTGGAGGCGAAGCTACAGACTAAGCCTCAGGACAAACGTGTTGAAATTAAAACTGTATGTGAACAGAGGCTGAAAAAGCCGCCAGATAAGCCGGATTTAGGATCAAAGCCGGATGGTTTTTTCTGGAATGACCTGGATATAGACGAGGATTTACTGACGGAAAATAAAGAAACAGTCGAGTAGGTGTTGCTCATGCATGGTTGATTACATCTTTGAGTGGGTTTAGTGACATCTCTGAACAGTCAAAGGGACTGTGTCTGTGATACAATATCCAGTCAACGTCTCTCTTCAGGAGTTCTGGGGTGATGCAAAAACTTTTGATGTGTGTACGTGTGGCTAAAAGAACTACAGTTACTTGACCAAGTTTTCAACTAATATTGCTAAATAATTCTCTATCCAAATTTTTCGATTGGTTTTAATGACACTTGTGACCTTTAATTTCCATAGAAATGCAGAGCAAGAGAGGATGAAAACTTAAAACTAAATTTTTTACTCGTCAGTTCTCTGACTAGTTCGATGTGGCCCGCCACAGCTATGCGCTATACAGCTCCGTCTACTATCATGGACTATCCCGTGATGTGTTAGCACATGGCTTATCCTGTGGCATCATTTTGCAGTAGTTTTCAATATACAGTGTGTTTCAGGAGGAGTGGACAGTATTAACAGATGGACAACAACGATCGTTCGAAGCAAAGAAGTGTAGTAAACATAGGCTCTACAATGCACTTCCTTGTCTTCGGTACTGTGAAACATGTCTCTTCTACTGCTAGGTCTATGCTTTTCGTATATCTAAAGGTAGTAGTATGTGTCAAAAAAAAAAAGTCCCGTAAACATGCGTTCTGAAGTGCATACTTTAAGATCTATGAGCACTTGTTCATCTTCCTACTGCAAAACACATCTCTTCGACACAGCCTACGATTCATTTCCATCCAATATTATGCTCCAGACCTACATTCTCAGAAATTTCATCCTCAAAATATGTCATTGTTTCACACTATTACATTTCTTTTGCCAAGCAATGCCCTTCATGCCTAACCTGAACTGTTATTTATGTCCTCCTTGGTTCGTCCGTCATACGTTATATTGCTTTCTAGGTTTCAGAATTCCTTTCACTTCGTGTAATTCGTGGTCCTCAGTTTTGACGTTCAGTTTTTCACTAATTTGCGTTCTGCTACTAATTCATTCTTCGGTTTACTCTTAACCCACAGTTTGTGCTCGATAGAATAGAATAGATTAGATTTACTTTCATTGCAATTGATCCGTAGTGAGGAGGTCCTCCAAGATGTGGAACATGTCAAAAAACAACAATACATGACAATTATTTACAACTAAAACAAATAAGCTAATGTACCATTTCACAGGTCCCAAGTGGAATGATCGTCATTTTTTAATGAACACTATATCAAAGAGTCATGTTACAAATACCAATGCACTGAATTTAAAATAATTTTTTAAATTTATTTATAAGGTAATAAACATGTAATACAACTACTATAATACTTATTTACAATGAACACATTACTGCACTTAAATGGTGCAGACGTTAGATTGTACTTACACATTACTGTACTGAAGTTATATTGTACTTATAC
The DNA here is from genome assembly GCF_023898315.1 of Schistocerca nitens. Lineage (NCBI taxonomy): Eukaryota > Metazoa > Arthropoda > Insecta > Orthoptera > Acrididae > Schistocerca > Schistocerca nitens. The sequence goes on from NC_064614.1 coordinate 688,472,410, forward strand.
ATATGTATACACAAATCAGTTGGCTTTACTGAGAAATTCATCCATCAATGGAGTAGAAGGAGTTGGCCACCAATAAATCCTTTAGGCTTCTCTTAAAGTGAATTTCATTGGTTGTTAAGCTTTTTATGGCTGCTGGCAAGTTATTGAAAATGTGTGTTCCTGAATAATGCACACCTTTTTGTACAAGACTAAGTGACTTTAAATCCTTGTGAAGATTATTCTTATTTCTAGTATTGATTCCATGAATTGAACTGTTGGTTTGAAAAAGTGATATATTTTTAATGACAAATTTCATTAAGGAATATATATATATATTGGGAAGCAGTAGTTAGTATCCCTAGTTCCCTAAACAGGCTTCTGCAGGATGTTCTTGAGTTCACACCACATATAACCCTTACTGCACGTTTTTGTGCCTGGAAAACTTTAGCTTGGCTTGGTGAATTATCCCAAAAAATAATCCCACATGACATTATGGAATGAAAGTAAGCATAATATGCCAGCTTTTTAATTTTTATATCCCCAATGTCTGACAAAATTCGCATTGCAAACACAGATTTGTTAAGACGCTTCAGCAGTTCTGGGGTGTGCTGCTCCTAGTTGAATTTATTATCAAGCTGTAATCCCAAGAATTTAACACTGTCCACTTCTTCTACCTTCTTGTCATCGTATGTTAGACATATACTCGTGGGACACCCCTTACAAGTTCTGAACTGCATGTAGTGTCTTTTTTCAAAGTTTAGTGACAAAGAATTGGCTAGGAACCAGTGATTAATGTCCACAAATATTTTATTAGCTGATCTTTCTAAGACTACACATATTTGCTATTTATTGCAATGTTTGTATCATCGGCAAACAAAACGAACTTGGCATCTGGTAATGTTACTGATGAAAGGTCATTGATATACACAAGAAAAGTAAAGGCCCCAAAATGGAATCTTGTGGGACCCCACATGTAATTAGTTCCCAGTTGGATGATGCCTGATAGCTTGATACATGTCTCTTTCCTAATAACACCCTGTCTATTTCATTCAATATGTCCTATACCTCTCCCTGTCTTTCACTTTCGCTAGCAATATCATCAGCGAATCTAATAAATGATGTTGTTTCCCCCTGAATATTACCCCACTCCTGAACCGGTGTTTTATTTCTGACGTTGGTCCTTCGATGTAAAAATTGAGCAGTAAGGCAAAAAGACTACATCCCTGTATTATATCATTTTTGTATGAGCATTTCGTTCCAGTTCTTCCATTCTTACTGTTCGTTCTGTGTTCTTACAGATACCTCATACTACCCGTCTTATCCTGAAACTTACACCTATTTTTTTGAGAATTTCCAACATATGGCACCACTTTACATTTTTCTACCTTGAAAATCCTTCGAACGTGTCTTTATTTTTCTTAAGTCTTGCTTCCAGCGCAGCTGATGGTATTCCTTCAGTCTCATAGGTTTTACAAACCAACTTGAACAGTCGTTTGGTTGCTATTTCCCTCAATAATAATAGTTGTATCGAAAAAATGGTATCCATGGCTTCCGCCTTATTTAATGTAAATCTTCCGAATCCCTGTCAAAGTTTAACGGTAATACTGGATCCATTAGTTCCTGCCGATCGACTTCAGTTTCATTTTTTAATACACTACTGGCCATTAAAATTGCTACACCAAGAAGAAATGCAGGTGATAAACGGATATTCATTGGACAAATATATTATACTAGAACTGACATGTGATTACACTTCCACACGATTTGGGTGCATAGATTCTGAGAAATCAGTACCCAGAACTACCACCTTTGGCCGTAATAACGGCCTTGATACGCCTCGGCATTGATTCAAACAGAGCTTGGATGGCGTGTACAGGTACAGCTGCCGATGCAGCTTCAACACGACACCACAGTTCATCAAGAGTAGTGACTGGCGTATTGTGACGAGTCAGTTGCTCGGCCACCATTGACCAGACGTTTTCAATTGGTGAGAGATCTAGAGAATGAACTGACCAGGGCAGCAGTCGAACATTTTCTGTGTCCAAAAAGGAGCGAACAGGACATTGTAACATGCGGTCGTGCATTACACTGCTGAAATGTAGGGATGCGGAGGAATCGAATGGAGGGTAGAGCCACGGGTCGTAACACATCTGAAATGTAACGTCCACTGTTCAAAGTGCCGTCAATGCGAACTAGAGGTGACAGAGACGTGAAACCAATGACACACCATACCATCACGCCGGGTGATACGCCAGTAAGGTGATGACGAATACACGCTTCCAAACCGGCCAGAGTGGCCGAGCGGTTCTAGGCGCTAGTTTGGAACCGCACGACCGCTACGGTCGCAGGTTCGAATCCTGTCTCGGGCATTGATGTGTGTGATGTCCTTAGGTTATTTAGGTTTAAGTAGTTCTAAGTTCTAGCGGACTGATGACCTCAGAAGTTACGTCCCATAGTGCTCAGAGCCATTTGAACCATCTTGAACACGCTTCCAATGTGCGTTCACCGCGATGTCGCCAAACACGGATGCAACCCTCATGCTGCTGTAAACAGAACCTGTATTCGTCCGAAAAAATGACGTTTTGCCATTCGTGCACCCAGGTTCGTCGTTGAGTACACTATCGGAGGCGCTCCTGTCTGTGATGCAGCGTCAAGGGTAATGGCAACCATGGTCTCCGAGCTGATAGTCCATTCTGCTGCAAACGTCGTCGAACCGTTCGTACAGATAGTTGTTGTCTTGAAAACGTCCCCATCTGTCGACTCATGGATCGAGATGTGGCTGCACGATCCGTTACAGCTATGCGGATAAGGTGCCTGTCATCTCGACTGCTAGAGATACGAGGCCGTTGGGATCCAGCACGGCGTTCCGTATTACCCTCCTGAACCCACCCATTCAAAAATAGTTCAAATGGCTCTGAGCACTATGGGACTTAACATCTTAGGTCATCAGTCCCCTAGAACTTAGAACTAGTTAAACCTTACTAACCTAAGGACATCACACACATCCATGCCCGAGGCAGCATTCGAACCTGCGACCGTAGCAGTCCCGCGGTTCCAGACTGCAGCGTCTAGAACCGCACGGCCAGCGCGGCCGGCCCACCCATTCCATATTTAGCTAACAGTCATTGGATCTCGACCAACGCGAACAGCAATGTCGCGATGCGATTAACCGCAATCGCGATAGGCTACAATCCGACCTTTATCAAAGTCGGAAACGTGATGGTACGCATTTCTCCTCCTTACACGAGGCATCACAACAACGTTTCACCAGGCAACAGCGGTCAACTGCTGTTTGTGTATGAGAAATCGCTTGGAAACTTTCCTCATGTCAGCACGTTGTAGATGGCGCCACCGTCGCCAACCTTGTGTGAATGCTCTGAAAAGCTAATCATTTGCATATCACAGCATCTTCTTCCTGTCGGTTAAATTTCGCGCCTGTAGCACGTCATCTTCGTGGTGTAGCAATTTTAATGGCCAGTAGTGTATTAAGAACATTAAAATCGTATTGGATGATTGGCCCGGAGACTCGAGGTTTCATTTACCTTATTGGAAGAATTTGTCCTGTATTTGGGGGACGTCAGCGCCTTCCTTCGCGAAATGTGGGATTTTTGTGTTAATTTACCTGATACGTGTAGATGACTGAAATAGTTGGGTGTCTGAAGTGCGTGATCATGTTTGCGAGTGTGAAAGCCAGTGCCGGCATGTAGACATCTCCCATCGAAACCCAGAAGTTTACATTTTAATTCTGCCAGGATTTGGAATTATTTCTCACATTGTATGTCAAGAAAGAGGGAAAATTGAATCATTTGGAACATTAGTACCAAGAGGCTCGCCGATTTTAACATCCCCATCCGACTGGCAGATCACATACCCTCACTCCATGAGAGACTGTGGAGACGTCTGGAATTTAATGTAGGACATTTTAGTTACCACGCCTCACCCCTTTGCCTGAAAGGAAAAGGGAAAACTGCCAACAGCGATGGCATACCCGGCGACTCCTGGCGCTGGATAACTTCGGTGACTGTCGGGAAGCGGCGTAATCAACGAGGCAAGGCCGATGGCTACTACCTCTGGCACGTCAGCAGACAGTTCCTTCCCCTCATAGAGACATACAGTGTATTCTTTCCGTCTGGAACCACGCTACCGCTACGGTCGCAAGTTCGAATCCTGCCTCGGGCATGGATGTGTGTGATGTCCTTAGGTTAGTTAGGTTTAAGTAGTTCTAAGTTCTAGGGGACTGATGACCTCAGATGTTAAGTCCCATAGTGCTCAGAGCCATTTGAACCATTTGTATTCTTGCCCTGCCCCCCTCTTCCACTATTAGAAGTTGTTAAACGGACATAATTAAAATATTAATCCAAAGAATATAGTGCCGAGTTATGACCAATTCAGTAGCTGCGGACAGTTTTGCTCCACTTTCTCCGCGGAGCTAGGAACGCAAATAAACACGAGAGTGCCGGCCTACTTTTCAGCGCAGGCAAGTACTGCGGCGGCAGCAATTACGCGCTTTCCCGCGCTGCGCCATCGACGCGCGGCTATCGGCCTTCTGGCCGGGTGCACTCACCCGCCTTGACCGAGGCCTACGCCATCTGTCCACGCTAACGTGCTCAGCCGCGCGGAAGCTCGAAACAAATATCGCGCCAACTGCATCGCCCCGCCGATTGTCCAGTCAGACGTAAATTTTGTGATACATGACGACGAAATAAAAGCGGTCTGCCTCCTCTTCGACATACAACCCACGTTCGACGCCGGGGTCGTTTACGCAATCCTTTTTATTTGGCGCTCCACCCTAAAATATAAAGTTTCATGGCGGCACAGGAAGATGGAAGGCATTTACAAACGTTTCTGCCATTTTAATAGATTAACAGTGATTTTAGTTCTTTAATTTCATGAACAACTGCAGATATCAAAATGGAATTTTTGGTAAATAGAGCAATAGTACGCAGAGGGATGCGTAATCCGTTCACATTATCAAAATGAATTTATTATGTTCCATATTTCAAACAAACTTGATACTCTTACCACTTACTATTTGGAAAGAATCAATGTGAGATTTAGAACCAACTACCCATCAAGGGGTGAAAAGAAGCATAGCTCAAAACGCGCAAGTAGCCAGAATATAGTTATCCAGTATTTGAGAATGAGATCAATAAATGACCTGTAATAGACTTTACACACAATTTTGAACCTTTACGAAAGATTTCTCGCTAACAGCCCTCACAGAATCATTAAAGAAAAAAAGTTTATCGCTTACTATATTTTCGTTGTTCCACCACAAATCATCATCATCATCTTCATCGTCATCATGATCGGGAGTAAAAGTACCACAACAGTCATGTAGTTTTTTTATTATTTCTTTACTACTAACAGTATTCCACCAACATTTTGCAGACAGCTCACGTGTACCACTGAAGGTACCAGCAAAATTATATCACTGTAAGACCCGTAGTTTAGCAGATAAGACATAAACAATTGGATGCATGAGAAACTACCGAATCATGCATGACATTTTAGTGTATTACTTCTTCACTGCTATTTGTATTCGCAAAACATTTCGCAGACACTACTCACATATACCACTGGAAATACCTCCGAAATTGTGTCACGTACGACATAAAGTTTAGGCGACATGATGTAATAAACATTGAACTGTGTGAAAAGGAAACAACAGGACGAATTTCGATACACAGATAAAATCTGTACAAGTATGTATGAAATATGTTAAATGTATAGAACATGGGTTGGTTCAAATGCCTCTGAGCACTATGGGACTTAATATCTGAGGTCATCAGTCCCCTAGAACTTAGAACTAGTTAAACCTAACTAACCTGACAACACACACAGCCATGCCCGAGGCAGGATTCGAACCTGCGACCGTAGCGGCTGCACGGTTCCAGACTGTAGCGCCTAGAACCGTCGGCCACTCCGGCCGGCCTATAACATGGGATACGAGCACAATCGGGCAAAGCCATGGGTGAAAAGCTCCTGCTATTCTAGTGGATCGATTTCAATCTAATATCGTAAACATATTATTTGTCTGAAAAGAAATACTATGGCGGTAAGAACCAGCATATTCTTATTGTTGTGGAGGTGTTAACTTGTAGAGAGCTTGTGTGGGGGAGGGGGGTCTGATAACGGAGGAGAAAATGGACAGACAGAGAGGGGGAGAAAGAGATGGACAGAGAGGGGGAAACGGGAAATAGGCAGAAAAAGAGAAAAGTCGAAGATGGATAGAGAAGAGGTGGGAGGGGGAAGGAGGAGATGGACGGAGAAAGGAAAGAGGAAGAGAAGGACAGAGAGGAAGAGATGACCAGCGAGCGGGGTGACGAGGAGACGGGGAGGTGGACAGAGAGATGGAAGTAGAGAATGGATAGAGAGAAGATGAAGCAGGAGATGGGTTGATATTTCTTTGGAATAAACACACACCTGGACAACGCCGGGTATTCAGTTACTTTTATTATGTAGTACATACTCCAGTATCTATTATAACCAATATACTGAAATATGATGTTTGTAATCGAACGGTGGTATTTTTCAAGGTATTAGAAAGTTCTTAATGAGCCGAGTACAGTGATATAGTGCATGTTATTGACGGCTTTAAAACTTTTTGCAAAAGCTGAGAGATAAGGGGGTCGATCCCGTTATGCTGATGCAAGCACCGCCAAGTGAAACTCCCAATCCGGGATCCGTTGTTGTACCAAGCGTTCCGGCTTTTTATTGTTTGTACTAATAAGAATTGTACACTGACCTGCCTATTATCACTCATTGAAATTGAATGTCTTACACCATGAACATCCTCTGATTGGGCACCATAGCTTCGATAAATTTTGAGGGACGCCCAGTGGAATTTTTATCTTGGCCTATGCTACTACACTGACACGTGTTTCCGCCCCAGCGGGACGTGGTGATCAAAATTCCACCATACTTTGGACGCTGAGGATGGTCGAATCGTTGGCACGAGGGACAAGGGAGCATATATTGGAAAGACAGATTAGAGACCATAGGAGACGGAATGTTCATTGCAGTTGACAAAAACATAGTTTCTAGTGAGGTAGAAACGGAGTGTCAGAGTGATGTTGTCTGGCCGCGAAAAACAGCTGTAGGTGAAACCAAATTAATTGACAGATATTTTTACCGGCCACCCGAAAAAAATGGTTCAAATGGCTCTGACCACTATGGGACTCAACATCTGAGGTCATAAGTCCCCTAGAACTTAGAACTACTTAAACCTAACTAACCTAAGGACATCACACACACCCATGCCCGAGACAGGATTCGAACCTGCGACCGTAGCAGTCCCGCGGTTCCGGACTGCAGCGCCAGAACCGCACGGCCACCGCGGCCGGCGGCCACCCGATTCCGCTGTGACAGCTCTAGAGTCATTCAAAGAAAGTCTACGGTCAGCAGCGCGTAAACACGCAGACTATGCAATGCTAGCTGGAGGTGACTTTAACCTACCAAGTAAACGCTGTGATGGCTAAGGATTCATTGCAGGGGATACAAGCAGAGAGTCGTGCGAAATACTATTTAGCACGTTTTCTGAAAACTGACTTGAACAGCGAGCTCTGCAGCCCAAACGCAGTGCAAATATCTTAGACCTTGTAGCTACAAACAGGCCGAATCTTATCGACACCATCAGTATGGAAAGGGTAATCAGCGACCATGATGTCATTACAGCAACTATAGTCACGGAAGACAATAAATCAGTCAAGAAGGCTAGGAGAACGTTTCTGCTAGACAGAGCAGACAAGGAGTTGTTAGCATCTCACTTAGCGAGTTAACGTGTAACACCGAAATTGCAAATAAAATACCTTCTACACCATACAGAATTTTCGCCGTTTCTACGTCTACATCTACATCCATACTCCGCAAGCCACCTCACGGTGTGTGGCGGAGGACACTTTGAATAGCTATCGATAACATGTGCTGTACTTTTATTTCTGAAGTTATAAGCTTTATTACAGAAACTGTTCCATGCGCAGTCGATGTAATAGTGTATTTTTGACTGTACATGACTGATTGTAATTATAATGGAAATTTTGTAAACTGCTGGGTAATAGCCAAGGGAATTTTATTTAATGTATCGATAGCAACGACGAAATGATAGTAGATCTGCCGTTGTTTATCTCTGCGTGTGGGGGGTCTCTGTCGCGTTGCACGCAGGGGGAAGGCAGAGCAGCTTGCGTTATGAAGGAGTGCGGAAGTGTTTGTTGGACGCACCAGCCGGCGCGGTGTACAGGTACGCTCGCGCCAATGTAGAATCGCCTGATTCGTTAATCCGCGAGTACTGAAAGCACGGTAGGAGTGGACAGGCGGAGGAAGCTGTAATTCCAACTGTTGCGTCTCCCATAGTTATCGGTGGCTCTGGAGGCGACTCTGGGTTGTCATCGAACAGCAGCAGCAGCAGCAGCAGCATCAACGGCAGCTCAGCATTGTCGTCGGCTACATTCTTTGCCGACCGCACAGGTACAGCGTCGTAAGTCTGTTAAGTGAAAAATTATAAACTTACGTAGGCATTATCCAGCTAAATAACAAGCTGAAATAGTTGAAACTTGCGCGGCACGTTTATTGTCATTGATCTCATACATTATTACTAAACAGTGTCCCTTTCCATGCAATCACCGAGTGTCGTGAGAATATGAAAACTGACAAACTTTTACTGCCAGTCTTATGTGTTTACTAATGACCACTTTCAGTCTAAATTTTCTTCCTCAGTAACCGTTCATTCTTGTATTGCACAAGGCTACTGAAAGTAACGTAAAATTTCACTGGTAAATCTAATAAGTGAAGATAAAGCACAAATTAAGAGCGCGCCCTTTCATTTATGCTGTATTTAGCTTAGCGAGTGACTTCCGCTGGCTTGGTATGTATTTTATTGTTGTTATTTCAAAAATTAAATCAATTGATCATTTGCTTAAAGTAAATTCAGTTCAATCTTTCAATAATCAAAAGTAAATTGCTTGCCTTTTTCTAAATTTTGCATTGCATTACACTGAGGTTACTGAAAGTTTTTTTACGTAACAAAGCTTAAGTTAAGCCAGTCATTTATTTAACCAGTAACTTCGTTTAATTTTACTTTCAAAATTTAGTATTTCAGAATAAGTAACTGCAAACTCACTGCTTTATTTTTCGTTTATTTTCTCGCGAACTTTTGTGCTGTGGACATTCGTGACAACCTTCCGTTGTCATACCCGTGATCATTTGCTTAAATTTCTTTGACATTACCTTTCTTAAGATTATGGAGATTCATTACCCTAGCGGGCTGGCGACCGTTTCATTTTTCCCCTCTTTAGGTAATCAGTGTTTTATTTGTGTTATCAGTGATTTCAGTATTATATGTTATATGGTACCCTTTTTCCTCTGTGTGAAGTTCGTGAGCGATTGCACTATACTCCACCCAGTTCAAAATATTGTAACGTCCCCTTTAGAACAATTTTTACACGACTGTGCTTATCCTGACACACAATATATTTTGTTAGCGCAACGCAATCTGACTTTCAGAATTCCCTACAAAAGAATGGCCCTGACTAACATTAAACTATACCTTTCACAAATCACTAAATCACTTACCTCACAAAAATCTTCGTTACTCCCACTACTGCAATACAGCAAGCGCCACTACTGCCAGCTAAATAAAAGATTCAAACTATGGAAGGCACTAACTACTGATAGGGATAGTTAGCAAATGAAAGATATTAATAGAGAACAATCAATGTATTTACCTTGATAGTCATAATATATATAGCAGTTCATGACAAATTTCAAAGCTCCGCCATCTCTCTCCCCACATCCACCACTGCTGGCGGCTCACCTCCAACTGCGCAACGCTACGCGCTGTTCACAGCCAGCTGCCTAACACTACAATGGCGAGTATTACAACAATGCAAAGCAGCCACAGACTGCACACAGCACAGCCAGTGATTTCCATACAGAGGTGGCGTTACCAATAAAAAAACCTAAACAGCCTACTTACATAGCCCCCATGCTCCCCACAAAAAATTTTACAAATTGTTTTGGACAGTGGCCAATAATGATTTGATAAAATTTTTTTATAATTACAATAACAAAGATATCAATTGCACACACTTATTGATACAATGTTGGTCAAAAGCTAAACTTTCTCACAGTCCATAAAGACAGTCCTAATCGTTCATCACAGTAAAATAGCAGTGTTTTCCTCAAAGTCTGAGCAGTAAAAGAAAATGCACACGGAAGTAATGGATTTCCATGCAGTCTTGAAGAAGTAGCGTTGTCCTTCCAACGGAAAGACAGTGCTGACTCTCGACATGCAGACAGGTCATGGGCCGCAACAGAGTAAACCCACAGCGGAGTCAGTCGACGTTTTGAAGAGTATTGGTGGGTAGGTCATCACAGAGCAGACCCACTGTAGTCCTGGTAGAGATTACGGTATTGGTGGGCCACCAGAGGTGCAGACCCACTGCAGTCCTTGTAGAAATAATGGCATTGATATTTATGTTTTTCCTGTATTTATATGTTTATCTGATAAGATTTATGTTGTAGAATTTTTCTAATACTAAACTACATTCACTATGATGAGGAATACTGTTATCCTCAAATATAATTGGCATTAATAATATGTTATTTACTTTGTAAAGATGTTTAGACATTATTTATTTTGTTTTGTTTTAATGCTCATGTGTGAAGTTGATGTTTCGCAAGTTATTCTGATCTTTTATGTATGTACTCATGTCATAATTCCTGTAACACTGACGTATATGTTATTTCGATTCTTTTGTAAAGCCTGTATTACAAATGTTCTCTGTATTGTTATGTTCTTTAATGATGTATTTTGTACCTTTGTAATTGTATTCTTATGTTATAAAATTGTAATTGACACCAGGTCATCAAATTAAGTAACTTGTAAGTTCCATTTCACTGCATACGTTTCTGTTGGTCATAGTATATGGACAATATGTGAGAAGTAGGGACTGTTAGTGTTTGCACGTGTGTTAATAATTCAGCAAGGGACTGGATAACAGCATTGCTGGTTCTGAGGACACTTCCAAAAACTTTGTGAGTGCACAAGTGGTGGTTATGGACTTGCTACATTATCCGCAAGACTTTTCGATGGTGATTGTGCACCTGCACAGTCGCAACATATGGCTGCTGGCCTTCTCTACAAGCACTACATTGGGTCTGCATCTTTGATGACCCACCATTACCATTATCTCTACAAGGACTGCAGTGGGTCTGCATCTTTGATGGCCCACCATTACCATTATTTCTACAAGGACTGCAGTGGGTCTGCACCTCTGGTGGCCCACCAATATCACAATCTCTACCAGGACTGCAGTGGGTCTGCGCCTCTGGTGGCCCACCAATACCGTAATCTCTACCAGGACTACAGTGGGTCTACTCTGTGATGACCTACCCACCAATACTCTTCAAAACGTCGACTGACTCTGCTGTGGGTTTACTCTGTTGTGGCCCATTACCTGTCTGCATGTCGAGTCAGCACTGTCTTTCCGTTGGAAGGACATCACTACTACTTCAATACTGCATGGAAATCCACTACGTCTGTGTGCATTGTCTTTTACTGCTCAGTCTTTGAGAAAAACACTGCAATTCAACAATCAGGACTGTCTTTATGGACTGTGAGAAAATTTTAGCTTTTGACCAACATTGCATCAATAAGTGTGTGCATTTGATTTCTTTGTTATTGTAATTGTGAAAAAAATTTTTAACAAATATGTATTGGCCAGTGCCCAAAAAAAATTTGTAAAATTTTTTTTGGGTAGCATGGGGGCTATGTAAGTAGGCTGTTTAGGTTTTTTTATTGGTAACGCCACCTCTGTATGGAAATCACTGGCTGTGCTGTGTGCAGTCTGTGGCTGCTTTGCATTGTTGTAATACTCGCCATTGTAGTGTTAGGCAGCTGGCTGTGAACAGCGCGTAGCGTTGCGCAGTTGGAGGTGAGCCGCCAGCAGTGGTGGATGTGGGGAGAGAGATGGCGGAGCTTTGAAATTTGTCATGAACTGCTATATATATTATGACTATCAAGGTAAATACATTGATTGTTCTCTATTAATATCTTTCATTTGCTAACTATCCCTATCAGTAGTTAGTGCCTTCCATAGTTTGAATCTTTTATTTAGCTGGCAGTAGTGGCGCTTGCTGTATTGCAGTAGTGGGAGTAACGAAGATTTTTGTGAGGTAAGTGATTTAGTGATTTGTGAAAGGTATAGTTTAATGTTAGTCAGGGCCATTCTTTTGTAGGGAATTCTGAAAGTCAGATTGCGTTGCGCTAACAAAATATATTGTGTGTCAGGATAAGCACAGTCGTGTAAAAATTGTTCTAAAGGGGACGTTACAATATCAATAGTATTTAGCTTAAGTTAAGAACAGGTTCTTCCTTCAGCAGAATGTGTTGTACATTTTCCTCCAACTAACCGGAGTTATTTTCCTTCAGTAACGATGGCCTTACTCACTGTAAACTTTCATTAAGCATATGCGATCACTGTCGGTTATATAGCAATCCAGTAAGCCGATTAGGAAGCGGGAGGATACAAACTGATGTCACTTAGTTCCAGTAAGATGGACATATATGGATTATGGCCAAAGTTCAAATCGACTGTAAATTATGGTCTGGAGAGCTACTTGCCTAGTAAGCGGGTCAAAGAAGAAGAAGACCCACCATGGTTTAATAACGAAATTCGGCAGATGCTAAGGAAGCAGACGCTGTTGCACGCTCAGTTCAAAAGAGAATGCACAATCGACGGCCAGCAAAGGTTCCAGTAAGATGGACATATATGTATTATGGCCAAAGTTCAAGTCGACTGTAAATTATGGTCTGGAGAGCTACTTGCCTAGTAAGTGGGTCAAAGAAGAAGAAGACCCACCATGGTTTAATAACGAAATTCGGCAGATGCTAAGGAAGCAGACGCTGTTGCACGCTCAGTTCAAAAGAGAATGCACAATCGACGGCCAGCAAAGGTTCCAGTAAGATGGACATATATGGATTATGGCCAAAGTTCAAGTAGACTGTAAGTTATGGTCTGGAGAGCTACGTGCCTAGTAAGCGGATCAAGGATGGAAAAGACCCACCATGGTGTAGTAACGAAATTCGGTAGATGCTAAGGAAGTCGATGCTGTTTCACTCTCAGTTCAAAAGAGAATGTACAAACGACGGCCAGCAAAGGTAAGGAGATATTCCTGTGTCTGTGTTAAGATCTATGCTCGAAACACACAACAACTACCACTGTCATATCTTACCAAAAGATGTGCAGAGAACCCGAGAAAATTCTAGTGCTATGTAAAATCGCTTAGAGGGTCTAAACCCCCATTCAGTCCCTTGTTGACCACTCTGATGTGGCAGTTGTAGATAGCAAAACGCAAGACGAAGTTTTAAATTTCAAGTTCAACGCGCTGTTCACACAGGTGAAACGTGCAGTCATACCTTAATTTGGCCATAGGAAAGACTTCCGTATGGACGGCATAGTAATAAGCATACCTGGCGTAGAGAAACGACTGAAAGATTTTAAACTAAATAAACCACCAGGTCCGGATGGAATCCCAGTTTGATTTTACAAAGAGTATTCTACGGCGTTCGTCTCTTACCCAACTTGCATTTATCATGACTCTCTCGACCAGTACAAAATACCAAGCTACTGTAAAAAACCGCAGATGACTCCTGTGTGTAAGATGCGTAAAAATAACGAACTCGCAAAATTACAGACCAATATATTTAACACTGATTTACTGCAGGATTCTTGAACATATTCTAAATTCAAATATACTAAATTTCTTGAGAACGAGTAGCTTATGCCACGAATCAGCATGGTTTTAGATAGCGTCGCTCGTGCTAAACTCAGCTGGCCCTTTCTCACATGATGTGTTGCGATCTGTGGATGAAGGGCAACAGGCAGATTCTGTATTTCTGCATTTCCGGAAAGTATTTCAGACTGTGCCTCACTGCAGGTTGTTAAAGAATGTACGAGAATGTGGAATAAATTTACAGATATTTAAGTAGTTTGAAGATTTCTTAAGTAATAAAACCTAGTATTATGTCTCCAACGGCGAGCGTTCATCAGAGACAAGAATATCGTCATGAATCTCCCAGGGAAGAGTGATACGACATACATAAATATTGTGGCAGACAGGGCGGGCAGCACTGCGGTGTACGGAAATATGTCGAATTTGGGTACAATAGCAGAATAACTGTACCCGTGTTATATGGATAGCGTCTTTGATTAATAATCAGATAGTCTTCAGCCCGGGTTCAAAATTCCGCCACCGCTTAAATGTTGATTAATAATCAGCAACGGCGGCCGAAGAATTACGGCATCAAACGTCACCCTCATTGTACCAACGGTCTTGTCAAAGAGAGTGCAGGAGCGGTTAGAGGTTCAGGGTACTTTCTTGCCCTTGGGGTGGAAAACGGTCCCTAAATACGGAAGAATCAGCAATGATCAATGGCACGTGGATGCAGGAAGCTGTAGGAACAACTGCATTAATGGCTCGCAACGTATATCCACAGAACATGTGGCCTGTAATTGGAAAAAGTGTCGATCTCTCCATTTGGCAGAAGATTCCAGAATAGTCCCCTATTCTGTTCTCCGGAAGAGGACTGCCAAGGGGAAGGAGACCACAAGAAAAAGATTGAATTACGAACGAGAGGATAACGTTCTACAAGTCGGGGCGTGGAAAGTCAGAAGCTTGATAGGGAAGCTAGAAACTGTGGAAAGGGATATGCTAATTCTCAATCTAGATTTGATGGGCGTCAGTCGAGTGAAGTGGAAAGAACAGAAGGATTTCTGTACAGACGAGTATAGTCCTATACACAGGATATACATGGAAAAGGCCGGGAGATACGGGAAGATTTCAGTTAGATTACACAATGTCCAGACAGAGATTCCGAAATCAGATACTGGATTGTAAGGCGTACCCAGGAGCAGATATAGACTCTGATCACAATGTAGTAGTGTTGAAGAGTAGACTGAAGTTTAAGAGATTAGTCAGGAAAAATCAATACACAAAGAAGTGAGATACGGAAGTACTAAGCCATAAAGAGATACGCTCGAAGTTCTCTAAGGCTATAGATACAGCAGTAAGGAATAGCTCAGTACAAAGTATAGTTGAAAAGGAATGGACACATCTAAAAAAGGGAATCACAGAAGTTGAAAATAAAAACATAGGTACAAAGATGAAACCATGGTAACAGAAGAAGTACTTCAGTTGATCGTTGAAAGGAGGGAGTACAAAAATGTTAAGGAAATTCAAGAATACAGAAATACAAGTCGATGAGGAATGAAATAAATACGAAGTGCCGGGAAGCTAAAACGAAATGACGCAATGAAAAATGTGAAGAAATCTAAAAAGATATGATTGCAAGAATGACTCTCTCAGCATATAGGAAATTCAGAAAAATCTTGGGTAAAATCAAAAGCAAGGGTGGTAACATTAAGAGTGCAACATGAATTCCATTGTTAAATGCACAAGAGTGAGCGAATAGGTGGAAAGAGTACATTGATGGCCCCATATGAGGAGGAAGGTTCGTCTGATGTGATACAAGAAGAGACAGGAGTCGATTTAGAGGCGAAAGATTATCCAGTATTAAAATCAGAATTATAATTTAATAGAGCTTTGGAGGACTTAAGATCAAATAAGGCAGAACGGATAGATAAAATTCCATCAGAGGGGGAAAGGGACAACAAAACGACTCTTAACGTTGGTATCTGACTTTCGGAAAATACCAACCACACAAATCCGAAGACTGCAAGAGCTGACAAGTGCGAGAACTATCGCACATTCAGCTAAATAGCTCATGCGTCCTAGTTGCTGACAAGAATAATATACAGAAGAATGGAAAAGGAAACTGAGGATATGTTGGATGACGATTGGCATCATCAAAACTAAAGGCACCAGAGAGACAATTCTGACTTTCTGTTGATAATGGAAGCAAGGCTAAAGAAAAATCAGGATACGCTCATAGCATTTGTCGACCTGGAAAAAGCATTCAGCAGTGTAAACAGGTGCAAGATGTTCGAAATTCTGAGAGGAATAAATGTAAGCTGTAGGGAGAGACGAGTAATACACAATATGTACTAGAACCAAGTGCGAATAGTAGTAGTGGACTACTAAGAACGACCTGCTTGGATTATCAATTGTGTAAGACAGGGATGCATTTTTTCTCCAATACTATTCAGCTTCTACATCGAAGCATCGACGTTCGAAATAAAGGACTAGTTAGTTACATGACGGATTCAATGAAACGGACTGTCTATTGAGCACAGATTACAGATTAAGAGTAAAGCGAAGAAACACTAAATGAGTAGCAGAAAACAGATTAGTGAGAAATTGAACATCGAAATTGAGGACCACGAAGTGCAGGAAGAGAATGGAATTCTGCTACCTAAGAAACTACGCAAATAACGTATGACGGACAAACCAACTGTTCAGTCTGTACATCGAAGAAGCAATTATGGACATTAAAGATAGATTCAGGAGTGGAATTGAAATTCAAGGTAAAAGGATGTCAATGATACGGTTCTCTGATGACATTGCTAGCCCGAGGGAAAGTGGACAAGAATTACATGATCTGCTCAATGGAATGGCCTAATACATACAGAATATGGACTGAGAATAAATCGCAGAAAAATGAAATTTATGAGATGTGACAGAATTGAGAACAGCGAGAAACTTAACGTCATGATTGATGGTCACGAAGAAGATGAAGTTAAGGAATTATGCTATCTAGGCAGCAAAGTAACCAATGACGGACGGAGCAAGGACGTCAAAAAACGACTATCAGTGGCAAAAAAGAGCATTCCTGCCCAAGAGATGTCTACTAGTATCAAACATAGGCCTTGCTTTGAGGAAGAAATTTCTGAGAATGTACGTTTGGATCCCAACATTGCATGGTAGTGAAACATGGACTGTGGGGAAACCGACAGAAGAGAATCGAAGAATTTGAGAATTAGTGCTACAGACGAATATTGAAAATTATGTGGACTGATAAGATATCGGTAAAATCTTGGATGAAACGGTAGATAGGCATCCGATCCAGTTGGTTCGGCTGGGATGCCCATCTGCTGTTCCATCCAAGATTTTACCGAGGAGTGACATATTTTTAAGCACACTTATTCCTTGGAATTCGTGACAAATGAAGTATTAGTTTTGTATGATGTGAAGATATACCTCCAGGATATGGAAACGGTCAAACACAATAAATGGCTTATTTGGACTTTCACTCAGTCTCAATGTAGACTATTTTCCTATCTCCTACTTTAAATTGTTTGTTCGTCCTTCACATTACGTACTTTTCATTTTAGTTATGTTTTCTTGCCTATCAGTTTGTTTATCAGTTTGTACAGATTGCACCTGATGACACAGCTAAAATGCTGCGAAACCAGTCGTGTCTTTAAAAAAAGACATACAGCCAAAGCCTCCTTATGTCTTCTAAATGAAACATTAGACGGATTGTTTCTGTCATACATATATTATTTTTCATTAATGTGTTAGTAAAGATCAGTGTCCTGTTCTGTTTTCTCCGTTGATGGAGGTTTTCACATAAAACAGGAAAGTTGTACATGTGGGTTTCCAGCTTACGTCTACGGAATCTGAATTGGCAATAGGTACAGAAGGGTCTCGAAGTTAGAAAGAGGAGAAGAGGAGATGGATGGCGCGGGGGAGGAAATGGACGTAGACAAGGAAAAGGAGGAGACGGACAGAGAAAGGGGAGAGAGGGGCGAGGATTTGACGATAAAGAGAGGGGAAGAAGAAGATGGGCAGCAAGACGGGGGCCTCTAAATCAACTTCCCATAGATATGAACAATTTCGAAAGATTGCTGCATTCGCTAGTAGCGCTATAAAGAGGCAAACGGTCATGCTGCGCAGTCGTGCGCAGAGTTGCCTGTAAAGTATCATGCATGAGTGGAGGTCAGCTCTTTAATCTCCTCTAGAACACGGAACCTCACTCAGTGACTATTGTTGCAAAACACGGTAAGCATTTGTGATGGCTGCAATGAAGTCAGTAACTCTTGGAAAGCTGATGCAAGTACTTGTCTGTTATCGTATTTTTACGATGACCCTCTCACATTGTGAAATTGGTAATATCGTATACTGCTGTAAAATGAATTTGTCAGAGATCTTATAACAATTGTTGCTGTACTGTGGTACTGTTATCAAATCTTTTATATGACCTAGAACGTAATCGTAGCTTTTCACAAAGGTTTCTCATAGAAACTGGACAGTGTAATAGGGGCTAAAGGGATTCAGAGGTGGATGGTTCTGCATTTGTTAATTGTCAGTCCTATACTTTACACTGATGAATGCAACGCGATAAAACATACGATGTGGAAGCTTCAGAACAGGCCGTAGTCTCTGCTTTGTAATGATGGTCATAATTTAAGACAGTTTAGTGTATGAGTGTGGCCAACTCCATTTCACGGCAAATGATACTGACTTTATTAAAAGACAATCTTTCACGATGAATATCACTGACGTAGTCGTCTCGGGCTTTCATTCAAATAACAGCGTAGCCTTGGAACAACGTTTCGACACGTTCTCCACTTCTTAACTTCAGGCAAAGTGCCAGGTTCCTGCAGCACATGACTGAATCGCCGCTGCTCCCTCGGGAGATGATGAGTACGGACCAGAATCTGAAACTGATCACTTCTTACAGAAAGCACTACGCCCGAAGATGGCGAGCACAAAACTTGTCGAAGCGTCGCTCCACCTTGGGCTTGGTACTCAGTTGACAACCTCATCAACAACGTCTACCCTTCGAAGAATTCCGTGATGTACACCACAACATCTCCGAGACATTGACGAACAAGCTTAATTGACCGGATAAAAAGTAACAATAAGCATGACCTTTAGTACGACATCTGGAACAGACCCATGAAGCGAACGCACAAACGTACGAGGTCATTTAAGTAAGCTTCCTAGTCAAGAGCTGTCTACTTCTCTCAAAGATAGAAGTAAGAAGTTTCTGTGAATACACGTTTGGAGAACAGCATTGAATGTTAATTAAACATGGAGGGTGTTAAATCCGGAGCAGGAGAGAATCTAAGAATTGTTGGGTTGAAGTACTGCAGGCGAATTTTGAAAATTATATGGACTGATAGGGTAAGGAACGAGAAGTTTCTCCGCAGGATCAGCGAGGAAAGGAATATATAGAAAATACCGACGAGAAGAAAGGACAGGATGGTAGACCATCTGTTAAGGCATCAGGGAATAACTTCCATGCGAATAGAGGGAGCTGTAGAAAGTAAAAACTGTACTGTAGAGGAAATGAGAAATTGAAATACATCCAGCAAATAATTGAGGACGTTGGTCGCGATTGCTACTGTGTGATGAAAATCGTTGTGAACGGTATCAGCTGTAGACCGTTGATAACGTACTGAATTGTGATGAACATGTTAATGAATCATGATCTTGGATTTTTTCCCCATATGATACAATGTGTTATTCTTTACACGGAATAAATATTTAGTCTTTGTCTTTCTGCATTGCCTCTGGTTATTCTGCGTGGACATTTTTCGAACGTAACAACATACTCGTATGCTCATGCTTCATTTAGTCAAATTAATTGGAGACATCATGCAGGCATTCCTGTCCATCATTAACTTCGCTGTTCAAGATGGCATACCTGATACTGTCAATCACAGACTTTCGAAGACAGGCACGATGCAGAAAATCTTTCAAAAAGCTATGAATATGGAATCGGTTCCAGAGTTTATCAGATGTATTACATGTTAAACAAGAGCCATATTTTAGGCGGATCATGCTGTCCAAATTTTTGGTCTGACGTTTGCTCTCACGAAACACCATTATATTCACGCTCAGAATACTTCCTGAGATCCTGCAACAGATAATCATTACGACTTCTGTTCCGTCAGCTGCGTTAAGACTTCAACAGGAATACAACCTACCGTGATTGATCTAATTAGAACAAACCTCATAACTCTTGTAGCATTTAGTTTGTACAGTACACGATAATACTTCCGCTCATTTAAGAGGTCTACATCTGGTTAGGTTTTATAGCAATGACGTATGAAATAAGGCGTACCGAATCTGTCACTGAAAGACGATAGATTTTGTATGATGGAGACATAATGAATATTTGTATTAAATGCCAGAATCTTTTATCAGACGTTATATTCCCAAATATTAGCTCACTAGCTCTTTTTTTTTATCGCTTCGATATTATCACTTAGAATTACATGAGCAATTTTGTAAACAGAACAAATATTTGTCCCACATTGCGAGTTTGTGTAATAGTACTGGATTATATGAAATTAAACACAAATTTTGTTGTATAGAGGGTAGCGACGCATAAATTCACTTTTATAGAAGTTTTACTGCACTCGTGTCCGAAATTGTCGATGATTTCATTTGGAATTGCACTTTTCTTGTGATGAATGTTTCCAATTTGAAATCGAACGCTTTAATTAGACTAGTTTCAAAAAAGTTGAGTAATTTCGCTAATGAGACATCATTTGGTATTTATTCCGCCATGTGACGATTATCGCGTGGAGAGAAGCCAGGCATAACAGTACTAATGAATCCGTAATTAATGCATGAACCTTTTTTACAGATCGTTTGGTATAAAGCGTCTATACCGGCAGCTGCGATTGATACTGATTTTTGTTGATATTCCTATACAACACCGTAAATCCTAATTCTGATTTCAGCTGCTTAATGTAATTTACTGATTTACGAATTTTTCATCATAAATTAAAAGCAAGCAAATGACTAAAAAATTGAAGTCCACGCTTTGAATGTTGCAAATGCATCGAATAACGCTACAGGCAATAATAAGAACGGTTATTAAGAAGTACGATGAAATGTTCCTTCGGACATGCACACATCTCCGAAATACGATGCGTGTTTTTTAAGTAAGTACCGTTTGGAAATTAAAAAAAGACGTGCTAAGATATCTCAATAATTTTATTTTTGCCCGCATCTCGTGGTCGTGCGGTAGCGTTCTCGCTTCCCACGCCCGGGTTCCCGGGTTCGATTCCCGGCGGGGTCAGGGATTTTCTCTGCCTCGTGATGGCTGGGTGTTGTGTGCTGTCCTTAGGTTAGTTAGGTTTAAGTAGTTCTAAGTTCTAGGGGACTTATGACCACAGCAGTTGAGTCCCATAGTGCTCAGAGCCATTTGAACCATTTTTGAATTTTATTTTTACATGAAAGCCTGTACCTTAATCTACGCAGTGACGCCATTACAGTCTGATTCTTCCTTGTTTACGTTGTGTACTGAGTGTTTAAGATGCCTCCGATAATCGTGAGTCCCTCCGATTGTGAAGTACGGGCTGATGAGATTTATTAGTGCTAAAGGCCTAAAAGCGATCGATATTCATCGTGAGATCTGTGCAGTTTACGGAGAAAACATTATGAGTGATGGAATGGTAAGAAAGTGGGTGAGTGCATTTAAAGATGGCCGCACAAATGTGCATGATGAACAACAGAGTGGGCATCCTTCAGTCGTTAATGAAAGTTTGGTGCAGGAAATGGACAATAAGGGGAGAGAAAACAGACGCTTTACGATTTACTCCTTACGGGATGACTTTCCTAATGTTTCTCGTAGTGTTTTGTATGGGATTGTGACCGAGCACTTGAATTACCGAAAATTGTGCGCATATTGGGTACCGAAAATATTGACGGATGTGCACAAAACCAAACGTTTAGACAGTGCATTGACTTTCCTTGAGCGGTACCACAAAGACGGTGATGATATCTTAAGCCAAATTGTTACGGGCGATGAAACATGGGTGGCCTACGTCACACCAGAATGCAAGCAACTGTCCATGGAAGTTGAGCATTGGCATCGTTTTGCTGCAAGACAATGCCCGTCCGCATGTGGCGAATCAGACCAAAGATCTCTTCACATCTTTTCGATGGGAAACTGTAGATCATCCTCCGTACATCCCCGATCTTGCGCCCAGTGACTACCATTTGTTCCTGCACTTGAAGAAACACCTGGGCGGTCAGCGTCTTCAAGACGATGACAAAGTCAAAATAGTGATGATGCAGTGGTTAACAAATCAGGCGGCAGACTTCCGTGAGGAGAGTATTCAAAAATTGTTACAACGTTACGACAAGTGCCTCAATATTGACAGAAATTATGTAGAAAAGTAGATTAAGGTACAGGCTCTCATGTAAAAATAAAATTATTGAGATACCTTAGTACGTCTTTTTTAATTTCAAAACGGTAATTACTTAAAAAACACGCCTCTTAATATTGCATCGTACCTCTTAATAAAATAAGTACTGCCAATACCAGGCTGTCTACTCTCAAAAAATGAGTTCTTCCTGGACTAGAATACACGAGTACATAAAGTATAAGGGCAGGTAGTGACTCATCGAGGATGACATGTGGATGTTTGGGTCTGGTCGCAATTCGAGCTCGGATAACCGAAGCGGTTAAGTGGGAAACACGGGTTCGAGTCGCGGTCTGGCACAAATTGTCACTGTCATTCCAATACAGAGCCGAAGATGTTTCACATTCACAGCTGCAAAATACATTTCCAGTAATTCGTGGACATTCCAACCATGGGAATCGTCTCCTCATGAATGACTCCAGTGTGTCACATACGCCACATTCTGTATTTAATCAGTGAATCAGTCAACATTCCTCTAAAAAGTATTAAGAAATGTAAATCGCCGTGCTTATCACACTGAGAAGTGTGGCAAGTTCACTTGTTTTAACATTATACTAAATTAATTATAAAAACTACATGACTAACACTATGCAGTATGTGACAGCTACTAAAGCGTCATTATCTCAGTTCCTAACGTTATGAGCACGTTCCACAGAAAAAATCACACAATCCTTTTCATTAATTACTACAGACAGTTGTAGCTTGGGATTGCATCAAGAACGTGACAGGCTATGCAGTGCTGAAATGTGTTCATGATTGGCTTTTATAATCTTCAGCAGACGATAAAGTTAGTCCAGAATAATCCCACCTTGAGAGCTCCGGCTACCGACAGGCTTAAATCTGTTTACAAACCTTTTAATATCTACAGATTTGGACAAGATTGCAGATGTGGCTCAGACAACAGCCAACGTAATGCGGATGTGGATATCTTTTGCCTTGGTCTCGCATAGTCACCACAAACAATGAATTGCGGCATTACGTATGACAGGAAAAAATTACAGGAGTAAATGTACTAAATTAAAAGAACAGGTTGTGAGAAAGGAGGCAAAAATAGTTAATAATCCTTCATGAATAGGATACGGGACTTGATGAGGCTAAGCCAGCCAGGGAAACCGGTTGTGGAATTTGACAGTAAGAGGTAATGGAAAAGGGAATTGCACTGTGCACAGTACAGGGAGTTAGATGTAGCATGTATACGAAAAAGGAAAAACGAGAGAGAAGGAAAAAAGAGAGTAGAAGGGATGAGAGAAATAGTAAGCAGTAGCAGAGGTTCTGTATTCTTAAATCAACGTTAGCACCGGGAAGATAGCTTACCAAAACCCTAGCAGCGAGTGTCCCCTTAAGGTTCTGACGGGGTCCGTTCCCGATCCTGAGCTACGCCACGGAGATTTCGCCAGCTGTCCCTCTTCCTCGGCGACTGCGTATCGATTCTCAGTGGGAGCACGGAACGCACGTGTTGCCGCCGCCCTCGGTAATTGCGGTGTCCACTAGCGGCGGCCTATCAGATGCTGGCACACCACTGTCCGCAGGCGATCGCCGGGACACACTCCGTTAATGACTGCACTACTGCTCCGCAGACACGCTCAGCTCCAACCGCACACCCACGCAGATTTACTTTAATAGCTGACGCGGATTGTTATTAACGACAACAGAAAAAAAATTAGCTGTATGTAATTTACGACACATGACAAAAGATAAAAAATATAAACAATACTAGTTTTCTTTCTACTGTTATGAAATTATGTTTTTATCTTATTAATTTTCAGATGAAAAGAGATAAGGGCTCTTTCCCCACTCCGGTACCTCTAGGACGGTCTGAGGTCTACTCAGCCTCTGTGTAATGAGTACCGGTGTTCTTGCCCTCCAAGTGCCGCAGAAAAGAAAGGATGCAGTCTGTGTCAAGTCAGACCACAGCCTCGTCACTGGCTTGTACCGATGACTTACATATTTCTATACTACTGTATAAAAAAAGTCGTTGTTTAAGGCTGGTATCAGAAATCCCGAAAAGTACTTGACCGATTGACTTGAAATGTTGACTCAAACTCTAACGAACATTATAACAGAAATAGGCTAAATATTCTTTTAAACATACATAACCTAATGTAATATCATCATTTTCCTGAGTCTCTGTCTTCTTTAGTCGCGGGGTCGGCCTTGTTATTATGGATTTGGCAATGTTAGTGTCTGAGGGTGGCCAGCTGCCCTTCCTGTCGCCACCCCGTACCCCCTCCCCCCTCCCAGTACGGAATTAGTGTCTGGTGTAAGCTGTGAAACGTTTTTCAAATGTCTGCGAGGCGTGAAACTGAGGCAGGACGTGGAGACCAGCCCAGCATTCACCTAGTGGGATGTGGAAAACCGGACAAAGGCCACATCCATGCTGGCTGGCAGACAGGCCCTTCATCGTTAATCCGCCGGGCGAATTCGACCCAGGGCCGGAGCGCCTACCTGAGTTCAGGAAGCAGCGCATTAGCGCTCTTTGCTAACCTGGCGGGTTTCATGTCTTAATGTAATATAATATGTTACTAAAAAGTTCTTGATCAATTTGTTTCAAGTTTTTAAACAGCATTCCGCAGAACATATGGACATACAGAAGCTATATCTATCGTATGACATTTAAATACATATGCACTCTATAAAGGGGAAACGTAGCTACCAGAAACCTCGAAAAGTACTTGATCATGTTACTTAACATTTTTACACTATACTCTAATGAACATTCGGGCATTAACAAGAATGTACAATTTTTCTGTTAAACCAATTGCAGAAAGAAAGTATTGCACCGTGTTGTGATAACTTGCGGCTGTCGATAATCAGTCAGTTAGAACTATGATAGGAAACCACGTGAACCATTAGACAAATAGTTTCTAATATTTCTGTTATTTTCCCTTCCACATATATTCAAACAAAAATTGTATGCACAGCACTGTGCCGTTTTGTTATATTCCAAACTCGTTCGGTTTTACAGAAAACACGAAAGTTGGGTTTATCGCTTATATCTGAATCGCCGAAACTTCGTAATTCTACCGATTCACAGATTAAAACAATGCGAAATATTGCCATTGAAGTCATTGTTCTCACAGACCCAGGCAGTTGGAAAGCTGTCTCTCATACCCCGAGTGTACAATGACCCCAACCGATTTACCCATTCATTTTAAGACACTTCAATTCCCAATCAAGGTTACGTTTGCAGGAACAATAAACAAGTAAACAAGGCTTGCGGTCAGAGTGAGGGGTAAGAGGACAGAGAGTGAAAGGGGGGGGGGGGTTAGGGGGCAGGAAATTGATAAAACAGGGTAGTGGAGAAGACGGACAGAGAGAAATGTGGAATTGAGGTTAGGATGTATATCCAGTTCCCACACATATCTAACAATGGCAAAGCATTGTAGCGTTCGTTAGTATATGTCTACGTCGGACGACTTCAGTGGTTTAGCGGTAACAAACTATCTGTCGCTGTGAACCAGTTTATCTATTAAATCTATTAGTCAAAACCGTATAGAAATACCTACAGTAGTTCCTGAGATAAGCACTCACATACAGAAAGGGTCTCCATGACATGTATATACACACTAGATTGCTATATTCGGAAGTTCCTTTTATCTGAATGTGTATAGAATGTTTACGGTACTTTCACTTTTGCTGGTAATGTTTTACACTACATGATAGCTACAAAATGGATATTGATACATTTACCCAATCACCCAAATTGTAATTACCAGGGAACCCTAATTAACATAATGACGAGAGCTGCCCTAAATCTAATATGGTTTGAATTTCTTTATTTCTAGGTAGACAGTGATATTGGTTACGGCTGTAGTCCGGAATCTCTGAGCGACATAGAAACTAATTTATAAAGTGAAAAATCTTAAGATAGTATAAAAAAATTGACGGTGTTGTGGTGGTTGCAGATTTTAAATCAGGGACCGGTCAAGATGCAGCTGGGAAATGACTCCTGGCACTAATAAACATATTATCCAGAAAACAACTCAGGTTTCACGTCTCTTGGCCTTACATGCTGCTCGGCGCCACAGCCTTAGGCTTATGTTAGAACAAAAAAGAATAATTCAAAACCCAAGATCGCTTAAATACTGTTTACTGGATAACCGGTTTCAACATACTAAAGGTGCCATCGTCGGATCTGAATGTAGCTTAACATTTATAAACCATTAGGATATAACGATACATGAGGCAGACCAGCTGATATAAAATCATTGTCCCTTAAATAAAAAAAATCTGCTCTCATGGTCGTTCTTTTCCATGAGATATGTAAAACCGAAGTCACATATGTGATGGAAAAAATAACCATGAGAGCAGTTGTTTTTTATTTTAGTGGCAATAATTTTATACCCACTGGTCTGCCTCATGTATCGTTATATCCAAATGGTTTATAAATGTTAAGCTACATTCAGATCCGTTGATGGCACCTTTAGTATGTTGAAAACGGATATCTTGGCTTTTGAATTATTTCTACAACAGAATGATCGCTCCACTACACTCTGTGTTCACTGAACAAAAAAGAATGCCGGGTGCTACTCCTGAGAGGACACCACCATCTTTCTACATTGCTTGTAACGTCTCTTACCTACTAAGTATAATGATTTTGATCAGTGCCTGTGTAGTATTATCATAGCCTAAATCTTGCTATGACACAGCTTAGAGCTCTCCAGTGGCACATGATTATTAGTTACACAAAAACTCAAATTCGACGTACGTGTACCCGAAGCTTGGAATCTAACGCACAGTGTGGAGGTAAATAATTGTACGCTAGCATCTCTTCTCTTGTTTACCAAATGCTGGTGATGAAAATAACGTCCATGATCGGAATTCGAACCAACACGAATGCCATCGCAATAGGGATTGTTTGATTGCACCAGTCGCTCAAACATTTAAAGAGGTAAAATATCTGTGAGTGCGCATCTGAGACTTTTTAGAGGGGTATTAACACATAAAATTACTGGAAAAGGATTAATTGAAATAATGCTTAAGAAAGTGTGTAGAAACCTCATACCATAGATTCTCGAGAACTGTTGGGCAGTGCGAGACCATAATTATAAACAGGTAGGAGTCATAGAAGCGGCAGCTTTACGGATCTGTTTAGTTGAAGAGCATGACGACGAGACTCACAGTCGAAATACTGAGATCGCACGATCCAAGAAGCGCAAAAAGATTGTTTCTGCCATATATATGTCATAAGTAAGTCATGAATTTGAGCATATGTAAATGACGACGGAGAATGATGTACCTACTCTGCGCCACGCACCGAAGATAGCTTGCAGAACAGGAGTGAAAGTAGAATGTACATTTCTATTTTGTAAAATATAAGGAAACTATTCAGAGCATGAAGCATGAGCTCACTAGAGCAAACACTAGACATACATTTAAATGGTCGTTTTCGTTTGCTGAGTGCCGTTGAGAACGTAGCAGGCAGTCGTATTACTTTTCACCGCTATCACGGCCGTGAAGACGTGTGTATGTGACAGTTTGTTGTTTGGAATCAGGGCCGTGAGATGTGTTGACATGGAGACTTCAGAAAATGCCCACCGAGACAGGCCCATTACTACACCGCCAATAGGTACCCTATTTGTTGGTGTCTCAGTGCAGATAGTGCAACATGTCTACAGGGAATGATGTACCACTGTAACTCTCAGAGCCATGTGGCAACACCTACGAACATTGGTAGTACAAGTTCCGGAGAAGAGTGTCACTTCTTGTCACCAGGAATGCATTTGAAACCCGACAAGACATGCAGTTCTCTTTGAATGTAGCAATATGCAATGAGGTGACCAAAATCATGGGATACTTCCTAATGCCATGTCGGACCTATTTTTGCCCGTTGTAGTGGCGCAACCAGGCCTGGCGTGGACTCAGTAGGTCGTTGGACGTCTCTTGCAGATATATTGAGCCATGCTGATTCTGTAGTCGCCCATAACTGCGAAAGTGTTGGCGACACAGGATTTTGTGCACAAGGCGATCTATCGATTAGGTCCCCTAAATGTTCGATGTGGGTCATGTCTGACGATCTGGGTGGTCAAATTACTCGCTGCAATTATCCTGAATGTTTCCAGAATGAGATTTTCACTCTGCAGCGGAGTATGCGCTGATATGAAACTTCCTGGCAGATTAAAACTGTGTGCCGGACCGAGACTCGAACTCGGGACCTTTGCCCGCGAAAGGCAAAGGTCCCGAGTTCGAGTCTCGGTCCGGCACACAGTTTTAATCTGCCAGGAAGTTTCATCCTGTATTTTCTTCGAACCAATCACGAAAAATTGTGGTCCGGTAACATGACGCATTGTCATCTTAAAACATTCCATCGTTGTTTCGGAACATGATGTCCATGAATGGCTGCAAATCCTCTCCAAGTAGGCTAACATAACTTGGACCCAGTCATTTCATATAAACATAGCCCACACCACACCATATGGAGCCATCACCAGCTTGCACAGTGCCTTGTTGACACCTGATCCATGGTTTTGGCCACACCAGCCCATGGTTTTCCAGTCGTGTAGTGTTCAACCGATATGGTTACGAGCCCAGTAGGGGCGATGCAGGCGTTGTCGTGCTGTTAACAAAAGCACTCGCGTCCGTCATTTGCTGCCATACTCCATCAACTTTGCCGTCCTGTCCTTACGGATATATTCGTCACACATCCCACATTGATTTCTACGTGGTTATTTCACACAGTGTTACGTTTCTGTTCGCACTGACAACTCGTCATTAATGCTGCTACTCTCGGTCGTTAAGTGGACGCCGTCGGCCACTGTCTTGTCCGTGGTCAGAGATAATGAGTGAAATTTGGTATTCTCACTACACTCTTGACACTGTGGATTTCGTGTTATTGAATTCACTAACGATTTCCTAAATGGAAAACCACTTGCGTCATGCACCGACTACAAATGAATCTCCGCCAATGCGGTGCCCTTTTATACATGGTGTACGCGATATTTCTGCCATCTGTATATGTGCATATCGCTGTCTTATGACTTAAGTCATCTCAGTGTATCAGTCAATTTACCGATCCAAGTTTCCAATGTGAATAACATGCGGTTGACACGTGTAGTAGTGTACACCGCGGAAAGCCATTGTTTCCAGCTGCATTCAATGCCGCACATCTTCAGACAGACAACGCCGTAGCTGTCTGGGCGCGTGTAGTTCGGTCGCGATTTTGCCTCTTTTTAACATTATGTGAGGTATCTTGTGCGTGACACCATGCTTACGTTCCTGCATTGTCGAACACTCTGGCGGCCTTATGTTCCTCGTCCGGACGCCGAATCTGAATCCCGCTGGCTACTAGGAACGGCATGTGGTATGTAGCAATTAACAGCCCTGAATTTGAGATTTAATTATCTTCAATAAATGACCTGATCTGGATGTGGCACACTGAAAGACAAATATGGACTCTGTACATCACCGAATTGAAGCCATTATCAAGGACAGAGAGGCAGCGGCCTTTAACCAAAACGGCCTTTCTGTGTTGGTACTGCTAACGACTGAAAGCAAGGGAAAACTACAGCCGTAATTTTACCCGAGTACATGCAGGTTTACAGTACGGATAATTGATGACTGCGTCCTCTTGGGTAAAAATTGCGGAGATTAAATATTCCCTCACTCGGATCTCGGGGCAAAGACTATTCAGGAGGACGTCGTTCTCAGGAGAAAGAAGACTGGCGTTCAACGGATCCGAGCGTAGAGTGTCAGATCGCTTAATCGGGCAGGTAGGTTAAAAAATTTGAAAAGACAAATTGATAGGTTAAAGTTAGAGGGAATTAGAGAGGGTCGGTGGCAGGAGGAACAAGACTTCTGGTCAGGTGAATACGGGGTAATGCAGGAGTAGGTTTAATAGTGAATAAAAAAAAAATAGTAGCACGAATAAGCTACTATGAACAGCATAGGGAACGCATTATTGTAGCCAAGATAGGCACAAAGCCCACGCCTACCAACTAGTTCCGCAGATGATGAAGAGATTGCAGAAAAGTATGACGCGATAAAAGAAATTATTCAGATAGTTATGAGAGACGAAAATTTAATAGTCATGTCTGACTAGAATTCGATAGTAGGAAAACGAAGAGAAGAGAAGGAAAAGTAGTAGGTAAATATCGACTGGGGTTAGGAATGAAAGGGGAAGTCGCATGGTAGAATTTTGCACAGAGCATAGCTTAATCGTAGTTAACATTTGGTTGAAGAATCATGAAAAACATTTGTATAAGTGGAAGAGGCCTGAAGGCACTGGAGGGTTTCAGATAGATTATATAACGGTAAGACAGAGATTTAGGAACCAGGTTTTATATTGTAAGACATTTCCCGCGGCGGATGTGGACTGTGACGGCAATTTGTTGGTTACGAGCTGCAGATTAAAACTGAAGAAACTGCAAAAAGGTAGGAATTTAAGGAGATAGGACCTGGATAAACGGAAAGAACAGATATTATAGAGGGTTTCAGAGAGAGCATTAGGAAACGATTGTCAAAAATAGGGGAAAAATACTGTAGTGGAAGAATGGGTAGCTTTGAGAGATGAAGTAGTGAAGGCAGCAGAGGATCATGTAGGTAAAAAGACAGGGCTGGTAGAAATCCTTGGGTAACAGAAGAGATATTGAATTTAATTGATGAAATGAGAAAATATACAAATGCAGTAAATGAGGCAGGCGAAAACAAGTGCAAACGTCCCAAAAATGAAATCAACAGAAAGTGCAAAATGGCTAAGCACGGATGACTACAGTACAAATGTAAGGATGTAGAGGCATATATCACTAGGTTTAAGATAGATTCTGGCTACAGAAAAATCAGAGAGACCTTTGGAGATAAGAGAAACACCTGTATGAATATGGAGCGCTCACATGGAAAACTAGTCATAAGCAAAAAAGGCAAAGCAGTAAGGTGGAAAGAGTATATCGAGGGTATATAAAAGTGCGATGTACTTCAGGGCAATATTATGATATAGAAAAGGATGCAGATGAAACTGAAATGAGAGATATGATCCTGTGTGAAGAATCTGACAGAGTACTGAGAGATTTAAATCGAAACAAGGCCCCGGGAGTAGACAAGTTTCAATTAGAACTACTGATTGCGTTGGGAGAGCCAGCCATGACAAAACTCTACCATCTGGTGAACAAGATGTATGAGTCAGGCGAAATACCCTAAGACTTCAAGAAGAATGTAGTAATTCCAATCCCAAAGAAAGCAAGTATCGATAGGTGTGAAAATTACAGCACTATCAGTTTAATAAGTCACGGCTGCAAAATACTAACGCGAATTCTTTACAGACGAACGGAAAAACTGGTAAGAGCCGACCTCCGGGGAGATCAGTTTGGATTCCGTAGAAATGTTGGAACACGCGAGGCAATACTGGTCCTGAAACTTATCTTAGAAGATAGATTAAGGTAAGGCATACCTATGTTTCTAGCATTTGTAGACATAGAGAAAGCTTTTGACAATGTTGATGGAATACTCTATTTCAAATTCTGAAGGTGGCAGGAGTAAAATACAGTGAGCGAAAGGCTGTTTACAATTTGTACAGAAACCAGACGGCAGTTATAAGAATGGAGGAGCATGACAGGGAAGCAGTGGTTGAGAGGGGGAGTGAGACAGCGTTATAGCCTATTGCCGGTGTCATTCAATCTATATTTTGAGCAAGCAGTAAAGGAAACAAAAAAAATTTAAATATGAATTACAATCGACGGAGAATAAATAAAAACTTTGAGATTTGCCGTCGACATTGTAATTGTGTCAGAGACAGCAAAATACCTGGAAGAGCGGTCGAATGGAATGTATAGTGTCTTGAAAGTAGGATATAAGATGAATATCAACAAAAGCAAAACGAGGATAATGGAATGTAGTCGAATTATATCAGGTGATGCTGAGAGAATTAATTTAGGGTATAAGACACTGAAAGTAGTGGATCAGTTTGGCTAGTTGGGGAGCAAAATAACTGATGAGAGGATATAAAATGTAGATAGGCTGTGGCAAGGAAAACATTTCTGAAGAAGAGAAATTTGTTAACATCGAGTGTAGATTTATGTCTCAGGAAATCTTTTCTGAAAGTATTTGTATGGAGTGTAGCCATGTATGTAAGTGAAACAAAGACGACAAATAGTTTAGACAAGAAGAGAACAGACGCTTTCGAAATGTGGTGCTAACGAAGAATGCTGAAGATTAGATGGGTAAATCACATAACTAATGAGGTGGTACTGAAGAGAAATGGGGAGAAGAGCAATTTGTGGCACAACTTACCTACAAGGAGGGTTAGATTGGTAGAACACATTCTGAGGCATCAAGCTATCACCAATTTAGTATTGGAGGGCAGCGTGGAGGGTAAATATCGTAGAGGGAGACCGAGAGATGAATACGCTAAACAGATTCAGAATGATGTACACTAGTGGCCATTAAAATCGCTACACCACGAAGATGACGTCCTACAGATGCGAAATTTAACCGACAGGAAGAAGAAGCTGTGATATGCAAACGATTAGCTTTTCAAAGCATTGACACAAGGTTGGTAATACGGAACGCCGTGCTGGATCCCAACGGCCTCGTATCGCTAGCAGTCGAGATGACATGCATCTTATCCGCATGGCTGTAACGGAAAGTGCAGCCACGTCTCGATCCCTGAGTCAACAGATGGGGCCGTTTTCAAGACAACAACCATCTGCACGAACAGTTCGACGACGTTTGCAGCAGCACGGACTATCAGCTCAGAGACCATGGCTGCGGTTACGCTTGACACTGCATCACAGACAGGAGCGCCTGCGATGGTGTACTCAACGACGAACCTGGGTGCACGAATGGCAAAACGTCATTTTTTCGGATGAATCCAGGTTCTGTTTACAGCATCATGATGGTCGCATTCGTGTTTGGAGACATCGCAGTAAATGCACATTGGATGCGTGTATTTGTCATCGCCATACTGGCGTATCACCCAGCGTGATGGTATGGGGTGCCATTGGTTACACGTCTCGGTCACCTCTTGTTCGCATTGACGGCACTTTGAACAGTGGACGTTACATTTCAGATGTGTTAAGACCCGTGGCTCTACCCTTCATTCGATCCGTGCGAAACCCTACATTTCAGCAGGATAATGACCGACCGCATGTTGCAGGTCCTTTACGGGCCTTTCTGAATACAGAAAATGTTCGACTGCTCCCCTGCCCAGCACATTCTCCAGGTCTCTCACCAATTGAAAACGTCTGGTCAATGGTGGCCGAGCAACCGGCTCGTTACAATACGTCAGTCACTACTCTTGATGAACTGTGGTATCGTGTTGAATCTGCATGGGCAACTGTACCTTTACACGCAATCCAAGCTCTGTTTAACTCAATGCCCAGGCGTATCAAGGCCGTTATTACGGCCAGAGGTGGTTGTTGTGGGTACTGGTTTCTCAGGATCTATGCACCCAAATTGCGTGAAAATGTAATCACATGTCAGTTCTAGTATAATATATGTGTCCAATGAATACCCGTTTATCATCATCATTTCTTCTTGGTATAGCAATTTTAATGGCCAGTAGTGTAGGTTCAGTAGGTACTGGAAGAGAAGGAGCTGGCTGAGGATAGAGTAGCATGGCGAGCTGCATGCAACCGGTCTTTGGACGGAAGACCAGAACAACAACAAGTTTAGCGGTCTGACACTTTAGACACAGTGCAGGGGCGCGGAACGAACCATTGCAGGCCTGTAGAATGTGGACATCAAACTACATCAGTGTGACTTCATGCGGCTAGTAGAGTGTTACGCTGCACCATTAACGCTGTGGAAGCACGTTATATCGCAGGCGCAAACGGCAGTGAAATTTGTGTCGCGCGGTGGAAGCTGTGACAGGGTGGAAGCCATGCGTTTGGCGGCGGCGATACAGCAGCCACAAACGGCTGCGCTGCCAGGGATGCACAATGTGAGCGGCCGGATTAAGCGCACTGCCCGCCCACACAACACTGTCCGGCGGGTTGGCGTTTTTAACTGGCGTCGCTGTAGCCGCAGCGCGGAATGCGCCGCTGCGCTCCGCGCCTGTCGCATAATTTACCCTGCTGGAATTTATGCTGCATCAGTCAACCTTCCCGTTACGTAATTGCTAGTTCTAGGCTTAACTAGTAGCTCCCAAGGACCTCCATGAAGTGTTGTTTGTGTTAATTGCAACAACTACAGTATGCGATCAAAAGAATCTGGATACCCCTGTGGTGACGACTAGATGCGACGACAGGTGGACTCGCCAGTATAAAAGTAGGGGACGGGTATTGTCTGTAGAAAAACAGTAACAGCTTAATGACTTCGAACATCGTCTAGGCATTATACGTCACGTGATTAATCGATCAGGCACATGGGACTTTTTCTGAAGCTGCGCACATCGACTGTTATGCTTGTGTAGTGGAAATACAAAGGCACAAACAAAGCTAAACCAAGACCAGGCAGACCCCATGTAGTGACGAACGGAGACGTTCAGGCATTATCGTAGTTGGTTGTAAAAAGGCGCGTGAAATCGAAAGAAATCACTCGTGGACTCCAAGGAGCAACCAGCAGTCCAGCTACTACAATGGCTGCGCTTAGTAAAAAGAATGCGGTACAATTGTTGAGTAGCTCATCATAACCCACTCATGTCCGTAGTCATTGCTAAGCGACGCTCCAAGTGGTATAAGGAGCTACGCCATGGGACAGTAGATGACAACTGGAAAGGATTCACTTGGAATGATGAATCACGTAACGCCCTGTGACAATCCGATGGAAGTGTTTGGTTTTGAAGAATGCCTGGAGAGCTTTACCTGCCATCATTTGCAGTGGAAACAGAGAGGATTTTGAGTTAGATTGGCTGGGTCAAATTCCTCTGAGCACTATGAGACTTAACATCTATGGTCATCAGTCCCCTTGACCTTAGAACTACTTAAACCTAACTAACCTAAGGACAGCACACAACACCCAGTCATCACGAGGCAGAGAAAATCCCTGACCCCACCGGGAATCGAACCCGGGAACCCGGGCGCGGGAAGCGAGAACGCTACCGCACGACCACGAGCTGCGGACTGAGTTAGATTAAGGGGTGTTTTTTGTGCTTAGGGTGTGGTCCTCGTATTGCACGGATGAAAACGCTAATGTGAAGGAACGAACAGACTTTATAACACTGTGTACTGCATACAGTATTGGAACAGTTCGGACATGACGATTGTTTCTGTTGGCATCACAATGCAGCCTATCGTAAATCAACATTTATGACGCAAAGGTTTGTTAACAGCGAAATGCCTGGAATGGGCAAGCCTGCACAGAGGCCCGACCCGAGCCCAGTGGAACGTCTTTAGAACGAGTCACAATGTCGACTTCGCTCCAGACCGCAGCGCCCAACATCGCCGCCACCTCTGGTTTCCGCTCTTCATCAACGTCTACATCACACTCCGCAAGCCACCTAATGGTGTGTGGCGGAGGCTACTTTCGGTACCCTCTCTGATTCCACTCGCCAATAGTGCGTGGGAAGAATGATTGCCGGTAAGCTTCTGTATTGGCTCTAATTTCTCGAATGTTCTCCTCGTGGCCAATACGCGAGATCTATGTTGTGGAAGTAATATGTTGTCTGACACCTCCTGAAAAGTGATGTCCCTGAATTTCAATAGTAAATCTCTCCGTGATGCAAAACGCCTCTCTTGTAACATCTGCCATTAGAGTTTGTTTAGCATCTCCGTAACGCTCTCTCGCCAGCTAAACGATCCCGTGACTAAATACGCCGCTCTTCGTTGGATCTTCTCTGTCTCCTCTATCGGTCCCACCTGATAGGGGTCCCAGATAGATGAACAGTACTCAAGAATCGGGCGAACAAGCGCGTTATAAGCCACTTCTTTCGTGGATGAGCTACATTTCCTTAAGTTCCTTCTTATGAATCTGAGTCTGGTGTCAGCTTTCCCCACTATCTGTTTTATATGATCATTCCACTTAAGGTCACTCTAGATAGTTACGCCTAGATACTTTACCGCAGACGCTGTCTCCAGTTGCCTGTCATCAACAGTCTAGCTGTACAGTAGTGGATTTCTTTTCCTATGTATGCGCAGTAGGTTACATTTATTTAAGTTCAGGATCAACTGCCAGAGTCTGCACCATTCCTCAGTTCTCTGCAGGTCGTTCTCAAAGTTCTTATTATCTTCTGGAGTTGCTACTTTGGTATAGACAACTGCATCATCTGCGTATAGCCTTACAGAGCATTCGATGCTTTGTACTAGGTCATTTATATATACTGTAAACAGTAGCGGTTCTATCACACGTTCCTGTGGTGCTCCGGATATTTTTACACCTGTCGACTTAGTTCCGTTAAGAGTGACGTGTTGAGTTCTATCTGCAAGAAAGTCTTGAGTCCAGCCGCAGCTCTGCGCCGATAATCCGTAAGTTCGTATTTTTTTCATTAAACGGCAATGCGGAACGGTGTGAAATGCCTTACAGAAATCAAGGAACACGGCATCAAACAAAAAAAGAAAAAAGAAAAAAAGAGGTTCAAATGGTTCTGAGCACTATGGGACTCAACTGCTGTGGTCGTAAGTCCCCTAGAACTTAGAACTACTTAAACTTAACTAACCTAAGGACATCACACACATCCATGCCCAAGGCAGGATTCGAACCTGTGACCGTAGCGGTCGCGCTGTTCCAGACAGTAGCGCCTAGAACCGCTCGGCCACTCCGGCCGGCGAACACGGCATCAACCTGAGCGCCGTTGTCCACTGCGCTGTGGATCTCATGGAGGAACAGAGTGAGCTGCGTTTCGCAGGACCTCTGTTTGCGGAACCGATGTTGATTTTTATAGAGGAGATGTTCATTTTCCAAGACGTCTTGACAAAGAATGTGCTGCCATTCCTTCACAGGCATACAGACAGCGCACTGAAAGTGTCTCCAGCAGAACTAAAACCTTCAAAAGACGAATGTGGACACACGCCTTATTAACGTCCACTAATAAGAGTCCGGGTACTTTTGATCACATACTGTAGTTTTTGTGGTTTGCTGCCCAAAATTCTTATCATGCATCCCCCATCAAAACTTAGAAATCCTGAAACAAAATTCAGTTATAATAAAAACTATGCCTAAGCGAGGTAGGCGTAGATTTTATTGTAACTGACACCGAACTTTGTTCTCCGATTTCTAAGTTTCTTGTGATGATGGCAGTAACTGAAACACTACAACAGATCAAACCAGATTAAGCCATCTAAAGGGCATTATTTATTACAATTTCAGAATAATCGGTGACTGATTCGAGTTACCTATTGCCTCTATTAATAGAATTAAATCGCGTAGAATCTTACCGACGAGAATTTACAACACAAGAATTATTCATAAAATTGAAAAGAAAAAACAGCACTGGTCGAAATAGAATACACAGAGCACTTTTAACTTTACCTATTTGGTAGTTATTCACAATCTTCAGTTCGCCTAGTGTATTACTCAGTTTTGTTATATTTTTCGATTTCCGAATCACAACATTCCACTTTCAGCAATTCGGAACAATCAAAAATCCACAATTCGAAACTTTTTCAGGAGGCCGAGAAGTGAAATGCATCCATAGTTTTGCGAAATACTAAAATCAATATCCGGGTCAATACTGCTGTTTTTCTTCTTATGGTCCTCAGTTAATCTACCAACTTGTGCAAGGCTCTTCATCTCGTCATGGCTACTGCAACGAATACCCATCTGAACGGACTTATTATAATAAAGCCTTGGTTTACAACTTTTAACAACTACACTTCCCTCTGGTACCAAATTAACAGATCCTTGAGGTCTCAGGATGTATCTTACCTACTAATCTTTTCTTCTACCAGGAATCAGTTAGTTTTCAAAATTTCTCTTTTTCTCTTCATTTCTGTCCAGTGCCTCCTTTTTCATTATTCGATCCTAATCTTCAGCACTATACACTGAAGTGACAGAAGTCATGGGGTACGTCCTACTGTCGTGTCTGACTTCATTTTGCCCGGCCTAGTGCAGCAGCTTGACCTGGCATGGACTCGACAAGTTGTTCGATATCCCGTGCTGGCTCTGTAGCCATCTATAATTGCGAAAGTGGTGTCGGTGCAGGATACTCCGCACCATCCGACCTAGCGATTATATCCTATAAACTTTCGACGCCGATTCATGTATGGAGATATGAGTGGGCATACCATTTCCTCCAATTGTCCAAAATGTTCTTCTCATCAATCGCGAACAGCTGTGGTCCGGTGATATGGCACATTCTTATACACAAAAATTCCATAGTTGATTAGGAACATGGCGTCCATGAATGTCTGCAAATGGTTCTAAGTAGCCGAACATCCAGAGGACCCAGTCCACTGCAAGTAAACACAACTCGCACCATTATGGAAGTCGGCCAGCGGGGCTGAACGGTTCTAGGCGCTACAGTCCGGAGCCGCGCGACCGCTGCGGACGCTGGTTCGAATCCTGCCTCGGGCATGGATGTGTGTGATGTCCTTAGGTTAGTTAGGTTTAAGTAGTTCTAAGTTCTATGGGACTGATGACCTCAGATGTTAAGTGCCATAGTGCTCGGAGCCATTTAAACCATATTTTTTCTTTTTTACACAGTGCCTTGTTGACAACCTGGGTCCGTGGCTTCGAAAGGTCTGTGCCACACTCGAACACTACCATCAGCTATTACCAACTGGAGCAGGGACTCTTCGGACAAGGCCACTTGTTTGCTGCTGTCTAGGGTCCAACTGATATGGTCACGACCCCAGAAGGAGCGCTGCGGCGATGTCGTGCTGTTGGCACTCGCGTCCGTCATCTGCTGCCGTAGCCCTTTCACGCCAAATTGCGCCATACTGTCCTAATGGATATGTTCGTCTTATGTTCCACATTGATTTCTGAAATTATTTCACATAGTGTTGTTTGTCTGCTAGCACTGACAGTTCTGCGCAAACACCGCTGCTCTCGGTCGTGAAGTGAAGACCGTCGTCCCGTATCCAGAAAGGCTCGTACAGAACCTGCAACATGCGGTCGTTCATTTTGCTCCTGAAATGTACGGTTTCCAGGGATCGAATGAAGGGTAGAGCCACGGGTCGTAACACATCTGAAATCTAACGTCCACTGTTCAAAGTGCCGTCAGTGTGAACAAGAGGTGACCTACAGTGTAACCGATGACACCCCATACCATCACGCCGGGTGATGCACCTGTATGGCGATGACGAATATACGCTTCCAATGTGCGTTCACCGCGATGTCGCCAAATACGGATGCGACCATCGTGATGCTGTAAACAGAACCTGGATTCATCCGAAAAAATGACGTATTGCCATTCGTGCACCCAGGTTCGTCGTTGAGTACACCATCGCAGGCGCTCCAGTCGGTACGCAGCGCCAAGGTTAACCGCAGCCGTGGTCTCCGCGCTGATAGTCCATGCTGCATCAAACGTCGTCGAACTGTTCGTGCAGATGGTTGTTGTCTTGCAAACGTCCCCATCTGTTGATTCAGGGATCGAGACGTGGCTGCACGATCCGTTACA
Source organism: Schistocerca nitens (assembly GCF_023898315.1). Classification (NCBI taxonomy): domain Eukaryota; kingdom Metazoa; phylum Arthropoda; class Insecta; order Orthoptera; family Acrididae; genus Schistocerca; species Schistocerca nitens. The sequence continues at coordinate 688,511,941 of NC_064614.1, forward strand.
GCCATGTGGATAAGAAGCCTGTCATGTCGACTGCTAGTGATACGAGGCCGTTGGGATGCAGCTCGGCGTTCCGTATTACCCTCCTGAACCCAGCGATTCCATATTCTGGTAACAGTCATTGGATCTCGACCAACGCGAGCAGCAATGTCGCGATATGATAAACCGCAATCGCGATAGGCTACAATCCGACCTTTATCAAAGTCGGAAACGTGATGGTACGCATTTCTCCTCCTTACATGAGGCATCACAACAACGTTTCACCAGGCAACGCCGGTCAACTGCTGTTTGTGTATGAGAAATCGGTTGGAAACTTTCCCCATCTCAGCACGTTGTAGGTGTCGCCACCGGCGCCAACCTTGTGTGAATGCTCTGAAAAGCTAATAATTTGCATATCACTGCATCTTCTTCCTGTCGGTTAAATTCCGCGTCTGTAGCACGTCATCTTCGTGGTGTAGCAATTTTAATGGCCCGTACTGTATAATTCAGTCAGTTACGGATAATGTCTCACTGGCATATTTGTTTTAGACACATCTTACAAATTTTGGTCTAAGTGAAACAGATTCACGTTGATGACTTCCCTCTAGCATTCCTATAGTATGCGAGCGTCACTCTAGCGTGTCTACGATGTCAGAATTCGAGGATATTTCAGTGTTTTTTACTCTGGCCTGTGGACAGGAACAGGTAGACCACAGTACTTTAGCACTTCCTGATATCAAACAAAGTAACATCTATCCATGATGAAACATTTTTTGCAATAGTTCATTTAGGATTAAAAACAAAAGGCCATCTCAGACATCTATTTAGTAGTCATTGTTGTGAGCTGAAAGCACTACTGAGACGGAACGTGGGTGCTTTCCGAGATTTATCACCTATAAAATCCATTTAATTTATTGGTTCAGCTGCAAGTTATTGAACTCCGTTAGTTCTATAGTTTTCCACAAAACGGCCTAGCTTCACCATAAGTCTCCCTATTTTCAGTACCGCAAACTTGCACATATCCTCATCGCAAAACATTAGAGATCACTACCACAAATCTGAAGTGTACAAAAGCACCCATTTAAAACTCTCAACGAAGCACACTGATTGCCCCAGTGAAACATTTGTCGTAGAGTGGAATAATTTGGAACCGGTGTGAAATTGTTTCTACGTACTTCGACAACGATAATTCACCACTTTAATATTATTTCTATAATTCAGTCGCACACGATGATTTTCAAGGCAATGTCTATTTATTTCAATTCTGTAATGCACTGTGTTAAAGTACAGATACGTTTAACTCTACAGTTGCTTTAAAACGTATGTAAAATCGGGGGTAGACGAGAGAGGTTTGTAAAATTGTTGTTTTTAAATGTCTATAAACGACTCCGCACCATTTGTAGTCGTTTTCGTCTGTTGGTATACTGCCCCTTGAATTAGAGGGAAATTTTGTATTTACAGTTACATAGTTAACGAGTACATAGTCTAGAAAAAAATTTAAGTGATTGTTATTGGGAACAACTCTACACAAACCTAGGAACGTATCCTCGACTCTGTCTGGAGATAAAAATCTTAAACCAGTCATATATTTCCAAAACTTTCGACTTCTGACTGAGGACTGGTATGCTCAGAACGAATTCCAGGTTAGACTATCTTTCAATACCATGCCTGATTTAAATGAAAACTGTAGCCTTTAATGTTAACGCTTGGAAACACTTCATGTGCAGCCACACGAACAGATCTAAGGTGTAACTGCTTTAATGCCTCCTCTGCAGTACGTGTTCTGTAAAACGATAAAAAACTAAAATTGCTCCCCTACTTTTCTTTATGTGTTTCAGAGTTAGCTTACTTAGATAATTCTGCTGGTATTACTTTACTAAGTTAGTTCTTCACACTCTTTTCTTTTGCAATTATCCCGCATTACACTTGATTCAGTAACCCTAGAGCCAATATTTTCATGGTCATGGGTGTCTCTCAACTATACTGTTTCACTCAGTTCGGCATTAGTCTATAAATTTTTGATACATTTCGCAGCCATGCACCCAGCCGGAATATCTCTCGCCCTCATTTTTCGTTGCTTTCTATATTTAAAACTGACCTTAGTAACACAATCCACTGCAAGATTTTAGTAGTTTTTATGAAGTCCCTTCGTTAAAAGTTTAAAGTAACGAGGAAAAAATAAATGCACTTCGACTTCAACGTCGAAACTTTGTTCTCGCTACCTAGGTAAAGCAGTAACTTCCGACTGTGTACATATAGATACGGAACGCAACACCGAACGCAATACATAGCCTCCTATGACTGGGTGTTGTGTGATGTCCTTAGGTTAGTTAGGTTTAAGTAGTTCTAAGTTCTAGGGGACTGATGACCATAGCTGTTAAGTCCCATAGTGCTCAGAGCCATAGCCTCCTATCTTGTGTATATCCGTCTACAGTAACTTTACAAAGTATTTGATGAGGTGATCAACCGAAACTGAGGAACATATTTATAGAATAAAAATCCACTTCCGTTGCAAGTAATTTTCATAATTTTAGTCCACAACCGGTTTCGGAGCTTAAAGCTTTATCTTCAGGTGTCACCAAATAATTATGAAAACGTGAATGTGTGGCGGTCGGGCCGGTCATTGGGGATCACCAGCGACGGCCATACCTTCGTGTTTCCATATTTATTTGGTGGCACTTGGAGATGAAGCCCTAAGCTCCGAAACCTCTCATGTAATAAATGAAGAAAATTAGTAGTACCTGAAGATTTTCATTCTATGAGTATTGTAACTTCCACTTTTAGCCATAGAGTAAACACATACTCTTCGATCTAGCGCCATCTACAAGCAGCAATAGTTATGTATGCAGGATGGAATAAATAACTGCGGAGTTTCAAAACTTACATACAATGTAATTAGGAATTTAATTTAGTAACATTGAGAATTTATCCTTTACGGTAGTGAAACAGTATTTTTTGAAGTAATGAAAGTAATTTTTGCGAAATTTATTTTACGTTTTTGCACATAGCTATCCAGCAGAAGGATACGGTTCCAAATTATTGCCCATTATTTTTGATAAACCCAGCAGAATAATCCACATCTGAAATGCGGTGGATGAAACAGTTGGCCAACAGCGCTGTCCTGTCGGACTGCTACACTTTCTGTCAGAGATGTAGTCGTGCACATGTATGAGAATCCAAAAATAACGTCAGCACGGTTGCTTCACTTCCTTCGGGATGTCGAACATTCGGTACAGCGACCGGCCGCAGAGAGGGGAAAACCGTGCGCGGGCAGTCATTTTCATTCCATTTCCTGGAGGCAAATGAAGCAATTTCCGAAACGGAGTGTTCGCCGGCCGCCTCGATTAATGCTCGCGGCGCGACGAGCAATCAGCAGCCGCCGTTGGATTCCGAAAATTCGAACCGAAATTACGAGCAATTTGCCAAAGGCTCGAAGCCGGGCCGTGCCCTTCGCTAGCAGGAGACAGGTTCGCCGACTGGGCCAGTCCGGAAAATCCCGTGGCGTGGCCCTGCCGGCTAGAAGAAATCTCGGTCCTCGCTGTAAGCTCTTGTGTGGCTGCCGCTTGCACAGTGGTGTGTGCCTCTTGGGCAAACATTAGCCGTAGCTGAAATCTGAGCAGCCTAACGGCAGCCGGGTTGCATTACTAGGCCGAAGCAGGAAACCATGATGATAGGAACGACTTCGGCTCCGAAGATTCTCCTTGACTACTTTTTTTACAAGCGCACTTCCCATTTTCTACTCCCAGTTTTGGGTCATAAATGAAAAAACGGAAGCGTGGCCGGCAGCTCGTTGTCTGGTGGTTAGCATCGCTGCCTCTAGATCCTGGCGTCCCGCGTTCGAATTCCGACCGTTTCAAAAATTTTCTTCGCTAGGGTATTGAGCGTATGCACTGTCCCAATGAGTTCATTTCATCTTCAACGACGGGCAGATCACTAAAGTGGCGTGAAATAGAAAATATTTCACCAGACGACCAAATTATTTCCAAGAATCCCATTGTACTTTAATTTTGCTGAGGGGTACATTGTAATATTTAATACAATTTTGTTTAGGGAAGCTTGCGGATATGCTTCTATAGATTGACGAGGTAAGGAGACAGACATGGACCGCGTCCGCGCTGTGGACTAAAGGGATTTGGAACGTCCTATCCCGACAATATTAAACTTAGTGGCTTGGCTTCCCTGTATTTCAGGAACCACTGTAGCCATTGACATGAAAATTTTACAGGATATTAAATTGTATGTTCTGAGTCTACTGAAGTACAATAATTGCATTTCAGCCAATGCTTTTGGAAATACGATTTTTTAATTACGCGGTTAAAATTTTGTGTATTTTTTTGTACGTTATGCTAATTAATTTTAATTATACAAAACAATATGTTCTTCTTTTAGTTCAGGAGACTCAGGATATGTATGTTATTACACCCTGAAAATTTCAATACTCTACTCGAAATGGTTTCTGATATTTAGGGAAAAATGCAACAGAAAATGTAAATATTCAGGAACGGCTTGTAAAGTTTAGAAAGACTGTAACTGACATAATGTATGCTTAATTTTTTATTTTTATTCACTCAGAAGCACCCTGACTCATATTATGTCATCCTCTGGCTCTTTTTCCAAGTTTTTTCTTCTTTTCTTCTTCCTGAACTCCTTAGTAGCCAACTGTGCTGCATACTCTGCCTTATCAGTGCGAACCTTGTCCATCTGTTCAAGTTCTCTGATGTAGTTTTCTCCAGGATTAATACCCATATGCTGTAACACTTTCACCCTACCTATGTTGCCATCATTTAAAGCAATAACACCATCACTGACTCCCCACTTTAGTGTCTTCATTCCAACTAAAACATTTTTTGGCAAGTGAGTCCATATAATATTATTGAACGACCCATTGTGATTTTGAGTCTGACCATGCAGACACTTCTTCAGTAACTCAAGACTTGCAGGTCTCTGTATACAGGTTTTGTGATAACGATGACTACTACTGGGATGGAATATTTATGCCGTATGAACTGTTTGAGTACAGGGCATTGCAGTAATTGCACCATGAATTAGGTGCAGGAGGGAACAGGTGGTGTACTGATTTTTCATCAGTTGACAGCCTGTGGAAGAAGGTAGCCCATACTGCCTACTTCATTTTCAACGAATCCTCAGTATTATTTCTAATGGACATCCTATAATACTGCTGTAGTTCATCAACCATTTTGTCTATCAGCCTGTCTTTTATGGTTTTACCATCAGAAAGTTTCTTGTCTTTCAAACTTTGTTTCAACTTCCTGAACCTGGTGCCCATCCTCTCTGGACATGACCTTAATGACACAGCAATCCACAGCCTTCTATATAAAAAATTACCGATTTAATTAGATCTTGAAGTAATCCACGTAAACATTTTAACTTTTCAACTGGTGTTGATTATATTTTAAAAACATTAAATAAAATACTTCCCATGTGAGTTTGTAAGTGATATATACTGTATACCATTTTATTCGGAAAACTGCAAATTTTATAATGAGATAAAAATCCGAAGATGTGAAAATTTTATTTCAGTTCTAACTCCCCTTAACAATGGTTGTGCTCAATACAAACCAGCCTGAGTGCGGTTTTTAGGTGATTCTCCACACGCGTTTAGAGAAGTGCTGATCCGAGCTGCAAATTCCGCTTCAGAAAATACTGTGAGGTACAAAAAAGTACGAGAAAACACAGAGCGAATTTTGCGCTATTCACAGTTGTAGGGTACACGACTTCCCTCCCTCATCTTAAAAAGACGATTGCGGCGGCAGGAAGTGAAACCCATCATAAAGGTGAATAAAATGAATTTACGAAAATATGAAAACAGTGGACCCCCATACTACGAGATAAACGCTTTGAAAGACATGTTAAAGAAAGCTTATGACCCGAAACACAGATACACTTTCTAGATATAAAATATGTCGCGATATGAATAAGACGAGAACGGTATGCAATAAAATTACGTCAAGTATACCATCATACAGTATGTGAAGAGCAGAATATGTGTAAAGTAATAGTGACTAACCAGATTAATGCATGATTAGTAAAATTAACTAAAATATGGTGAAACAGCGTCCAAGAAAGGGTATATTCCAGAAAGTGTGCGAAAGCAAAAGACAGATCATTCCCAAATCTGTGTGAGCGATTAGCATCTAACGGCATTAGTCACGTTCAATCCAGTTTACATGCGTATGTAACCTGCTGTAAAAACAACTACCAGCTGACACGTAGTTTCTCACACGCCAGGCCGCATCTGATTTTGTGGGATACAGATCCGGAATACTGCCGTGTCGGTGGAGCAAGAAAGGAAGAAATAACTGTTCGTAAAAGTAATAGTCGTACCGTGACCATAGATCTGCGATGTAGACTTCAGATAGGAAATTTGGCCCCTCTAATGTCCCTTAAAGAAATTTTTGTAAACCGCTGCGATCTGAGCATCCGAAAAGAAGACGAATGTGGTTGAGAGATATAATATCTTGCAGCCAGTATTCTCAACTTCATTCTTTGAGATGCTTAAGAAGTGTTACACGTCTCCCTTTGTTCTTAACTTCAGTACATGAAGAACGATAGATACGATATTCAGTGACAGGCTACAACTGTGTCTGACCTGGAGAAGGTATTAATGTCTTTGAACAAGGGGTCTTGTTTTGATGTGTTCACGATTTAGTTATCCGGGGACGACATAAACCGACTGTCCAAATAGTTCCGATATTAATTTTATTCCTGGCATATAAGCGGCATGAGTGCAGTAATTAAGGTGTCAGCATGAACCAACAACTATAAACAACAGATCTGCACTCGATCTATCAGTTGCGAGCAGGCAGTGTTAAGTAGTCGCGCTTGTGATCTCAGTGTCTCAACGTTGCTGTGTCACAAATCGCAGTGGAGCTGTATCTCTAAATCAAACGATCAAGTCATTCTCCAGAATGTTTTGAAGAAGAGAGAAATGTGTGCAAATTTGATCGACTCCGGAACAAAAACGCCTACCCTTGAACGCTTCGCGCTGCTTGATGGATATATAACACCTGGGCACTTCTCTCTAAAATATCATTCCTTGTTACTGGACTTTGTGTCATCAATACATACCACAAAACGACAAAATACAGAAATTTACAGGGTGGGTCAACTCTTCGACGGCATAACCAACAATTCAAGCCAGTGTGACACGCTGTTTGAACAGTATCTGAAACAAGCTATGTTTTGAAGAGTTTCACATGGTAGTACGAACGTTCTCTGCGCCCTAGGCGACGCACTGAAACTACCATCTTAACTTGTCTTTATTTTTTATTAATCCACTCTCGAACCTTGTCGCACTGGAGGGATATAATACGAGGAAGTCTACTTCCAGCTGACAAGCTTAATTTTGCAGTTTTCATTCACTGTGCATTGTGCGTTTAGCAACGCAACATTGTGCTCATAGGAAGCTGTTAAATTCTCTTCCTTCACAAGAACGATGCTGTCGTGACAGATAGCAGTTTTACGATAAGGCGCCACTGATAATAACAATAATAATAATAATAATAATGTTCTGCCAGTCGTAAAAGGCGAAGAAAAGAACAAACCACTAATAGGGCTAACCCCCCTTTTAGTGTGATTAGTTGGTTCAGGACAGAACTAAAGAAGCCTCGGACAAGCGCCGCCATGGTCGGGGACAACGCTTGAACCCTATGCCCGCCCACAATGGTAACGACACTGCTAGCCAACTGGAAAATGATTCAAATCCAAATAGAGGTGTTTTGCAGGATATGCTTCCTGCAACCACCCTAGAAGGAAAACAAAGACAGAGGATGAGATGGTCAGATGAAGTTAATCGACACCTCATGGTCTGTTATTACGAAGCAACAAATCTAGGAACCAACACAACTGGATACAGATCACAAGTATATACAACATTTTACACCAGATACCCAGGAATTAAAATTTGTAACAGAACAGCGACTAGCTGATCAGATCCGTGTAATAATAAAAAATAACAGGATACCCCAGTCAGAATTAGAAAACATCAAACAAGTACAACAAATACTTGAACAAAATAATGTGCAATCAGAAGAAGAAGAAAATACAGTAATGGACTCAAACATCCCAGAGCAAACAAACGAAGAACAACACGCATCAATTAAACAGTCAGAGGAAAACGAAATCTTAAGACAGCCACCAGAACAAGCACAAATAGAACACGAAGTGACACACATGTTAGATATAGAAGAAAAATTTCAGCTGACATATATAGAATACAAAGACACAAATACAGACATTAGACCATTCTTGCATAGACCGCCAAATAACCCACAAGTCTAAACAACAATAAAAACTATCAACACAATCATACACAACAAAATAAATGAAAACACAACTATGGAAGAGTTACAACTACTGGTTTATATAGGAGCACTCACTACACTAAATATACACACTAGGCAGAGATCAGAACCAACCAACACACAGAAGAAACCCACAAAACCAGCATGGCAACACAGGCTACAGATCAGAATAGAAAAACTGAGAAAAGACATTGGACAGCTAACACAATTTATAAGAAATGAAATGTCAGAAAAAAAACGAAAAAGGTTAGGTAAAATCTCACAACAAGAAGCGATAGAGTAATTAGATGAAAAGCAGCAGAAATTACAAGCATTGGCCAAACGACTTAGAAGATAAAAAAAAGTGAAAATAGAAGGAAACAAAACCAAACATTCAACACAAACCAAAAGAAATTTTACCACACAATAGATAACACACACATTAAAATAGACAATCCACCAAACGTAACAGACATGTAACACTTCTGGAGCAACATATGGTCAAACCCGGTACAACATAACAGGCATGCACGGTGGATACAAGCAGAAACAGATACGTACAAGATGATACCACAAATGCCTGAAGTGGTAATTTTGCAACATGAAGTCACCCAAGCAATTAATTCTACTCACAATTGGAAAGCCCCTGGAAAAGATAAAATAGCGAATTTCTGGCTAAAGAAGTTCACCTCAACACATTCACATCTAACTAAATTATTTAACAGTTACATTGCAGACCCATACACATTCCCTGATACACTTACACAAGGAATAACTTATCTGAAACCTAAAGATCAAGCAGACACAGCAAACCCAGCTAAATATCGCCCCATAACATGCCTACCAACAATATACAAAATATTAACTTCAGTCATTACACAGAAATTAATGACACATACGACACAGAACAAAATTATAAATGAAGAACAAAAAGGCTGTTGCAAAGGAGCATGAGGATGTAAAGAGCAACTGATAATAGGTGCAGAGGTGACATATCAAGCTAAAACTAAACAAAGGTCGCTACACTACGCATACATTGATTACCAAAAAGCTTTTGATAGTGTACCCCACTCATGGTTACTACAAATATTGGAAATATACAAAGTAGATCCTAAATTGATACAGTTCCTAAACATAGTAATGAAAAATTGGAAAACCACACTTAATATCCAAACAAATTCAAATAATATCACATCACAGCCAATACAGATTAAGCGTGGAATATACCAAGGAGACTCATTAAGTCCTTTCTGGTTCTGCCTTGCTCTGAACCCACTATCCAACATGCTAAATAATACAAATCATGGATACAATATTACTGGAACATACCCACACAAAATCACACATCTGCTATACATGGATGATCTAAAACTACTGGCAGCAACAAATCAACAACTCAACCAATTACTAAAGATAACAGAAGTATTCAGCAATGATATAAATATGGCTTTTGGAACAGACAAATGTAAGAAAAATAGCATAGTCAAGGGAAAACACACTAAACAAGAAGATTACATATTGGATAACCACAGCAACTGCATAGAAGCGAAGGAAAAAAAAGATGCCTATAAATATCTAGGATACAGACAAAAAATAGGAATAGATAATACAAATATTAAAGAAGAACTAAAAGAAAAATATAGACAAAGACTAACAAAAATACTGAAAACAGAATTGACAGCAAGAAACAAGACAAAAGCTATAAATACTTATGCTATACCAAGATTGACCTACTCATTTGGAGTAGTGAAATGGAGTAACACAGACCTAGAAGCACTCAATACACTTACACGATCACAATGCCACAAATATAGAATACATCACATACATTCAGCAACAGAAAGATTCACATTAAGCAGAAAGGAAGGAGGAAGGGGATTCATCGACATAAAAAACCTACATTATGGACAGGTAGACAATTTAAGAAAATTCTTTCTAGAACGAGCAGAAACTAGCAAAATACACAAAGCAATCACTCATATAAATACATCGACTACACCACTGCAATTTCATAACCACTTCTACAACCCTTTAGATCACATAACATCAACAGATACGAAGAAAGTAAATTGGAAAAAGAAAACACTACATGGCAAGCACCCGTATAATCTAACACAGCCACACATCGATCGAGACACATCCAACACATGGCTAAGAAAAGGCAATATATACAGTGAGACGGAAGGATTCATGATTGCAATACAGGATCAAACAATAAACACCAGATATTACAGCAAGCATATTATTAAAGATCCCAATACCATAACAGATAAATGCAGACTTTGCAAACAACAAATAGAAACAGTAGATCACATCACAAGTGGATGTACAACACTAGCAAATACAGAATACCCCAGAAGACATGACAATGTAGCAAAAATAATACATCAACAGTTTGCCTTACAACATAAACTTATAAAACAACATGTTCCCACATACAAGTATGCACCACAAAATGTACTGGAGAACGATGAATACAAATTATACTGGAACAGAACCATTATAACAGATAAAACAACACCACATAACAAACCTGACATCATACTCACCAATAAAAAGAAGAAATTAACACAACTAATCGAAATATCCATACCCAATACAACAAATATACAGAAGAAAACAGGAGAAAAAATTGAAAAATACATCAAACTGGCTGAGGAAGTCAAGGACATGTGGCATCAGGATAAAGTTGACATTATGCCAATTATACTATCAACTACAGGAGTCATGCCACACAATATCCACCAGTACATCAATGCAATACAGCTACATCCAAACTTATATATACAACTACAGAAATCTGTAATTATTGACACTTGTTCAATTACCCGAAAGTTCCTAAATGCAATGTAACATATACCGTACAGTTAAAAGGAAGTCACGCTGTATCAAGGTCCGCGTCACCTTCCATTTTTAACCAGACATAACGTCTGCTACAAGAAAGAAATAATAATAATAATAATAATAACAGGCTTGACTTAAAACGAAGTGGTCCAAATGACAATTGAACTTGAGTTATGTAGTGTTATCGACTATCCCAAAAGGAATGATGCGCTTCCAGATGTAGTTCATGTCGTAGACTGTTAATAGGCATCAAACCTCTGTTACTTATTAAATGAAAAGTGTGGCTATATCAGAAAACCAATGCACAATCATAATCAATTCCAATGAAGAGCTACATAAGGGAGTTAATCTTTTAATCTGTCGACTTTTGTCTATATGATCTTTGCGAGACAGAAAATTACAATGCTGATATAATCTCCATTTATTGCCCTATTGCCCCCTTCAGCGCGGTAAACGTAAAGTCCTTAGGGAGTGTTATTAATAGTGCCCAGCTCTGTGGTTTTCTGTTGTATTTCATCCCTATTTCTTTATAGATTCCTCTAGGTAATAGCCCCGCCATTCGCGGTGACTTGCTTTTACGTGTCATCATTGTCGTATCTGATCCCATCAGTAGAGGTGAAATATCAATGGAAATGTGACCCATCAATCCATCTACTCCTGCAGCCTTTGGATACGGCACCAATATTAGTCATCCTCACATCTATTCAGTGGTGCCCACACCTACCAACGAGGGTCAATGTTCATCATATCCTGCACAGAGTACTCGAACAACGCTATAAGCAATATATTCCACAATGGAACAATCATTTGTTGGATTTGGTCAGATATCTGTCTTTACCTGTAACTTTTGCGGGCTGAAGCTCCCTCAAGTACCGTCGTGTATCAGTGTCTTTACAAGTGTTGATTTCAATAGCATCAATAGATTATTGTCTTTCATTCTTAATACTTTGCTACGTGTAAGTATTGTAGTGGTGGTAAAATTAGGTTGAGCTTTGAGTGGGCAGATGCTCTCTACTATTTATTTACTAACCACATAAAATCTCGCCGGTTCGAATCCTGCCTCGGGCATGGATGTGTGTGATGTCCTTAGGTTAGTTAGGTTTAAGTAGTTCTAAGTTCTAAGGGACTGATGACCTCAGATGTTAAGTCCCATGGTGCTCAGAGCCATTTTTGAACATAAAATCTCTTTCCCCAAAATTTCACTACAATGATTTTAATTTTGAATAAAACACCAGTATAGCCATCCCAAAACAAGAATTAATTTAAAAAAAAGATTGGCTTCCTCAACGGAAGCCAAACGCAAGAGACAAATAGCAAGTAATTTCAATCACAGTGATTGCGCAGCCGCAGAGAAGGAAAGCAGTAATAATCAAAAATATCGAAACCAAATAATGAATTTACATTAATAAAAAATAAACAGAAATCCAAACAAAATTCAGTTGCACAAAACATGCATCAAACTATAGTAACGATTAAAATGTCAAAAGCGGAAAATAAATTTACATTTTCACTTGTAATGCAAATGAAAACAGAGAGCGAAATGACATTAGCTTTCAGAATACACAGGAAGTTCGGCAATAATTAATAGGCCCTGTGGCCCTAATAAATTATACATTGTGAGTTAATCAGAATTTCCACTATGCCTGGCAAGACAAAATACTATAATTCACTGAACACCATTTGATCAATCTGCAATTCGATTTGAATCATTCGCTCAAAATCAGTTCCACAAAAAATTTGACAACAGTGCAAATTAATATAGCCAAATCCACACAAAGCGATTTCCATATATCCGCCCATACAGTTCTGCGTTCTACTTGCGCAAATACGACAGCGTCCGTGCAACAGCTAGACATGCAACATGTGCCGCAGTCTGATAGAGCTCCATGCAAAACAGGCACACGCAAATTGTTCGACATCCAACAACAGTTCTCACACTCCAGTAAGATCACAGGACAGATCGCTTTACTGCTACCACGCAGGACGAGCTGTATTTGGTTCCGCGAAACAACACACTCTTGTCACAAGCCGTCCGCCAGTCAACATCTACCCAAGTGTACCCACCAGTGCTTCCTGTCTGGTCATTCCACTCTGCCTTGCGGTGGTCAACGTTCTTCTCTCTCTGATGTACTCCACGTTGTGACTGCAGAACACGATGGCCTCCCACCTTGGCTGGTGTAGAGTCGATACAGCTAGCAGCACCCTCACGCTCCTTCAAATTGCTACGGACGTGTGACGTCTAATGACGACACAACATTATTATTCTCATGAGATTAATGATATTCTCAGCAATACTAGTGCCGGGCGTTGTGGCCAAGCGGTTGTAGCCGCTTCAGTCCGGAACCGCGCTGCTGCTACGGTCGCAGGTTCGAATGCTGCCCCGGGCATGGATGTGTGTGCTGTCCTTAGGTTAGTTAGGTTTAAGTAGTTCTAAGTCTAGGAGAATGATGACCTCAGATGATAAGTCCCTTAGTGCTGAGAGCCATTTGAACCATTTGAATAATATTAGCATGGGAAATGAAATAAGTAATTCTCATACAACCTGTTCACCTTCCTAACTAAGTAACGAATCATTCTAGAGTAAAATATTTCGACGACAGAGTCACCGTCTTCAAGTCTTACTCTGTGATTCTTTCCTGGACAGTGGGATATTATTGGTATCGCACGACTATTCTACTCCCCGCCACCATTACCCTCTTTGATGTATGTCTGTGCAGTCAGAGAAACAGGTCTTCATGTTTTCTACTTATGTCGGATAAGATGGCCATCTGGCTATGTCACATAAAATGACCGATCAGGAAAGAAGTTGAACCTTGGTTGTCTCGAATGCCACGGCTTGCTTGCTTTAAAACCTTCGCCCGAGTTCAAAAGATTTTACAAAACATCTTTTCTGGATAGACATTACAAATGTACATACTTATATAGCTACACAAGCTCGAAGCCTGCACTACAGTACTGGTCTTGCGACCTTATTTTATGATTACACCCCAAGCAGTGCTCCGTGACAGGACGGCTGACTTGCTTGGCTGTTTCGCTTTGATGTTCCGCTCATGTTTCTGGTATCCCTCTTTGACTGCTCTAATGGCTTTTTTAAACTCAGCACGCAGAATTGGAATGCGGTACACGCCTGAGATTCATAGAATTAATCTCATTAAGCAATTACAAAGTATACTTGGAACTTCGTTTGTACTGAAATGAACTGAATGACTAATTTCTATAGCCGTCCGATGTTTTCAGTAACAGTCGCCAGAAAAGTACTCATGTTTTTCTTCCAGTTTCTATCCCTTGACAGGCGTTGTTAATTTAGTCAATAATTCCTAGTCAGTTTATAGATCTGAGAAGTAGCTCATTTAAAAATTATCAATTAACGTTGTGGTTCTCCGTCGAAGCTATCGAATGTTTGTGTATTCCTGGAATAGGTTTCAGTATATGAGAGGACGATTTTGTAAAATGTTCGAATACTACTATTATGTCCACTTTTCCTAGCTGTACACATAAAAGAAAATGTGATTCTCTTAAATGTCAGTGACGTTTAGCATTTCATAGCTCGGACTGCGACTTCCGCCAGCTAATTTTATCTGCTCTTATGGGTACAGAGAAACTCTTCTGCAATACCGATGAACGATGTGACGAAGTTCTTAAAGATACTTAACTGGTACTAAAGTAGATGGTAACCGTTGACCACAATCCCAATGAAAAGAAAGACGAAAGGTTAGATTGAAACGTCTTGGTTACGGGAGACGGAGTCCTGGATCACTTGGAAAAGAACGGGGTTGTAAATCGAGTTTAGCTTTGTGGAAGGAACATCTTTTGGAATTCACCATCACTTCCTAATCTCCCGCTTCATGATACATACACAGCGAAGATACCAAACTCTGACGTGTGTTCTCTACGACTCTTCATAGTCTCTAGTGCGACACATGGATGGGGCACCGCAGTCAACCCTGTAAACGTACCAAATTCTCGCAGCCGTTGTCAGAGTTGGACGAAAATGGTACGTGATGTCATAAGGACAATAAGGACTGCCGCGGCACCCTTTCTCAGTTGTGCGCTGCGCGTAGTGGGGCATTATCCAGCGGTATACTTCCGGACATTGGTTCTCTATCAAAACTTCACCTACTAAGTCCCCTATACGACC
Source organism: Schistocerca nitens (assembly GCF_023898315.1). Classification (NCBI taxonomy): domain Eukaryota; kingdom Metazoa; phylum Arthropoda; class Insecta; order Orthoptera; family Acrididae; genus Schistocerca; species Schistocerca nitens. Next base: position 688,527,202 of record NC_064614.1, read on the forward strand.
CCGAGAATCATGTAATGCCAATTGTGAAACACCCTGTTCTCGAGATTTATCTTTTCTAAAACCTGGTAAGAGATATAGAGCTTGGTTACAAGGCAGAGACGTAAAATAGTCTCTAGATAAATTAGTACAATTTAAAGCATGTCAATTGTTTTTCATTACTTTATTTAATTTCATTTGTTTTTCTTTACTTTCAGCTCTATACACTCACAGTAGTTTTACATACTTCATCTTCGTTGGACACATAACTCAAGTAAGATCCAAAAAGTTAAGCTACCTCATATAAACCTTCGGTATGTTCTGTTGATCTGCATGCAACAACTTTATTTAAAAAGAAGCGACAAATGTTTGTAGGACACGCGCTCTGATGGATCCGTACGAACGTAATTATGTGTATCAATAGTTGGTCTATACGTTTTGAGGAGTGAGTTTGCGAGTATCAAAATATGTGACACAAATGGCCCCTTCTATTGATTTCATTGACTTAAAAGCTTCAATTTTTTACACCGCCAATGGACTGTGTGTTGTGGCGTAACAAGCTAGCTACGCCACACTGAGAAGTAGCCGGAAGGGCACGCGTCAACTCTCGCCGTCTTGTGTTAAGTCTGAAGCAGGATACGTGATGAAAGCTATAAAGAAAAGAACGGAGCTTCTCGTATACTTAACTTTAATTTCTTGTTGTATATTGCTCTTGATACTACAAGTGAGACTCTCTCCAGATATGGTTAACTGCGCCTTGCTAGGTCGTAGCCATGGACTTAGCTGAAGGCTATTCTAACTGTCTCTCGGCAATTGAGAGAGAGGCTTCGTACGTGTAGTCGCTAGCAATGTCGTCCGTACAACTGGGGCGAGTGCTAGTCCGTCTCTCTAGACCTGCCGTGTGGTGGCGCTCGGTCTGCGATCACACAGTGGCGACACGCGGGTCCGACATGTACTAATGGACCGCGGCCGATTTAAAGCTACCACCTAGCAAGTGTGGTGTCTAGCGGTGACACCACATTCCTCCCCCGCAAATCGGCGAACGGTCGTGTGATAAGGCTTCCGCCCGCCGTGGGGAGGACCCCATGTTGACGTATGCGATGAGGTGGGGAGCCTAACAACAGGCGAGGCTGTGCCACCCGCACCCGGCCATTCGGTCCGAGGGGAGCTAGGAAACGCCTGGAAACCTAGTCCAGGGTGCATGTCAACATGCGGTGTATGCGCCCGTAATGAGACAGGAGGGGACGAAGGGTCGACCTCCATTGCGTCGGGGTATCCGACGCGCGATGACGCCATGTGGTCCGGAGCGGGCAAGAGTTCCATGGCGGAGGACAGCTGGTCACGGGAAGCGAGCGGCGGCGCGTGACCCAGGGAGGCGCTGGGCGGTCGCAGCGAAGCGTCCACTGCGGGCGGCGCCGGCGGCGGCTGCGGCGGCTGCTGCGGCGGCTGCGGCGGCGGCGCGACGCCATGGGGCAAAATGGAAGGCATCGTCGGTAACACCTGGGGATGAGGCGAGCCAGTAGATGGGTCCCCAGGGCACTGACCAGACGGCACCGTCGCTGAAAGCAGACGGGGAGCGGCAGAACCCAGGCGACGGCAGAGGCGCAGCTGATTGAGATGCCGACGCACCTCTCCAGAGGCCCCCAAAACCAAATACATAGCGCGGCCGAGGCAGCGAAGAATGCGCCCTGCGAGCCAACGCCGTGAACCTCGATAGTTGCGATAGAATACAACGTCGCCTGGAGCAAAAACAGGTGGCTGCCGCTGCACAGGAACCTGAGGCGGCGGATGCAGCAAAGACATCAAGGTTCGATGAGGATGACCGTGGAGCAACTCAGCCGGCGAGCGACCATCGCGGGGCTGAGAGCGATACGAGGACAAAAAGAGCAACAATGCGTCCTCCCGAGAATGCGACTCTTTCAACTTCAACATCTGTGACTTGAAAGTCCGGACCAATCGTTCAGCGGCACCATGTGACTGAGGCGAAAACGGCGCGGATGTTAGATGTTGAATACCATTGGCCTTGCAGAATGACTGAAATTCTGCGGACATGAATTGTGGGCCATTGTCGGAAACAATAGTCTGCGGAAGACCTTCAATGCAAAAAATAGCAGATAACGCTTGGATGGTGGCAGATGACGTCGTGGAAGACATCCGGACAACAAAAGGAAAATTACTGAAAGAATCGACCACAACCAACCATCGAGCATTCCAGAAGGGACCAGCAAAATCGATATGTAAGCGTTGCCAAGGGGAAGTGGCTGTTGGCCATGCAAAGAATTTCTGCGGCGGTGCGGATTGTTGTTCGGCACACGCCATGCAAGAAGAGCACATATTCGTAATCGCAGCATCGATTCCGAACCAAGTACAGTGCTGACGAGCAAGTTGTTTCGTACGCACTATACCCCAATGTCCTTGGTGGAGAAGCTGTAAGACAGAGGACTGTAACGAACGTGGGACCACTACCCTAGACTGATCATTATCAGAACGCAACAACAAAACACCACGTCGTACAAAAAGTCTCTCTTTGTGAGCAAAAAATCGGCGAACCAACGGATCCGTGATCCGCGACTTTGACAAGGGCCATTGCGTAGCAACAAAACGCAAAACAGTAGCAAGGACAGAGTCAGCAGCTGTGGCTGTAGCTACACGACGAAAATCAATCGGAAACGAGTCGACCACATCATCGGTTTCCGAATCAATGAACATGCAAGCAAGTTCGGAAGAATCGAATGCTTTATCCGCAGCAACAGGCAAACGGGACAACGCATCGGCGTTTCCGTGCTGAGCAGTGGACCGATACAAGATATCGTAGCGGTACTGCGAGAGGAAAATAGACCAGCGAATGAATTTCTGCGCTGTACGTGGAGGTACAGGCTTGTTCGGATGAAAAAACGATGTCAAAGGTTTGTGGTCTGTGATGATGGTAAAGGGACGACCATACAAGAAATCGTGAAACGTCGTAACACCAAACACGAGAGCCAAAGCTTCTTTCTCTATTTGGGAATAATTCCGTTGCTCTGACGAGAGAAATTTGGACGCAAAGGCAATAGGGCGATCATGCGAACCATCTTTGTGCGCAAGCACAGCACCGATCCCGAAATCCGATGCATCTACCATCAACAAAAGTGGTTTCCGGGGATCGAATGGCGTAAGGCAAGTATTAGAAAGCAACGCCGATTTCAACTGGCGAAAGGCGCGTTCGCATTCCGTCGTCCAGACGAACGGAACACCTTTACGGCGTAAGCGATGAAGCGGAGCTGAAATGGAAGAGGCATTGCGCAGAAAGCGATGATAATAATTAATTTTTCCCAACACACTCTGTAGCTGCTTCACATTCTGTGGCGAAGGCAAGTCCTGCATGGCACGGAGGTGCTCTGGACTCGGATGTATGCCTTGGGCAGTGATTACATGTCCCAGATATGGTAAGTCACGAGCAAAAAACACACATTTGTCTTCCTCAAGCGAAGACCATTTTGCCGCAATACCTGAAATAATGTGCGGAGGTTGGCGAAATGTTCTGCGGCCGTCTTTCCGGAGATCACAATATCGTCCAGATAGTTTGCAGCAGTAGGGACCGACGCACAAACAGTTTGTAAATATTGCTGAAACAATGCAGGGGCTGATGCACACCCGAATGGCAGTCTTTTGAATCGGTACAATCCAAGATGCGTGTTAACCACCAATACTCGCTGGAATTCTTCGTCCACCGGTATTTGCAAGTACGCATCTGCTAGGTCCAACTTTGAAAAATACGTTCCCGGGCACAGTTTGTCAAAAAGATCTTCCGGGCGGGGCAAAGGAAAAGTAGCAGTCACAAGTTGTGGATTCACAGTTGCCTTGAAGTCCACGCAAAGTCTCAATTTTCCGGAAGGTTTTTTCAAAATAACTAAGGGTGAGGCCCAGAGAGAAGCCTGCACACGTTCAGTGACACCTTGTGATTCTAAATCGTTTAATGTTCTGGCGACCTCATCACGCAATGCGTGGGGAACATTGCGCGCTCTGAAAAATTTCGGTTGCGCGTCCACTTTGAGTTCCAAATGTGCTTCATAGTTCGTAGCGCAACCAAGGCCCGGTGCAAAAATGTCTGCAAATTCGTCACACAGACGAGAAACACTGTCTGAAGGCACAGTCTCGTTCACTGATAGGACCTGATTGACGATAGACAAGTTAAACAACTGAAATAAATCTAAACCAAACAAGTTCACTGCAGTAGAAGAACGAAGAACGTAAAATGACACAAGTTTTGTTTGTCCCTTGTATGTGGCAAGAAGGCTGCACTGTCCTAACACAGGGAGAAGCTGTCCTGAATAACTCGTGAGCTGAACATTTGCGGCACGCAACGGAGGTGCGCCCAGTTGTTTGTACGTGGCGTGGTTGAGCAATGAAACTGCAGCTCCGGTATCGAGCTGGAACGGTATCACTTGTCCGGCAAAGTCCAAATCTACAAAAAGTTTATTGTCCTGCTGACGACAAGAGCGACTGTTTGGTGCAACGTGAACAGACACTGGTACAGAATCACGTGCGACGTGACGGGATTTGCGTCGACGTCGACGCACACTTTTTGTGGGACGATCACCGTCACTGTTAGCGAGAGGAACACTGTGGACGTCATTTTTTGTCAAAAACTTATAGGACTACCCGTTACTGAGAAATAGGGGTCTCAATAGACGGACAAAGAGATGGACAACAGAGCGATCCTCTGAAAGCTCCGTTTTTACCGACTGACGTACGGAACGCTAAAAGAGAATTAAATAACTATTGGAGACCTCTTGCTGAAATTGTCTAAACCTTGGTGGTGAAACAGAAAATCTAATCTTATAATTCTTCCCTTAATCGTTCAAATCATTGTTTCTCTGACGACATTTTTGATGATGTTACACCATGTTCCAGCTTCAATTCTGTTTAATGCTGAGGTTTATTTGGTATCCTTTATTCTCGGTTGGCTCCCAGGAAAAATAAACCCTCAATTAACTTCGGTCGGTTTGTCTACAACGTATTTAACCGAACTGCAACAACTGTGGTACCCGAAAAAGTTCGATTAACAGTTGTCAAGGAATAAAGGGCCGGTGTGGTAGGTTTAAATCCAGTGTCTGAATAAAGAGCTGACACCGCGTTTGCAGACAATGAAGGCAGAACGGCACAAAGAATCGTATAACAACGGGGAAGCGTTGCGTTTTAATTCAATTTACGGAACCAATTACGTACGGGTTTGTTGGGTCGCGTGAACCAGCTCATCTACAGTCGTTTGTTATAGATTCCAAAGACGTTATAACTACTATTGGAGACCTTTTGCTGAAATTGTCTAAACCTTGGTGGTGAAACAGAAAATCTCATCTTATACATCTTCCCTTAATCGTTCAAATCATTGTTTCTCTGATGACGAGTCAAAGAGTTATAAAACGTAGGTTCAGGCTGGACCATAAATTATTTTACCGAAAGTTAAAATATGATGACACATCACGACAGTTTCGGGTTTCTAGGCTGTTTACAGATGATGTATGTACAACTCAAAAACTGTGAAAATAGTCAGCTTTAAATTTAGTAAATTTGTACGTCAAGAAACTGGCAAATACAACGATTAAAACAATCATGCGGAATACGGCATAACATGGTTCAAACGATTGCATTTCACTGCTTTTTGGTGTATGAACTCGATCATCGATGGATACATATGGCAAATATACATTGCCCAAGTATATTTTGTTACGCGAATATTCTATCGTGAAAACGGCCTTTGAGATCGAAATTCGTCAGTCGTAATGGGTCGTTAAATTTTAATGTCCAGTTATAGCCACGCATACCGTGGACAACTGTATTTTCTTCACTGCTGTCTCAAAATTCGGTAGACTGATCAGTTTCAGCATTGCCCATAGCTGCTGCAGGAGCATCAGCTTAAAAAAAAAAAAAAGGTTCAAATGGCTCTGAACACTATGGCACTTCTGAGGTCATCAGTACCCTAGGACATAGAACTACTTAAACCTAACTAACCTAAGGACATCATACACATCCATGTCCGAGGAAGGATTCCAACCTACGTCCGTAGCGGTCGCTCTGTTCCAGACTGAAGCGCCTACAATCGCTCGGCCACTGCGGCCGGCAGCATCAGCTTCGGTATTACTTCCACACGAAAGTCACTAATCTCACAATTTCGAACGTCCGTCCTTTACTAGATCTCACTCAATCCTGAATTTACATTGGTGGCTGCGGGCTCCGTATGTGCAGTGGTGTATGCACAGTAAGAAATAAAAAACTACAGGATCAAAGTAACCCTGGTGTACACTTCTAGGGTTACATTTACGGTCTCATTCCAGTGAATAGCTGTTATGCTGATGTCTAAAGACTTTTTTTTCTGCCTGATCTGGTTTACGGAAGTGTGCAACGGCGCAGACCTAGTGAAACGTCTGTCGAGCAGGTGGGGGCGTGCGGACGGCGGCAGGAAGGGGCAATTACCGGGGAACCGGGTAATTACATCTGCATTAGCCGGTGCCGTAAGCCGAGCCGGGCGCGCGCGGTCAGCCTCGCTGTTGGAATGCGCGGAAATTTACCTCCGCTGTTTGACCTCGCAAGTTCCAGCGCCCTCTGCGACTCCCGTATTCCACGTAAATGCCTGCTAAAACTCAGAAACACTTGTTCCACAAGACATATGGAAATAGCAAAATCCATTCACTTAACTTCAACGGTTCGAAAGATAAGACTCGTTTACTCGTTAGCGCGAGCCCAACTTAAGTCACGTAAGGCTCGGTGTTTCAGCTCGTCAGTTCTTCGTAAGGCAATATTCCACAAAAGCTCGTTCTACAGAATTGCCATTGTTTTAGTTTGCACATTCTGGAAATACTCTCTTCTTACGTTATTAATATTAAATTTTTCGTAATCTAGATTGTCCTCCTACATTACGTGGACATGGTCTGAATTAACATCTGCACTATTATGGGCAATATTCTGTGTGGTATGTAAATCCCACGACGGCATAGTCCAGTTGACATCTCATATCTTCTCCTCTTGTGATTTTGGAAGAACGTGTTTACTACGAATACACCTATCGCAGTATTGTAGAGGGAGTGAGTGAGGAGATTTTACAAGTTGGTTAGCATATGGCCACAGCCTTCTCCCTCTACATTATATCAATGAAGCTTCGATAGCTGGCTATGTAGAAGCTAGGGCTCTTTTGACTCTACGATCATAATCGTGACATAGACGATGTAAGCAATACTGTCTCGTCCATACCACAACCAAGTCCAAATATGAAAACACAGACATCACTGAAGTATAAAGAATTACAAGTATCATTGTGGATACAGGAATTAGTGACCACAAAGTCGTTGTATCGAGACTGGACACTGTAGCAAACGGATACAGCAAAGATCAAGGCAAAATTTTTGTTTCTATAAGCATATAAAAATTCGATGACGTCTCCCTAAGAGGCAGTTCCGGTTAGCTTCATACCATAAAAGTAATAGTGGCGATGGCTATTAAGAACTTTACGCCAAGAAAAATAATGAACGGAGCACTGAAATATTATTAGGCCTAGTCTTTTGTCCTGCTGAGTAACCTTGGGAAAGGTTCGACAAACACGAAAGTTATCTACTCTTCTGAACTTTCAATTGTAAGCCGCGCGATAGTAGCCGCGCGGGCTGATGCGCCTTGTCACGGTCCGTGGGGCTCCCCCCGTCGGAGGTTCGAGTCCTCCCTCCGGCATGGGTGTGTGTGTTGTGAGTTGTCCATAGCGTAAGTTCGTTTAAGTTAGATTAAATAGTGTGTAGGCTTAGAGAAAGATGACCTCAGAAGTTTGGTCCCATGAGACCTTACCACAAATTTCCAATTTCGAATCGCTTTAGCTAATTCTGGGGGTGAGCACACTACGTGTATCTCTATTGCCTGAATTTCTTGTATTAAAAATGATTTGGTGTGACTAATGGAATCGCCGTGTGGTTTATTGGCGGACGGCACGGCAGCTCAGCGTGGCTGGTCAGACGGTTAGCGACCCTCTGTAATAAAAGAAAGAAATAAAAAAACTGAGTGAGCGGATCAACGATGCACTTGAATGGGTGTCATGAGACATCCGCGATGAACAAAATACAACGAACAAAACGAGATTAAAAAAAAGGGCGGTGGGGGTGTGGGAGGTGGGTATTGACTTTGATTAGTAATCAAAACATTAATTGTCCCAGGTTTGAAGCCCACCTCGGCTTAAATTTTGATTAACAATCAGCATTGGCGGCCGAAGACTTCCGACATAAAAAGTCATCCTTATTCTGCCAACGGCCTTGTCAAAGATGGCGGAGAAGCCGACAAAGGGTCAGGGCGCTCTCTTGTCTTAGGGATGGGAAACTGCCTCTAAAGGCGGAAGAATCAGCAATGATCAAAGGCATGAGGACGCAAAAAGCAATGGAAAGCACTGCATTAAAGACACATAACATGTATCCACAGGACATGTGACCTGTAACTGAAAAAGCGTAATAATGATCTCTTCATTGGCAAAAGTGTTAGGAATAGTCCCCCATCCGGATCTCCGGGAGAAGACTGCCAAGGGGGAAGTGTCCATGAAATAAAGATCCGATAATAAAAGAAAGGATAACGTCCTATGAGTCGGAGAGTGGAATGTTAGAGAATGTTAGATGCTTGAATGTGGTATGGAGCAAGAATATCTGAAAAGGGACATGCAAAGTCTCAGTCTAGATGTAGTAGAAATGGACAGAAGACAAGGATTTCTGGTCAGATGAGTATAGGGCAATATCAACAGCAGCAAAAAATGGTACAACGCGAATAGGAGTCATTATGAATAGGAAGGTAGGACAGAGAGTGTGTTACTATGAACAGTTCAGTGACAGGGTTTTTCTCATCAGAATCAACAGCAAACCAGCACCGACCAAGACAGTTCAGGTATATTATGCCGACGTTGCAAGCTGAAAATGAAGAGATAGGGAAAGTATCTGAGAATATTGAGAGGGTAATCCAGTACGTAAAGGACTGGAATGCAGTTGTAGGGGAAGAAGTAAAAATAAAGGTTACAGGAGAATATTGGCTTGAGACAAGGAATGAGAAAGGAGAAAGACTAATTGAGTTCTGTAATAAATTTCAGCGAGTGATACTGAATACTCTGTCGAAGAATCACAAGAGAAAGGCTGGCTGATAAGGGAATATTTCAGTTAGCTTACATCATGGTCAGCCAGTGATTCTGAAATCAGATACTGGACTGTAAGGCGTATCCAAGAGCAGATTATACTCAAATCACAATGTAGTAGTGATGAAGAGTAGGCTGAAGCTTAAGAGATTAGTCAGGAAGAATAAGTACACAAAGAAGTGGGATACAGAAATACTAAGGGATAACGAGATACGCTTGAAGTTCTCTAAGGCCATAGATAGAGCAATAAGGAATAGCTCAGCAGTTAGTACGCTTGAAGACGAATGGACATCTCTAAAAATGGCAATCATAGAAGTTGGAAAGAAAAACATACGTACAAAGAAGGTAACTACGACGAAACCATGGGTAACACAAGAAATACTTCAATTCGTCTACGGAAGAAGGAAGTACAAAAATGTTCAGGGAAATTCAGGAAAACAGAAATACAAGACTCCGAGGAATGAAATAAATAGGAAGTGCAGAGAAGCTAAGACGGAATGGCTTCATGAAAAATATAATTGTTTGAAGGTCTAACTCAGCATATAGGAAACTCAAAACAACCTCCGATGAAATTAAAAGCAAGAGCGGTAACATTAAGAGCATGACGGAAACTCCTTTGTTAGACGTAGAGGAGAGAACGGATATGTAGAAAGAACAAATTGGAGCCCTCTATGAAGTGAAGATTTGTCTGACGTAATAGAAGAAGAGACAGAAGTCGATTTAGAAGAGGTAGGGGATCCAGTATTAGAATCAGAGTTTAAGAGAGCGTCAGAGGAGTTCAGATCAAATAATGCAGCAGGGATCGATAACATTTCATCATAATTTCTAAAATCTTGTGGGGAAGTGATAACAAAACGGCTGTTCACGTTGGTGTGTAGAACGTATGAGTCTGGCAACATACCATCTGATTTGCGGAAAAATATCAACCACCCAATTTCTTAGACTGCAGGAGCTGCCAGGTGAGAGAATTATCGAACAATCAGCTTAAGAGCTCATTCATATAAGTTGCTGACAAGGAAAATATACAGAATAATGGAAAAGAAAACTGAGTATTTTTAAATGACGATCAATATGGCTCTAGGAAAGAAAAAGACACCAGAGAGGCAACTGTGACTTTGTGGTTGATAGCGGAAGCAATAGTATAGAAAAAACCAAGATACGTTCATAGCATTTGTCGACAGGGAAAAAGCGTTCGACAACGTGTAAAATGTTAGAAATTCTGAGAAAAGTTGGGGTAAGCTACGGGAAGAGACGGGTAATGAACAGTACGTACAAGAGCCAAGAGGGAATAATAAGAGCGACGACCAAGAACAAAGTTCTCAGATTAAAAAGCGTGTAAGACAAAAATATAGTCATTCCCCCCTACTGTTCAGTCTGTAGGTCGAAGAAGCAATGATGGAAATATAAGGAAGATTCAGAAGGGAAATTAAAATTCAAGGTGAAAAGGTATCATTGATAGGCTGCGCTGATGAGAATGCTGTCGAAAGTGAAGGAGAATCACAGGACTTGTCGAATGGAACGAAGAGTCTGATGGGTACGGAGTACTGTCTTGGAGTAAGTCGAAGAAAAATGAGAATAATGAGAAGCAGCAGAAATGAGAACAGCGATAAACTTAACATCAATTCTGCTTGTGGTGTCACCGCCAGACACCACACTTGCTAGGTGGTAGCCTTTAAATCGGCCGCGGTCCGTTAGTATACGTCGGACCCGCGTGTCGCCACTATCAGTGATTGCAGACCGAGCGCCGCCACACGGCAGGTCTAGAGAGAGACTTCCTAGCACTCGCCCCAGTTGTACAGCCGACTTTGCTAGCGATGGTTCACTGACAAATTACGCTCTCATTTGCCGAGACGATAGTTAGCTGAGCCGTCAGCTACGTCATTTGCTACGACCTAGCAAGGCGCCATTACCAGTCACTATTGATGCTGTAAAACATGTACCGTCAAGAGCGATGTTCACCAATTATGGATTAAAGTTAAGTATTCCAGAAGATGCGTACGTTTTTTACTAGTCTCATTTCCGTGTCCTGTTCCAGACCTCACGCCAGCCTGCGTGATCTTAACCGCCTGCCTTTCGGCTTCCTCCTAGTGGATTGGCTGTCTTGCCAATCCACAACACTGCTACCTAGGCAGTAAAATAACCAATGACGGACGGAGTAAGGGGAACATCAAAAGCAGACTAGCACTGGCAAAAAGGGCATTCCTGGCAAACAGAAGACGACTACTATGAAACGTAGGACTTAATTTGAGGATGAAAGTTCTGAGAATGTACGTCTGGAGCACAGCATTGTACGGTAGCGAAACATGGACTGTGGGAAAATCGGAACAGAAGAGACTCGAAAGATTTGAGATGTGGTGCTATGATGAATGTTGAAAATTAGGTCGGCTGATAAGGTAAGGAATGAGGTTCTGCGGAGAATAGGAGAGGAAAGGAATATGTGGAAAACTCTGATAAGGAGAAGGGACAGGATGATAGGAGAACTGTTAAGATATGAGGGAATGACTTCCGGGTTACTACAGGGAGTTGTAGAGAGCAAAAACATAGAGAACGAAAGAGAGTGAAAACGATCCAGCAAATAGTTGACGATGGAGGTTACAGGTGCTACTCTGAGACGAAGAGGTTGTCACAGCAGAGGAATTCGTGGCGGGCCACATCAAACCAGCCAGAAGACCGACGTACTTTCTTATAGACAACCGCAACGTCTATGAACAGTCTTGAAGAGCATCGGAAGCTCTTTAAGACTGTTCACAGAAAACGCGGTTGTATAGAAAGTAACAACTTCAGAAGACAGTACGGATGTACTGAATGACCTGCAGAGGGCTGTGAATGGTGAAGGATGTGCAATCGATCCTGAACGCAATAAATGTAACACATTCCTATCCATAGGAAAAGAAATTCACTACTATACAACCGCACTATTGGTGACAAATTGCTGGAGACAGTATGCAGCAGTAAGTGTCGAAAGCGACCTCAAGTGGAATGATCATCGAAAGTAAATCACAGGAAAAGGAGATGCCGCACTGAGAGTCATAGGAAGAATCTTAAGGAAATGTAACTGATTCACCGAACCAAGTGGCTTGCAGGCTATTGTTCAACTGATTGTTGAATATTTTTAATGACTCTCGAATCCTTGCCAGGTCGGACTGATAGAAGACGTATAAACTACTGGCCATTAAAATTGCTACACCACGAAGAGGACGTGCTACAGACGCGAAATTTAACCGACAGGAAGAAGATGCTGTGATATGCAAATGATTAGCTTTTCAGAGCATTCACAAACGTTGGCGCCGGTGGCGACACCTACAACGTGCTGACATGAGGAAAGTTTCCAATCGATTTCTCTTACACAAACAGCAGTTGACCGGCGTTGCCTGATGAAACGTTGTTGTGATGCCTCGAGTAAGGAGGAGAAAAGCGTACCATCACGTTTCCCACTTTGATAAAGGTCGGATTGTAGCTTATCGCGGTTGCAGTTTATCGTATCGCGACATTGCTGCTCGCGTTGGTCGAGATCCAGTGACTGTTAGCAGAATATGGAATCGATGGGTTGAGGAAGGTAATATGGAATGCCGTGCTGGATCCCAACGGCCTCATATCGCTAGCAGTCGAGATGACAGGCATCTTATTCGCATGGCTATAACGGATCGTGCAGCCACGTCTCGATCCCTGAACCAACAGATGGGGACGTTTGCAAGACAACCACCATCTGCACGAACAGTTAGACGAAGTTGCAGCTGCATGGACAATCAGCTCGGAGACAATGGCTGCGGTTACCCTTGACGATGCATCACAAACAGGAGCGCCTGCGATGTTGTACTCAACGACGAACCTGGGTGCACGAGTGCCAAAAGGTCATTTTTTCGGATGAATCCAGGTTCTGTTTACAGCATCATGATGGTCGCATCCGTGTTTGGCGACATCGCGGTGAACGCACACTAGAAGCGTGTATTCGTCATCGCCATACTGGCGTATCACCCGGCGTGATGGTATGGGGTGCCATTGGTTACACGTCTCGGTCAGCTCTTGTTCGCATTGATGGCACTTTGAACACTGGGCGTTACATTTCAGATGTGTTACGACCTGTGGCTCTACCCTTCATTCGATCCCTGCGAAACCCTACATTTCAGCAAGATAATGCACTACCGCATGTTGCAGGTCCTGTACGGGCCTTTCTCGATACAGAAAATGTTCGACTGCTGCCCTGGCCAGCACATTCTCCAGATCTCTCACCAATTGAAAACGTCTGGTCAATGGTGGCCGAGCAACTGTCTCGTCACAATACGCCAGTCACTACTCTTGATGGACTGTGGTATCGTGTTGAAGCTACATGGGCAGCTGTACCTGTACACGCCATCCAAGCTTTGTTTGACTCAATGCCCAGGCGTATCAAGGCCTTTGTTACGGCGAGAGGTGGTTGTTGTGGGTACTGATTTCTCACGATCTATGCACCAAATTGCGTGAAAATGTAATCACATGTCAATTCTAGTATAATATATATGTCCAGTGAATACCCGTTTATCATCTGCATTTCTTCTTGGTGTAGCAATTTTGCCGGCCGGGGTGGCCGAGCGGTTCTAGTCGCTTCAGTCTGGAACCGCGTGACCGCTACGGTAACAGGTTTGAATCCTGCCTCGGGGATGGATGTGTGTTATGGCCTTGGGTCAGTTAGGTTGAATTATTTCTAAGTTCTAGGGGAATGATGACCTTGGAAGTTAAGTCCCATAGTGCTCAGAGCCATTTTTTTTTGTAGCAATTGTAATGGCCAGCAGTGTAGAAGATATAAGGAAGAACGACACGTTTCGTCACTAGATCGCTTTACAGGCGCGAGAACTTTACAATGCTGCTCAACGAACTCCAGTGGCAGACGCTATATGAGAGACGTTATGAATCATGGAGAGGTTTACTAGTGAAGTTTCGAGAGAGCACTTTTAGGGAACAGTAGGACGACATATTAATTATTCCCAAATTCATCTCACAAAGGACCACGACGAGAAAATTGGATAAATTACAGCTACTACAGAGGCCTACCGACAATGATGCTTCCCACGCGCCATTCGCAAGTGGAACAGAAAAATGGTGATAGTGTTGCGAGAAGTACCTTCCGGCACACGCCGTTAGTGGCTTGTGCCTGTGATGTATGTATGTAAACAAATCCGCTGGGTTACCGGGTGTTGCGAGCCATTGCTTTGCATATAGCTGTGACGTCACGGTGACGCTCGCCGTGGTGTCGCAGGGGCTGCGCGCTGCTTTTACGTCCTCATCTGTAATTCACGCGCGGGCGCGTCTGCGCGCGCGAAGCGTATGAATGTCGAATTAAAATTCAGGCGGCGCCGGCTCAAATGAGACGAATGGCTTGCGCAAACAGCGGCCGCGCTCCGTCAGGCTGAGAGTAAAAGAGACAGTAAGGGAGTGGCGTCCAGAGGCAGGCAGCCGCCGCCGCTGCGACTGCGGCCGCGGGCCGCTCTGGGCGCGTAGGCAACTCAGAGAGGGGCGGAGGGCGCGGATTGAATAGCCGCCCGCTCTTCCGCTTACCACTCATCCTCGCCACAGAGCCGACAGATAGCTGCGCCGATGGAATGGCGCCGGCCTCCGTGTAACCAGGGGAAGGGGCAGAGGGGGAAGGCCAGAGAGATCTGCCGATCTCAGCCGCGAGCCCTGTGCCGGTAGATCGACGCCAGCAAAGCACCACCCAGGAGCCCCCCGGAAAAAAGTCAGCCACGATGGAGCGGCCGACTGGCGCACAGTTTTTTTTTTTTTCACTCCTTCGTGAGCAGAGCCACATTTTCTCGATTCTCGATGCGACACACTATTTCTTCTTGTTGGCTTAATGAATGCCGTCTTCTACATCCTGCCGAGCGATGTGGCGCAGTGCTAAGGTAGCGGAGGCGTATTCAGAAGAGCGACGGTTCAAATACCTATCGGGTCATCCAGAATTAGATTTTCCTTGTTTTCCCTAAAGACAAAATGCAAATGCGGGCATGATGCCTTCGGAAAGAAGTGTGTCATTTCCTTCTCTAATCCGATTTTGTTTTCATCCAAAGTGACCTCTACATCGAAGAGATGTTAAATCTCAATCTTCCCTTGTTTTTGAATGCGCCGTTAGAGAAAGTTAGCGATCACGACATAATATTTAAAATTAATTCTGAAACAGTCTAAATGGAAAAGAGTGTTCATTAAAAGGTGACCAGTTTCGATCGTCACACGATCAACTTCAAACTTTCAACAATGTTGATGGACATTTGCTGTGCATGGAACGGCTGAATGACGATAGTCAACTACTGCAGGTGTTTAATATTTCTAAATCTCTACACACGGACTAATCAAAGACTTATCATCTTAAAAATCAATTACGTAAATTAATTTTTTGTAGATTATAATTTAATATTATTAACCTTGTATGCATCTTTCAACTCGCTGAAATTTTTGGCTAAGTACACTGCATATAAGTATCCCATCCCTAAGTCCATAACTTGATATGAAACGGTAGTATGGAGAAACTAAAACATCGATACTTTTTTCCATCAAACTTGTGTTAGCATGCGCACGGAAGCGCCAAAGAGACTGGTATAGGCATGCGTATTCAAATACAGAGACATACAAACAGGCAGAACACGGCACTGCGGTCGGCAATGCCTGCACAAGACAACAAGTGTCAGGCGTAGTTGTTAGATCGGTTACTGATTCTACAAAGGGAGGGTATCAAGATTTAAGTGAATTTGAACGTGGTGTTATATTCGGAGCACGAGCGATGGGACGCAGCATCTACGGGGTAGCGATGAAGTGGGGATTTTCCCGTACGACCATTTCACGAGTGTACCGTGAAATCAGGAAGCCAGTAAAACAGCAAATCTCCGACATTGCTGCGGCCGGAAAATGATCCTGCAAGAACGGGACCAATGACCACTGAAGGAAATCGTCCGACATGACAGAAGTGCAACCCTTCCGCAAATTGCTGCAAATTTCAGTGCTGGGCCATCAACAAGTGTCAACGTGCGAATCATTCACCGAAACATGATCGATACGGGCTTTCGGATCCGAAGGACCACTCGTGTATCAAATGGTTCAAATGGCTCTGAGCACTATGGGACTTAACTTCTGAGGTCATCAGTCCCCTAGAACTTAGAACTACTTAAACCTAACTAACCTAAGGACATTACACACATCCATACCCGAGGCAGGATTCGAACCTGCGACCGCAGCTGTCGCGCGGTTCCAGACTGTAGCACCTAGAACCGCTCGGTCACTCAGGCCGGCGTTTGTGTAAGAGGCACATGTTTGTTTCTTCTATAGAATTATGAACTAAGACGCACAATTTAGTGGCAAGACTTGATTCTAGTGTCCTCAAAGGTTGTTAGTGGGATACAGCCCACAGAAAGTAGAATTTTGCGCATGACATCCAGCACGGAATACGCACTCACAAATAACCGGTGACGTCATTGCCGAAGAACCTGCGTGACCTCAACAGATGTTCTAAGCACTCTTACACTTGCACCCATACACTTATGGAGACAGTGAGCAAGTGAGCGATGCATTTGCTGTAGTGTTAACACAGATATTGTCGCACACGCAGTGGTAATACTTCGTGTCATATCATGTGATGGATGGGGAGTTCGTGATACACTCACTCTTACACTGCACCCAGAGGAAGAAGTATAACGGCGTCACGTCGGGAGACAGTGCTCGCCTGCTCACAGGACCTCCCTGTCGTATCTAACTATCTGGAAACATTTGCATCCATAACATCCCTAGAAACACGTGCTTAGGGTGTGGGCCATACATCATGATGGAAACGCACTGATACCATGTCCTCCACGAGAAGTGATAGGTTGTCTTGTAGAAATGATGTATATCGCCTTCCGGTTAACGTTTCCTGATAAAAATAGGGACCTACAATACGGACACCCCGTTGTCACTGATGAGCAACCGAGCGAAGCCAGTGGGGATTCTACTACGAACAATAGTGCATGATCCACAGATTAACATGACTAATATTTGTGCACAAAGCTTCATGCGTACGGAGTCAGGTTGGTTCAAATGGCTCTGAGCACTATGGGACTTAACTGCTGTGGTCATCAGTCCCCTAGAACTTAGAACTACTTAAACCTAACTAACCTAAGGACATCACGCACATTCATGCCCGAGGCAGGATTCGAACCTGCGACCGCAGCTGTCGCGCGGTTCCAGACTGTAGCGCTTTGAACCGCTCGGTCACTCCGGCCGGCTCACTCATGTATCCTTGATGACTGCACGACTCAAAGCTTTACGCCTCGCCTAGGCCCGTCAACATGACGGGAAACATGTTGCCTGGTCGGACGAGTCTAGTTTCAAATTGTATCGAGAGGATGGATGCGTACGAGTATGGAGACTACCTCATGAATGCTTGGTGACTTTTGAAGCTGGTGGGGGCTCTGTAATGGCGTGGGGCGTGTGCAGGTGGAGTGATATGGGACTCCTGATGTCTACATACGACTCTGACAGCTGACACGTACGTAAGCATCCTGTCTGATCATCTGCATCCATTCATGTCCATTGTGTACTCCTACGGACTTGGGCAATTCAAGCAGGTCAATGCGACACCCCACACGTCCGGAATTGCTAAAGAGGGTCTCCAGAAACACTCTTTGGAGTTTAAACACTTCAGCTGGCCACCAAACTCAACAGACACGAACATTATTGAGCATATCTGGGATACCTACCAACGTGTTGTTCAGAAGAGATCTCCACCCCCTTGTACTCTTACGGATTTATGTACACCCCTGCAAGACTCATGGAGTCAATTCCCTCCAGCACTACTACAGATATTAGTCGAGTCCATGCCCCGGAGTGTTGTGGCAGTTTTGAGTGCTCGCGGGGGCCCTACACGATTTGAGGCAGGTTTAGCACTTTCTTTGGCTCTTCACTGAAGATGCACATTGTAAGCTATAAAAAGGTAACGAAAACCACTCACTAGCTGGTTTTGTCTACTTGGAAATATTCACTAGTTTGAAGAAGGAGACGTAGCCCATCCAAAACTCTGTGGTCAGTTGCTTAAAGCCTCTTGTTGGCAGTGCATCAGAGTATTATTTTGTGTTAAATGTCTGACCTTTGAGTTTAGATATTCTTCATTGAAAATAAATGAATAATAGTTACAGATACAGTAAACATTCTAGAGGTTTAAAGGTGTCATTTCGCGCTTCTGATATAATGTCATGTTTTCTGCTGTTGGTTTACTTTTTTTTTTTTTTGTTACGTTATTGCTAGAATGTCTTCATTCACCTCTCCAGTGATAGTAACTCTACTAGCCACAGTAAAAAATAAGAAGGCTGTTCGTCGTCCAGAAACATACAGGGTGTTTCAAAAATGACCGGTATATTTGAAACGGCAATAAAAACTAAACGAGCAGCGATAGAAATACACTGTTTGTTGCAATATGCTTGGGACAACAGTACATTTTCAGGCGGACAAACTTTCGAAATTACAGTAGTTACAATTTCAACAACAGATGGCGCTGCAAGTGATGTGAACGATATAGAAGACAACGCAGTCTGTGGGTGCGCCATTCTGTACGTCGTCTTTCTGCTGTAAGCGTGTGCTGTTCACAACGTGCAAGTGTGCTGCGGACAACATGGTTTATTCCTTAGAACAGAGGATTTTTCTGGTGTTGGAATTCCACCGCCTAGAACACAGTGTTGTTGCAACAAGACGAAGTGTTCAACGGAGGTTTAATGTAACCAAAGGACCGAAAAGCGATACAATAAAGGATCTGTTTGAAAAATTTCAACGGACTGGGAACGTGACGGATGAACGTGCTGGAAAGGTAGGGCGACCGCGTACGGCAACCACAGAGGGCAACGCGCACCTAGTGCAGCAGGTGATCCAACAGCGGCCTCGGGTTTCCGTTCGCCGTGTTGCAGCTGCGGTCCAAATGACGCCAACGTCCACGTATCGTCTCATGCGCCAGAGTTTACACCTCTATCCATACAAAATTCAATCGCGGCAACCCCTCAGCGCCGCTACCATTTCTGCACGAGAGACATTCGCTAACGATATAGTGCACAGGATTGATGACGGCGATATGCATGTGGGCAGCATTTGGTTTACTGACGAAGCTTATTTTTACCTGGACGGCTTCGTCAATAAACAGAACTGGCGCATATGGGGAACCGAAAAGCCCCATGTTGCAGTCCCATCGTCCCTGCATCCTCAAAAAGTACTGGTCTGGGCCGCCATTTCTTCCAAAGGAATCATTGGCCCATTTTTCAGATCCGAAACGATTACTGCATCTCGCTATCTGGACATTCTTCGTGAATTTGTGGCGGTACAAACTGCCTTAGACGACACTGCGAACACCTCGTGGTTTATGCAAGATGGTGCCCGGCCACATCGCACGGCCGACGTCTTTAATTTCCTGAATGAATATTTCAATGATCGTGTGATTGCTTTGGGCTATCCGAAACATACAGGAGGCGGCGTGGATTGGCCTCCCTATTCGCCAGACATGAACCCCTGTGACTTCTTTCTGTGGGGACACTTGAAAGACCAGGTGTACCGTCAGAATCCAGAAACAATTGAAAAGCTGAAGCAGTACATTTCATCTGCATGTGAAGCCATTCCGCCAGACACGTTGTCAAAGGTTTCGGGTAATTTCATTCAGAGACTACGCCATATTATTGCTACGCATGGTCGATATGTGGAAAATATCGTACTATAGAGTTTCCCAGACCGCAGCGCCATCTGTTGTTGAAATTGTAACTACTGTAATTTCGAAAGTTTGTCTGCCTGAAAATGTACTGTTGTCCCAAGCATATTGCAACAAACGGTGTATTTCTATCGCTGCTCGTTTAGTTTTTATTGCCGTTTCAAATATACCGGTCATTTTTGAAACACCCTGTAGATACGAAGTACATAAAAACAAACAAGTATAGAAATATTAGGACAGTTGTGATAGTACAGTCTAAGACAGGTAATAGTGATGTCCGCTCTTGCAAACGTAAATGTACTGAACGGTTAAGTGTAGATGAGAAGAAACTTTACTTGAAAACTTTGCTTCATGTACGTCCTAAAAATGAGTAGGACACATTCGTAATAGGGTTGAATGATCGAAAATCACCATTATGGAGATGATCTCAAAGAGAAACACCACTCAA
The DNA here is from genome assembly GCF_023898315.1 of Schistocerca nitens. Taxonomy (NCBI): domain Eukaryota; kingdom Metazoa; phylum Arthropoda; class Insecta; order Orthoptera; family Acrididae; genus Schistocerca; species Schistocerca nitens. The sequence goes on from NC_064614.1 coordinate 688,547,428, forward strand.
ATGAGATTGAATTTAGTTTATCATGTAATGAGAGACAATTAACGGATGACTCTGTCTAAAAATGCATTTAGTATTGTGCATTACACGAAGGATAAAGCAATCTTTCGATTAACGTCATTAATAAGATCAAACCAGGTTCCTGTGTATAATGTGGGCATGCATGGAGGTAGTGGTAATGCAATACCGAAAAACATTAACCAATTTCAACACAGTACAGCATTTAGAATACGAAGTATTTAAGTTCTGATGTTAAAATCAAAACTACCCATGATTTCTTTTGTAAGGAACTTCCAGGAAGTAATATATGACTTTTTTAGAAAGCACTTCCAAACATTTTTTGTTATAGATTTGGACGTACGCAAATCAATACGAAGTCCACATCTGAACTACAATGCAAGGCAAGCTGCAGTTGCCGAAAAGATTATTCATGTTCGCCGGGCTCATGAGTTAAATAACAAACAGTAAAGAATAAAAACTCTTTTCTTGTTGTATTTGGTTGCATGAAAAACCTCCCTTTACCAGAATTTCCTGTTCAGGAAATGTTTCATTTTAGGAAACTGGTAATATCCATTCTGCGTATACGATATGAAAGCAGATTCTGCCTATTTCTCTCTTTATCCGGAAGGAGAAGCCAAACCTGGACCTGCTGTGGTTAAAAATAAACATAGTGGACCTTGAGTTTAAAGAACTTCACCTTTACAGTCACGTCTGCGGAGCGCAAAATCACAACTAGATTTTAGTGTGGCTTCTCCTTGCACTGGTTGCTACTAGTCGATTTACAAAGATTTATCAGTACTTTCCTTTGTGAGGGCACTCCTACCTTCTGTGTAATCGCAAAAAAAAAAAAAAAAAAAAAAAAAAAAAAAAAAATTGGTTCAAATGGCTCTGAGCACTATGGGACTCAACTGCTGAGGTCATAAGTCCCCTAGAACTTAGAACTACTTAAACCTAACTAACCTAAGAACATCACACACATCCATGGCCGAGGCAGGATTCGAACCCGCGACCGTAGCGGTCGCGCGGTGTGTAATCGCAATTTGGGAACTGTGGAAAACAAAATCCGGCGACTGTACAGAATTTACACACCACAATAATACACTGATTTTATTCATTTATCATGGAAGACAGGCTTTTCAGTGTTATTCAAATCTCTTGAAAGTACAAAAGAACGTTCAGGAATGCAGCCGGGTGACGTCGTCGACAACCACCGATCTTTCGACAGGAGCACACCCTGCCATTTTAAAGACAAAACTGTAGCAAGTAAGCGCTGTGTAAGAGAATTTGAACCTCGGTTTTCAAAGACACTCTGTAAAGATAACACACATTCACTGCAAACACTACAGCCATCACAAACGAAATATGACTGATATCAGAAGTTATCGATAGTGAAATTAATAAGCAACGGGTGCGGTAGCATAAACTCTGTGACAAGTGAGAGAACAGAATTCCATGCAGAATTTAAAGAAAAGCCACCGTCTCTATTTATAAGGCTACTTGTCTATTTAACAGCTTCCGTAAAACACTATGTCAATAGCTGGAAGAGCATGCCGGAATCTCCGTGTTGTTACGTTCCAAAGGATGACCGGTCCATCCTGCAGTAGCAGTGTTCTGCAATAGCGGATTTGCTCGGTTGTTGTAAGCGTGTGGGCCGCTTATGCTCTGTATACTGGTCCTCTATTGACCTGATAGTCTGACCAGTACATCCCATGCCTCAACTGCAAGGAATTGGTAGACACCCGCCTTACGCAATCCATGGTCATCGTTTACGGAACTTAAAAGGACCCTGATGGTGACCGAAACACATACGTAACATCTTGTTTCCAAAAAATATGACAAAAACAACACCAAAAGAGCCAGGATGTACGCAAGATAGTTACAAGTATTCCGTATGAATACCGACCATTTTACGAGGAGCCGTTGAAGGGACCAACAGCAGTTTTTGCAGAGGACGGTACAAATGTGGGACGGTAATGATTTTCAGAGTAAATTTCATAGATAACGCTTTCAAAATCTGTGAGTAGCATTGTCATTTCCTGTATGTGTTGTATTATGAAAGTTTTGTGAAAATTTTAACTATTTTTGACATTTATAATCAGTTTGAAGAACGGAACAAATGCTCTGGTTTCACTGTTGTGATGCACTCTGGACGACAATTACATTCATCTTTCTAAACTGCTGAGGTAGGATGTCAATATAACACACACTCCTAGGCTCGTTTTCCTCTTCCATCCAGCGAGGAAAGCACGAAGAACGTAGAACAATTTCTGAACCACACCTCGATATCTATGCACCTGGTGTCGTCTCTGCCATTGGAGTTGCTCTTCCTTTTTCTATCATTGCTGTTTCCTCAATGATTCATGCGTGTTAGCGTTCCATGGCGTAGAAGCAGTACTTAAGCGTCAGCCGAAAGACGGTTTTGTGTGTACAGAGGTTGGAAGAGGACATGGAAAACCGGCGAGAAATATATGCTTGAACAAAAATGCACATACTAGCCAAGTCTGTAGATTACGCCATTGTATTTGACCACGAACACCACCTGTGTTACGTCCTCAACACGTCAGAAAAATGTTCTGTGTTGTTGCGAGTGCATTATGTCGGTGCTAAGGGATTCCGAACGTGGGTAAATAGTTGGTGCTCTTTCGGTGAGTGCTTCCGTAACCCAGGTAGGCAAAGTGTTTGGTGTTTCAAGAAGCACCGTTTCGAAGATTTATGCTACATCAGGGAAAGTGGTAAAACATCCGCTAAGTCACAAAGCGAACGAAAGTGTGTGTAGTGTCATCACGCCGGACGATCATTGAAGAGGATTGTGATGGAAAATAAGAGGACTATAGGAGCAAAATGTACTACAAAACTGAATGTTGCTCTAACGATAACTGTCAGCACCAAACCAATCCGTAAGGTGCTCCACAAGCTGGTAGTTGGAGGGTGAGATGGAATTCCAAAACCAATAATCAGTTATGCAAATACCCGTAATAAGAAAAAATGGTGCTGAAACCATAACACTAGACTGTGGAGCAATGGGAGAATGTCATTTCGTGGATGAGTCTTGTTTCACGATGTCCCCAACTCCGGACTCTCTGTACGTAAACTCCGGACCGAGTTTACGTACCGAGAGTGGAACATGACGGGTGGTACGGCGACGATTTTGGTAGCCATGTAGTGGTATTCCGTGGGCTCCATGGGTACTCTCCAATATCGCATTATTAAAAGGGTCTGTGTGACCATTTTGATTAATCAGGTACATCCCATGGTACAATGTGCCACAACGACGATGCTTTGTACGAAGGCCATAGCGCCCCTGTTCACACAATTCGCGATGACGCTGTATACGAAGACGACAGGGATCCTGTTCACGCAACTCGCGCCGTTCAGGACTGGTTTTCTGAACACGAGCTTCAATTCCGCATGTCTCCTAGCAACCACAATCATCATATTCAATGTTACTGAGACTTTGTGGTCTAATTTGGAGAGAAGTTATCAATCTCCATAACGGTTACTTGACTTGTCACTATTTTGCAGGAAGAATGGTATAAGATTCCACTGAAAACTATACAGGATCAGTAATTATCAATTCCGAGACTACTGGGAACTGTTGGTCGTTCCACTTTAAGGCCCTCCATGTTAATAGATTTAACGGCCATGACCATTTTAGTGACCATTAATAAATCATACAGTTAAGCAATAACAGTTCTTTCCATCAATATATACACATTTCGTTTCACTGATAATCACAATAAGTGACACTAGTAGTAATACACTAAGTAGTTGCCTTCATACACCACACAATGGTCTGTAAATCTATCAAGAGCTACAGTGAACAGAATCAATAGAGTCCTGTAATAAGGTGGTGTATAAGTAGAAGAAGGCGTTGCGCGCATTCTCTGTCTCAGTAAAACTCTTTTCTGTTCTCAACGACATATCACCAAACACAATAGTCGTTTTGTCCTTCATCCAATGTGCCCAAGATAATGGCTATGGCATCAATGAGCGAAATGTCTCTTACGATCCACAGTTTAATGCGCCTCAGAACAGGGAAACATTTCGTAAGGTGAGGCTACCTTTAAATGTTAAAAAAATGTACCTTCGCAATTTTACTTCCTTCGCTTCAGTAATATACAATGAATAAATAGTCAAAAACCTGAAAAGAACTGACGTGAGATAAAACAGGCTTTAGAGTAACTCTTCAAAAACTTGTAAGAAGTGTCCCACTCCGACGTCATGAACTCATCCACAATTACATATACTGTACTCTCCACGAAGTGATGCTACCGTGTGTTCGCTGCTGTAAAATACTTCCTTTCTTTAATTTCCTGTAGGGCCATTCGACAGGGTAAACCGGGTGATACACAATACATAGAAAAACCAAGAGGAAACAGTAAGAGTGAGAGACCAAGAACGAAGTGCCCGGATTAAAAAAGATGTAAGGGATATTGCTTTTAGCCCCTACTGTTTACTCTACACATCAGAGAAGCAGTGACGGAAATAATGGAAAGGTTCAAGAGTGGGCTTAAAATTCAAGGTGAAACGACATAAATGATAACACTCGACTCCAAACCAGAGGACCCCGGTCCACCCTCAGTACGACGCTGCCGATCGTCGCCGGCCGGAGTGGCCGTGCGGTTCAAGGCGCTGCAGTCTGGAGCCGAGCGACCGCTACGGTCGCAGGTTCGCATCCCGCCTCGGGCATGGATGTGTGTGATGTCCTTAGTTTAGTTATGTTTAATTAGTTCTAAGTTCTAGGCGACTGATGACCTCAGAAGTTAAGTCGCATAATGCCATTTGAAAAATTTTGCAGATCGTCAGCTTGGTTTCCACTCCTCGAGAGATGGAGGCCGGCTTCACCAATTTAGCCAGCCGTCAAAAGGAACCGCGACGACTGGCATCGTTGGTGCCGACATGTGCAACAATCTGCACCCCACACGCTCGATAGCCGCCGGAAGAACCTCTTCCACATCCTGGACAAGCCCCCGTGGCAAGCACACCGAGTGAACGTTGGACCTCTTCCCCGCTCTAGCTGCTATGTTCCTGAGGGGCTCCATGACCCGCGTAACATTGGAGCTCCCAATAACTAACAAACCCCTATCCCCACGTGCCTGTCTTGACCTTGCTGAAGGAGAGGCCGATATCCTGGCAGAAGGTGTATTCTGATCCAGCTGAGCCTCCCTCCCCCCTCCCCAGGGTCAGATAGCACACTGAAGCTATTAGCAAAGTGCATGGGATTTGGCAGGAGCCTGCGTCCCCCATGCAACCTTGGCCTTGAGGCTCGAGACCTCGACAGTCAGATACCCACACTGAGGTGAGAGTGGGCTGGCCGGCTCAGTCGCACCTGAGGTCGGCTCAGTGACAGAGAGCTGTGACGTCCCCCCCCCCCCCCCCCCCCCGCCACCTGCACATCTAGTGCAGAGGCTGCCCCAGGCACCCCATCCCCATCGCATCTCAAGGTGCACTATGGAGCCCGTTGACTGTGGCCAACAAAGCATCCAGCTGCGTTTGGACTGAGGCTAGCTCCTCTTGCGTGCGTACACAACAGACACAGTCCCTATCCATCTAGCTAATATGTGATTTACTATAAGAAACTTAAGGAAACCTACTGCCACACAAGGTTAACAGCTACACTCCAGCTGTCAGCAAGGACACTCAACAATGAAAAACAATAAAAATCTATGGTAGAAGATCGATCTGGTGCTTATTTTCCTGCTAGGGGCTATCTAGTGAATATTAAAGGAAAACAAACTGTGACCTACACTAAATTACTATGGACTATCTAGTGAATATTATTAAAGAATTAAACAATTACCTACGGTAAGCTACACCTACTGATTATCACGAAGCAGAAGAAGTTAAGATACTCTGGTAGGCAGCAAAATAACCCACCACGGACGGAGCTAAGAGGATATTAAAAGCAGACAATCACTGCCAAAAAGGGGATTCCTTGCCAAGAGAAGTCTATCAGTATTAAACATAGGCCTTAATTTGAGAAAATATTCTTAAAATGCACTTACGGAGTGCAGAATTGTATCGTAGTGGAACATGGATTGTGGGAAACCCGGAACAGAAGAGAATCGAAGCATTTCAAATATGATGAAATATAAAATAAACGCTGAAAATTAGGTGGATCTGTAAGCAACGAGGAGGTTCCCGGCAAAATCGGCGTGGAAAGAAATATTTGGAGAAAAAGAACAAGAAGAAAAGGCAGGGTGATAGGACATCTGTTAAGACATCAGGAAATAATCACTACGGTAATAGAGGGAGCTATAGAGGGAAAAACTGTAAGGGAAGTATGAAAAGACAAATACTTGAATACCTCCAACAAATAATGGAGAACGTAATCCGTGTGCCAATCAGGTAAAATAGCCGAGAACATTGAGGTAATCACCGCTCCGATACACACGGTTAGTGAAACACTGTGTACTGCTACGGTTGGAAGTCCGTAAGTTCCTGCTGCACATCCTCGTCTGACAATATTCGTCAACGCTTCAAAGCCTCTTTTTAAGGGACCGAAGGCCTGATAATCGCATTCGTACCTTCTGTACTACGACATTTGGGACACGGAGACGTGCGTTATCATGAATCTGCAGCACACCTTGTCGCGCAGCATTCCACAACGGTGGTTTCCAGCATACCTACCGCCACATACACATTCTTCATTCTCCGATAGATGTCTGCCGGGGTTTGTCCTTCGGCAGCCAAGAAAAAAATAACAGCCCTTTGGTCCTGTTTTGGCGCATTTCGTAATAACGTCTGCATAGATCACGATTTCACATCTACAAAAATGGCTCTGAGCACTACGGGACTTAACATCTGAGGTCATCAGTCCCCCAGAACTTGGAACTACGTAAACCTAACTAACCTAATGAAATCACATACATCCATGCCCGAGGCAGGATTCGAACCTGCGACCGTAGCAGTCGCGCGGTTCCGGACTGAAGCGACTAGAACCGCTCGGCCACACCCACCGGCACACATCTACAGCGCACGCCTGGGAAAGTCACGAATGCCACATTAAACTTTGCTTACATTTCGGTGCTTGCACACCCGCATCGCCCATTGTATGAACACTACAGCAACACCTTTCACCTTTTTGCGAACTTCTAGCATGCTGGAGTAGTTTGGATCAGCAACTTCTGTTAATTAGTGTAACGCAAAACCAGTCCAAAGTTGCAAATTTTTACTTTTCATTCACTCGATGACTAGTTTCGGGTCGAGACCCATTTTTAAATCATTGTAACGTAGTCTAAAATGGCATTTCCGAATATGTCAGAAATGTGCAATGATAAGAACAGTTATCTGTATGCACAGTACCTGTTCACTGCATGTTTTTGACGTCCTCGGAAATGCCATTTTCGACTACGAAATTTGGAAATGGGTCTCGGCCGGAAACTAGTCATCGACTGAATAAAAAGAAAAAAATCGTGACTTTGGACTGAATTTCGTTCTACTTGGAAACTTTTTGACTGCCCCTTTTAACAATCTGTCCTTCTACAATTTTTTCTTGAGTTATCAGATAATTTGTATAGCTCGCTTGGAGACTAACATTTCGTATTAATTATCGGTTAATGCTCCGGGACCCCATTTAAGTTGTGTGAGAACAGGTGCAAGTAAAAACCCTCACTCTAGCGTTTTCGACGAAGTTCATAACGATTTCGTGTTACCCACATACACAGTGAGTTATATACAAAGTGATTTCGTGGTGCTGATACAAACCTTGACAACTGTAAGTGAATTGTGTTACGGTGTGAGGTAAGGGACACTGATCCGGAAACGACCGAGTCAAAAAGTAATAAGCGACAATCGTTCTGATACCTCTGACAGTGGAATAAATGTACCGGCAGTGTTGTTGCTAAGACTGTAGGGCAGCCAACTTTCAGAGGTGACAGCATACAACGAAAAAAGGAAAAAACCTCTTGCAAACATGGGCTCTTACATGCATACCTTAAGAGCTGCAAAGCACATCTCTCAACCGAAGATAGCCGAGCGGTCTCGGGCGCTGCAGTCATGGACTGTGCGGCTGGTCCTGGCGGAGGTTCGAGTCCTCCCTTGGGCATGGATGTGTGTGTTTGTCCTTAAGATAATTTAGGTTATGTAGTGTGTAAGCTTAGGGACTGATGACCTTAGCAGTTAAGTCCCATAAGATTTCACACACATTTTTTCTCAGCCGAAGAAGCGCTCGTTGCTCTTAAGGTATGCGTTTCGGAGCCCACCTACCTTTTTTTGTTTTGGTCTATAGAACCTTTGAAACTTGTATACCCTGCAATCTAAGCATCAACAGTACCTGTACAAATACTTCACTGTTAATTATATCAGACCGATTTACGCATGTCACACGCTGACAGCTTCCTACTCCGTTTTTTCGGGGCCAAGATTCCTTACCTCAAATTGATACATTTGAGCTTCTCCATCGCCGCTAACAGTTTGTAACACCATCACGGGATCACCCTGTATATATTATATCAGAAGTTGGCTGATTCTAGCTACAAAGCTGCGTGTCTGAATGATCTATTGACCCCTGAGGCAGTCATTTTTTCCCTTCATTTCTTGTACGATAGCATAGTTCCTGTCTTGGATCGTTATTCTATGAAACGGACAAACCACACACTAAATGTGTAAGCAATCAGTTAAAAGTTAAATATAATAACATGTCAGATGTGCTAGGATTAATACAACATTCTGCACAAAAAATTCACAAAACATATTGCTTAACGGGTACTTTCAACATCTTTGAACAAGTAAGGTATCTCCCGAGGCAATTTATGTATAATTTTATTCCTCGATAGAAAATACTGATTTGTATTTTATGTCATCTTCTTCCTGCTGTATACAAGTTCAGTCTATAGCTTGTTGCGTCATCACAGACACAACTATCTCTTCGTTAGTTACGAGGGTTGTCCAGAAAGTAAGTCCCATCGGTCACTAAATGGAAACCACTGGGAAAATCCGGTAAAGCTTCGCACAAATGTTTTGGGCAGTGTGTCTAGTATGCCCGTCGATTGTGTCACTCTTTTCAGTTTTGAGTGAACAGTGAGCACGTAAAGATGCGTACGGAATAGTGTCTCCCACCAAGTATGAGAACCTGGTTAGAGATTTCGCCTGTGTCATGCAGCCCACATAACACAACTGTCGAGCAGTTCCTTCTCCATGCCAAATCTCGGCCGCACACTGCAGGGGCAATGAAGACGCTCCGATGAGAAGTGTTTGATCACCCTCACTACAGTCCGTAATTGGCTCCCCCTGAGTCTCATCTCTGCTCACAAGAACCGCTGGCTATGAAGACAAAATTTTTCTACATACAACGAGCTGCAGATCAGTGCAGAAAGCACAGGTGGCTGCTTCCTATGACGAGGATATTACAAAATTGATACAACACTACGAAAAAACTCGAAGTTGGAGCGGCGACTATGTAGAGAAGTAGGTGGAAGGTGTACCTAACTGTTGCAAATAAAACGTTTCTGGTTTTATCTGGGGTTTCCATTTCGCGACCGATCGGAACTTCCTTTCTGGACAACTCTCGTATTAAGTTTTCTTTTGTCTGCGTAACTTACTGGTAAATCCACCTAAGTGATGTAGTGCAACCGTTCAGTTCGCCTCGTCGGTTGTAAGAGAAATTAGTTGGTAGGTGGCGGCTTTGACGAAAAAGTTTTCTGTACATGCAAATTTAGATAGTGAGCACAGCGAGAATCTTAAACTACAGAACGTACTAATTTTGCAAGGCGCAGAAGAGGGCCCGCTCTAGGCGCAAGCGAGTTGGTGCGCCTGTGATGTCCGGCGCGCACACACTGTGGCTGCGGCGCGTTTATTATTCAGGCTGTGACCGCGGACACGTATTTCTGTGGAGACCGCCCACAGTGTTTGTAGCGGAGCAAGTACCCCAAGAGGCTGCCGCACTTTGCCTCCTGCAGTTTCTTATTTATGAGCTCGCCGGCCACGACCCGTATCGGGTCAAAGAAGACCCATACTGCAGTTGCATTCCTAAGGATGTGCGGGCGACACAGGCGTACGGGTAATCCCTACTGACGATGTAGGCCCTGTCATACTCTGATATGCTTTCGGGATTCATAGTAATTTCAAATCACTTCACAAAAACTTTTGATCGTTGAACGGAGCTATGCCTAGCTATTTCCGTTTTTCTTGTCCGTCTCTATTCGTCTATCTTTGATGCCCCAGACATCGAATGTTAAACTCAAGCCATAGGCGTTGTGTGCTTTCTACGTACAACACGCTCAATTACTCACTCCAGCTGTATGATACCCATTTTTTAGTTTTATTATGACTTCTTTTTCCAACCAACCGCTCAATGTGGACAAATGTGAGCGCCACTATTGCCTCCATTTCCACTACAAACATTTTATTTCTTCAAAACATGAAAACTTATCATAGGATTTGTCAACACGGAAAGAGCATTCAACACAGTACAATGGTGCAGGATATTAGAAAATCTCTTGAAAAAGTTGGAGTAACATACAGAGAAATACGGATAAAAAACAATATGTGCAATTATATAAAGTATGTATGCGTGGTGTCTATTCTTTCGGTCGTGTCCGAAAGAATAGACAGCACGCATAAATAAATAATTGACTCGCCTCGATGGGCAACGAATCCGCCGTCTTCAGTGCGAATGCACAATTACGACATATCTCCTTCAGGAATCTCAAAGCAGCGAGCATGGAGGACACGGACAGGGACTACAGATAAGTGGCCTCATGTGGGAATGTGAGTCGCCCGAAAGGCGTGCAGAGGTAGTCGACGCAGTTGCGCTAACTAATGTGTCCTTTGGCGCAGTGGTTAACGCAGCTGATTGCTAAGCAGCAGATTCTGAGTTCGAATCTCGGCTCGGCATACGTTTTCCCTCGTCGGCACTGGTTCCGCGTGAAGTCCGGACGTGACATCGGCAGTCTCTTTCCTTTTCTTTCTCTCCCCACCCCCCTCCCTCTTCCACCTTGAGTTTAAATGTAATTTCGCTTTGTGTCCTTTCGGACATGACCGAAAGAACAGACACCACGCATTCATGTAACAGAAGTCTGCTTGTGTCAAATGTCGGCCTTAATTTGAGAAAGAATTTTCTCAGACTGTACGTTTGGGCACAGCATCGTATGGTAGTGAATTATGCTCTGGGAGAATAGGAAAAGAAGACAATGGAAGTGCTTGAGATGTCTTGTAATAGTTGTCCATAGAATCGGTGGGAAAAAATGCGACAAGAAGACTGGTCACTATGCTAAGACATGTGCTAAGAAAAGGCTACAGGGAATAACCTCCATGGTATTACAAGGGCCTGTAGATGATAAAAACTTTCGGTCTGCACAGAGATTGGAGTACATACAACAAATAACTGAGGACTTAGGATGCAGTTTGCAATTGCTACTCTGAGATGAAGAGGTTGGAATGAGAAAGGAACTGGTTGCAAACGACAGCAGTTATGCGAGTCTTGTCTAATTAGGCGCCTGACTGTACGAGGGGAATTTATAGGACTCTGCAGCTTAACGATTGGTTTACATTCCCAAATTTATTTTCCTATAACTGTTATAGAATAGTGGCAGGGCGCATAGCCGAACTCACCATCCGCTCGAGTCTTATTCAATCGACAGACCGCACGTTCTCACATCTGTCTTCCCTTAAATAAGAGTTATTTTTTCTCTCTTTACGTTAGACTATGCATGTTTCTTCTAGGTCCAGAAAGAACGAGGGTGTAGATTTTCAATTTCGTATGGCTATTCGTCTTTCCTATTTCTTCTATTGAGTTACTACTCATTCTGGGTGCCAAATGTGTTAATGTCATAAGTGTTGCCATACCAAGTAAACAAATAACTCTTTTCTCTTATAATCCACCTCTCAGCTGAGACTAACAGATTTTCATTTTCAGACTTCACACTGGAATCGGTTCATTCCCCGGTAATCATATGTAGACACAGAATTTTTAACTCTTTGATTCCAAAAACAATAATATTAATGGGTCTTATAATCTGATAGATAAATATATACATAAATAAATAAAATTTGTGCTTTTCAGTTGGCGTGCAGAAACACAGCTGCACAATCACAGACAGTATCTTCTTAGATGGTTCTTGAGTACAGGGGCACTCAGTAACGAAAACGAACCATTTCCTCTTAGATCATGATACGTAAATATCGTTAACCTACAAATATCTGAAGGTGTTTATAGATTTAGACGTAATGGTGAATTTGCAATTCAGAGAACTGATGTTAGTTCTATAGTCTACGTTTGACAATACCGACAACCTTAATGACAAATATAATAATTTTCTAGATGAAGAATAAAGTTTGGGTAATTAATGGCATTAGAATATTATGTAAGATCAGGTATTTCGCCTCGTTTACAGAATTTTTCCGCACACAGTAAAATGAGATGCATTACAGCAACTGGCTGACAGAATTAAATTAATACGATAAGGCAATACTGATTCAAGTACGTGATCGGAAGTGGGTGCTGAACACACTTACGTCCGTTTTATGACTGAATGGAACTGTTAGTTAGCAGAGCTGTGTGAAGTAAGCAATAACTACGAAAATTTAGTCTTTCACACAATTATCCTGTGCAGTTACGAGAAAGAAACAAAAAATTAACAATTCTTTCAGTTCTGCAGATCAGTGCATTAAACATTAGTGTTCAGTCATCACTCGCGGAATGCCTCTTTCACGTGCGTTTAATTTCCAGATACATTACCACTTTTTTTTTTTTTTTTTTTTTTTTTTTTTTTTTCTTTCCATCAGTCTACTGACTGGTTTGATGCGGCCCGCCACGAATTCCTTTCCTGTGCTAACCTCTTCATCTCAGAGTAGCACTTGCAACCTACGTCCTCAATTATTTGCTTGACGTATTCCAATCTCTGTCTTCCTCTACAGTTTTTGCCCTCTACAGCTCCCTCTAGTACCATGGAAATTCCCTCATGTCTTAGCAGATGTCCTATCATCCTGTCCCTTCGTCTTATCAGTGTTTTCCACATATTCCTTTCCTCTCCGATTCTGCATAGAACCTCCTCATTCCTTACCTTACCAGTCCACCTAATTTTCAACATTCGTCTATAGCACCACATCTCAAATACTTCGATTCTCTTCTGTTCCGGTTTTCCCACAGTCCATGTTTCACTACCATACAATGCTGTACTCCAGACGTACATCCTCAGAAATTTCTTCCTCAAATTAAGGCCGGTATTTGATATTAGTAGACTTCTCTTGGCCAGAAATGCCTTTTTTGCCATAGCGAGTCTGCTTTTGATGTCCTCCTTGCTCCGTCCGTCATTGGTTATTTTACTGCCTAGGTAGCAGAATTCCTTAACTTCATCTCCTTCGTGAGCATCAATCCTGATGTTAAGTTTCTCGCTGTTCTCATTTCTACTACTTCTCATTACCTTCGTCTTTCTCCGATTTACTCTCAAACCATACTGTGTAGTCATTAGACTGTTCATTCCGCTCAGCAGATCATTTAATTCTTCTTCACTTTCACTCAGGATAGCAGTGTCATCAGCGAATCGTATCATTGATATCCTTTCACCTTGTATTTTAATTCCACTCCTGAACCTTCCTTTTATTTCCATCATTGCTTCCTCGATGTACAGATTGAAGAGTAGGGGCGAAAGGCTACAGCCTTGTCTTACACCCTTCTTAATACGAGCACTTCGTTCTTGATCGTCCACTCTTATTATTCCCTCTTGGTAGTTGTACATATTGTATATGACCCGTCTCTCCCTATAGCTTACCCCTACTTTTTTCAGAATCTCGAACAGCTTGCACCATTTTATATAGTCAAACGCTTTTTCCAGGTCGACAAATCCTATGAAAGTGTCTTGATTTTTCTTTAGCCTTGCTTCCATTATTAGCCGTAACGTCAGAATTGCCTCTCTCGTCCCTTTACTTTTCCTAAAGCCAAACTGATTGTCACCTAGCGCATCCTCAATTTTCTTTTCCATTCTTCTGTAAATTATTCTTGTAAGCAGCTTCGATGCATGAGCTGTTAAGCTGATTGTGCGATAATTCTCGCACTTGTCAGCTCTTGCCGTCTTCGGAATTGTGTGGATGATGCTTTTCCGTAAGTCAGATGGTATGTCGCCAGACTCATATATACTACACACCAACGTGAATAGTCGTTTTGTTGCCACTTCCCCCAATGATTTTAGTAATTCTGATGGACTGTTATCTATCCCTTCTGCCTTATTTGACCGTAAGTCCTCCAAAGCTCTTTTAAATTCCGATTCTAATACTGGATCCCTCTTCTAAATCGACTCCTGTTTCTTCTTCTATCACATCAGACAAATCTTCACCCTCGTAGAGGCTTTCAATGTATTCTTTCCACCTATCTGCTCTCTCCTCTGCATTTAAAAGTGGAATTTCCGTTGCACTCTTAATTTTACCACCGTTGCTTTTAATGTCACCAAAGGTTGTTTTGACTTTCCTGTATGCTGAGTCTGTCCTTCAAACAATCATATCTTTTTCGATGTCTTCACATTTTTCCTGCAGCCATTTCGTCTTAGCTTCCCTGCACTTCCTATTTATTTCATTCCTCAGAGACTTGTATTTCTGTATTCCTGATTTTCCCGGAACATGTTTGTACTTCCTCCTTTCATCAATCAACTGAAGTATTTCTTCTGTTACCCATGGTTTCTTCGCAGCTACCTTCTTTGTATCTATGTTTTCCTTCCCAACTTCTGTGATGGCCCTTTTTAGAGATGTCCATTCCTCTTCAACTGTACTGCCTACTGCGCTATTCCTTATTGCTGTATCTATAGCGTTAGAGAACTTCAAACGTATCTTGTCATTCCTTAGTACTTCCGTATCCCACTTCTTTGCGTATTGATTCTTCCTGACTAATGTCTTGAACTTCAGCCTCCTCTTCATCACTACTATATTGTGACCTGAGTCTATATCTGCTCCTGGGTACGCCTTACAATCCAGTATCTGATTTCGGAATCTCTGTCTGACCATGATGTAATCTAATTGACAACTTCCCGTATCTCCCGGCCTTTTCCAAGTATACCTCCTCCTCTTGTGATTCTTGAACAGGGTATTCGCTATTACTAGCTGAAACTTGTTACAGAACTCAATTACTCTTTCTCCTCTTTCATTCCTCGTCCCAAGTCCATATTCTCCTGTAACCATATTCTCGCCCACGACTATTAGATTTTCGTCCCCCTTTACATACTGCATTACCCTTTCAATATCCTCATACACTTTCTCTATCTGTTCATCTTCAGCTTGCGACGTCGGCATGTATACCTGAAATATCGTTGTCGGTGTTGATATGCTGTCGATTGTGATTAGAACAACCCGGTCACTGAACTGTTCACAGTAACACACCCTCTGCCCTACCTTCCTATTCATAACGAATCCTACACCTGTTATACCATTTTCTGCTGCTGTTGATATTACCCGATACTCATCTGAACAGAAATCCTTGTCTTCCTTCCACTTCACTTCACTGACCCATACTCTATCTACAGGGTGGTCCAAAAGTCCGGAAACACCCTCATAAAATCCAAATGGAGTAGCAAACAAGGAAACATAGTCCCTACACACGAGGAACGGGAAGGGGGAAACTTTATAGGCTGTCACCAACATGGCGGCCATCTTGAAAGCCACCATCTTGGATTCAACTCCCAAATTTCAAATGGGAATGTGGTCATGTGACAAATCAAACAGATAGAGAATTTCACCAGAAAAACAATTCCGTTGTTATTTTAAACATAGCTTTATTCATTCTTGGGTTATAGCCAATTACTTGCGGCAGCAGTGGGACGCTCGGCAGCGTGAGTATTACGTACTGAGAAGTTATAAAATGGAGTCTGAAACGGTGCAAAGTGACTATCCCATGCTTGATATGTTACATGTGTTTAACTGTTAGGTATCTTTTACTCGTGCTAACGTTTTAGTCATTGTTTCCTTATTTACAGGTTACAAAATGTCCTTAACTTACGAAGAATGCATTGAAATCATCTTGATATCAGGAGAAAGATGCACACGGGTCATTGCTGAGGATTTCAACAGTCGTCACCCAACCAGACAGCCCATCATTCACAGCGCAGTTGCCAAGCTTTTGGCCAAATTCCGAGCAACAATTTCTGTTGAAGACAAACATAAGGCTGGAAGACCAAAATCCGCCACCAATGAAGCAACAACAGTGAGCGTGTTGGCATCATTTAGCAAGAGTCCGCAACGTAGTACTCGTCGCCTGTCACAAGAGTGTGAGGTTAGCCGTACCTCCATACTGCGAATTTTATCGCAGTACAAATGGCACCCGTACAAAATTCAGCTGCTCCAGCACCTGAACGAGGATGAACCAGACCGTCGGGTACAGTTCGCAGAATGGGTGACACAGCAGCTGCAGATACACCCACGTTTCCCCTATCAGGTGCTGATCAGTGATGAAGCCATTTGGTTTATCAATGGTGAAGTGAACAATCAGAATCACAGATACTGGTCCGACACAAATTGGCACTGGATTGATTCTTCCAAAACAGTCGACTCACAAAAAGTGATGGTCTGGTGTGGTGTGTGGGGTACCAGAGTCGTTGGACCATTTTTTTTATTGATGGTACGTTAACAGCCAACGGTTATCTGAGGTTATTGTATGAAGAAGTGTTTCCCTCATTGTTAACGGAGGACGGGACATTTTCGGAATGCTTCCACCATGAAGGAGCCCCACAAAATTATGGGCACAATTTGCGAGCATACCTGGATGTGCAGTTCCCTCAAAAGTGGATTGGTCGTAGGGGTGCTGTGGAGTGGCCACCACGTTGGTGGTCTCTCGGGACTGTGTAACATCAGCGTAATGTCTCTTCAGCACATAACACACATGCTGCCGAGCGCCACACCGCTGCCACACGTAACTGGCTATAACTCGAGAATGAATAAAGCTATGTTTAAAATATCAACGGCATTGTTTTTCTGGTGGAATTCTCTATCTGTTTGATATGTCACATGACCACATTCCCATTTGAAATTTTGGATTTGAATCCAAGATGGCGGCTTTCAAGACGGCCGCCATGTTGGTGAATTAGCCTATAAAGTTTCCCCCTTCCCTTTCCTCGTGTGTAGGGACTCTGTTTCCTTGTTTGATACTCCATTTGGATTTTATGAGGGTGTTTCCGGACTTTTGGACCACCCTGTAGATTGAGCCTTTGCATTTCCCTTTTCAGATTTTCTAGTTTCCCTACCACGTTCAAGCTTCTGACATTCCACGCCCCGACTCGTAGGACTTTATCTTTTCGTTGATTATTCAATCTTTTTCTCATGGTAACCTCCCCCTTGGCAGTCCCCTCCCAGAGATCCGAATGGGGGACTATTCCGGATTCTTTTGCCAATGGAGAGATCATCATGACACTTCTTCAAATACAGGCCACATGTCCTGTGGATACACGTTACGTGTCTTTAATGCAGTGGTTTCCATTGCCTTCTGCATCCTCATGTCGTTGATCATTGCTGATTCTTCCGCCTTCAGGGGCAATTTCCCACCCCTAGACAAGAGAGTGCCCTGAACCTCTATCCGCTCCCCCGCCCTCTTTGACAAGGCCGTTGGCAGAATGAGGCTGACTTCTTATGCCGGAAGTCTTCGGCCGCCAATGCTGATTATTTATCAAAATTTAGGCAGTGGCGGGGATCGAACCCGGGATCGAAGACGTTTTGATTATGAATCAAAGACGCTACCCCTAGACCACGGGTATTACCACTTGTTAGTAAAAAGAAAAAAAAGAAAGAATGCAGCAGTTTGTTGATACCAGTGCCTTGAAAATGTAAGCACATACATTTGTCGAAATATTGATGGTTGTCGAACATCTTATACAACGAGAGAAACTTAAGTTTACAGATACTGCCATATTTGTATCAGCATGAGGCATGTCATTTCGGTGTTTGGAAAAGGAGTGACAGATCAGAAATGTACGTTAGACATCAGCACAAACTGACTTCTTCGAATTTGGTAGCCAATAATTTTGCTTCAACTGTGTACAGTCAGCTGCAGAATGAAGAAGTATGAGATTGTGGCCAAGACATATCCTTTATTCCAGAAATGTGTGCAAAAAATACTGTATGGACCATATAAGTAGCGGCCGCGTATTGAGGGGCTGAAACTTTCAACCTGTCTTGAGCCATACCAGTGAGCCACAGGTGGTCAGAACGGTGCCAACGAAGTGAAAGGGCTGCGGTTTAATCACAGTCTGATACAATTTTCCAACCACAAAGTAACCAAAATGGTATCAACGGTGAAAGATTAATTTTGAGAACGCTCAGGTTTCATTTTACTTTAATCTCATTCATTTTTCTCGTACGTAAAATTTCACTGAGCACCCGAAAACACGTATAACGTTTTCGACTGTGAAAATAAATGTTCAAATGTGTGTGAATTCCTAAGGGACCAAACTGCTGAGGTCATCGGTCCCTATACTTACACACAACTTAAACTAATTTATGCTAAGAACAACACACACACCCATGCCAGAGGGAGGACTCGAACCTCCGGCGGGAGGGGCCGCGCAATCAGTGACATGGCGCCTCCAACCGCGCGTCCACGGCGGGCGGCTGTCAAAATAAACTAGACATTAAAAACAGCTGAAAAAGGAAACATTCATCAAGAACATGTGTACTAAAAAGGAAAGTCGGACGTATAAAGCACGTCAAATTAAAAATTCTCGCTACTGTTGGTGACATCTCGTATTGCTACAGCCTTACTGGCACTTCCTTCTATTGCGCTCCACTACACAACACTTTATATTTGCGGTGCATTTACTACCTTTCATCTTCTTCTTAGTTTCTGAGCTAGTGCTAAATCTGTTGTTTTGAGATCATCTCTGCCATATCTTCGGGTTTTGAAGAAATTGCTCTTACGTTCCATGTTAGTAATCTTACTTTATCAGATGGTACAATTACTGAAAATGTTGTGCAGTTTTGCTGATCGTGAATTGAAGAGAGGCCAGAGTGTGATAAAAATTCGAAACTTTCGGGTACTATTCAACCTATGTTCAACAGAAAGGACCATAAACTCCTGTGAGGGTTAAATTTGCAATATCCATCTACTTCAACAAATGAGATTATTATGACCAACTACGTCCATAATATCTACTTCACGCACAACAGTTATCTGTCGCACCATCAAATTCGCAACACGATGTCTCACACGTGTATCATCCTGAAACATCCTGCCAGGTTAAAACTGTGCGCCGGGATGGGACCTGAACCTGAAAATTTGGTCATCCGCAGGAAAACACTCCGCCGACTGAGCTATCTAGGAATTATTGACCACACACCTTGATTTACTTCTGTCAGGAGCTCTCTGTCGTGAGTCGTGCTTCGATCATCCAGTCAGCAGAGCAGTTGCTTGTGAAATGAAAAACTTCCGCCATCGCGCACGGTTTTAATCTGCGAGGATGTTTCAGATCAGCACACACTGCACACTGAAAATTCCGCCCATCCATAGAACAAGAACATTCATACACTCACTATCGGATGCTACTGCCTGCCTCTGAAACAAACTACCCTGAACTGTGTGCATAACTCAGCGTCCTGTTCCGTGTAAGATGAAACTGAAGCACTTCTGTTTGTCGACCATATTACTATGCTTTTGTATGTCCATCCTTTTAGCAGGAGGTCTCTGGGACGACGGTCGTTTACTACCGTGACAAGTAAATAAAAACACCTACAGCCGTCCTTATGATTTTATTTTATTTTGGCGCTACCAGTTTCAACGCTTCAGTGCGTCATCTTCAGGCCTGTATGCATAAAACACTAAAGATAGCATTATCAACTTGTCAATCAAGTTACATAGAAACGATTAAAACAGAATGAGAAACAATGGCAAGATTCTACAAATGAGTTGACACCGAACATTTGACAGAAAGAACAGATACATCCATTTCACATATCTAAAATATACTAACACGAATTCCCACTCAGTACATTGTAAAATTATACTATCTATTAAAAATATCATCACGAATTTTCACTCAGTACATTGTAAAGTCATACTATCTATTAAAAATAGATAGTATAATTTTACAATGTATTTTTAATAGGTAGTATGATTTACAATGTATTGAGTGGAAATTCGTGATGGTATATTTTAGATGTGTGAAATGGATGTATCTGTTCTTTCTGTCAAATGTTCGGTGTAAATTCATTTATAGAATCTTGCCATTGTTTCTCATTCTGTTTTAATCTGTTTCTATGTAACTTGAGTGATAAGTTGATAATGCTATTTTTAATTTTTTATGCATACAGGCCTGAAGATGACGCATTGAAGCTTTGAAACTGGTAGCGCCAAAATAAAATAAAATCATAAGGACGGCTGCAGGTGGTTTTATTTACTTGCCACGATATTACACTGCTGTAAAAATTTAATAAATGTTGTCAGTTCTTCCTGTAAAACAGTAAAGCGACTGCTCCCTCCCAGCAGTCCTTTCTCTTTTCGTTTCTCAGCTAGCCGCGCTACCTTGCTGTTCCCTCTCTTCTTTACTCGTACTCTATGAACTTACTTCTTCCCCTCACATCTCTTTTCTTATATCCATTCCCGGGTTGGTTTTGTTAAAGGGGACGACAGATATTCTTTCTCATGTTTCCACAAAAAGTAGAAAGCTCTGTTTTATCTGGAAAGTGACAGATGTTATGTCTAAAATGGAGTGGAAACCAACAGTTTTGCGATATTATGAAGGGGTGAGATGTCGCAAATGCTCGCGCAACGTAAAAACTGCCGGAACTAGCTATTATGAACAACTTACAGGTTAGAAAGAGAAACTCAACTGTGTCAATGAGGACCCACCTCACTGGCCACAGAGAGAAATGGAAAGAGAGCGTGGTGTCTTTTTCATTGTTAAATGGTAGGACGCTTGTTATTGGATAAGCGCCCAGAGAATGGCCCAGGGAACGGGAGCAGCGTTTTCCGAGGAACAGTTTTACCGTTCGGCAATCGGAAAATTCGTAGCCGAGCTATTCCGAGACAAGAGCGACAATGCGGGAATGAGAGTTTTCCCTTTAGTGAACACTCGATACGAAATTACTTCTTCTTCATAGAAAGTCGTGATCGCTTCATCTTCAAGAGTCTTGACAGCTAGGACCCATTACATAGCGGACGTATCAAGGAACCGATGGATAATAGTAGGTGGCGAGGGTCATTGGTGTGACGCCATTCACAGGCTCCGCAGCCAACTGCAATTTAGTATGGTGAAATCGAGTCGCAACCGCAAGATAATGCGTAGGGACATTAATGCCATTTTATACAATTTCATAAAGTAAGCTTCCTAATGAAGACTTGCATTCAGATTCGTTAACCAGCTTGCTTTCAGCTCCGACCACAGCTTCCACATACACCCTTGTCTTGCACCAGCCATACACTAAACGAGGATGAGTCAGATTAGCGAAACGAATGAGGGACTATCTCAGTCAGACATTCCCTCTGGGATTAGTACAACAAGGTGGAACTGCTGCGGAGTGTCCAGTTCCATCACCGGATTTAACCTCTTTTAGACGTCCCTCTTTACTTTATTGCGAACCACAAACAATGAGAGGTTTAAGAGAGAAAGTTGAGGAAACCTAATGCATTTCCGTTAGAAAAAAAAAAAAAAACAAAAAAAAAAATTGGTATGTTGCTCTGTTCTAAGTCGTTGCCCGCGATGCATTACGATGAAAGTGGTAATTTTGAGCATATTAAGGCGTAAATTATACTTTAATGTATGCAACATATAAAACTTAATTTCTACGTTCTTTAATAAAAAGAGACATTCAGTTTCGAGGAGTGTACGCATTATCTCGGCACACCATGTAAATATTCCCCAGGATAACGTATTGTAATAAAGCAAATAAATTTCTTGAGTGAGCCCTAGGTCATTAGGAATGCTAGTGAACAAAACCGTCATGTCGTTTAATACATGCTTTTATCTGTAACGTTGTTTCGGCTACTACCCTAATTACATCAAAACTTAAAGCCATCAAAATAACGTTTCGTGTCAGTATCAATAAAACTATTACTCCTAGATTTTATTCATACTGTTATTGAAAGTTGTTTCGCACGTCCTAAGTTTATGGCATTAGCCGAAACGACGTTACAAATATATATACTACGTGATCAAAATCATCCGGACACCCCCGAAAACATACGTCTTTCATATTAGGTGCATTGTGCTGCCACCTACTGCCAGGTACTCCATATCAGCGACCTCAGTAGTTATTAGACATCGTGAGAGAGCAGAATGGGGCGCTCCGCGGAACTCACGGACTTCGAACATGGTGAAATGATTGGGTGTCACTTGTGTCATACGTCTTCACGCGAAATTTCCACACTCGTAAACATCCATAGGTCCACTGTTTCCGATGTGATTGTGAAGTGGAAAAGTGAAGGGACATGTACAGCATAAATGCGTACAGGCCAACCTCGTCTGTTACTGACAGAGACCGCCGACAATTGAAGATAGTCATAATGTGTAATAGGCAGACTTCTATCCAGACCATCACACAGGAATTTCAAACTTCATCAGGATCAACTGACAGTTAGGCGGGAAATGAGAAACTTGTATTTCATGGCCGAGCGGCTGCTCAAAAGCCACACGTCAAGCCAGTAAATGCCAAACGACGCCTCGCTTGGTGTCAGGAGAGTAAACATTGGACGATTGAACAGTGTAAAAACGCTGTGTGGAGTGACAAATCACGGTACACAATGTGGCGATCCGATGGCAGGATGTGGGTATGGCGAATGCCCGGTAAACGTCATCTGCGAGTGTATGTAGTGCCAACAGTAAAATTTGGAGGTCGTTGTGTTATTTTGTAGTCGTGTTTTTCATGGAGGGGGCTTGCACCCCTTGTTTTGCGATACACTGTCACAGCACAGGTCTAAATTGATGATTTAAGCACCTTCTTTCTTCCCACTGTTGAAGACCGATTAAGGGATGGCCATTGCTTCTTGCAACACGATCGAGCACCTGTTCATAATACACGACAATAACATCCCTGTAATGGACAGGCCTGCAAAGAGTCCTGACCTGAATCATATAGAATACCTTTAGGATGTTTTGGAACGCCGACTTAGTGCCAGGCCTGACCGACCGACGTCGATACCTGTCCTCAGTGCAACACGCCGTGAAGAAGAGGCTGCCATTCCCCAAGAAACCTTCCAGCACGTGATAAAACGTATGCCTGCGAGAGTGGAAGCTGTCATTAAGACTAAGGGTGGGCCAACACCATACTGAATTGCAGCATTACCAATCGAGGGCGCCACGAACTTGTAAGTCATTTTCAGCCAGGTGTCCGGATACTTTTGATCACATAGTGTTTATTGAGCTATCTAAACTCTTTTATTCACCAAGTACTCTACAATATTTTACCTGGATGCGTCATTTCTTAGCATTCTTGTTACTTTCTTTGTTTACTTCACTTCGAGTCGAAAGCGTAAATATGATAAGAGGAAATTCACAGCATAAATTCCTTCATTACACGTTAATGTACGCCTGCGAAATTTAGTTAGGCGAAGTATCTACTACACTTTCTGTCTAGAAAAGTTACACCCTGAACTAGCACAAGAGTATTTTAAGTAATGACCCTTGTCTGTATTTCAGACATTCTTTCTTAGTTATCTACTCGATCTGTGCCAAGGAAACCTCACCAGCATCAGGTACGGTTAGACAAAAAAGGAGACGCATCAGACCACAGACTTTTTTTTTGCCAACTTGTCAACAAATAGTTTCTAAAAATAAGATTCCATTCTCGTCTTTTAGTAATTTTTCGTGTTCGCTTTACCGCCATCACTGCGACGAAATTTCGCATTGTAATATTCTGGCTATCCAATTACAATGTTACAGGCTGTATTTCGTGTTAAACAGCGCCTCCCGCTGCCACATTTTTCATCTGCTTATAGAGATGACACTCACGCGCCTGCGCCACGGCGTCGCAGGTGGTGCAGGGGCACGCAATGTCCGCAGCTCAGGTCGTAAATAATACAGGGCGCGTCGTTCTGGCAGCCCCACCCTGCCAGACAAGTGGCGTTTGCCTGGGACAGTGTGGGGGAAGCAAGGGGCTCGGGGGAGTAGGAGGGGGTCTGGACCACCGGTTTACGGCGCCATATTCCACGCCGTGCACGTGCAGCGACCCTCTGCCGGCAGAAAATGCGCAGCCCTGCAGTCCAAAAAGTTACTTGCACGTGCCGACGTGCCGTAGTATATCCACACTACCAACACTGTTGAGTTACTGAAGCTCTTGAAACAGCGTATGGACCGTGCCCAGACCAGGATCAAGTCTGTCAAAGAAATGTCACCCACTTGATCTCATATTTTAAGGAGACAAAAGCACACTTGTAAGATATCCCGCGCGAAAATGTTAGCCGCAATTCCGATAGTACGCAGTCACGACCTCCTGAATGTACAGCTTTTAAATTTCACGCACTCTGGTCATTTGTCACTCGCACAGCCCAGCTGTGGCAATCTAATACCCGATCATTAAGTGCTGTACTGGGAAGACACATCCAGGGCCCTCCTATTCGTTGGTTGTTGAAGGCGAGGAAGAGAATGGGGAAGAGGTTCACGTCTGCCAAGTGCGTTTTGGAATCTCGCTCGACCACACGTGTTATTTTGCACGAAAAAGAGGTAAATATCATGAGTAGATAATATGCCAAGCTCACACACAGATACATTCAATTTTGTTCTAACAATATTCACCAAGTACTCTACAATATTTTACCTGGATGCGTAACAAAATGAATAAATTGAAACAACTGAAGTTTTGTTGTGAAAGAAAGCTAATTACACAGAAGTAAAGCCCAACTCCAACAGATTTATATCACCTTAACGGTGTCAATTTTACAATCCAAAGGAAATCAAACATAGCAGTGATATTAACAATTAAATATCGCTATGATACTTCTTTAATGGCACGCTCATTTGCGATGGTATTCCACCTAAACTCAAATAGATTTTCAGAGGCCCTCCAACTGTATTGAAATAACGCCTCACTCAAGTAGACTGGGTCGTGAATGGTAATTTGGACTGAGCAGGAGGCATGCTAGGATGGTCCGTGCAGTTGTCCAAAGCCACTATGACAGGGTGGCACAGTGGTTAGCGTATCTACCTAGAAAGCTGGAAATCCGGCTTCGAATCCCAGCTGTGGTACAAATTTTCATTCGTCTCTTCAGTCTGCATATACACATAATTGATAACTGAGAGTTGAAAAGGTCTTTGGAACCACCTACTTTCTTTTTATTCATTTGTATTTCATTTGTGAATCGCTTAACAAAAATGTTCAGAGCAGAAAGGTCCCTTGCACAAGCTATAGATTAGAAACTTCGCACTTTGACGCAATGAACAAAGCTCATTTCTGTTGTCGAAACAGTATTTCACTCGATGTTCAAAGTGATCTAGTCCGATACAGGAGTAGCCGCTTTGATACCAATCGTATCGGAAATCTGGACGAAATATTAGTGCACTGAGTTGCCCATAAAGAAGAGACGTCACTTGAAGGGCTATTTTCGCTGACTGAAGTTCACATCGACGCCCATAAGTCGTGCCGAGTTGTTAAATTTGCTTACAAAACCACTGAATACGCGGAGTCCACACATAACTGGCGTTTGACAGTGTCGTGTTCCACATGATGGTATCCGCAATACATGAACTGCAGTGACTCCTACTCCGTGTTTTAACGATTTAAAGTTCGTCTGACAGTCCTGAAAGACTGGAAGGTACAAATAATATCACAAAGAGCGCCCCCTACACTTTCATTAGTGAATAGCTGCATATAATGTTGCTCACCAGTCACTACTTTTAGAAGCATTCGTTCTTTGACCTTTAACTGTTACAATTTGACCGCCATTCCCTACCGCGCCTGCAGTGGCGCACTATCGCTTGAATGTTCAGCGGCATGAGAAATACAAACCTCTTAGTCACTCCACTGTACAGTACTTCACTCAGACATTAGGTATACCCAGTGACAATCGACTGGCGCGTGCAAAGTTTAAAGGCTGTGGATTCAGGAAGTCTATCCTGCATACTACAAGAACTATGGACCACATTTTCGTGCGGGATCGACTGCCGAGGCCGATATCTTGCAAGTGTGTTTTCTTCTCCTTAAAATAAGACGTAATGTATGTGGTGTTTCCTTCCCTATGATTTGCTGTTACGCATCGGCAATATATCTGTGCGGTGCAGACCTACAAAATAGTAAACCATCCACTATTTGTTTCAATTCGTTGAGAGGCACAGGCCTTCATTGACAAAACCAGTTAAGCGCCTACGAGGAGACGAGCAAGTTCAAATGGTTCAGATGGCTCTAAGCACTATGGGACTTAATATCTGAGGTCATCAGTCCCCTAGACTTAGAACTACTTAAACCTAACTAACCTAAGGACATCACACACATTCATGCCCGAGGCAGGGTTCGAACCTGCGACCATAGCAGCAGCACGGTTCCGGACTGAAGGGCCTACAGCCGCTAGTGCACAGCGGCCGGCTGACGAGCAAGTGAAATGAAACTGACGTATTATATGTATTTGACTTTTTTTCCAGTGATTACAAGGAAAAGATAAATGAACAGAGGAACTGGCCGTACGAGCACATTGATGGGGCCTTGTCTGTAATATTTTGCACACTTTTCGGTCTGGGTACATGCACTGTATGGTTTGGGAGGACGACGGACGATTATATTCTCTCCTGAGATGAGATGGACTACAACATTTCCGTCCATAGATATCCTTGTAATTAGCACTGTGATGCAGTCGACATATAACTGGTCCCAAATAAGCTTTATTGGCTTCAGATTGGGGGATCTTAGTGGTCAAGGGGTACCTAAGCATCACACAGAAAGTTCATGGAAACACGCTTGTGCCAGGACAGGCAGTTAGAATGAATAAAATAAACGTAGAAGAAAAATTGCTATATATTTCACTGGAATTATTTTACGATCTGTGATAAAGACATAAGCAAGGATTCAAAAACGAATTGACTGGTTCGATACTAGACACGACTATGGAATCTGTATGCAATTGTGACAGGAAACTGAATACCTAATAAAGTGTAGCTGTATATTTTAAACGAACACTCCGGCATTTGACTGTATTGTTGTTTATTTAATTCCGACCCAAATTTCAGTCTTTTATGCCATTTTCAAGTGATTGCTAAAAGCAAAAATTGCATGTCTGGGAGCGAATACTTTCCTTAAATGGCCAATTTTGAGCTTTATATTCTGCAACATATGTTAATGACATAAACTGTAAGTACATGTTTTGCAGTTGTACACTAATTTACATTCATTGTTAAAGACATTTTACGTCTTTTGAAATTTTTGAGTGGGCTTACTGTATGCAACTTCTGCTTTTATCAATCACTTGAAAACGGCATAAAAGGCCGATACCTTGGTCGTAATTAAATAAACAACAATATATTCAAATGGCGGTGTGTTCATTCAAAAATTATTCTGTGACTGTTGCTAAACAACATTAAACACTGTTTACTGACTTGCCAGGTATTTGACGATGTGTTTAAATATCAGCGGTTGAAGATAAAATTTCATAAGACCATAGTATGAATTAAATTCAATAAGAAATGTAGATTTCATAATGTGATGACAAATTACATCCAGTTAAGGACAAGACCCAAGTTAGTGCCTGCAAAGCAGCCTATAAAAGCAGGACAGCGTGCATGGCTTAATACCGAGACTAACGAGAGCTACAAACATAAAAAGTCACTTAATATGATACGGTGTGTAACCTACTGAAGTTTAACAGCAGTGCTGCCTACATTACAGTTTGGCTACATTACACGTGTGAATGAAGAATATTCTGAATATGTAAGTCTCCAGGTCCGACACATTCATGCAAAGAAGTTAGCTAATCTTATACAGAAACAGCACAATGGCAGAAGTGATAACCTGAATACAGTGGACAACTTCAATTTTAAAGTCTTTAAAAGGGTAGAAAACCTAACAGATATTTCTTTTAATGGTATGGAAATGAATGTTCTAAATAAGAGTTTACTGTATAAATTAAGTAAAAGATTGGATGGCAGTGCAGTTAAGAATATTATCGCCTGCACCAAGCTACCATTGACGTGGCAAAATTGTCATCTGCTGAAGTTAATCAAATGACAAATAAGGTGGCTAGAATAATTAAGGATGAGATAGACAGATCAAAGCTTGTAAATAACAGTTCTAGTATTCGTGAGAATAGGATTGTAAAAGACATTAATCAAAAACTAGATGACAAGAAAGTAATATACTTAAGGGCAGACAAAGGGAATACTCGTGTAATAATGAAAGAGGTGGAATACGAAAATAAAATTTTTTGACTAAAACCATATGACAATAATACAGAAAGACTCCACAGGTAGGTTCAATGAACAGATTGAATGTAAGTTAAGGCAATGTGACTACCTGTTCACAGAGTGTGAGGTAAGGTAATTCATAGTAGTAAATCCCAGTAGTCCTAAATTAAGGGTACAGCCAAAAGTACATAAAGAAAACATACCTATTCGCCCAGTTGTTAACTATATAAATATCCCAGCACATTTTCTAGGTAAAAAATTAGACAAGATTATTAAGGAATTTTTCACAGGGGAAGAAAATTACACAATCA
Organism: Schistocerca nitens; assembly: GCF_023898315.1. Taxonomy (NCBI): domain Eukaryota; kingdom Metazoa; phylum Arthropoda; class Insecta; order Orthoptera; family Acrididae; genus Schistocerca; species Schistocerca nitens. The sequence continues at coordinate 688,575,962 of NC_064614.1, forward strand.
AAAGCTTAAGGGAAATTGCCTCACAGTTAGTGAACGTAACAGTTACTCATAATTGTAAATTAGTGTCATTTGCTATTTCTGTTATGTGCACTAACATCCCACTAACGGGGCTAACTGACCTAATAAGGAGTAATTTTGTTGAGTTTAAGAAAGTGTCCCCAGCAGAAATATGTGTGGTTATTGACCTTCTGGAACTTGTAACCACATATAATTATTTTCAGTTCAAAGATCACAGAGATGGTTTGGCTATGGGAAGCTGCCTGTCAAGCGCCATAGCTGAAGTCTTTGTCAACAGTCTAGAAAAAAAACTGTTCACTGAGTTTGAACAAATTACCAGCAAAATTAAACTATACAAAAGTTATGTAGATGACTGCATTTTCCTGTATGACAGCTCTAAGCAAGAAACTGATGATCTGCACATTTTCCTTAATAATTTACACCACATTAGAAAATTTACAAAAGAGGTTGAGACAAACATCTGTACTAACTACTTCCATGTTGTTGTTGTTGTGGTCTTCAGTCCTGAGACTGGTTTGATGCAGCTCTCCATGCTACTCTATCCTGTGCAAGCTTTTTCATCTCCCATTACCTACTGCAACCTACATCCTTCTGAATCTGCTTAGTGTATTCATCTCTTGGTCTCCCTCTACGATTTTTACCCTCCACGCTGCCCTCCAATACTAAATTGGTGATCCCTTGATGCCTCAGAACATGTCCTACCAACCGATCCCTTCTTCTGGTCAAGTTGTGCCACAAACTTCTCTTCTCCCCAATCCTATTCAATACTTCCTCATTAGTTATGTGATCTACCCATCTAATCTTCAGCATTCTTCTCTAGCACCACATTTCGAAAGCTTCTATTCTCTTCTTGTCCAAACTATTTATCGTCCATGTTTCACTTCCATACATGGCTACACTCCATACAAATACTTTCAGAAATGACTTCCTGACATTTAAATCTATACTCTATGTTAAGAAATTTCTCTTCTTCAGAAACGCTTTCCTTGCCATTGCCAGTCTACATTTTATATCCTCTCTACTTCGACCATCATCAGTTATTTTACTCCCCAAATAGCAAAACTCCTTTACTACTTTAAGTGTCTCATTTCCTAATCTAATTCCCTCAGCATCACCCGACTTAATTAGACTACATTCCATTATCCTTGTTTTGCTTTTGTTGATGTTCATCTTATATCCTCCTTTCAAGACACTGTCCATTCCATTCAACTGCTCTTCCAAGTCCTTTGCTGTCTCTGACAGAATTACAATGTCATCGGCGAACCTCAAAGTTTTTATTTCTTTTCCATGGATTTTAATACCTACTCCGAATTTTTCTTTTGTTTCCTTTACTGCTTGCTCCATATACAGATTGAACAACATCGGGGAGAGGCTACAACCCTGTGTTACGCCCTTCCCAACCACTGCTTCCCGTTCATGTCCCTCGACTCTTATAACTGCCATCTGGTTTCTGTACAAATTGTAAATAGCCTTTCGCTCCCTGTATTTTACCCCTGCCACCTTCAGAATTTGAAAGAGAGTATTCCAGTCAACATTGTCAAAAGCTTTCTCTAAGTCTACAAATGCTAGAAACGTAGGTTTGCCTTTCCTTAATCTTTCTTCTAAGATAAGTCGTAAGGTCAGTATTGCCTCACGTGTTCCAGTGTTTCTACGGAATCCAAACTGATCTTCCCCGAGGTTGGCTTCTACTAGTTTTTCCATTCGTCTGTAAAGTATTCGTGTTAGTATTTTGCAGCTGTGACTTATTAAACTGATAGTTCGGTAATTTTCACATCTGTCAACAACTGCTTTCTTTGGGATTGGAATTATTATATTCTTCTTGAAGTCCGAGGGTATTTCACCTGTTTCATACATCTTGCTCACCAGATGGTGGAGTTTTGTCAGGACTGGCTCTCCCAAGGCCGTCAGTAGTTCCAATGGAATGTTGTCTACTCCGGGGGCCTTGTTTCTACTCAGGTCTTTCAGTGCTCTGTCAGACTCTTCACGCAGTATCATATCTCCCATCTCATCTTCATCTACATCCTCTTCCATTTCCATAATATTGTCCTCAAGTACATCGCCCTTGTATAGACCCTCTATATACTCCTTCCACCTTTCTGATTTCCCTTCTTTGCTTATAAATGGGTTTCCATCTGAGCTCTTGATATTCATACAAGTGGTTCTCTTATCTCCAAAGGTCTCTTTAATTTTCCTGTAGGCAGTATCTATCTTACCCCTAGTGAGATAGGCCTCTACATCCTTACATTTGTACCCTAGCCATCCCTGCTTAGCCATTTTGCACTTCCTGTCGATCTCATTTTTGAGACGTTTGTATTCCTTTTTGCCTGCTTCATTTACTGCATTTTTATATTTTCTCCTTTCATCTTTTAAATTCAATATTTCTTCTGTTACCCAAGGATTTCTACTAGCCCTCGTCTTTTTACCTACTTGATCCTATGCTGCCTTCGCTACTTCATCCCTCAAAGCTACCCATTCTTCTTCTACTGTAGTTCTTTCCCCCATTCCTGTCAATTGTTCCCTTATGCTCTCCCTGAAACTCTCTACAACCTCTGGTTCTTTCAGTTTATCCAGGTCCCATCTCCTTAAATTCCCACACTTTTGCAGTTTCTTCAGTTTTAATCTACAGGTCATAACCAATAGATTGTGGTCAGAGTCCACATCTGCCCCTGGAAATGTCTTACAATTTAAAACCTGGTTCCTAAATCTCTGTCTTACCATTATATAATCTATCTGATAACTTTTAGTATCTCCAGGGTTCTTCCATGTATACAACCTTCTTTCATGATTCTTAAACCAAGTGTTAGCTATGATTATGTTGTGCTCTGTGCAAAATTCCACCAGGCGGCTTCCTCTTTCATTTCTTAGCCCCAATCCATATTCACCTACTATGTTTCCTTCTCTCCCGTTTCGTACACTCGAATTCCAGTCACCCATGGCTATTAAATTTTCGTCTCCCTTCACTACCTGAATAATTTCTTTTGTTTCATCATACATTTCTTCAATTTCTTCGTCATCTGCAGAGCTAGTTGGCATATAAATTTGTAATACTGTAGTAGGTGTGGGCTTCGTATCTATCTTGGCCACAATAATGCGTTCACTATGCTGTTTGTAGTAGCTTACCCGCATTCCTATTTTCCTATTCGTTATTAAACCTACTCCTGCATTACCCCTATTTGATTTTGTGTTTATAACACTGTAGTCACCTGACCAGAAGTCTTGTTCCTCCTGTCACCGAACTTCACTAATTCCCACTATATCTATCTTCAACCTATCCATTTCCCTTTTTAAATTTTCTAACCTACCTGCCCGATTAAGGGATCTAAGATTCCACGCTCCGATCCGTAGAACGCCAGTTTTCTTTCTCTTGATAACGACATCCTCTTGAGTAGTCCCCGCCCAGAGATCCGAATGGGGGACTATTTTACCTCCGGAATATTTTACCCAAGAGGACGCCATCATCATTTAATCATACAGTAAAGCTGCATGCCCTCGGGAAAAATTACGGCCGTAGTTTCCCCACGCTTTCAGCCGTTCGCAGTACCAGCACAGCAAGGCCGTTTTGGTTATTGTTACAAGGCCACATCAGTCAATCATCCAGACTGTTGCCATTGCAACTACTGAAAAGGCTGCTGCCCCTCTTCAGGAACCACACGTTTGACTGGCATCTCAACAGATACCCCTCCGTTGTGGTTGCACCTACGGTACGGCTATCTGTATCGCTGAGGCACGCAAGCCCCCCAACCACCGGCAAGGTCCATGGTTCATGGGGGGAACTACTTCCATATACACATTAAAAGATGGGATAATGAGATTGTGATGGGGATTCACTGCAAACCAACAACTATGGATTGCATTATAAATTTAGCATCATGCCATCCAAACATCCATTAAAAAGCCTACTTTAATTCAATGATTAGTAGACTGAAAACATTATCTTCAAAACAAACTGAAATTTATAACAAGGTATGCATCTTAAAAGTAGTTGCTGTCAATAATGGCTGCAGTCCCTCAATAGTACTCAATTTTCTGAAAGCAAAAAGTCAAGTAGACCACAACAAGAAGCGCAGCTAATCAGGTTGACTAGGTAGGACAGTAGTAACACTAAACAATGCTTTGAATCTGTACCCTATATGGGTACAGTATCCACTAGAATTGCCTCATTATTTAAAAATACAAAGATGCATCTTTCATTTAAAGCCGTTAACAATTTAAGCAAACGACTCTCACAATGCAAAAATAAAATATATCGCTACACAAAATCTGAAGTATACAAGATCAGTTGTGGGTCATGTGATAAATGTTATATATGCCAGACTGGCAGATCCTTTTCAGACAGATATCAAGCGCAATATAGAAAGACTGAAAGCAACACATCCAAATTCAGTAAACATCTGAGGGACTGTGACCATAATACTTCAGATACTGGACAAACTACATGTGTCACCTAAAAGTAAAAAGATGAATAATTTAGAAGAAATAGAAATATACAGTGTTTTGTCTAAGGCCCTTGATAGGGTCCTGAATGATCAACAAGACCTCAGAAACAGGAGGTTCTTTGAGAATTTCATGTACTTGTTGTAGTGTTATTAGTAGCTTACGTACTGAAATGTTTTATCTGAACTTATGACTATTATGGGCATTAAAATTCTAATACATAGGTTAACAACAGATAGATGTTACAGGGTCTTCCAGACACACAGTTATTTGTTTGTGCTACTTTCTCTACCATTTCCTCCCTTGCCTTGCTTCTCACTACATAACTGTTAATAGTAATATTCCACTTCTATCACTTTATCACTGCACACGTAAATATATGTAAGGTCTTCCGCACTAATCTGTTTGGTGTATACTTTTATAAAATAAAATATTCTCTGTGATTCTCTGTAACATGTATTTTAGTTGTTACTGTACGTTTGACTATTACTGCTATTAATTACATTACTGCTGGTTTCACCATTCTTTTCCCTTTTTCCTCACCTTTCTGCCAAAGCCTTCAATTGAGCATTCTATGTACAGTACACTGAGAAAAAGCGAAGTAATGCTACTGTACATAATTAAATCATATGTGGCTGTTAATGTTGATTGCACACGATAGAAGTTTTGGCATTTTCCATTAACTAGCATACTTCTTTGCATTACTATTGTGTACATCTGCGTCCCCTTTGAACAATTTTTACACTACTGTGCTTAAACTGACGCACAATATTTTTTAGCGCAACGCGGTCTGACTTTCAACACACAATATTTTGTTAGCGCAACGCAATCTGACTTTCAATAATCTTTACAAGAGAATGGCCCTGACTAACATTAAACTATACGTCTCACAAATCACTTACCTCACAAAAATCTTCGCTCTCAAGCTACTGCAATACAGCGAGCGCCACTACTGCCAGCTAAATAAAAGATTCAAACTATGGAAGGCACTAACTACTGATAGGGATAGTTAGCAAATGAAAGATATTAATAGAGAACAAACAATGTATTTTACCTTGATATCATGACAAATTACAAAACTCCGCCATCTCTCTCCCCACATCCACCACTGCTGGCGGCTCACCTCCAACTGCGCAACGCTACGCGCTGTTCACAGCCAGCTGCCTAACACTACAATGGTTGAGTATTACAACAATGCAAAGCAGCCACAGACTGCACACGGCACAGCTGGTGATTTTCATACTGAGGTGGCGTTACCAATAAAAAAACTAAACAGCCTACTTACATAGCCCCCATGCTCCCCACAAAAAATTTTACAAATTTTGTTGGGCACTGGCCAATACATATTTGTTAAAATTTTTCATAATCGTAATTACAATAACAAAGAAATCAAATGTACACACTTATTGATACAATGTTGGTCAAAAGCTAAAATTTTCTCACAGTCCATAAAGACAGTCCTGATTATTCATCACATTGCAGTGTTTTTCTCAAAGTCTGAGCAGTAAAAGAAAATGCACACGGAAGTAGTGGATTTCCCTGCAGTCTTGAATAAGTATCGTTGTCCTTCCAACGGAAAGACAGTGCTGACTCTTGACATGCTGACAGGTAATGGGCCACAACAGAGCAAACCCACAGCGGAGTCAGTCGAAGTTTTGAAGAGTATTGGTGGGTAGGTCATCACAGAGCAGACCCACTGTAGTCCTGGTAGAGATTACGGTATTGGTGGGCCACCAGAGGCGCAGACCCACTGCAGTCCTTGTAGAAATAATGGTACTGGTGAGTCATCAAAGGTGTAGACCCACTGTAGTCCTTGTAGAAATAATGGTATTGGTGGGCCACCAGAGGTGCAGACCCACTGTAGTCCTTGTAGAAATGACGGTACTGGTGGGCCACCAGAGGTGCAGACCCACTGTAGTCCTTGTAGAGATGGCCAGCAACCATCTGTTGTGACTGTGCAGGTGCACAATCACCATCGAAGAGTCTTGCGGATAATGTAGCAAGTCCATAACCACCACTTGTGCACTCACAAAGTTTTTGGAATTGTCCTTAGAACCAGCAATGCTGTTATCCAGTCCCTTGCTGAATTATTAACACACGTGCAAACACTATCAGTCCCTACTTCTCACATATTGTCCATATACTATGACCAACAGAAACGTGTGCAGTGAAATGTAACTTAGAAGTTACTTAATTTGATGAACTGGTGTCAATTACAATTTTATAACATAAGAATACAATTACAAAGATACAGAAAACATCATTAAAAACATAATAGTAGAGATAACATTCGTAATAATAGGGGCTTTACAAAAGAATAGAAATAAACATATACATCAGTATTACAAAAATAATGACATAAGTACTTACATAAAGATCAGAATAACTTTTGAAACATCACCTCCACATATGAGCAACAAAACAGAATTTACCAAGTAAATAACATAGTATTAGAAAAATTCTACAACATAGCTCTAATCAGCTAAACACATGAAGACAGGAAAAACACAAATACACAAGGGTACACAAACACATAGAGGGATGACACAAAAGGAATGGATAGGGTTCGTTTTCAGTGTAACTTTTGGTACTGCAGTATTGTGCGAACAAAACCTTTTTTGTTCTTGGAGATCTCCCTGTGTTCATCATTATTCCCAAAAAGTCCTATCTGTACCTCTTTTCTGTATTCCAACCATAAGTCTTTCAAAATAAATATGGCTCATTGTACAATACTCATTTAGGCTCAAATCTTTTTTTATATACCTTGTCAATGCATTGCTTCCAATTCATCATAGTTAGTTTCTTATATAGTCTACCCCCTCTTAAGCTAACTTAAATCTACTGAGCTCAGATATATATACCAAGGGACGAGGCAATGCAGCATCACATAAAACAATAAACATCAATGACAAAAATTTCAAACTGGCAAAGCAAGCTACAGTAAATCTAAATTACCAAGCAATTCAACATTACAACTAATATGAGGCAATGCGCAGCAAACAATAAAATAATCATTAGTAAAACTGGCTTAACAGCGTAATACAAAGTCAAATTCAGTAACATTATGCCTGGCAAACAGCAGAAGCAAAAGCAATAAATTATATCTAAACATGACAACGCTCAAGCAGAAAAATATTACAGTAAAGACAACAATGCAGATAAGGGAAATGTATAATCACATCTTAATGTCTAAGTAATTAAAGTGGTGCACCACAAAAACTAATTCTAGAAAAGATTACTAAGTACTAGAAAAGAAAATTATGTATGCAGTTCCTGTGAAGGTAAATGATTTTTTGTTCTGCTCCCTCATTTTTTTTTTATTATTTACTCGATCTGTAGACAGAAAATATTTACATTAATACATCTATAAAATTTTATTTTTACCAATGCTGCAGTGCAGCTAGAAACTCGATATTAAATGAAATAAGCAATTACGCAAACCAAAGCATAAAAATATCATTCAATAGTCATGTGACATTTCATAAGTTAGAAATTCTCTCAACTCTCATAGAAAGACGCTTGTCATAATCAGGTGTGCAGATGTAAAAATATTTCTGTCATTTCATAAGGCATTTCTGTAAAAATCATAAATTAAGAGCTCCACTGTGTCAACATATGTTTTCAAGTTCGACCGTGTCGTTTTTGCGATGCTCACTACAAAGGAACGGCAATAGCGAGGCTAATGGCCTTCCCTTTTTTTTTTTCCTCTCTACCTAATGGCTGTTTCTCCAGGTGGCTGGCACAGGTGGCCGCTCAAGACGCATTACTTCAAGGTCACTTACCTTTCTTACTGAAATATTTAAGGCAGTGACAGTCTCACATAAAAATATTTCACAGGTCAAGAATTAGCGTTGCAAATCTGTAGAAACAAAATCTTATTGATATAACAGTGTCCAAAAAAATTTTCGTCGGCATTGTGATACATTCACGCATTTACACACATTTCATAATTCTAAAATACGATTCTTAGTTTCCAACATCCTTTTCCACAAAGCAGAGTTCCTATCCACTATTCATTACTCCTTACCTTATTATACATATACATATTCGTCGACACTTCAATATTTCATCGTAACATACGTATCATAATCAGATTCCTCATATAGCATCATCTCATTGATAATAAACATACCTCAACAACATAATACACATCGTCGCCGTAAAAATAACATCATAACACCTCAGTCAACTCTCAAAATCGTCGTAGCTTTCTAATTTCAAAACCTAAAAAAAATTCTCTGCTCATGTCAAAAGTGTCATCTGCCTCAAACGTACTTTAAAAATCATAATCCCATACCAAACACATCATTCAAAGCTCTCATAGTATCACAATGGTTCCGAAAAAATATGAACAGTTCACAAAGTACAGACAAAATACAATTTCATAAGTGTGAAGGTATCCAACTGTGAAATTACGTAAACGTCTGTCACTAATGTAGTAAAAAAAATGTTTGTCTCTCTCAGGTAAATAATCAGATAGCTGTGTAATTTATGTGTTGGAGAAATATGGTACCGATGTGTAAAGTTGTATAAGCAAATACCATATTAGCTAGGGCTCCTTGTGCGTGCCAAACACATGGTACACAAAGTAAGCGTGTACCCCCCTGAGGATTAATGTAATTATACCCTCAGGTGTTACAGATTACAGCAATGGAATGAAATATATCTCGGAAAACTTTCTTTGCAATTTAAAAATCTTTAAAAATAAATGTTTTAAGTACAAAATTAATCACTCAAATACGTGTCCTGTAGCGCTAAACTGTGCGTCATGTTGTAAGATAATCTCTGTGGAAGTCTTGTAGTTATCGTCCTCCGAAAGCTAAGTTCTGCAGAAGTCAATGTACTTACCTGATGATACACAAAAGTGAAATGCTTTGCGTATAGATATCTTAGTTATTACGCTTATTGTTGTTATGAAGAAAGTACTGTGCTGTAACGTATTGTTGTGCTACGGAAAAGGCTGCCTCATTGTTGCTATACCACAAAAGTTACTACTAAAACATGTTTTACTTTCCAGAAGAATTCAGAAAAACTGTGCAGATATAAAACAGATACACCGCAAAAGCAACAAGGTGAATTGTGTCACACATTAGTAGCGTCGTGATATAGTCGTGTAGCTGTCAAATAAACTAACCACTGTGTCACCTGGTATCTCTCAGAAAGCACCTTGAATCCATAATGTATTTGCAAGTAAACCAAAATGCTGCATTAAAAAAAGCAGATTATCTTTCAATAAACGGTTTTACATGTGAAATGTGGTGTAAACCTTGGCTCTTCCTAGTACGCAGAGTTTCAACTTCAACGCAATTATCATGTGGTATACGTCGGATTCTGTAAGGTCCATTGTAAACTAGAAAGAATTTGTGACTCAAGTGTTTCTTCTTATGTGACAATGAATGAGCTTTAATGAGAACTTTCTGACCAATATACAATTTCTTTGCGTTTGCTTTTCCGTGTAGTTTTCTCCTTTTGTCTGCTGCAGATTTTATATTTTTAAGAGCCAAATCAATTATGTCTTTGTGTCGAAGTTTACGTGTGTTCGGGAAAGGTACAAGCTCTCTGATTCTGTTCGGTGGTTTTTCATTCTTCAGCACAAGAGTAGGTGGTAAAGCAGTGGAGTCATGAGGCATTTCATTCAGCACGTTTTGAAATAAGTGTAAATATCTGTCCCAATGCTGATGCTTTCTGTGACAATAAAGTCTGCAAAGCTTATTGATTTCTTTCATAATCCGTTCGGCGGGGTTACAATGTGGTGAATACAATGAAATAAAAACAGGTTTGATTTTATGGTTGCGAAGCATGCGAGACCAAACAGCAGATCTGAATTGCGGTCCGTTATCTGAAATGACTTTAGCAACGTGGCCAACTTCACGTAAGAAATTTTTAACAAAGGCGTTGGATACAGATCGTCCAGTGGCTTTACGTAACGGAGTGAAAGAAACAAATTTGGAAGTAAGTTCAACAGCGACTAGAACGTACGAAAATCCATTCGATGTTCTGACAAGGGGTCCCAATAGATCAACTGCAGCAAATTCTTTTAATTTAGAAGGAATAATAGGAAACAACGGAGCACGATGTGAGACAGTAGATGGTTTCGCCTTTTGACAAAGTTTACAAATAGACAAAACTCTTCGAATTCTCTTTTCCATATTGTTAAAATAACAAGTCGTTCGAAGAATATGATAACATTTTCGTGGACCAAAATGTGCGTAGCTGAAATGAATGTACCAAATGAGCTTATTAACAAAATCGTCAGGAATGCAAAGTACCCATAGCTTGTCATCAACAGTGCAGCGTTTGAACAGTATATTGTTTCTAACCAGATAATAATGCCGAATCTGTGTGTGTGTCTTTTCATGCCATTTGCTTTTGATGTCTTTCCAAATCGGATCTTTATCTTGTTCATGAGCAATGTCCTTTAAAGATGTGGTGATGAAGTTTTCAAAGGCGACTTTCTGAATGTAAAGAATACTGAAATTTTTCTCGAGGTTGCCTTCTGTGTTACTTTTCTCAAGCCCAGCCGGTGCGCGTGACAGTGCGTCCGCAACAATGTTCTCCTTGCCGGGAATGTAGACTATTGTGAAGTGGAATTCTTGCAGAAACAATGCCCAACGTTTTAACCTGTCATGATTTAATTTTGAAGACATAAGAAATTGTAATGCACGATGATCACTGTATACTTTTACGTGCTTACCAGAAAGAAAGAAACGGAATTTGTTAAATGCCCAAACGATAGCTAAAGCTTCTAATTCAGTAACGGAATAATTTTTTTCAGATTTTGTTAGCACTCGGCTAGCAAAAGCAATGGTTTTCTGAACAGTAGTGTCATTTTCTGTGGCTTCTTGAAATAAATGGGCACCAAGACCGACTTTAGAAGAATCCGTGCTAAGGCAGAAATCTTGTGACAGATCTGGATGAGCTAGAATTGGCGCGTTAAGTAGCGATTCTTTCAAAGAATTGAATTCCAACTGTGCTTGTTCGTCCCAGTTCCAAATAGTATTTTTTCCAGTGAGAGAACAAAGTTTTGGTGTAACAAGGATTTGCATATTCAGAAAACGACGGTAAAAATTTACGAGACCTAGAAAACTACGGACTTGTCTTTTTGTGGATGGAACTGGAATGGCTCTGATTGCTTCTAACCTTTCAGGATCCGGCTGAATGCCTTCAGAAGAAATAATATGTCCCAAAAACCTCACCTTTGACCTACCGAATTCAGACTTTTCCAAGTTAACTGTAATTCCAGATTCTGCAAAAATACGTAACAAACTGTTGAGGATGCGATTATGTTGTTCCCATGAAGCTTCTGCTATTAGAATATCGTCCACATATAAGGTGATGTGACGTTTTAAGAACTCAGGTAATATGGAATTTAGCCCGCGAATGAATGCTGCTGAAGAAATGTTCAAACCAAAAGGAAGTTTCCGAAACTGATAACAAACGCCGAAACAAAGGAAAGCTGTGTATTTTCTACATTCTGGATGAAGTTCGATCTGATAAAAGCTGGATCTAAGATCAATGGAAGACAACACTTTTACACCATTAAAATTTTGAAGAAGTTCTTCCAACGTTTGCGGCCTGTCTGTTTCAGGAATAATGATCGTATTGATTTGTCTCGAATCTAAGACAAGCCTGATTGATCCATTTTTCTTCTCAACAACATGTAATGGATTGTTGTATGAGCTTACTGCAGGCTCAATAATGCCCTCGTCAAGCATAGATTGTATTTCTGTTCTAACACGGTCCCTATAATGCGCCGGAATTACGTATGGTCTAACACAAAATTTAGTATGCTCACGAACACGAAATTGGTATTGAAATCCCTTGATGGTTCCTGTTTTATGAGTAAAAACTGTGGAATGTGCTTGTAAAATCTCAAAAAGGTCCTGCCTATCAGTGTCATTACAATTCTCAATTGTTTGAATTTTATTCTGAATTAACTCATAAGTATCAAATGCGCCGTCGATATCACCCCTGTCAGTACTTGCAGAGTGATTGTTAGTGTCAAGTTCCGTCGAAAATTCCGAACTGTTGTCTAACAGGAGGTAAAGCCGATTAATTTCTTCGTCATGGTTTGAGAGCCAATCTTCAAAATTCAAAGCTACTGACTTACCTTCTTTTTCTAAACTTATTTCAGCATCGTGAAAGCTTAAGATTGCTTTGTATTTATTCAAAAAGTCTACTCCCAGTATAATTTCCGTCGACAATAATGGAACAATAAGAAAGTTCATAGAGAAGCTGTGGCTTTGACAAAAGAATTCTAAGTAGGTTTGTTGGCGTACATCTACACTTTTTCCAAAGATTGCACCTTGTAATTTAATCTTACGTAACGGAAGTGTGGGGCAATCGTTCGATATGTTGCATTTTCTAAAAGCTGTTTCACTAATTACTGAAATGGGACTGCCAGAGTCAAGTACTGCCGTAAATTTTACGTCATTTACTGTAATGTGAATCACAGGATATGCAATGTTGTTATGTTTTACGTCGTGTTCTTGGAGTAAGATGTCCCTAATGTCTTCCATTTTTACGTAATTACTTGCTACGGCAGCTGCGTCGTTAGTGTCACACGTGCGTTTCGTGGCTGCCAGCTGTATGAGTCACTGCCTATTGTCTCTTTGTTGGCGCGCGTCGTTATTGGGGTTTGGAGACCTAACTTCTACAAATTCACCGTGACGATACGGCCCTGCCCTGTTTAAATTCCGCCAGTTCTGATGCAATTCAGGTCTGTCGTTACGATCACATCGTCTGTCGTCATGTTGGTAGTTTCTGTGGTTTCTTTCTTGTCGGTTAACACTCTAAGCGCCAAGCCCGTAAAATTTACGGGCCTGGGATCGCGCGAAAATCACCAAGCCCGTAAAATTTACGGGCCGCTACATTTAATTTCATTCAAAACACTGCAACGTTATTTCTACGGGTTTGGCCAGCGCTATACGTTTTTCAGATGTTTATTAACAAAATGCGTCCATAGATGTCACGGCAGCGCTGTAATTCATGTTAAAACTTATCTTTGCGTTCTCAGTCTGTATATCATTCAGTTGTTTGTCATCATGTTTCGGCGCGGTTTATCAGACGCAGAAATTGCGGATTTGATCAATCATAGCGACACTCTGGATAATGTAGAGAGTGATTCAGACGATTCTGAATGCAATGGTGTGTTTGAAGGTACGTATTTCCGAATTTTCCACGTAATTGTGCAGTACGCACATATCTGTTGAACATGTGTAAACGATGTATGTAGTTACACATAATGTGATATTCTTTTTAGAAGACGAGATTGATGACAGTTTGTCTTCAGATGAAGACGAGAATGATGTTGAAGGTGTTGCTTCAAATCCAGCAGCTGTGCCGTATCCGAAAGACAGTGAGTGGACTGCAGTTGACACCTACCGACCTCTGCCTGTCAACACGACACCCAGGCAGATACTAGTGGATATTGATGAGTCGAGTTCTGTACTGGATTGCAGTAAAGTGTTCCTTACTGACAGTGACGTAAATGAACTCAAGAGACAGACAAATTTGTATGCATCACAGACAATACAGAAGAAAAGAAGAGGAAATAATCTGAAGCCCCATTCAGTTTTGAGTTCGTGGAAGCCAGTGACTATAAGTGAGATGAGGCGTTTCTTGGGTATTATTTTCCACATGTGTGTTTCGAAAAAGCCAAAAATTGCGGACCATTGGAGCACTAATCCTGTTCTTAGTTGTAACTTTTGTCCCCATGTCATGAGCCGTTTGCGTTTCACTCAGATACTGTCATGCTTGCATCTTGTTGACAATTCAAATCAGAAAAAACCAGGCGAAGATGGATTTCATCCACTTTACAAAGTTTTGCCATATTATAATAATTTGAAGGAGCGATGTATCCAGGCATATCGTCCCTCAGAAAAAGTGACAATTGATGAAGGAATTTGCCCATTTCGAGGTCGTGTGAGTTTCCGTGTTTACATGCAAAATAAGCCTCATAAGTATGGACTGAAAGTATATGCTGTTGCTGAAGCCAGTAGTGGCTATGTTGTAAATTTTGAAGTTTATGCTGGTAAGCATATTGTTGACAATTCTTCGTCTGCGGTTATTTTGCGATTGTTGTCTGACAGCAGCTTGCTGAACAAAGGCCACACTGTGTATTTAGATCGATTTTATTCCAGTCCAGAGCTATTTCAGCAACTGGCAGAGAAAGGCACTGGAGCTGTTGGTACTGTGAACAAATCCAGGAAAGGATTGCCTAAAGATTTAGTATCTGCTAAGCTGAAAAAGGGCGAAATGTCTTTTCGGCGTAAAGATAATGTATTGGCAATGAAGTGGAAAGATAAGAGAGATGTGTATACATTGTCTACAAGGCATCAAGCAACATTTGGTACGCATACTAAGAGAAATGGGTCTGTAGTATTGAAACCACTTCAGGTACTTGATTACAACCTCAATAAAATTGGAGTGGATATTGGAGACCAACGCCTGCAGTACAATCCGTTCCAGCACAGAACTGTGAAATGGTGGCGAAAATTATATTTCCATTTGCTGCTTATGGGAGTATCAAATGCATTTTGGCTGTACAATGCAGTGCACAGGAAGAATATTACAATAACAGACTTTATAACAGTGCTTGCAGTTCAGCTTGTTGAAGACGACACACTTGAATTCATTCCAAGAAATGAAGGAACTGTAGGTCGGCTAACAAAGAGACATTTTTTGCAGCACATACCTGCAACTACTAAGAAGTATGCTGCTCGTGTGTGTCACGTGTGCAGTTCCAGGAGCAAGAAACAGAGTGGCAAGGCTTCTCGCAAAGAGACACGATACGAATGTGAACAGTGTGGCGTTGCACTCTGCCTGGAACCTTGCTTTAAAATTTTCCACACTAAAAAACAATATGATTCTGTGTGAAATTTATATGTAATACTGTATACTATCAGAAACATGTAATGTAGTGCCACAATTTTGGTTAAAAATAAATCACAATTGTATACCCTTATTCGTATGACTTTTTCTAAATTCTTAAAACATCTAAGTGATTTCTATAACTGTACCTTAAAGCTGTGCATTGTAAAGTAGTTTCTTTCACTCAGAATTAAAGTAGAAATGTGCAGCTTCAAGATGGTACCAAATTTGCCACAATCCAAACAGTAGATTTGATGCAGTAATTTTTTTAATATTGGTAAAATTGCCCGGTTTCTAGGGACGGGTGCATAAAATAGGCCTGGTACAGAGAGTGTTAAGTGGTGGAGAATTTCTCCCTGAATCGTAACTGCGCGCTGGACCGTTGCGTCTAAAGTTATTCTGTCCCTCGTAATAATAATTGTTTTGGTTCCCATATTGTCTGTTTCTCTGATTGTCTCTGTGATAGTCATCACCGTGGAGAGGTGAGCTTTTTCCTGTAATTATTACTACTCTGCCAACGGTTGTTATACGGGTGGTGTCTGTTTCGGTCACGATTTGTGTTGTGAGAATAGCCTTGTCGCGTCCAGTTATTATTTCTTTCATCGCGGAATTGCGACGGATGTGATCTGTAATTGTTGTGCTCGTGCGTTCCGCGATTGTCAGTGTCAATTTCCAGTTCTTGTAAGAGTCCTTGAAATGCTTCAATGTCGTCTTTGCAACGTCCTGCCAAAATAATATGTCGCAAATGTTCAGGCAGTTTGATTAAGCAAATGCGGATGAGTTCTGAGGGGCTGTATGGGTTTGACAGGTACTGATTCTTGTGCAACATGTCTTCAAAATATTTCACAAGACTGGAGAATTCAGATTGTTCGAAATGTTTCATCATTATGATGCCATGTTTTACTCGGTCTTGTGTGGCTTGAGACCAATATGCTGAGAGAAAGGCATGGTAAAATTCTCCTTCACTATGACAATCGTGAATGACCGAACGCATTCTTACAGCTGGTTCATTCTCTAAATAGCCACACATAAATTCTAATCTGTGTTCTAATGACCAGTTAGGGGGAAAACAATGAGAGAATTGATGGAGCCACGCTTGTGGATGAATGTCGTTGGCAGAATTTTTAAACGTTTTGAATTTACGTGTAGTAATGAACAGCTTATAGTCAAAGTCATCATGTCGGCGAGTCGCATATCGGTCATTGTTACGTCGTGTCGGCGGTTCCATCTCAAAATTCGGTGTGCCTTGCCAATTTCTTTTATAATTTCCGAATTGTCCTGTGTTATTATTTTGTGGTTGTTCCGTATTTCTATGTCCCTCTTCCTGTATTGGAGCGCGAGTGTCCACTGAAATATGTAATTCTTGTATTACTTGTGCCAAATGATCTTGTTCTTCGCGGATTTCTCTTTGGTGTTGCGTATTAATTTGATTTTGGTTTTGTTTGAATTTTCTAATTTGTTCATACTCTTCTGTGTCAGTGAAGGCTACAGGTCTTGTGTCATTCAGATCATCATCTACCTTTGTAGATAAGTTAGTGACCTGATCCGAAAGTTCGCCTACTTTCTCCGATAGTGAACACATTTCCTAAGTGTGTTTTTCTGAACCAAGTTTCAGAGTGTCCATTTGTGTTGAAATCGAATCTACTGTGTCCTTCAAGTTTTCCTGAGTTTTTGCAAGTTGCGTAACCGAATCGGTAGATGCAACTGAGTCAAATTTAGCTTGCAAGGTCTCATGATTTTCATGAACAGTAGTTTGCAGTTCTTTTATGGCTGCTTCGTGATTCTGTAGTGCATTTTCATGACGCGAAAAAATAGGTTGGAAATGCTCACAAATTTGTGTTTTTACGTCATTACAGACTTTTTGACATTTCGATTCAATGTGATGTAACTCAGTAGTTAAATCTTCACGTGTTTGTTCAACCGTGGAGTCTAACTTTTGAAGATTTTGTTCCATTTGTTTCTGATTTTGCTCAATTGTGTCTAATTTTTGAAGATTTTGTCCCATTGCGTCTAACTGTTGCTGTGTTTGACTCTGATTTTGTTTCATTTGCTGCATTAATTGCAATAATAATGTGTTAGTGTCTGGAATCTGTTCCTCTACACTTTTCGGCAGTGCATTTGCACCGGCAACATTCACATTTTGACAAGCAGAAAATGTGTCTTGACTCATTTGAGAAAACGGTGAGGACCCAAAACCTGAATCTACAGTATTTGTGAGATCGTCTCGTGTCATTTCGGATTCCTGAGCCGAGCTATTGCCGACCGATCGATCGATAATGCTTCCCTGTTCTCTAATTGTTTCGCTGTCTACACCATTGTTTGCCGCCCGCTCCATTTCCGTATGCACAATTACCAAATTATTACTTTGAACATCAGTTAATTCATTACTCGGTGGCGCTAACACACTGCTTTCGTCTTCGCTGTCATTTCTCAATTTACTTTGGAGCCTAGTGTTACGTTTTTCACACGCCATTTTTGTCACAGTGTTTCACACGACAACACAGAAAAACACAATTTCAAGATCAAAAATAAGAGAACACATTAACATAACACTGAAAATAATATCTAGTTAATTGCAGCTGCGAAATACTTGGTGCAAATCTACATGCATGCCACACCTGTTTTACTGTACAACAATGAAAACCTGCAACTACAAAGGAAATTCTCTCTATAATTACGCGCTAGCAATAAACAAAATCTACACTAATTACACAAACTACAAGAAAAAAAATCAGAAGATTCCAGTGAGGTATCCTCGGCTAAGGGTCGACATATGAAACGTCCCCTTTGAACAATTTTTTACACTACTGTGCTTAAACTGACGCACAATATTTTTTAGCGCAACGCGATCTGACTTTCAACACACAATATTTTGTTAGCGCAACGCAATCTGACTTTCAATAATCTTTACAAGAGAATGGCCCTGACTAACATTAAACTATACGTCTCACAAATCACTTACCTCACAAAAATCTTCGCTCTCAAGCTACTGCAATACAGCGAGCGCCACTACTGCCAGCTAAATAAAAGATTCAAACTATGGAAGGCACTAACTACTGATAGGGATAGTTAGCAAATGAAAGATATTAATAGAGAACAAACAATGTATTTTACCTTGATATCATGACAAATTACAAAACTCCGCCATCTCTCTCCCCACATCCACCACTGCTGGCGGCTCACCTCCAACTGCGCAACGCTACGCGCTGTTCACAGCCAGCTGCCTAACACTACAATGGTTGAGTATTACAACAATGCAAAGCAGCCACAGACTGCACACGGCACAGCTGGTGATTTTCATACTGAGGTGGCGTTACCAATAAAAAAACTAAACAGCCTACTTACACATCTATTGTTAATAAGCTATGATGAACAAAATACATGGTGACTACATTGCAGCCTATTGATGTGAAGGTATGGGTAAAAAACAATACTAAGGAAATATTCTAATAAAATTCTTCATCTCAAAAGTCCCAAATCCACATAATTCTTTTACTCACAGCAAATGTTGTCATATTTTCTAATATACTGCACCTCTAGACTTCCGTTACACCCACAATACTTAACTGTCTAGCTGTTTGTTACAATAAGAAACAGTATGAGGCATTTTACTTTTATGTTGCCATAGTTTTCCCATGTCAGTCGGTGTGAAGAAGATATTATGAACTAATGTACACTGTTAATGAAAAAACAAACCATGTTCATGTGTTGTATGAATATTGGTATACATTAGACGCTGCATTGTGGCTTGTGTGTACAAATGCATCTATTTTGGTGCTTTTGCTGTTAGCAACATGAATGGTACATCTTCTTTGAGTCATACCCTTTCTGCTATGTTTAATGCTTTTATGTTCATTGGTAATAATATACAACAAACATGTATGACGATATATTACTGCTTAGTTAAGCTACTGATTGGAGGAGAGTCTGTGTAGGTTGGGAATTAATAGGGATCGGAAATCATGGCAAGTACAAACTATGTCACCACTCGGCTTTCTTAAACCAGTACTTTATTTTCATAATGAAGAAATCGTCTTGTAAGATGTTGCGACTCCAAATCATAAACAGCAACTTTTCACCACACCATTTCAGGATAATACATGCCACTCCTAGCTACTGGTGAAAAAGAATTCGACAGTCAGTCTCTTTGCGCGTCGTTAACAACAACTATATGCAAGGTGTTAGACACACGTTGTGCACGTAATTTTTCTTCACGTTATTTCTACTTCAAAATGGGCACATTCGCTACTGGTGAAATAAGCCGGTATGTAATATGTATAGAAAACGAAGCCGATAGATGCTAGTTTCGAATATTGGTAAGGTAACACTTTTTTGTCTCATAATTTCTGCTTGTCAGTCCCAAGAAGGAGAAAAATTTCCATATTTGGCATCTTATTGCACTTAGCTAAGAAACCGGCAACGTGCGGTGTTCTAAGCCCCGTTCAGTACAAAACTTTACGTCTCGTTATTTCAATTTTAAACGTGTGCACACTTTATTACTTTGTCTGACACCGCATTTAACAGCTTTCGTGGTTAGTTACTACGAAAAATTGTTTCTGTATAGAAGTCCCAGTAGAATAATTTTCGCCATGAATTTCCAAGTTAAAGCTTGCTTTTGGAAATGTCACTTATTGTTATCAATTTGAGATTACAAGCAGTAAAGAATGAGTCATTTCCAACTCTATAACTTAGCGGAACGTAATTGAAATCCCCGGTTACTTTTGTGCGTGATAGTTCAGTTTCTTGGAAGCCACGGAAAAGATACAATTTGATAATACAGAAACGGCAACTACAGTATTTGATAAAAGTTCGGTGACTCGTATCCATTGTTAGTAGAGAAAGAACTGAAGAATTATTCAGTTCACTAACAGTGTCAAAATAAAGTGTCGTTTGTGGTAGCAGTGGTAACCAGAACGAAAAAAAAAACTATGAATTTGTAACATGATTTTCGGTATACATTGGTTGTCACCAAACTGAATGTGAAACAGTAAGAAATGTAGAGTAACTGTCGTATTGATTTATTATTTCTAGGTGTAGTGAAACATTTGAGGAAACAAGTGTGTTTTATTTCTTCAACTGTTAACGTATAATAAATAACCAGCGGAAAAAATGCTCTTATTACAGCATAAAAAAAACCTGAATAAGCTTCTGTTTAAAAGACTCAGACTGAAAAGTAGGATATCAGCTGCGTCATTCTACCTTCCTCCGGAGTCTAAAAAAATGTTCCCAAAATTTTTGGGAGACGAACAGATTCGCACACTTTTTAATAAGCAACTCTCACAAGCTCCCCTATCTGTAACTCGCTCACACCCACTAGTTCATCAGTGTAAATCGCTCAGACAAATCCGCTCCCGCTTGCCCATTCTCAATCACTCATTCAGCTCAACTCATTGACATTAACCCTCTGTGTATCACTTCACTGTCTCCTATCTCACAGCCTTCGTTCTGTTCTGCTACTACTGTCTATTCTGTCACGTTCTATCTCTTGCTCTCTCTTTCTGCTCTTACCTCATTCATTCCTTTCCAATGCTGCTGACGCTTCTGTCTCATTATAACTCACTTCCTCGGAGTCATTGCGATAGGCTCTGCCTCTCATCATCATTGACCCTCACCCACTTGCACTTCGCCGTTCTCTTTATTCCCTGCCCACTGGCACTGTCTTCTCACTTTTTCTTAGCTGTGTTCTGTCACTTCTACACCACAAGTAAGGCTTACTATCTTCAAGCATTTATTTCTTCTTCATACCTTTCCAACTGCCACTGTCTCTTTCTGTCCCAGGATAAAAAAAATGTGAATACGTTCTCATCTAAAAATGTTTGGGAAAATTTTGAGTCAGAATCTTTTATTAAAGAGAAGCATTTTCGCCTTTTTTGTGCTGCTATAGGAAACTTTTCCGCTGGTTCTCTCCCTTTCCCTGGTACAGCAGGTAACGTCACTCACACGAAAAGACTCTTATGGCTTAGTAAAATTTCGATAGTTCACTTATGCGAAATTGAAATATCGTAAAATTATATTTGCGCCTGAGACCGGATTATATGTGCACAAAAATTTGGAATGTGACTCGGTACTACATCATAACGTTCCCAGAATCCTTTTGATGATAACGGAGACACTTCGCGGCATATTCTCCGTGCTACGTCACTTTATCAACTACGGTCTCGCCTCGTATCGGATTTTACGTGCATAATTTACTCTCTATCTCGCAAATGGTTAAATATATAAAGAAAATTTTCTACCTTGTTCGAGACCGGAATTTTAGCAATATATCGTAAACTTTATAGCTATTTGCTGTGCGTAACCATCTTCGAATCCGCGGATCGATGTTAGTACCAAAATCGTGTTTATTGGGTTGTCTCTCGATAACGGATAAAGATTTTTGGAAACCGAAAGATGGCACTTCTAGATAAATACGTAGATAATATACTGTTAAAATTTGAGCAACTTGCTGCCATTAGTTATTTAGATATTCTCTGCTGATGGCAAACAAATGGTGAAAAACGCATTTTTCTGACTTTCCTAGGAACCACCCATAAGCTAAGCGATGACTCCGTAAGCCCCAAAAGGCGCTCCGTAGACTACATCTTATGTAAAAGGAACCAACCGATTTTCTCCGTTTGCCCAAGCTGAAACAAGTGTGTAATATTGAAACTTTGACCTTCTACTGTAGGATAGTTACAGTAAGACAATCCTGTTAGGCTTACAAAGGGTCCCTAGTCCAAGCGATGTTCAAAGCGCTTGACCCTGTCTTTCTATCACCAATCACCAACAGAACCGGAGATATGAGGCCCAAAAAGATCCCGTGTCTATGCACGGCGATTTGGAGCATACTGGTAGCGTTTGATGTCGCTTGCGTACCGACACATAGTTACTCTAAAACTAATAATCTTTATTCTTATTTTTTAAGTTCAGTTAGTGCTACACTTTTTTGAAGACACTTGCTGATATCTGAGGTCAATCAGGGTTAATGGGCTGTCTTATTGAAGACCCGGAGGCAATATGACGCGAGACCACGGCTGCAAGCTTGAAGCCCGAAAACACACCGTTCAGAATCAGTGGTTTGTTACATATTCCGCGAATCTCACCTCAAGACTGCTTATCTAGAGGATACGTCTCTAAGTAACAGTACTGATCCCCAAGGCACAATCATTCTCACATTTTCGTGTACTGTCGTCTATAAGAAATTGTTATATTTCATGTCAGCTGGTTGATGACAACGAACATTTTCCAATATGACGCTGTAGTAGGACACGAGATACGCTTGCGATGGTAACACTGGTGTTTTCGTAACATGGGCCTACGAGAGAAACGAACTTATACACTGCAGCAAGTCATCGCTGGTTGCTTGCTGTTTCTATGAGCTGTCTGTCGCAAAGATGGCAAAGACGAAAGACTCTTTCTGACACGACCTCTGACATCCCAAAATTCCAACTCGAGACTAATTTTTCACCGAAAACTTTTATAACATGTGTATGACTTCAATCATTATTTCGTGTCTGATATTTCGACTGAATCCCTAAATGTGTCGATGAATCTATGTGCAAAATGTGTAGGGAAAAAGCTGAAATTATGACAGAAAATTGAGAAGCTGTGGAATGCACATATGAAGTCTGGCAATAGTCGTGCATTAGATATTTTACAAAACTAAAATGAAATCATCATTTATAGATTCACTTAATTTACCCCCTTAAAGAAACTGCTATTTTTCACCAACAAAAATTTTACTGGTGTTAAAATTTTAGTGATGTTACCAAAACGTCAAACAAGCCAATGACATTTCCCATCTTTTCCTGTTCGGTTTTGGGTATTCAGGAAAACAGAACTGCTGCGAAAGATGACGGCATAAACATTACAACGAATGAATGATTCTAACAATAGCCTACGTTGTTACTGGACGTTCCACCTATGCAACACAATGACCTGAAAGTAACCGCTTGCGACAGTCGAATCCTGTCATCTAATAACATGGTGATTACATTTGGAAATAAAAACTATTTTAACTGATACTGTGACTTTAGTGGTCTTCAAACGCCAGTAACGTCACTCTTCTTAAAATGGCAGAAAAGTATGGACATTGTTTAAGACATTCATAAAATTTACAGTAACGGAAGAGAGCAACGTAAAAGATCTGAAGACAGTTCCAGTAGCAAGGTACTGGCATTAGAGGTTGATATGCTTTTATTAGTTGTTTTGTAACTTAACGTTAGAGATAACCATCCTGAAAAAATTACACACTGAACGGTCTTGCGAAATTTATGCACTGAAGAGTGAAAGAAACTGGTATACCTATGTAATGTCGTGTAGGGCCCCCGTGAGCACTCAAAAGTGTCGCAACACGCCAGGGCATGGACTCGACTAATGTCTGAAGTAGTGGTGGAGGGAACTGACACCACCAATCCTGCAGGGCTGTCCATAAATCCGTAAGAGTACGAGGGGGTGGAGATCTCTTCTGAACAGCACGTTCCAAGGCATCCCAGATGTGCTCAATAATGTGCAGGGAGTTTGGTGGCCAGGGGAAGTGTTTTAACTCAAAAGAGTGTTCCTGGAGCCACTCTGTAGCAATTCTGGACGTGTGGGGTGTCGCATTGTCCTGCTGGAGCTGCCCAAGTCCGTCGGAATACACAATGGACATGAATGGATGCAGGTGATCAGACAGGATGATTGCGTACATGTTACCTGTCAGAACCGCATCTAGACGTATCAGAGGACCCATATCACTCCAACTGCCCACCCTCCACACCATTACAGAGCCTCCACAAGCTTGAATAGCCTGCAGACATGCAGGGTCCATGTATTCATAAGGTAGTCTCCATGCTCGTACACGTCTATCCGCTCGATGCAATTTGAAACGAGACTTGTCCGACCGGGCAACATGTTCAAAATCATCAACAGTCCAATGTCGGTGTTGACGAGCCCAGGCGAGACGTAAGGGTTTGTGTCGCGCCGTCATCTATGGTACGCGAGTGGGCCTTTGGCTCCAAATGCACATATCGATGACGTTTCGTTGAATGGCTCGCATGCTGACACTTGTTGATAGCCCATCATTGAAACCTGTAGCAATTTTCAGAAGGGTTGAACGATTCTCTTCAGTCGTCGTTGTTCCCGTTCATGCAGGATCTTTTCCCGGCCGCAACGATGTCGGAGATTTGATGTTTTACCAGATTCCTGATATTCATGGTACACTCGTGAAATGGCCTTACAAAAAAATCCCCTCTTCATCGCTACCCATCGATCGTGCGCCGAGTATAACACCACGTTCAAACTCACTTAAATCTTGACAACCTGCCATTGTAACAGCAGTAACCGGTCTAACAACGGTGCCAGACACTTGTCGTATAGGCGTTGCCGACAGCAGCAGCGTCTCTGCCTGTTTCCATATCTCTGTATCTGAATACACGTGCCTTCACCAGCTTCTTTGGCGCTTCAGTGTAGTTCTTAGCCTCTTGTATCGGAGAACGTTCTCGTTCTTCCCACACCCAGGTCGCGGAAGAGTGGAGTTTAATGTGTAGGAGGCAATAATTACGAATATGTAATTGCTTCTGACACACGGGATGAGAGAAACACCACTTCACGACTCTTTTTCGCCGTCCTATATAATTTCTCCTGAAATTAAAACTCTGTCACCCGCACTAGCGGGGCTCACGAACTGGGTGTAGGAAACAGCACAAAAGGAGCAGAGCATATTAAATTTTTTTCCGTTGCGGGTACGGCTCGCCGTCTAAAGTCGTGGCAAGACAGAAAGTAATAAGCATTAAGCTGCGTCTATTCGCAGCCTCGTCCACTGCTTGCAGTAGCGGAATTTCGTGTCAAATTTTGTGCTTCTGCGACACTAAGCGAGGATTTTAAAGAACAGTAATAACAATAGTCTTCCCCATGAACCATGGACCTTGCCGTTGGTGGGGAGGCTTGCGTGCCTCAGCGATACAGATGGCCGTACCGTAGGTGCAACCACAACGGAGGGGTATCTGTTGAGAGGCCAGACAAACATGTGGTTCCTGAAGAGGGGCAGCAGCCTTTTCAGTAGTTGCAGGGGCAACAGTCTGGATGATTGACTGATCTGGCCTTGTAACATTAACCAAAACGGCCTTGCTGTGCTGGTACTGCGAACGGCTGAAAGCAAGGGGAAACTACAGCCGTAATTTTTCCCGAGGACATGCAGCTTTACTGTATGATTAAATGATGATGGCGTCCTCTTGGGTAAAATATTCCGGAGGTAAAATAGTCCCCCATTCGGATCTCCGGGCGGGGACTACTCAAGAGGACGTCGTTATCAGGAGAAAGAAAACTGGCATTCTACGGATCGGAGCGTGGAATGTCAGATCCCTTAATCGGGCAGGTAGGTTAGAAAATTTAAAAAGGGAAATGGATAGGTTAAAGTTAGATATAGTGGGAATTAGTGAAGTTCGGTGGCAGGAGGAACAAGACTTTTGGTCAGGTGATTACAGGGTTATAAATACAAAATCAAATAGGGGTAATGCAGGAGTAGGTTTAATAATGAATAAAAAAATAGGAGTGCGGGTTAGCTACTACAAACACCATAGTGAACGCATTATTGTGGCCAAGATAGACACAAAGCCCATGCCTACTACAGTAGTACAAGTTTATATGCCAACTAGCTCTGCAGATGATGAAGAAATTGATGAAATGTATGACGAGATAAAAGAAATTATTCAGGTAGTGAAGGGAGACGAAAATTTAATAGTCATGGGTGACTGGAATTCGTCAGTAGGAAAAGGGAGAGAAGGAAACATAGTAGGTGAATATGGATTGGGGGGAAGAAATGAAAGAGGAAGCCGCCTTGTAGAATTTTGCACAGAGCATAAATTAATCATAGCTAACACTTGGTTCAAGAATCATAAAAGAAGGTTGTATACCTGGAAGAATCCTGGAGATACTAATAGGTATCAGATAGACTATATAATGGTAAGACAGAGATTTAGGAACCAGGTTTTAAATTGTAAGACATTTCCAGGGGCAGATGTGGATTCTGACCACAATCTCTTGGTTATGAACTGCAGATTGAAACTGAAGAAACTGCAAAAAGGTGGGAATTTAAGGAGATGGGACCTGGATAAACTGAAAGAACCAGAGGTTGTAGAGAGTTTCAGGGAGAGCATAAGGGAACAATTGACAGGAATGGGGGAAAGAAATACAGTAGAAGAAGAATGGGTAGCTCTGAGGGATGAAGTAGTGAAGGCAGCAGAGGATCAAGTAGGTAAGAAGACGAGGGCTAATAGAAATCCTTGGGTAACAGAAGAAATATTGAATTTAATTGACGAAAGGAGAAAAAATAAAAATGCAGTAAATGAAGCAGGCAAAAAGGAATACAAACGTCTCAAAAATGAGATCGACAGAAAGTGCAAAATGGCTAAGCAGGGATGGCTAGAGGACAAATGTAAGGATGTAGAGGCTTTTCTCACTAGGGGTAAGATAGATACTGCCTACAGGAAAATTAAAGAGACCTTTGGAGAGAAGAGAACCACTTGTGTGAATATCAAGAGCTCAGATGGCAACCCAGTTCTAAGCAAAGAAGGGAAGGCAGAAAGGTGGAAGGAGTATATAGAGGGTTTATACAAGGGCGATGTGCTTAAGGACAATATTATGGAAATGGAAGAGGATGTAGATGAAGATGAAATGGGAGATAAGATACTGCGTGAAGAGTTTGACAGAGCACTGAAAGACCTGAGTCGAAACAAGGCCCCGGGAGTAGACAACATTCCATTAGAACTACTGATGGCCTTGGGAGAGCCAGTCATGACAAAACTCTACCATCTAGTGAGCAAGATGTATGAGACAGTCGAAATACCCACAGACTTCAAGAAGAATATAATAATTCCAATACCAAAGAAAGCAGGTGTTGACAGATGTGAAAATTACCGAACTATCAGTTTAATAAGTCACAGCTGCAAAATACTAACGCGAATTCTTTACAGACGAATGGAAAAAGTGGTAGAAGCGGACCTCGGGGAAGATCAGTTTGGATTCCGTAGAAATGTTGGAACACGTGAGGCAATACTAACCTTACGACTTATCTTAGAAGAAAGATTAAGAAAAGGCAAACCTACGTTTCTAGCATTTGTAGACTTAGAGAAAGCTTTTGACAACGTTAACTGGAATACTCTCTTTCAAATTCTGAAGGTGGCAGGGGTAAAATACAGGGAGCGAAAGGCTGTTTACAATTTGTACAGAAACCAGATGGCAGTTATAAGAGTCGAGGGGCATGAAAGGGAAGCAGTTGTTGGGAAAGGAGTGAGACAGGGTTGTAGCCTCTCCCCGATGTTATTCAATCTGTATATTGAGCAAGCAGTAAAGGAAACAAAAGAAAAATTCGGAGTAGGTATTAAAATTCATGGAGAAGAAGTAAAAACTTTGAGGTTCGCCGATGACATTGTAATTCTGTCAGAGACAGCACTGGACTTGGAAGAGCAGTTGAACGGAATGGACAGTGTCTTGAAGGGAGGATATAAGATGAACATCAACAAAAGCAAAACGAGGATAATGGAATGTAGTCAAATTAAATCGAGTGATGCTGAGGGAATTATATTAGGAAATGAGACACTTAAAGTAGTAAAGGAGTTTTGCTATTTAGGGAGTAAAATAACTGATGATGGTCGAAGTAGAGAGGATATAAAATGTAGACTGGCAATGGCAAGGAAATCGTTTCTGAAGAAGAGAAATTTGTTAACATCGAGTATAGATTTAAGTGTCAGGAAGTCGTTTCTGAAAGTATTTGTATGGAGTGTAGCCTTGTATGGAAGTGAAACATGGACGATAACCAGTTTGGACAAGAAGAGAATAGAAGCTTTCGAAATGTGGTGCTACAGAAGAATGCTGAAGATAAGGTGGGTAGATCACGTAACTAATGAGGAGGTATTGAATAGGATTGGGGAGAAGAGAAATTTGTGGCACAACTTGACTAGAAGAAGGGATCGGTTGGTAGGACATGTTTTGAGGCATCAAGGGATCACAAATTTAGCATTGGAGGGCAGCGTGGAGGGTAAAAATCGTAGAGGGAGACCAAGAGATCAATACACTAAGCAGATTCAGAAGGATGTAGGTTGCAGTAGGTACTGGGAGATGAAGAAGCTTGCACAGGATAGAGTAGCATGGAGAGCTGCATCAAACCAGTCTCAGGACTGAAGACCACAACAACAACAATAACAATAGTACTCGGGAATTTAAAATTAATGCTGATTGTAGTGTTTGTATTCAGGGTGTAACGGGTATAAGGGCAGATATTGTTATATGTTGCAACTTAATACATACACAAATCAGCTGTTACTTGTTTGCCACTGTATCTGACAGTCTTATCACAAAGACAGCTGATGTTTCCTGCAGGGTTGCAACTCCACCACTGAGTTGACTATGTCTGTCAGTACAGACTAACCACGTCACATCTACGGTTCAACACCTGACCTGGAACTCAGTAAATGAGCGTTAGTGGCTTACTCTTGTCACACGTTAATTGCAGGTACTACCCAACCTGAAAACTATCGATTTGTAATAAATAACGTACATTGTTCAGTACACCGATCATAGTCACCAGCAGAAATATCTGTACTTACACCGGTGTATTCCCAATGTCGCAGTGCCATAGGAACTTCTTCCATATATGAAGCGTTTGTCTCGCAAGCTATGCACGAGAAATTGTTTGAAGTCTGAAATTTAGATGGTGAGGTACTGGGGGAGGTAAAGTTGTGATTGCAGGTCGTGATTCGTGCTTGGATAGCTCAGTCTGTATAGCATTGGCGTGCGAATGGCAAAACTGATGAGGTATCGTCACGGTATGGCACACAGTTTTAATCTGGAAGAAGTTTTTTTGATGATGTATTACTTCATCATCATCATCAGTGTTCTGCCAAAAGGAAGGATTTCACACGGTAGTTCTCCAAGCTGTCCGGTCTTCTGCCATCCTCTTCAGGTCTGCATAATTTCCTCTTCCCTTTAAGTCGTCTATCATCTTGTGCCTCTTTCTTGCTCTTAGCCTTCTCCCACAAACCAATCCTTCCAAATCATCTGCTAGAAAGCACTCCCTTCTCAATGAATGTCCCAACCAGATCTTTTTCCTTTCTCTTACAACCTTCAGCAGACATCTTTTCTTACCAACCCTTTCCAATACTCTTTCATTACTCACTCTTTCCATCTAGCTAATTCTCTCCATTCTTCTTCACATCCACATCCACATCCACATCTCAAATGCTTCTAACCTTTTTCCATGCTCTCGTTCCAGCGTCCATGTTTCTGCTCCATGTGGTGCCACACTCCACACAAAACATTTGACAAGCCTTTTCCTTAGGCCTTTATCTAATTTGCCACATAAGAGTCTCCTCTTTCTGTTGAATGCTATGGCAATTCCAGTTTTCACCTCCTGGTGACATCTCAAGTCTTTAGGTATTGTGCTTCCAAGATATTTAAATGCACTTACTTGTCTAAGGGTAGATTGTCCTATTTTAATATTGGACAGTCTGCATTTATTTATTTATTTATTTATTTATTTATTTATTTATTGTTCCGTGGGACCAAATTAAGGAGAAATCTCCATGGTCATGGAACGAGTCAATACATGAAATTATAACACGATATTAGAAACAGATAAAATGAAATATAGAAAAAAAAACATATTCAGGTGACAAGTCATAAGTTTAAATGAAGACAATCAACAATGTAACACTGGAATTTGCTTAATTTTTTAGCTCTTCCAGGAGCTCCTCGACAGAATAGAAGGAGTGAGCCATGAGGAAACTCTTCAGTTTAGACTTAAAAGAGTTTGGGCTACTGTTAAGATTTTTGAGTTCTTGTGGTAGCTTATTGAAAATGGATGCAGCAGAATACTGCACTCCTTTCTGCACAAGAGTCAAGGAACTGCATTCTACATGCAGATTTGATTTCTGCCTAGTATTAACTGAGTGAAAGCTGCTAACTCTTGGGAATAGGCTAATATTGCTAACAACAAACGACATTAAAGAAAATATATACTGTGAGGGCAATGTCAGAATTCCCAGATTTTTGAATAGGGGTCGACAAGAGGTTCTCGAACTTACACCACATATAGCTCGAACAGCCCGTTTTTGAGCCAAAAATACCCTTTTTGAATCAGAAGAATTACCCCAAAAAATAATACCATACGACATAAGCGTATGAAAATATGCGAAGTAGACTACTTTTCGTGTAGAAGTGTCACTTATTTCAGATACTGTTCTAATGGTAAATAAAGCAGCATTTAGTTTCTGAACAAGATCCTGAACATGGGCTTTCCACAACAGCTTACTATCTATCCGTACGCCTAGGAACTTGAACTGTTCCGTCTCGCTTATAACATGCCCATTCTGTCTGATTAAAATGTCAGTTCTTGTTGAATTGTGAGTTAGAAACTGTAAAAACTGAGTCTTACTGTGATTCAGCATCAAATTATTTTCCACAAGCCACGAACTCATTTCATGAACTAAATTATTTGTTACTGTTTCAATATTACACACAAGATCCTTCACTATCAAGCTGGTGTCATCAGCAAACAGAAATATTTTTGAATCACCTGTAATACTAGAAGGCATATCATTTATATAAATAAGAAACAGCAGTGGCCCCAGCACCGACCCTTGGGGAACGCCCCACTTAACAGTGCCCCATTGGGACTGAACATCACTACCACTCTCAATATTGCGGATAATTACCCTCTGCTTTCTGTTCTTAAAGTAAGAGGCGAACCAATTGTAAGCTACTCCCCTTACTCCATAATGGTCCAACTTCTGCAGTAATATTTTGTGGTCAACACAGTCAAAAGCCTTCGTTAAATCAAAGAAAACACCTAGCGTTCGCAACCTTTTATTTAATCCGTCGAAAACCTCACAGAGAAAAGAGAATATAGCATTTTCCGTTGTTAAACCATTTCTAAAACCAAACTGAACATTTGACAGCAAATTATGTGAATTTAAATGCTCCAGTAACCTTGTATATACAACCTTCTCGATAACTTTAGCAAACACCGATGGCATAGAAATAGGTCTAAAATTGTCAACATTATCAATGTCTCCCTTTTTATAAAGTGGCTTCACTACCTAGTATTTTAATCGATCAGGAAACCGACCACTCCTAAAGGAAAAGTTACAGATATGGCTAAGTACTGGGCTAACATACATAGAACAATACTTCAGTATTCTGCTAGATACCCCGTCATATCCATGAGAGTTCTTGGTCTTTAGTGATTTAATTATTAACTCAATCTCCCTCTTGTCAGTATCATGGAGGAGCATTTCAGGTAACAGTCTTGAAACACTTTTTTCTAAGAGTGCTATATGATTCCCTGTTGGAATTAGGTTTCTATTTAGTTCACCTGCTATATTCAGAAAGTGATTATTAAATACTGTACATATATGCGACTTATCAGTAACACGGACATTCCCACTACGCACTGATTCTATATCCTCGACCTGTCTCTGCAGACCAGCAACTTCCTTTACGACTGACCATATGGTTTTAATTTTATCCTGAGACTTAGCTATTCTATCTGCATACCACATACTTTTTGCCTTCCTAATAACATTTTTAAGCACCTTACAATACTGTTTGTAATGGGCTGCTGCATTTAGATTTTGACTGTTTCTAACGTTTTGATATAATTGCCACTTTGTTCTACAAGATATTCTTATCCCTCTAGTCAGCCACCCAGGCTGCCTGTTTGTGCTAGTACCCTGTTTTAAACGTTGTAACGGAAAGCAACTTTCAAAGAGCATGAGAAAGGTCTTTAGAAAAGCATTATATTTATCGTTTACTGTCTCAGCGCTATAAACATCTTGCCACTCTTGTTCCTTTATAAGGTTTACAAAGGTCTCTACAGCAACCGGATCAGCTTTCCTGAACAGCTGATGACTATATTTAACACGAGTTGCAGCATAAAAATCTTTTAAAGTTAAAATTTGCGCATCATGATCTGAAAGGCCATTCACCTTTTTTCTAACAGAATGCCCTTCTAGTAATAAGGAATGAACAAAAATGTTGTCTATGGTTGTTCTACTGTTCCCTTGCACTCTCGTTGGAAAGAATACGGTTTGCATAAGATTATATGAATTAAAGAGGTCTACCAGCATCCTCTTCCTTGCACAATCACTTATACAATTAATATTGAAGTCACCACATACAACTAACTTTTTGTATTTCCTATAAAGTGAACCAAGAACCTCCTCTAGCTTTAGCAAAAATGCTGTGAAATCGGAGTCTGGGGATCTATAAATAACAACAGTTACAAGTTTAACTCCGTTAAATTTAACCACACCTGCACAACATTCAAACACCTTTTCAGTGCAGTACTTTGAAACATCAATTGACTCAAATGCGATGCCGTTTTTCACATACATGGCTATTCCCCCACACCGCAAAGAGCTCCTCGAAAAGCAGCCAGCCAACCTGTATCCTGGTAAAGGAAGCCTCTGAATTATCTCCTTATTTAAGAAGTGTTCAGATATACCAATAATTTCAGAGTCAACATCTATAAGCAGTTCACTAACTTTATCCCTAATACCTTGTATATTTTGATGAAATATACTAATTCCCTCATTACTCGGATACCTAAGCTTTGTCAAAAGTGATTCCCTTGTTAGAGAGACTTCCCTTAAGCAGGAATACCTGTCAGCTGACTTCAATCTAAAAAAGGTGCAGCTCTAACACACACTACTGCAGGAATTTTCCCATGAGTGATCCCGCCAACCCCACCTATGCTGTCACCTATAAGCTTTGCCAACCTCCCCTTCCCATACCTGTTGAGGTGCAGGCCGTGTCTAGTGAAACCCGTCCTGCTGATAGACTCCACCGACACCACTGAAATGTGACCCATGCTTTCTGTCATCAGCGCACCCCCAAGTCTCATGTTATTACGCCTGACGGCTGTATTAAGATGAGGCCGATCGTGACGCTGAAACAGTTCCACGAAATGCACATTCGTGTTGCCAGTCTGAGTGGCTATCTTTTCCAGGTCACCATCTATGTTATACTCCCCATCCCTACCAATACTATTACCAGCCCCACCCACAATCACTACCTGATCCTCTTTAGTAAAATCCCTACATAACCCCCCTATGTTAA
The DNA here is from genome assembly GCF_023898315.1 of Schistocerca nitens. NCBI lineage: Eukaryota > Metazoa > Arthropoda > Insecta > Orthoptera > Acrididae > Schistocerca > Schistocerca nitens. Next base: position 688,609,358 of record NC_064614.1, read on the forward strand.
CAGTCACCTGAGCCAACCCTGCATTAGGCTTCACAATGCTGGTGACCTGGTACTCACTTCCCAGCACTTCCTGCAACTGCTGGCCTACACCTCTGCCATGTGAACTACCTAACAGCAGAACCTTCTTCTTCCTCTTCGACTTTGCAACTGTTCTAGGCACAGTAACTACTGAGGTCTGCTGCATACTTCCTACATCTACAGCTACTAGAGATTCCTCTCCACTAGACTCTGACAGTTGGTCATATCTATTGTAAACACCAATAGTAAAACTATCTGAAAATCTTCTTCTCCTAGCAGATCTCTTGCCAACAGCCAGCTCCCATTCCCCAACCCCCTTCTCCCTCCTCATCCTATCTAGCTCCTCCTGTGCGTTTTTCAACTGCACCTGAAGGGCACAGATCTTACGCTCCTGCTCCTCTATCAGTTTACTCTTGCTACATAACCTGCAGTTCCAGGAGAGGATCTCACCAGAATGCCCACTGGCTTCCCCACTGCATTCCCCCCAGTGAAAATACTTCGAACAAGTGTCACACCGCAATCCACTACTCACTGCATCTTGTACTGATGACCATACTCTTTGGTTTGGCTGTGGTTTTTTGCATCCCATATTCCAGACAAGCTTCGTTCACATCTTTGAGCATGTTATTTCACTGTCTGATCACTTTCTGCCACTAATACCATGTCATCAGCAAATCTTATTCATTCTATTCTCTTTCCACCAATACGTACTCCTCTTTTGCCATCCAAGGCTTTCGCAATCTCTTCAAGTATGCGTTAAACAACGTTGAGGAAGACTACAACCTTGTCTAACACCTCGTCCAATGTTGCTTCCTTCTGAAATTTCATTTCCAATGCTTATCCTTACTTTCTGGTGTAAATATAGATTCTGTATCAGTCGTTTCTCTTTCCAGTCTACTCCTTTCCTCTTCAAAATATCCATCAGCTTGTTCTACTAAACTCTGTCAAAAGCCTTTTCTAAATCTATAAAAACAGCAAAGATTTCTCTACCTTTTCCCATATATCTTTCCCCTATAGTTCTTAACAGGTCAATAGCATCTCTTGTTCCTTGTCCTCTTCTAAATCCGATCTGCTCCCCTGCAATCCTGTTATCCAGCTTGCCATATAACCTTATTTTCAACACTCCCAGCAAGACTGTGGCTGCATGAGAAATTAGACTGATGGTCCTATGCTCTTCACACCTTTAGTGTTTCTCTTTGTCTCTATTGGCATCATAACTGTTGCAAGAAGGTCCTGAGGCCATTTCCCTTTGTCATATATCTCATTACAGAGGTAGACTATTTCTTTTCTTGCCTTGTTTCCCAGAATATTCAACAGTTCTGCAGGCAGCTCTTCAATTCCACATGCCTTCCTATTCTTCATCTCCTTCAGCGCCTTTTCTACTGCTGCTTCCAAGATGGTGAATCGCTTTCCATCATCCGGCACATATTGCTCCTCTTCGATCTTAATTTCGCTTCGTGTTTCATCCCCTTATACAGACATTTAATATATTCTTGCCATCTGTTCAAAACCTCCTGTGGTTCTTCTGCTAGAGTACCATCCGATCTTTCTATTTTCATGTTATTCCTCTTTCTTTTACGTTGAAAAACTATCTCACTAGCCAGTCTATACATCATTTCATACTTTCCCTCTTTCTCCATTTTCTCTATTTTATTGCATTTCTGTTTCATCCTTTTTTCCTTGCTTCTGCAGTTTCACTTTTTAATTCATTATTCATTTTCGTGTACCTATTTTTACCTTCTTCAGTTTCTACATTTTTCCACTTCCCCCACTCTTCCATCTTTTTCAACATGTTTTCTGTTATCCATTCTTTCCTGGTACTTTGGGTTACTTTAATTCCTAATACTTCCTCGGCAGAGTCCATGAGTCTTTCCCTCATTTCTATCAATTTGTCATTAACACTTTCATCAACACTACCTGTTTCCCATTTTTCCATAAATCTGTTTTCCAAATCTGATGCCTTTCCTACCTCTTTCAGTCTTTCTATGTTTAGTTTTTCATTTGCTTTATCTCTCCACACTTTTTTCAACTTCACTTGTATTTCTCTCACTACTAAGTTGTGGTCTGAATTTATATCCGCTCCTGGATAAGCGTTGGCATTCTTGAAGCAGTTCCTAACCCTTTTTTGTATCAGGATGTAGTCCAACTGATATTATTCCCTAGTCAAATTTGATATCCATGTGTAATATCTCCTTTTGTGGTGTTCAAATAATGTGCTAACAACTGTTAATGAATTTTCTTTACAGAAACTGCATTCCAGTCCCCCATGATGATAATGCAGGCATTTATATTTTCTTTCTCGTTCGGTTCTTGTGTTTTCTCATAATATTCTTCCACTTCCTCATCTCTGTGCCGGCTGATTGGCATATATACCTATATTAACACCAGATCTTGTGAACTACCTTTCAGTAATATCATCATCAGTCTTGCATCAATATATTGTACCTTCATTACCTTATTTTTCAGCTTTTGCCCTATCAATATTCCTACTCCGTTTTCACCACTCTTGATTTTCCCTGAGTAAAAGAATTTATAATCTGCACTTTCTATCTCGCCCTTCTCTCCCCATCTCATTTCACACAAACCGAGGGCATCTAATCTGTTCCCTTTCATCTCTTGTTTTGCATTCTCTAGCTTTCCTGCTTGCAGTAGTGTCCTCACATTCCATGTTCCAATCCTTATCTTTCCTTCCTTCACTCCCCTTACTTCCTTTCAAATATATCTACTCTCAATGTGTTCCCCTGAGGGACATCCGAATGAGGGGAAGTTTTAACTAGGAAATCTTTCACATGGAGAGACATACCATGTAATGCTTGGGAATGTTACTTTCCACATAGGCAGTAGGATGCCCAGCATAAAATTAGCCGCTCACTATGAGTCAGACGCTGTCTGTAGCCACCCCTCTGGGGTACAGACCCTTCTTGTACTCTTTTTGTACCCAAAGAGAAAAGGTGCCTCTTCCGCCAGATTCACCGTTCCGAAAGTCTCTTTCTCCGCTGTCGCTGCCGTTGAGATCTTATACATATAACAGGAAATGACAGAAAAAGGACATGGTGAGGACAGGTGTGGGACAGGAAAGGGGGAGCGATAGGCCTTTGTGGGACACACTTTGCTTCGCCTGTCTGGCTTGGGTGACCCTTCTGGTAGCCCTCCGGATCCAGAGCACGCAAACCTGCTCGCCCACACGGACGGTGCTACGTTAAGGCGGTTTCCCCTGAGGAGGATGTATTATTTGAAGAATTAATATTTTGTGGGATAAGTCACAAAACAGTAGCTTTAGGACTGCATACGTATATGGATGAAGCTCAGTAGTGTGACTGTGTATAACATTCCAGATGAGATTTAAGTAGAGCTCACTTCAGCAAAACTCTACACTTCATAAGCTACAGGAGAAGGATTGTTCTCTGGTTCTTAATAATTTACATTGGATATCTAGATTTCTTTTTAATTGGTTTGAAGAAGAACTACAACAAAAAGTGAAAATCGGTAAAAAATCCAGCATTACAAACGAATAAGGAAAACACTACAGTTTATCAATTTTTATCGTGAACCTACGCTTATGATACCTAAATATCGACAAATGATAGTTAAGTCCTAATGGAAAATGTGACAGCTACACCAATTTTTCAATGTGAAAATTTCGTGTGGTATTTCTGTTTGATATTCACAAATAACAGTATATTTTTTAAAAAATGAAAAAAAGCTTATTTTTCGTGTCCATTGACGTAGGAGATTTTTCTTTTTCACAGATAAGCAGCACATTAAAGTTTTAATATCACCAGTGATCGCCGGAAACAATAAAAAAATCGGATGAAAACGATATAACTGTCTCACGCTAACGTTTCTGCTGATTGATACAAACAATAGAATGTATGTTGATTAAATGCTGTAGAGCTTTATATAGCTACACCTTGGTATGCTCTCAAATGTGGAAAACTATTGTGGAAGAATCAGAGCCTTCAGCGACACAGGAAACCACAAACCTGTCTTCTGACATAGGGAATAACTCATAAATCAAAGGACATTTTAGATACAGAAAACCAATGAGAATACGGGTGCTCACTGAGACACTGTGCCTTTGGGTGGGAACTCGCATACAGAGCGGAAATCTAGGTGTATCCAACGAGTAATTTTCAGAGATACAATTTTAGGGAAAGAAAAACAGAGAAAACTAGAAACTGCAGTTTGTTAACTTACAACCTTGTCAGCTCCATCACATTGACTTAACCGTCACGAGTTCGAAGTCAGCAAATTGGCTCCACCAAAAAAAAGTGTGATGAGTCTTATTTACGGCGATGGCATAAAATGTGAACTGCGTAAGTATCGAAGAGAGATGGTGAATTTTTATTAAGGGTGACGGAAAACTCAGACATCGATGAAATATGACAATTTTTAAGAATTGTACAACGGCGCTGCAGGAATTTCGTGTGAAGAATAGTATAAATGCAGCACTGGTATCTCAGGGCCGTAAGACCATTCCTAGAAAAACCTACACTTAAGGCGTGACCTTCTGCTTGCAACCGTGAGTAGTAACGTTCAACCGTTGCGTACATGTACACATCGGCTGTGAACTTGACTTCTTGCAAAATAAGCTTAATCCGAAATCACGCAACAAAAATGTCTCGATATAAGAGCTATAAAAAGATGGCGAATGTAAAAGGAAAATAATTTATTTGTGTGTTATATGTAACAATGCACTACCTGTTGTAATTTTGCCGAAAGGTGAATTCCTAACTTCCTAACTTTTTAGTACGTACACTGACGGGAAAAGATCGCAGTGCCAAGAGGGAATTTCGCGACATCAGCGAATGTAAATAGGTGTGTTTCTGCATCTAAAAGATGATGTTCAAATTTCGAGTAGCGGCACTGTGAGGATGTAGATCAGGTCGTGAGCGATAGTTAAATTTGAGATGGACGTAGTGAGTTGATGTTATTCAGGAATAGCTTTAAGGGGACGAAGAGGCCATTATCAACATTTCACTGGGCTTGAACGCGGTCGTGTAATAGAGCTACGAGGAGCTGGATGTTCCTTATGCAATACTGCAGAAAGACTTGGCAGGAATGTAATAGCTGTACTTAATTGCTGTCAACGGTGGTCACCAGGATGTACTGTCGCTAGAACACGGGGTTCTGGACGACCACGTGGCAAATCGATTACTTAAAGGTCAGTTCCGATCCAGACGCCCTGTAGCGAGCATTGCCAGACCCCAAACCAACTCCATTTGTGAGTTCAGTCGTGTCAGGCGGGAGATCATGGAAGGGCAGGGTTGAGGTATTTTGTGTTTTCTAATGAAAGCTGATTCTGCCTCTGCGCCAGTAATAGTCGTATGTTGGTTACAAGGAGACTAGTTAGGGGCATGCAACCAAACTGTCGACATGCTGGACACTGGACCCACACCTACACCTGCAGTTATGGTCTGGGGTGCGATTTCGTACGACGGCAGGAGCACTCTTGGTTATTCCACGCAGGTTCGAATCCTGCCTCGGGCATGGATGTGTGTGATGTCCTTAGGTTGGTTAGGTTTAAGTAGTTCTAAGTCCAGGGGACTGATGACCTCAAATGTTAAGTCCTATAGTGGTTAGGGCCATTTGAACCATCTGATGATCTGAACTTTTGCGCTGCAATTCATGAACAGCATTCCGGGAGGTGTTTTCCATCAGGATAACGCTCGTCCACATATCGCTATTGTAACCCAAATGTTCTACAGAGTGTCGACATGTTGCCTTTTCCCGCTCAATCACCAGATCTTTCTCCAATCGAGCACATGTGACGTCTTCGGACGACAACTCCAGCGTAATAAACAGCAAGTATCAAATTTCCCGAGTATTGAGAGGCCAAGTGCAAGAGGCATGGTATTCATTCCCAAGAAGTGCAATCCGGTACCTGTACAACAAAATGCATCACCTTGTCGTTCTTTCATATAGTATTCTGACGTTGTACATGTTAATGTACCAGCATTTCACATTTTCGATGGCTTATCTCGCACGTACATTAACCTGTGATTTTGCAATATTAATCACTTAAATATGTTACCAAGACAAATGTGTTCCCGAGAAGTCATTACTCTACATCAATTTTTTGTGGTTTATTTCCGTCACTGTATGAAAACGGTTAACACGGAAATGAAGGCAGAATGAAATTTTTCGTGTCGGTGACGAGAAAAATAAATGGTGCAGAAAAGTTGAAAGGATTTTTATTCGGCAAAACATTTTTGAAGTTTTAATGCTATCTACAGCATTCATTTAAAAATGTTGGCGGTGCCTAATGCTTATGATTTCCGTTCTGCGAACTGTAAACCAAATGAGTGATTAATTAAAATTGTATTTCCTGTCTAAAATGAGACTGGGGGTACTGTCGGAAGATCTTTAATCTTCCGGAAAAACCATTAGCGGTGTCCAACAGGGGGACAAGCAACCGAAAAAAATGTCACTAATTAATCCTTTAAAGCAGAAGTCTGGCACTGCCATTTTTCGCCGCAGCGCAGAACTGTCACGACTGGAGCGAATAATGCCACCGTGATGCTACTTTCTAAGTCATGTTTGATTGTGATAACTGTGCGTTACACTGGAATCTCTGAGCAGTACAACGTCAAACACACACAATCCACAAGAAAGAAATGCATTGTGATCAATAATTATCAAAACGCAAGTGAAGTAAACTACTGAAACAGGTTTTGCACCAGCGTTACGACTTGTATATCTTGAGGTTATTTTGGGGCCAATCTCGTTGTCAGTACTCATTTGTCTACGGGAAATCTCTACGTGCAGTCACCTGCGCAGGGCTGGTTTAAGGCTCAAGCGACAAAAGCCGCCGCTTGGGGCGTCAAGCGGAGTGGGACGCCCAAGTTCAAGGCTTGTGTACAGTTGCGCACTACAGTCAGTAGTGAAAATTAACACACGTCGAAAAGAGCGAAGATTGTTGGTGGGGGGAGCGGGGGGGGGGGGGGGGGCGCCACATGTTTCTCCTCTTGTGTGGAACGTTTTCGATCCGGATCTGCATCTGTATAGCTGAGATAAAAGTAGACGTGCATTCTCTGTCCGTTGTAGCACACACTCTTCACACTTGGATACGTTGTATCAAGCCGCAAAGAGACAAAATGGTTCAAATGGCTCTGAGCACTATGGGACTCAACTGCTGAGGTCATTAGTCCCCTAGAACTTAGAACTAGTTAAACCTAACTAACCTAAGAACATCACAAACATCCATGCCCGAGGCAGGATTCGAACCTGCGACCGTAGCGGTCTTGCGGTTCCAGACTGCAGCGCCTTTAACCGCACGGCCACTTCGGCCGGCCGCAAAGAGACATTTCAAGGCTAGATGGTGCGCACTTAGCATGGGAATTTCCCCCTTTGAATTGGCGTACACCACAGCGACTTCTTTCGACCATTACACTCACAACATGAGGCACGGGAAATCGAAAATTTGCCCTGTAGTGGTCAGGCACGGTAAATAATATCAGGAGATGACTGATTACTACATATTATGACTCGTAGGTACCTCTAGTAATGCATCAGAACTGCAGACCGCTTTTTGGTGGCAACGGTAAGGTTTATGTCAATCGACACAGAGCAGGATGACACTTGGGATTGAACCTAGGTCAGTGGTGAATTTTTGCCGGGTGATATTTCTGCTACTTGACACTCACTTTAGACGAGTGTGGAGGTGACACAGTACCAAGTTACGTCTCAAATGTTGAAATGTGTGTGAAATCGTATGGGACTCAACTGCTAAGGTCATCAGTCCCTGAGCTTACACACTACTTAACCTAAATTATCCTAAGGACAAACACACACACGCATGCCCGAGGGAGGACTCCAGCCTCCGCCGGGACCAGCCGCACAGTCCATGACTGCAGCGCCTCAGACCGCTCGGCTAATCCCGCGCGGCGTTACGTCTCAGTCATGCGTCTCTTTCTCAAGGATTCAGCGGGGAAGTAGATCATTGAACTGTTGGGCTGATGTCCTGTATCATGCCTCTCTTCGCAGTTTGATGTCTCCACGGGACCTGATGATCAATGAGTGAGCTAAGCTGAATATCGCGTGTCTGAACAAGCCCGCAGGCTCTCTTACTAACCATATTAAGATCGTTGTTAGAGCCAATTGCATAGTATTAGCGTGATGTTACTTGGGGTCACGAATATTAAGTCTGGTGTGAGTTCTTGCATCCAATCTTGCCAAGGTATTACAGTGCGTCGTGTTTAGTTGCAGGCTATTCGAGGTGGAGAGTTCGATTCCAGATCTTGGAATTTTTTTTATGTGCTGACTTTAGACTTCTTAATCCGTAGTGCAGCAACTACAGCATGTATTATATAAAACAAATGCAATTACTTAATATAACCGCAGAAAACAGAGTAAAATAGATTTTGTTATTATTCTTTTCATAACGTATTTTTCCAAATGACGTTCGCTCCTCTTACAGCGCACTACACCTCTCCATGGTTTCCAATGCACTGCCAGTACTGATTTCCCCTTCCTTAGTTACATTTCTTCCACAACGTAACAAGAGTAAACGATCAGTCAATCTGTTTATCTCTTCTTCTATTACCCTCCACCACTGAATTCATACTTGCTATAATCACCGGGTGTTTATAATTAAACTTCAGCTTCTTGAGAGGGCCTCCCGGAAAAATGAGTGTCGACGATAACGAAACTTAATGGAAACATTTGTAAGGAAATGCGGAAGACAAATAACGTACCAACTATTTAAATAAACACATTTTAATTTCCAAATGGCGGTGCAACATTTGTTAATTGAGTTCTATTTTTACGTTCCACGTTAGAAAAGTTGCTCTGTGCTACTACCACTTGCGCCCGCGACGGGCTGCAATTGCACCGGAGGTTACCCTACTGCACTTTCCGACCTGTGGACCATGGAATGTTTAGCTGCAGTGTCATAGCTCGTGCACTGGTTGAAGGCAGCACGTTGCGGCCAGCTTTCTCAGTTGTACAGTCCCCGTAACACCAACATCACATCTTCAACAATTCGTGGCGCAATTGGCCGTCGACCTCTCCCAGGAGCATTTCCCAAATCACCACATAATGCGAACTTCCGAATCATTGAATCACGTTCTTCAACCCCTATGGGGGAAGAGCATTTCTCCGTATTCTTTCAATGCGTCGATACTCGCGAAAAGCAGCAGCGATATTGCTGTTGTTTTGGTAAAATAGTTTTACGAGTAAGTTCCTGTTCACCTTGTCCAGACCCATGATGACTGTCTGCGTCTGTAATGCACAGTGATGCCGGCGTTTCAATACTACCCCTCCGTAGCAGTATTCGTGCCCAACGGCAATCCATGACAATAGCAGTACAACGCAGATCCCGCAGTGCACATTCTTTAAAATCCGGTACCCATACGGTAAAGGGTTATCCTTGTACATGGACTCAAGTGGCGACAAATTCATTATATCATCCTGTAGAACAATATCTTGAACTTGGCTACACTGCAGCAACGGTTGCAGAATGGCGGGTGATAAGGCAGCCAACCTGTCCAATAAAGGGTGGTTTTCAAATAAACTTAATCATGATTTCAATGGATTTAAACCCGTCTTCTTCAGAAGGATAAGAAACCTGTTGTCACTATTTTCAATTTGATGCCAATATATTTATAAACAGACGTAGATACGTTGAGAGGCAGGAACTTTTATATTTTGAACGTGGCTGCATTTCAGCAACGGTTACAGAATTGCAGGTGAATAAGACAACCAACCAGTTGCAATAAATGGTGGTTTTCAATTAATCTTAACCAGACCCGGATCTAGGGGTGTGGGGTGCGGGACAAACTGAGGTATCTGCTCCGGGCGGCAATTTCGGGGGACGCCAAATTCATATTCTTGAAGAAAAAAACCTTGTTCCACAAAGCGCCTAGCATCCAGCGCACGTTGGTCTATCGATTATTCATATGATTTTGAAACGCATTCCTGTTGGGTTTTTAATATTTTTGAACATATTCTAAGTTGATCTGAGAACAAATCATCAGCTGGTTTTGACCGTGTGCATATTGTACGTACCAGGGGAATCCCTGTCACATCGAGAAATAAAAAAACTTTCCCGCAGACAAAAGGGGACGGGGCTATAAGAGCTGAGCTGAATGAACACGAACAGGTGAATATCAGCGCTGTTTCTTTATGGTTGATAATTGTGCGAATCGTGTCGTTTTTATAATTATTAGCGAAATCCGTAGACTGAGACTACCACAGTGGAAATAACAGGCAAGAAAGATTATACCTTATCTTCTCAGTGCACCCGAGAAAATGAAATTTAGACAGAAAATTTTTCCCAGGTCGCTGTACTACTAAGGGTGTGTTGTACAGTCCCTGGTTAGCAGCCGCTCAAGGGGGGTAGGACGTCAAACAGGCCGACTAGAGCAGGAGAGGCACCACAGGACATTTTAATTTCCACTGTCTATACTTTCACAAATAAATTCATAAAACGTTCTCAGCGTGACTAGGAAGGATTCTGAATTCACATGCATACTAGTTGAAGTTCAAAAACAAAGCAAAATAACTTTGTTACATGTGAAATTGCATCATTTTTTTACTTACTTTTGGCTGCATTTGTTGCTATAGGTACACTTTTCTTCATAAAAAGAGAGATTCTTCGATGAATTTTGCGCAGCATACAAACCATATTTACAGCTGTATGAAACTGTAGAATTTATTTAATTTATGAAAAAATGAATGAGCTGTTACATTTCAAGTATCATGTTTAGAGAAAACTAAAATTTTATATTTAACTATTTAATTTTCACCACAGTTTTCAATACATTTGGACAATTCTATAGCTTCATACACCTGTAAGTATGGTCTGTAGCCTGTGCAAAATTCATCGAAGAACCTCTCTTACGTATGAAGAAAAGTGTACCTATAGCAACAAATGCAGTCAATAGTAAGTGAGAAATAATGAAATTTCACATGTAAAAAAAGTTTATTTTGTTACGTTTTTGAACGTCCATTGCTATGAGCGTGACTGCTGAATCCTTCTTGTTGACAATGACAAAGTTTTTTTTAGTTTATTTGTAAGAAGTATAGACAGTGGAAGTCAAAATACACTTTGGCACACTTAAGACGAAATAACATGTCTTACATTTTCTTGACATATATGTTCTGTATATCAAACTCCTCAAAAGGATATGCGCTGCAAAATGAGCATATTTTTAGAAAATCGATTTTTTTAAATTTTTGACGTCCTATCTCAAACTCTCAAGTGGAAGGGGTAAGGGGGGGGGGGAGACAATCAAGCTTTTGCCCCGGCTTGAGAATATCGTAGATCCGGGGCTGATCTTAACAACGACTTCAACGGATTTAAGCCCCTATTCTTCAGAAAGACAAGAAGGCTGATTTTACTATTTTCAGTTTGATGTCCATGGTTAAGAGTATAATCTTATACTGTGCGTACATACATTTTAGAACCCATCTCCATGCTTTATATTTGTTATTAGTAGCATTTTTGGTGGCTGTTGGGGCAGGGGGAGGGGGAGCGTGTCCTCAGTCTTCTGACTGGTTTGATGCTCCCCACCACGAATTCCACTCTTGTACGCCAACCTCTTCATATTAGAGTAGCAACCAACGTCTTGAGATGTTTTTTGGATATACTTCAATATACTATCTTCGTCTACAGTTTCTACCCTCTGCAGCTCCCTCCTTGGACGTTATGCTTTGATGTCTTCAGAAAGGTTCTATCATCCTTGCCATTACTCTTGACCATGTTTTTCACATATTCCTCTCCTCACCGATTCCGCGGCGACTTAATTCGGCTGACCATCTGTGGGTCGTATCTGTTCTAGTGTTAACGTCCGCCCGTCGTTAACTCTTGTTTCAGTATATTACTCTGCGTTTCATAATGTGCTTCACATGGTTCAAATGGCTCTAAGCACTATGGGACTTAACATCTGAGGTTATCAGTCCCCTAGACTTAGAATTACTTAAACCTAACTAACCGAAGGACATCACACATATCGCCGGCCGCGGTGGTCTCGCGGTTCTAGGCGCGCAGTCCGGAACCGTGCGACTGCTACGGTCGCAGGTTCGAATCCTGCCTCGGGCATGGATGTGTGTGATGTCCTTAGGTTAGTTAGGTTTAAGTAGTTCTAAGTTCTAGGGGACTAATGACCACAGCAGTTGAGTCCCATAGTGCTCAGAGCCATTTGAACCATTTGAACATCACACATATCCATGCCCGATACAGGATTCGAACATGCGGCCATAGCTGCAACGCGGTTCCGGACCGAAGCGTCTGGAACCGCTCGGCCACAGCGGCCGGCCATAATGTACGGATAATAACTATTTATGAATGTTTTTAAAAAATACCGTGCTTTTCAGTTCAACGAACATCTGTCAATTATTTATATTATCATGTTTTTACGTGTGCCAACCTCCTAGACGTTAGCTGTGCAGTGCGTCGAAAAATAGGTTTTCAGTAATTCTTTCTTTATTACAGTATAAGTGTGTGTAGAGGCTTTACAGTATACGGTAAAAGTAGCGTCATGAGTGACAAGCGCGTAGCTGCGAATGTTGCCGTAGGTTAATAAGCATGGGAGGCACTTCTTAGGACTGTGCAGTGATGTCTACCTGGGATGACTGTAATGGGGAAGCCAGTGAAGAGATTCCTCTATGGTACAGTAGGTTACGTCGCCGGGATAAGAGAATCGTAGAGCAAGTAAGAAAGAATTGTGCCCTTCAGGCAGAATTAGGAATGGCGTATTTTGCACCAGATACGTTGAATAGGGTTAGAGAAAATGGGAACTGGGGTAAGGCGCAGATTGACTTTTCTAAATGTGAGAAGGGACTCAACCAGTTTAGCCGGCACGGTAGCTCAGCGTGTTTGGTCAGAGGGTTAGCTGCCCTCTGTAATAAAAAAAACTGAGTTAATCGATCAACAACGAACTTAAACGGATGTCTTACGACGTCCGCCCCGAGCAGATGCAAAGAACGAAACCGAACAAAAAAAGAAAGCCGGCACGGTAGCTCAGCGTGTTCGGTCAGAGGGTTAACTGCCCTCTGCAATAGAAAAAAACTGAGTTAACGATCAACAACGAACTTAAAATGGATGTCTTAGACGTCCGCCCCGAGCAGATGCAACGAACAAAAGCGAACAAAACGAGATTTTTTTAAAAAAAAAAGAGGTAACTTCTTTGATTCATAATCAAAACGTCTTCGAGCCCGGGTTCGAATCCCGCCACTGCTTAAATTTTGATTAATAATCAGCATTGGCAGCCAAAGACTTCCTGCATAAGTAGTCACTCTTGTTCTGCCAACGGCCTTGTCAAAGAGGGCAGAAGAGCGGACTGAGGTTCAGGGCACTCTTTTGTCCTAGTGATGGGAAACTGCCCCTAAAGGTGGAAGAATCAGCAATGATCAACGGCATGAGGATGCAGAAGGCATTGGAAACCACTTCATTGAAGACACATAACGTGTATCCACAGGACATGGGGCCTGTAATTGAAAAAGTGTCATGATCTTTCCACTGACAAAAGATTGCGGAATAGTCCTCCATTCAGATCTCCAGGGGGGGGGGGGGGGGGTAGGGAGATTACCATGAGAAAAAGATTGAATAATCAACGGAAGGATAACGTTCTACGAATCGGGGCGTGGAATCTCAAAAACTTGATCGCGGTAGGGAAATTAGAAAATCTGAAAAGTGAATCGCAAAGCCTCAATCTAGATACAGTGGGAGTCAAAGATATGAAATGGAAAAAAAGACAAGAATTTATGGTCAGATTAATATAGGGTTATATGCACAGGAGCAGAAAATGGCATAACGGAAGTAGAATTCGTTATGGTTAGAAGATAGAGCAGAGGGTGCATTACGGTGAACAGTTCAGAATCGACAGCAAACCAACACCGTCAACGATAGTTCCGGTATACATGCCGACGTGACAGTCCGAAGATGAAGAGTCAAAGAAAGTTAACAAGGTTGTCGAGAGCATAATTCAGTAGGTAAAAAGAAATGAAATCTAATAGTCACTAACGTTCGGAATGCGGTTGTAGAGGAAGGGGTAGAAGAAAGGATTACGGGAGAATATGGTGTTGGTACTAGGAATGAGAGAAAACATAGATTAATTGAGGTCTGCAATAAATTTAAGCTAGTAATAGCGAATATCCTGAACAAGAATCACAGGAGGAAGAGGTATACTTGGAAAAGGCCGAGAGATACGGAACGATTCCAGTTCGATTAAATCATGGTCAGGCAGACACTCCGAAATCAGATAATGGATTGTACTCACGAGCAGATATAGACTTAGATCACAATTTAGTAGTGCTGAAGAGAAGGCAGGAGTTTGAGACCAGGCAGGAAAAATCAATGTGGAAAGAAGTGAGGTACAGACGTAGTGAGGAACGATGAGACACACCTCAAGTCCTCTGAGGCTATATATACGACGATAACGAAAAGCTCAGTAGGTAGTTCTGGTGAAGAGGAATGGAAATAAAAGCATAGAAGTTGGAACAAAAACTTAGGTACAAAGAAGATAACAGCCAAGAAACCATGGGTAACAGAAGAAATACTTCAGCTGATCGATGAAAGGAGGAGGAGAAGTATAAGAGTGTTCAGAGAAATTCAGGAACACAGAAATATACATGTCACTAAGGAATGAAGTGCACTGAAGGTAAGTCCAAATGGCTGCATGAAAAATGTGAAGGACTCGAAAATGATATGATCATTGCAAGCAATGACTCAGCATAAAGTCAGAGCAGTAAGATTGGTAACATTAAGGGTGCATTTGGAACTTCGCTGTTAAATGCAGAGGGGTGAGGGGATAGGAGAAAGACGACAATCAAGTTCTCTATGAGGGGGGAGACTTCTCTGATGGCGTGATAGAAGAAGGAAAATGAGTCGATATAGAAGAAATAAGGGACCCAGTATAATAATCGGAATATGAAATTGCTTTGGAAATCTTGAGATCGAATAAGCCAGTAGACACAGAAAACAACCACTTGAGTATTTGGCAACAAAACGATTATTAACGTTAGCGTATAGAATGTATGAGACTAGTGATATACCTTCTGACTTTCGCAAAAACGTCTGTCACACAGTTTCAAATATTGCAAGACCCGACAAGCGCGAGAATTATCTTACGATCAGCTTAACAACACTTGCATCCAACTTGCTTACAAGAATAATATACAGAAAAATGCAAAACAAAATTGATGACGTGTTGGATGAGACAGGCAGTTCTGAGGTTGCGGATGAGAATGGAAGCAAGACTAAAGAAAACTGAAGTCAGGTTTGTAGGCTTTGTGGACCTATAAAAAGCGTTCTACAGTGTCAGAGTGTGCAAGATTTTGGAAATTCTGAGAAAAAATGCGGTAAGCTATAGGGAAAGGGGGGGTAATATGGAGGAGTAGGAGGAGATTAGTGTTTAACGTCGCTTCGACAACTACATCATTGGAGACGAATCACAAGCTCGGATTAGTGGAAGATGAGAAAGGAAATCGGACGTGCTCTTTCAGAGGAACCATCCCGGCGTTTGCACGAAGCGATGTAGTGTAATAATGGAAAACCGGTGTAAATAAGGATGCTCGGACTCGGGCTTGAACCGTAGTCCTCCCGAATGCGAGGCCAGTGTGCTAACCACTGCAATATACTATATGTACAAGAGCCAAGGGAGAACAATAAGAAGTGCTTGGATTGAAAAAGGATGCAGACTTTTGCCCCCACTTTTGAATCCATACATGGAAAAAGCAATGCCAGAAATAAAATAAAGTTTCAACAGTCGGATTAAAATTCAAGATGAAAGGATACCAATGATAAAATTCGGTGATGACTTTGCTATCCTCAGTGAAAGTGAAGAAGAATTACAGGTCCTACTGACTAGACTGAACAGCCTAATGAGTACAGAATATGCATTGAAAGTAAATAGAAGAAAAACGGAAGTCATGAGAAGTAGCAGAAACGAGAACAGCGAGAAACGTCGTAATCGGTGTTAACGAATTAGATGAAGGTATGGAATTCTGCTACCTAGGCAGAAAAATATCCGATGACGGACGGAGTAAGGCGGGCATAAGAAGCAGGCAATCATTGCCAAAAAGGGCATTCCTCGCCGATAAAAGTCTACTAGTATCAAATATAGGCCTAAAGGGGAGGGATAAATTTTTGAGAATGTAAGTTTGGAGCCCAGAATTGTATGGTAGGGAAACATGGGCTGTGGGTGAACCAGAACAGAAGAGAATCGAAACATTTGTGATGTTGTGCTACAGAAGAATGTTCAAAATTATGTGGATCGGTAAGGTAAGGAATAGGAAATACTCTGGAGGTGCGGCGAGGGAAGGAATATATGGAAAACACAACAAGAAGGGATAGGATGGTACGACATGTGTTAAGACATCAGGGAATAACTTCAGTGGTAGCAGATTGAGCTGTAGACGGTAAAAATGTAGAATAAGACGGAGATCGGAATAAATCCGGCAGATAATTGAGAACATAGTTTGCAAGTGCTGCTCTGAGATACAGAAGTTGGCACAGGTAAGGAATTCGTGGTGGGCCTCACCAAACGAGTCAAAAGACAGACACCCCCCACCCCCAACACAAAAAATAAACAGTAGGTCACAAGCATCGTGGAGCGATGTGACCTAGAATATAAGAGGCTTTCTGCAAAGATTTTGGTGAAGAGGATTAAGTGCTCATAGGAGGAGGAGGAGGAGGAAGTAGGCTGGCTGGTAAATTAGAGTATTAAATGTGACCTGGAGGAAATAAGATTAGCAATGGTACATAGTAGTTTGGGGCTTGCGGAGATATTCCAGCGCCATGATGGCCAATTTGGGTTGACACAGCTGTCAGCCTTGTAAACAAAGAGTTGTACGGAGTGCTTTGCACTGAAACAAAATCTCATGTCAGTGCTGTAGCTGTCGCTGCAATCGGAAGATGGGGATTCGCAAATCATAGCCTGCGGCTGAATAGGACAGAGTGGCTGAGCATCCTGCAGAAAGTGTATGCCGGGGGGGGGGGGGGGGGGGGGGTGTCACCGACACACGAGGCAAAATCGCCGTAATAAATTGAGTCGGGGAGGCTCACTTTATATCAAGATCCGACATTGCTAGCATACTATAAATATACTGTTATATGTCCAGTATTACGCACATCTGGACAGAAATTAATGACGCAGATAACAAGATTATAACTACACAGGACGTTCTCAAACAGGAGACAAGAAACGTAGTCAGTAAACAAGATACAACAAATGGCTCTGAGCACTATGGGACTCAACTGCTGAGGTCATTAGTCCCCTAGAACTTAGAACTAGTTAAACCTAACTAACCTAAGGACATCACAAACATCCATGCCCGAGGCAGGATTCGAACCTGCGACCGTAGCGGTCTTGCGGTTTCAGACTGCAGCGCCTTTAACCGCACGGCCACTTCGGCCGGCAACAAGATACAACATCAGTGAAACTAAATGACAATATGGTGACTGATTATTCATAAGTTGCTAGTACTTTTAACGAACACTTTGTTAAGTGTAGCAACAAATGTAAGATAAAATGGTTCATGAAAAAACAAGAGAATGCATTAAAAAGGTCATCCCAAATAACTTCAACTAGAAGAAGCACCAACATCCATCATACTATCACTGAAATTAACAGAATTATAAAAATTCTATAACACAAAGGCTCATATGGTGTAGATGAAATTTCAAACAATCTGAAAATATGATGCAGCTTAGTAAAGTGTATCTTTAGCAACACATGTAATGCATTACTGGCACAAGGAATTTTTCCAGACAGGTTAAGATAAACAACTGTTCATTATATGAAACGTGACAAGGAAGACTCAAACAATTATCGTCCAGTTTTATTACTGACGTCTGTTTCAGAAATATCAGAAAAATAAGGTACTTAAGAGTAATCCGACATTTAAATAGAAATAATATACCTATCCTATCACAGTGTGGATTCCAGGAGGTTTACTCAACTGAAAGCGCTATTTACATATTCAACCACCAAATATTACATGCCTTAAGTAATGAAATATGGACAGGTGGCGTTTTTCGTAATATTTCGATGGCTTTTTATTATGTAGATCATGTTACACTCTTACAAAAACTTAACGTTTATGTAATATGCAGCTGGTTTGAATCACACTTACCAAACAGAATGCAAATGGTTCTGGCGAATAGTTCAAGCAATGTTTGGAAGGTAGAGCATTTTAGTGATCAGGGATAAATCATAAATGCAGTCTCTCAGAGTTCAGTTTTGTATCCACTCCTATTCACTATAAATGTGAATGACCTTACACTTAACTTCCAACAGGCAGAGCCGGTAGTTTTTGTAGACGATACTAGCGTTATAACAAATCGCACTAGACAGAAAACAGCAGAAGAGACTGTTAACGATGTTCCACAAAGAATTATTAAGTGGTTCTCTAAAAATAGACTCCCCTTAATTTTAAGAAAATAAGCTATATTCACTTATGTACAACGAATAGTCAGTCTAACACTCGATGTAGCACATGAACAGGACACAGTGAATAGGCTTGAAACTTCAACTGGTAGAAGTATATTAGTGAATTTCACAGATTTAAGTTCAGTTTCTTTCGCTCTTCATAAAATTGCTACTCATGGAAATAAGTGAATCAATCTACTTATATACTTGGCGTCTTTCCAGTCAGTAATGTATTTCGGGATAATTTTCAGGATTAACTCATCACTTAGAAAGAGAGTATTGATTGTACGAAAGTGATCACTAAGAACAGTATGTGGTGGTCACGTGTGTTCATCATTAGGCACCTCTTCAAGCTGTTGCGCATTTTAACTTCATCATCGCAATACGTATATTTGCTAATGAAATTCATCACGAACAATCCGTCACAATTTGAGAAGCATAGGCGGTATTCGCACCTACACCATTAAAGGAAATAACGGCCTTTATCATCCATTATTAAATCTGCCAGTGGTTCAGAATCAAGTTCAACATGCATCAATAAAAATTTTTGATCGTTTTCCCAATACCATAAAATGTCGAACAGGTAAAAAAAGCAAGTTTTAAATCTAACGTAAAATCATTTTCGTCTAATCCATGGACAATTTAATTTCTATTTACGGGGTTTGGTTCTTTGGGGAAGGAGACCTGACAGCGAGGTCATCGGTCTCATCGGATTAGGGAAGGACGGGGAAGGAAGTCGTCCGTACCCTTTCAAAGGAACCATCCCGGAATTTGTCTGTAGCGATTTAGGGAAATCACGGAAAACCTAAATCAGGATGGCCGGACGCGGGATTGAACCGTCGTCCTCCCGAATGCGAGTCCAGTGTCTAACCACTGCGCCACCTTCCTCGGTTTCTGTTTACGGATTGGAAGCTTGTTAAAAGCGCTTCGATTCTCTTTTTTCCGATTATACCACAATCTATACTTGCATAAAATACTTTGCTCCAAACTTACATTGTCAGGAACTTCTTTCTCAAGTTAAGTCAGACCTTTGTACCAGCAGACTCATTTTAACCACGACTGCCCTCTTAGCCTAAGCTACTTCAGATTTTATATCCCTCTTTACTTGCTTCGTCATGCGTTATTTCACTTCCAAGATGTCAGAATTTAACATCGTCCATTTTGTGGTCCACAATTTTGAAACTAAATTTATCGTTACTCCCATTTATGCTGCTCTCATGTCTCGTGTCTTTTCCGATTTACTTTCAGTCCAAAACACATACTCATTAGAATGTTCACTATGAATTTTTTTAGCTGCCTGTCTTGCAACTAGTTTGATCGAAAGTTCACGAATTCTTCTCCTGTGCCAACCTTTTCATCTCAGAATAGCAATCGCAACACATGTTCTCAATTACATGCTGGAAATGTTCCAATTTCTGTCTTCACTGCAGTTTTTACCCTTTAGAGTTCCCTCTAGAACCAAGTATGTTATTCTGTGATGTCTTAACAGATGCCTTACCATCCTGTCCATTCTTCTTGTCAGTGTTTTCCGTATATTCCTTTTCTCGCCGATACTTCGGAGAACCTCTTCATTCCTTAGCTGATCAGTCCGCCTAATTTTGAACATTTTTCTGTAGCATCACATACAAATAAATCGACTCTCTTCTGTTTCGATCTTCCCAAAGTCCACGTTTCATTACCATAAAATGCTGCACTCAAAATGTACACTCTGAGAAATATCTTCTTCAAATTAAGGATTACGTTTGATAATAGTATATTTCTCTTGGCCAGATTCCCTCCTGAGGAATGTTAGTTTGCTTTTTATATTCTTCTTACTACGTCTCTCATGGGCTACATTGCTGCCCAGGTAGCAGGAATCCTAACTTCATATACTTCATGTTCACCAGTCCTGATGTGAAATTTCTCATTGTTCTCATTTCCACTACATCTCATTAATTTCGTCTTTCTTCGCTTTACTCTTAATCCATAATCTGAAATCATCAGACCATTCTCTCCATTCAGCAAACCCAGTAATTCTTCTCCACTTTCAGTCGGGATAGCAACGTTATCAGTGAGCCTTATCACTGATACTTTCTCAGCTAGAATTTTAATTACGCTCTTGAACCTTTCTTTTATTTGCCTCACTGCTTCTTCGATGTATAGACTGAAGGGTAGACTACATTCTTGTCTTACACCATTTTTAATCTGAGCACTTTGTTCTTGGTCTTCCAGTCTTATTATTCCAACTTGTTTCTTATACATAATGTATAACGGTTCGTCTTTCTCTCTAACTTACCTCCAGTTTCCTCAGAATTCTGAACATCTTGCACCACCTTTTACCAGGTCGACAAATCCCACGAAAGTGTGTTTCTTTTTCTTCAGTCTTGCTTCCATTATCAAGGGTAACGTCATAACTGCCTCCCTGGTGCCTTGCCTTTCCTAAAGCCAAACCGATCGACATCTAAAACATTCAGAATTTGCCTTTCAGTTGTTCTCTATATTATTCTAGTCAGAAATTTAGATGAATTAGCTGTTAAGCTGATTGTGCGATGATTCTCGCACTAGATGGCTATTGCCAGCTTTGGAATTCTGTAGATGATGTTTTTCCGAAAGTCAGATGGTATAACGCCAGTCTCATACTTCCTGCACACCAAGGTGAATACTCGTCTTGTTGCCAATTTCCCCAATGATTTTAGGAACTCCAATGGAATGTTATCCATCCCTCATGCCTTACCTGATTTTAATTCCTTAAAAGCTAAAAATACTTGATCCCCTACCTATTCCCTGCCTATTCTTTTTTCTTCTTCTATCACGTCATCGATAAACTCCTAACCCTCATAGAGGCCTTCAGTGTACTCTTTCCATCTATCCACACTTTCCTCTCCGCTTAACAGTATAATTCCCCTTGAACTCTTATCGTTACCGCGCTTGCTTTTAATTTCACCGAAAGTTGTTTTGATTTTTATCTATGGTAAGTCAGTTCTTCCAACGACCATTTCTTTTTCGATTTCTTCACATTCTTCATATACTCATTTCGCCTTGGTTTCCCTTCACATTCTATTTATTTCATTCTTAAGTAACTTGCATTTCTGTATTCCTGAATTTTGCTGAACGTTTTTGTACCTCCTTCTTTAGTCGATCAACGAAAGTATTTCTTCTGCTACACATGATTCCGATGCAGCCACCATCTCTATGTTTTTCTTTACAACTTCTATGGTTTCCGCTTTTTAGATTTTCTAAGTTCCCTGCCAAGTCCAAACTTCTGAGATTCCATGCCCCGACCCAGAGAATGTCTAGAAAGTCGGCAAGCGTGCTTCATCAATATCACAACATCCCACGGAAACACATACTTAATAGCCTGGTGACAAAAAAATAAAAATAACACACTTGAAAAATATTCAAAAATCTTCGGCCGACCTATATACCAAGGATTATTATGATGAGTTCTCAAAAACATTTTATCAAATAACTGCTGGAAAATGATGTTACATCAAGATGCAGAAAATGTAGCAATGAATCACCTCTGAAGAAATCACAGAGTAACAACTATGAAGCTCGCCTTATTCTCCTTCATCACCACTATCACCAGATTTTCCGCAGCCAAGCACTATTGAGAAAGTGATTAACTTTCGTGTGAGAGAAAAATACAAAAGGAGATCAGATGTTCTGTACAGCTAGAAAGGGGAACATCTACCAAAATATTTATGTCTCTTGGTTTGCTCAGCTTTTACACTAAGACGTCAGTACTCTCTTTTAATCCCAACGTAAGGAACTGGGGCACGAAAATTATCGCCTGAGACACTTTTGTAATACAATAGCTTGCACTCAGCACTACATACTTTTTTACATTGGCATGTCCGCCAGCTGTTGGAACAAAGGTAAACGCAACAGTTAACCATACAGACGCATACGAAATAGTGCTGCTTTCCCGTATGTTCTGCGAGTCACGCTAATGCATTGTAAGCTGTGACTATATAGTCCAGCACCAATATTACAATTTTTTTTTCGAATGGTCAGTATTCCTCAGTGAAAGTACGTGGATTCAGCAAATACCCAGAGGCAGCAACGCCTACCAGCAGCTATGCATGAACTGTATCGCAGCAGCGAGTTTTTCTCTCGTGTTACAGCGGCAGCCTGCAAGCTATTGTTTTCACAGCGGTCCAACGCACGAGGCAGACTCGGAGAGATGACACGCAGAAAGAGCTTTGGAGAGGCCAGGGGCTCAGAGCAACATTGTTTCTTTTCCTCTGAAAGCTTTGCTTAAAATACAAGCGTTTAACGTTTTAATGTGTATTGCACTGCTTGTGCCAGTTTGTTTCTAAGAAGAACAAACGTGTATGAAAAACTAAATTCAGAATAGTAGTTATTTATATGGCAGCCACCATTTCACATTTCGACATTTATATTACGCTCAGCATATTACTGGTTACTGCACAGACAATTAACGCTTCCACCTAATCGATATCAGTCGTTAATAAAACACACTTTGATGCCAAGAGTGCTCTAAAAACAAGCAACACAATCAATATAGATCATGAAATGACTTTGTAAGCACAACTCTAACTTTATTTAGTGGTATTTACGCTGTACATAGAGAATGTAAGGTACTTGTATAAAGAGCTACAGTTTTGCGTTGCTAAAGTAACGGTATAAGAATGAAATATTGAAATAACGGGAAGGCAACAGATTTTTCTCAGAAGTGTTACTCGTTCTAATCGCACTCGGCAGCAAGAAATACAAACAGCCTCGTATTTAACTGTGAACGAAACAATTTACATTATCCATATTAATATTATAAATGCGACAGTAATTCTTTCTGCTACGTGTCCACAACTAAATAACTAAATCGATTTCGATGAAGTTTCGTGTTTAGATAGCTTGAACCCTGAGGTAGAAATTGGGCTACTATAAAATGTGCGAAGTACTAGATATTTACTGATTTGCGGAATATTACCCGATTTAGGGCCGGCCAGAGTGGCCGAGCGGTTCTAGGCGCTACAGTCTGTAACCGCGCGACCGCTACGGTCGCAGGTTCGAATCCTGCCTCGGGCATGGATGTGTGTGATGTCCTTATGTTAGTTAGGTTTAAGTAGTTCTAAGTACTAGGGGACTGATGACCTCAGCAGCTAAGTCCCATAGTGCTCAGATCCATTTGAACCGATTTAGGGCAAAATATTTACCCTTTGTAAAACTGCCCTATTTGTGAAAATGCTTTTTATTGGTTGATGTGTTCTACATAATATGGTTCAACGTAATGAATACAATGCTTACACAATCCTCAACACTTTGAATCTATATCTACGTATTAATGTTATTAAATGCGAAACTAACTCTTACCGTTTACGATTCTCACGACTAAACCACTAAACCGATTTCGATGAAATTTATTATTGAGACAGCTTGAATTCTGAAGAACATAAATGACTCGAGAAAGTAACAGAAAGATCGATCCATTATAGGAGAAGTAGGGAGTGGAACATCTCTTTTGCATAAATCAACACAAATCATGTTAACAATATCATCGAATCTGTTGCATAACGTGCACTTTTTATAATGTACAGCTTTTTGAGCAGCACGATGGATAGAGGTACGCTCCTGCTTACTCCCCACCGCTCGCGCTGCTCGGCAATGCGTTGAGGCAATTGGGGGGGGGGGGGGGGGGAGGGGCTGCACATCGTCAGCTGTACTTACCGGAACAGGCAGACACATAATGGCAGCTGACGTTACTTCACGTTCTCATCTTCGCTCATCACAACAAAACTGCTGATAAGCAAGAGTAGCTGCCGGTAACAGCTAATGTTACAATAAGATTCAAATTTGCGACGGTTTTATGAAATGAACAGTGGCTCACGTTTCTCCGTTGCACTAGCGTTTATTAGCAAAAATAATTGACAGGTAGCTTTGTAGCAGTATTCTGCAGTCTTTATCGTCCTGCATGTTATCAGCACATTATTATAGGTAGTCCTTAAGTCTGTGAAGCCCATTATGTCCTGAGCGTTCCAGCTACATAATTTGATGAAATACAGTTACAAGTGACCAGAAAAAAATCATGTAAATTAATTTTGATATACGGTATGATTAATAACTTAATAGGTTGGAGCATTGTATTTAGTGTTATCGTAATCAATGGCGCAAAAGTATGTAGCTGGAAGTACACGATACCAGAAGTAAAAAAGTCCAGTAAAAATGGGCTCTAAAATTAATACCTGAAGAGCTGTGCGTGCTTCTTCATAGTCGATAGTTTGGAACAAGTCGCTTCTGTTGCAAGCTCTTTCCTTTCCATGTTTTAGGAGGAGGTTCAATTGGTTCAAATGGCACTAAGAAATATGGGACTTAACATCTGAGGTCCTCAGTCCCCTAGACTTAGAACTACTTAAACCTAACTAACCTAAGGACAGCACACACATCCATGCCCGAGGCAGGATTCGAACCTGCGACCGGAACAGCCGCGTGGTTCCGGACTGAAGCGTCTAGAAACGCTCGGCCACAGCAGCCGGATGGGAGGAGGTAGTACGGACCGAAATAAGAAAGAACTGTCTAGTAAACGTGGGCTATAAATGTATAGCATCAGAGCAAAGCGCACTTCTTCAGGAGAAATGGATTTCACAGTAGCGAAAATGAACAAGTGCTTATAGCTCTTCAGGTCTGTACTTTGGCCATGTTCACTAGACTTCTAGTCTTGTTTTGATCCATACCACCATCTTTCAAAATATGTAAAATAAAGAGCTTGCAGTAGAAGAGAAATATATCGCAATATCGAACATAAAGAAGTGCCCATAGCTCTTTAGGTCTTAATTTTAGAGCGCATACTATTAGACTTCTTTGCTTCCAGTATCGCATGCTTTCAGTGATATGCGTTTACGCCATTACTTATGATACACCCCGTATAAATCACGATGGAAATTAAAATACAAACTCTTGACCATTAAAATTACAACTCCATGAAGGCCCCGTACAACAAACGTCAAATCAACATTAAGAATACTAGATGTTTGGATATGAAAATTATTAGTATATGAGCGCAACCTAACGAAGTAGATAGGAATAACGACATAGAGATTCTACATATAAGGAAAGACCACGCAGCAATGTTTGTCATTCACAAGTAGCATGATAATGCTGTTCGTTTGTGAGAATTTGTTTTACTTTTTGTGTAAGAAAGACAAAACGCCTTCCAAGTTGAATCGAAATTCGACTGTAGCAGGAGAGTGGGCTGTCAAAACTGTGGCTTATAGTTCCACGACATTGCTGCTTCTGTATAAGAGCGAGGACTAAATGCTTTCGGGTTCCCGGGTTCGATTCCCGGCGGGGTCAGGGATTTTCTCTGCCTCGTGATGGCTGGGTGTTGTGTGCTGTCCTTAGGTTAGTTAGGTTTAAGTAGTTCTAAGTTCTAGGGGACTTATGACCACAGCAGTTGAGTCCCATAGTGCTCAGAGCCATTTGAACCATTTTTGAACTAAATGCTTTGAGGAGGACCACACTCAATGTCATGCAGGATATCAATCACGCCTCACATGTGACGTGTATGCTGACAGAAAAAAATCGCAACACAAAAAAAGCTAGAGGCATTGCAAGATCACAGGTTAACGTAAGCGCGAGATAATCCACCGCAGACATTAAATTCTGGTTTATTAATAACTGGTGTAGCCGCCACAATGTTGAATGCAAGCTGCACTTGTGCATACATTGTGCTGTACAGTTGCCAGACGTCACTTTGTGGGATGGAGTTCCCTGCCTGTTCCGACTTGGTCGGTCAGTACAGGGACGGGTAATGCTGGTTGTGGATTGCACTGCCGTTGTCCCATACGTGCTCGACTGGAGATAGATGTGGTGGTCGAGCAGGCAAAGGCAACTTGCAGACACTCTGTTGAGGATGTCGAGCTACAACAGCGGTATGCGGATCAGCGTTATCCTATTGGAAAACCCCCTGAAATGTTATTCATGAATAGAAGCACAGCAGGTCAAATCAACAGACTGACGTACAAATCTGCAGTCAAGGTGCGTGGGATAACCACAAGAGTGCACCTGCCGTCGTACAAAATTGCACCCCAGACAATTACTCCAGGAGTAGATCCAGTCAGTGTAGCACACAGGCAGAGTGGTTGCAGGCCCTCAACTGGACTCCTTATAACCAAATCACGGCCATCAGAGACGCCGAGGCAGAACCAAATTTCACGAGAAAACGCAACAGGCCTCCACCCTTGCCCTCCAGTGAGTTCCCACTTGACACCACTAAAGACACAAATGGCGGTGGTCTGAGGTCAGTGAAATGCACGCTACAGGGCGTCTGGCTCGTAGCTATCCTTCAAGTAATTGATTTGCAACAGTTCTTTGAGTTACTTCGGTACCAACTGCTGCTCAACTTGCTCCTGCAGATGCAGTACGACGCGACAGAACATAAGCCGAACACAATGTTCTTCCCTCTCGGTAGTGTCTTGTGGTCACCCGGAGCCCCAACTTCCTGTCATCGTACGTTCTCGTGACCACTACTGCCAGCAATCATATACAGTCGCTACGTTCTTGCCATGTCTTGCTGTAGTATAGCGGAAGAAACATCCAGCTTCTCGCAGCCCTGTTACACGACCTCGTTCAAAGTTACGTGTTGATAATGGCGTCTTTGTCGCCTTAAAAGCATTCTTTACTAACATCAAATAACCTCGTCAAATCTCAAATGTAAATAATGCTCAGGACCCTTACAGCGTGTATTTAAACCAAAGGTGATTTGGCGCTACTAGCGCCACACATGTGTGACTGGTGCGAAATTTGAATAGGCATCATCTTTCAGGTGTAGAAACACGCCTACCAACTTTCATTTATGTTGCTCATCTCCTGCTGCAATATTTTTGCCGAGATTGTAGTTTACTCGGTTGTGCTGGATCGTGCAGCAACGTCTTGTACCCTGAGTGATGAAGAAGATTAGTCTGCACTATTCACACTGACAGTGCAGTGAGTATGCGGCACTACGAACCAGTTTTGCGCCTTCTTCAGCCTCCGCAGCACAGAGACAGTATCGACAGTAACGCACCCAACAGCAACACGCCATTAAACATTGAAATGCTCGTCTTTTTAGATGAGTGTCGGTTCCACTGTACGGAAGTGGACCTGTGCGTTGAGTACCCGAGTATAACTAACATTCCCAGACTGCAATGTCATCACATCGATTCAGCACCTGATTTGATTGTATGCGGGCCACTGGATAAGCAAAACTGGCACATCTGGTTCGCATATTCGATAATTTTGACAGTAGCAAATTCATTGCTGGCATAGTACGGTCAAAGGTTATACTATACCTTCGAGGAATACGTCACGTCACCTTTCTTCAAGAAAAGACGGCAAGTTGGCTCAAAATGGCTCTGAGGACTATGGGACTTAACTTCTGAGGTCATCAGTCCCCTACAACTCAGAACTACTTAAACTTAACTAACATAAGAACAGCACACACATCCACGCCCGAGGCAGGGTTCGAACCTGCGACCGTAGCGGTCGCGCGGTTCCAGACTGAAGCGCCTAGAACCGCTCGGCCACACCGCAAGTTGGCCATGTTGTCTCGACCTAGTTTGGTAAAGAGGGTACTCTATTGTCGCCATAGCCAGCTTCTCCAAAGCTCTCATCCACTAAAAGTATCCGTTTGTTGGTTGCCTAGAGACTGCACGCCACTGGTGTACAAACATCAATTATAGCATAATTTCCTTTCTTTTACTGGATTTGATTTTTACAGCAATACAGCCATCTACACTGTATGAAAAGTTTTCTTGTTTACCCTGGATTTCGATTGATGTACATCATTTACATCAATTCAGTTACATGCCAGTCTTTCATGGCGTGTTTGAACCACGGCTGGTTCATGACATCTAGTAAAAACGTGATAAAATGTACAAATTTTTAAAGAATCTTACAATATCGTGCACGTAAACAATGAGTTAGAAATTGAAATTTGTTCAAAGTCTTGTCTCTCTTTCACTGAAAGGCTAGACACCGTCAGAGTTCGACTTTAACCATCGTTAGATAATTGTATAATAATCTGAACATTTTTACGTCGGCTTTTGCTAGAAGCATCCTTAAGCTAAGTGGTCCGCTACCATGGATGTGACACAAGATAAAATTACGTGCTCGTATCCGTCAATCAAGCTCAGATGCAATACATAAGTGGGCCACAGCCATTGTTGGTGCCAGGCCTAAATTTCGTAATCTGAAGACGCCCAAATAAACTACAAATTTATTCTATTACAATGCATACAAACATTAGGCAGATTTTCATTATTTGTTTTACTTCCTGGCATTGCAGTTTTCATGGCCAGCGGTGTATTAAATGATTCTGATCAGAGGCGACAGTATTTTTCCGTTTTCTCAAACCTAGCACTCCCGTCACAAACATCGTTCTCCAAGGAATTATGTGGCACGCCAAACAATGTAACAATCGATACATAGTGAAGAAGAATATCATACTGGAAACTATTTTTGATTAACGTTACTGAATCAGATTACGAGAGAAAGAGTGTAGATGCAGAACTTCTACACTTCACTGCTGTTCTCACGTTGCGAATACCTCTCACATTACAAACAGCGTTCAGTTTACAGAAGACGCTGATGGATAAATCGACGTAATAATGTCTCCTGTTGTGAGAAAATAATTCATATAGGTTAGTTTGTATGACTTTCAACTCGACTGGACTGGATGACGCTAGTCAAACATCCCTTTGACCAAACGATAGTATCATACAATCGTTCACCAATTCCAGCCATTGTGTTTTACTTATACCGTCATCTCGGGTAACACAGACCCAACTTTCCGTCTTCTATGACATTTTGAGCTCTGATTAGTTAACAGAGCGCTGGAAAACTGTAGTATACCACCTCATGTGTGATTAAATCAATGTGGTGTTACGCATTGTGGAAACTGATCATGCCCGCAATACGGTTTCGAAAAATGGAGGTAATGTTGCCTTTACTTGGGGTGACTTTGTCTCACATTTTTAAATCTGATCATAGTAAACTAAAAGAAAAGCACCAAGACCGTGTTAAACCAAAGAAAAATGACTATATATAAACCATACTGTTACTAAAGTTCAGTGAGTCTTATTCCTAAAAACTGAGGTAAATAACTAAAATTTAAATAGATAAAATTAAGATGGAAAATAATAATTAGTTTATTTTACGGAGACAATCATTTCAAAACCATAACATGATTTAAATGTTAAGAAAACTGATTACCCAAAACTGTCCGGTTGAAGAACATGAACTATGTTTCGTTTAGGAACAGTTTGGATTGGTTTATTTTGCTGAACATCTTCCCAGTAATAGATCACCTTAGCAGCAAGTGGGAATGTGAAGTAGTCACTTTTTTTTCTCTACATGTTCCCACACTGCCTCTCCTACCATGTAAACTTCATATTTATTCATTGACAAGCATTCACGAAACTTTTCTCTGGTTGGTGACAAAATAGCAAACCTTTCAACACCTGAGATAAGTTTTTCCACCATGGTCCCTTTTATGCCCTTCATCAGTTCATTTAGTAGCACAGAAAATACTTATAGCGTGATGTGAAATAATTTTGCCTAAAAGAAATTTTTAAAATAAGACCTCATAGTTTCAAAATAAACAATTTTTCAACCTGAAATTGTTCGGCCTGAAGTTAAACAAGAACATGATACATGCTACCCCAACAAAAAATATAGTTTTTATTTTGGTCCACATGAAGAATTAGGAATTTCTTTTACTACATCTCAATCTAAATTACTGAAGCAATAACAAAACCTCCTAACAAAAATTATAATTACTTCTGTGTCTGATACACAGATGAAAGTTGGAACACCACACTTCTGCCCCAACTGACAGACCTGTTACTTGATAAGTGTTACTCCAGCGGCAGATCCATGAATTACAGAAACAGTACAAAAGCAACGTAACTACTACCTATCGTTTACGACAAGAAAAGTGAATATTGGCTGACCTATGTATGAACTCTGTGGCGTACATCCTTCATTTTTCTCTGTGCCGGTGCTATTGCAGCTAACCGTATGTAATGAATAAGCCACCATTTTCAAATGTGCTACATGTACATTAACTTTACTCACTCTGTTAAATATTTTACTATTATGTGAGCAGCTAACACTGCGGCAAATCATCCTGTCTGTGTATCAGCAGGAGTTTCGTACTCCGTGACACACAGCATCAAAGAAACGTGAACGTAATGGTATAAGACAATGACTCCTTCCAACCCATGTTTGCAGATAATAGGTCTGAAACCGCACTGATGCCGTGTTTCTATATATAATCTTGCTCGTGATCCAATCACAGAGCGCCAAAACTGAGAGCGTGGAAATCTAAGGTACCTTGTACTGGTGCCAACAGCTACGCGTCTCGATTTGACGAACGGAACTACTGGAAAACAGAAGATTCGGATTGGTTCGTGACGCGCAAAACAGCGGAGTATGAGTCCAGATGGTAATTCGCAGTTTTGTCACAAGTAGAACGGAACCAGTAATACCAGAAGGAAGATATTTGTTACTTTGTACGTCTGGGGCACAGTGGCTCAGTTGGTTCAAATTGCTCTGAGCACTATGGGACTTAACTGCTGAGGTCATCAGTCCCCTAGAACTCAGACCTACTTAAACCTAACTAACCTAAGGACATCACACACGTCCATGCCCGAGGCAGGATTCGAACCTGCGACCGTAGCGGCCGCGCGGTTCCAGACTGCAGCGCCTAGAACCGCTAGGCTATTCCGCGGGGCACAGTGCTGTACGGAAGTGGATAGTAGACTGCGGGAAAACCTGGTAGGAAGAGAGTCGAGGCTTTTGATATGCGATACATAAGGGTGGTGAAAATTAAGCAGAATGTTATGAATGTAGCACAGTTGAAAATGGTGGGTGGCGTGGACTGGGCGGTTTTTTAGGTTAGAAGGCCTCGGAAAAGTACGGGGTGGGCTGCAATCTCAAAGGGTGCATGGCAAATACAGGACGTGCTTGGATCAAGGAACAGTCGGAATTGTGGTTGTAAATTGTAGTTGTGCTGGGAACTTCCCTGAGCTTCAAGCGCTAATAGAAAGCACAGAAGCTGAAATCGTTGTAGGTACAGAAAGCTGGCTAAAGCTTGAAATAAGTTCTGCAGAAATTTTTACGAAGTCTCAGACGGTGTTCAGGAAAGATAGATTAGGCGGAATTGGTGGTGGAGTGTTTGTGTCTGTCAGTAGTGGTTTATTTTGTAGTGAAGTCGAAGTAGATACTCCGTGCGATTTGGTATGGGTGGAGGTTATACTTAACAGCCGAACTATGTTAATAATTGGCTCCTTCTACCGACCCCCAGACTCCGATGATATAGTTGCGGAACAGTTCAGAGAAAATTTGAGTCTCCTAACAAATAAATACCCCACTCATACGGTTATAGTTGGTGGGGACTTCAACCTTCCCTCGATATGTTGGCAAAAATACTTGTTCAAAACCGGTGGTACGCAGAAAACATGTTCCGAGATTTTCCTAAATGCTTTCTCCGAAAATTATTTCAAGCAGTTAGTCCACGAACCCACGCGAATTGTAAATGGTTGGGAAAACACACTTGACCTCTTAGCCACAAACAATCCAGAGCTAATAGAGAGCATCTTGACTGATACAGGGATTAGTGATCATAAGGTCGTTGTAGCTAGGCTCGATACCGTTTCTTCCAAAACCACCAGAAACAAACGCAAAATAATTTTATTTAAAAAAGCGGATAAAGTGTCACTAGAAGCCTTCCTAAGAGACAGTCTCCATTCCTTCCGAATTGACTATGCAAATGTAGACGAGATGTGGCTCAAATTCAAAGATATGGTAGCAACAGCAATTGAGAGATTCATACCTCATAAATTGGTAAGAGATGGAACTGATCCCCCGTGGTACACAAAACGAGTCCGAACTCTGTTGCAGAGGCAGCGGAAAAAGCATGCGAAGTTCAGAAGAACGCGAAATCCCGAAGATTGGCTAAAATTTACAGACGAGCGAAATTTGGCACGGACTTCAACGCGAGATGCCTTTAATAGGTTCCACAACGAAACATTGTCTCGAAATTTGGTAGAAAATCCGAAGAAATTCTGGTCATATGTAAAGTACACAAGTGGCAAGACGCTATCAATACCTTCGCTGCGCAGTGCCGATGGTACTGTTACCGACGACTGTGCCGCTAAAGCGGTGTTATTGAACGCAGTTTTCCGAAATTCCTTCACCAGGGAAGATGAATGGAATATTCCAGAATTTGAAACACGAACAGCTGCTAGCAGTTTCGCTTGATACGGGCAAGTCTTCAGGTCCAGATTGTATACCGATAAGGTTCCTTTCAGATTACGCTGATACAATAGCTCTCTACTTAGCACTCATATACAACCGCTCGCTCACCGATAGATCTGTACCTATAGACTGGAAAATTACGCAGGTCGCACCAGTGTTTCAGAAGGGTAGTAGGAGTAATCCATCTAACTACAGACCTATATCATTAACGTCGGTTTGCAGTAGGGTTTTGGAGCATATACTGTATTCAAACATTATGAATCACTTCGAAGGGAACGATCTATTGACACGTAATCAGCATGATTTCAGAAAACATCGTTCTAGTGCAACTCAGCTAGCTCTTTATTCCCACGAAGTAATGGCCGCTATCGACAGGGGATCTCAAGTTGATTCCGTATTTCTAGATTTCCGGAAAGCTTTTGACACCATTCCTCACAAGCGACTTCTAATCAAGCTGCGGGCCTATGGGGTATCGTCTCAGTTGTGCGACTGGATTCATAATTTCCTGTCAGGAAGGTCGCAGTTCGTAGTAATAGACGGCAAATCATCGAGTAAAACTGAAGTGATATCAGGTGCTCCCAAGGGACGCGTCCTAGGACCTCTGCTGTTCCTGATCTATATAAATGACCTGGGTGACAATCTGAGCAGTTCTCTTAGGTTGTTCGCAGATGATGCTGTAATTTACCGTGTAGTAAGGTCATCCGAAGACCAGTATCAGTTGCAAAGCGATTTAGAAAAGATTGCTGTATGGTGTGGCAGGTGGCAGTTGACGGTAAATAACGAAAAGTGTGAGGTGATCCACATGAGTTCTAAAAGAAATCCGTTGGAATTTGATTACTCGATAAATAGTACAATTCTCAAGGCTGTCAATTCAACTAAGTACCTGGGTGTTAAAATTACGAACAACTTCAATTGGAAAGACCACATAGATAATACTGTGTGGAAGGCGAGCCAAATGTTGCGTTTCATTGGCAGGACACTAAGAAGATGCAACAAGTCCACTAAAGAGACAGCTTACACTACACTCGTGCGTCCTCTGTTAGAATATTGCTGCGCGGTGTGGGATCCTCACCAGGTGGGATTGACGGAGGACATCGAAAGGGTGCAAAAAAGGGCAGCTCGTTTTGTATTATCACGTAGTAGGGGAGAGAGTGTGGCAGATATGATACGCGAATTGGGATGGAAGTCATTACAGCAAAGACGTTTTTCGTCGCGGCGAGATCTATTTACGAAATTTCAGTCACCAACTTTCTCATCCGAATGCGAAAATATTTTGTTGAGCCCAACCTACATAGGTAGGAATGATCATCAAAATAAAATAAGAGAAATCAGAGCTCTAATAGAAAGGTTTAGCGCGCTGTTCGGGAGTGGAATGGTAGAGAGATAGTATGATTGTGGTTCGACGAACCCTCTGCCAAGCACTTAAATGTGAATTTCAGAGTAGTCATGTAGATGTAGATTTAGATGAAATAACGTTCTCCACGTATGAGCTTAAGAATATGTGGGAAACACTGGAAGAAACGACAAGATGACAGGAATTGTGTTAAGACATCTGCAACTAACCTTCACTGTACAAGAGGTACCCATAGAGGGCTAAAATCTATAGAAAAGACAAAAAATGAAGTATATCCAACAAATAACTGACAACTTTGGCTGCAAGTGCTTCTCTGGGTGAAAAGATTTTCACGGAAGTCCTACAAGGTCGTATCAAGCCAGTCACAATATTTCTTCCCCCATCCCCCAAAAGTAGTATCTACCTACTGTAGCTACGATTTCGTCACAGTGAAAGTCATTCAAGAGGGAACTGGGCTTAAGTTTCGTGTTGCTGATCTCATTCGTAGCTGAAGATTTCTCTTTGGTTTCTCGGAAAAACGTGACTTAATTCGATCATACAACAGAAAATACAGTGTCAGTAAGAAGCAGTGAAATGGCAAGGTAACTTAAATTAAACTTAATATTATTGGGTACGTAGTGCTAGATTTAATGTTATCTTAAAGTAATAACATTTGTAAAGAAGCTCAACATGTTTGAAGAATGTGCAAGGTCCTATTCTAGGTAAAGCCACTATCTCGTCTGTGTGACTGCCCTTCTCCTTCTGTTGTCAACCACATGGCGAAGCAACAAGTTTTCTGCCAAAAAGACGCCCGTACAGCCAACGAAGTGAAAGCGTTTTGCGTCCAACGCATCGATCGACCACTGGATACAGTTTACTTCAAACCAGGACCTTAGGCCACAAAGGAGAAGGCCATTTGCGTGAATACCTTTTTAAAAGCCACTTAAGAGGCCTCTATTGTCGCTCAACGGCTTTCGGGCCGGCGTTCCATCAATGTCGAATGGTGGGTTACACTTTTCAGCCTGCCATAGGGGACGGAGAGGCAAGAAGAGTACTACGAAGAGAGGATAGGGACAAAAAGACAGCGAGGGAAAAAATTTACGTTCCACTTAGGCGAGCGCGCTGACCTCTGTCGTGCAGTGCCGAACTTTATCGGCATCGGATGAAGAGTACATACTTAGTCAATTGTATCCGCTGGTAGAAAAGTTGTCATATGAGTAAAATCTCGAAATCAACTGCTGCCTCCCTGTGTTTTGGTTTATATACATCCTCCACCTTCGGAGAGATTCATCATTTACAGCATCTAATAGGTTATTTGTATTATGTATTTCACAGGTTTTCCCGTATACGGTAATAAGTTCTAACGTGCGTAGAAGTATGGTTTCTAAAATATGAATAGTGGACTTTTACCTGTAGTTGATTTTGTAAAAGCTACATCGTCCGTCCAGAAAGTTCAGAGACTAATGGTGTATAATCGACGTCAGCACAGTAATTACGGTGGCAGCTTGAACTATCAGCTGTAAACAATAGAGATGCACTCGACCAGTCAATTATGTGCAGGCAGTGTTAAGCCTGACCATACTACGTCACCGCTGCTGTGTCACGCACAGTGCAGCAGCATCAAGAGTGCAAGACAGTCTCTGGAATATTCTGAATAACAGAAAAGTGTTTGTGAAGTTTGCCCCGCAATCCTTGACTCCCGAACGAAAAGAACGAAGCAATGACGCCAGCTGCGACTCGATTACGGGTG
This sequence comes from Schistocerca nitens, assembly GCF_023898315.1. Classification (NCBI taxonomy): domain Eukaryota; kingdom Metazoa; phylum Arthropoda; class Insecta; order Orthoptera; family Acrididae; genus Schistocerca; species Schistocerca nitens. The sequence goes on from NC_064614.1 coordinate 688,645,071, forward strand.
ACGAGACATGGTATTATGAATACGAATCTACCACAAGATAAAGTGCAGAAATTCGCATGGAGGGTCAACGCATTGGCTACTTAACGGACATTCAAGAAAATGTGATGTGCAATCAAGACATTATTCTGAAGAAGTTTCCTGACAATTTCACTTAGTTGTACGAGTGTTTTGTGTGCTGCATGAGGGCGGGAGTTGGTAGGGGGAAGTGTAGAACACCTGAAGCATTAAAGCCAATATATGCACTTTTCTCTATTTCTTTTATTAATCCAGTTTCGAAACTTTTTGTACTGCTGGGGTATATTGTAGTTCTAGATGCATCGCAGATCAACAGATTGTCTTAGTGTTGCAGAAATCACTTATAACACAGCGCACTCAAATGAAGGTCTTAGCTTTTTCGACTTATCATCCAATTAATTTCAGACTTCCCTATTCAACGTTAATCAGCTTAATCCTTTACCAGCTAAATGCATCGCAAGTATATGTATGAAGTTATGAAAGTTTTATTTTGTGGTAGCTAACTGCAGGTTTAATTAAAGTGACGGTAAGAATTCAACACTTCTCTGTGTCTTACGACCAGTAGATAGTGATGATGACTTATTGAGTTATGATGGAGCTGAAATTCCATTTTCCGTACGTTATGTCCACAACTGACCTAGATTCCTTCATAAGTGGCCTTACGTGTTTCTGCTACCTGGAATTGTGCTTTTCATAATTTTCCCACTTCCCTTTAGGTCTCGCTGTATTTTATGTAGTAATATTGTAGCCTAATCATCTGATCAGACTTGATCAAAAGATTTATCTTTTTCTTTAGTACCTTTAATCCCATCATTTAATCCTGTCTTTTCTTTAGTCTTTCTTTGGGCACTAATAGTAGAGATTGACTAGCTACTTTGGTATGTTTGCTGATTTTTATCCAGTTTTCTTTCAATTTTTTCCCCTGTGTACAGTCCAGACAGAAACCTGCTTCAGATATCAGACTCTATTTGAAGATGCGACAACATTCATACACTCATAGCAAAAAGCAATCCTTCTCTTTCTGCCAGTTTTGACATACAACGAGCTTATTTTCACCGAGTCCTGATTTCACCGAATAGAAAGCACTTACGTCTAAAGCATTTCTGCCTCGTGGATGTGGCATAATCAATGGGAGAGAAAAATACGTCGTTCTTCGATAGTTGCGAAGCCCTCGACGATATGAAAAGAAAAAATCAGGCCTCCTTTTATCATTAATATCGTTTCCTAAAGGAAGTGATGAGAATCTAATAACAACCATCTTTTAATTAAAAGCTCTACAGGGTATAATATTTTCGTGAAGGTAGAGATAATGAGAAAATTTAACTAACAGCAAATCAGGCTCGTGCTGTAAATGCGGGCCATACCCATAATTTTTGTATGCTTCGGGAAAATCGTATGCTCTGGAAGGCAATAAATAAGAATTTTAAAATATTCCGTTCCGAAATAACTTAATTTTATTGGTAAAATATCCACCAGAAGTGTTCACCAGATCGTTCTTTTCACTCGGAACTTATTTTTAGAAATTACATCGCATCTTGAGCCCGTGGAGTTCTGTTGATGAAGCGTGAGATGCTACATAGAAATCTTTATACATTAATGCCATACATTCTCAGTTCTATACGAAGATACAACCGGTCTCAGGTGCTTGTTCGACTAGAGGTGAAGTGATTTATTTATCTTAAACGGTGATGGAAGGTACCGCACAATTCATCTTTCTTTGTTAATAGCGAAGAGAAACGGGCTTAAAGGGACTGCTTTGGAATAGAATTACCACCAAACAGTCATTGAAATAGAAACTGTATTTTTAATACATCGCAGGTTCGAATCCTGCCTTGGGCATGGCTGTGTGTGATGTCTTTAGGTTAGTTAGGTTTAAGTAGTTCTAAATCTAGGAGACTGGTGATGACTTCAGATGTTAAGTCTCATAGTGCTTAGAGCCATTTAAACCATTTTTTAATTCGTTGAGTATTTGTGGAGAAACTTAATGTACAAAATTCTTAGGTTTTATTTTTAGAAGACAGTACTTCATAGGAATGAATTCGAAATTAGTAACAAGAGGATGTGGTAGTTGAATTAATGCAAATTTATGGGGACACTAAGAAATGCTTACGAATTTGAGCTAATCATTGGTTTTGTCTTCCAGGAACTGCATCAGTTTGCATAGCAACGGACAAAATACTAACTGAAATTAAGCTGATAATTATCTTAATTAGTAGTAATTAGACGACGAACGTTATATGAACGAATAATATCTCAAAACATCCACAGATAATTGTAAAGATCTATAAGTTTATTAAGAACAATCTGACAGATTGTCTACTCATGTTCCCGAAATCTCAGCTGTATCTAGTGATCCAAACGCGCAACTTAATGGCCTTTTTAGGAGTTATTGTTGTTCCATACAAAACGAGAGTAATATGTAATGCTTTAGAAAAAATATATAAAGTTCCCGAGAGTAGGAACGTGTGCTTTACTGCATTCACAAATCACTGAATAACACAATAATTTATTGATAGAAAGTGATAGACTTTCACGAAAGTACAGATGTTCAAATAGCTCTGAGTACTATGGGACTTAACTTCTGTGGTCATCAGTCCCCTAGAACTTAGAACTACATAACCTAACTAACCTAAGGATATCACACACATCCATGCCCGAGGCAGGATTCGAACCTGCGACCGTAGCGGTCGCGCGGTTCCAGACTGTAGCGCCTAAAACCGCTCGACCACTTCGGCCGGCCAAAGTACAGATGTGATAACACTTTTCCAGACAAGGAGTTATTTTCCGGATGTGATATATGCATAGCCTCCCACGGCATATTTTCTTCAGTTACCGTGGAGCAGCGAAACATTTTCCATTCCATGATGATAATCCACAAAATAATAGGACGAAACTTGATCTGACACAATTGACACCTACAGCTATTGTGGACTGCAACACGAATGTTCGAAATTATCGATATTTTGTAAATATTATTCTTAATGTTGTTACTGAAGTCTTCGAAAAATCGTTACATTGATGAAACAGTCAAAATATCGACCTCCGATGTTGGAAGAATTTAGACTAAACATTACCACTCGCAATGATGTTTTCGTGATTTATAGGAATCATTTTTTTGAACAAATCTCATAACGACGTCAGTGCAGTTGTTCAAACAGTAGATATAGCATTTGGAGGAACTCTGTTGAAAAGACTGACACAAAGCCTAAGTTGACCACTGCTGTGAAAACATTGTATTGCAGTTTAAACAAAGTTGCTAGGTACCACAGGCTATGGCTAAATATAAAAATTACTCCTGATCTGTATCGAAGTAACCCTCTCGATATGCAGATTTCCCCCTCTGACTCAGATGTGAAGTGACAAACTGTGTGTGTGTGTGTGTGACGGAAAAGATTTGGAAATTAACGACTCTGATAGCTGAGACTGGCTTGTGGTTTTTGTCAAAATCAATAGCATTAAATGGAGTTATGGGGTCCGTCTGTCCACTGAAATCAAAGAGAGGCCTGAAGCGACAGTAGTTTATTGTTATATAAATGTGAAAGTGAAACAAAATCTTGATTTATAAATGAAACAGTATCGTCTCCAAACCAACGGAGATAAGAGAAAACTCGAACGCAAAAAACCTTACAATGAATTCAGTTAAAGACGACTACAGAGCAGAGAAGACCAAGGGAAAGGAATTGACAGAAGGATCTGGTAATTTATCCATCCTCTACAAATATAAATCAAACACACGGCTCTATAACGGACGTGATGATTGCATCGCTCTTTGTGAAGTGAAGGAAAACAAAACACAAGCAAGGACCCCAAAGATCTGAATCACCAGCGAGCCACGGAACACAAAGTATTTCCTCACAGCGTCCCTTCACTCCAGACAGAAATGTGCCTACCACCATCTCATCAATCTCATACCCTAGGCAGTGCGGACTTACCATAACACTGTGTTACTCGATAGGTGGACTACAACCAAAGTAGCTCGAAGAAATAGTGTTAAAACAAACAAAAACAAAAAAGTGTCCCTTCTGTTCTCCCAGTCAGTACGCGTATCAGAAACCTCTGTGCCCTGGTGAGAGCAAGTCGTACCTTTTTTTTTTCCCTAATCGGGCTGAGTATCCCAAAAGTTTTACGACCGTGCGGCCTGGCAAGATGTCACTTTCCAATTCAGTCTGCTTGCAGTCCGTTATTTTGTGACCACCATGTGGCCTGTGGACAGCAAGTACCACAGAGGCTCATGTGTTGGCATAGGGCACAACCTAAAGAAATGTTCAGGTTTGCTGCAGTTCATACTATTTATTTATTACACAATTCTGAAGCTATTTTGTGTGAAGAAACTGGCAGACGCCTGTCTGATTTGGTAAAAAAATCACCCTACTTTGCGAAAGCGGCGCCCAGGGCACAGTAGTCAATAGGCAGTGCCGACCAATGGGCTTGCTTCCAGTGGGTGGGGCAGCTCTCTTTGTCTGTAACACGACTCTTAGAACTCGAAAAAGTCTGTTCCTTGCAGACCTCCAACCTCCAGCTAACATAACTCCCGTTGCTGCAATGGTTCGCCGTAACTCTGATAATTTATCAGCCTAGTACAACTCGCACGCACAATACACAATCTGAATTTCATTAACAGAGAGATATTATGACCTACGGATTTATCTGTGTCCCATTTGAATATAAACTCTTGCATCATATGCGCCAGTAATAGAACAACAAATATAATTGCTGCATGATCGAGGGTAAAAAATATTGTAATATAAATGAAACGACGGACTGCCTCCGGTCTGACGCATTTCAGAGTATAGCAGCAAATAATGAGCTAAGAGAAGAAGCAGACAACAAGCTAATTCAAGAACTATCCACCAGACAGAATTCAACTTTCGATATGATTGAAAGATTCTTGCTACTGCTAGAGCAGCACCCACGCTAACAGCCGCGGGTATTGTAGATGATGGTGACATTCTGCGACTTGTAGAGGCGTGTACTCGTCAAATATGGATAGAAAAGTAGAAAAATATTTCGATTAACTGTTGTGGTGAATATAAAAATGTCTGGCATGCAATTGGAGAGTATCTGGAGAGTCAAATCATAGCAAAAATCAAAAAATGCTTCCTAATGAACGTGTTGATACGCTGCCGGAAAAAAGAAATAAGTACACCCTTCTAGAGGTAGCCAATTCACTAAGGATTTATTGTTGCAACAGTACATGTGGAGTACACGAAATGATTACAGGTCAATAACAAAAGTTATTCGGTGAAACATCCATTTAATATGTTGTGTAGTCTCCACAGGCGAGAAGGCATGCGCTGACCCCGGCATCCAGTCGATCGTACAGATGGATCGATGGCGAATACTGTCCTGGGATAGGGTGTTTCAAGCCTGCTTGATCTGTTCACATAGTTCAGTAAGAGTTGTTAGTTGACGAGTCGCACGAGTCACTTCTCGTCTCATCATATTACTCACGCACTCGACTGGATGCAATCCGAAGATTGTGCTGGACAGGGAAGTTGCTGCATGTCTTGCAGAGAATGTTGAGTTTTACTGGCAGCGTGTGGGAGAGCATTATCCTGATGTATGAACGGCATAGGAAAGGGGCTAACAACATTCCGCAAGTACCGAGCGCTGGTTGTAGCTTATCGCACCGCAGACCATAAGGCCTGAGGTGAGGCAGTTTTGTGATTGACGAATGCACTCTGCCACACAGCACACACCAGGTCTACGTCGTAGATGCAAACGACCTTCAATTGCATGCAGACAGAAACTCGCTCAGTTGGCTGTAGGAAGCACGAGCCTATGTCGGTGTCGTGGTTGCCTGCTTATTTTCCATTTTTGCACCACACTGCGCCTTCTGTTTGTACCGAGTGAGGTAGCACACTGGAGTCGCGTTCGGGAGGACGAGGTTACAACCCGCATCGACCACCTGATTTGGGTTTTTCATGATTTCCCTCAATAACTTCAGGCAAATGCCGGGATATCTTTTGAAGGGACACGGCCCACTTCGTTTCCCATCCTTCCCTAACCTGATGGGGCCGATAGCCACCCTGCTTGGTCCCCTCCCCCAAATCAGCCAACCAACCAACCAACCAAACAGCTTCTGACTGCAAGCGTTCCCTACTAAAGGGTAGACACACATGGCACTCTCGTAGCTATGCCACAACCCTATCTGCTGGCGGAGGCCGTTGAAGTCATTATCAGTACGTCTACTGCCCCCAGGTGGCATAATTCGTCTTTCCAGGTCGTCGTTCTTCCCGTCTGTGTATATTTGGCATACCAAACTTGCTCGATCCTAGAACAAAGAACATACACTTTCAGTACGCTTTAGCACATTCTAAGGCGGTGCAAATTGTCAAGGATTTGCTTGCTGCTGTTGAAAAGACTTTGAGTGAGGATGTGCAACATACTGATACATTAGTAGAGAACAGAGACCAAGTTTGATTTAGTACGAGAAAATAATAAAACAGAACTAAAAATAAATAATCTGCAAACTAGAAAAGCAACAGATCTACCACTGAATTTCAATCATTAACTAAAAATCACCTAAATCTCAAGCAAAATTCATTACAGGCATGGGATTACCCATCCAAAGTTTCAAAAAATTGCACTGATCTGAACAGCCGCATAGCCAACTTCTGAATCACTGTTTTTCAAAGCAGGATACGTTCTCTGTCAACAAAACAATAGACAGAAGGGGAAGCTACCCTCAAAAATGTGATTTTTGCAGTCCTTACCAAAAGGTTGTGGTGTACGTAATGTTAATCATTGATGTATTAATTCCTTAATATGTATGATTTTACACAATTTGTGGGTTCTTTTTTACACCATTCTACGTTTATGTGTTGACGGTGAAATCTATTCTCTTTTTTTACTTCGAAACCCTCCAAGAATTTTGTGAAAGAAAACATTGTCTGTACGAGGCTGTACAATGACATCCCTTATTCGTTGAGATTTACCAGTCTCAACTCCGTCATTTTCAAGCACCTACAGGAGATATGTGAGCACGAACGAGTATTACGTTAAAAATCTATACACCGTGGAATGTCGTTAAATGTAACAATTTTGTTTACATTATATAGAGGTTCTCTCACTTATATATAAGCATTAGGTAATATTCCGTACGTGTTGTGGCACCCAGTGGTAAGAGCATTCCTCATGTTCAGCCAAATGTATAGTGGTACATATGCATTGCAATCTGAGATCTAAGACATCGTCCTAAAATGAAATAACCAAGTCGTCACGTATGTAAACCACAAGACTTCTACATGCCGACTGAGACTGAAATCAGCTGTTCCCACTTCTAATGAAGAATACATTCAAAGATAAGGTAAATGACTATCGATAATGTACTTCTTTTACATATTACATGCTTTCCTGGCTTTCCACTAAATGCAAGTTAATATTACGTATAAAAGCAGATTTTATAGAACATGTGTTACAACGTCAAATAAATCAATGAAACACGTATTAGGTCAAGGTGGTATGTGTAAAATGTACCTAATAAAACATTATATAAACACACTGAAGGCAGAAATCCAAGAATGCATTTTAAGAAACAAGCATTAGAAGCTTTACATAATGACACAGCACTGAGATAAAATAATGTGCATGATTTTAGTTTTGCCAAGGATAAGATACAGATTAAAAATGGATGGGTGCCGTCACATTCCTTATCTAAAATGCAACTTCATATGTCTGTAGTACAGCAATATAGTTGCTGTAGGACATCTCAAGTACCACTAAACTGGCAACAGAACTTGTTTGCGAACATGTTACGTTTGAATTTATTAATCACTGATGACAGACCACTCGATTTCTAACATGTAAATCTCAGTTATTTGGTGACCTGTTGTTTTATATTCCGCTGTGATGCAACAACATTTACAGACATGTAGACCACTGAGATCCGTATACTGGTGATTAGAAAGACGTATTTTGTAATTATTATTTAATGCATAATTACTATATGCCTTACATTACAATATTTATGATTGCATATATGATATGTTGCTTTGTCATTTATACCCAACTTTTCTCTCCATTTACATCTCTCACATACTACATAAATAAATTGATGTATATTAGCTTCTTTTCGATTAAAGGCTCCTCTAATTACGCTACACTGTAAATTAGAGGAACACATACAAATGTAAAGCACGAACTGTAAACATTTTCTGTTTTATATTGGGATGATATACTTCTGTACCATGGTTACATTTATTGGCACTTTAGATGAAGATTTGACAGCATCCTTCCGTTTCCTGTCCCTATCATATCCTCGAGGAAACAAAGATTATGCACATAATTTTATAACTGTGCTATGTCATTCTTATAACCGTTCGTAATGTTTGTTTCTTAAAGAGCATACTTGTATTTCTACGTTCCACGTGTTTAAATACTGTTTTATAATATATATTTTCTGTATACCACCTTGACGTTCCAACACATGATTCATTAATCTATTTTGACTTTCTGACATCTGTTTCATAAAAATCAGTTTTTATACATAAGATTAACTTTAAGGTAGTGGCACGCCAGTGAAGCATGTACTATAAAAATAAGTATATAATCGACGCTTATTTACCTTATCTTTGAATATTTTGCTTACCACAGACTAGAACAGCTGATTTCAGCTCAGACTGTATGTGGAAAATCTTCTGGTTTACACATATGATGACGTCGTTATTTCCTTCTAGGGTGATGTCTTCGATCTCTCATTGCAACGCAGATATATTATTCCACATTTGGCTGAACGTATGGAAACGTTTCTACGAGTGTGTGCCATAACTGGTACGGTATACTGCGTAATGCTTGTGTCTGAGAAAGGCAGAGAGTGTGTATGGAATGTAAACACAATTGTAGTTATGTTTAATAGATTTTTTTATGCAATACTCGTCCATGTTCATGTAGCTTTTGTTGGTGTAAGGATGTAATGGTACAGTCCGTTATTGACAATGTTTTCTTTCACAAAAGGAATCATAATCAACTTCAGTAATTCGCCAAAACAGCATATCCCTAAAGAGCAGTAGGAAGGAAAGGAAAAAAAAATAAGTTTTTCGATAAAAGTCACCCTTGTATCAAATACTTCATAGAGCTCTATTTTTCAAGTTAATTACTCAGTGCGTAAAACTGACTTCTAAGTTCCTTGATCCAAAAGATGCAATTTTAGTTTATTATTCTTTCTAAATTAAATATGGGTAATCTCTGTGCAATGTACACGTTTTAGAGTTTCTGGGTTAAAGTGCTTCATTAGGGGGGCAGGGGGAGGGTGTAACGGATTTGGATCCAAAAATATCAATTTTTCAGAAATGTTATTTTCTTAATGTACAGATTTTTATCAACGCTCCGCATAAATTTTATCTTGATGTCAGCATTAGAAATACACTGAAAATATTAAAATGTTAAACCCTGCACTCGCACACACTTCCATCTTTTCAGACGTTTGGGAAATGTTGATGGGATCTCTTCTTATTTCATAGCTGTGATAGTTAATAAACCATATAGTACTCTTGGAATATGTTGGCCACATCCAAAAGAGGATGAGTGGTAGGTTTTGTCGTTTTCTAAAAGACAAGAAATGTGAATCGCTTGAGGATGGCCAACAACGCAAAGGAAACGGCAGGCTGACTCTTAAAGAAACTAATTCTCTTTAGTTATATTACAGGAGAGTTAGTAGAAAAAACACAAACAAATTAGAGCAAATGAAGTGTGCTGTGTGATCAATTGGCCTTCACAAGCTATCCATCGGCTAAAGACCAACACATGGTCTGTCTGTGAAAGACAGTTGCTGTAAGGGCAACACAGGAAAATCTACAGAGGTAAGCACTCACTGCCAGAGCCTGTTATGAATGCAAATAAACCCACATCACGTTTCTTCCAAACTCTCATTTATTGGTGAAGTATTTTCTTTGTAAAACAGAAAAAAGGGAATGAAAGCCGTAGTAATTTAATTTGTATTAGATGTTCGAAGAGGACATGCTGTGGACTTGACGCACTAAAACAGGTGTCTATGGTGCAGTTTACGTTTCAATGAGGGAAATACTGTCACAATTGAAGTGATGAAGGGAGTTGGCGTAAGTACAGGTGTGTTTCAAATGGTTCAAATGGCTCTAAGCACTACGGGACTTAACATCTGAGGTCATCGCTCCCCTAGACTTAGAACTACTTAAATCTAACTAACCTAAGGACATCAAACACATTTGTGTCCGAGGCAGGATTCGAACCTGCGACCGCAGCAGCAACGTGGTTCCGGATTGAAGCAGGTGTGTTTACAATGTTTAGACCTGGGTAAAGAAATTACAACTGCACACCGTACAGATTAGAAAGGAGAGAAGAGAAGCCGAGAGAATGAGGTGTATCGGTATTGAAGATTTTAAAATTAAGGTCAGCTTATTACATGTAGAAATATGAGAACAAAATCTTTGAACTGCATTTTCTCAGTTTCACATTTTTTTCACTAAGCAACATTTTCTGAAACTTAATAAGCACTAATTCTATGAAATTTTCTGGAGAATCTCGAAACATGTTGCTGTGTCATTGGAACTAAAAATATACAATAATCTTCGGTTAAATTCTGATTTAAAGGATGGCACGTAGAAAAAAAAATGGATGTGTAAAATTCAAAACTGAATAAACAATAAAATTTTTACCATAAGTTAAGTTCTGAGTTACGTCTAGTTATAAACTTCTTAGGACCCAGCAACAAGATTGTCAAATTCATTACAGGATTAGAATTTGAGTTGTGATTCTTCATGAAGAGACAATAAAAATTCATATTTGTGGTTAAATATTACTCTTGGGCCCTTTACCATCCTTTTCCATTGAAATACACTTTTTTACTGTAAGCATGCAAAATTTTAGATCTGTACGTTAATGGCTGTGACTGTAATGATTTTTTAAATAAATGTTTACGTCTGCAGCTACACACACCCTTAAATCCAGAATCATAGTTTTCTATTTCAAGGTGTCATCCAATTGTGGAAACTCAAACTTGACCCAGCCCTCTTGTTTTATTCATTGCTTGGATTGATTACATTTATATGTTCGTGTAAGATATACTGAAGTGTATGTACAAAGTTCTGTCAGAATTTCATGAATTCCATTTGACCCAAACTGCCTTTCGTTGTTTTTAAATAGTCCATTAACTGCCCATTCAGTAATGGCGCATTCTTCTCTTGTACCTGTACGTTAATTACATGTGAAAAGGACTTTTTTGTGGGGGACAGCGCTACAGAAATAGCACTAACTTATATTAGAAATAACAAAGGAAATCAGATAGGACCCTATGGTAGACCACGCCGGATTTATTTGAGAATGCCTGTTGATGTTCTGTGCGTAATTTAATGTAATGTAAGCGTGATATAGTTAAGTGTGGTTCCTGGCTATCTGCCGACTAACAAGTTCCGCTTTCGATCTGAAACGCTGTGGCCAAATTACGGCCACCTTCCTACTCGTTGAGGAGGAGAGATTGAGCTACAAACAACCAGAGATTTGCATCTGCACGGGTCTTGGCCCAGCCGACCGTGACAATTAGCTAATGAGCAGGTCTGGGCGCCACAATCGGAAGTCTGTGTGTCTGCCGCGCGCCTCTGCTGATTGTGAGGCGAAGAGCCAGCTTGTTAGCGGCACTTCACCCCGAAGACGCGCCCCTAATAACCAGCCACCCGCTACACTCTCTATGTGCACCGCACAAAATACCCTACCTCCTGACTTCCACCGTATGATGTAATATTTTGCGGTCTCAGTCTCCAAATTTCAATCTATTACTAATGAACCGGGCGATGCTTCGCAGTTGTTAAGTAAGGTAATCTCCATCTCACTATCCCCACTTCGTCTGTCCGTATTCGCCTCCTCCCCCCTTGCATCTCTCGTTCCTCCTCCTCAGTATCCGTGTCCATCACCTTTCCCCCACCCCTTGTACACCTCGTAAATATCTTCTCCGGCACTCCCTCTCTCAATCTCCTCCGCCCTCGTCTCTCTGCCCACATCCTAGTTTCATTTCCACCTCCCTACTCCGTCCATCTCGTCCTCCTCCCTCTCTCTAACCTCATTTACCGTTGCCGTAAACGGAACCTTGACTGGGAATAGAACGCAAAAGAAGGGTAAATCGGCTGGAATCATTAGTACACGGGGTGTGACAGAGGCACTTCCAGCTGCTGGATCTGAGACGATAGTGGCTTTAATGACAGTATTTCGCGTTGTTTTAATGTACGAACATGTAGTATTATAAAGATGGCCATAAACACAACTTTCCTGTTTTCTGTTAGAAATGACTGCGAAATGGAAACCTAACTGCACAGCTTAGCATGTTCTTTTTCCCAGTTTTCCCAGTTTAACAGAAAGTGTTTATTGTGCAATATCCTTATTCGATTTGCCTACACTGCGTACGCCTGCCTATGTTTCGTCGCCTCACTGGTGCTACTTTTCCAAGGAAATAAACCACGAACTAAACCAATTCGGAAACACAACAAATTACCACGAACTGACATCATTTCAATCTTTGCAATACAACAAAGATATGATCACCACCGATAGGACACATTCGATTATCTATTCCGTCGAAGTTCCAAATTACTTTGGGGTTAAGCTCTAACTAAGCGAGTCGAAGTCGGCTGTATCCATTGTTCCGGAGTCATAATGGATCGCGATTGAGAAATTCTTATTCGATTTGCCTCTAAAAGCTGTGTGCGCTGTTGACTCGACGAATAATATGTAGTGTGCTTATGTTTCGCGTACGCCGACCGATTTTTCGACTCCTCAGTGGTGGTATTTTTTCCTAACAAATAGAAGACGAACTGGCATCAGTTCTATGTTTGCAGCACACCAAATAACCATGAACATCAATTCAGTCATTGCAACACACCAGAGATGTAATCACTACCGATAACACGCTGAAATATCGCTTTCTTTCTTTCTTTCTTTCTTTCTATCTATCTTTGGCAACATTCAATGCGGAATTTATTGTTAAGAAACATGTGGCAGCAGAACTGTCAAACCCCGAATGCATGTGACAGTAGGACCGTCAAACCGAGCGTCACATTTCTTCCACTGAGGTTTTCATACAAAAATTCTTTCCAAACTCCCGATTTTTCTGTGGATTTGCCAAAAATTTTCTTTCATACACGCCTTTCTCTGACTACTGCGAAGAAAACAACAACAACAACAAAAACAAAACAAAAAATCACCCAAAACTGTCAAGCCGTTCTCAAGTGATGATTTTTCATATATGCAGCAACTGGTTTTTCTTTATACAGATTTCTCAACAAGTTTATAAAAGCTTTTGGACGGGCCACACAGTGCCAAATCGTGTGTGCGATCTAAGGTTTCGATTATTTTTATCGCCAGGGGTAAAAAGGACGGGAAAAATTTTGACTCCCTTATACACCGTGTCCAAATGCGAAACGTAACGAAACTATGAGGTTCTGCATGGTCACTCAAAGCAAAAACGTTCATGTACATATAGACTCGAAATTGTTTCTAATGTAGAATACATTTCACGAACTTAGGTTTCAAACTAAAATTAGACTCTTACACGGCTTTCTGAAAATGTGTACAGAAACGATTAAACGCTGAAATCTTATATCTGTTTCTCCCTACTACATAAGCAACATTTTTTCCTGAATGATAATACCGTGCTATTCTGGCTGTCATTAGTTGAATAAAATTATCCGCTCATTTTGCATTCACTGTTGTATAGTCTGGGTTGCATTTGCATTTTGAAGTAATATTCTGAAAAGCATATCAGATGTAACACAGTTAAAATACAGACATAAAACTACCGTTGACTGACTGGTCAAAAGACTAAAAAACATCTTTTACAGTACAGCATTACAAATTTGCATACTAAGGCTACAGACAAAGTGTTTATCAGGTCTCACACTAGTAGAAAGGTAGGGAGTTGGCCAACCTTGTAACAGAGTCAATCACAAGTGGAATTAAACATGATAGGCATGCAATTAAATTCAATACAATCAAATATTTTAACACATTACCAGGCTTTGCCGTTAAACGCATGGCGCTTAGTGCTCCTTGCACAGCAGTGATGTGGAATACCACTAAGGAGTCTAAGAGCGTACAGTAACCCTCACCGCCAACTGGTGCGAAAGAAATTTTAGCAGTAACATATTATATGTTCGTCATTTCAGTTAAAGTCGTTGTTAGCCCATGAAAGTGACATAATTCAGTGTATGAATGTCAAGAAGCGAAAGAAACACTATTGTTTCTTTATTCTGCTTAAGGTTCGTGTATTAGTTAGAGCTACATCTATTTCATAGAAATGACTGTTAGTACTGAAATTACAGTTTGGTTTTGCACATTATACGGTAGTAGCACAATACAAGACTAACCTTTACGCAACTTCCTATCTCTTCTCTTCACAACAGCAGCAGTGAAGGAACATACCATAATCTAGGAAACAATAATAATTAATTGCGGCAACATTTCTTGAGTCATTTCCTGAGGTACATAGTATGATATATTAAATACAAGGCAAAAACACATGTGGTCATCTATCTTCCTCCTTAGCACAAGCAGCAAAGAACTCGAGAATAAAAATATGAAAAGGTAAAAAAAATGTCCTAACAAAAGTCGGGTCGGCTATTATTTGCACATAATCACAGACTTAAAATTCTCAGCGGGTTCACAGTCTCTCTTATTTTCGTGAAACGAGTAATAAGAATCAAATATTGGTGATTTCTTATGTACTTATTTGTTTATTTAATCATTTTTGTTTTTGAATCATTAGCTGAATGACTAGCGGTCGTTTTGTAAGACTGTGTTGTACTTCCATCATATAGGACTTTCTACACGTTGTGCAACTTGCATGAGACCACGTCTACAAGTTGTGCATCGATGGTAAGGATCGCAATTTCTGACTGCAAAGATATCCCTTCACACCACCTTAGAATATTGTTTACGACATGGAATGAGGACAGACGCATACATAAAAAAAGGAAAATCACGAAAATTCGTTGTGAAGTGTACGGAATTGACTGCGAACCGTTGCATATTTTTTGTGGAGTGCGTACAATTTATTATAAACTAATGAAAGTGCATAATGATCTGATTTAAATTAGTAACCTGAAAACAAGCAGTTATAGCTATCACTTATGCGAACGAAAGTTAAAACTTAAATAAATTCTTAATAATGATGACTAATTTGACGTTTATCTCGACTCGTTATCTGAGTGGAAGAATTATGGATAAACGTCAGATTTCTTCTGAATCGTCAGTCTTCTGACTGTTTCAATGCTAGCAGCCACCACTTCCTCTCTTGTGACGATCTTCTCATCTCACAGTAGCACCAAAGCTCAAACTACAACTGTAAAAATTATGTGTTCGATACCAGGAATTCTTCAGGCGACTGTAGAACTTTCTCACGTGCGGAAATTCTGTATGTAAATATCAAATGCGGTGTGGCATTTCGGATTAATGTCAAATCCTAAGTTGACCTGTAACTGACGAGTAAGCCCACAGGTTAGAAGATGTAACTTACCACCCTGCCTAATAATGAACTGAAGTGCTCGAACGAACTTACGTGTTAAGGAAAGTTTTACTATAGCGAAACATACGAAATAGAGCACTTGTGCATCTCAACCTTCCTATCTTCTAGCGCTTCCCTCTGCTTCAATGACTAGCAACACTGCATATAGTCAGTTGGCGAAGGTCTTGATTCGAAATCTTGCAGCTCACTGGAGATTAAAACTGTTCCCACATTACGTGGAGCATAGTGTGCAAGGGACTAGACAATAAGAGATAGACAATCATTTCCATATCGTGGCGCTATGAGCGTTCCCTACTCCATTTGATAAGTCTGTCGACAGATTACTGGTTGACAAGTAACTACATAAGGCACAGCTTGTGTGGTAACCATAAGAATGGATTCTCGGAAGTGCGGAATTTTTGAGGTCCAAAAATTCATTCCTTAACGTCTCAGGAAACAACTCGAAGATGTATAATTAATTAGCAAACAGAACATAGTACATTAAATAACTAACGACGAAATACTATTTTCGCCGATCAGTACTGTAAGAATAGCGTAACAGCGTAGTGACCAGCATAAGCCTTTCATTCTCCAGTGGAGTGTGCGCTTTTTGAAACAGCCTGGCATATTGAAACTGTGGGACTGACTAGGTTTACAACCTGGAAACTTGACTTGCGACGCTAATGATAGTAATGGCTGAGCTACCCAAGCAGTACCCGCGCCCATCCCTCACAACTTCACTTCTGCTTGTTTCATACCGGCTGACAAGGGGACCGACGAACTTCCTCTTACCAATTTGATTCATATTGACAGTGTGTGTAAGGCATGAATAGGACTTCAACATATGTAAAACAACTCTCAACAGTTATTGAGAAAACAGAGTTTGAAAATTGTAGGCGTGCTTGTATGCTTTGTGTGGTCGTTAGTGCTCAAAGAGTCTACAACCATGTGAGAGGGCGCTCAGTTTAGTAAGTACAAGGTCGCTCGATCGAATCTCGCTACCGGCAATTCTTTTTTTTTTCTTTTACCACATAATTCTAACAACAGACGTGTGTTTGGTAAGCTACGAAATGATGACCGTGAACCGTTTATGAATGTAAATGAGGCTTCTTTTGCAACAGACTAATTGAAAGAACCATGCATGTGCAAAAATCCGGCGTTCATTACGTATGCTGTATGCCGCTGTATGTATTATTTTCCATGTTTCTATGATTCATAATAATGCTCCGTAGGTTACACATATTTCTCACAAATGTAGATGTAATAATATAAATAAAATGGCTGAACTGATTTGATTCAAAGTTCTTGTGACTGATCTTTTTATTTCTAATCTCCTTACTCAATTTTTTTCTAATTTTTTTAGGTCAAAGATTGTTGGAATTACATGGTAATGAAAAAAAGGACGAAGTGGAAGGGACATTCGATTCAGAGAACTAGGGCTTCTGAAACTACATGCCTACTTGATCAGCTGCGGGCACTTTGAATGCTGGCGATCACACAAAGTACATAAGCACGTCTAAAATATTCAGACAGTATCTTCTCTAAAAAGGTTAAAAATTTCGTTTTTGTGTACACATGTTGATGTGCTAGTCATATTTTACAAACACTGTCGATATGAATGAAATTGGTGAGGGAGTTCATATAGCCCCCTTGTGAGACTGTTATTGACAGAACTGAAAATGTGATGAATCGTCCCTGGATAGCTCACTCTGTAAAGATACTGTCTGCAAAAGGCAAGGTTTCGATTTCTAGACCCTGTCCGGTACACCGTTTCAATCTTTTATGACTTGTCAATAGCACAGTTTGTTTCATAAGAGTGGTATACCGACAGTCCAAATGAATGAATCAGGAAGCTGAATGAGCGGTGCATTTGTTAGCAATTAAAACCAAAGGTAAGGGGCCTGAGAAAACGCTTTTCAGCATCACAAGGATACCAGCTAAAACAGTAGAGGTCTTACCGCAAGTTTTGGTTCAAGTGAGTGGTCGGCAATTGGTTAGTAACTCTGACAGCGCGCAGCTCAAACGGAATATTCGGATTTCCTCGGCGCCCGGGGCGGCCAAGTATCGGAAAACGCACTGCGAGGCTCGCCAGGTCTGAAATCTAATAATATGCGGAAAGTCTTCTGGTCGGTGCGGTGAGCGGCGGCCGCCGTGGGAGGGGCCGGCGTGAAATTGCCTGTCCGCGACCGCGTGGGCCGCTGAGAGCTGGCAGCGCATGAATTTATATGGAAGAGAGGGGGCACCGAGGCCAGGTGTAACTGCTGTACGCTGCCACGCACTGACTACAGTGTGGCGTTCTGAAATTGAAAAGCGTTCCATGCGTTCACTGGCTATCGTGGCTGGAGTCAGTTTCCACATTGTCTGGTCAAACGTATTATTAGTCGACAGTGGTAAGCAGGATGTCCACCTTCCGCATTTATGACGGGCTTAACTCCGATAAGGATACTTTCACTGAGGTATCTGCAACTCTGAGGAGGTGTGACAACCCAGTCTTCCTCAAGATACGATACCAGAGAAAGTAGTGGTGTTGGCCGCTGGGGTTTGGAGCGAATTCTACATTTTGAGTCGTCCCAAACGTGTTCCACTGGGTCCAGGTCTGGACTTTGGGCAGGCCACTCCATTTCAGGAATGTTATGGTCCACAAACCATTTCCTAACACATGTTACTTTGTGACAGGGTGCATTGTCATGTTGAAACAATCGTTGTCTCCGAAATGTTCCTCTGCTATACATCGTACACAATGATGTAAACTGTGTTCATATCCTTCCGCATTTAGAGTTTTCTTAAGCACTGTAATGGGAGTACACACCAACCAATTATAACTACATTATTTGAAATTTGTTTCTCGTATGCACAGAATTGCATAATCCACGAAGGGCAAGGAACACAGGTTCAACACAAAGTTAAGTATATTTTTTCATGGCACATGCATATTTCTTCTACAGAACTGAAAGCTAGATGTACAGTTAGTGCGGGACGAAGAGAGACCGCCTCCTCGTGGTGTTCCATGGAAACGACACAAAGTCGGCTGAATGTCTCTTGCAAATTGTAAAAGATTAAAACATAATGGTTCAAATGGCTCTAAGCACTATGGGGCTTAACATCTGAGGTCATCAGTCCCCTAGACTCAGAACTACTTAAACCTAACTAACCTAAGGACATCACACACATCCATGCCCGAGGCAGGATTCGAACCTGCGACCGTAGCGGTCGCGCGGTTTCAGACTGAAGCGCCTAGAACCGCTCGGCCACGGTGGCCGGCGTACAATTAGTGATAGCAGACATGGCTTCACCGCTCCATACCTCATACGTTCAGAAATTTCAGACTTTAAAAAGATGACAATGGCCTCGCTGTTTCTGCCGTAATGCTCAGCTCAACGTATCACGTACGGAGTCAGGGTTACCTAGCACCTGCTGAAGTGAGAAACGTCATAATTCAATTGGGGATTCAAAGTCATTCCATTACATTTCTTGATGCAGTGAAATATGATATGGATGAAACGTGTGCCTATGCAAAATTCTCCACACGCTTCTGCGGCGTATTCCAGAATCGCGTGCAATTTGTCGTACATCACCTCAGAATTATGCGCTACAGCAGCCCCAATAGCAAATTTTGTTATTGTTAATTGCGGTGTTTGTACAATGACGCTTTCTGGGTGCCCAGCTGTGTGTTTCCGTGAGACTTGTGCAGATGCTGGAAATGGTATGACGTGAAGGACGCCGTCGATCTGGATAGCGAACACAGCTACAGCTACAGCTGTGGTAGCATTTCTGTTACGTTCACCGTAAATTAACGTCACATCTAGTTTTAATTCATTACTGAAGACCGGCATATTGTATACTATAATGATTGTGCGGTGGCAGCTATTACGCCACTCGAAAGTTATAGATTTTAGGATGTCTAGGAAGTTTCTGAATTTATTTAACTTTCCCGAATGTTATGAAATGTTTTTGTTGTTCAGTATAGAAGTGATATGCTGAGTACTTTATTTAGGATTAGTGTTCTCTTGAATGCTTCACTGGAGTGTTTATGAGCATTCAAGGGTACTTTTTAGCGTGGCAATCTTCCCTTTTTTACGATTTTTTGAATGTTAACTTTTACTATGTTCTCAAATTTCCTCGAGTGATCTTGAATGTTCGCGGGAAAAAAATAAAAATAAAACCTTTGCGAAGCGGGGCTTTCTCAGCTACTAAGTAATATTTGTCACCATTAACTAATAATATCTGCAGTAACATGGCAGATAATTCCAACCACTTAATTCTGGTCTTTTCTCCGTCTGAGATAAACTCATAGCCCACGACACCAACTATGCCTCTCTACCTAGTTGAATAACTAAATAAAATACGGCCGCCTGATTAATGCTCCTCGACGGTTTTCCCGTAAGATTATGCGCTCACATTAAATGAAATATAAGTGCGAGGCAGTACAACAATATGGTGACCGTGGGTCGATTCCAGAGTAACACACAGTATATTATTTGGGCTGGTCATTCAAAGGTATTTTTGACGACAGGAATCCAGGTAAGAACGGCATACACTCATAATGACTTTGAGTGCACAAGCTATGATGATCAAGCGTCGAAAGCAGAGGCTCATCTTTCACGGACACATATCTTCTCTAACACTGTCCGTCTACAAGGGTGTTCTTGTTAAAACAGCCTCTCAAATATTGATAACCCAGATGGTCTTGTAAGCGCGCTCCGTCTACAGCAATAACAGAAGAATTTATCGCTGTTAAGTATCCTGATAACGAGGGATTTTGCCCGGTAGCTGTGACGGGCACTGTTTTTGTCATCTCCACCTCGTTTGGACTAAACTGACTCGCTCTCCATTTCTGGCCCAAAAAGCAGCCACTGTACAATATATCTCCAACACGCAGTGAAGAGACACATTTAGTCAAATGTTCGCCATGTTGTCCATCTGCTGTTTACCTCTTTCACGTCGTTGACAGTTTTATTGAAACACATATCTATAAATACACAGCGTTACCTCAATGTCACATGTCCAGGTTCGTGGTGACGAATCAAAATATTCAATTAAATACATATGTAGTCGTCCCAAATCACAGTAATAAAATATCACTACTTAGTGTCAACGAAAAAGCACTTTATTCTTAAAGTGGCCATCGAAAATCAGTTTCTGCACAAGGTCGTAAATGTTACATTGAAACGTCCCCTTTGGAAAAATTATATATGACTGTCCTTAAACTGACACACAATATTTTTTAGCGCAACGCAATCTGACTTTCAAAAATCCCTACAAAATAATGGTCCTGACTAACATTAACCTATACGTCTCACAAATCACTTACCTCACAAAAATCTTGGTTACTCGAACTACAGCAATACAGCGAGCGCCACTACTGCCAGCTAAATAAAAGATTCTAACTACGGAAGGCACTAACTACTGATAGGCATAGTTAGCAAATGAAAGATTTTAATAGAGAACAAACAATGTATTTACCTTAATAATGTTGAAAACTCATAATATACATAGCAGTTCATGACATCCAGTTTCAAAAATTTCACAACTCCGCCATCTCTCTCCCCACATCCACCACTGCTGGCGGCTCACCTCCAACTGCGCAACGCTACGCGCTGTTCACATCCAGCTGCCGCTGCCCAACACTACAGTGGCAGACAACAATGCAAACTAGCCACCGACTGCACACAGTGATTTTCATACAGTGCGCTACGTAACGTTGTCAATAAGAAAACATAAACAGCCTACTTACAACATTTCCAATAAAGCCTATCATCTGCACTGATCAGCCAGAACATTATGACCAGTAACCCAATAGCCAGTAGGTCCACCATTGGCACAGATAACAGCAGCGACGCGTCGTGGCATGGAATCCATGAGGCCTTGGCAGGTTGCTGGAGGGAGTTGGAACCACATCTGCAAACACAAGTCACCCAGTTTCCGTAAATTCCGGGGAGGGGTGTGATGTGATCAGACGCCACTTACAGCAGTCACATCCCAGATGTGATCGATCGCGTTCAGATATGTGTAGTTGGCGAAGGGGGGGGGGGGGGGGGGGCTGGCGGCGGCAGGGGCAGCACATCAGTTGGAACTCGCCACTGTGTTCCACCAACCACTCCCATCAGATTCCTGACCTTGTGACGGCGCATCATCTTGCAAAATGCCTCTGACGTCGGGAAACATGATCGTCATGAAGGGGTGTACGTGGAACGCAACTAGTGTACAATACTCCTTGGTCGTCATAGTTCCTTGAACGAGATCCCCTGGCCACAGTGATTCCCAGAATGAAGCTGCCACCAGCTTGTCTCAGTCCAGAAATACCGGTTTCAAGGTTCTGTCCCCCTGTCCCCTGAGAGACAACGGCTTCACACCCTACCTTCGTCATCAAACCATGAAACTTTCTGCCACTGCGCCACGTTCAGTGCCGATAGTCACATGCCAATTTCAGTCGCAGTTACCGATGTCTTGGTGTTAACATTTACACATGCATGGGTCGCCGGCTGCAGAGGCCCATTGTTAGTAGTGTATGGTGCACTGTGTGTTCAGACACACTTGTGCTCTGCCAGCATTAAAGACTGTTGTTACTTCCGCTACAGTTCGCAGCTTGTCCTGTTTTATCATTCTGCCCAGCATATGACGTCCTACATCTGTAATGAGAGGTGGCCACCAAACACCACGACATCTGACCGTAGTTTCACCTTTGTTTTGCCTTCGTTTTGGCACGTGTTGAAGACACTCAACACAGCACTCCTCGCCGGCTGGGGTGGCCGAGCGGTTGTAGTCGCTACAGTCTGGAACCGCGCGACCGCTACGGTCGCAGGTTCGAATCCTGCCTCGGGCATGGATGTGTGTGATGTCCTTAGGTTAGTTAGGTTTAAGTAGTTCTAAGTTCTAAGGGACTGATGACCTCAGAAGTTAAGTCCCATAGTGCTCAGAGCCAACCTGTGTCCGACTAGCAGTCATTCCTCGCCAGGTGTCGCTGCTATCGCCTGGACGGGTTTATATTGATAGTTGGTCGGTGGTCATAATGTTGTGGCTAGTCAGTGTATATTCAGTCTTAAAAATGGTATTCTTATTTATAGGTGCATTAAACATTGTAGCGTTTTCAACCTCCTTGAGAAAATAAACCTTTCTATATCCCTCCCTCTCCCTCTCCCTCTCCCTCTCCCTCTCCCTCTCCCTCTCCCTCTCCCTCTCCCTCTCCCTCTCCCTCTCCCTCTCCCTCTCCCTCTCCCTCTCCCTCTCCCTCTCCTTCCCTGTCTGACTCTCCCTCTTTTCCTTTGTCTTGGGATATTTGTGTGTGTGTGTGTGTGTGTGTGTGTGTGTGTTGGGGTTTATGGGCGCTCAACATCGAGGTCATCAGCGCCCTGACACACATGAAAAGGAACGAATGTGGAGAGACCTAATAAAACTGAAAAAACACACTCAAGGAAAGCAGAAAAAGAGGGAAAATACTACAGAAGAATGTAAAACCTAAGGAAAGGGAAAATATAGCAACAAGAATGACACAGGAAATTGTCATTGGCTGGCCACTTACATAAAATATGGGCGAGCTTGTCACACAGTGAGCAAATTAAAATCCTCTCCCTAAAATCTTTGTAAAAACAGTTGACATGGCACAGAACTTTAAAACTTTATCCACATTCGTCCGAGTGTTGCCTAAAAGAGTTGGCAGGTCCGCTGGCAAGTCAGCCGCGGCCCGCTGGTCAGAAAATAAAACGCAATCCAGTAAAACGTGGCGCACAGTGACCTGGACGCCGCAAGCACCACACAATGGAGGGTCTTCTCGCCGGAGCAGGAAGCCATGCGTCATAGGGCTGTGGCCTACTCGAAGCCGAGTGAGGAGAACCTCGTCCCGTCGATGGGGCTGAAAGGAAGTACACCACACACGCGTTGTGGGCTTGACTAGACGGAGCTTATTGTCAGTCACTTCCAGCCACTTGGGGTATTTGAGATTATCATGCCAGGTGTAATCTGTCTCGCGAGTTATTCGAGCATTTGTCGGAAAACGTGTTCAGCTAAGTGTTTTAAGGTTCAGTGCGTTTGCAGCCACCAATGCCCGAGAAAACAATCTTATATCGTTACGCCTGACTGACGTTGTGTGACCTGGAATCTGTAAGCCCACAAAGACTCACTAGATTTAATCTGCCTTCGGTGATTATTATTCTTAAAACATTTTCAGAATTGGATGAAACTAAATCAGCATATTTGAATTCAACCACAGAGGATCTTTTTTTATCTGTTTGACATGCGCCCAATGTATCAATAAGGTAATTTTGTTCAGATTTTGGTTCTTAGCGTTATAAAAATGCTATTGTTGTTCTAAAAATTGATTTTGATAATTTTTGCTTAGGAAGATTCTTATTGGTGATGTAATATACTCATTACTGGATGCAGCTTGTGATCAGAAACGCGCAAATCAAATGGCTCTGAGCACTATGGGACTTAACATCTAAGGTCATCAGTCCCCTAGAAGTTAGAACTACTTAAACCTAACTAGCCTAAGGACTTCACACACATCCATGCCCGAGGCAGGATTCGAACCTGCGACCATAGCGGTCGCGCGGTTCCAGACTGAAGCGCCTAGAACCGCACGGCCACACCGGCCGGCTCGCGCAAATCCCACTGGGAAAACTGAAAATAATTGATGTTGCAAAAGAATGAAGACTGCACTGGTAAATGCATCGATCTCTCGTTGATATGGAGAGGATTCCATATTCTTTGGTGATCAGGATGCAGGTTTATTATGGTTTACCATAAGCAATTCAGCCAGTTTCCAAGATTATCGTTTGCAATTGTCTCGATGTATTTTCAGCTCCTTGCCTAATTCGAGCTTGTAAGTGTCTTCAACAAATTCGTCTTCGACAGATAGTCGACCTGTGATTTTCCTTTTGATGAATTTCTTGGAATATTAATGCACTGTAACTATCCTTGAAAATTCCTCAATCCTTCAAAGTTCAACAGCAAGAGTGTTATAATCAGGCATATCATTGTCCTAGCAGTTGACAGCGTCACAACACCGCGAGTTATACTGCAATTTGAGTCAGATTTCTGTCATTCACCTGCTGCTCTGTGAGTCCAGAATTAGATGCTATTTCACAAAATTCCTTTCTGACAACTTCGAAAGGTACAACATGAAATGAAATGTCAGGTGCGCTAGGACTGTTATTACCGTATCCATCAAAGAATTAAAAGAAATATCTATTTAATCGCAAAAGTATATGGGATTTCTCTGCGGTTATTGCACTTACCTCCCGACTTTATTGATTACGAATTCTTTTGACACGAACAATTTCCAGGCTGGGTGTCACATGTCCACGGTGTTTCATTAGTATAACACTACTAATCGCTGTTCCGCACATTTTGTATGTATGATTTCAAATGATTACGAAAGTGTTATTAGTCATGTGCGATGATGAGCTACACTCAATATGTGATTCTCATTAAGATTTATTGTATATGATTCATAAAGCTCAATACATTTTGCTTGTACGTCGAGTAAATATCTACTGGACGTTTCTGCTTTTTGTTGCAGATAGGCAAATCGGGCCATCTGTACAGGAAGACCAGCTACTACACTTAAGGTGAGTACTATTCATTGTGTAGCTAGAATATGCTGAATGTTCCATCTCGTTTCGTGTACCCTTTCTAACCCAGAATGGTAAATATAAGTAAATACGAAACGCACATGTCGTGGTAAAATATTGTCTGATTTAGCTTATTTTTATTCTATCTTTACTTTCTGCTTTGCCTTTCTGATCTGCGCCCACTCATAGTAAGAATAGCCGAACTTCAGCGAAGCTGGCAGACAGTACTGCAATGTGGACAATGTCAGGTAGCTTAAAACCGTAAGAAGCGATTTTGGTGTTATGATGTTGAAATATGTAAGTAACAAAGAACAGTAAATACAATATTTTGCCGGCCGAAGTGGCCGTGCGGTTAAAGGCGCTGCAGTCTGGAACCGCAAGACCGCTACGGTCGCAGGTTCGAATCCTGCATCGGGCATGGGTGTTTGTGATGTCCTTAGGTTAGTTAGGTTTAACTAGTTCTAAGTTCTAGGGGACTAATGACCTCAGCAGTTGAGTCCCATAGTGCTCAGAGCCATTTGAACCATTTTTACAATATTTTGGTTTATCGGTGTTTACTGAGCCGTTGGGACTTACGGAGTGTGAAGGATTTGTGCGTTCATGCCACAGTTTATGATATTTTCATAAAGTGTGTGTATTTAAAATTTGGTACAGTATTATCTTCAATTGTTTCGAAGGTATCTCTGTGGTATTAACCACCTACCTTCTCGTAAACGTACGCGGATGTTATGAACGAAAATTTTATCACTCTGTAAAAGGAAGGAAAAGTTCCAGTTGCAACTTGAATAGAATTAGAATCGTGAAGCTATATGCAGTTTTTACTACCTACGTTACGTGATGTGCATGCATTTGTAATCAGTGAAATCTAATTCCCTTGCTGCGATAATGATTAGGAATTGGTCACAGCAACCGTGATTTCTTGACAAAAAAACACGAATATTAAAGTTTGCAAATAATTCAGCAGCAGAGGTATTTGAAGTCTGACAATCGTGTACGAGATATGGACAGCGAGAAGCGTCAATAACTTTCACTAAACTTTTGGTTCATCAGACGCCTCCTATTCAAGTACACTTTCAGGTTTTCTAGGATTATTAGCGCACTTTTTACTACCACGAAATAAAATTCGATTGCCAGTTCATGTTTGAGACCGCGCTATATACTTCTTCAGTTGTGAATCGTAAAGCCTTCTAAGATACAGTAACTTAGAATTCCTAATGATGATTCGTGACGTTGCCGTCCGCTGCGCTGTGGCCCTCCTATTCGTGCGATGAAACCGCTCGCTCTCTCTCTCTCTCTCTCTCTCTCTCTCTCTCTCTCTCTCTCTCTGTGTGTGTGTGTGTGTGTGTGTGTGTCGCTGTTGACATTTCCAAGCTCATGACAGACTTCCACCCTCGATTACTATGATTACTATGATAGAGGTGTGCACCATGTTTTTATTGGTGTTAAACAATAATTTTGGCCATCGGTAAACTTATGTTCCACGACAAACAGTTTCTCGTGTTTCTGTTGTTTTAATTACGCCCATCGCGGTATAGAGAGACGCTCACAGCCATGATGGATCTTCATACAGATATGCTTACTTGTACAAATGGTCACATTCAAAAACGCTTTTGTACCCCTAGTGGAACTGTAATCTTAATGACTTGATTGTATCGCTGATCAGTATGATAGCATTTCACACGTTTTATGTTTGGCAGTTTCCAACACAACAATACTGCTTTTGAAATGTACGATATACAACCGCTCCTGACCAATGTCGGCCGACATCCTGAATGAATAATCTAAGATAATACATGTGTCTTCGTTTGATGGGATATCGTCCTGTTCACAGTGGTTCATATTATATATCATGCTTCTAATCGCTTTGTACCCAGTACACTGTACATTCTCGATAACAGTTCTACTTATTCTGGAGTTACATTTCTCGATTGGTTGGTTTGTGGGATTAAAGGGACCAGACTGCTATGGTCATCGGTCCATTACATTTCTCGTTCTATTACTACTGTGTAAAGGTATCTGTTCCTGATTGACTTGCCAGATATCTCACCAATATGTGCTTCCTTCTGGAAAGGTTTTTCAGCAGTTTACATTTGTCTGTTATTCATTCTAGTAGGTCTTCATTCCGGTCTTCCTCTACACTCACTTGTTAATGTCTTTTTCCGTGCCCGAAGCTTCTCATCCAGTAGATACTATGCACCAGTCGCAAAGTTTCAAAAATATTTTCTTCAGTCTCATCTCAGTTTTTGATCTCAGTAAAGATCCTCGATGAAAAATTCTTTCCTCACTGGCACATACTTTTCCTCGAAGGAAACTGACGTTGGTGTTACTGGAGCGGAGTAAAGACAGGTAATTCTCTGCATTTTTTCACCACTGCATCTACATTGCTTCCACCGTTGAGGAAATATGTATCAGTTATGCCAATGAAAAATTAACTTTTACATCATACACTAAAACAAAGAATGAACCACAACGTGATTTTTCTGTTAGAAATAATGCTAGTCTAGTCGCTACATGTACGTAATTTTTTCTAAAGCCTTTTTAACTAATATATTTATCAATAATTCAAAAACAGTCTTAATCGCATTTATTATTATTATACCGCCAACCGGTTTCAACCCGACGTAGGGGTCATCTTCTGGGCGTTAACACCACTGATAGATAGGAGTGACACCACCAGCAGTCGACCAATGGTGTAAACGCCCACAAGATGACCCCTACGTCGGTTTGAAACCGGTTGGCGGTATAATAATAATAATAATAATAATAAATGCGATTAAGACTGTTTTTGAATTATTGATTAATCATACTAATCGCTGCTTCTCTCCACAACCATGTCGTCCAAAAATAATATATTTATTATAAGCATAGTTTCTTGTTCTGTGGTTTCGTTCGTCACTTCATATGGACCGTATTTTTCATTTCTTCGATACTTAAAATTACTGCAATAGGATGTAATTTTTCGTTAATGATGTTGTTTTTCTTTCAAAGAAATGTACATTCTAATTTAGTACTGATTAACGACAGTAAATCGCGGATAGCAGAACAGCTTCGCCGTTTTCGAGACGCACGCTTCCAGCAACTGGGCCAGGACAATCTGGTTTAGTAAAGTTCCTTAAGTCGGCGGATTTCGCTTTTGCGCCACCTATCGTCGCTAGAATTACTCCCCATTCGTTTCTGCTCTGCTTGTGCACTTCTCTTAGCGTGTCATCTGCCCTCAGCGCGACGAGTCACCATGCAACTTGGCGGTGAGCAATGGTCATAACGTTATTTGCTCATCAAAATGAAAGGAAAAGAAAACTTAGGTCTGATAGATGACAGTCAGTTCGGCTTTAGGAAAGGTAAAGGCACCAGAAAGGCAGTTTTGACGTTGGAACCAAGATTGGGGTATAATCAAGGCACGTTCACAGGATTTGTCGACCTAGAAAAAGCGTTCGCCAGTGACAAATAGTAAGATGTTAGAAATCCTGAGAAAAGTATGGGTTAGCTATAGGGAAAGACGGGTGATATACGATATGTACTCGTACAAGAACTAAGAGAGAACAATAAGAGTGGAAGACCAAAAATGAAGTGCACACATTAAAAAAGGGCACAAGACAGCGATATAACCTTTCGCTCCAGCTGATCAATCTATACGTCGAATTAACAGTGATCATTGTTAAGATTGGATATGACATTGTTATACTCGGTGAAAGTGAAGAAGAATTAATTACAGGACCAGGTGAATGGAACCCACAGTCTAAAGAGCACAGAATATGGATTGAGAGTAAATCTAAGAAAGATGAAAGTAATGAGAAGAATCGGAAATGTGAACATCAGAATCAGGGATCACGAAGTTGATGTAGTTAAGAAATTCTGCTACCTTGGCAGCAAAATCAATGAGCAAGGAGGGCGCAAAAAAGCAGACTAGCACTGGCAAATAGGGCCAGGAGTGGTCAACTGCTATCTAACATAGGTCATAATTTGAGGAAGAATGTACGTTTCGAGCACAGCATTGCATGGTAGTCAGACATGGACTGTGGGAAGACAGTAACAGAAAAGAAGCAACTGAGATGTTGTGCTACAAAAGAATGTTGAAAAATAGGTGGACTAATTAGGTAAGGAATGAAGAGGTCCTCTGCGGAATCGGTGTGGAAAAGAATATATGGAAAACAATGCTGATGATAGGGCATCTATTAAGACATGGCATCTGTTAAGATATCAGGGAATAACTTCCATGGCACTAGAGGGAGCCATAGAGGGCAAAACCGTAGAGGAAACACAGAGACTGGGCTACATCCAACAATTAACTGAGGACGTAGGATGCAAGTGCTTGCCCGAGATGAAAAAGTTTTCACAGGAGAAGAATTTTTGGCGCTCGGAGGTGTTAGAGGCGAAGGGATTGGCTGGGGTGAGGTTATGGGCGAACATGGTTAGCAATGGATGGTATGAGCGATATTTGTTTGAACGTATTTCACTTTTCGAGAGTGGCAGTTTGACTTTCTAGCGGAAGGTAATGGGAAAAACATGAAAGTGCCATATGGGTGGAATGGCGCAGCCAAATATCTCTGTTGGCAGATGGGAGTGGGTTTCTCTGGTGGGTTCTAAGGTGTATTAACGAGAAGAGGACGTGTGGGAACTGAGAAGTTAGGTATAGGATTCGGTGTGGAGAAAGCATATGGATGCAGAAGACGGTAAGAAACGAACGATCCTCCACCATTTCAAGGGATTTCTTAAGTTAGGGCACAGATCCAAGTAACATCAGCGTGGGCTTGTATGAAGCTTAAGCTAAATTTGAATGTAAAGAAAACAGTAGTAGGGTTCAGAAACAGGTCGGGTCTGTTAGTAGTATTAGTTTCGTAGGACTTTGTTTTGAATGGTGACTAGGTTAGTTCACTATTTTTTCCATCACAGTACTGCCTCCCCCACCCTCCCAAGGGACTCGCTGCTCTTTGGCAGGTTCGTGGTTGGCTACCACTACCACGGAGCTCCAGGTTTTGCAACATCTTTCCCTTCCATGCTGCGTGCCTATCCTCTCCTTTGGGGAACATATCTGGGATGATTTTAGGAACATGTTCTGCATTTTCAGCAGCCTGACTCCATAACAATCTCTCCACCGTTCTTCGTTTCTTTTTTCTTTCTTTGTTCCCCTTTTCCTGTCCATTCCTCTGCTTCGCTGATTTAGGTTCCTCTTCTTCTTCTGCCTCCCTGTGTGCTCCTGATGGCTGGCCCACGTGTCTGACGCGTAACAGGTGACTGAGTAACGTGCTATTCCCAGACCTGGGTCGACATGTAGGGTTCGCACGTACCCCCTGGTACAGGTCATGCCCAGGAAGGGGTGACTGCCTGATCTGTTACCTTCCCAAATTGCCAATCGGTCCCTCTGTCATGTGTCCGGGAGGTGTGACCTCAGGTATGAACAATTAACAAAGGTTGGTACGCCCCCCTGCTGAGGACGGGCCCACAGTTGGAAGGAGGGCGCCATCGGAAAAGGTTGTAATTAAGGGGATTTTCTTACAATGAGCCTATCATCTTCATCACAGTCAACGTCTACTAAACGTAAACGGAATGAGGCTAACGATTCAAAGACTCTCCCAGCTGCACGACAGTTCCTTATGGTTTCATGTATTGAAGACGGTCAGTCCTTTGCTACAGTAAATACCTTTATTATTCAGAAAGGTATTGATGCAACTTCTGGCCCTGTGAAATCCTGTTCTCGGTTACGCAATGACACTTTGCTTTTGGAGACTACTTCTTATTCTGAAGCATAACATCTGTTTGCAGCTTCTCTCCTCCATGCCTATCCTGTTTGTGTCAAGGTCCATAGAGCTCTGAATTCTTCGTGTAGTGTTATTTACACTAGGCTGCTCGATGGTCGGACCAAGGCAGAAATCCAAACGTACCTCTCTGATCAGGGCGCCATTGCATCCAATTGGGTGATTAAAAAGGTAGATGCATCCTTAATGCCCACACACAATCTTTTTCTCACATTTGATAGTGCTTCCATGAAAGATCAAAGCAGGCTATGAATTTAACAGAGTCCGACACCATTCCGAACCCAAAGCGCTGCTGCTAGTGTCATTAGAACCACGCTCGAATGTCCTGTCGACTCCCACCCAAATTTGTATCCTGAGATAGGGGTGCTCACGAGGGCAAGTGTCCTCCTTCTTCCTGCTGTACCAATTGCAATAGTTACCATGCAGCTTCCTCCCGAGCTTGTTCCACGTATCTCAGCGGGCCGTCCACGAGATCCAGGTGAAGGAAAAAGTGCCTTACCCCGTCGCTCACAAGGTGTTGGCTAGTCGGAAACCCTGCGTTTCATCATCCGGCACTTATAGTATTGTTCCGGCTACATCTCGCTCCACGAAGGACATGGCCGTGCAAATACGCGACCTCAACTTTAGAATCATGGTGGTAAAATCGCACAGTGTCGTGGTAGGATCCCTGTCCCCTCCTATACCAACTGTGCAACAAGCCACCAGACTAGGTGAAAGTCGGGTGGCTTGTTGCACAGTTGGCGGAGGAGGGGACAGGGATCCTACACAACCGGCAAGATGGAAAGAACAGAGGGAATACTCCCACGAAGACTTTTTATGAACTACCAGCCAACAAATGTCTGAATCGTCACCTGCCACTCGCAAAGGCTCCAATAAATTAAAGACAAACGGTCCTCTCCTTCGCCGACTCGGAGATCGTCTTCAACGTTGTCGCCACGTGATAGCCCCACCCGGGCGACTTCTGTGTCGCCAGTGCGCACCGCCAACTGTTTTTCTGGCCTGGATTCCACAGGCAGACACATGGAGAATGCCAACGCCTCTGTAGTTCTCGTGGAGCAGGATCCCCTAGCCTCGGCACCCTTTAGCAGTGAGTCTTTGAATGCTGGCACTCGGCAGCCGCTGAGGTGACACCCCTTCATTTTTTCTATCCTCCCCTTTCCTCGTCATTACTGTCCTCCAATGGTACATTTGTGGTCTTAGACCCAACGAAGAGGAATTATGGTTGCTCTTGGTATCGCAGCACCCACTTGTTGTCTGCCTCCAGGAAACAAAATCGGATGCTCACTACTGTTTTTGCCTCTCGCGGTTCTTTCTGTTCCGCTTGACCTCCGCCCCCCCCCACCCCCCACCCCCGCGGACGGCATTCCATGTCAAGGGGAGTCATGCTGCTCGTCTAGGATTAGGTTTATAGTCAAACCTTCTCCCTGACAACCGTGCCTCAATCTGTTGCAGTTCAAATTTTCCTTCCTCACTTCACCTTTTCCCTTTGTACCTTTTCCCTTTGTACCATTTACATCTCTATCATTCGGTGTCACCAGGGTATACTTCCTCCAGCTTATTGGGCAATTCCCTCACGCCCACTCTCCTTGAACCTGTTCGAGAGGCGTCCTCTTAGCTGACCTTCTCAGTCAACTTCCACTTCATTTGTCTTAACACTAGAGCACATTTTCTTCAGAATCCACACACACCTATTGCCATTTGTAGCTCTTGCTCTGTACTTCCCAGCTGGCCTGTCGTCTCGACTGGTCCATTTTCTCTGACAGGTACTCGAGTAAGCAATTCCCTTGAGCTATCAAACTCACTTCGAAATCCTACAGATCTTGAGTGAAGTGCTCTCAATCAGGACTGAAAGCACGTTAATTTCGAACAGCAGCATACAGTCAGAACGGTATTGAACTCCTGGATCCTGAGTGCTTCTGTTTATATAAAAATCGAATATTTCAGAATATACAAACATTAGAAATTTCAAGCACCTTCCAGATACGGTGAATAGTAACGATGGATAGAACGTCAGCTAACGACGCTAACTGCTACGTCATACTTCTTGCCCCATAGTTGGGGTCAATATATAAATCAGAACCTAAGCGGTAGTTACTAAATTATATGAACTATTTTTTGGTAAAATCAAAGAAAGAAACGTAATTAACACCGATAACTTATCTGCATGTCCAGTGGGTATAAAGTATAATTAATAACACAGATAAGAAAATAAACAAGATGCACGATACAACGAGTTGACTACGAGAAACAAACAACTTTAAACTAAGCAGGAACCCATGGAGAATCGCCACGTCAACGCTCTGAGTTAACCCTTTTACATTGTCAACTAAAACCATTTTCTGTGCACAATTTACTGTTAATGACATAAATGAGGTGATTTAAGTCACGGAATACCGGGCCGCACACGTACAGATGGTGCTTGTCCCGTACACAAGGCAGAGAAGGGCAGAGCATTGGTATAGCTGTTATTTGTACTCAGGTTATTCAAGTAAAAAGGTTTCATACCTGATCATGGCCGCACGTTGGAAATTAACAGACTCTGGCCACGGAATGGTAATTGTAGCTAAACGTATAGGACAGTCCACTTCGGAGATCGTTGGAAATTGCTAATAGGCAGTTAACGCTGCTTGAAATAACAGTCAAAATTAATGTGGGAAGTATAAAGAACTATCCTTAGGACAATATAGCGAAATTTGGCGTTAACGGGCTTTGGCAACAACAACGGACGCGAGTGCCTGTACTAACAGCACATCATCGCCTGCAGTGCCTCTCTTGGACTCTTGACCATATCGGAAGGATCCAATACTACTGGAAAACTGTTGCTCGTCAGGTGAGTCCACTCTTAAGAACTGACAGTAAGGTTCGAGTGTGATGCACACCCACGAATACATGGATACAGGTTTTCAACAAGGCACTGTGGAAGCTGGTGATAGCCCTATAATGATGTGGGCTGTGTTTAACGGAATGGACTGGCTTTTCTGGTCCAGCTGAACCGATCATGCCGCGCGGGATTAGCCGAGCGGTCTCGGGCGCTGCAGTCATGGACTGTGCGGCTGATCCCGGCGGAGGTTCGAGTCCTCCCTCAGGCATGGGTGTGCGTGTTTGTAATTAGGATAATTTAGGTTAAGTAGTGTATAAGCTTAGGGACTGATGACCTTAACAGTTAAGTCCCATAAGATTTCACACACATTTGAACATTTTTTGAACCGATCATTGACTGTAAATGGTTAAGTTCGGCTACCTGGAGACCGTTTACAGCCATTCATGAACTTCATAATCCCAAACAACGAAGTAATTTTTATGGATGACAATGTGCCATGTGACTGGGCCACAACTGTTTGCGATTGGTTTGAAGAACGTTCTGAATAATCCGAACGAATGATTAGGCCAAGCCGGCCGCGGTGGCCACGCGGTTCTAGGCGCTGCAGTCCGGAACCGCGCGAATGGTACGGTCGCAGGTTCGAATCCTTCCTCGGGCATGGATGTCTGTGATGTCCTTAGGTTAGTTAGGTTTAAGTAGTTCTAAGTTCTAGGGGACTGATGACCTCAGATGTTAAGTCCCATAGTGCTCAGAGTCATTTGAAGCATATTTTGATTAGGCCACCGAGATCGCCCTACATGAATCTCATCGTAAATTCATGGGACATATAATCGAAAGGTCAGTTCGTACATAAAATCCTGCACCGGCAAAACTTTCGCAGTTATAGACGGCTATGGAGGCATGGTGGCTCAGTATTTCTGCAGGGAACTTGCAGCGACATGTTGAGTCCATGTTACGTGAAACTGCTGCATTACGTCGGGCAAAAGGACGATCGCATAACTTCTTTCACCTCAGTGTAATTTTTTTTTTTTTTTTTTTTACTAAAAGCCCTGCAAAAGCAAATGAACTGCAGAGTAACCATACTCATGACTACCAGAAGAGGACGAGGCAGATGCCTCGGCTGTGGCTGGAGCCACAAGTGGTGAGAGTTGAAGAGAGAGTCAGGTGTATCAGGTCCGCGGTAAGCGCCCGGAGCGCGCTAACTTGTTTCGAGGCGTGCGGGGCGGTTTCCATTACGTGATCAAACTTGCGGCGCCAGCGGCTGGCTGCGTCTGCTTCCCCACAGGCCCCGTGGTTCGTTAGCGCCGTAGCGCTGAGCGCGACTGCTTCCAGCACTGAATGCAAACGACGAGGAGAGACAGCTTCACCGCAAAGTACCTGCAGCCTTCTAAGAAGAAACTTACTATGCGCGCTGCTGAGAGAGACCCTCTTTATTTTTCAACGCCGTAATTAGCGCTAACGTTGAAGAGACATGAAGTAATCTTATGCGATACAGAACAGTGCTCATCGAACTTGTTTCCTCAAGAGCTTGTTATTACATTGTGTTTTGGCACCTAGGACAACAAAAGTACCGATCTTATTATAAATTGGTAACCCACATAAATTAGTATTTATCAGGTATAGTCTTAGCAAACTAGACAGAATGTCGGCTCAACAGATGCAGACTCGTAACTACAACGGACCGTTCGGACCACCGCTTGATTGGAAAATCATATCACACACTTGCCCACCCTCAAATCGGTCAGTTAGCTTGTTACCTTGAGTGGTGAACTGTATTCCGCACAGCTGGATTTGCTGTTCACTTGTATCATTTTTCAGTATATTTTTCGTATGTTTAAGCCCAAGACATATGGAGAGATTATGCAACAAAGATGGCAGATTTATCCCGAATCATTGCAAACAAAATGAAAGTAACAATTGTCTTCAAACGTAAAAAAAATATTTATCACTGTTGCAAAAAAAAAGATAAACGTCAAGTACAGATTCCGGGATAATCTGTATTATATTAGCAGAATTAGAGAGGGTATACAAAGCAGCGCACATCTTCTGACACTGTGTCTCCGCCTGCTAATGGCCCCATTTTGACTAATCAACCCCTAATCAGGTGACAATAAGCTTGCCTCCGCAGCATTGATTAGATAACAATAAATTACTATGATTGTTAATATCATGATGAGGTCTGCGGGTGTGACGGTATTATTTACTGACAGGACTAATCCTCCATCACATACAATATGCGATCAAAAGTATCCGCCCCCCCCCAATCCACTGCAAGTACTATGACAGGTGGGAGGTGAGAAAACTTGGATTTCATGGTCGAGAGGCTGCTCGTAAGCCACTCATCAAGCCGGTTAATTCCAAACGACGCCTCGTTCGGTGTAAGGAGCGTGAACACTGGACGATTGAACAGTGGAAAAACGTTGTGTGAGGTGATGACTCACGGTACACAATGTGGCGAATGCCCGCTGAACATCTGCCAGCGCGTGTAATTCCAAAAGTAAAATTCGGAGGCAGTGGTGTTATGGTGTCGACGTGTTTTTCATGGAGGGGACTTGTACCCCTTGTTGTTTTGCGTGGCACCACACCACAGGCCTACATTGATGTTTTAAGCACCTTATTGCTTCCCACTGTTGAAGAGCCATTAGGGGATGGCGATTGCATCGTTCAACATGATCGAACACCTGTTCATAACGCACAGCCTGTGGCGGAGTGGTTACATGACAGAAGTATCCCTGTAATGGACTGGCCTGCACAGTGTCCTGACTTGAATCCTACACAACACCTTTGGGATGTTTTGGAACACCGACTTCGTGTCATGGCTCACCGACCGATACCGATACCTCTCCTCAGAGCAGTACTCCGTAAGGAATGGGCTGCCATTCCCCAAGAAACCTTCCGGCACCTGACTGAACGTATGCCTGGGAGAGTGGAAGCTGTCATCAAGGTTAAGGGTGGCCCAACACCATATTGAATTCCAGTATAACCGATGGAGGGCGCCACGAACTTGTAAGTCATTTTCATCCAGGTGTCCGGATACTTTTGATCACATAGTGTAAGCATACCTTGCTGGTATCAATCCATATTTTTACTAGGAAGCCAACTGCCAATCAAATCCTCACGATTTGCGGCACGATCAGAGAAATTCCGACGTTGTTTTTTCATCTGCATTATAAAACATCTCCTCGAAAATATGACATAACCATAATCTATAAAACGTTACTCGAGGTTTGATACCACCTGCGTTATACGATATTTGGTATCACCTGCATCTACGATTAGAAATTTTTTATAAAGTTCGCATGAGATGACACGTTTTATTGTGGAATAAACTACGGTACCTAACCGTTCCCTTTCCCGTTCTCGTAAATAATTAATTTTATTTTTGTTTTTTGGTGTAATTAATTATAATATATTTGCAGATTTTTCCTGGGAAGCATTTCTTGAACGTAACAAGGGAATTTTATGCAATACATTATTTCTTCGTTGCGATCCAATTCAGATTTTCAGCTTCTCGATTCCTTGAAATGAATATACCCGTTACTGTTATGCCCTCCCATCCATAAACTCGATTTGTCTGTTAAACAGACATGAAACAGGTTCCACACATTTAAGCATTTTAGCAATACAGGCATTTTATAACAAATCTCAGCACTTTAATATCGAATCGGAACCTATTATTTTCTCCACCTAACATTCTGAAATATTATCAGTTACAAGTGTTTGTACAACATGAGTATAACAGACTATAACAATAAAGATTTTTATATTCAATTTCTTGAAGAGTACAACATTATATTTTCCCTGCATTAAGAGCTATTTGCCCGTCTCTTAGGTATGTACACATTTTATAAGAACAAGCTATCAAAATACTGAGTGGATCACAATTAATCGCGATAACTGTCACGGGTGATGATACGTTAAATGAAACAAAAGCCTTCCAGTAAACTTAGGTCAGCAAAGGAGCTGCTTCGCAGCTAATTGCGAAAGCGCGATTACGAACCGCAACGGACTTCCGTATGAAATATTGTCCTGGGCGGTACTAACGCACTTTAAATGTAAAATTTTACATTTAGTCCCGATTCATTCGTGCTCATATTTCTTTGTGCGACGTTGAAGGAATGTGGCTTCCATGATAACCTAATCACCAATACTCAGGTGTTCGTTTTCTTCTCGGTGTCATCTCAAACAATTTAAAAAGTCATATGAAGGCTAGAGCAGCGAACTGTACTTGTACGCTCCAGTTAAGATTTACGAGATTAGCCGCTGGTGTTTGAAACAATCCGAAACTCCCTGCAGAAACGAGTGCACTGTTAGTCGTACATCGAAATGCGAAGACAGTAAGTGAACCATCTTGAACAGGTACGAGAGTACAGTTAATCGTAGGGTTTAACGTGCTTAAGTGGTGGGATATTTCTTGTTAGGATAGACTGCGGTTGAAATCTGTCTTTATTACATTTGAAAGACGATTTTAGTAATGAGGATTATACTTCATTTTGAAGTCAGTGGTGGCTTCTAATTATAAATTGGCAGTTATTTCGAAAGCGGCTCTCTCGCTGACCCACGTTTACTGGAAAGTTTTTGCTTCGAATATCAGGGACTTTCACGAAAGTCAGTTTTTTCTGATAATCTCTGCATAATACGAATAGCAGACGTCAATCTCAGAACACTGGAATACACCTGAAATTACTTCTGTGTACATGAAATAGTCTCATTCAGTATAACGCAAGACTTCAAGACAAATAGTCAATGTGATTGGTGTTTCCTAGAATATCATCTTTTCGATTTGTCTGACAAAACGTATATGACTGTACCTAGTTATGACTTGAAATTCAATGTTTTTGAGGAGTGGGCTATGTACCGAATATCCATAGGACATACAGATGTTACTTATTCAATTGGAAATCAGCTTTCTTGGAGCTGTATTTTTTTTTTAATTTTATTTTTATCTTTATTTCATGAGTGCACAATCGATTTCAAGGCAACATCTTATCTTCAGCTACATAAGCAACACAAAGTACTCATGCGAACATCTGTGTTACATTCATCATTTTCCTACAGATACTGATCAAGTATTCATCAATCTATTTCTGGTATATCGTAGAGCCAGTACATCAAGAGAGGAGAGCTGACAGCGGCCATGTTGCTGCTTTTGATCCATATGCATTGATTATAAAAATACGGATTAAAATACAATTCGTGAAGTTCAAATACGGATGACTTTTATGGTGATGGTGTGATGTATATACATAATCATAAAGAGGATGATGTGATGTGAACTCGTAGTAACTGTGAATGTGGTTGAGATATGGGATGCTTTGTGGAGGATGCTGGATGGAGAAGGAACACGTAGTTGGGGTGCAGGTGAGGGGATGGCAGTGTTATTACGGTTGGGTGAGGAAACAGTGAGTTTAAGCCTTCATTTGGGATGGGATTAGTAACATGGATAATGTTTGGACGAATGGGTAGATCTCGGGAACGAGTTCACGATATGGGAGGTAAAGGCGATTGAAATTCCTTTGTGAAAGCAGTGGAGTGCATTGAGGGAAGTGGGGACCTGTAGACAGAGGCTTGGTAGCAGACCAGGGTTGTCAAGGACAGGGCACACTACAATGTGTCAGGAGATATAGGAGAGGCGTAAGTGTAATAAGCGTTGAAGGATATGAGAAATTTGACTAATTACCATAGAGGACGGGTGGACAATAGTAGACGGATATGGGAGTCAAGGCGCAGTGTATGGGGAAGGAGGCCGGAAAGCCCCATGAAACACAGGCACAGATAACGATAGAACATTGGCGTAGTCAACGATAGGGCGGAAGAAGGTACTGTAGGCACGGAGCGGAGGCCAGAGATGAGATTTAGTCCCCATCTTGAGCCTTTCCATAGTTTAGCTATTTTAATCTATTGTGGGGTGCGTTCTGGATGATTAATAGATGGGGGTCCCACGTTAGTTACCGGTCGAGTGTTAGTCTGAGATATATTAATTTTGTAGATAGAGTGTGACTAGATGGTTGTGGATTGTGAGGTAAAGGTCTCAGGGACAGAAAGTTTGGGTGGCTTCTTCTATGATAATTGACTATTTTTGTGGGACTTACGGAGAGGTACCATCGGTTGCATCAATAGATAAAACTGTTGAGGTAGACTTGAAAGAAATATTGGGATAGTTGAAGAGTAGGATGGGTGAGAAACACAGGTAATAGTATATAAATTGTTGGCACGCTTTCTAAATAGGAATGCCAGTCATAATATATGATACTTTCTCATATGTGCACAATTTATCTAAGAGAGGAAGGGAATGTAATTACGGTACCTTAATGCTAAAACCAATAGAAATGTATATAAAAGCATCTCCCACGTTATGCAAGCTGCTCTGACTTCTGTGACTACCTCCGACAGATAGTAACAGAATTGGAGATTGAAGCTGCTTGTGATCGTAGTAAACTGTCCCATCGTTGAATACTTTATAAGGAAATGAAAATTCAGTGCTAGGGGATTTCAAATGGTTGAAATGGCTCTAAGCACTATGGGATTTAACATCTGAGGTCACCAGTCCCCTACACGTAGAACTACTTAAACCTAACTAACCTAAGGACATCACACACATCCATGCCCAAGGCAGGATTCGGACCTGCGACCGTAGCAGCAACGCGGTTCCCAACTGAAGTGCCTAGAACCGCTCGGCCACAGCGGCCGGCAGGGGATTTCAAATTACCTAGACTGGTGAAATAAATAAATAGGGGTAGTTAGGCCGTTTATTATCTTTCTAGCTGGTAGTCATCAACATCAGTCACAGCAGTTCGTTTAACATAGAATGTGTTATGATTTCAAAATTATGCTCCCTTCCACTCTTTGATAAATAATGAATGTATGAGAACACCACTCTATTAGTTTGCCTGACACCCCCAGTTAGAATCCCTTCCAGCATTTCTATAAAGGAGACAGTCGTGCAATATCAGCCGACTTACAGTATCGCCACTACTGTGATTTCCATTTCCGCCTCCGGATAGCAGAAGCGTAGAGCAAGCCGTAGGAGACTTGTGTATCCATGTGCAGTGGACCAGTATATCTTCTTCGTCTCTTGAGTGCTTTGTCTGCTCTGAGTGCCTGATGACGGTTATACTTTGATTATCTACGTTACGTGAGAAATGACATACAACAAACGTTTCATGACTGTTCAAAAGAGCGTACAAAATAAATAGATTTTACGGCGTATTTGTCGTTCAGTAGCGACCAACCGATTGCCTTTCAGCGTCGGCCAGAAGTAATTCCAATTTTTATAATACATTTTCTTCTTCTTATTTATTTTCAGACTGACATGGCTAATAACGAAAAAAAAGTATTAGGAAACTGGAATGAAGTGTGTTGGGAAATAGCTCTGAATAAAACTACGTCTAACGAAATGACAATGAGGGAGGCAGCTGAAGCGTTTTTTGTATCTCGAAGTAC
Source organism: Schistocerca nitens (assembly GCF_023898315.1). NCBI lineage: Eukaryota > Metazoa > Arthropoda > Insecta > Orthoptera > Acrididae > Schistocerca > Schistocerca nitens. The sequence goes on from NC_064614.1 coordinate 688,686,135, forward strand.
TCTTGAAGACAGGAAAAGAGCAATTACACGAAGTAATTCTGTAGCATTAACTCCTCAAATGGGTACATTCGAGAACATTTTTGATAAAAAATAGTTATTGTAATAAATACAACAATTGGATAATAAGTTCAGGTTCTTCAATAGAAACGCAATTCTTGCATTTGCTTTGGCTGAGCGGAATTAGGTTGCTAGAAAGCAATTTTACTGTAATTTCATGTCGAGATATGTTGGTCCTTCTCCAAGAAAGCTAGAATCTACAAGCGTCCAAGGAGCTTTAGGTTTCAGCAGGGTCCAAATGAGTTAATAATTGGAGAGCTGATCCACAATAGTAACAATAAGTTCCCCTGCTCTTGTCTTCTATTATTATTCAATAAGTATCACTATTGTGTATCATTAACAGCCGATATTATCAAAGATACTGCAAGACCCTTTCTAAAAGCCTTGTAATTGTTGCTCTTTTACTTCCGACGTAGTTAAGTACCCTAAATAAAAATACAAATCTTTACATTGTACAATTCAAAGAACATGTCTACAAGTGTGCTCCCTGCCGCCGTTGGATAAGCAGCTGCAGCAGCAAGTCGTATACCCCTAGCTTACTTGTTTGTTACATAGTTAAATTCTTAATTTCTTTGCGTGTTTTTGGGTACTTGCATTGTTTAATTCATAAATTTCAGGCGTATTATAGTATTTGAGAGGTGTAGCATCGCGCTTTAGTACCTGAATAGTGTAAATTCCCGTAGTCGTCTGTCTTCTGTTTTTGTTTTGAACGGTCAGTGTAGGTTGGTTACAGCCAGTGTGCTCCCTGCCGCCGTTGGATAAGCAGCTGCAGCAGCAAGTCCTATAACCCTAGCTTACTTATTTGTTACATAGTTTAATTCTTAATTTCTTTGCGTGTTTTTGGGTACTTGCATTGTTTAATTCATAAATTTCGGGCGTATTATAGTATTGGAGAGTTGTAGCATCGCGCTTTAGTGTTTACTTAGTAGATTCTTACTTAAATTGCGTGTGAGTTTCGTATAGGAGGTGTAATTTCGAGTTTTAGTTACTGTAATCGTAAATTCAGGCAGATTGTAGCGCAGTCGTTAGGCATTTGTACAGGTTAGTTAATACATTCTTTGCGTGTTTCCCTTGCGTTAACTAGGCACGGACTCGTGTTTCAGTAACTGTTGTTCAACATCGATTAGAATGGACAGGGACTGTGATTGCTGTGTTAGGATGAGGGCTGAATTGGCATCCCTGAGTTGGCATCACAGCTGCAAGCGGCGCTGACTTCGGTCGCACAGCTTGAGCCTGTTGCCAATGGGCACCACTGTGGGGAGCCGGACTTGGGTATCACGGGAATGTCAACCTCGTCCCGTCTGTCCCCAGATCGGTCTGCCGCTGTGGTTGCCCCGATCGCTGCCCGCAGTGGGGCTGAGTCCTCGCCTGTGGTTGATTGGGAGGTCGTTCCTAGGCGTGGCAGGCAGCGAAAGACGGGTTCCGCTGAATAGGTCAAGAGTTCACTACACTGAGCTGGCGGCTACACGGGTAGCGGAGGCTGTGTGGCGTGGACTGGGCGGTTTTTTTACGTTAGAAGGCCTCGGGAAAGTACGGGGTGGGCTGCAATCTCAAAGGGTGCATGGCAAATACAGGACGTGCTTGGATCAAGGAACAGTCGGAATTGTAGTTGTAAATTGTTGTAGTTCTGCTGGGAAAGTCCCTGAACTTCAAGCGCTAATAGAAAGCACAGAAGCCGAAATCGTTATAGGTACAGAAAGCTGGCTAAAGCCTGAAATAAGTTCTGCAGAAATTTTTATGAAGTCTCAGACGGTGTTCAGGAAAGGTAGATTAGGCGGAATTGGTGGTGGAGTGTTTGTGTCGGTCAGTGGTGGTTTATCTTGTAGTGAAGTCAAAGTAGATACTTGGGTGGAGGTTATACTTAACAGCCGAACTATGTTAATAATTGGCTCCTTCTACCGACCCCCAGACTCCGATGATATAGTTGCTGAACAGTTCAGACAAAATTTGAGTCTCGTAAGAAATAAATACCCCACTCATACGGTTATAGTTGGTGGGGACTTCAACCTTCCCTCGATATGGTGGCAAAAATACTTGTTCAAAACCGGTGGTAGGCAGAAAACATCTTCCGAGATTGTCCTAAATGCTTTCTCCGAAAATTATTTCGAGCAATTAGTCCACGAACACACGCGAATTGTAAATGGTTGCGAAAACACACTTGACGTCTTAGCCACAAACAATCCAGAGCTGATAGAGAGCGTCATGACTGATACAGGGATTAGTGATCACAAGGTCGTTGTAGCTAGGCTCAATACCGTTTCTTCCAAAACCACCAGAAACAAACGCAAAATAATTTTATTTAAAAAATCGGATAAAGTGTCACTACAAGCCTTCCTAAGAGATAATCTCCATTCCTTCCGAACTGACTATGCAAATGTAGACGAGATGTGGCTCAAATTCAAAGATCCCCCGTCGTGCAGAAAACAGGTCCGAACTCTGTTGCAGAGGCAACGGAGGCAACGGATAAAGCATGCGAAGTTCAGAAGAACGCAAAATCCCACAGATTGGCTAAAATTTACAGACGCGCGAAATTTGGCACGGACTTCAATGCGAGATGCCTTTAATAGGTTCCACAACGAAACATTGTCTCGAAATTTGGTAGAAAATCCGAAGAAATTCTGGTCGTATGTAAAGTGCACAAGCGGCAAGACGCAGTCAATACCTTCGCTGCGCAGTGCCGATGGTACTGTTACCGACGACTGTGCCGCTAAAGTGGAGTTATTGAACGCAGTTTTCCGAAATTCCTTCACGAAGGAAGATGAATGGAATATTCCAGAATTTGAAACACAAACATCTGCTAGCATGAGTTTCTTAGAAGTAGATACCTTAGGGGTTGCGAAGCAACTCAAATCGCTTGATACGGGCAAATCTTCAGTTCCAGATTGTATACCGATAAGGTTCCTTTCAGATTACGCTGATACAATAGCTCCCTACTTAGCACTCATATACAACCGCTCGCTCACCGATAGATCTGTACCTATAGACTGGAAAACTACGCAGGTCGCACCAGTGTTTAAGAAGGGTAGTAGGAGTAATCCATCTAACTACAGACCTATATCATTGACGTCGGTTTGCAGTAGGGTTTTGGAGCATATACTGTATTCAAAAATTATGAATCACTTCGAAGGGAACGAGCTATTGATACGTAATCAGCATGGTTTCAGAAAACATCGTTCTTGTGCAACGCAGCTAGCTGTCTTTTCGCACGAAGTAATGGCCGCTATCGACAGGGGATCTCAAGTTGATTCCGTATTTCTAGATTTCCGGAAAGCTTTAGACACCGTTCCTCACAAGCGACTTCTAATCAAGCTGCGGGCCTATGGGGTATCGTGTCAGTTGTGCGACTGGATTCATGATTTCCTGTCAGGAAGGTCGCAATTCGTAGTAATAGACGGCAAATCATCGAGTAAAACTGAAGTTATATCAGGTATTCCCCAGGGACGCGTCCTGGGACCTCTGCTGTTCCTGATCTATATAAATGACCTGGATGACAATCTGAGCAGTTCTCTTAGGTTGTTCGCAGATGATGCTGTAATTTACCGTCTAGTAAGGTCATCCGAAGACCAGTATCAGTTGCAAAGCGATTTAGAAAAGATTGCTGTATGGTGTGGCAGTTGACGCTAAATAACGAAAAGTGTGAGGTGATCCACATGAGTTCCAAAAGAAATCCGTTGGAATTCGATTACTCGATAAATAGTACAATTCTCAAGGCTGTCAATTCAACTACGTACCTGGGTGTTAAAATTACGAACAACTGCAGTTGGAAAGACCACATAGATGTTACTGTGGGGAAAGCGAGCCAAAGGTTGCGTTTCATTTGCAGGACACTTAGGAGATGCAACATGTCCACTAAAGAGACAGCTTACACTACACTCGTGCGTCCTCTGTTAGAATATTGCTGCGCGGTGTGGGATCCTCACCAGGTGGGATTGACGGAGGACATCGAAAGGGTGCAAAAAAGGGCAGCTAGTTTTGTATTATCACGTAGTAGGGGAGAGAGTGTGGCAGATATGATACGCGAATTGGGATGGAAGCCATTACAGCAAAGACGTTTTTCGTCGCGGCGAGATCTATTTACGAAATTTCCGTCACCAACTTTCTCTTCCAAATGCGAAAATAATTTGTTGAGCCCAACCTACATGGGTAGGAATGATCATCTAAATGAAATAAGAGAAATCAGAGCTCGAACAGAAAGGTTTAGGTGTTCGTTTTTCCCGCGCGCTGTTCGGGTGTGGAATGGTAGAGAGATAGTATGATTGTGGTTCGATGAACCCTCTGCCAAGCACTTAAATATGAATTGCAGAGCAGTCATGTAGATGTAGATGTAACAGAATAGTTTATTAATATCCCTATTAACCACCACATTTACACTGTAAAGTGAAACAACTGAAGCCGGGAGATACTACATGACTCTACCCTACTTTTTAGTATGTTTGCCAGACACATTTTGATAGCACCTTAAACAAAAGCATTTTATACAACCTGTATTATCTGACGTAAATCTCATTGTTGGTGTTATCTCTAATTGTTTGACTACTACGTCATGTCTCGTGTACGTACATTAATTTACGTATAAATGACCACTATCTGTAGTTACACGAGGAATGTAATACAAACGATCACATTTGTACTTTTTGTTCAGTCGGTACCTGAAGATGTGTCTGTATTGTCTTGGTTCATGAGATGAACAAAAAAATAAAATAAAAAATGCATCTGTGAAGAAACTTTCACTGGAAGAAATGAAATTAAAGAAGAACAGCCGGCTTTGGCACGCATCATTTCTGCTAGCAGCGTCAGGAAACACCAGATTGGAACTCCTCAAGTTTCATGCAGTTTGCGTGTAGCTCAATGTCCTTCGTTGCAACAGCGTACCGACCATCCGGGACAGGGAGACAGCGTCCCTTGTGACGAGCGCCGGGCCGCCGGCGTATCGGCGGCCGCTTTCGCCCCGCGGCAGACAAAGCGGCCCCCAGAACAAACAACATTTGGCCGCTCGTCGCGGCACAAGTTTGCCGGCGCGCTGTCGCGCTCCATTTGCCGGAGTGCGTGGCACGCGTCGCTGCAGAACAAAAGGAACGCGCCCACGCGCGTCGGCGTCAGCACGTTGCGCCGCCAGCCGGCTGTTTGATGTAGCGAGTGCGAGGGCTCAATGCCGCACTGCGTGTCTTTCATCTCTGTATTGGCCCTCAACTTCTTTCGTAACAAGTACGACGTAGCAGCACATCTTCATTAGTGAGGAGAGAGTTACATCATGAAAAGAAATTTTATGTAAGTCTGAAACCTTCTGAAGCCGTTGTCACTGATGGTAATATCGTGTAGATAGTTAGACCGCGTCATGTTCCTCCTCGAATTTCACCTTCATAAATCACAATCGACTTTTTCGAACAGAAAACGGACACACTAGATCACCTCCGCTATGCGAGAGTCTATGAAGTGCCGCGTGGCTATGGCAAAGTGTACATAGGCGGAACGCGAAGGACAATAAGAGAACAGATTAACGAGCACAAATGCCACATCTGCCTAAAACAAAATGTGAAATTTGCGGGAGCGGGACATGATCACTGCGCTGAGGATCTACAGTTACAAGGCAAACAATGTTACATTGATGGACGGAAGCCGGCCTGGGTGGCCGAGCGGATCTAGGCGCTTCAGTCTGGAACCGTATGACCACTACGGTCGCAGGTACGAATCCTGCCCCGGCCATGGATGTGTGTGATGTCCTTACGTTAGTTAGGTTTGAGTTTTAGTGCTCAGAGCCATTTTTTGATAGACGGAAAGTCTGAGGAACGGCCGAGGTCTCTTAACACCGAAAGTAAATTCGATAGAGAGGACTGCTACAGGACTCCAGCTTTGTGTTTTCCCGCCGTCGGAGAAGTAAATAAGCAGACACGGTGCCAGAGGAATACAAACAGAAGCCAGGGAGCCACCTCTGCGGCATGTCAATAATATTTTGGTAAACATTACCCCTCTATTTCTCGGCATATTATAGCTGCGTATGACACGATGATGGCCCACCCTTCGTGTGGTATCGATACCTACGATGCCACGGCGTAGGTGCAAGTTCGTAGGTTGGCACTACGACACCGACAACGACGACAGCGCCCTCTAGCCGGCGCTGTTCAGATCCAAGAGCTCCGTTCCAGATTCAGCCCATTTGATCAAGAGCAGACGACCGAGACACTTCGCTTCTGCTTCGCTTCATAAAGAGATTTCGCACCTACGTGCTCATCTGTGCAAAGTTATGTATGCCTCTATATATATATTCATGCACCACTAAACCACTTTTACTTACTTGCAGTATCGACGTGTTTTACCTCACCTGCTCCTACACGCTTCCTTCATTCGGCCAAACTTTCGGTTTTCAGGAGCAGACCCACGTGCCGCCTTCCAGGCGGCATACAAAACTTACTAACTGGAATAATTGCAATCGACAACTCCCCTTTTTCAGACCAAGCTCGGTAAAACTCCCTTTTGTAAGTGAACGTTCTGATAACTGGGGACTCGAAAAAGTTGAAGGTCCCAACAGAGGGGTCTAAATGTCGATTATGAAAACAAAAATTTGAAGATTTTACATTCGACAGAAATGTTGTCTGCTCTTTTTGTCGTTTCGATTCTCCTTTCTCCATAAACGTGCTACTTTAAGTCCTCGTTTAACTATATAACAAATTCACAATTTAATTACTATCCCCCCCCATGAACCATGGACCTTGCCGTTGGTGGGGAGGCTTGCGTGCCTCAGCGATACAGATGGCCGTACCGTAGGTGCAACCACAACGGAGGGGTATCTGTTGAGAGGCCAGACAAACATGTGGTTCCTAAAGAGGGGCAGCAGCCTTTTCAGTAGTTGCAGGGGCAACAGTCTGGATGATTGACTGATCTGGCCTTGTAACATTAACCAAAACGGCCTTGCTGTGCTGGTACTGCGAACGGCTGAAAGCAAGGGGAAACTACGGCCGTAATTTTTCCCGAGGGCATGCAGCTTTACTGGCATGGAGAGCTGCATCAAACCAGTCTCAGGACTGAAGACCACAACAACAACAACAATTACTATCCTGGTTGACTCATGTGGGGCATAATGGCAACATGCTGCACTACCATGCAGGGGGCAGCCCACCTTCGATTTCCGCCGGGGTCGGACGGTGACTGGGTGTTGTGTTATAATCAAATAATCATCACCGACTCGCAAGTCGCTAAAGTGGGGTCAAATAAAATGGCTTGCACAAGACGGCCGGGCAACATTAGGTGGCATAGGTGGCATCTCCAAGCCAATAATGTCTTACCGTCATTTCATTTCACTGCGATAGTTAAAACTCTCTAGATGTCACATGACTCTTCCGTGGCAACAGAACGTGACCGTCGTTCAAAACGGATTTTATTCCCCTTCTATAATGCCTTAATTTTCCGAAAATGACCATTTTCGGTTCTGCATGAACCATCCTCACATTTGACTGTATTAATTACAAGAGCAGCCCATGTGACTCATCAGCAATATTTTCGACATGCTACTCTTTCTAACTAACAGGAGGAAGTCGGGTCGTTTTGAAGAATCAATACGAGCTAGAGATTTGTCGTTCGAATACAACAGATTATTATAAAATTCTATCTGCGGCATTAAATTTCTTGCGATAGGAATGATGTCTGTTGCAAAACAGACATCATGTGTCATTATACACGAAGTCTATTTCTGCAAGTTATTGAACCGAGTAATGGTGCATATTCGACAACCGGTCAGGAGTTCAGCCGGCCTCTGTGGCCGAGCGGTTCTAGGCGCTTCAGTCCGGAACCGCGCTGCTGCTACGGTCGCAGGTTTGAATCCTGCCTCTGGAATGGATGTGTGTGATGTCCTTAGGTTAGTGATCACTAATCCCTGTATCAGTCATGATGCTCAGTTCTAGGCGACTGATGACCTCAGAAGTTACGTCGCATAGTGCTCAGAGCCATTTGAACCAATTTCGGTCAGGCGTTCCTGTAAAATGTGGCCATCTCAGCCTTCCACATACCATACGACTGTGGGATGTTGCTCTACAGTACGTAATACTAGCAACGCCTATTTAGCAGACAGCAGTTTGTTATGAAATATGTGAAGCTAACAAACACATGCCTCACACATACTGCTGATTCATGATCTCCTACCTACCACCTCCAATATTTTTCCGATCGTCGCTTCCTTATCTCTCATACTGTCTGTATGATTGCAAATGTCGTTACAGTCGGAACTGTAGTATACTATCAGATATGTAGTGCATGAGTAACAAGTGATATAATTACTGTTGCTGTTCCCTCGATAAGCTCTCGATAAGATGTTCAACATCTTTCCTACATATTCCCAAAACTTTAGTTTCTCTGGAGTCCTTTCATTGAAAACAGCACATACCACCAAATGTGCTATCAAAAATTAGCGCGAAAATGAATTGGTCGGGTTTTATTCCGTCGAGTGACAGACAAGTACATTCTGTCAAACACTGGGACAGCTACAAGTATGAATCGGTTCTAAATAATACATGTTTCCATACACTTAAATGACATTCACTGTTTCTAATATTCGTTGAGTTAACTTAATACAGAGATAGGTTGCTTGCCTCCATTAGGCCCCAGGAGCCATTTTAGCGGCCTAAGAATTTTTCATAAAATTACCCATTTCTCTTGAAACTTTACAGTTACCGAAGATATGTGCCTGCAGTACCTAGAAGACTACTGCAAGTATGAGATTTTTCTTTTCTTCGGATTTACAATCTTTGCATCAGACTGTACATTTTTGGTTACATCATTTTCAGACTGGCATTGTAGATAACACAATCAACATCACAAAAAAGAGAAAAAACCTGAATAACTGGGTGCAGAAACATACACAATTTAATGAAAAGGTCCCGTTTTTAAACTGTAAATTTTAAACTGTAACATATAATCAGTTCATCGCATTTTGGAAACATGTAATCCACACAGATGTGTGGGACTGGAACCCCGAATAACCTCAGAGAACGGAATGAAGGAGCGTCATTTTGTCCCGGCTTGGTATTCCCCCGGGTTGAATTCAGTAACGCAGAGCGTTTAATTCGTGCTTAAGGTCAGAGCTGGGCCGGCCCGCGTAAACAGTTTCTGGGAATGGTCTGTAAACAAACAGATAAACTAAAGCTCACAACCCGCAAAGCTGCCCTCTTGGGGTCGGTGAGTGCCAATCAATTCGTCGTGAAGTGTGAACCAGTTAACGTTACTGTGTAAAGTGGCTAAGTGTTAGAAGCAGTCCGCAGCTCGTGGTCGTGCGGTAGCGTTCTCGCTTCCCACGCCCGGGGTCCCGGGTTCGATTCCCGGCGGGGTCAGGGATTTTCTCTGCCTCGTGATGACTGGGTGTTGTGTGCTGTCCTTAGGTTAGTTAGGTTTAAGTAGTTCTAAGTTCTAGGGGACTGATGACCATAGATGTTAAGTCCCATAGTGCTCAGAGCCATTTGAACCATTTTTTACTAATAAACAGTAACTGACGGTGCTAATATTTTCTATTTTAGAATAAATTTACTAAATCCGACATGCAGTCAGACACTGTCTTGTAGAGTAGTGTAATGAACGTTTGCAGAAGACGGAACTGATACCAAAGATCCTTGAAGGCCCTGTGAATAATTTATTTCACTACTCTGCCAACAAATTTGTATTGAATATCGCCTGCGTTATTAAGTAATGCATCGATTACAATTTTCTCGACACTGTACGAGACACACAACAGTACAAACTTTGCGTTTACTGTGTCTGTCTGCGACCCAAACTTTCCCGATGTATATTTGTCAATCTATTGTGTGTGTGTGTGTGTGTGTGTGTGTGTGTGTGTGTGGTTATGTGTGTGTGTTTGCCTTTGTGAAGTCATCTCCTTGTTGCATGATAGTGAAAGGAGAGATGAAACTGGTGTCAGCACATGGTCTGTTCTCCTCGAATAGCGCCAATTGAGTTGTCAGCTCAACGTCCCCATTTGACGTAGGGATCATCATCAAACTTGTCAGATTAGCGCACTACGAAGGACACTACCGCTTTGTTCGCAATTTAATCCAGTACATTGGCGAATATTGCAGGAGTTTCACGTTGCCACATCCTCTTGTCTGGATTCGAACTGGCTGCCTCAGACTTAAGCGGCACCGAATCGACCTGCCATCCTGACATCACCTACGAAAGTGGACTGTTTGCATGGACGTACACTGCTACAGATATCATGCAAACTGTGAGATTTCTCCTGTTTTGAAGGGAATTTATTTTTTTATGTTTACTGGGCCGCAGCGGGTAGCACACCGAATTCGCATTCGGGAGGACGACGGTTCAATCCCGCGTCCGGTCATCCTGATTTAGGTTTTCCGTGATTTCCCTAAATCGCTCCAGGCAAATGCCGGGATGGTTCCTTTGAAAGGGCACGGCCGACTTCCTTCCCCGTCCTTTCCTAATCCAATGAGACCGATAACCTGGCAGTTGGTCTCTTCCCCCAAAACAACCCGAATGTTTACATTAAGCAGTACTTCAGAATAAGATGGCAACAAGTAGGAAGCTGTTCACCCCGTAGACAGGGATAGCGGCTGCAGCACATGGCGCGTTAGTGGATGAAGAGAGTAAGAGAGTGGGCAGAGGAACACGAATCTTGAGAAGAGATCTTACTCGCCAGTCAATAGATAGGGGAACCACTGTCGTTTTGGCGCGAACTGCCGCATTTTACTTAATTAAATATTAACGATTAAAGTCTTTCTTTGGCATAACTGGTACTAGGAGAAGCCCATAGGTCGTCATAGCCTCAATGCAGTAGCAACGCTGTGTAGTAAACCATAAAATTCAGCGAACGAATGAGTACTGTTAACATACCGAAGATATACGAAGAGCTACGAAGTTTTACGATGTAAGAAAAAGATTTCGGCTGTGCGCCAGTCGGCGATAGGATGTAGTCGGAGCCTATTCGTATGTGATACCCGGCGACGAGGTGAACACGGAACTTGTTCTGGTGTAACTGTTGGCTTTACCACACTCTCGGATTTTATTAACTTTCTGAGACAAATCGTTAGATAATATTAAACTGTTGCTATTTTACGCATGCATCGTAACGGATTCCCAGGACTTATTTCATATAGATTAGCTACCCGAACCACCATTATAGCAACAGGTCGCCTGCTTTCAGCTTCTGAAGAATCCAACGCGCTACAATAGCTGCTTCCAGGGACAATATCGACGAGAGCTTCACAGAGTACAGGTAGGATGAAATCCTTCGCTCCAGCTCACTGAGATAATTAATGAAACGGCTGTCTTAACTAGCCCAGTCTCCAGTGCGGAGCCCTGATCACTATATTGAAAGTTGTCTATACCACTTTTTACGAAATTGCGGCTGAATCGACAAACTTGTATGGAGTTTCGCGACCACAAGGGACGTTTGCAAAGTCACCGACTCTACTCTGCTGCACGGTGTAACAGTTAGATGTACAAATGCACACACATGGGAGTGAAATATAAAAATACTGTAGCTTGTAAAGTATAGTGATGATGTTGTCATGTGATCCGCTTACCATATTCGACAGACCGGTCAGCATCAACTTTGTCACATTGCCTCAATACCTTGTACAGGAAAAGAAGAGAACAGAAGCGGTTGAGAGGTAATGCTGTTGAAAATCAGATGGACTGACAAGATAACAACTGCAGGCCGGTGTGACCGAGTGGTTCTAGGCGCTTCAGTCTGGAACTGCATGACCGCTACGGTCGCAGGTTCGAATCCTGCCTCGGGCATGGATGTGTGTGATGACCTTAGGTTAGTTAGGTTTAAGTAGTTCTAAGATCTAGGGGACTGATGACCTCCGATGTTAAGTCTCATAATGCTCAAAGCCATTTGAACCATTTTTTTGAACAAGATAACAACTGAGAAGGCTGTACATAGACTCGGTGAGGAAACGAACATGTGGGGAAACTGACAAGAAGAAGGGACGGGATGATGGATATGTGTTAAAGAATTGGAAAATAACTTCCATGGTACTAAGGAATTGTAGAGAGTAGAAACTGCAGGGGAACTTTTGATACTGGAATATATCCAACAAATATTTGAGGACGATGAGTACAAGTGCTATTCTCCTCGGAAGAGGAGTACTTGATTGCTACATCAAACCAGTGAGAAGAGTGAATGTGAAAAAAGAAATGTTTACTTCTAATACGATCACAGAGTGACGGTAACAGCCTAATGACCAATCATCAAATCTCAGCAGTGTGAACGATCTCGTCACCTCTTGCATTTAGCTTCGATTGGAAGAACTTTGACGTATCAGCAAGTCCAGTGGTAGACATCAGGCATCAGGCAGCTCCCATTCTTCTGAAACGTCTCACCTCCAGTATTGCATATTTTGAGTGAACGTGCAGAGACTTTCGATGCGAAGCAGGTTAAACAGGATAGACTGGAGTTGATAACGGATTGATTTATATCTAGTGGATAAGCATTTAGCTTGCTGAATAGTAGATTCAACACCCTTCCACGCAGCTGACACCTTTAGATCGCAATATTACATCATTCCAGCAATGGCCGGAATCTGCTGAATCTGGAAACATCAGCAGTCAAGACACAAGCTGATCGAGTTGCCTATACGCAGAGAAAACAGTGAGTCTGCAGGATGATTCCACATGGAGCCTGAAAACCCTTACGGTGGCACGGCTCTTGAGAAACCCCTTTGTCGCCAACACAGCCTTTGCTATGCGTTGCTTCACAGTCACCGTGTCCATCGCTTCGAAAACAGTACTTCAAATTGAGATCAGTAATTTGCGTAGTCTTGACAGCAGCCACCAGTTTCCCTTCGTAATAATGCCTTTTCCATTTGGCGAATACTAAGTGAGTCACTTGCAGTCTGCTATCTACTATAAACTAAAAAATCTATATCAGTTGGACACAGTGATTTTAACTTATCAGAGAAGAGCCACGAAATTGTTCACATAACAAATGTTACAGTAATCTCAAACTAAATACTGTATTATCTGCTCATATATAAATTATTGTTACCTCGATGTGCGTTCGTCGAATTGTGAGGATTCAGAGCTTACTGAGATGTAAAAATGTTCCAAAAAGTTTCTGGATTGAAAACAAAGACGATTGTTTCGAGGTGGATACTTAAAGACTTAAAGGGCTTTTGCAGATAAGTACTAAAATTTGTAGTCTTGCTGACAATACATGTTTTTAATTGGTCTTACACTGGTTGGCCGGCCGGTTTGGCAGAGCGGTTCTAGGAGCTTCAGTCTGGAACCGCGCGACCGCTACGGTCGCAGGTTCGAATCCTGCCTCGGGCATGGATATGTGTGATGTCCTTAAGTTAGTTAGGTCTAAGGAGTTCTGAGTTCTAAGCGACTGATGTCCTCAGATGTTAAGTCCAATAGTGCTCAGAGCCATTTGAACCATTTATACAGGTTGTTAGCAGTAGCCGCGCGGGATTAGCCGAGCGGTCTCGGGCGCTGCAGTCATGGACTGTGCGGCTGGTCCCGTTGGAGGTTCGAGTCCTCCCTCGGGCATGGGTGTGTGTGTTTGCCCTTAGGATAATTTAGTTTCAGTTCTGTCTAAGCTTAGGGACTGATGACCTTAGTAGTTAAGTCCCATAAGATTTCACACACATTTGAACATTTTTTGTTAGCAGTATGAGTGCAGATATTTCTGTTTATGACTGAGGAAATTGTGGTAAACCACAGTTCATCAATATTTACGTCATTTGCGGACTAATAGTTATAGCTATTATGAGTAGCATGGTCTAGCTAGTCCGACCAGTTAGCGGTGCGGTCTGACGCACTGTTTTCCGGGCGCGTACGGGTGCCGGTCCCCACCACGAATGCGTCCGTCGGATTAGTGTCGGGGTCCGGTGTGTCGGCCAGGCGGTTTTCCATCTGCCTCGGCGAATGCGGGCTGCCTCCCCTTATTCCGCCTCAGTTACACTATGTCGGCGATTGCTGCGCAAACACTTTCTCCACGTACGCGTACACCATAATTACGCTACCACGCAAACACGCTGGTGGCCGAACAGCGCAATAACCCTGGTTCCAGTGAGGGGCGGCGGTAGGGTGAGTCAACCGCTGTAGCCTGTTGTGGGATTGTGTACCACTGCGGGCTACGGCAGGGACGAAGCCTCTCCGTCGTTTCTAGGTCCCCAGTTCCATACAATACAATACAATACAACACATTGTTTCTAGCTTGGTTAGTACCTCTAAGTATACATGGCACAAGAAAGCCATTAATATTTATTTTATCTGGGTAGTAGGTCAGGTACTGAACTGTGTACACATGGACGCAAAACAGGTAGGCTATACCGACACGTGTAGTCCACTTTGCGGGGCTGTTTCGACCTTGCAGTAAACAGCAGGTAGTTCAAAACATGGTTCAAATGGCTCTGAGCACTATGGGACTCAACAGCTGTGGTCATCAGTCTCCTAGAACTTAGAACTACTTAAACCTAACTAACCTAAGGACATCACACACATCCATGCCCGAGGCAGGATTCGAACCTGCGACCGTAGCGGTCACGCGTTTCCAGACTGAAGCGCCTAGAACCGCACGGCCACACGGGCCGGCCAAAAAGCAGGTAGTAAATTATGTGATGTGTTGGTGGTAATACTGTCAGACAAAGAGAAGAAAACAACTACCACACTAAAGTGGGTACATATTAAGGTTCCCAACACCCTGTATAGCCTCATAACAGGTGAAACATTTTCCCATAGAATGACATCCAGTGACGATCTCGTTTTTTTTTTTCAGATATTGTGTGCCTTGTATAAAATTCAGGGCTAAGAACATTAAAAAATAATTGTTTTTATCTTGTCCAAGTTTAAAGAAATAGTCAAACACAAAAATGTTTGCAAAGAAGTTTGAAGGTTTGTGTAAAATAGGATTAAGCATATCAGGTTGCATATCACAGAACAAACTGTTAGGTTGAGTTACCATAAAGTAGCCTGACATGTTTTATAGGTGACACACGGGTCTTAAGGCCCAGTAAGACACTGTGAGCCTACACACGAGAAGATATGAAGAGATGGAAACCGGAAGCACATTAATTGCTGGTTCTGCTGGGGGATTTATTACGTCTGCAAAAGGACGCACTATTTGAAGTGCACTATAACCAGAGTGCGTTTTGTGTCCATTCTTTCACAGTTTTCGTCCGGTTATGTGAGAATTAGTGACTGACGGAGGTCATAATTAGTGTTACATTTTTCGTTTTGAGTGACAGTACACATAATACCACGTGTGTCTCGCAGGCCACAATGCGGTACACTCTTGGATACTCTTTTGTGAGACTCACTATACATACTGGGTAATTGCTGTAGACTTCGTAGCATTGCACACACACTACGAGTCACAGAATAGACATAAATTAAACTATTCACTACGATATACCCATTATGGTGCTTACGCAAGGATGACGTCTGTTTACAGTAGCTTTAAAGACTACTGCATTCTTGAGGTAACTAACTGCCTCACGAAAATTGAGGACTAGCTACGACACCTTCTTACTAAATTACCGAAGAAGACTACGATTTCAGTTAACAATCAATTTTCGGCTAGACAGCTTTTTACCAACACCACATTATTATTCGACTCCCTAATGCCATTGTCAGCTACCAGACACTTTATACACCGTATACTGGTACTCCGTTACGCACACTCACAAAATCATTCACTTGAATTTTGATTCTTTCTTGGCACGTACACATATTTACACATAATAATGATACATTTTAAACCCATAGCCATGACAAAAGCAAACTTCGAACCGGCGTACCTATTGCTGAAGACAAACTAACGGCCAAGAATATTTTATTTATGGAGGTTTGTTCTTAGATTTCAACGACTAGATGAGATGGAGATAATCAGGAATATATCGAAGTCCAGACTAAGGGTTTATATTTCTAACTCATCCATGTGGCACTGCCTTGAAGCAGTTTTACTCTCTTCTTTGTAGTTATGGTAAGGATAATGAAAACGAAAGTAGGCAAATATGGTAACTGAATGAAAATACGGGTTAATTTTCAGTTCACGTTGATTTCATTAGCTCAGTTGGACAAGAAATTGATAGAAAACTGGCTGTAAACGTCTTACAGGAATCACTCCGAGATTCTTCTTAGCTGGCTAAGGGAAGCCACGAAATGTACGGTCGTAAGTCTGCTACACAGCATAACAGGCAAGGCGACGAAGTGCTACCAACATACTATGCACAGGCGTGAAATTGAAAAACTATCCGAATTTTCTCAGACTGTTTTCAATTAAGTGTATGACTATATTAATGCTGATTAGTGTGTTAAACACAACACGTAAATATAAGATATAAATGAAAGAAGAAACGCTAATTAGTATGAACTGTACTAATAAAAATTAATTTCAGCTTATCGAGATAACATAACTGTTTTAGTAAGACAAAGTACCCCAGATCGTTACGAATTAGCAAAACGGGTTTTAAGGGCTGGGTAGACAGATAGACGGTCAGGAAAGTGATACTAGCAGGCTTCCATTTTTACCGATTTCGCTGACGAAATCCTAACAAAGAAAATAGCTACAACAGTTATTGAATATGAGGGCCGTATAAATAATTCTCCCTATTCCTTCTTGGAAATGTTCTAGTTGCAGTCGATACATCATCATATTACTCGTAGCTGTGCTTTAGATTCAAATCACGTTTACAGGAATGCAACTAAAATCCATTTGCATATACATAAAATCCATTTGCATATACACGTGGTAATTCTGATCACAGTATTAATGCCACCGCGTTTTAGAAGTGCGAGAATTCCCGGTGCTAGGTAGCGTAAGAAAAACTTCGGCTAATGAACGTTTCTGGCTGTGGCGAGTCTAATGGAGAATTCGAAACATTGTAGAATACGTTTGGCAGCTGTGTAGCCGTTTATTTTCTGGGGTGGTGAAGAATTATCCTACTAAATTTGCTCGCTAATAACAGTATTTTGTTATTCGATAAATATCCCGAATGATTGACACATAAGCGGTGACATAAACGAAGAAAGTTCTTGTTTTTGAGTCCAGAAAGCTCTATGCAACAGAAACTGCAGATCATTTTGCCATTTTCATTGCGAAATTGCCGGTTTATTCAAGTCTAGGGTAATAATAGAGGGCTGTTTGCCTGGGTTGTCTGCTAGCGTAGTGAAAGGTGTTTGCTACTGCATGGGAGGTCTGGTTTGTTTTTCAGTTCTAATCTCGATGGAGGCAGATGGACTAGCAGTAAAGCAATTTTAAGAAATTCTCTCGCCCCCAATACGTTTTATTGATACCTTTATTCTGTACCGGCGCCCTGTGAATGTCAATATGAAACTCTTGTAGAATTTCATACCTCTTACTGATTACTTTTTCTGCTTCTGTCAGTAATGGAATTACGTGTGGCACTGAATGATTTGTAACTGAATTTCGTTATGAATCTTCACGCATTGCTAAATTTGCACATTTTCATGGTAGGTTAGCAACAGTAATCCAGTATGACTGATCTGAACGTTGACACAGACCGTTTTGCTGCCAAATACGCATATTATTTTGCTCATTCGTAATGATCTGGGGTACTTTGTCTTACTAAAACAGTTATGTTATCTCGATAAGCTGAAATTAATTTTTATTAGTACAGGTAATACTAATTAGCGTTTCTTCTTTCATTTACATCTTATATTTACGTGTTGTGTTTAACACACTAATCAGCATTAATATAGTCATACACTTAATTGAAAACAGTCTGAGAAAATTCGGATAGTTCGTTAATTTCACGCCTGTGCATAGTATGTTAGTAGCACTTCGTCGCCTTGCCTGTTATGCTGTGTAGCAGACTTTAAAGCTGTACGTATCAGCATGACGAAAAGGTGAGGGGTCTCGCTCGTTTTGTCCACGACTGTACATGGGAATTTGATGAAGGTAACTTATATCCTGGCCCTAAGCTCCAGTCCCTTAACCACTGTGCTACCGCACTCAGTAATTTTGGAGAGGTTAAGTCAACAGCATTGTTCCCTAGAAACAGAACGATGTTGCCTATAATTGTCAATAGGCATTTTGGTATCTAACGTTACTGGTGGAAGTTTTTTCCTTCTTGCCTCCATTCTTGAGTTATCCCATTTCTTGTATTTGCTTTTATTGTTTAACCGAAACATTACCAAATCGACCGCGGCACAAATCACAAAACTACTAGTACAAAAGTAACATAATATTCCATCTCTACTAACACAAACATAGTTAATTTGAGTACAGAAGAGCTGGTTGCATGGACCAGAAGCCAAAACTCAATCAAAAAGGGCAACGGTTAGATCCGAAAATGTAAACTACCATACTTGCGATCAGCAGAGTTACGAATTCACGCTGTACTTCTCGATCTGCAACTTCTATCTGTACATTTCTCAATTTTTAAAGTCCACAGGGCAGAGATCAGATGTAGCAGGACCTTCAGACAGCCTGCACATTTCAGAACAGCGTGCCTTTAGCATTAGAGGGCTATGTTTATGTTGGTTTAATCGAATTATTAGTGACAGTGATAGAATTGAGTTTCTTTTAGTCCCTTAAAGACATTCTTTAGCATTTCGTTTATGGTATTTTGCAAAGTCTTAAAAAATTAAACATATAAGAATGAATTATTGTTAATACTGTAATACATGCCAAGCAAAATGTTACATGCTGATTTACCTGAAGCACCAGTAGTAGTATTCTTTGATGACGGACGTGGTACATAGTTACACGCTTATAAATACTCGTACATGGAGAATGAACTGTTCGTTTGGCACACAATTGCTGTACGAGATCTATGTATTTTCAACTTCCGTTATCAGCTACCGCTGTGCATTTCCTCCCTCGGCGATGAAAGCAAACAGCGGTAGCTAACTTTGTTTCTGCTGGCTAGGGAAGTGGGTTATGCACACGCCACATTGAATTGACTCTAACTGCCAGCGCTATTGTCCTGTTAACGCACAGTGTAACCCGAATATGCATTCGGAAAGCAGACGGCGGTCTTCCACAGACCACCTCTCTGGCCATCTTTCTCCTTTCTCGAAAGATTCGCAGGCTATTGTACCACTGCCTCGCAAACGAGGAAATTCTCGAGAAAATTACACACATATGGATGAGTTTGGCCGTCGCTTGTTTCCTTAACTATATCGGTTCTCTACACATATGGGATTATGCTTTCAGGGGGTAAGGTTCCTTTATTTTAACCAAACTAATCGAATAGGACTTTTCTAGTAAATAAAATACTACAGCAAGGCAAGAGCGGGGAGTGATACGGTAACAGTTCACAAAAACGTAACCCTTCATCCAAAACAGATTTTATTTAATTAAAAAATTATATTTTCTTCTTGCTTTCACACACTTGAACGTTAGAAATTGCAGTGGAATGTAAAGAAAGCAGGAAAATAATTTCGTAATCTAAAATTGAGAGACCTTCAACTGATATTTAAAAGTAATTTAACAGTTTAAATTAAATGTAAGAAACAACCAACGAATATAATAATTGATAATTGAGAAAGTTTCAATTGATCTATGAAAGCTCTAGAAAGCGTGGATATTCTGTTAAAACAGCTACAAAAGGCAAAGGACACGTTAAGAAGATTTCAGTTAACACATGTCCCAAAGAAAAAAAATAAATCAATATTCAGCACACCAACTGAGATCTGTAAGCGCAGAAAATCAAACGAAGGAATGGGCAATCGTAAATACATGCTTACGAGGGGACCGTACACATTTCCCCTCTACGATTTTCTTCAAATTGACAGGGTTTGTAAGGCCCGACCAGTACTTCAACATACATGAACAGGAAGACGCAATTCTCAACCATTCTCGAGCAAATCGAGTTGGAAAATTTGAGGCCTGCCTATATCCTTCGAATGGTCGTTAATATTAAAGGAGTCTGTTCACCTAACGTGCTGCATCTCGCAGTAATTATTATTATCTACGTTTTTATCATCAGTATTCAGTGATCCATAGGTTACATAATACACTTGCTACAAACGTAGATACAACAATATAAGTGAAATGTCTGTGATTTGATTGAAAGTTGTCATGTGTCATTTTTCTTTTTTCTGTCTCCTTGCGAAAAACTTTTTTCTGCATTATTCAGGATAAATATTATGTAAATAAGAAATGAATCTTTAAATATCAATAATTTGCACAGTCATGCTCAACCTGTTGTTACAATTACGTGCTAATAAATATTAAATTACCAGCAGCGAGATCCGATTCAGAGACCTTGCACATTCGAAAGTACGCGCTTACTCGTTCATCAAGCCGCCTAAGATTTTCAGACTTGATCTCGAAAACGGTTGAGAATTGTTTCTTCCTGTTTACATATATGCTGGAGCTCTATTCGCGCAGTGCATACCCCGTCAATATAAATAAAAACATTGAGAGAAGTTCGTACAGACCCATGTTAGCCAAGTGAATTACATATTACTTAAATCCTCTAGGTAAAATGGAAATAACTGAGGTTGTCTGCATAAAACAATGTATTAACAAGAATTAAGCAAAACGCTCACGAGACTTGCGCTACATTAACAAAAAGTTAAATCAATCCTAAGTACAAAATTAAATCACAGAATGGCAGTAAGAATACTGATAAGTCAAAAACCAGGCTCAAACACACTGAGCAAGAATGACTGTGTTGTGAACAGACAGAATACTTTGAACTGTAGGTTAGCCACGTGGTAAACATCTTAAGTACAGTGAACTCAAAACCGAAAAGTATAATATAATAATCCCTTCAACCCAGCGGATAGCTCCGGATGTTCAGCCGAATGTTCATACAGTTTACACACCACTGTGCTTATCAGGCAAGTCCAACGAGCGTCAGTGCATGCGATTCAGTAATTCTGTAGCCATACATAGCAGATTAAGTTCCTCGGCTGCCATACACCAAATCCGAGCGACGCAATTTTCGAGTGTATAAGCCGAGAGGATAGCGTCACCTATAAGCCGAGAGGATAGCGTCACCCACACGCTTGAAATAATACTCAGTTCCAGCAGTTGCTCATGGTGTCCAAGTCCCACATGACTGCCAGCAGTTGCCCTTGGATATTCGTCCTCCACTTATGGGTGGTAAGCAATTGGAAGCGAACTGATGTGGTCGCCGACAAGCCAACCCCGCACAGCGCGCTGATGCCCCGTGGCGAGACGCGAAGCAGGGCGTTGCATAGGTACAGCCAAAGAGATGGTATGACGCTTTCGATTACATGTTGAAAACGTGTCAAAAACATGGAGATATTTTCTATAATAACCAAGTATCGTTAACGAATAATCTCTCCGTTGTAAATGAATGTAGTCTCTCTACTTAGAACTCAAATGCGTTGTTAACAAGTGCGATAGAGACAGTTCCAGTTCGCTCTCAAAACGAACACCTGTAAGACATTAGAAGCTTAACAAAGTAACATAAAACGCTGGTGAATTTGTATCGAACAAAGCATTTTAATTGAAAAGTGTTCCAATATTTTCCCGTCCAGTCACCTTAATGTGACCACGCCTCAAAAGCCTGAATGACCAGGTTTTGCAACTCTGGACGCTGCGAGACAAGCAGGATGAGAGTCAGTGAGATTTTGGATGGTAGCGACAGGCATGTGGAACCATGCTGACTCTAGTGGCGTGATCAGCCGCTGTAGGTTTCTCAGTTTAGGATCCGGGCACGAACAGCCCGATCGAGGTGGTCACAGATTCTCAATTAGGTTCAAAATGGTTCAAATGCCTCTGAGCACTATGGGACTTAACATCTGAGGTCATCAGGCCCCTAGAACTTAGAACTACTTAAACCTAACTAATCTTAGGACATCACACACATCCATGACCGAGGCAGGATTCGAACCTGCGACCGTTGCGGTCACGCAGTTCCAGACTGAAGCGCCTAGAACCGCTCGGCCACACAGGTCGGCTTGAATTAGGTTCAAGTCCGGGGTGTGGCCAGAGGAGTATGGTAAACTCATCCAGCTGCTCTCTGAACCATGCACGCGCATTGTGAGCTATTTAACATTGATTTGCTGGTAGATACCATCGTGCCGAGGGATAGAAAACTTTGTGTGGGAGTGCACATGGTTTTCAAGGTTAAATGCACACTTGTGTTGATCCATAGTGGCTTCAAAATAACGAGATCGCCCAGGGAATGCCACGGAAACATTCTTCACACCATTATGCTCCCTCTTCTGGCCGGGACCTTCAGACCATAATTGCACGGTGTTTGCTTGCAAACATTTCAAGGCGATGCATCATGAGACGCGATTCATCTAACAAGGCCACATATCGTCACTCAGTGGATGTCCAGTGGCAGTACTGGCGTGCAAATTCCAGCCATCGTCGCTGATGAAACATGAAAGAGGTTCCTCCTGTGGAGGCCCATGCGCACCTGTTGATAGGCCGTTGGTTTACGTGGGCGATCAGCTGCTCAACAGCTGAACGTCTATTCGCCCTTATACATTTTCACATCCTCCGTGTACCCCTGTCATCTATGGTCCGTGGTGCGTCACAGCTTGGCGCCGGGTTTGGATAACGCCATTTTGCCATGCACGACGTACTTTAGCCACTGCGGCACGTGAACAGGTTACAAACTTAGACGTTTCGGAAGTACTTCCTCCCTTGGCCCGCAAGCCAGTGATGATGCCCCTTTGGACGTCAAATGAATCACTACGTTTCCGCACTACGACAACGACTGCTCTGTTATCCGCGTCCTCCTGACTTGCTTGATATATTCTCTGCCGCCAGTGCTGCCACCTACCATCTGAAAGTGGTTATTGCGCATTGATGTCGAACGTAGACGGTGGTCACATTAATGTGACAAGACTGTTCATAAATGAGATTCATTTTAGAGGTCTTAAGGTATTTGAATACATCGATAATTCTGAAATAATCATTAGTGGAATAACTTACTTGTTTAAGTGATATATAGCTTTTAGAAAATCTGCGGCCCATATACGTTGACCTAATAAACTCAAAATGTTGCGTTTGTCCCACAATGTTTCAATAAAATTTAGTTTTTGTTCTGTTTGATAGTAATAAAACTGACAGATAAAGAAGAAGAAACGAAATTGCCCTCTTTCCACGTACTAAATTGTAACACATAGGTGCATTAGTACGTCCGGTAGGCATGCAGTAGCTTGTATAAATGTAAGAACAAAATTTTTCGACAACAGTAACTTATATGGACCTACAACAAACGGGGGGGGGGGGGGGGTTCTTTCTAGGGTGTAACGCAAATGCCAGTTTGCAGAACTGGAGATGTAACTACCACAAAGTAGGTGGCCTAGAGAACAAGCAAGGTGGACGTGACTTTTGACACACGTGGACGTGGCGAAGGGGTACCCATTCATCGCTCAAGCTTAGGGAGAGCTAGCTCCTGAAGACAGAGCGCATAATATGTGGGGATGTCCACATCGGTTCACAAAAGCCAAGGCAAGAAGATTCAAGATATCACGTACCGTCGACACTGAAGTCATTAGAGACGTAGCACAAGAAAGGTTTCAAAAACGTTGTTTAAGAAATATGCCGCATCTACATCAAAGTATTCTGTTAAATATTTGCTTTAAGTGATATAGGGAATCGAGGAAAGGTGTGGATTTAAACCTCTCCTTCCAGTATTTAAAACACCCTTCCACATAACTCGGTTGAAGTCTGGAAGTTATCAGTCACTAGTAATGGCAGAGGCACCGTGAACATATTAATGAAAAAAAAGTCAAACGAAACAAATATCTTAACAACCCGTCTATTGCGAAAAATATGGACAATCCTCAGCTAGTATGATGAAGAACACGTTGCTAAATTGGGAGAAAAAGTTATTCCAGCAGGCATGAAGGAAAGTTTCCGCCGACAATCTTCGGAAAGCCAATACCAGTCCACTCTCGTCAACACAGTCAAGTCTAACTCATTAGCTGCTTTGGGCATAGCTTGCAAAAAAAATCATCATGATGTGAAGGTTAACTGCTTCTAGCGACCACCGTCGCCTACCGCAATAGAATCGTGTGTTGTCGCACCAACCACACCAGCACGTTTTACTGACACGCTGTCCAAAATACAGTTCTCCGAGCTCATTCAGCAAAATGCTTAAGTCACCAAGGCTAATTGTGATACTATTATACACGGTCACATTGAACTATATGAAATGAAAACGTCGTAACTTCTGAGCGGTTTGCATTGCACGTTCAAACTGCACTGTTGTCCGTGGGGCTTTCTGGGAATTAGTTTGGTGTTGTTTAGCGACGAAGCCCGCTCTCACTAGGATCGGTTCGTCAATATGCATTTCACGATAGGGAATTCTCTTCACCCTCAACGGGTGACTGTGGTGTGCGATGTCCAGTCACAGAATAATTGGTGCGATATTCCTTGGTGGCACGGTGGCTACCGAACGGTAAGTGAAAGCTTTGGAAGATGATTGTATCCCCACTACCAAAAGTGACACTGATTTCGACACAATGTGGTACACGCAAGACGGAGAGCGCCCCGTGGAAGCAGGAGAGTATTTGATGCCCTGAAAGAGCACTTTGGGGACGGCATTGTGGCTCTGGGGTACCCAGAGACCACTGCAGGGGGCTCGATTGTACACCATATTCTCCTCATCTGAACACTTGCGACTCCTTTTGATGGTGTTGTATTAAGGACGAGGTATACAGCAATAACCACAAAATCATTGTTGAGGTGAAAACAGCCATTCAGGAGTTATCGACAGGATCAATGTTCCGACACTCCAGCGGGTCATGCAGAATTTTGTTATTCGTCTGTGTCACATCATCGCCAATGATGAGAGATATACCGAACGTGTCATAACCTAAATCCGAATGACTGAAGTGACGTTTCCATGTTGAATAAAGGGTGTGCACGCCGTATTTTGTAACTAATTTACGTTTTTTCATATAGTTCAATAATTGGCACCTTGTATGTTTTCGTTTACGCATATCAGTCTTAATGAAGTGTTACGATAAATGCTTCGACGTTCTCTATTTAAAAATAGAGAATAAAGCTGAAATGTACGCAAGTGTCGCTCGACCCGTTCTGATCGCTGCGAGCTTAAGCACGCCACCTCAGTGGTCCAGGAGGCACGCCGGCTCCGGATCGAATCCGCCCAATGGATTAGTGACAAGGGTCAGTGTGATGACCAGCCTGGATGAGGTTTTTAGGCGGTTTCCCACATCCGTCTAGGTCACTACCGAGCTGGTACCCATGTCCCGCCTCCATTACACGATTTTCATGTATTTCAAGAAAGCTCTCACTCTTTCACGTGGGACGAAACTAGACGCAAACAGATGAGGTACACAAATTCCTTTCCTGGGGGGATGGCTGGCACCATGAAGGACATCCGCCCATTCACTACCTCTAACACTGCCAAATCCAGAATAACGTGCTGACAGCATGATGATATGTTACAAGGTTAGCAGTAGAAAGATGTACACAAATGTAGTTCAGTTTTATCTTTAACTTGCGTACGTAACGTTATTCACACTACCCAGGTTTGCACCCCTTTGTCTGGAACAAATCGATGACCACGAGCGTCTTTCTTCAGAGCTCCAATAACATGGAATGTAATGGGGAGACGGCCGATGTGGCCGAGCGGTTCTAGGCGCTGCAGTCTGGAACCGCGCTGCTGCTACCGTCGCAGGTTCGAATCCTGCCTCGGGCATGGATGTGTGTGATGTCCTTAGGTTAATTAGGTTTAAGTGGTTCTAAGTTCTAGGGGACTGATGACCTCAGATGTTAAGTCCCATAGTGCTCAGAGCCATTTGAACCATTTTTTTTCAAATGGGGAGAAATCGGTATTGTATAGAGGGTATGTAAGGGTCTCCCAGAGAAACTTCTGCTACGTTCGCGAAAGACACTTGGAAACAAGTGGGCGACAAACATTTTTCCACGAAGGTATTGATCGTTTTGTCCAATCATGGGATAAATGCATTAAAAGTTAAAGCGATTGCTTTTGAAATAATAAACAGTTTAATGTTTTCCATCTGTTTGGTTTTCATTTGATAGACCTTTATAACTACACCAACAAGTAAGACAAGAATCTGATGACATAATGACAGCAGAAGAGGCTGTGATGTGCATGCTCATTTTAGCAAAATTACATGAGAGGGAGCCTGTACACTCTTTTCATGTTACAGCCACCGTATCATAAAGAATGCGTAACAATGCTCCAAACAATTATGTGACTTCACCGAAACCCAATCAAGATTAATTAAATACACTTGTAATTTTGCTTAATGTTTTCTCATCATACAGCAACGGAATAGTATCTTAATGTTACCCCATGCCTGCTAGAATCAACTGATTTACAAGTACCACTACAGTCTGACATCGAAGTTCGGCAACGGAAATTTCTATCTTAGACATATTAGCGAAAAGGGCACAATCAAAAAAACTCAATTGAAATGTAGTAGTAAGCAAAGAGACGATTACGAAAAATGTTTCATATATCGTTATGTGAACTAAACGACTATTTTGACAAATTTCAGTATGAGCACCGAGGGAAATAAGAAACCAAGAAGATCCACCTTGCCTGCAGAAGGGACCCGACAATTGCCTGACCAATCTGCAGAGGTAACACACAGAGAGAGGGAGAGAGAGAGAGTGAGAGAGAGGGGTGAAGAGGGAGAGAGCTGGAGCCTCTGTGTGTGTGTGTGTGTGTGTGTGTGTGTGTGTGTGTGTACCTGCCCTCTGCGATAAACCTCGTTGCCCCGGGCAGGCTGGCCCATCAATCTCGGGCCACAAAAGAGCCAGCGCCTGTTCCAGACCACCCCTATTGAACACACAGACGAGGGCGCAACGTTTCCTGGCAATTCGTGCTCTGCAGAGCCACCGCCAGTGTTTCCGCTCGGAGATTTACGTATTAAAAGAGTAAAGCTTTTTTCTTCTACTGTGCAGCCGACGCTGGTTGAGGATTTTACTTTTTTGCGTTTTTTTTAACCGCTCTCGCAATAGGGATTCAAATGTTCATTTCCTAAAGCAAAATATCTCGTCCGGCTCTTTAGAGGTAAACACTTAGTTGTATGAATACTGACAGGATAAAAGGAGTAAATTTGTCCCGCTAGGTAATTGCTCAATTCACACTTCAGTCGCGCTAAAAGGTCTCGGTTGTTTGTGTCCTCTGGTGAAAGGGAAAGTACACGAACATTTTATTTCAAAACACTTTGAATGAGCAGATTTTTGTGAAATATTTTTCTCTCATATGTAACCTTCCAAAACCAATGACAAATGAAAGAAGCGTCCTCAAAAAGAACGTAAGAGGTAACTGCAGTAACCGGTAGGATTGTACGAATCATGCGTGTCACCGATAGATTTAATCACAAATCAGTTACAGACATAACTTGCGTTCATAAATTGCAGTGGATTGTACCTACAGTGCGACAAAAGGTAGTTTCATGACGCGAGTCATTTGCGTTCACTGATGAAAGACCCTTGAACGTATTGCGCGTCTTAAGAGCTCTAGTAATATACTGCCCAATTCTTGATGTTTCAATATTTTGCATTAGACCGAAGTGTAAGTTGGTTAAGGGGGGGGGGGGGGGGGGAGGACGTCAAACGGGACGACTTGGAGCAGGTGAGACACTACAAGAATTTTTAATGTCCACTGTCCATACTTTTTAAAATAAATTCATAAAACTTTGTTAGAATGACCAGAAAGGATTCAGGATTTACACTTATAGTGGTCGAAGCTCCAAAACATAAGAAAATAATTTATTTTTTTACATTTGTATTTCACTTTTTCTTCACTTACCATTGGCTGCATTTGTTGCTATAGGTACACTTTTATTTACAAGTAAGGGAGATTCTTCGATGAATTTTGCACAGCAAACAAACCATACGTACAGGTGTATGATACTCTAGATTTTTCCAAATCTAATAAAAACTGTATGTAAAAATTGAGATAATTAACTATAAAATTTGAGTTTTTTCTAAACATGAAGTTTAAAATGTAACAGCACATTCATTTTTTCATAAATTAAATAATTTCTAGAGTTTCGTACACCTGTAAGCATGGTTTGTATGCTGTACAAAAGTCATCGAAGAATCTCTCTTACTTATGAAGAAACGTGTACCTGTAGCAAGACACGCAGCCAATAGAAGTGAAAAAATGATGAACTTTCACATGTAAAAAAAATATTTTGTTATTTTTTTGAACTTCCATTGCTATGATTGTGAATCCTTAATTCTTCCTGGTCATGCTGACAAAGTTTTATGAATTTATTCGTAAAAGTATAGACAGTGGAAATTAAAATGTCCTGTGGTGTCTCTCCTGCACCAAGACGGCGCGTTTGACGCCCCCTTAATAATACAGGGTGATTCAAAAAGAATACCACAACTTTAGGAATTTAAAACTCTGCAACGACAAAAGGCAGAGCTAAGCACTATCTGTCGGCGAATTAAGGGAGCTATAAAGTTTCATTTAGTTGTACATTTGTTCGCTTGAGGCGCTGTTGACTAGGCGTCAGCATCAGTTGATGCTAAGATGGCGACCGCTCAACAGAAAGCTTTTTGTGTTATTGAGTACGGCAGAAGTGAATCGACGACAGTTGTTCAGCGTGCATTTCGAACGAAGTATGGTGTTAAACCTCCTAATAGGTGGTGTATTAAACGTTGGTATAAACAGTTTACAGAGAATGGGTGTTTGTGCAAAGGGAAAAGTTCTGGACGGCCGAGAACGAGTGATGAAAATGTAGCACGCATCCAGCAAGCATTTGTTCGCAGCCCAGGAAAATCGACTCGCAGAGAGCTGCAAATTCCACAATCAACTGTATGGAGAGTCCTACGAAAAAGGTTAGTTATGAAACCTGAACGTCAACTAACCGAGGCGATGGATCGGCCGCCAGGCAGCCCATGACAGAGCACTTCATCATTGGCCTCCAAGAAGCCCTGATCTACCCCCTGCGATTTTTTCTTATGGGGGTATGTTAAGGATATGGTGTTTCGGCCACCTCTCCCAGACACCATTGATGATTTGAAACGAGAAATAACAGCAGCTATCCAAATTGTTACGCCTGATATGCTACAGACAGTGTGGAACGAGTTGGAGTATCGGGTTGATATTGCTCGTGTGTCTGGAGGGGGCCATATTGAACATCTCTGAACTCGTTTTTGAGTGAAAAAAAACCTTTTTAAATACTCTTTGTAATGATGTATAACAGAAGGTTATATTATGTTTCTTTCATTAAATACACATTTTTAAAGTTGTGGTATTCTTTTTGAATCACCCTGTATGATAAGTCCGCCAAAGAATCTCCTTACCCATCTTCTGACAATTCGTGTGACTGTAAGCTCCAACGAAATACCATGGGCCTGTGTGCTCCCTTATCTCCCGTCTTTTCTCATAATCTTGTAATCTTCATTTCTCTTTCCAGTGTTGTCGATAATGCTTCTTTCAATTGCAAGGTCGATATTACACAATACGTGGACGATTTTCCCTTCTCTGTTAGTATCTCAGTACCATAGTCAAACAGTTCATACTACATTAAAAATACATTACTGAAACAGTAAACAAATACTATATTACGCTTCTGAAAACAATTTCAATTCTTTATTCCACTGCTCAGCTCCGCATTGTATTCGATTACAATTAACACACGTATTCGTCCACTAGTTCAGTATTTTAATTATCATTCCGTCACTACCATTCACCACACTGATTGTACAACAAATCCTAATCGTGTACTATTTTAATAGAGTTACCTCATTCTTTTGTAGACTTACATAGCAGTAGGAAAACGTTACTTCTGAAATTCGCAATATTCTCGATTGATGCGTGCTCTTCATGTCAGTATTTTTCTTTCTCTTAAAAAAAACGGCTTTTGGGACGTACTCATAGAGCCATCTCAACAATGAAAGAAACGACAGTGTGTTTTGACAATTCACAACATTTAATAGGATCAAACCGTAGCCTGGGACGAAGTTACATATGCTTTGTCTTGTCACGTGACATCTCGCAGGCCATTTCAGTGTCAGATACGATGATTCGAAGGACAACACAATACTAAGTCCTTGGCACGGCAGGGAAGCAAATCGTTCGGTTAGGAATCTGCCGCTCTGACCTTCATGTCAATTCCTGTTCTAAAAATATTTCCCAAACAGCATGTGAAAATTTTGTAGGAATGACTAACCGTTTCAGTATTGTATATTCCAATCATATTTGTATTTAACAATGTTGTAAGTGTATCTCTTTTCGGTTCATCTCTTGTCTTGTTTTACAGCACCGGCTTTAAAACTACTAATCTTCTGGGTACATTTCTACAATGTAATGGTTAACAT
Source organism: Schistocerca nitens (assembly GCF_023898315.1). Lineage (NCBI taxonomy): Eukaryota > Metazoa > Arthropoda > Insecta > Orthoptera > Acrididae > Schistocerca > Schistocerca nitens. The sequence goes on from NC_064614.1 coordinate 688,716,382, forward strand.
CCGCTCAATACCTCCTCCTCATTGATGTAAAATTGTCTTCTCAGCATCATAATCATCAACATCATTCTTGCCATTATCAGTAGCAGCAGCTGTTTGATTCCCACCGCCGGGTAATGGCCTCGTAATCACTTTTCCACGCAATGCTGGTTTTCTCATTGTCTCGATGTTTTCTTATCTCTTTGAATCGCTCAAGGAACTTTCTGACCCACCTACTGCCCACGACTACGCGCTCCGATCTACAATCCATTTTCATTACAGCCATGATATGGATTTTCACTCCACTCTGTTCCCTAATCCGTTCGTCTGTTTCTGTAGTAACTCCCAACACGCACCTCTCACTTCCCCGCCGAGAAGCTCTCATGCTTCTAATAATATATGCATTAAAAGTCCACGTCTCACAGCAGCAGGTCACAACTCACAATGTACAGAGACAAGATTCTAGTATTATAACTTTCTGTACTTTATCAGGAACTTCTGCACAATTTTTCATCTGTTTCTTTCACTGTCAGTCTATTAGTTATCTTCAACCACCAAAAATATAAAAAACACTCCACTGACTGCATGACTTCATTATCAATGTGTAATACACGGTATGTTAATCTTACTATTATTTATTTGCAGGATTACTTTCAGTCGTGCTGTATACTGTACACTTTTAGTTGATTTGTACCAGAGCCAGCACTACAATACCTTAAGCAAAACGACACTGTTTATTTTGCACTTCATCGATATGTATTCCCTTTCTATTTCCCTAAATCGAGGATTTGAAAATTTACCCTGGGGCTACTGACAATAGTTTTGGTGGTATGGAATCTCCCTGTCTAATTCCTGTTGTAGTTATAAATGCCTCGTTTATAGAAGGCATAACATTGACGTGCAGTTGTACATAATTCAGTGTTCATACATTCGTATAAATGTTATCTGAAATGGTGAGCGAGCTAGGTGCCAGGTGCTAAATGGTAGGATTAGGCTGTCAAATGAAGACCACTCGCACAATAACAAATTTATTAAAATAAACCAGCACTGCACGCCGTTAGATGACAAGATACAAATTATTGTCAAAAGTTTACACTACAATTATAAATGCCAGTAAGTATTCAGTTAGCTTCTTTTTACAGTCAACCGAGTATGAGTAGGACTCAAACCCAGGAAGCAGTTCACAGTACTGGACACACCGCTCTGCAGGACTCTGGACAATTAGCGCTGTATTTTGTACTTCTAAAACATACAAGTAGCATACATTTGACAAACGCACAATAACCAGTTAAAAATAGAGGGCGGATCTTCAGAATTTCACAAGCTTGTAAAACACATTCCCTGGACCCGAAAATATTTTTAAAACGACTTTTCACTATAACAATAAATAATTTAAGTCCCACAGACTAGAGTAAGTTAAAACAACAGTGCTTGTATCTAACGCCAATAGCTATTAACTCTTGATAATAAACCAATAACAACGATTCCTGAAAAACCTGATACAAGCTTAACACAGCTAGGTAGAAACTTGCAAGAATCAGTGCTGATGACGGAAGCCTAATCGAACAGAACCAAGCGAAAGGTTACAATAATCTCATAATAAAACATTTAAAACTGGACGCATGACTCAGGAAGATAAGACTAGCTGTACAACCCAAAACCATTATCCTCATACACACTGGAGCCCAAAGGAATAAGTGGCCAATTTACACCCAAGGCAAACAACATTTAATTCTGACGCACGATAAGAGGAACAAATTAATGAGGAACAGCAGTTTAACGCAACACAAAAAATAACCAACACTTCTCAAGTATGTTGGTGGCAATAACAAAGACCAAGTAAGAACCGACAGCAGACCAATACGAAGTTACAGCAAGTACCATTAACCCAGACTGTACAGTATGTTAAAAACGATTCCGAGGCGCAAACACACAGCAACAGAAAGTGTTCTGAAAGATGCTCAACAAGTCCAGTTTTTTGTTAAACATGGGCTGTTTCAAGTGGTCACTGCAACCCCGGTCTGTGCCCACTTCTCCTCCTGGCCACACGTTTGCAGAGGTTTCGCATCGACGTCGTGTACTCGACGATGCGATGATCTACATCTACATCTATATCTACATGAATACTCTGCAAATCATATTTAAGTGCATGGCAGAGGATTCATCGAACCACCTTCACAATTCTCTATTACTACAATCTAGTACAGCACGCGGAAAGAACGAACACTTATGTCTTTCCGCACGAGCTCTGATTTCCCTTATTTTATCGTGGTGATCGTTTCTCCCTATGTAGGTCGCTGTCAACAAAATATTTTCGCATTCGGAGGAGAAAGTTGGTGTTGGGAATTTCGTGAGAAGATTCCATCGCAACGAAAAACGCCTTTCTTTTAACGATGTACAGCCCAAATCCTGTTTCATTTCAGTGACACTCTCTCCCATATTTCGTGATAATACAAAACGTGCTGCCCATCTTGGAACTTCTTCGATGTACTCCCTCAGTCTTATCTGGTAAGGATCCCACACCGCGCCGCAGTATACTAAAAGACGACGGTCTCCTTCATAGATCTGTTACATTTTCTAAGTGTCTTGCCAATAAAACGCAGTCTTTGGTTTGCCTTTTCCACAACATTTTCTGCGTGCCCCTGCCAATTTAAGTTGTTCGTAATTGTAATTCCTAGGTATTTAGTTGAATTTACGGCATTTATACACTCCTGGAAATTGAAATAAGAACACCGTGAATTCATTGTCCCAGGAAGGGGAAACTTTATTGACACATTCCTGGGGTCAGATACATCACATGATCACACTGACAGAACCACAGGCACATAGACACAGGCAACAGAGCATGCACAATGTCGGCACTAGTACAGTGTATATCCACCTTTCGCAGCAATGCAGGCTGCTATTCTCCCATGGAGACGATCGTAGAGATGCTGGATGTAGTCCTGTGGAACGGCTTGCCATGCCATTTCCACCTGGCGCCTCAGTTGGACCAGCGTTCGTGCTGGACGTGCAGACCGCGTGAGACGACGCTTCATCCAGTCCCAAACATGCTCAATGGGGGACAGATCCGGAGATCTTGCTGGCCAGGGTAGTTGACTTACACCTTCTAGAGCTCGTTGGGTGGCACGGGATACATGCGGACGTGCATTGTCATGTTGGAACAGCAATTTCCCTTGCCGGTCTAGGAATGGTAGAACGATGGGTTCGATGACGGTTTGGATGTACCGTGCACTATTCAGTGTCCCCTCGACGATCACCAGTGGTGTACGGCCAGTGTAGGAGATCGCTCCCCACACCATGATGCCGGGTGTTGGCCCTGTGTGCCTCGGTCGTATGCAGTCCTGATTGTGGCGCTCACCTGCACGGCGCCAAACACACATACGACCATCATTGGCACCAAGGCAGAAGCGACTCTCATCGCTGAAGACGACACGTCTCCATTCGTCCCTCCATTCACGCCTGTCGCGACACCACTGGAGGCGGGCTGCACGATGTTGGGGCGTGAGCGGAAGACGGCCTAACGGTGTGCGGGACCGTAGCCCAGCTTCATGGAGACGGTTGCGAATGGTCCTCGCCGATACCCCAGGAGCAACAGTGTCCCTAATTTGCTGGGAAGTGGCGATGCGGTCCCCTACGGCACTGTGTAGGATCCTACGGTCTTGGCGTGCATCCGTGCGTCGCTGCGGTCCGGTCCCAGGTCGACGGGCACGTGCACCTTCCGCCGACCACTGGCGACAACATCGATGTACTGTGGAGACCTCACGCCCCACGTGTTGAGCAATTCGGCGGTACGTCCACCCGGCCTCCCGCATGCCCACTATACGCCCTCGCTCAAAGTCCGTCAACTGCACATACGGTTCACGTCCACGCTGTCGCGGCATGCTACCAGTGTTAAAGACTGCGATGGAGCTCCGTATGCCACGGCAAACTGGCTGACACTGACGGCGGCGGTGCACAAATGCTGCACAGCTAGCGCCATTCGACGGCCAACACCGCGGTTCCTGGTGTGTCCGCTGTGCCGTGCGTGTGATCATTGCTTGTACAGCCCTCTCGCAGTGTCCGGAGCAAGTATGGTGGGTCTGACACACCGGTGTCAATGTGTTCTTTTTTCCATTTCCAGGAGTGTATTTGACTGATTTATCGTGTAACCGAAGTTTAACTGATTCCTTTTATCACTAATATGGATGACCTAACACTTTTCGTTGTTTAGAGTCAACTGCGAAGTTTCGCACCATTCAGATATCGTTTCTAAATCGTTTTCCAATTTGTTTTGATTTTCTGATGACTTTATTTGTCGGCAGCGTCATCTGCAAACAACCTAAGAAGGCTCCTCAGATTGTCTCAAAAATCGTTCATATTGATAAGGAACAGCAAAGGGCCTATAACACTACCTTGGGGAATGCCAGAAATCACTTCTGTTTTACCCGATGACTTTCCGTCAATTACTACGAACTGTGACCTCTAAAATGGCTCTGAGCACTATGGGACTCAACTGCTGAGGTCATTAGTCCCCTAGAACTTAGAACTAGTTAAACCTAACTAACCTAAGGACATCACAAACGTCCATGCCCGAGGCAGGATTCGAACCTGCGACCGTAGCGGTCTTGCGGTTCCAGACTGCAGCGCCTTTAACCGCACGGCCACTTCGGCCGGCGAACTGTGACCTCTCTGACAGGAAATCACAAATCCAGTCACATAACTTAGACGATATTCCATAAGCACGCTAATTTACTACGAGCCGCTTGTGTGGTACAGAGTCAAAAGCCTTCTGGAAATCCAGAAATACGGAATCGATCTGAAATCCCTTGTCAATGGCACTCAACACTTCATGCGAATAAAGAGCTAATTGTGTTTCACAAGAACGATGTCTTCCAAACTCATGTTGACTATGTGTCAATAGAGCGCTTTCGTCAACGTAATTCATAATGTTCGAAAACTAAATTTGTTCCAGAATCGTGCTGCATATCGACGTTAATGATACGGGCCTGTAATTAAGTGGATTATTCCTACTACCTTTCTTGATTATTAGTGTGACCTGTGCAACTTTCCAGTCTTTGGGTACGGATCTTTCGTCGAGTGAACGGTTGTATATGATTGTCAAGTATGGAGCTACTGCATCAGCATACCCTGAAAGGAATCCAGTTGGTATACAATCTGGACCAGAAGACTTGCTTTTATTAAGTGATTTAAGTTGCTTCACTACTCTGAGGATATTTACTTCCACGTTATTCATGGTGGCAGCTGTTCTTGATTTGAATTCTAGAATACTCACTCCGTCTTCTTTTTTGAAGGCATTTCGAAGGCTGTGTTTAGTAACTCTGCTTTGACAGCACTGTCTTCGATAGTATCTCCATTGCTATAGCGGAGGGTATTTATTGTTTCTTGCCGTTAACATACTTCACATACAACCAGAGTCTCTTTAGATTTTCTGCCAGGTTTCGAAACAAAGTTTCGTTGTGGGAACTGTTATAAGCGTCTCGCATTGAAGTCTGCGCTATATTTCGAGCTTCTGTAAAAGATCGCCAATCTTTGCGTCTGTTTATAATTGGCATGTTTGTTTCCTTGTTTCTGCAACAGTATTCTGACCTGTTTTGTGTACCAAAAAGGATCAGCTCCGTCGTTTGTTAATTTATTTGGTATAAATCTCATAATTGCTGCCGATGCTATTTCTCTGAATTCAAGCCACATTTGGTTCAAATGGATCTAAGCATTATATGACTTAACATCTGAGGTCATCAGTCCCCTAGACTTAGAACTGCTTAAACCTAACTAACATAAGGACATCACACACATCCATGCTCGAGACAGGGTTCGAACCTGCGACCGTAGCAGCAGCGCGGTTCTAGACTGAAGCGCCTAGAACCGCTTGGCACAGCGGCCGGCCCACATCTGTTCTACACTTATACCATTACTTTGGAAAGAGTGGAAATTGTCTCTCAGGAAGGCGCCAAGTGAATTTTTATCTGCTTTTTTGAATGGGTATATTTTTCCAGAATGAGATTTTCACTATGCAGCGGAGTGTGCGCTGATATGAAACTTCCTGGCACACTCCGCTGTAGAGTGAAAATCTCATTCTGGAAACATCCCTCAGGCTGTGGCTGAGCCATGTCTCCGAAGTATTCTTTCTTTCAGGAGTGATAGTTCTGAAAGGTTCGCAGGAGAGCTTCTGTAAAGTTTGGAAGGTAGGAGACGAGATACTGGCAGAAGTAGAGCTGTGAGGACCGGGCGTGAGTCGTGCTTCGGTAGCTCAGATGGTAGAGCACTTGCCCGCGAAAGGCAAAGGTCCCGAGTTCGAGTCACGGTCGGGCACACAGTTTTAATCTGCCAGGACGTTTCGATATATTTTTCGTTTATTTTTGGAGGATTTGGGGGTTGCAATATTCGGTCTTGCTACGACAGCCCTGTGTTCACTAATCCCTGTATCCGTTTTGATGCTCGTTATTAACTCAGGATTATTTGTTGGTAATAGGTCAAGTGTATATTCACAACCGTTTACTATTCGCGTGGGCTCATGGACTAACTGCTCGAAATAATTTTTAGACAAAGCGTTTAGCACAATTTTGGATAATGTTTTATGCGTACCTCCGGAATTAAACATGTATTTTTGCCAACATATCGAGGGTAAATTAAAGTCACCGTCAACTATTATCGTATGAGTCGGGTACGTGTTTGAAATGAAAGTCAAGTTTTCTTTGAACCTTTCAGCAACTGTATCATCTGAATTGGGAGGTCGGTAAAAGGATCCAATTACTATGTTATTCCGGTTTCAACAATGACCTCAGCCCATGCTAACTCACAGGAACTATCTACTTTAATTCCGCGGCAAGATAAACTACTTGTACCAGCAAAAAACACGCTACCGCCAACACAGTTTAGCCTATCCTTTCGGAACACCGTTAGGTTCTTCGCAATAATTTCGGTTGAGCCTATCTCCGGCTTTGGCCAGCTTTCAGTGCCTATACCGATTCGAGCGTCAGTGCTTTCTATTAGCGCTTCGAGCTCTTGAACTTTCCCAACACAGCTACGACAATTTACAACTCTTATACCGATGGTTCCTGTATCTACGTTCTTCCTGTGTTCGGCCTGCACCCTTTGTGACTGAAGCCCTTCCTGTGTTTTCCCGAGACCCTCTAACCTGAAAAACCGCCCAGTCCACACCACACAGCCCCTGTGTATAGTGGACATCTGATCTATTCAGCGGAACCCGAAACCCAACCACCCTTTGGCTCAAGTCGAGGAATCTGCAGACTACACGGTCGCAGAACCGTCTGAGCCCCTGGTTCAGACCCTCCACTCGACTCTGTACCAGATGTCCGCAATCGGTCCTGTCGACTATGCTGCAAATGGTCAGCTCTGCTTTCATCTTGTAAGCAAGACTGGCAGCCTTTACCACTTCTGTTAGCCGCTCGAAACGAGAGAGAATCTCTTCTGATCCAAAGTGACACACATCATTGGTACCTATGTGAGCAACCACTTGCAGTTGGCTGCACCCTGTCCTCTTTATGACATCCGAGAGGACCCGTTCCTCATCTGGAATGGCTCCACCAGGTATGAACACGGAGTGCACATTGGTTTTCTTTCCTTTCTTGGCAGCCAAGTCCCTAAGGGGACCCATAACGCGCCTAAAGTAGGAGCTCCCAACTATCAATAATCCCACCCTCTGTGATTGTCCGGATCTTGCAGGCTGAGAGGTTTCCTCTGAAACAGGACAGGCGACAGCATCTTGCTCAGCGACAGCGTCAGCCACAAACAGTACCTGGAACCTGTTTGTCAGACACACAGAGAAGGCCTTACGTGCGGCCGCCCGGGAAGTCTTTCGCCACCTGCTTCGCCCCGAGGCGACCTCCCACTCGACCACAGGTGAGGAATCAGCCTCAGTGCGAACCTGACTGTGCTGTCCACCGGTGAGGACCGATCGGATGGCGCGCTGGACGTCCGTTGGATCCCGACGGCCGACCCACAACAGTGGTGCCCATCCACTGCAGCCTCAAGCTGTGTAACCGAAGCCATCACAGCCTGAATCTGAGAGCGAAGTGTCAGCAACTCGGCTAGCATCCGCACACAACCACCGCAGTCCCTGTCCATACTAAAAACTGTGGAAAACTAAACTAGGCAGGTAAACGGACTATCGGCACGTGCTGCGCAACTCTACTGTAAACCCTGACGAAAACGCAGGAACTGTTCCTAATAAATTAGATTAACACGTAGAGACTCAAAAACCTAACTACCGAAGCATTCAGGTGAAACTAAATAATTCTCTCCTGATTAGGAACTTGTAATCTGTCACAAAATCAATTTACTTTCCGACGCAAACGAAAACGCAAGAACTGTGGCTATTACATAATAAATAAACAAGTAGAAACACAAGAAAGTAAACTGTTAAAGCACACAGATGATATAGAAAATTCACTCCTGGTTAGGAGCTCGTAAAAGTCATAAAATCGGTTACTTCCTTGTTGCTGCTTTTGCTGCGGCCGGCTACTACTGCCTGACTCTGGTGGCGTCCACTCAGTTTGTTCGCTCGGTATGGACTCCGCGCTCCTGTTAACAGCTGGAACGTTCCTTCTTACCCGCCAGACAGAGTACTCCCCTCGAGCCCGTAACGCCTGTAGAAGGATCGGAAGTCACACCGCACGCCCTCTCTGGGGTCGCGTCCAAAGTCGTTGCTGGGTAACGGGCAAAGAAGGTAATCACCAGTAAAACAGACAACAGCCGGCAAGATTCATCAACAAAAAACTGTTCTCCACACTACAACTGCTGAATTAACAGTCCTAGGAACACTTTTTTTGTTGTACGTAGATGTTATTTGTAACTGATATTTCGTACCAATTACGTATAAATAATAGTTTTAATAACATGGCTGAGTATGAAAGTGTAAGTGGTATGTTGAGTAACTTAGGTACATCTGTGAATTTCAGAAACAAATATGGCACACCATGAAGTAATTATCCGAATGGGTTGGAAATCGATAGATTTGATTTACATGTACATAAAATCAAATGATTTACAATTTCGGAAATATTGGGTGAGTTATTCTAGATGTAGCGACGCTGCCGCGCGCTAATTCAAGCGCGCCGGTATGTGTGTGTGTGTGTGTGTGTGTGTGTGTGTGTGTGTCAGTGCAGTGTTATGCGGTCGTAATTACTGTACACGACGTCAGTGTAGTTCCGCGCCCAGCCTCTAGAGGCGCTGTGTTTTCTAGCTTTTATATACGTTCTGTTTATTATTATTATTCCTTGTTCCTTGAGTTAATGAGTAGTTCCGTGCCTCCTGGCTTGTGTGGACAAGTACTGTTTTCTCTCTAATAACTACGGAAGTTTTCCCAGGATTAAGAATCCTTCTGTAGAGGCCGGAAGCAAATTTTGTAACTCCGATCGGTCCATGCATGCCGGGCGTCGTCAGATACGCGCTCGTAATAAAGTTATTGTTGCTGAACTGAAGGTCTTTATTCTTCTGAATCACGTTAAGCAAAGGTCGGACAGCCACCAGTTTAGCTGAACCCGTCAAGTGGTGACCCCGACGTGATCCAAGCAGAAACCGACGTGATTAAGAAGAAGCAGGCGTGAGCTACGTAAGTAACGAGCACATAATGACCGAACAACAGGCCGTCTCCAGGATTGCAGCCCGTTTGCCGCCGTTCTGGCCCGACAACCCGGTACTCTGGTTCGCGCAGGCAGAGGCAAGTTTTAGCTGCGCTGGAATAACGGTCGAAGGAACTAAATTTGCGCTGATTGTGAGCCAACTAGACCAACGTTATGCAGCCGAGGTGCAGGACATAATCACAGCACAGCCCGAGGCTGGAGCTTATGCCAGGCTAAAATCAGAGTTGATTCGACGGGTGGCCGCGTCACAAGAGGACCGGATACGTCAGGTTCTGACACAAGAAGAAATTGGCGACAGGAAGCCTTCTCAATACATGCGACATCTACGCAGTAAAGTCGACACCGTTACTGTGCCAGACAGTCTGCTCAGAACGCTGTCGAGCAGTAGGTTGCCGCTGCAAATAAAAGCCATAATCGCCTCACAAACGGACATGCCGCTGGATGACGTGGCGCAGCTAGCAGACCAGATTCAGGACGCGATCACACCGGCTCCGGTCAGCGCAGTCGCGGCGTTGGACAACAGTACAAACAGTACCGCGTCTGTAGCACCAGCCGACCACGATTCACTCGCGGCCAGGGTTGAGCTTTTGTGCGCCCAGGTCAGTGCGCTGCTGGCACGTGACGACGACAACAATAGAAGAAGCCGATACAGACGGCGGCGTTCGAGAAGCAGATCTTCCGGCGGTACTACCACTCCGCAAGGCGAGGTACCGTTGTGCTGGTACCACTGGCGATTCGGCGATCAGGCAAGTAAGTGCACATCGCCATGCTCGCACCCAAACGCCACCGGCGGTCGACAATAGGCGCAACCGACTGCCAGTTATCCTCCAAGCGCCTGTTCGTTACCGATAGGAGTTCCGGCGTAAAGTTTTTAATTGACACTGGGTCGGACCTGAGTATCATACCACGAACAGCCATACATCGTTGCCGGCCGCCAACTGCCTTCCGTCTGACAGCTGCCAACAATTCTTCCATCGCAACATATGGCACACAGAGGATGGAGCTTAATCTCGGCCTACGTCACGCGTACGAGTGGAATTTTACAGTGGCTGACGTCACGGAGGCGATCGTCGGGGCTGACCTGGCGCACTACCACCTGCTGCCGGACGTCGCGAACGCACGCTTGGTAGGCAGCGTCACTGGCTTAACAGTCACGGGTTTCCGTCGCGACACCGCAACGCACAGTGCCAAGTTGGTCCATGCTACGGAGGGTGAGTACACTGAATTACTACTTAACTATCCGAACTTGACCAGGCCGCCCGGCGCTCCCAGGTTCATACCACATGACACGGTGCATCACATTCAAACGACTGATGGTCCCCCAGTAGCATGCCGACCTAGGCGTCTCGCTCCGGACCGATTGAAGATTGCGAAGGCAGAATTTGACGCCATGATTCGCGAGGGCATAATGCGGCCGTCTAAGAGCCCGTGGTCCTCCGCATTACATCTTGTTCCGAAGAATAGTGGAGCTTGGCGCCCCTGCGGTGACTACCGTGCGCTTAACGCGCGAACAGTGCCGGACAGGTATCCCGTTCCGTTAGTGAGGGATTATAATCACGCTTTACATGGTGCCACGGTGTTCACAGTTCTGGACTGCGCTAAAGCGTATACACAGATTCCGGTAGCCAATGACGACATTCCAAAGACTGCAATAATAACGCCTTTCGGTTTATTTGAAAGCAAATTTATGACTTTCTGTTTACGCAATGCCGCTCAGACCTGGCAAAGGTTTATAGACCCGGTTCTCCAGGGGCTGCCGTTCTGTTTCGCCTACCTGGACGATGTGTTAGTGTTCTCTGCTGACCACGAACAACACCGACAACATCTGCGAGAGATTTTCGAGCGATTGGAGCGTTAAGGTGTCGTCTTGAACGTGGACAAGTGTGTTTTTGGCCAGTCAGAGGTGGCATTTCTTGGCCATAAGATTTCAGCTGAAGGCTCTCTTCCTCCGTCCGAGAAGGTGGACGCTATCTTGCAGCTGCCCCGACCAACTACGATCAAAGAATTACGTCGTTTTTTGGGGATGCTCAATTTTTATCGACGACACCTTCCCCACGCTGCAGAGCTGCAGGAACCTTTGACGGGGCATTATCAGGCCCTAAAGTAAATAGCAAGTCTCTGATACAGTGGACAGAGGACATGTGTTCTGCGTTCGAGGCAACAAAGAAGAGCATGGCCGATGCGGCGCTTCTCGCACACCCACGGCTCGACGAGTCATTGGCAATTGTCGTAGACGCGAGCCAGACAGCGATCGGAGCCGCGTTACAACAATGGTCGAACAACGCTTGGCAGCCACTGGCGTATTATTCCCACAAGCTTTCGCCTGCACAGAGAAAATGGAGCACATATGACCGTGAGCTCCTGGCAGTATACCAAGCAGTGAAATATTTCCGCCCCCAAGTGGAAGCGCGAACTTTCACGATATATACAGACCACAAGCCACTCACGTTCGCCTTCCATCAGAATAGTGTCAACTGCTCTCCCCGTCAATTTCATCACCTTGAGTTCTTGGCCCAGTTTACTTCCGACATTAGACATATTTATGGGATCGACAACATTGTTGCGGATTGCCTATCACGGATCAGCAGTGTTTCCAGTACCATAGACTTTCCTGCACTGGCACAGGCACAGAGAGACGACGAAGAACTCCTTGCCTATGTTAAAGACACGGCTTCCGCATTGCAACTGAAACTCGTTGATGTTCCGGGGGAAGATACACAGCTATACTGCGACGTTTCTCGCGGCCGACCTCGTCCCTTTCTGACGCCGGCTTTTAGAAGACAAGCCTTTGATACAGTACATGGATTGTGCCATCCAGGGGTACGCCCGACATTCCGCCTAGTAGCGCAACGTTTCGTGTGGCCAGGCATGCAAAAAGACTGCCGCGAGTGGGTCCGATCATGTCTTCAGTGCCAACGCTGCAAGATTAACCGCCATGTACACGCACCGATCGGCGATTTTCCTGATACCACCGCCCGCTTTGCCCACGTCATTTGGATGTAGTCGGACCACTTCCACCTTAGAACGGGCAAAGATATCTGTTTACAATGACCGACCGTTGGCCGGAGTCAGTGCCGGTGGATAATATCACAACAGACACATTAGCTTCCGCTTTTGCAATGACTTGGTTGGTTCAAATGGCTCTGAGCACTATGGGACGTAACATCTATGGTCATCAGTCCCCTAGAACTTAGAACTACTTAAACCTAACTAACCTAAAGACAGCACACAACACCCAGTCATCACGAGGCAGAGAAAATCCCTGACCCCGCCGGGAATCGAACCCGGGAACCCAGGCGCGGGAAGCGAGAACGCTACCGCACGCCCACGAGCTGCGGACATGACTTGGTTGGCAAGATTTGGGTGCCCACTTCATATTACCACTGACCGCGGACGGCAGTTTGAATCAGACCTGTTCTCACAGCTGGCCAAGTTCTGTGGTTACACCCACCATAAGACCACAAGTTATCACCCAGCAAGCAACGGAATGATCGAACGCTGGCACCGTTGTTTGAAGGCCGCGCTGATGTGCCACGAAGAAACCTGGACAACCGCACTACCAGTGGTCTTGTTAGGCTTACGGACGACTTTCAAACCAGAACTGGGGTCGTCAGCGGCAGAACTGGTTTATGGAGAAACCCTGCGCCTTCCTGGTGACTTTGTAGACGCTGATGCTACAGAGACAGTTGCTACTGGCCAGCCGGATTTCTTGCGACGCTTGAGGGACCATGTATCAAAGATTCGCCCTCCGAAAGCCACACGTCATGGCAAGCCGCCCACATTCGTGCATCATGGCCTGGAACAATGTCGTCACGTCATGCTCCGCACTGAGGGCGTTAAACCGCCTCTACAAGCTCCTTATTCTGGTCCATATGAAGTGCTACGGCGCAGTGCCCACACGATGGATATCCTAGTGAACGGCAAAACCACGACTGTTGCGTTGCATCGGGTTAAACCTGCGTATGTTTTTCCTGACACACCACTAGCGGCACCTCGTCGTAGGCATCCATCTACCGCTGTTCCAGACACTGAAGCCACATCTCCGGCGCCGGCTCTTCAACAACCGCCCCCAACGCAGCACAACATCCGCCTCCTGACGCTGTTCCTCCTCTTCCGACGAGGACGACCCGTTCTGGACGTCGGGTGCACTTTCCGGTGCGGTATCTCGACGCCGACGCTCCGTTTCCGCCCGAGGAGCTGATGTAGCAACGCTCCGGCGCGCTAATTCAAGCTCGCCGGTGTGTGTGTGTGTGTGTGTGTGTGTGTGTGTGTGTGTGTGTGTGTGTGTGTGTGTCAGTGCAGTGTTATGCGGTCGTAATTACTGTACACGACGTCAGTGTAGTTCCGCGCCCAGCCTCTAGAGGCGCTGTGTTTTCTAGCTTTTATATACGTTCTGTTTATTATTATTATTCCTTGTTCCTTGAGTTAATGAGTAGTTCCGTGCCTCCTGGCTTGTGTGGACAAGTACTGTTTTCTCTCTAATAACTACGGAAGTTTTCCCAGGATTAAGAATCCTTCTGTAGAGGCCGGAAGCAAACTTTGTAACTCCGATCGGTCCATGCATGCCGGGCGTCGTCAGATACGCGCTCGTAATAAAGTTATTGTTGCTGAATTGAAGGTCTTTATTCTTCTGAATCACGTTAAGCAAAGGTCGGACAACCACCAGTTTAGCTGAACCCGACATAGAGAAAGAACTTCACAAACTGAGCAAGTTAATGACGCGATGGTCCACGTCTTTGACATACCGGGCAGTGTTGGGTTACCAACCTGTCCATCGCCCGCCATAAGGCTCGACAATCAGTAATGATGGTCTAGGGTGTCATTCCTTTTCGTAGCAGGACGCCTTTGGTTGTCATCCGCAGCACCGTTACCGCACAGCGGTAAGTCGATGACATCTACGCCCCATTTTGTTGCCCTACATCCCAAGCCATACTGGGATTACATTTCAGCAAGATAATTCCCGCCTGCACACGACGAGAGTTTCTACTGCATGTCTTCGCGATTGCCAAACCATACATTTTCCAGAAAGCTCGTCAGGCCTCTTCCCAGTTGAGAACGTTTGCAGTATTATGGGCAGCGTCCTCCAACCATCTCGGGATTCCGACGATCTAACACGCCCAGTGGACAGAATGGTACGATGTCCCCAGGAGGTTATCGAACAACATCAGTCAATATCACGTCGAATAACTGCTTCCATAGGGGCCAGAGGTGGACCAACAAGATATTGAATTACTTAGTTTGCGAATCTCTTTCTCTTGAATAAATAATAAAATTTTTCTGAAATTGTAATCATTTGTTAAGCTGTACATGTACATCAAATCTAAGGATTTCCGTCCCATGCCGAAGTCCCATAATGGTGAGTCGTTTCTTTGTCCTAGATTGTATATTATTATTTATGCCCCAAAAACAACCCAGAAAAGTAATCTGCTCAAGATTATGACGAAATACCACAGATACACATACTTACTTAAGGTAGGAGCAACGTAAATGAATTTTGCATACCTCACTTCTCAAACATCAGATACAAGATAGTTATTCTTCAGGTAATGGTCCAAGAATTATATGCTGTGTTTCCTTACCGCTTGTAGCTCAAAGCAGTGCAAATGAGGAAGTCCGCACTTATATGTAATCACTGAATTTAGTTATGAATTAATAGTTAAATAACCAATTTCCTGAAGCACAAGTATCAGAGTAAAAGTTCAAATGAAAATCTCTTCTTACTGTTGCAATTAGGAAACCAATCGCTATCAAGGTTTCCACAAAATTTTTCACTAAAATACCAAATCACTGTGCATTGTAATCACGAAATCATCATTCCAGGACATAAACTGTTGACTCGGTTTTCCCCATCTGGAACGTAAGTCGATGCAAAGAACGGAGCATTATTGGTAATCATTTGCAATAGTAGAATGCAATTAATTCAGTTAACTCGTCATGCCACCTCCGAGAATTTAGGTTCCTCGGTCGACAGCAACAAGTATGCACAATACTGCGGCACTGCAATATAATAAATGATATATCTTAAGCAGAGCAAAATAGTTTAAAGAAAAGGCTATGACGATTTGTTTATATTGTTCTCAATAAAGTACTGTTAACGTATAAAGCCCACATGGGCCCTAAAAGCAGGAAATAGTGAGTAAGTTATTGCAATCAGTAACGAAGTTACATACCCTTAATACACTACATCTCGCAAGGTGACATATTTTATAATGCTGAAGATGATTACAGGCTTGAATCTACCACGCCACTGATTGAGAACATAATACTCGGGCTTTAATCAGCTTCCATTTATCGAAAATGAGCCGACTGTAAACGTTTGTCTCTCCGCGCGGAAGGATATCATCCCAAGTTTGTACGCGGAGTGGTCGCACGACAGCTATTACTTACAATGCACTTCTGATACAATACGTGCACTCGCCTAATAGACACCTGGACAAGCAGTTTAAAAGATCTAAAGCGTGTTCTTCATCATCGTCAGCCGAACAGATCATATAATTTCACGAACAGAAAACTGGGAACTGAGTGAAGAAAGATTATTCGAATAATATCGCCACGAGGATCCAAAACTGTGAACGACTCTCACAGGCTCATGGCCTAATCAGCTTTCATCAGTGGGGATACAAACAGATTGCTCAAAAAGCTCGTTTCGAATAATCGAAGCTGATTACAGTATAAACACAGAAATATTGCAAATATAAATTCTGGATTTAAGGAGAGCAAAAATATCGTGATCAAAAAATGAAATTGCAATTGGATAGCCAGTTTTCAATCTATATTTACAAGCGGCGGATTTTTAGTGCTTTTCGCGAGCTTTGTATTAATTTAATTAGTTAATATGTCATTTCTGAAATTGACAAACTGCCTATTGGCTTCTGTCTCGGGTTCTTCGGCCGACGTTCATCTATTGATTTTTTCTGACGTTTCGCCAGCACGAGTGGCTGGCATTGTCAAAGCTTCACCCTCCATTGCCGGTGGTGAACTGGAGCCGAGCTCGCGGGCGCAGGCTATATGTACCTGGCGCGCCAACGTCCGAGGGCTTCTCCGCGGTCATTTCCGGTGCGGTTCTCCTCTTGCTACCTGCGACGGTCGTTCGCTGCAGTACGGGAAGCCAGGATCCGTTGACCTTAAGGCTTTCCTCTTTCTTGTTCAAACTGTTCGCGTGTTTTTGTATTTCTACAGCTTCTCTGAACAAGCGCGTGTGATAGTGCTTCTCTACAGCCAGAACTTCCGTGTCGGCGAATTTTATTACATGGTCGGTCTCATTCAGTGCGTGCTCTGCCACGGCCGATTTCTCCACCTGCCCCAACCTGCAATGTCGCTTATGCTCTTTGATCCTGGTGTTAATGGATCGTCCAGTCATTCCGACATAAACTTTTCCGCATGTGCATGGTATGCGGTATATTCCCGACATTGCAAGTGGGTCTCTTTTCTCCTTCGCCGATCTAAGACACTCTTTAATCTTCCTTGTCGGTTTGAAAATCGTCTTTACGCCATGTTTGCGCAATATACGGCCGATTCTGTCCGTCACTCTGGGAATGTATGGCAGAAAGGCCGTACCCGACAATTCTTTTTCCGGTTCCTTACTTCGCCGAGGTTTGGGCTCTGTTACACTTCTAATATAATTTGTGGAGTAACCATTGCTCCTCAGGACAGTTTCCAGGTGTTGCATTTCTCGTTTGAGGTGTTGCGGCTCACATATTCGTCCTGCTCTCGTTACGAGCGTACTAATCATGCCTCTTTTCTGGCTCGGGTGGTGGTTTGACAGTTTGTGCAGGTATCGGTCCGTGTGAGTCGGTTTTCGATACACGCTGTGTCCCAGATCTTCGCCGTCCCTTGTGACCAGAACATCTAGAAATGGCAGTTTCTTGTCCTTTTCTACTTCCATGGTAAATGTTATGTTGGCATGGAGGCTGTTCAAGTGTCTTAGGAAGTCACTGAGCTGTTCTTCACCATGGCTCCACACCACGAAAGTATCATCGACGTACCTGTACCACACCTTAGGTTTGCAAGTCGCCGAGTCCAGTGCCTGTGCTTCGAATTGTTCCATGAAGAAGTTGGCCACCACTGGACTGAGAGGACTACCCATGGCGACGCCTTCCAGCTGTTCGTAGAAATCGCCATTCCACGTGAAATAGCTCGTGGTGAGACATGCATGGAAGAGTTTTCTGATGTCTAGCGGAAAAATGGAACCGATGTGCTCCAGAGCGTCACTTGCAAACCTAAGGTGTGGTACAGGTACGTCGATGATACTTTCGTGGTGTGGAGCCATGGTGAAGAACAGCTCAGTGACTTCCTAAGACACTTGAACAGCCTCCATGCCAACATAACATTTACCATGGAAGTAGAAAAGGACAAGAAACTGCCATTTCTAGATGTTCTGGTCACAAGGGACGGCGAAGATCTGGGACACAGCGTGTATCGAAAACCGACTCACACGGACCGATACCTGCACAAACTGTCAAACCACCACCCGAGCCAGAAAAGAGGCATGATTAGTACGCTCGTAACGAGAGCAGGACGAATATGTGAGCCGCAACACCTCAAACGAGAAATGCAACACCTGGAAACTGTCCTGAGGAGCAATGGTTACTCCACAAATTATATTAGAAGTGTAACAGAGCCCAAACCTCGGCGAAGTAAGGAACCGGAAAAAGAATTGTCGGGTACGGCCTTTCTGCCATACATTCCCAGAGTGACGGACAGAATCGGCCGTATATTGCGCAAACATGGCGTAAAGACGATTTTCAAACCGACAAGGAAGATTAAAGAGTGTCTTAGATCGGCGAAGGAGAAAAGAGACCCACTTGCAATGTCGGGAATATACCGCATACCATGCACATGCGGAAAAGTTTATGTCGGAATGACTGGACGATCCATTAACACCAGGATCAAAGAGCATAAGCGACATTGCAGGTTGGGGCAGGTGGAGAAATCGGCCGTGGCAGAGCACGCACTGAATGAGACCGACCATGTAATAAAATTCGCCGACACGGAAGTTCTGGCTGTAGAGAAGCACTATCACACGCGCTTGTTCAGAGAAGCTGTAGAAATACAAAAACACGCGAACAGTTTGAACAAGAAAGAGGAAAGCCTTAAGGTCAACGGATCCTGGCTTCCCGTACTGCAGCGAACGACCGTCGCAGGTAGCAAGAGGAGAACCGCACCGGAAATGACCGCGGAGAAGCCCTCGGACGTTGGCGCGCCAGGTACATATAGCCTGCGCCCGCGAGCTCGGCTCCAGTTCACCACCGGCAATGGAGGGTGAAGCTTTGACAATGCCAGCCACTCGTGCTGGCGAAACGTCAGAAAAATCAATAGATGAACGTCGGCCGAAGAACCCGAGACAGAAGCCAATAGGCAGTTTGTCAACAAGTGGCCACGAAAGCCTCAACAATTTTGTATTTCTGAAATTAATTGCTTTTTGTGCATACTGAATTATATCGGTTTAACGTCCCTTAGACGCCGTACTCTGTTATTGAAACTGTCCGATCAATACAAACTTTTTGGTCCAGTTTTATTTTAATTTTTTCTCAAAATCTTCCCGTCCGTGAATTGAATATTTTCCATTTGATTTCAGTATTCCCATCTTATGAAGCATTGAGACTCATACTTTTCGTAGGTATCACATCCAAAGTCTTACGCCAGATACGGGTTGTTATCTTTCCCTTAAGAATACTCTCCACTGTCTGTGACACAAAGGCGGAAATCTGTTCACTTTCCTTACTTTCACTCTACTATCTACGCTATCACATTCTGGGGCAGCTCTGTACAGTTACAAAGGATATTATTATCCCAAGAAAGTGTGGTCAAGTAGGTTTGCGATGTCAGTTGGTGACAGCCATTGCTCCGGTGTCTAGTAATTATAGCTCAGCACTGTTGTCTACGATGTTGACTCAGAAGAAAGTGCAACATTAATTCAGTGAACACGAGAAACATGATTTGCACTTGAATAACACTGCGTTACCCGTCATATTAAATGATGTGTACTTCTCATCAGGTTTATTCCCAATAGGATTTCATCAGGGCTAAAGAATATCTTCAAATCTAAATTGAAAGGTTTCGTTGTGACATACTCCTGTTCCTCGTAGTAGGTGGGAAAATTGCTCTTTAATGTCTATATATTTATTAATTCATTTTTCTTTTGTTCGAAAATTTTCTAATCGGAGTTGCATAAATTTGTTCCGTGACCACGCATGTTTGGCTCGCATGGTCACACGTAAATTGATAAATAAATAAGCACAAATGCGTTTTTGTTGCCGGAAGATCCCTATATAAAAGTTGGAGAAATGGTTCATATACATCTTATTATGTTTGTAGAAGAGAGTTATTTATGTAACGACGAGCAGGCGATATTGCTTCCTGTTTGATGTTCACTCTCACTGCATTATTAAATCCCACGCCTCGGTCGAGAACACTAAACTTTTCAGCACAGTAAACTTACGTCATACATTGTTTTGCCTCTTCCTCTGGTCTTGGCTGGTTTTCAGAGTTACGCGTAATCAACATTAGTGACGAAAGAATTTACCTTAGCATATTATGCAACTCAACTGCTTTAACCAAAAATAAGGTGTCCATTGTTTAAGGTCGCTTCAGTCTACATTATGTACTTCATACACTACAAAAACCCGATTGGGCAAGACAAGAAGTGAATAATTATTAACACAATTGCTTGCAGCTAAAATAATACAATACATAAAAAAAGGCATATCAGCAGAGCCCTGCGACTAATTTTAATCCATATCGGTTTGGGGTTCATGAGACGAAATTTATGAATAACAAGTTTCATTATTATGACTGAAGGCAGTAAACAATTGGTCCTGTGTCCAAAGAATGGTTAAATAAATACATGTGAACACTTGTACCGTAGGCAAGTTTTGTAAAGTGAGAAGATGAGCTGTTTACACAATACAGTAAGCTAATAGCGACCTTCCAATAACTTGTAGAGCTAGTGACAGAAGCCATTTCACAAAAAAAGTATCAAACACACAGGAATAACGCCTACAAAATAGATGAGTGTTCAAAAATGCAACTGAAGAGAAAGAGAGAATAATTGAACAAGATCTGAAGGTCATCAGTTAAAGAATTGGTTAAGGAAACAGCAGCCGCGCCTGATTAGCCGAGCGGTCTCAGGCGCTGCAGTCATGGACTGTGCGGCTGGTTCCGGCGGAGGTTCGAGTCCTCCCTCGGGCACGGGTGTGTATGTTCGTCCTTAGGATATTTTAGGTTAAGTAGTGTGTAAGCTTAGGGACTGATGACCTCAGCAGTTGAGTCCCATAAGATTTCACACACATTTGAACATTTGAAGGAAACAGCAACGGGATGTGTATCCAACTTGAGACATGCCTCGACATAGCAGTGTGTACTGAAGTGAGGAAAGTAAAGGGATAGTGATGTGCACATATAAAGATGGCTGTAGAGTCGCGTTCACAAGTGCCAGTGCACTGGCGGAACTGTTTTGCACTCACGCGACTCATGTGAAAAGATTTCCTACGTGATCGTTCTCACAAAACGAGAATTAACATATTTTCAACGTGGAGTGACAGATGGAGCTAGTCGCATGGGGAATTCCATATCGAGAAGCGTTAGGGAATTCAATATCGCCGGCCAGAGTGGCCGAGCGGTTCTAGGTGCTTCAGTCTGGAACCCCGCGACCGCTACGGTCGCAGGTTCGAATCCTGCCTCGAGCATGGATGTGTGTGATGTCCGTAGGTTAGTTAGGTTTAAGTAGTTCTAAGTTCTAGGGGACTGATGACCTCCGATGTTAAGTCCCATAGTGCTCAGAGCCATTTGAACCATTTGACCCAATTCAATATCCCGAGATCCACAGTATCAAGAGTGTGAGAGTGTGCCGAGGATACCATATTACAGACATTACCTCTCATTGCGGACTATACAGTGGCCGACACCCTTCACCTAACGACCCAGAAGAGCAGCGTCTGCGTAAAGTTGTCATTGCTAACAGACAAGCAGCGCTGAGTGTCCGGTGAAATTTGGCGTTAATGCCTTTGCCAACCGCACGACAACGCCTCTCCTTGGCTGGTGGCTATATCGCTTGGGCCCTGGACGACTGGAAAAACAGTGCCTTGATCAGATGAGTTCAGATTTCATTTCGTAAGAGCTGATAGTACGGATCAAGTGTAGAACAGATCCCATGAAATCATGTACCCAAGTTGTCAACGAGATATTGTGCAAGCTGTGTCATAACGGTGTGGGCTTTGTTAACATGGAACTGAAACGATAATTGCCTGGATATGATGGGATAGGTTATTAGGAGACCATCTGCAACCATTTGTAGAATTCCCTTTCCGAAACGACGATGGAACTTTTACGGATAACAATGCGTCCTGTCACCGTGCCACAATTGTTCACAACTGTTTTGAAGAATATTGTGGACGATTCGAAGAAACGGTTTGGCTACTCAGATGCTCGACATGAATCCCATCGAACAGTGGTGGAACATAATCGAAACGGCAGTTCGTTCACAAAATCCTGCACCAGCAACACTTGCGCAATTATGGACAGCTATAGTGGCGGAATGGCTCAGTATTTCTGCAGTGGACTTAAAACGACCAAAGTCCACCTCCTGTGCAGTTGCTGCATAAGCTGAGCAAAAGGATGTCAGACAGATATTAGAAGGTATCCCATGACTTTTCTCAGCTCAGTGTACAGCGCACTAGGTAATGTCAAGTTTCCAAGCCGCAATGCAGCTGCCAAATGCTTAGAATCGCTTTAGGTTTTGTGTCACGCGAACGGTGCAATGACGAACGTCACGATTCTGTTCCCAATACCAACAGAGTGAAGTGACGCAGTTATCTTGCAAAGTGCGGATGGGTTCATGCCAGAGGTTCGAGTTGTTATTATATTCTGCTGAGCTCTTTCCGGCATCTCCGACTAGTTTGTCTATTGTGTGCTCTGTATCTTGCACGGCGACGTTAATTAAAAGCTTAATAAAGTTGCGGGTGGACTGCGGGCTTGAAGGAGGGGTCAGGCGTTAATGTATTAAATGCGAGGTTGAGGTTTCCCGCTGCTGTAGCCAGCAACACTGCGCATTAACTCGTTGTTTTAAAGTAAAATCCAGTTATTTCATCGCACTGCAGAAAGCAAGCTTAATGTACACTGTGCTACGCACGAGACTCAGCTACCAAAAAGTTCGCAGATCCTATAGAGGGAAGGCTTTGCAATGGGAGAACCATCTTATTTTCTTTTATTCCTATTTATAATTTTTTTAATTTCATACAGTAAGCACACCATAGCAATCAGACAATACCACCACCTCGCAAATGTAACAGCTCACGCAGAATAGCTTTTTCTTTTCCTTGCTGTAAGTTGTAACACTAAATTGAGAAAATGGTTACACGCTAAGGGGATAAATGGATTGGTCGACTAAAGCTATTTCTAATACAAACTAGCTAAGTTATATGAAACTTATCGTTTCCGAAGACAGTCTGCTGAGCTCTCTCAGCTTACAGCGTGAAAATCGATTAAGGGTTACACAATTGCTGTTAGACTTCCCTTAGTTCCAGAGGCATAAAAAGTTTGTGAATGAATGTAACATGACTCAAGATTACTATGTGCAACTATATCTGTTTTATGATAATTTCAAAACATCGCCGTCGGATTAGCTTTTTTGTAATACACTTTACCACTCTTCGCGTACCGTAACGCTGAAATGTCGATCTTCGCCACACCTTCAAAATATTACAGCGTCTAAACGACGTCTTTCCATACGTTAAAACTGGAACACCGAGCCAGAAATCTCGATACCCTAACGTCTCATATTACAATCCAGTTCTCGCAGTAAGCTGCCTGACACTGGTGCGTTTTGTTCCATAGCTTTCGACCGGAGATGGCCGATCGATTGAACGAAATCTGGGGAAAAGCCGTGGCAGCACTTTACAAATAGTAATGTAACGCTACTTCTCATAGCTGTGCTGTGCTCTGTCTGAGGTACTGAGGTAAGTTTGATATGATGGAAACCAGGTGTGACGTGCGTGGCATCAAGTGGTCTTCTTCTTACACTTTTCCTTATTTCCTAAAAGAGCCATGTGAACGTCGAATTCCTTATCAATTTACGTACTTCTCATAAACGTTAAATTGGATATTGGTCAGATATTTGTAGTACTCTTTTTTTCTACCGATCAATAATTAATATATTTATTAGCCCTCTTATGAGGACTGGTTTCTTTCTCATCGCATAAGATCACTAGTCTTCTAGAAACAATATAACGTTTCCTTTACGATTTTTATGGGCGTTTATTATCAATGTAATAAGAATCCAGTGTCATTTCGAGAATTCAACATTTCTCACCACTTAGATGAAATTAAGTGACCCTTGCAACTGGTAAAACAGTTGTCAAGGCCAACATAAGGGAAAAATCAGTAGAAAGGTCAAGTTTCTAAACACCATGGTTTATTTGGACAATTCCAGTGATACTGATTCCAGAATTAACATATGTTCTAGTGCAAAGTTAAAAGAAACAGATGGCTAATCTAGTGTTGAGGCCACTTCCAAATTTTACAGAATCGTGTTAGTGACTACAATTTAACAATGTCAGACTTCAACAAAAACGAACATTTGAAACAGTAGATATGAATCGAATTCAGGATGCACAAGAGGTAATCCCATCGGAAACAAGATGTGACAGATCAAATGTAAAATGTATACTAGACGTAACTGAAATTAATCTGATATAATGATTAAATCACTTTGAAAGAATGGTCAAAAACGATGATGTTCGTCATTATGATAATTTTATATATTTTCTGTAGATGGTTTTGATGGAGAATTTGGAATTTTTTTTCATAGTTTTGTTAAACCATTTCAATTACTTTGGCAGTTTAACGACCTCCTTTGTTACACACAATCGGATGACCGTTAATTGTAATAAATGTTCATAGAGTAAATGTACATTAAAAAAAATGGCCAGGTCTAGTGGTAGTTTTAAAGAATAAATACTCCTTCTGTTTTTTTGTGATCTCCTTCAATCCGTTAATTAAATTCCTTCTGTCTGGAAGTCAGATTTTCTTGAGGTCTGGAAACCTATTAGGTTGACGTGTCTCTTGAGTAACATAGAGCACAAACTGACACGTATGTAATTTTCATATTTAATCATATTTAATCATATTTAATAGTCCTAGAAGCCTTGCTGCCATCAGTTACAATGTTCACTCAGCGAAATACATTCATTTGTACGCAACTCGAATACGCAATTTGTCCAACATCGGAGCACAACAGAAAAACTGTACATCCTGCCTTCCTTCTTTCCCCACCAGAATAAATATATACATATTACCACAGCTGCAATGAAATTGAGGGTCTGCTTCTGAGTATCAGGGGTCATTCTTGTTCCGTTTCCGTCCATTACTATCGTAGCAGTCGGTAGCCTTGCACTTTCAGGACCATTTCTAAACGACGACATCCTTCAGTCACCAACTAGTTTACATACTCCATGCCGATTGAACTTGTCAGCCAATACAAGCAGAGGCTACTATCTCATGTTCCATGAATATTTACAGTTTTTTTCTTATTTATATAGTATACTTTCAAGTATCATGCACTGTTATTATGGTGAACGAACGACATATACTTTCGTATCAGTAATATTGTTGTAACTTGGTACGATGTCGTAGAGGTCTCTGAAGCATCACTAAACATTTTCACTACTGGAGACAACAATTTTCTCGATGAATTTATCTTAATATTTACTCACAGCTTTAGAAAGTCGCGCATATGTAGCGTGATACATTATCTGACCAAAAGTCAGCGGATAGCCCTGTAACGCTGAATTGAACACTAGACGTCAAAAGAAGCGAAGCTGCCTGTATAAAAGGAGGTGGGGCTAACGCCACTATAAAAACAGTAACACCAGAATGGGACTGCCAGCTGAGCTCAGTGACGAACGGGGACTAGTACCTCGGTGTCACGTGAGTGAGAAACCCATAAGCCCATTTCAGCCCTTCCGTAGCTGCCGAGGTCGACTGCTGGTGATGTGACTGCGAAGTGGAAACGCATAAAACGACCCTAGACCAGGCAGACGTCATTTAGCGACGAACCAGGACCGTCGAGCGTTGCTGGGAGTGACTGCAAAAAATCGCATGAAATCAGGGGTAGGAATCACTCGTGAGTTCTAAACTGCTGGAAGCAGTCCATCTAGAACTACCGTGCGAAGGTAAAAAGAAAGGAGTGCAACGGTCGATCATCTCCAAATGAGCCACTCATTCCTGTAATCAGTGTTAACTGCACTTGAGACGGTAAAAAGAGCGTCGCCACTGGGCAATGGGTGACTGGAGAAAAGGGATCTGGAGTGGCGAATCAAGCTGTACCTTTGTGGCAGTCCAATAATGGGGCTTGGGCTTGGCGAATCCTGGAGAATGTTGCTTGCCATGATGTATAGCGCCACCGTGAAGCACAGAGGAGGTGGTGTTACCGTATGAGGGCGTTAGTCCTGCTTTTGGGCGTGTTCGCCTGACTGCGCTTAACAAAATTCTAGATGCGGAAGGATTTGAACACATTTTATAGCATTCCAACTGAGCATTTGCGAAGATTTAGAACGTCAACTTCACTCCAGATGCCAGCGTTCAACGTCATTACCTTCTCTGGATGAAGCATGACCTGCCTTTCCTCCACAGGCGCTCTGTAACCACACTGAGAGTGTCCCCAGTAGGGTTGAAGCCGCCATAAAGGCAAAGGGTGGTCACAGACCACATCAACCTACACTAATAGATGTTCAAAAGATTGGTTCTAAGCACTGTGGGACTTAACATCTGAGGCCATCAGTCCCCTAGACTTTGAAATTACTTAAACCTAACTAACCTAAGGACATCACACACATCCGTGTTCGAGGCAGGATTCGAACCAGCGACCGTAGCAGGCGCGCGTTTCCGAACTGAAGCGCCTAGAACCATTCGGCCCCACCGGTCTGCACTAATAGGCGTCTGCATACTTTTAATCAGATAATGTGTTATCGTCGTGCCTCATGTAGATGATGACGCGACTCACACACTATCTTTCTTATAACATATCGAAGCTGTGGAGCATAATTTCAAGAATATTTTATAAGTAAAACACGTTTAGAGGAAGGGCAGTTGATAAACAGAATTTACTTTGATGTCAGTGGCTGTAGTGAACAACACAGCACGCTTTGCGTTTCATGTGACAGCCAGCCTCAAGACTTGGCCTGCACACAAACACAACTGTGCGGAGCCCCCGTCAACAGCTGGACTTTTCAGCCATAGCTGTAACCACAAGCATCTCCACTAATCTTCGTGGTCAATCCATTCCTCTGAAATGCTCCTAGAACTTCCGTCGCCTTAATGCTACGTGTTGTTTCTGATCCCTTTTCAGATCGTTTACCGTTCGCTCATTTCACTTGTGAGGCGACACTGACTGGCTGCACTTGTATAGTTTTTATTGGTGTGAATCAACCTAATACATTAATTTTACAATTTCTAAATTGTGGAAACAGTTCATTCTAACGCTATTTGTACTCCCAGGTAACAATGAATTATTTATTTTAATTTCACTTTAGTTTCTAAGAGACTACTGTGTCGCAAGAATTACGTTAAACGTTAAAAAGCTGCGTTAACATCAGGCAAAGAAACAAAAACGTTTTTAATTATACAGAGTGATTCAAAAAGAATACCACAACTTTAGGAATTTAAAACTCTGCAACGACAAAAGGCAGAGCTAAGCACTATCTGTCGGCGAATTAAGGGAGCTATAAAGTTTCATTTAGTTGTACATTTGTTCGCTTGAGGCGCTGTTGACTAGGCGTCAGCGTCAGTTGATGCTAAGATGGCGACCGCTCAACAGAAAGCTTTTTGTGTTATTGAGTACGGCAGAAGTGAATCGACGACAGTTGTTCAGCGTGCATTTCGAACGAAGTATGGTGTTAAACCTCCTGATAGGTGGTGTATTAAACGTTGGTATAAACAGTTTACAGAGAATGGGTGTTTGTGCAAAGGGAAAAGTTCTGGACGGCCGAGAACGAGTGATGAAAATGTAGCACGCATCCAGCAAGCATTTGTTCGCAGCCCAGGAAAATCGACTCGCAGAGCTAGCAGAGAGCTGCAAATTCCACAATCAGCTGTATGGAGAGTCCTACGAAAAAGGTTAGTTATGAAACCTTATCGTCTGAAATTGGTTCAAGCACTGTCTGCAGCTGATAAGATTAAAAGAATCGATTTCTGTGATTTTATCCTTGCTCAAATGGAAACAGATGAATCTTTCGTTTCAAAGATTGTGTTTAGTGATGAAGCAACTTTCCACACTAACGGGAAAGTCAACCGTCACAATGTCTGTGTATGGGGCACTGAGAATCCGCGGGAAACAACTCAGTATGAACGTGACTCGCCAAAGGTGAACGTTTTCTGTGCCATTTCAGCCAATAAAGTTTTTGGTCCCTTTTTCTTCGAAGGTGCTACTGTAACTGGAATACAGTATCTGGATATGTTAGAGAATTGGCTGTTCCCTCAGCTCGAACAAGAAGCACAACAATTCATATTTCAGCAGGATGGAGCGCCACCACATTGGCACTTATCTGTCCGTAACTACCTGAACGTCATCTACCCGAGGCGATGGATCGGCCGCCAGGCAGCCCGTGACAGAGCACTTCATCACTGGCCTCCAAGAAGCCCTGATCTTACCCCCTGCGATTTGTTCTTATGGGGGTATGTTAAGGATATGGTGTTTCGACCACCTCTCCCAGCCACCATTGATGATTTGAAACGAGAAATAACAGCAGCTATCCAAACTGTTACGCCTGATATGCTACAGAGAGTGTGGAACGAGTTGGAGTATCGGGTTGATATTGCTCGTGTGTCTGGAGGGGGCCATATTGAACATCTCTGAACTTGTTTTTGAGTGAAAAAAAAACTTTTTAAATACTCTTTGTAATGATGTATAACAGAAGGTTATATTATGTTTCTTTCATTAAATACACATTTTTAAAGTTGTGGTATTCTTTTTGAATCACCCTGTATGTTGATCAGTAGATACGCGAACGGTTATTCTCCCTCTACCAATTGACGCAACACAACGCTACTCACATTTCTAGTTCGAGGCGTGCTTTGGAGCGATAACGAACGTCATCTTGAACCAGTATTGGGCATACCATACCCGTCGTCGGACAGCCGAACATTTCCCATTACGCCGCAGAACTGTGCACGTTATAGATCGCTGCTCGAAAAACCATGTGAGAGTGATTCGCGGGGCGCGGATGCGAGCAATAAGTGATAATCTCCGTACTAGCCGTAACAACATTCTATTGCTCTTCGTAAGCATTTACAGTTACGTTCAACAGAGTAAAAACAGCTTAACACTCCCGCTTGTAGCTATTCCACTGTGTTGATTTTACAGCTGCTGAGTATCCATCAAAGCACCAGACGGAATTACAGAAACGGAGCCACATACAATAAAAATACAAGTTGAGCAACACCGCTTAATCTACATTGCATTGTTCTACTTTTATTATTATTATATGGCGTGTGGATTCTGCACCTACCCATCAGTGTATAAGGGGCGATAAAAAAGTTTCCATTTCAGGGCGTTGCTGCAGCGCATATGCAGTGTGGCGCGACGCCGATGGGGGTGTATACGCACCGACATAATTAAAGGCAAGGGATTACTGTGGCATTCGTGTCCTGACGCTCGCGGCAAGTACGGACACGTGATCAGTGCCAACGTTATTACGACACGCGTCCAAAGAGGACTCTTGCTGCCACATGTAGTAAGCATTGCTTCACACAGTGGAGGATGGCAAAACAGAGGCATTGCGAAGTAGGCAGGCCCAGATAGCGTTGCTGACAGCAGCAGTCTACCAACAGACTGATGCAAGGACGCACACAGACCGAGCGCCGAGCGAAGCCTGGAGAGTGCTGAGTAAGGGGAGGTGAGGCCAGCACGCTAAGTTACGCTGCAATATACGGCGGGAGTAGTAACAAAAAGCTACCACTGCCGGATATAAATAGTGGAGCGCAGGCTGCAACAGACAGAAGCCATTAGGAAGCAGTTCGGAACTGCGGACGGACGTGTTGGTTGTCCGAATGTTCAATATTTAGAGGTGACGATTCCAGAAGTCTATTCCAGCTCGCAGGAGTCATCCGTTCGCCGCCAGATGTCAACTTCAGCTCTGGAGGTTGGCCCGAGTTGATGACCATTGATGTTAAGTCCCATAGTGCTCAGAGCCATTTGAACCATTTGTTAGATTAAAATTCATTCAAATGCAATGAAGATTGCTGTTTGTAGCTGAAATCTCGATATGCTTGACAGATAAGCATACCAATAGGATTGCGACTGATTTCTGTGCTCCTGTCCTTCCTTGTAATAGTCTAAAAATGGTTCAAATGGCTCTGAGCATTATAGGACTTAACAGCTATGGTCATCAGTCCCCTAGAACTTAGAACTACTTAAACCTAACTAACCTAAGGACATCACACAACACCCAGTCATCACGAGGCAGAGATAATCCCTAACCCCGCCGGGAATCGAACACGGGAACCTGGGCGCGGGAAGCGAGAACGCTACCGCACGACCACGAGCTGCGGACTGTAATAGTCTGCAGTCGCTACACACAACAGTTCCTTATGGAGTGAAATCTGGTTGTAATTACCTTCACTTTACACCATCGATCATTTAAGACTTGCCGGCCGAAGTAGCCGTGCGCTTCTAGGCGCTGCAGTCTGGAACCGTGAGACCGCTACGGTCGCAGGTTCGAATCCTGCCTCGGGCATGGATGTGTGTGATGTCCTTAGGGTAGTTAAGTTTAACTAGTTCTAAGTTCAAGGGGACTAATGACCTCAGAAGTTGAGTCCCATAGTGCTCAGAGCCATTTGAACCATTTAAGACTTGTAGTAAACAATTCAGCTTCACATGAAATATCTGGTGCGACTTAATTGATCTGGAGACTCATAAGGCGTTGTTGATGGTAATGTGACGATGTTAACTTATTGTTCAAATTGAAGAACTTTTTGGTGCATTTCATAAAAAGTTAAAGTAGGTTTTTTTGTGCAACTGTCATTTCAGAACAAAAAAAAATGGCTCTGAGCACTATGGGACTTAACTGCTGAGGTCATCAGTCCCCTAGAACTTAGAACTACGTAAACCTAACTAACCTAAGGACATCACACACATCCATACCCGAGGCAGGATTCGAACCTGCGACCGTAGCGTTCGCGCGGTTCCAGACTGTAGCGCCTAGAACCGCTTGGCCACTCCGGCCGGCCATTTCAGACAGGCAACCTAAATATTCCGCGCTTTCGTGAATTTACCCAAATGTTTAACAGATGATCTGTCATTAAGCTAATATTAGAAACTGGAGAACGAATTTCATTTAAAATTTCCTTAATTGTGAAAGCATGAAAGGTTGTTTCTGCGATTTTAGCCATGCATCCATTAAAGCTTTTATCGAGATACTTGCTCACATATTCGTTAGAATTTCCTACTCGCCTGGCTCTCGTGAGCCTTGAGAAATTTTAATTACGTCGCACAAAGTGATCATATACACATAGCTTGCGGAATACTTTTGTACACACAATAT
Source organism: Schistocerca nitens (assembly GCF_023898315.1). Lineage (NCBI taxonomy): Eukaryota > Metazoa > Arthropoda > Insecta > Orthoptera > Acrididae > Schistocerca > Schistocerca nitens. The sequence goes on from NC_064614.1 coordinate 688,747,499, forward strand.
ATACATCGCGCTAACGCGTTTGGTAGTTTTGTCGGAGTACGAGACATGTTCGCATGTGTCACCGTGACACGTGAGTTTTGATGCATTTCGAAGATACAGTAACTACTCATCATGTTTTTAGTTACAGTGTGCCACAGGTAAATCATTAAATACTGTAACAGAACAGAGTTCAAGTCAGTCTTGAATCTGGAAAGACAGTGGTGGGTTCTGTTTATTACGTGTACGCAGATAGTGAATCCAACTGAATTACAAGCATCAGAAGTAACTCAACTGATTTATTTATTAAGTTGTCTCTAGTCACATTAAATTAAATTTGCGGGAAACTACAAAGTGATCAAATACTAAGTGCACAATTAGCAACATCGCCCAAGTGGTAAGTTGTGCGTTAATAGTAACTAAACCAAGGCTCGTTCGTAGAGAACGGTGGGAGCCACATTCAAACGTTACGTGTCTGGAATGTCTCTCTGCCTTATCTTCCTCACGACGAGGAGATGGTCGTGACCCGAGTACACGCACTCTGAAATTGTATCTGTCGCGGCTACAGTGTGCTGTGGTGAGGGATGTTCACTTACTGTATTACAAGCTTCGCAACGTTTCCAAGTATAAAAATATGGAATAAACAACAGATTAACTTACAACTGAGCGTCAATAGGAGTCGGTGATTCGAATAATTGTCCTAACTCGTAGTAGGCTTCCGATACACGATATTTACAATTTAGCAGAATTCCAAATAGCTAGATTCTCTACACGCCTGAAATTAGTTACCAATCTATCAAAGAGGGACCTCACAACTTTTAGCAGACTTTTAGGTCACAATCTCTTTCACACCAAGCCCTCTGAAGGATGCGTAATTTGAAGTTCTCAGTGGCTTTGGTCTATATTTTCTTTGTCGACAACGTTGCAGGAATTGGACAGATGTAAACTCTATTCCAAAGGAGCTGTGTAAATTCATCCTTCCACAAGGTTCATAGGAATAACTTTATAAATCCAGCAAAAGAGGAATATCAGTGTTAAGAATGGTAAGATTTTGGATGACATTGTCATCCTGAGCGAAAGTAAGGAAAAATTACAGGACCTGTTGAATGGAATGAACAGTGTAGTGAGCACACATTTTGGATTGAGATTCAACCTAAGAGTGGCGAAAGTAATGAGCGGTAGCAGAAATGAGATTAGCGACAAACATAACATCAAAATTGAGGACTACAAAGTAGACGATATTAATGAATCCTTCTACCTTAGAAGAAAAATAACATGTCACACGCGAAGCAGGGTTGTACGGTAGTGAAACATGGGCTGCGGTAAAACCGAAAAATGAGTCTAATCCTAGCGTTAGAATGTGGTTCTGCGGAAAGATGACGAATTTAGGTGAACTGATAAGATGAGGAATGAGGAAGTACACTGCAGAATCAATGAATTTAAAAAAGAAATATACAGGGTGTTTCAAAAATGACCGGTATATTTGAAACGGCAATAAAAACTAAACGAGCAGCGATAGAAATACACCGTTTGTTGCAATATGCTTGGGACAACAGTACATTTTCAGGCGGACAAACTTTCGAAATTACAGTAGTTACAATTTTCAACAACAGATGGCGCTGCAAGTGATGTGAAAGATACAGAAGACAAGGCAGTCTGTGGGTGCGCCATTCTGTACGTCGTCTTTCTGCTGTAAGCGTGTGCTGTTCACAACGTGCAAGTGTGCTGTGGACAACATGGTTTATTCCTTAGAACAGAGGATTTTTCTGGTGTTGGAATTCCACCGCCTGGAACACAGTGTTGTTGCAACAAGACGAAGTTTTCAACGGAGGTTTAATGTAACCAAAGGACCGAAAAGCGATACAATAAAGGATCTGTTTGAAAAATTTCAACGGACTAGGAACGTGACGGATGAACGTGCTGGAAAGGTAGGGCGACCGCGTACGGCAACCACAGAGGGCAACGTGCAGCTAGTGCAGCAGGTGATCCAACAGCGGCCTCGGGTTTCCGTTCGCCGTGTTGCAGCTGCGGTCCAAATGACGCCAACGTCCACGTATCGTCTCATGCGCCAGAGTTTACACCTCTATCCATACAAAATTCAAACGCGGCAACCCCTCAGCGCCGCTACCATTGCTGCACGAGAGACATTCGCTAACGATATAGTGCACAGGATTGATGACGGCGATATGCATGTGGGCAGCATTTGGTTTACTAACGAAGCTTATTTTTACCTGGACGGCTTCGTCAATAAACAGAACTGGCGCATATGGGGAACCGAAAAGCCCCATGTTGCAGTCCCATCGTCCCTGCATCCTCAAAAAGTACTGGTCTGGGCCGCCATTTCTTCCAAAGGAATCATTGGCCCATTTTTCAGATCCGAAACGATTACTGCATCACGCTATCTGGACATTCTTCGTGAATTTGTGGCGGTACAAACTGCCTTAGACGACACTGCGAACACCTCGTGGTTTATGCAAGATGGTGCCCGGCCACATCGCACGGCCGACGTCTTTAATTTCCTGAATGAATATTTCGATGATTGTGTGATTGCTTTGGGCTATCCGAAACATACAGGAGGCGGCGTGGATTGGCCTCCCTATTCGCCAGACATGAACCCCTGTGACTTCTTTCTGTGGGGACACTTGAAAGACCAGGTGTACCGCCAGAATCCAGAAACAATTGAACAGCTGAAGCAGTACATCTCATCTGCATGTGAAGCCATTCCGCCAGACACACGTTGTCAAAGGTTTCGGGTAATTTCATTCAGAGACTACGCCATATTATTGCTACGCATGGTGGATATGTGGAAAATATCGTACTATAGTGTTTCACAGACCGCAGCGAAATCTGTTGTTGACAATTGTAACTACTGTAATTTCGAAAGTTTGTCTGCCTGAAAATGTACTGTTGTCCCAAGCATATTGCAACAAACGGTGTATTTCTATCGCTGCTCGTTTAGTTTTTATTACCGTTTCAAATATACCGGTCATTTTTGAAACACCCTGTATATGGAAAACACACCAGGAGATGGGATACGGCAGACATCAGTGAATAATTTCTGTAGTACTAGAGTGAGCCGTAGAGAGTATAAACTGTCGTACAAGACAGAGATTGGGCAGCGTACAACAAATGAGTGAAGTTATAGACTACAAATTCTACTCTGAGATGAAAAAGCTGGACAAGAGAGGAATTCGTGTCGGGGCAGAATAGAACTTTGCGTGCAGAGGAAGTAACTCAACGTTTGTAATGGGTTCAATCGCATCCATCCACAGGAATAAATGTATTTGTTGTGTCTGATATCGAATAAATTAGAAAACTACTAACTCCATTAACATGTCGTCAGAACTGTAGTTTCTGGGCAGTCGAAATTCCACAGCTATCTTAAGCAAATATAGAGATATTGCAATCTCCATGAGACAGTCAGTTGTCGAACTTTTACATGTAATCTAAGTTTTATACTTGAAACTCAGCATATAGTTGGAACTATGTAACTTCCAGCAGGTTCTTTGTCTAGTGTCTGCCTTGTTTCCAATTAGGCAGCAAATACTAGCAGTGTTGACGAGTGTAGCTTATGATTTCGAAATTGATCTTACTTTAGTTTTGACATTGAAATAAATATCGCAGCTGAGAGAAAAATGTTTCTGACTTAATTACAAATCAGCACACACTTCTGAGTCATGATAAATTTTCTTCACACTGCAAAGTTCTTTAAAGAGTAAAATCATACAATCTTGGTTACGTCCTTAAACTGTGTCTGAATCTGAAGAAGACGGTTCTGGTCCCAGTCTTCCCATCCAGATTCATATTCACCACGGTCCCCCAAAATCACTTAATGCGAATATCGGTACGGTTCCTTCGAAAATACGCGTCCAATTTCTTCACCAATCAGAACTCGTGCCCCGTCGTTGACGGTGGGATAAATTCCTATTCCCTCCCATCCTTTGTTACTAAATGGAATCCTTCACTACATTCATTCTCCCAGGAAGTTCTAAACATACACGATCATGGGAGTTCGTCTGTGGAACTTGAAACATTAAGGAGAAATACAAGTTATTGTTGTTTTGATTCGGTATGTGCTGCGTACTCACATTTGGAAACTCTGATTTAAGACTGCGCATGTAAAGCGTAGATCTGGCACCATTTTTTTCCTGTTACTAATGATAATGTTTTCTTTCCGGTTCTTGCATTGTATGATACAGCGAAGTTTTTCTTCTATAACCATGCCGACTCATTTGGCCTTTTAATATTGCCCTAAAAATGCGATGTCGCTTCCTTTCTCATCACAGTTCATTGTAGCAAAGACGCTTGGAATAGGTCATGAAAATTCCAGAAAGCACCTTGAATACCGGACGAGGCGTCGCACTGATTGATTGATACGCTGGACCCGCAATCGACTGCTGGGTGCCCACACTGCGGCACAATCGAACGCATTTCTGTTATTTCCTCTAATCTAGAACTCGGTATCCCGTGATCTGTGGGTCACACCTTGTTCGCAGAACTATTTTTTATGGTTCATAGAGCCGTAATAGATATAATCAGGTGCGTGGGGTAGCCGCGGAATCTGAGGCGCCATGCGACGGTTCGCGCGTCTGCCCCAGTTGAAGGCTCGAGTCCTCTCTAAAGGCATGGATGTGAGTGTGTGTTGTCCATAGCGTAAGTTAGTTTAAGTTAGGTTAAGCAGTGTGTAAGTCTACGGACCGATGACCTCAGCTGTTTGACCCCATAGGAACTTACCACAAATTTCCACGATACGCAGAACAAAAGTAACAGTGGATTGATAAGTGTTTCACAGAAGAAAACAGAATTCAAAACAAAAACAACGCGTTCAGTGTATTTCACTGTTAAAATTGAGATACATTTTGTAAGTAGGCTTTTTATGTTTTCTTATTGGCAACGTTACGTAGCGCTCTGTATGAAAATCACTGGCTGTGCTGTGTGCAGTCTGTCGCTAGTTTGCATTGTTGTCTGCCATTGTAGTGTTGGGCAGCTGGATGTGAACAGCGCGTAGCGTTGCGCAGTTGGAGGTGAGCCGCCAGCAGTGGTGGATGTGGGGAGAGAAATGGCGGAGTTTTGAAATTTGTGATACTGGATATCATGAAGTGCTCTATACATTATGACTTTTGAACACTATTGAGGTAAATACATTGTTTGTTCTCTATTAAAATCTTTCATTTGCTAACTATGCCTATCAGTAGTTAATGCCTTCCGTAGTTTGAATCTTTTACTTAGCTGGCAGTAGTGGCGCTCGCTGTATTGCAGTAGTTCGAGTAACGAAGATTTTTGTGAGGTAAGTGATTTGTAAAACATATAGGTTAATGTTAGTCAGGGCCATTCTTTTGTAGGGATTTTTGAAAGTAAGATTGCGTTGCGCTAAAAATATTGTGTGTCAGTTTAAGCATAGTCTTGTATAGTTGTTCAAAGGGGACGTTTTATATGCCGACCCTTAGACGAGGATACCTCACTGGAATCTTCTGATTTTTTTTCTTGTAGTTTGTGTAATTAGTGTAGCTATTGTTTATTGCTAGCGCGTTATTGTAGAGAGAATCTCCTTTGTAGTTGCAGTCTTTCATTGTTGTACAGTAAAACAGTTGTGGCATGCATGTAGATTTGCACCAAGTATTTCGCAGCTGCGCTTGCAATTAACTACATATTATTTTCAGTGCTATGTTAATGTGTTCTCTTATTTTTGCTCTTCAAATTGTGCTTTTCTGTGTTATTGTGTGAAATATTGTGACAATAATGGCGTGTGAAAAACGTAACACTAGGCTCCAAAGTAAACTGAGAAATAATAGTGACGACGAGCGTAGCTTATCAGCACCACTGTGTAATGAATTAACAGACATTGGAAGTAGTAATTTGGTAATTGTGCATAGGGAAATGGAGCGGGCGGCAAATAATGGTGTAGACAGTGAAACAGGTAGTGAACAGGGAAGAATTATCGATCGATCGGTCGGCAACAGCTCGCCACAGGAATCCGAAATGACAGGACACAGTTTCGCAAATACTGTAGATTCAGGTTTTGGGTCCTCACCGTTTTCTCAAATAAGTCAAGACACATTTTCTGCTTGTCAAAATTTGAATGTTGCCGGTGCAAATTCACTGCCGAAAAGCACTGAGGAACATGTTTCAGACACCAGTGCACTGTTATTACAGTTAATGCAACAAATGGGACAAAGGCTTCAAATGGAACAACACCAGAGACAAACACAGCAACAGTTAGACACAATGGAACAAAATCTTCAAAAGTTAGACACAGTGGAACAAAATCTTGAAAAGTTAGACACAGTGGAACAAAATCTTAAAAAGTTAGACACAGTGGAACAAAATCTTAAAAAGTTAGACACAATGGAACAAAATTTTAAAAAGTTAGACACCACGCTTGAACAAACACGTGAAGATTTAACTACTGAGTTACATAACATCGAATCGAAATGTCAAAAAGTCTGTAATGACGTAAAAACACAAATTTGTGAGCATTTCCAACCTATTTTTTCGCGTCATGAAAATGCAATACAGAATCACGAAGCAGCCACAAAAGAACTGCAAACTATTGTTCATGAAAATCACGACACCTTGCAAGCTAAAATTGACTCAGTTGCATCTACCGATTCGGTTACGCAACTTGCAAAAACTCAAGAAAACTTAAAGGACACAGTAGATACGATTTCAACACAAATGGACACTCTGAAACTTGGTTCAGAAAAACACACTGAGGAAATAAGTACACTATCGGAGAAAGTAGCCGAACTTTCGGATCAGTTCACTAACTTATCTGCAAAGGTAGATGATCATCTGAATGACACAAGACCTGTAGCCATCACTGACACAGATGAGTATGAACAAATTAAGAAATTCAAACAAAATCAGAATCAAATAAATACGCAATACAAAAGAGAAATCCGGGAAGTACAAGATCAGTTGGCACAAGTAATACAAAAATTTCATATTTCAGAGGACACTCGCGCTCCAACACGGGAAGAGGAACTTAGAAATACGGAAAAGCCACAAAATAATAACACAGGGCATTTCGGAAATTATGAAAGAAATTGGCAAGGGGCACCGAAATTTGAGATGAAACCGCCGACACGACGTAACAATGACCGATATGCTACTCGCCGACACGATGATTTTGACTATAAGCTGTTCATTACTACACGTAAATTCAAAACGTTTAAGAATTCTGCCAACGACATTCATCCACAAGCGTGGCTCCATCAATTCTCTCATTGTTTTCCTCCCAACTGGTCATTGGAGCACAGGTTAGAATTTATGTGTGGCTACTTGGAGAATGAACCAGGTGTAAGAATGCGATCGGTCATTCACGATTGTCACAGTGAAGGAGATTTTTATCATGCCTTCCTCTCAGCATATTGGTCTCAAGCTACACAAGACCGAGTAAAACATAGCATCATAATGATGAAACATTTCGAACAATCTGAATTTTCCAGTCTTGCGAAATATTTTGAAGACATGTTGCACAAGAATCAGTACCTGTCAGACCCATACAGCCCCTCAGGACTCATCCGCATTTGCTTAATCAAACTGCCTGAACATGTACGACATATTATTTTAGCAGGACGTTGCAAAGACGACATTGAAGCTTTTCAGGGACTGTTACAAGTACTGGAAATTGACACTGACCATCGGGGAACGCGAAAACAGGAGCACAACAATTACAGATCACATCCGTCACAATTCCGTGATGACAGAAATAATACACGACAAGGCTATTCTTTCAACGTAAATCGTGACCAAAACAGACACCACCCATATGACAACCACTGGCAGAGTAATAATAGTTACAGAGAAAGATCGCATTTCCGTAGTAATGAATATGACAGAGATTACCATAGAAACAGACAATATGGGAACAAAAACAATTATTATCAAGGGAGACAGAATAACTTCAGACGCAACAGTTCAGCGTGCAGTTACGATTCCGGGAGAAATTCTCCACCATATGACCGACAAACAAGAAACTACGAGGGCAGTTCAATAAGTAATGCAACACATTTCTTTTCTGAGACAGGGGTTGTTTTATTCAGCACTGACATACACCAGGTTATTCCCCAATCTTTTAGCTACACAACACTATTTTTCAACGTAATCTCCATTCAATGCTACGGCCTTACGCCACCTTGAAATGAGGGCCTGTATGCCTGCACGGTACCATTCCACTGGTCGATGTCGGAGCCAACGTCGTACTGCATCAATAACTTCTTCATCATCCGCGTAGTGCGTCCCACGGATTGCGTACTTCATTGGGCCAAACATATGGAAATCCGACGGTGCGAGATCGGGGATGTAGGGTGCATGAGGAAGAACAGTCCACTGAAGTTTTGTGAGCTCCTCTCGGGTGCGAAGACTTGTGTGAGGTGTTGCGTTGTCATGAAGAAGGAGAAGTTCGTTCTGATTTTTGTGCCTACGAACACGCTGAAGTCGTTTCTTCAATTTCTGAAGAGTAGCACAATACACTTCAGAGTTGATCGTTTGACCGTGGGGAAGGACATCGAACAGAATAACCCCTTCAGCGTCCCAGAAGACTGTAACCATGACTTTACCGGCTGAGGGTATGGCTTTAAACTTTTTCTTGGTAGGGGAGTGGGTGTGGCGCCACTCCATTGATTGCCGTTTTGTTTCAGGTTCGAAGTGATGAACCCATGTTTCATCGCCTGTAACAATCTTTGACAAGAAATTGTCACCCTCAGCCACATGACGAGCAAGCAATTCCGCACAGATGGTTCTCCTTTGCTCTTTATGGTGTTCGGTTAGACAACGAGGGACCCAGCGGGAACAAACCTTTGAATATCCCAACTGGTGAACAATTGTGACAGCACTACCAACAGAGATGTCAAGTTGAGCACTGATTTGTTTGATGGTGATCTGTCGATCATCTCGAACGAGTGTGTTCGCACGCTCCGCCATTGCAGGAGTCACAGCTGTGCACGGCTGGCCCGCACGCGGGAGATCAGACAGTCTTGCTTGACCTTGCGGCGATGATGACACACGCTTTGCCCAATGACTCACCGTGCTTTTGTCCACTGCCAGATCACCGTAGACATTCTGCAAGCGCCTACGAATATCTGAGATGCCCTGGTTTTCCGCCAAAAGAAACTCGATCGCTGCCCGTTGTTTGCAACGCACATCCGTTACAGACGCCATTTTAACAGCTCCGTACAGCGCTGCAACCTGTCGGAAGTCAATGCAACTATACGAGACGAAGCGGGAATGTTTGAAAATATTCCACAAGAAATTTCCGGTTTTTTCAACCAAAATTGGCCGAGAAAAAAAATGTGTTCCATTACTTATTGAACTGCCCTCGTATGTAAACTACCGACAAAACGACAGACGTGAATTCCATCAGAACTGGCGGGATTCAAACAGAGCACGGCACTCTCGACAAGGCGAATTTGTAGAAGTCAGGTCACCTAATCCCAATAACGACGCACGCCAACAAAGAGATAGCAGACAATGAACCGCACCGCAGGCACCCACGTGCGCCGGCTGGCTCAGAGAAAAATAACATAGACGCTAACATTGAGAAAAATTCCAGTATTCTTTACCGACGTATACCGTATGATAATTGCGTTCAAATTGAAACTCTGTGTACTAGGAAGAGTAAAAGGTTTACACCACATTTCACATGTAAAACCGTTTATTGAGAGATAATTCGTTTTTTTAATTTAGTCTTTGCTATAAAATTTTTCACTTCACGTTACTAGTACTCTTTTTAAGACTTAGAATCTGTTAACATGCAACAATGTTTGAAGATAAATATCCAATCAAGAACCAAGAGAACTTATTTAAACAGAAATTATGAATGCATTGTTATAGTGAACTGACGACACAATGTTGTTATTTGTACATTCTTGCTTGTTAGTTGCACGATTACGTAACGACTATAAGGCTCACATACTTAGAACATTTACCAGTACTGCTAATGAGATTTTAATGCAACATTTTGGTTTACTTGAAAATACATTCTGGATTTAAAGTACATTCTGTGAGATACCAGATGACACAGTGGTTAGTTTATGTGACAGCTACACGATTTTATCACGACGCTACTAATGAGTGACAATTTACAATGTTGCTTTTGCGGTGTTTCAGTTTTATATCTGCACAGTTTTTCTGAATTATTCTGGAAAGTAATACATGTTTTAGTAGTAACTTTTGTGGTATAGCTACAATGAGACAGCCTTTTCCGTAGCACAACAATTCGTTACAGCACAGTACTTTCTTCATTACAGCAATAAGCGTAATAACTAAGATATCTATAGGCAAAGCATTTCACTTTTGTTTATCATCAGGTAAGTACATTGACTTCTGCAGAACTTAGCTTTCGGAGGACGATAACTACGACACTTCCACAGAGATTATGTTGCAACAAGACGCACATTTAGCGCTACAGGAAACGTATTTGAGTGATTAATTTTGCACTTAAATCATTTATTTTTAAAGATATTTGAAGTACAATAATACAAAGGTTTTCCATGATACATTTCATTCCACTGCTGTAATCTGTAACACCTGAGTGTATAATTACATTAATCCTCAGGGGGGTACACGCCTACTTTGTGTACCATGTGTTTGGCAAGCACAAGGAGCCCTAGCTAATATGGTATTTGCTTATACAACTTTACACATCGGTACCTTATTTCTCTAACACAGAATTACACAGCTATCTGATCATTTAACTGAGAGAGACAAACTTTTTTACTACGGCAGTGACACATGTTTACGTAATTACACCGTTGGATAACTTCACACTTACGAAATTGTGTTTTGTCTGTACTTCGTGAACTGTTCATACTTTTTCGGAACCATTGTGATACTATGAGAGCTTTGAATGATGTATTTGGCAAGGGAGCATGATTTTAAAGTACGTTTGAGGTAGATGACACTATTGAAATGAGCAGAGAATTTTTTTTTAGGTTTTTAAATTATTGGAGGAAGCTACGACGATTTTGAGAGTTGACTGAGGTGTTATGATATTATTACGATGACTATTTGTATTATGCTGTTGCGGTATGTTTATGATCAATAAGCTGATGCTATATGAGTTATCTGAGTATGCTATGTATCTGTTATGATGAAATATTGAAGAAGTGTCGACGAATAAGGTAAGGAATAATGAGTAGTGGTTAGGGACTTTGGTTTGTGAAAAAGGTTGTTGGAAACCAAGAATCGTATTTTAAGAGTTATGAAATGTGTGTACATGTGTGAATGTATCACAATGCCACTGAAAATTTTTTGGACACTGTTATATTCATAGGATTTTGTTTCTACACATATGCAACGAAAATTCTCGACCTGTGAAATTCTTTATATGAGACTGCCACTGTAGTAAGCATCGCAAATACGACACGCTCAAACTTGAAAACATATGATTATACTGTGGAGCTCTTAATTTAATATTTACTAAAATACCTAATGAAACGATGAGAAACATTTCACGACTATTGTCTTGCTAGTTGAGAGAAATGCCATATGGCTTGCTTTATGTATTTATTTACTCAATTTGTTTAATATCTAGTTTGTAGCTGCGCTGCAGCATTGGTTAAAATAAAATTTATAGATGTACTAATATAAATATTTTCTGTCTACAGTTCGAGTAAATAATAATTTTTTTCAAAAAAAATGAGGGAGCACAAAAAGACATTTACCTTCACAGGAACTGCATTCATAATTTTCTTTTCAAGTACTTGGTAATTTATTTTGTAGAATAAGTTGTGGTGCACCACTTTAATGACATAGATATTAAGATGTGAATAGACATTTCCCTTATCTGCATTGTTGTCTTTACTGTAATATTTTTCTGCTTGAGCTTTGTCATGTTTAGATATAATTTATTGCATTTGCTTCTGCTGTTTGCCAGGCATAGTACTACTAAATTTCACTTTACATTACTCTGTTAAGCCAGTTTTACTACTGATTTATTTCTCTTGTTTGCTGCTCATTGCGTAATATTAGTTGTAATATTGCTGCTTGCTTGGCCAATTTGAATATTTTCTCATTGCTGTTTGTGTTAATTGTTTTGTACTGCTGCATTGCCTCGTCCCTTAGTTTAGCATCTGAGCTCAGTAGATTTAAGTTAGCTTAAGATGGGGTAGGTCATATAAGAGAACAAGTTGTGATGAATTGGAAGAAATACATTGAGAAGCTATAAGAAAATGGATTGGCCAAAACAGTATTTTGAAAGAGGATATGAACCAAAAATGTAGGGTTTAGGGACAACAGGTTTAGGTAGGATTTTCTTTGAAATAAATGATGAAGTAAGATAATGGAAAATAAATAATGAGGTAAGAAATATGTGAACATATAAATACAGAAAGCATGCTTGAATAGGATTTTTTTGAATTGAATCAAATGTTGAAATAAGACGAAAGATCTATGGAATGAAGTTTTGGGTGGGACTGCAGTACCAAATGTTACACTAAAAACAAATCATGTCCTTTCCTTTTGTGTTATCCCACTATGTGTTTGTGTACCCTTGTGTATTTGTTTTCTTCCTGTCTCTGTGTAGTTTCATAGAATTTTTTCTTCTTCTAATACTAAGCTACATTCACTATGATGAGGAATACTGTTATCCTCAAATATAATTGGCATTAATAATATGTTATTTACCTTGTAAATATGCTTAGACATTATTTATTCTGTTTTGTTTTAATGCTTATGTGTAAAGTTGATGTTTCAAAAGTTATTCTGATCTTTTATGTATTTACTTATCTCATAATTCCTGTAACACTGATGTATATGTTTATTTCTATTATTTTGTAAAGCCTGTATTACTGCAAATGTTATCTGTATTGTTATGTTTTTAATGATGTATTTTGTACCTTTGTTATTGTATTCTTATGTTATAAAATTGTAATTGACACCAGTTCATTAAATTAAGTAACTTGTAAGTTACATTTCACTGCACACGTTTCTGTTAGTCATAGTATATAGACAATATGTGAGAAGTAGGGACTGTTAGTGTCTGCACCTGTGTTAATAATTCAGCAAGGGACTGGATAACAGCATTGCTGGTTCTAAGGACAATTCCAAAAACTTTGTGAGTGCACAAGTAATGGTTTATGGACTTGCTATATTCTCCGCAAGACTCTTCAATGGGGATTGTGCACCTGCACAGTCGCAACGGATGGCCGCTAGCCATCTCTACAAGGACTACAGTGGGTCTGCACCTTTGCTGACTCACCAGTACCATTATTTCTACAAGGACTGCAGTGGGTCTGCACCTCTGGTGGCCCACCAATACCACAATCTCTACCAGGACTACAGTGGGTCTACTCTGTGATGACCTACCTACCAATATTCTTCAAAACTTCGAATGACTCTGCTGTGGGTTTGCTCTGTTGTGGCCTATTAGCTGTCTGCATGTCAAGAGTCAGCACTGTCTTTCCGTTGGAAGGACAACACTACTTCTTCAAGACTGCATGGAAATCCACTACTTCCGAGTGCATTTTCTTTTACTGCTCAGACTTTGAGAAAAACACTGCAATTTTACTGTGATGAATGATCAGGACTGTCTTTATGGACTGTGAGAAAATTTTAGCTTTTGACCAACATTGTATCAATAAGCGTGCTCATTTGATTTCTTTGTTATTGTAATTATGAAAAATTTTATCAAATCATTATTGGCCACTGCCCACAACAACTTGTAAAATTTTTTGTGTGGAGCATGGGGGCTATGTAAGTAGGCTTTTTATGTTTTCTTATTGGCAACGTTACGTAGCGCTCTGTATGAAAATCACTGGCTGTGCTGTGTGCAGTCTGTCGCTAGTTTGCATTGTTGTCTGCCATTGTAGTGTTGGGCAGCTGGATGTGAACAGCGCGTAGCGTTGCGCAGTTGGAGGTGAGCCGCCAGCAGTGGTGGATGTGGGGAGAGAGATGGCGGAGTTTTGAAATTTGTAATACTGGATATCATGAACTGCTCTATACATTATGTCTTTTAAACACTATTGAGGTAAATACATTGTTTGTTCTCTATTAAAATCTTTCATTTGCTAACTATGCCTATCAGTAGTTAATGCCTTCCGTAGTTTGAATCTTTTACTTAGCTGGCAGTAGTGGCGCTCGCTGTATTGCAGTAGTTCGAGTAACGAAGATTTTTGTGAGGTAAGTGATTTGTAAAACATATAGGTTAATGTTAGTCAGGGCCATTCTTTTGTAGGGATTTTTGAAAGTCAGATTGCGTTGCGCTAAAAATATTTTGTGTCAGTTTAAGCATAGTCTTGTATAATTGTTCAAAGGGGACGTTTTAATTTAAAGCGTTAATCACAGCACAACAAGGAAACATAAGTTTTGTCGTAGACTGTACCGTGGCTTCAAAATCTAGGGTTACTTCAATTTTGTTTCTGTTTCTCATGCTGTAGACGAGATTACTTATTCTTCAGGTAGCAATGTCTTACCATAAATTTCTCTGCAGTCGCGAAAACACTAGATCATCTTTAATCGTCACTGTTATTACCACATTTGAAACACTGCAACGAACAGAGATTACATAAGTGCAGGTAGCTATTGCTCTAAAAGCCTAATTTTGTTCTTGTTGGGGTATTGGTGAAGTGCAGTGACTAAAAATGGTTGAGGGAGACAAAGAATTCTCTAAAGTAGGCAGATCCAAAAAAGTAGTTATGCAGAGTTGAAGAGACATAAGATGGCAGAACATCATGTAGAGCTGTCCCAAACCAATCTTCCAACTAAAGACCACCACCACAATAACAAATAAAACTATAAAAACGTTCAATAATTGCTATACTTGTTTCGTTTGAAGCTAACTATAACGACAAAACAAAAAACAGGTGGTTCATTTTATCTTATTCTTTGATCGGCCTAATTAGAAAGCAGTTTTTATATTATTAACAGTTTTTATTGGATACTAACTCATACTCGCATGGTTTCTTTCGAACAATTCATGTTAGTAATGGCGACAGTGACTGCTCTTTGCAAAGATTTTGGTGTGCTTAGCGTAAAATTTCTCGTTGCTTGTCGGTTGTAACTTCAGTACAATTCCTTGAGCAGTCTCTTACTTATAAATTTATAAATTATAGAGGGCAGCAAACAGTCGTCCTTTTTTTGCAGGTTTTATTTGACAAATAAAGATTTCGGCTAGTGCCTAGCATTTTGTGTTAGCAGAAGAGCCAACACCGTGTTACGAGTGGAGGCCGAAATGCACGCGTTTTAGCTCACGCAGGCTGGAATGAGGAAGGAAGAACAATATTGACGTGAGGTCTGGAACATGACAAGGAATGAGAATTCAGAAAGAGGACGTGATTAATTTTATACTTAACTTTAATCCATTAATGATGAACGTCGCTCTTGACGATACATGATTCACAATATTGTCTGTTCAGAATACATTCTTGAAGAATATGGCGCCTTGCTAGGTCGTAGCAAATGACGTAACTGAAGGCTATGGTAAACTGTCGTCTCTGCAAGTGAGAGCGTAAGTAGACAATGAACCATCGCTAGCAAAGTCGGCTGTACAACTGGGGCGAGTGCTAGGAAGTCTCTCTAGACTAGACCTGCCGTGTGGCGGCGCTCGGTCTGCAATCACTGATAGTGGCGACACGCGGGTCCGACGTATACTAACGGACCGCGGCCGATTTAAAGGCTACCACCTAGCAAGTGTTGTGTCTGGCGGTGACACCACATAGCCATTATCAGTGCACTATTTTCAAGTCTCGATTCATGTCATTTACCTGTTGTTCGGGAGTCAGCCACAGTTCCTTGGTAGTATTCAAAGAACTGTGACTGACTCCCGGACAACAGGGAAATGACATGAATTGGGTGCATTGATAATGGCCAGGCACTAGCCGTAATCTGGATTTGTTGAATAAAACCTGCAAAGAGAAAAGGAAGACTGATTGCTGCACTCTATAATTTATAAATAGTACCACAATCGCTGAGTGCACCATCATTCCTAATGGAAAGTAACCTGATGAATCTCTTACTTGTTCCCCTCTGTTTTCTTACCACACTGGAATCGACACTAGCAAGGCGACAAAAGTTATGGGACACCTCTTAATATCGTGTCGGACCTTCTTTTGCCCGGCGACATGGCATGGACTCATCAGGTCATTGGAGGTCCTCTGCAGAAATAGTGAGCCATGTTACCGCTATAGCCGCCCGTAATTGCGAAAGGGTTGCGGAGCACGAAATGACTTCTCGATTATGTGCCATAAATGTTCGATGGAATTCATGTCGGGCGACCTGGGTTGCCAAACCAATCGCTCGAATTGTCCAAAATGTTCTTCAAAGCAATCGTGAATAATTGTGTCCTTATGACACGGAACATTGTCATCCATAAAAATTCCATCGTCTTTGGAAACATGAAGTCCATGAATAGCTAAAAATGGTTGCCAAGTAGCCAAACATAACCAGCATCCAGTCCATTCATGTAAGTACAGCCCACACCATTGTGGAGCCACCATCTGCTTACACAGTGCCTTGCTGACAACTTGGATCCACGGCTTCGGTGGGTCTGCACCACACTCGAACCTTACAGTCAGCTCTTACCAGCTGAGATTTGGACTGGCCGGATCACGGTTTTCCAGTCATTTGACGTCCAACCGATACCGTCACGAACAGAGAAGAGATGCTGCAGACGATGTCGTGCTTTTGCCAAAGACACTCGCGTCGGTAGTCTGGTGCCGTAGCCCGTTAATGTCAGATTTCGCCGCACAGTCCTAACATATATGTTCGTCGTACGTTCCAAATTGAGTTCTCTTGTAATTTCACGTATTATTGCTTGTCTGTTAGCACTTACAACACTACGCAAACGCCGCTACTCTCAGTCGGTAGTTGAAGGCCGCCAACCACTGTGTTTTCCGCGGTGAGCGGGAACGCCTGGAATACATTGTTGACATTTTGGATCTCGGAATATTGAATTCCCTAACGATTTCCGAAATGGAATGTCCTATGCATCTGGGTCCAAGTACCATTCCGCGTTCAAACTCTATTAATTCCCGTCGGGACGCCAAAATCACATTGAAAATGTTTTCACATGAGTCACCTGATGACATAAGATAGCTCAGCCAATGAACTGACCTTCCATACCTTGAGTACGCAATACTAGCGCCATATATAGAGTGGTCTATTGATCGTGACCGGGCCAAATATTTCACGAAATAAGCGTCAAACGAAAAAACTACAAAGCACGAAACTTGCCTCGATTGAAGGGGGAAACGAGTTGGCGCATGGTTGGCCCGCTAGATGGCGCTGCCATAGGTCAAACGGATATCAACTGCGTTTTTTTAAATAGGAACCCCCATTTTTATTACATATTCGTGTAGAACGTAAAGAAATATGAATGTTTTAGTTGGACCACTTTTTTCGCTATGTGATAGATGGCGCTGTAGTAGTCACTAACGTATAAGTACGTGGTATCACGTAACATTCCGCCAGTGCGGACGGTATTTGCTTCGTGATACATTATCCGTGTTAAAATGGACCGTTTACCAATTGCGGAAAAGGTCTATATCGTGTTGATGTATGGCTATTGTGATCAAAATGCCCAACGGGCGTGTGCTATGTATGCTGCTCGGTATCCTGGACGACATCATCTAAGCGTGCGGACCGTCCGCCGGATAGTTACGTTATTTAAGGAAACAGGAAGTGTTCAGCTACATGTGAAACGTCAGTAACGAACTACAACAAATGATGATGCTCATGTAGGTGTTTTAGCTGCTGTCGCGGCTAATCCTCACATCAGTAGCAGACAAATTGCACGAGAATCGGGAATCTCAAAAACGTCGTTGATGATAATGCTACATCAACATCGATTGCACCCGTACCATATTTCTGTGCACCAGGAATTGCATGGCGACGACTTTGAACGTCGTGTACATCTAGCGGACCAACCATAGCGCCATCTGGTTTCCCCTTAAAGCTAGAGGAGTTTCGTTCTTCGTAGTTTTTTCGTTTGATGCTTATTTCGTGAAATATTTGGGCCGGTCACTATCAATGGACCACCCTGTATATACGTGTGTATCGTTGAAGCATGACTTTTGTCATCACAGTGCAAATGTGGGTCGAGCCAAGCAACTGCTTCTTCCAAAATATCATCCTACATATGATTGATCGATAACGCTATCTTGGTCTCGCGTCATAACAATATCTAACATTTATCCCTTTAAATGGTGAATGCAGTGAAATGGGAACAATAAAACTCACAAAAATCCTTCTTGGCGATAAGGGCGTATATAAATGTTCATTGCCCTTGAAAATGCACCCCCATAAATTCTAAGTAGCCCCCGATTCCTTTTAATAGATCGAATCGATATATGTAAATCTAGACAATTCTCTACGACCGCCTTTCAAGAAGATTGGGTGCCGGTAATGTGCTTTCTTCATCTAGAGCGCGCCGTTAGCCGTAGCGGGTCACGACGCAGTAACAGATCTTGATTTAAAGCAGGAACATTTCGCGAGGTATGAGCGTGCTTTCACGATATTGCGCGGGGACTGCGGCACAAAGCGCAGCGCGCGAGCCCGCACTGGTCGTTCCGCAGGTGTCCAAAGTGGATGGCTTTTGCCGGGCAAGACGAGCCCCGCGGGAGCGCGCTCCGCGGCTGAGTTATTAATAGACGCCTGCGTTAGGCAGGTGGCGACCCGGGGCCATTAGCGGTAGCCGGCCGCCCACCACCCTACACCCCGCCTCCCCCTCCCTCACCCCGTCTCACCTGCTGAATGCAGAGCCAAGGCTCAGACTCGCAGGCACGTGCCACCTTTCGCCTTCGCACCAGTCTGTGTGCGGAGCAACAGGGGCACCCAAAGTCACGCACTTCTACGCAGCCGTCTCACAAAGACTCATTCTCGCATTACATTCATTCTTGATAATAAGTGACATCCGGGTCGTAATTTCTTAATTCCGTTGTGGTCGATTCACCACTCTCGACTCGTCATCAGATGGAACAGAAGTCAGATCCCTACCGAAATTCGCTTCTACCGTTTCATCACAATATGCACTGAGATGACAAAAGTCATGGGATTGCTAATACTGTGTAACACCTCTTTTTGCCCGGCTTAGTGCGGCAACTCGACATGGCATGGACTCAACAAGTTGTTGGAAATTCCCTGCAGAAATGCTGAGCCATAGTTGTCCATAACGGCGAAAGTGTCGCCGGTGCAAGATTTTGTACACGATTTCACCTTTCGGTGTGTCCAATAAATGTCCCACGTAATTCATGTTAGACGTTTTGGGTGGCCAAATTATTCGCCCAAATTGTCCAAATCGTCCTTCAAACCATTCTCGAACAGTTGTGACCCGGTAGCATGCGCCTTGTTGTTTGGGAATATGACGTCCATTAATAGTTGCAAATGGTCTCCGAGTAGCCGAACATAACCACTGACAATGGATGATCTGTTCGGTTGGACCAAAGCACCCATTCCATTTAAAAGCAGCCCACACGATATTGGAGCCACCACCAGTTTTTCCAGTGCCTTGTTGAACTGGGGTCAATAGCTTCGTTAGGCCTGGCCGCATTCGAACCCAACCATCAGCTCCTACTAATTGAAATTGGGACTCATCTGACCACGGCTTATCAGTTGTCTAAGGTCCAACTGATCTGGACACCAGCCCAGGAAAATCGCTGCAGAGTATGTAGTGCTGTCAGCAAAGACGCTCGCGTCGGTCGTCTGCTGCCCATTAACGCCAAATTTCGCCGCACTACCCTAACGGAGAGGCTTTGTTTACAATAAGTTACTCTTTTAGATCTCTTTCTACTAGGGTCGTCCTTTTTGTACAGAATGTGGCCACATAGTTTAGGGGCTTCATAAATTTTAAAATGTGTGTCCGGAAAACAGATACTCATTGGTTTGCCATGAGCTACTGGTCATAGTTCCTCCCCATTTGTACTGAATCCAACCAAATTCCATTGACTGAAGCCATCCGTCTTCCCTCTGTCGTTCCTCCATGGCGAGAGACAGCATCAACACACCAATTCCCTCGGGCAGACTCGATGAAAACCATCGATTGTTAGTCACCATCTGATCCATCAGACAAAACCAAGGTCACACGGTCTGAAGACTTCTGACCTTCTCGTCTCGGCCTGTTGTTCTTCGTCCCCTGCGTGGATTTTTGGGACAGTGGTAAGGCCGTTTTAACAGAAATATTCTATTCATCTTCTTCCGCTGTCCGCGTGAAGGTTTGTTATTCTTTCGGACATTAGGTTGTGCAGCTAACAATAATAAAGTAGGAAAGAGGCTTGGTTGATCGACAGCGGTACAAGCCTGCAGCTGCGTTTACAACTGCAGGTCGATGTCCCCTGCACAGCTGTCAAAATCTGGATGCCATACTAGTCTTCTGTACAGGCTGTTCGTCATAATTATGTAAATAGGTTTTATATACTGGGTGGAGTACAATTGTGTAACGAAATTTTAAACCTGGGTAGCTGATGCCAGTAGGAACGAAATTTACTAATGTTGTGTAAGTCGCGCACCGATTGCCCGCAATATTGTCCTGTTGCCGGATGCTCTGGACAACGTATGACCGCGAATGCTTTGCCTGTCGGAGATCGCGATGTATCCATGGCGGCCCGCACGCTCGGTGGTAGCACGCCAGCCCCCCT
This sequence comes from Schistocerca nitens, assembly GCF_023898315.1. Taxonomy (NCBI): domain Eukaryota; kingdom Metazoa; phylum Arthropoda; class Insecta; order Orthoptera; family Acrididae; genus Schistocerca; species Schistocerca nitens. The sequence goes on from NC_064614.1 coordinate 688,768,045, forward strand.
CTCTGGAGGCCTGGGGGCGAATCCACCGGGATCCCGTTACAGCCATTGTAGTTTCATGATAAGACTTGCCGGGAACAAACACGTCAACAGTTGTTAGTCCGCCGCCTACCGTGGCCGAGCGGTTCTAGGCGCTTCAGTCTGGAACCGCACTGCTGCTACGGTCGCAGGTTTGAATCCTGCCTTGGGCATGGATGTGTGTGATGTCCTTAGGTTAGTTAGGTTTAAGTAGTTCTACGTCTAGGGGAGTGATGCCCTCATATGTTAAGTTCAAAATGGCTCTGAGCACTATGGGACTTAACTGCTGAGGTCATCAGTCCCCTAGAACTTAGAACTACCTAAACCTAACTAACCTAAGGACATCACACACATCCATGCCCGAGGCAAGATTCGAACCTGAAACCGTAGCGGTCGGGCGATTCCAGACGGTAGCGAGATGTTAAGTCCCATAGTACTTAGTGTCATTTTTTGAGCTGTTAGTCCATGTACAGAAAGTCTTTTACAAATTTTTTGTAGCAAGGACATCGTTTAATAAAAGCAGGTGTTCGAACTGGCGACCCTCGGAATCGACACAAGCTTGGTAACGTCGAACGGTGATTTTTCGACCTCTTTCAAAGATTCCTGGCATTGCCATGCTGTAATTGGAAGCATGTTAAATGCGATGCATTAATTCCTCTTCGTCTCTAGGTGGTTCGCGTCCGGGCTGGTGAACTAGTTTCTTGAAGAATTCCCACTGGAAAAGGTCCGGTGGCTTGAGGTCTGCTGATAATGGAGGCCATGTTCTTCGAGTACCTTTGCCAATTCCTTGGCCGTCGAAGAGTTCATTTAAATATCCGCTCACAGCACCAATGTTATGTGCGGGTGCCCCATCATGCTGCAACCACTAGCGTAGCCATATGTCCAGGGAAACGTCTTCCAGCAGGCCGGGTAGAGTTTCTTGCAAAAAGTGAAAGTAAGTCGAGGAGGTAGATGGACCGGCGTAATCAGATGGTCACCCACAGTGCCTGCACAAATGTTGAACGAAAATCGTTCCTGGTATCAGTGGACGTATGTGATGTGAGAATTTCCCCTGCCCAGTAATGAACGTTTCAAGTGTTGTAAAGGTCATCCCGATGGAAGGTGCACGGGTCGGTAAACAACACAATGGCGGGAAAGTCGGGATCTCGTGAAACACGTTGCAGAGACCACCGGCGAAACCCTAGCCTGTGTTCATAGTCCGCCATCAGATTTAGGTCTTGGACAGGGTGGAAACTAAATGGATGCTGGCCGTCATATATCAAAACCTCCCAGACTAACCGATGAGTGGAACCCATGTCGTGTCCAACCACGCGAGTGCATGTCGTAGGTGCTTCCTCGAAGCGCTCGAGAACAGTCTCTTCAAATGCAGCAACCCGTCGTGTTCGAGGTCTTCCAGTATCACCATGATATCCCGCTAACGAGCCTGTTTGGCAAAGTCGCCGGTGAATTGCTGCAAACGTTTGCGGGTGTGGGTGGCGTCTTGCTGGGTACTGTTCCTCATACAACTGTCGAGCTTCATGCGAATTACCGTCGGAAAGTCCATAAGCAAAAACCATCTATCGTTGTTCTGCAAACGAGTACTGGGCCTCCATGCTTACTGTATGACTAAATCGCAGGTGACGCGTGTGTGCTCCGAAGCGAAGCTTACATGTGAATGCCTCTGACGTGAGGCGAAGACAAACAGCAAGACCTATTCGACACGTGTGCGTATCACGCTGGGGCAGTGACGGAGCGAGGGACGTTTGTATGTGTGAACCGACAACCACAGCGCTGCCCGACTACCGACGAACGGCAACAGGGCAATCCCACGGCCAATCGGAGCGCGTAGCGCCAAGTTTCCGTAATTTAAAAATGGTGCGTTGTCGACCTACACAACATTAGTAATTTTTGATCCTACTGGCATCAGCTATCCAGGGTTAAAATGTCGTGACACAATTTTTCTCCACCCTGTTTACTGAAGAAATATGGAAATTAGCTAGTCAAGTTCAGACATGTGGAAATCTATTAGATCTACAACTTTGCTTCCGTCGTTTTGCAATAGATGGCAGCAACGGCAAATGAAGGTGGTGCAGATGATACGTCTCTATGTCTTGCAATAACTTTAGCGTTTAGGAATCATAACGCAATCAAAATTTCAGTCGATTTGTGATTGTATCATAAAGTTATTTTCGAGTGAATATGTCAACTTACGGGCTCAGTTCTCGTCATTTGCGGGAAGTTTTAACTTTCTGCTTTAACTTGAAGAAATTTCGGCTGCAGTTCATAAAATTCTGGGTAAGACCTATAGTTTGGCATCTACTAGTGAAAGAGCGTTCAGTGAATTGTTTCAACGATTCAATAATGGTGATTTTCATGTCGAAGATCGGCATAGCGGTGGAAGAGTGAAGGATTTCGAAGCTACTGAAACCAACGGAAACAACATCACGAGATCGTTATCGAAAGCAGTTGATGCGCTTGAGCCGAGCACTGAAAGCCAAACGACCACAATACATTGATTCTGCAGCATGACGTTGCTCGGCCTCATGTCGCAATACCCATCAGAACACACTTGAAACGTTAAAATGGTAAGTCCAACTCCACCCCCGTATTCTTTAGACATCGCTCCCTCACACTACCACGTTTTCGATCAGTGGCACACGGCCTGGCTTACCATCACTTCCAGTCATGTGAACAAATGCAAAATTGGATCGTTTCAAGGATCTCCTCAAAAGGCGCCCAGTTCGCCCGATGCTGGAGAGAAATAAAACCTCGAACTTCGAGAAAAACTACTACAGTGGAAGTGTAGTTCTAGAACTAATATGTACTCGATTTTACCCTTTACGACATTGGGAAGAGGGAAGAATCTACCACCTCCAGACTTCTAAACGTGAAGCACGTAAAGGGACTAATATTATTTACACTGACTCGACTGGTAACTGTTCCACTCAATCGATTTTTTTCAGGTAGCTATTCTATCTGAAGCGAATGTACCCTTTAGCGAGTGTTCAGGCTCGATGGGTTTTTCCTCGTTAAGCGATGTAACAAATACATCGTTGGTCACTGGGGTATATTAAGGTTTAGTAATCTTTTCCCGGCTTGTTTGCGGCTGCGGCTGTATGTGTCAGAAAGCGGCACTTTTCGTCCTGAATAGTTGGGAGCTGTTTGGTGGGGCATAGCGCGCAACAAAGGGCTACGAAGTACGTGGCAGTCACAAATTTCGTACGTGAAGAATCTTTCCTCGGTTCATTTATTCATTTCTCTACAATCGGTTTGGGATTTAATATATATTCAGTAGCCTTCTTTTCTAAGACTTGTTTATACGAATAACGAAGCATACATGATGTGTATGTCTAACACGGGAGTGGTGAAAACCACTTTTCCCACTTTATTCACTTTACACTACGTGTTTCGGTTTGGTGTTTGGCGCTCACACCTATGTTCGACTTCCCTCTTTTCAATTTTTTATTTTTTGTCTAAGTGGAGGCCTTGTGGGGAATATCACCCAGTACCCAGCATGGAAGCCAATCCGTTTGGGGGTTCGTCAGGTAATCGTACAATGATGGTCCCTTGACTACGTAAGAACTGTATTATTGATACCGCTGACCACAGATATTCACGGAATTTCATGCAATATTCTCTATTTAGGTGATCTAAATTTTTCATACGCTTTTCTTCTTTCTTTAAATGTTTCATTATTTGGGCTGCAGAAGACTGATGGTCGTGTTCATCTCTCTCTATATTAGAAGTTTATCTTACCCAGTTTCCTTTATGGCAACTTTCTCTAATTTCTTTGTTTCTTTTCCTTGTGTTGTATAGTCCGCAAATGTTTGAGAAGTTTCCATCATGGCCCGCTGTAAAAATAGTTCCTTTCTCGGTTGAACATTATACTTTATTCATGCCAAACCCACTAAGGCCCTTTTTCGCTTTTTTTTTTGTTATTTCCAGGGTTTCGAATACTACGCTTTCCATTAGTTTAGTTAGTTTTTGCCAGTCTGTGTTTGTACTCATAGGTTTCTTTACAACAAGTAATCTTCTGCGTGTTTCACATAAACTCCTGATGCTAGGCTCCTCTAGAAAATTAGATTTCCATACTATGGTGTTCTTGTCCATTCAATTTTCAATAGGAAGTGGTCAGAGTTTATAGCCATTCCTCTCATCGCTTTCATGTCCTGGAATAATTTTCGTGTCTTTTCATTTTCTATTAAGTTTTTTTAATGTCGTGTGACGACGGCCTCCCGTCAGGTAGACCGTAAGCCTGGTGCAAGTCTTTCGAATTGACGCCACTTCGGCGACTTGCGCGTCTTGGGGATGAAATGATGATGATGAGTAGGACAAGACAACACCCAGTCCCTGAGCGGAGAAAATCTCCGACCCAGCCGGGAATCGAACCCGGGCCCTTAGGATTGACAGTCTGTCGCGCTGACCACTCAGCTACAGGGGGCGGACTTCTATTAAGTAATACAACATTTCTATGCATCCGTGTGGCGCCCAGATAATTCTGCGTATCTCCTTACGTTTAACAAAGTATTTGCTAACCACAATGAATTAATGTTGGTAAAGTCTCGTAGTATTTTTCCATTCTGATCAACTCCTGCTTCTCCATTTAGTCCGATTAGGTCATCAATGGTCAGTTGTCCTAGTCAAGCGTTCAAAGCGTTCATATCCTCTATGACAGTATAGACGTTCTTATTTACGGCACTAAGGACATTTTGCAGGCACTTTTAAATTCATCAGACTCACTCTTTCTTCCTGCTTCAGGGCATAACCTGATAGAACGGTCATATTTCATATTTTCTTCAGCATGCTACAGCTTTTTTTTTTTTTTTTTTTTTTTGCAGACTGTAAGATATTATTTTGCTCTTCAGTTTCTTATTTACTAAAGTAGTTGCTTCTGCTGCTACATTTTTTTTCAATAGGTACACAAATACAAATTAATGTGTAAATTCCCAAATCACATTTCCTATTCTGCATCTATCAGCAATTTGTGGGCAAGACCACGTACAGTCCAGTTTCCTATATTTACATGTTCTCATACACCACGCCCTTCAGTTTGTAACCTTGCGAATATCATTATCATTTATCCATCCAGTTTATGAGGCTGTTCAGAAATTTAACAATGACATTAATTTTAGCCTGGCCACGTTACCAGCGCTGCGCATGACCAGCACATTAGTAGGACTGTCACTTCACTACTTCGGGGTCAATAGATTGTTTTTCAGGTTTTACTCTCCTAGGGAATTTGGCTTCACAGCTACTGTAGAGCCTTCCTGCCCTGCCCTACATTGAGATAGCAGTTTTCTCACATGTAAACGCGAGTTATATATTACCAGGGTACGGTTCGTCCTGATCCGACACTTGAAAGTCGTTGCGCAGTTTCGATTTTTGGGACTTTTCCACTATAAAAAGCTGATATGGGTGTTCCATGATCTTCAACTTTAGCATAACTGCACGCAAAAGCTCAACTCTTTATTACGTCTTTTTGTTAATGCAGATGTACTAAAGTGACAGTTTGTTTATCAGTATTCATTTCATATCCGAACACTCTGTGGAGAGACTGCAGCCATACAACAAATGCTAATGGGAGCCCCTGAAAGCGATCGCTGGCCAGTCTAGTGTCTCGAATTGGCTACGGCCGCTACTGTTGTAGCATGTTCTCGAAGGCACAGTAGTGAAGCTGCAATGGTTAAGACACGTAACAGTGGAGGACTGCTGAGAAACGATTACAGATTTTTAAACGTCTTCTCTCTGTGGGGTATTATCGCTTAGTCATCTCTTTTAATGAGGAAGTTGCAATTCGATTCCAGTAGAGGTGACGGTACAAACCGAAGCACAGGCTTACATTGTACAGATTACTGTTAATAGTGCACATACCAATACAGCATACGGATCACGCTTTATAATGTTCTACAATTCACAGATAATTGCGCCGGTGCTTTACATATAATGCATAACTTAGTCTTTTATTTCGTTGTCTGAAAGTGTTCACTGTTACACGCTAAAGTCGTTCGATCAGTCTGTGTAACGTGTGAATGACAGTCAAGGGTCATCAAAATATTTGTATCGATTATCGTGCTTCATTTCCTGAGCAGAGTTTGGTTGTTCAGGATGTTTCTTCTAAGCAACCAAGTTTTACACAAATTGTTTCTTTAAAGCGAATTTTGTATCAGTAATTTAGTCTATTCTATTGGTCACTGCTGTTGTTTATTTTCAGTTAGTATTAATATTTTTCCAGAGGGTGTTAGTTTTCATCTAATTTACGTTTTTCATACTCGGCTGTGGTGTAAAAGTAGCGCTGCTGTGCATCGTGCCACAAACAAACACAACAGGGAGCAGGTCATCCTTGAAGATGTCGGTTTTGCATGGCTTCCGGATGCACACCAGAGGAATCCGCAGCAATAACGGGACCACTTGTGTGAGTACGAGAAATGTTATGCCGGCAGTTACAGTATTCCAGCACTGGAGCGGAGCCGCAGCAAGTAATTCAACGAGACTGGGCAGGCGCCGTGCTACAGGACTGGCTGGAATGCGGCCGGCTGGCTTTTCAATTGCAGCCGGCGCGCTGCGAACCGGTCCACAGCGGAGTCGGCATATCGAGCGCCACCTCCGCCCCCTCTCACGCTGCAGCCCCCTACCCCTCCGTCCATTCCCACACCCTTGCTCTGTTCATGCACCACTGCCATGGCCCACGTGCGTCCGCTCAACTCTCGCAGTTGCACGGTATCCTGCTTCCTGTGTCAGAGATCGTCAGCTGCGGGAACGCAATAGTTGAGACTGGCGAAACTATTTTCATTACGAGGAAAGTGTGAGTCGGAGAAGAAAGAGATTATAAAAGCGCGCGGTGTCTAAGGAGAGAGCATAACACGCTTTTAAAGAATTCATTTTCTGTCTCTTCAGTCAGCTGTGTTTTTTTCCTTCTGTAATTCCATCTTTGAGACAGAATAAAATACAACCTTCGAGGCTTTTTTTACTTACCGCGAACGTTTGTGGGTCTTCGTAGGCACCCTTGGCTCTGGCCGTTACACTCTATGTGGTGGATCACCTAAGTTTTCAATCACTACTTTTCCTGAACCGATCTAAAACACGTAGTTTTGTTTTCACATAGATGGACTGCAAGAAAGTTCTTGCTCTGTCATTCCCAGCCTTTATTTTGTAATATGGAGCTCGCTATTCCCATAATTTGGCAAATCTAGTTTGTTTTAATATTGTGACTGGATGTCTTTTTTGTCGCCATAGTAGCCAGTTGAACTAAAGAGACCTCCGTACAGCCAGCCGGAGTGGCCGAGCGGTTCTAGGCGCTACAGTCTGGAACCGCGCGACTGCTACGGTCGCAGGTTCGAATCCTGCCTCGCGCGTGGATGTGTGTGATGTTCTTACGTTAAGTTAGGTTTAAGTAGTCCTAAGTTCTAGGGCACTGATGACCTCAGAAGTTAAGTCCCACAGTGCTCAGAGCCATTTGAACCATTTTTGAACCTCCGTACATATTTTGACAGGTCTGCCACTTAGGCCTGGACAGTCCGTTTGGGCTCCGGCTGGGCCATACAGTCCAATTGATCCGGTGGTGGGAGGAGGAATAAAAAACACGTCCGCCCATCCGGCAGCGCACCATAGTCTGCAATTCTCTAAGTGACTCCTGATTACCACTCTTAACGCAATTTCTTCCGATTCTGTCACGTAACTATTACGCTTCTTCGAACTCGAACAGTACACAATCGACTCCAACATTTGTAGGTAACTGGACCGTTGAAAGCCGTTATGTCGTGCAGTTTATTTATTATTGGTAAAGTGTTAGTAAACTGTGATCTGCATTACGATTAACGAACTGAAGTTTGTGACTCGGTTTCCGATTGGAAGATCCAATGGATCAGACTTTCGTGTGGAAATATAATGTTGTGTTATGACCAGTGTTGTGGCAAGAATTACAGTATTAAACATATTTTCTGGCATCCCTTAAAAGAATGAACATACTGATTACTGGAAAAGTAGACCTGCTCTTATTCTATAACAGTACTATTGCCAAACCATAAACGGAACAACGACCATGCGTGAAATTCTGCGAAAGGCACATCAACTTAAGATTACATTGCACAAAATGCATGTCCAAAGGAAGAGACACTGTGGCGACTACAGTTGTTATGAAGTACATGAAATGAATATGGACCATTTTCAGGTGTGTAATTGAATGAGTACACTTCAAATTTGATCAGGCTGGGACTCGGTCACAGATTTCCTGCCTGTCTTGAGAGGTCGCCTTAACAACTTAGGCCATCCGAGCAAGCTTCGTAGCCAAACAAAAACTTCCATATGTCGTTGTCCAGATATCTACAACCTGCACCCGTATATTCGTTTTGTATACTACCGTACAAAGAAGATATTTTAATTGAAAGTCACTTGCCATGTATCATCATATAAATACGATATAGCAGGAGATGCTGTTTTTTTTCGGGGGAGGGGGGTCATCAGTGTTTTGACTGGTTTTATGTGGCCCGCCACGAATTCCTTTCCTGTGCCAACCTCTTCATCTCAGAGTAGCACTTGCAAACTACGTCCTCAATTATTTGCTGGATTTATCGCAATCTGGCTTCCTCTACAGTGTTTGTTCTTTACAGTTCCCTCTAGTACCATGGAAGTCATTCCCTGATGTCTTAACAGATGTCCTATCACACTGTCCCTTCTCCTTGTCAGTGTTTTCCACATATACCTTTCCTCTCTGATCCTGAACAGAACCTCCTCATTCCTTAACTTATCAGTCCACCTATTTTTCAACATTCGCCTGTAGCAACACATCTCAAATGCTGCGATGCTCTTCTGTTCCGCCTTTTTCCACACTCCCTGTTTCTCTACGACTACCATGTAATGCTGTACCGCAGACGAACATTCTCACAAATTTCTTCCTCAAATTGAGGTCTAAATTTGCTACTAGTAGACTTCTCTTAGCCAGAAATATCCTTTTTGCCTGTGCTAGTCTGCTGCTGATGTCATCCTTGCTCCGTCTGTCATTGGTTATTTTGATGCCTAGGTAGCAGAATTCCTTAACATCATCTACGTCGTGATCATCAGTCCTGATGTCAAATTTCACCCTGTTCTCAATTCTGCTACTTCTCTTGGATTTACTCTCAGTCCATATCCTGTACCCCTAGATTTTTCATTCCATTCAGCAGATCATGTAATTCTTCTTCACTTTCACTCAGGATATCAGTGCCATCAACGAATCGAATCATTGATAACCTTTCACCTTCAGTTTTAATTCCACTCCAGAACTTTTATTTCCATCGTTACTTCGTCGATGTACAAATTGAACAGTAGGGGCTAAAGACTGCATCCCTGTCTTATACCGTTTTTAATCCGAGCACTTCGTTCTTGGTCGCCCACTTTTATTATTCCCTCTTGGCTCTTGTAAATATTATATATTATCCGTCTTTTACTACCGAATCTTTTCAGAATTTCCAACATCTTGCACCATTTGACATTGTCGAACCCTTTTTCCAGGTCGACAAATCGTATGAACATGTCTTGATTTTTCTTTGGCCTTGCTTCCATTATCAGCCGCAACGTCAGAATTGCCTCTCGGGTGCATTAACTTTTCTAAAGCCAAACCTATCGTCATTTTGCACATCTCCAATTTTCTTTTGCAGTTGATGCTGTACGGGAATATAAATAATGAATGTACGAGTGCAGGTTGTAGACACTTGGGCGACGTCATATGGAGGTCTGATCGCGAAGTGTCCTCGTATAGCCTAAATTGTTAAGGCGACCGTTCATAACAAGTAGGGAATCCGCTTTCGAGTTATGGTCCGGACAAATTTGCAGTGTCATTCGATTATACTGCAAAAGTTTGTCCACATTCGCAACTGCGAATACGTTATTAACTCTAGCGATGTATGCCTATCAGTGCATATCTCCTAATGTAATTGTCAGCTACAACCAGCCACACCATCACTATAGGTGTTACACAAGCACACACCCAGCAGCAATCACTGCATAAATCACTATCCAAGTCGACGGTTGGTGATGTGAGTGTGAAGTGGAAACGCGAAGGAACTTTCACAGCAAAACCAAGACCAGTCAGATCTCATGTACTGCAAAGAGAGACACCACCGTATAGTGGATGACTGGAATCTAGTGACTGGAGTGATGAATCACGTTACACGGTGATGCGCACAGAAACGATGATTGTATCAGCATGACAACACACGCTGTTATAAAGTCGTGTACGTGGGGCAACGGTTTGCGGACATCAACATTTCTGAAATGGAAAGGCCTGCTCGGAGTCGTGACGTGACGAAAATACCTTTGGGGCGAGTTAGAACTTTTGACTTTGCTACAGACCCCTGCATCCTACATCACTGCCTCCTCTGATTTCGACGCTTGAGGAACAATGGGCTCAAATTCGTCCGCAGACATTTCGACATCTCACTGAAACTGTCCCCAGCAGAGTTCAAGCAGTCGTAAAGGCGAAGAGTTGGCACATCCAATGTTAATGTCCATTGATAAGCGTCCGGTTACTTTTGATCAGATTGTGTGTGAGTCAGGGTTTGTGACACACTTCCACACTATCTGATAAATGTAGCTTTCATTCCCTTCGGTCACTACAGACAAAGGTATACTGTACATACCGAGCAAGTCATTGAGCTTACTCAGTGCGCTTATGAACCAATACGCTCACACAAACAGGGATCGGCAACATATTGTCCCAGACACAAATGAAAAGTAATTTCTGTCCCAAGGGTCAGACAAATGTCGGAACTGGAAGTGCTCTTCCTAAATATTCCCAAACGGGGCTTCCTCTGCATCCCCCCACCTCGCCCCTCCCCGTTTCCAGGTCGACTGGTATTTCATTGAAAAGATCGTGAGTCCGCAACAAGTCAGGACTCAGCCAGCCCATTGTGCCTTTAGCGGTACAAATTAAAAATAAAATAAAATAGGAAAAACCTGAGCATTCAGTTGTGTTGTCCACACGTGTGTAGTACTCGCACAGAATTACTACAATATCCATTTGTCCTGTATATCCTCTTGATCATGGAGCACTATATTTGGTTTTTGCACTAATTCTACGTTGGTGTGCCTTGTAAGAGCGTGGTGTTGACACGACATGCTGTCCACCACCGTGAGCGATGAAGACGTTATTATGGTCCCACTGTTTGGTGTACCTGATGTACTGCCAAAATGATAACATGGAATATTACTACGACATTTCAGTGTCTTGGCTACGCTGATAAACACTTCTGGGAAAAGAACTTCAAATTGTCTCACTTGGTGTTGTACTTCTGTGGAAAGATATGGACTTTCAGTGCAGCTGCGTGCAACTTAAGTGCTACAACCATGATGCAATCCTTCCCTTTCCTATCCTAATTCTTGTAACATAGTGAAAATAATTTTTGCTAACATGATTTATATTCATGGCCTATACATTTTTTTTCGATATATTCTGAACTACAGTGCGTGTGCACTTTTATCATTTTTCTAACATGATTTCTACTTATTGTATATACATTTTGTGATTTGCTGATATATTCTGAACTACAGTGCATGTGCACTTATGTCACTTGTCAACATGATTTTTGCCATTACGTTTATTTGTTGTGAAAATGCTAAAGAGTTTTTCAGTGCGTGTGCACTTATGTCATATGTTAATATGTTTTGTACTCACATTTTGTTATTGTCTATCATGTTTTGTACTCGGTGCATGTGCATCACATTTACTTCATGTTCTACATCTGTATATTCTGTGATTGTAAAGTTAATTAGTCAGGAAAAAATTTTTTGCTAATGGGAAGTCCAAATGACTCACCATCGCTGCCTAATTTTTGCCCCCCCCCCCCCCCCCCCCTAGTGGAGGGTTATGAAACGCGTACGTTTCATATGTTTTCATTAACAGCGGTGGCGAGGCATGACAGAATCTCTGACCAGAGAGTTATTTATCGTTGTTTGTCTGCGCTTGACCGCACGAGAGTTCAGTTGCGTGTAGCGAGTCGGCAAGAACAGTTCAGTTGCAAGTTGTACTCAGTCAGAAGTAGTTGTGTGTGAGGAGTCGGCGGGCGTCGACATGGGTCTCTGGTCAAGGTTCGGGACGAGGTATATTGTTAAATAAGGTAATGAAGCAGCATTGCGCACATCTGATAATGTAATGTATGTTAATTGTAATTAATTTGTTCAAGAAATGCCCCAATAATAATTTTGTTTTCAAAGCAATCGTTTTTAAGAGAAGAATCATTCTAATTGAAACAGTATTTCCTATGCTTTGCCTCCCAGAATCAATTTATCAGAGTAATTATTGCACAGGGCCTAAGGCCAGCGCAGCTGCCCTTATAAAATTTATCAGGTTCACCATAACGTTAATTTTGTGGGGACTTAACATTTTTGCACATTTTTGTTATCATTGAGTTTTATGACTGTGGGAAGCTAACATTTGGCACTATTTGCAATTCTATTCAATTCTTTTCATTTTCATATTTTCACGGGGAAGTTACGTTTAGCACGATGTCCCATTAACATTTAAAATATTTTTGTTACATTTTGCGGGGAGGTTACAACATACAAAACCATTATCACTCACAGGTATGGTTTCACAACGGGTTATTCGTTAGTTACTATCGGCAAGTACACTATGTGATCAAAAGTATGCGGACACCACCAAAAATATACGTTCTTCATATTAGGTGCATTGTGCTTCCACCTACTGCCAGGTACTCCATATCAGCGACCTCAGTAGTCATTAAACATCGTTAGAAAGCACAATGGGCTGCTTCGCGGATCTCACGGACTTCGAACGTAGTCAGGAGATTGGGTGTCAATTGTGTTGCACGTCTGTATGCGAGATTTCCACACACCTAAACATCCCTAGGTCCACTGTTTCCGATGTTATAGTGAAGTGGAAACGTCAAGGGACACGTACAGCACAGAAGCGTACAGGCCGACCTCGTCTGTTGACTGAAAGAGACCGCCAACAGTTGAAGAGGGTCGTAATGTGTAAAAGGCAGACGTCTATCCAGACTATCACACAGGAATTCCATACTGCATCAGGATCCACTGCAAGTACTATGACAGTTAGGCGGGAGGTGAGGAAACTTAGGTTTCATGGTCGAGCTGCTGCTCATAAGCCACACATCACGCCGGTCAATGCCAAACGACACCTCGCTTGGTGTAAGGAGCGTAAACATTGGACGATTGAACGGTGGAAAAACTTTGTTTGGTGTGAATAATCACGGTACACAATGTGGCAATCCGATGGCAGGGTGTGGGTATGGAGAACGCCCGATATTGATATTAGCAGAATTCTATTGGCAATGAATGTCCTTTTTCCCACTGCTACTCTCCTTTTGATGTCCTCCTTGCTCCGTCCGTCATTGGTTATTTTACTGCCTAGGTAGCAGAATTCCTTAACTACATCCACTTCGTGACCATCAATGTTGATGTTAAGTTTCTCGTTGTTCTCATTTCTGCTTCGTCTCATTACCTTTACTCTCAATCCGTACCTCTGTACTCATTACACTTTTCATTCCGTTCAGTTGACCATTTAATTCTTCTTCACTTTCACTCAGGATAGCAATGTCATCAGCCAATCGTACCATTTATATCCTTTCACCTAGAATTTTAATTCCACTCCTGAACATTTCTTTTTATTTCCATCATTGCTTCTACGATGTACAGATTGAACAGTAGGAGCGAACGGTCACATCCTTCTTACATCCTTTTTAGTACGAGCACTTCGTTCTTGGTCGTCCACTCTCATTATTCCCTCTTGGCTTTTGTACATATTGTATATGACCCGTCTCCCCCTATAGCTTACCCCTACATTTCTCAGAATTTCGAAAGTATTTCACCATTTTACATTGTCGAACGCTTTTTCCAGGTCGACAAATCCTATGAACGTGTCTTGATTTCTCTTTTCTCTTGCCTCCATTATTAACCGCGACGTCAGAATTGCCTCTCTCGTTCCTTTACCTCTACTAAAGCCAAACTGATCGTCATATAGCTCATCCTCAATTTTCTTTTCCATTTTTCTGTATCTTATTCTGGTGAGCAACTTGGATGCATGAGCAGTTAAGCTGACGGTGCGATAATTCTCGCACGTGTCAGCTCTTGCTGTCTTCGGAATTGTGTGGATGAGATTTTTCCGAACGTCAGATGAGATGGTATGTCGCCATACTCATATATTCTACACACCAACGTGAATAGTCGTTTTGTTGACACTTCCCCCAATTATTTTAGAAATTCTAATGGAATGTTATCTATCCCTTCTGCCTTATTTGATTTTAAGTCCTCAAAAGCTCTTTTCAGTCCTGTTTATTATACTGGATCCCCATCTCTTCTAAATCGACTCCTGTTTCTTCTTCTATCACATCAGACAAATCTTCCCCCTCATAGAGGCTTTCAATGGATTCTTTCCACCTATCTGCTCTCTCCTCTGCATTTAACAGTGGAATTCCCGTTGCACTCTTAATGTTACCACCGTTGCTTTTAATGTCACCAAAGGTTGTTTTGACTTTCCTGCATGCTGAGTCTGTCCTTCCGACAATCATATCTTTTTCGATTCTTCACATTTTTCCTGCAGCCATTTCGTCTTAACTTCCCTGCACTTCCTATTTATTTCATTCCTCAGCGACTTGTATTTTTCTATTCCTGAGTTTCCCGGAACATTTTTGTACTTCATCCTTTTTTTGATCAGTTGTAGTATTTCTTCTGTTACCCATGGTTTCTTCGCAGCTGCCTTCTTTGTACCTATGTTTTCCCTTCCAACTTCTGTGATGGCCCTTTTTAGAGATGTCCATTCCTACACTGCCTACTGAGCTGTTCCTTATTGCTGTATCTGTAGCCTTAGAAAACTTCAACTGTATATCGCCATTCCTTAGTACTTCCGTATCCCACTTCTTTGCGTATTGATTCTTCCTGACTAATGTTTTAAACTTCAATCTACTCTTCTTTACTACTATATTGTGATCTGAGTCTATGTCTGCTTCTGGGTACGCCTTACAATCTCTGTCTGACCATGATGTAATCTGACTGAAATCTTCCCTTATCCCCCGGCCTTTTCCAAGTATACCTCCCGCTCTTGTGATTCGTGAGCAGAGTATTCGCTGTTACTAGCTGTTACAGTACTCAATTAGTCTTTCTCCTCTTAATTTCCTCGTCCGATGCCCATATTCTCCTGAATACCTTTTCTTTTGCTCCTTCCCCTACAACTGCATTCGAGTCCCCCATTACTATTTCATTTTTATATCCCTTTACACACTGTATTACCCTTTCAGTACCCTCATACACTTTCTCTACCTCTTCGTCTTCAGACTGTGAGTTTGGCATGTATACCTGAACAATTGTTGTCGGTTTGCTGTCGATTCTGATAAGTACAATCCTATCACTAAAGTGTTCACTCTGCCGGACCTTCCTATTCATAACGAATCTTACTCCCGTTACACCATTTTCTGCTGCTGTTGATATTACCCTATACTTATCTGACCAGAAATTCTTGTCTTTTTCCCGTTTCACTTCATTGGCCCCCACTATATGTAGATTGAGACTTTGCATTTCCCTTGTCATATTTTATAGTTTCCCTGCAACGTTCAAGCTTCTGACATTCCACGTCCCGACTCGTAGAAGATTATCCCTTCATTGATTATTCAATCTTTTTCTCATGGTCACCTCCCCCTTGGCAGTCCCCTCCCGGAAATCCGAAACGGAGATTATTCCGGAATCTTTCGCCAATGGAGAGATCTTTACGACACTTCTGCAATTACAGGCCACATGTCCTGTGGATACACGTTACGTGTCTTTAATGCAGTGGTTTTCATTGCCTTCCGCATCCTCATGCCGTTGATCATTTCTGATTCTTACGCCTTTAGGGGCAGTTTCCCACCCCTAGGACAAGAGAGTGCGCTGAACCTCTGTCCGTTCCTCCGCCCTTTTTGACAAGGCCGTTGGGAGAATGAGGGTGACTTCTTATGCCGCCAATGCTGATTATTAATCAAAATTTAAGCAGCGGCGGGATTCGAACCCGGGACCGAAGACGATTTGATTATGAATCAACGAGGTAATTGCAGTACCTAGTAACATGACCTTGCTATTTCCCACCTCGACCAGGTCTATGATTTGTTTTGTCGAGTAATCCTTCTTTATATACACCTGCTCGTAAACAGGTTAGCAGGTGGCGCCGAAACTAATATCAGTTTCCACGTTGTTCAACACATGAGAGGTGTAGTGCATTATGGGAACAGTAGGCCAAGAACATATTTCTTCTATGGAAAAAAATTAATAAATCGAAGATTAGGGGTGACATCATGCAAGCTAGTTGGTCACTTACAGAAACAAACATCGGATTTATATTCTCCTAATAAAACTATACAATAATTAACGTCAGGTTGGTTGTTTTGGGGGAGGAGACCAAACTGGTCATCGGTCTCATCGGATTCGGGTAGGATTGGGAAGGAAGTCGACCGTGACCTTTCAAAGGAACTATCCCGACATTTACCTGAAGCGATTTAGGGAGATCACGGAAAACCTAAATCAGGATGGCCGGACGCGGGATTGAACCGTCGTCCTCCCGAATGCCAGTCCAGTGTGCTAACCACTGCGCCAAATTAACGTCAGTAGAAGTTATTTATAAGCAGGTGTTTCCGGTTCTGCATCTTACACAACACTACTAAACGCGTTCTCTGTCGTGTTTAACAGAACAAGTAGCCTTTTCCGTAATGGCCAACTGATTAGCTTCGCCATTAGGCGGAATAACCTCCCTGTCGCGTTGCGAAACAACGGTTCCGCTTACGAGCAATGCCGCATAAAGCGTAAGCTTGTTCCCACATCAGTTCGTAAATCCTACCATGCACTTCAGTGAAAGCGCCACACAGAAATATGGTGGTAGGCTTAAATTACGGGGCAAAAGCCTCGGGCGTTTCGGAACTTGCGTTATGTTCGCTAAATACTAGGCGAAATGTCACCGTAAATAATAAATTCATCTGCATCAGAGAAAAAGAGTGTTCGAGTTGGATTGCATGCTGCTAGGTAATTCTCACAGACTAAAACTTCAGTACCGTTTCCGTTCTTTCGCTACTCTATGGTCGTTCCGATGGTTGTGTGCCACCAAAGAAACTTTTGCCAGAAGTTAGAAATTCTAAAAACCTTATCTCGTGAAGTCACCATAACTTACCAAAAAAGAAGTCATCATTATTAACACTGCACACTTTAAGTAAGCAATTTTTGTGTTAAAAAGTCTTGTCAGAGCTAGATATGAAGATAATTGCATATAAAATTAGGCAATGTAAGTCAGAAATTTCCTTATCTTTAAAGAAGTTCGTTATCAATATATGTTCTCTAAACTTGAAGCAAATAATATAGCTCCATCGGAAAATGGTATGGAACTAATAATACACGGTTATATAAGGGGAGTAAAATGTAAACGGGGCAGATGAAGGAGAAGCAAGTTTACTGTTTACTGTTTCAGAAGTTATCCCAATAGATGTTAACATATTTATCGCACTGTCAGAGAAGACGGGCAATACCTTTATGGAAAAATGTTTCCGTTTGCTCACAGAATTCTGACTGCATCCAGCAGTTTACCTCTTCTTCCAAAGCAAATCGACGTCCACGAATGTCTTTCTTCAGATCTCTGAAAATATTGAAATCGTATAGGATAATATAGAAACCGTACAGAGGCTGTGGAAGGGCTTCCCAGTGAATCTTTTGCAGTTTACTCGAAACAGTCTTGCAACGCGTGGGCTCGTACTCACGTTTTGAGTTGAAAGGCAGGGAGCGTCGGAGTGGGGTTGATTGCCGGGATCGGATCGGTTGGGATGACAATTTTATTCATCACCTCACTACACCAACGGTGCAATCCCTATTACGGAAATCGAATGCAGGATTTCAGCCAGATTGCGCAATTAAGATCTCTGTCGGGAATAAACTTTAGAGGACTAAACCTCCAAAAGTCGCGCGACCGCTACGGTCGCAGGTTCGAATTCTGTATCGAGCATGGATATGTGCGATGTCCTTCGGTTAGTTAGGTTTAAGTAGTTGTAAGTTCTAGGGGACTGATGACCTCAGATGTTAAATCCCATAGTACTCAGAGCCATTTGAACCTCCAAATGTTCCTCAAGCATGGCAAATATAAGTATCCTATTAGGAAAGTATCCTACTAGGAACGGCACATCACGATGGAAACCTCACGAAGCGATACAGAACGATTTCACTAGACGTGGTGCCTAAACCTGCTGGATAAACACACGCTCACTGGTGCAGAAAATGAGAGCGACAAATATTACTAACTATTCCTAGGCGCGGTTCGCTCACCACTCAAACACAACATGTTTTTTTCTAATCACTAACCACGTATGGCTTGCTAAACCAATCACAATGGAGCCAAAGCAATTCACAACGCGAGATTCATGATTGATTAGGAACACAAACACAGACTATACTCACCACGAAAACACGGAGACGTCAGCTGGTCGGTCCGTACAAGGAACAGCTACTACTACAGCTGACAGAAATTAAGAATTCTCTCTGATGCTTCCAACATTCGACAGATGAGTAACAATGATGGAACATCTGGCAAGATATGTACTTCAACTATTCAGCTGCTCCGAAGAATACTGAACAATACGCTACTAGGCCGTACTGTTCATGACGGCGCGCCGGAAGGTTTGTGACAACATCCAGATACATGACTTCATGAGTCAGCTATCGAGGCCCACGAGAAATGCCCCTCGAGCAACGAACTTGTGACGTGACACTAATCGGTTTGCCTGCCACATTTCGCGAACGCTGGGCTCCATATACGGCCGACGAGAAATCAGTATTCAATTGAAATGGTACCCAGTATAGACCTTAAATTTATCGCCTGCTATCGAGAGCCTGTAATGCATTTGAAGGCACGGTGACTAATTATTAAACCTGTCAGAGATGGCTAATGACACTCATAAGACCTGTATTGTCACGTGGTGTGACGTACGCGCCATGGCAAGTCTTTCTCGTGGGCCTCATCAGCGACAAAACGTGGAAAACCTGTCGTCAAAACTGCTGGAGTCGGCCCATGCTGTTCACTAGTTTCTCGCTTCAGCACATTACGAGACTGCAAGCGGCAGATCGTGAAAACGGTCGGCAGGTAGCGTCGCTTTGACAGGCATCGCCGCAGATGGTACGCGGTGGGAATTTTAAAGCCCGTGCAAGGCAGGACCGCGCGCGTTTACACAAACGTGCAGCAGAAATTTCGGTGGGAAGCCCTTACACATCCTCCATACAGCCCCGATGAACAGTTTACTAACTTTTTTCTCATCTGTCTCGTTTTTAGCCACTGCCCCTTGTATAAAGAATGGCAGCTTTGAGAATGTTAAGGCATGTAATCCCAATTTTGTAGTAATAATTACGGTGGTTAAACTCGGATTATACCAATGAGAACGACATGCTCAATGAGAGAGACATTAAGAAGTACATAAATGTTGCATCAGCCTTCTAGATGTGACCTTTTACGTGTGTGTGTAGGATGGTTGACCGAGGGTGCGGAGGAATGGTCCTGTGGTGCGCAGAGGCACTTATGAGACATCAGTCAACTAAGAGTCATTTATTTTTGAGAGCTTTAAAATAACTCTGTTTTCTTCCCAGTGTGGTAGCGGCAGGCTAGCTGAGCCCCCATTGCAATGAGGCAAAGGGTAGCGCGTCAGTGCCGGATGAGGAACCTATTGCCATCACCGCTGGAATTGTCTCACATTAGTGCCGCCTTTCTGCAGCCTAGGGTGGCTGTGAACATCTGTCAGACTCAGCAGTCTCGTTGAGTGTAGCTGCACTTAGGTTCGGCCGCAGAAATCTGCATACTCCTGTTGTCTGTTCTCATCATGGTGCGTAGGCTGAAAAATGTGTAGGCTGAAGGCAAAACGGCGACACGGAGAAGAGCCCAAGAGGTAGTGACCCCCTCCCCCTCACCCACCCCCCCCCCTGCTGCCATTAGGATTGGTGGCACAGATGTACTGCTCTCAAAAGAACAACTCACAGTTAGGCAGGTCAGTGCTTCATTCATCGACCCACCCATTATTCTCAAGTATCCATAAATATGACCGACAGCAATGTAGCTCACAAAGTTCTCTCCACAGCTGTATGGCTATGGACATGTACCAGTAGGCCCCAAGCTGGCGGTAACTGGTAACACTTTGTCGTAGTCACCAGGTCATCCTGCAGCTAGTAGAGATGGCCTTCCGTCGGTATCAGTGACGCAGATGGAGTGGCCAGAGGCTGACGATGAGTGGAAGGAATGAGAGGGTTCTACAGCAGTCGATGACGTGACGCACCTGTACCGGTGAGGGTGCGAATGTGTTCCCGTTTTATAAGCCTATGAGCATTCTTAGCTGGCCTAATGTTTGGTTTTAGAGCTTCAGAGCGTTCCTTTATACAAAGTTATCACCCTGAAAAGCGCTGTTGTCACCCCAAGGTCTAGTTACTACACATGCGTCTTAGAGAAGAGGGTTTTGTCTGTTCTGCACTGTTTTGTAAGTGCCTGTTCCTGACGTTTGCTCTCACACAGTCTGTGGCAGTAAGCTCCTTGTTTGTTAGCATTTCTGCTAGCACGAGTGTTGACAATGGCCATGTCATCATTGAATACTCTACGGGAGTACTCCACTTAGCGTCGTCCTAGTCGCTTTCAACAAAATTTATTCCTCGCTTAATTACTTGTCTGCTGTGCAACAATATATAAGTTTGTTTGTGCTCTTCATAGGTATGCTGCCGAGTATGATCTACATTTACATCTACATCTACATCCATACTCCGCAAGCCACCTGACGGTGTGTGGCGGAGGGTACCTTCAGTACCTCTATCGTCTTCTCTACACGATATTTCGCTCTTCATCTGGCCGCCATCTTCAGGTGCAATCGCTGAGTACAGAATCACACCGAACAGTTCCGGCGTGATTGTGTCCTCAGCGATCGCACCTGAAGATGGCGGCCAGATGGATCGCCGAAATTTTGTCTAGTGAAGACGATCATATCCGGCAGCACACCCATGAAGAGCATAAACACATAAGACGCCGGGAAAATCTACGGAGACACAATATGTAAGTTTATTGGAACATTTTCCGACGTCTATCAACTTGCACTGACTGAAGAATTAGGACGCATAAATTGATGAAGACTTCGTTTCGGGATCAGTCAAAACATAATGGAAAACAAGCAGACTGAAAAAGAGAACTGAATGTCAGAAAACGACATATAACTTGTCCAGCTTCCACGGTCAGGGGCAACGTCGCTATCTCGTGAAGCAAATTTCGTGAGGCCTTATACTCGATCATACGAGTGTAGCGGAAGTAGTAGTAGTAGAGTAATCTTTTTCTTTTACAAAGATCACTTTTGCAAGATATTTGTCATATTCTGACAATACAGTTTAAAAATAGTGAAAATAACGTAGTTCATTTATATACGGACATTTACAAACTTATAGTTCTAGGTCAGGGGCGGGCAGGAATCCTGGACGTGTGCGGTGCACTTGCACGCGTGCAGTTAAAAGGTGTTCTGCGTGCACACAGGGGCAAGTTGGCCACCCGCTTATCTCCCCTCCCCACCATACCTTGTGTCCGCTCCTTCCTCTGCAATGCGTTTTGTTTCCTAGCTTGCTTTATCGAATGAATGAATAAGATTAGTAGGAGTGCTTGAAAGATACAGTGGTTTGAAAGAGTACCTATTACCTACGACACGTTTTATTTAATTATCACAGGTGGAGTGGAACAAAATTTCTACATACAGACAAACACAAACAGTTACTTAAATTTTCATCACTGATGTTTGCTGTTAACCGACACTTACTAATTCAGCAAATGGTTTTCCAGCTCTCGCTATATTAAGCGCAATCTTAAAACTTGCACGTACCGCTGGGCTATTATTGTTGTCGTCCTGAAAAATTGAAAACAGTGCTCCATAAAATGCTAAATCAGTTAGATGAGAGACATGACGAAAGTCGCAGATCTCTCGTGACCACAGCAACTTACATTAGAGTCATCTCGTATCGTCAGATCGCTCTTCTTAAGCTCAGTCAATTTCCCCATCCACTCAGAATCCGACAATAAATTGTACTCGTCCTTGTGAAATTTGGAATAATGGCCTTCAATACTAAACTTCCGCTGACCAGCGAGAATACTGCCACATATTAAACATCTCTAATTTTCACGTTTTTGCACAGAGAAAAAAATGATTCTCCCCTTCCTTTTTAAAAGATAGCAAATCTCCACTTCTCCGTTTCCTTGTTTCACTCTGCATTTTCCGGTTCTTGAAATACAACGTTCACTACATAGTGATCGCTACGCATCAACGTCCGCAGCTTAGCCTGGCACTACACTGCCGCAACCTGCCTGCTGTCGCCACTGCCCCAGTCGACGCCTGCACGCGAGCAGCACACGTGCAGCGCTGTGCGCTCATGAGCCGCGTGCAACGTTTACCCGCCCCTGGTCTAGGTTGATAAGAATTCGGGCGGTAATCGGTCGTGGACTTAAAAATAGGAAGCAGCCTAAATAATTTGTTTCAGGTATGGTTTTGCAATGGTATATCGAACATTGGTATTTTATGTGATGAATCTAGTGATGAAGTATCTACAAGAGCTGAGTCGGCATGTAGCTCTTAACATGGTGTGGCATTTTATGTGACTGATTTTACTGATGTGACAAGCCCTTGATTTTAGGGGCCTTAAATTTTACAGTTGATGTACAGATCGTTGCTGTCCCACATAATGTGGAGATGTTACGTCACTTTACTAACTGACTGTTAACTGATGTAAAGTTCGTTTCTAAATGTTCAAATGTGAATCCCTGAGGGACCAAATTGCTGAGGTCATAGGTCCCTAGACTTACATACCCAAACTAACATACGCTAACGACAACAAACACACACACACACACACACACACACACACACACACACATGCCCGAGGGAGGACTCGAACCTCGGCGGGAGGGGCCGCGATGATTGTTTCTTGTCCTTCTGAAGTGGACGGTTTTATATCCGTTGAAACCATGCTTAAGGTTAATTGAGAACCACCATTTATTGCAACTGTTTGGCTGTCTTATTCACCTGACAGAGCTACGCAAATAATCGCTTCGGAAGTCAGGGAATGGTTACATCCTCGGCTGTTGCCTATGTCAAAGCCGCCTACTGAGAGCGAGATGGCTCCGCCATTTCGTCTGTAGGGAAGAGGAATGTGGTATCCGTGGCTGGCCCTTTCGATCCAGCTACCAACCACACAGCAGCGCACCGCGGTTGCCGCTCTTGCAGGCGCTTGCAGTGCCATCGCAGCACGTCAAACCTGCAGCAACCGATGCAGCATCCTGTGGCGCCACATCCGCCGGATACACCGTATTACCGCCGGCACTAGGTCGCTTCCGCTCAACACAGGCACGATTGCGGGTACGGCCTTGTCGCCCAGCTGCTCTCCAGGCAGGTGTCAGTTTTCTGGGCCAATCCTGCACTGTTAAGAGTTCCACTCGTTGGGGTGCAGCGTACGTCAATCGGAGACCACGTCCTCGTACATACTCTTATCCTTAGCTCAGGATGATCTGTAATTGTATTAATTTAGAGGCTGTTTCGGTTCTACTCTCTTAAGGTATTGTCAATAAAGTTCGGTTTTTCTTTTGGCTACCTGGTGTAACACCCCAAATATAGAACCCATAGTGACCAACCTTTTGTAGCAAAAGAAATAGCAAAATTAGTCATCCTGAGAGTGACGGCAGCTTCTGACAACAAAATTTACACTCTTGTCAGTTTGATTAACAGGGATGTTATATAACTACTAATGATAATCATAAAGAAAGGACTGCATGAAAGAATAGCATGTGATACAAAACAGAAACTTTAAAAAAAGAATTCAAAAATTATTATTTACGAAGGTAAACTCCAGACCATAAATCGACCAGAAATAACATTTATCCTAGAAGAGAGTTGTAGCCGCATCGAGCTGTAAGTTCGCTGTGACTACAACGTAACTCGGCACTGGGGATGTTAACTTCACTTGTACTCTGCAACAGTAGTACGCATGTTAAGCGCTGCTGATTTGTTTTAAAACTGACTCGAAATTTAAAGTTTTACGATAAACAAAAAGTTTGTGACCACAGACGTAAATTAAAGGAAACTTTTACGATATAGCCTGAAAATATTAGTCAAAAATCGGACTGAAGTAGGATCATCTTTACCGTTAGACAACTAACGGGATTTTGATGTATGTGACAGAAGAGTGAATCGTGTGATTACTGATTTGTGATGGGACTTAGCCTTCGTGGTACTTAATAGTCACGAACATCAAAGTACACAGAAAGAGACTGGTCGCCGACATAAACTCGATTATTAGACTTGAGTAGGCCACAACTAAACGTAATCACGAAGAGATTACAATTTCGCCGTATTGTCAGAAGTTATCGTCAAAGTCAGGATTACTGATGTTAACGGACATAATGCCCTAGATGACATATCGGTGAATGTGCTCAGCGTAGGGACAGACAGTAATTAAGAAGAACAATAAACCTTAATTCAACTTTAATTCTCCGTGTCACCTAAATCATTTCATGGACATTTAAAGCGTATTCATGAAAATAACTGATTATTCTAATAACATAAAAGTTTCAAGTGAATAAATGATAATTCAAAGGTGAACAGAAATAACTTTACACCAAAATTACGAAGCATTTTGAACACTGCTCAAGGGTATGTTATCTCTGGAGTTACGTCGTGCAGTTTTTGAATAAGCGCCGGAGCAATGCCTTGACGACGGAATAACAACTAACAACTTAATATCGTCGCAAAATTCATAATGTGGGCTCGGCTTGGGTGATGGAATGATGATTCGAGAAACTATTTGTTAACGCTTGAATAGCCATTCTCAAACCGGGGATAAGAAATACAGTCAGCAAGTTTGCGTGAACTGAAGGGTCTGTCGCGAACAAGCAAGGGACTTTAGGTTATTTCAGGTCAATCGCGTTACGGAGTGGTGCAGTCGCTACATTTACAAGTGAAGAATTGCTTTCATTACAAGTAAGGGCGGCGCACACACTCCGGCATGCTGCTCCATCGAGACAGTGATATCACTTACGAGATACAGTATCTGAAAGTTGCCAAACCATGCGAGGAGTTGATTGGCGTTGTCGTGATCGACGGACGCAGTTCCACGTCATCTCGACTGGGACATCCATCACCATCGAGACGAGAGAGAACAACGCCACACTGGGCACTTATCCTCTTTGTGGCGAACACCACCCACAACAGAATTTAACAGGAATATTCTCGGTCGTATTAAGGCGAGCCGTCAGAACAAGAATCCTGGCGGCGGCATCAAGTCTTAGCGCTCTTAGTGCACGAAGTTGATCTCGTTTTAGGTAAAGAGAGACAGTAATGATATCACAGGTGTTATCAAAATTAATTTTACAATTGCCTTAACAACTTTCTCTCCGGAAGCTTCTGTTAGGTCCAAATTAAAAACAAATTCGTCTCTGTGCCGACATTAAGTCGTCAAGGGTTGCTGCGAATTGAATACCCGCGCTGCCTCATCGGGACTTGCTGTGGCGCGGCGCCGTCTTTTGCCAGCCAGTCCTTGCCAGACACATCGCGTCCTCTCTTGTGATATAGATGTCCGTGTGCAAGGGTCGATGAGTCGGATCGCCTTCGTGCAGCAGGTCGCTCGCCTCACCGCCGTATTAACGTTCTCGTCGGTATCGGTGCCAGTGCCGCTGTCACTGAACTTTATGTTTTTACAAGTGGATTAGATAGACTTCCTGCTGGTAGTGGAACATGTTGAGCGCTCTGAAATACTTAGTCGATGTTCATTAGCGGGAGCCGTGTCTGGTTATTATACTGGTGCTATTAATGCAAGCAAATTTGTTCTTTTGTTAAACAGACACGTAGTGTGCGCTGCCTTGGGTATAGAATTTTTGCGAGAGTCTTCTTCATCAGTGGAGTGTTCAGTTTTTTTGTGATTGAAGATGGTGCAGTCACAAAATCATTTATCTGTGTATTAGTTGGGGCTTTCAACTCATTCAGTTATACGTTCAACTGACCTACGTCTTGGAATCAACTGTTTGAAATTGTGTTCATTACTAGTATCGTTATCATATATTTTGACCGGGATTATATTAACGATTTCCCTTAAAGATAATCTTGGGATTTTTAAAATGTTTCCTGTGTTTACAATTGTGATAAATAGAAGTTGTTCAAAATAATGTGACACACACTTTCTCCTATCTCTTCCACTCACTAGTTCTGTTAAAATAAGCGAAGATATTTCCTTTGCATCAGTGCAAGAATTTCATGTCTCTTACCCACGTGTTTTATTTTTTCTCGGTACACGTTTATGTTTTCACAATAAAATATGTATCGCATGGTACCATAAACTTTGATGTAATTCATGCATTTTTTTCAGTCCAAATATATCATTTCTGGCTCTTTCCACAGTTTAATTAATAAGATTCTTTTTCTTTTAACTTCGTGTAACGTTAGTTTTTATTTTTTCTCTGGCAGTAATCCTCGTACGAAAGTAGTGCATAATATTTCAGACTAAAAACGGAAATATGTGACATCATCCTCGGAATTTTTCCTAGAGTTTGACATTATTAGTAACTGGCAATTCTGCAAGACAGTGAGGTGGCCTTTATTTGACTATTTTCATTACAAGTGAACAGACCATTATCAGACTACTATTGATAGAGCTTAGCGTCCTGACGTTTCTCCGAGAGCAATTCGTATCGGTTTGTCGTAAGAACAGTACCGCAAATGCTCCTGTCAGATCAACGACAACGCTTTGACTCATCTCGCGAATTTTTTTTTTCTCCATTTTGAAACGAAATGAACGTCTTTTTTCAACTCACTTGTTAGTCTTGACAGACTACGTGAGCTCCACACTTCAGACTAAACCAAGTCACATGGATTCGTCTTCGATCAATACATAAAACTACAAATAAATAGTTTTTTCGACAGAGTTATGTTGTAGGATGGAAAGGGATTAATGTCATAGAATTCATGACACTAGCGTTCAATGTAAACGCTGAGCTTTGTAACGTCCTTCGGATCTTCGGTCTTGGCTAACACTCAGCGGTAGAGCAATGAGATTGTTATTTCTTATGTATCGGTATCGACGTTAGAAACAGAACGTTGATGAACTGAACTCGCGACTTGTGCGAGGTATTGACTTCACTAAATGTCGTAATTAAATCGTTTATAACCGATGGTTTATCAGTTGCTATTTAAATATTAATGATAAGTTCAAATTAGTTCCAGCGACACCATATTTCCTTGAGACTGGTTGTAATCTCAAATCTATAATCAGTCGTAACAGTGTTATTAATTCCTAACGTCAAGAAGTTTCTATATAAGCGCCGAGCGCTTCAGTCAAATAATATCGCAGCACGTTATCTCTATAAATAATATTGTAAAACTTGAATGATAAATGCGTGAATTGACACGGTATGCTGGTTTATTACACAATATTCGTTACTTCCTAACAGAGCCGTGAGGAAGAAGCTTTCCCAGGTGTTGGAGGGAATTGTAAATTATATGCTTCGTGACTATCGCAAAGTTCCATAGTCCATTAGCTATTTCGAATAAAATCGTCCATCTGTGTTCATTTCCTAGTGTTAACTTCAGGTTATCTAATTAAAAGTCACTTGTGTCTAATGCAAGTTCTCTATCTGAATTCTAAATAACGTAATGTTTGAAGTCAAAGTATCGTGTCACTGCGTCATAGTAGATCGCAATAATCAATTCTGAAAAAACAATCTAATTGCGCCTACATATACGAGCAATCAAAAGTATGACCTACTTCGGCTAACTCTCGTAACGTAGTGACTATGGATTGAATTATCCTTAGCCATTACTCACAAATCTCAAAGAGTATTATCCCGGAGTATTCTTTGAGAACGTTGGTTCTCCTTAGCGAATTTTAATTATAATGATTTTGTGATTTACTATGATTTTGAGTTTTGAGTTTGATTTTACTGGAATCCTATCTTTATTTCGTATGTTAATAAATTACTAAGTATTTGATTCCTGATTCAATTACTGGTTAATATTCAAATAATAGTGTTAACTGGAAATTTGTTAGCTTGTTCATTTTTCGTGGAATTTGGAACTTGTTTTGGGGAAATCTTTGGGAATTTTGGATCTAATTTTTTATTTTCATTTCTCGTCCGAGGAAGTGGCATTACAGCTCGTACAATACTTAAACAACTCAGCCCGATGTACAACAGGTAGCTGTAGGAACTGTCCCATCACCTACTAAAATACATTCACCAGAACAGTCACTATACAGAAAAATGGTGGAATTTTCAAGTTTTAAGATCGTGTAGCAGTTCTTGGGATTGAATGTTTTTATATCTGTCTAAAATATAACATACTTTTTTTTTAATTGTTTGAAAACACTTGTGATTTATCTACTTTACTCATGGGGCAGAATTCGTAACTTGATTGCATAAGTTCCTCATGGTAGTTGTTCGTACAATGTGGATAGCGTTCACGCCTAAAGGACACGGACTTTGCTTGTAAAATACGTTTCGATGCAAATGTGGAATACTCTTCTGTAAATATATTTTAGGGGAATGTTTTCCCAGAATTTTTAAGTTGCAATAGTTCCGTTTTAGCAGTCCCTGGGAAGAAGACGCATCATCGAAATGCCACTTCTCCATGTGAGCATGTTAGTCATTATACGCAGACCTTATTAGTATGGAGAAATGAGATACGATATTTAAAATATTTCTAAGAAGCGGTAGCGTGGTACAACAAAACTGAAAAACATAAATGAATATGGCCAATATGATGGGTTGAGTGTCTGAACGTGTCATAGTAATGTTTGCAGATAACTAAAATGTAGAAGTGTCTTTCTTTATGAAAAATAAACACGTAGTGTAAACTGAATTCAGCAAGTACCATTTTTATTTTCATCTTCGGAGATCAGCTATGTTTTACATCACGTAAAACAGATAGCAATCGGTATGTTCCACTTCGTGTGGTATGCTGGTGAGTCAAGTACATTTGTACAGAACTGAGATTTATTGCAACGTTAGTAAATTATATCTTTCATTGACTCTCAATTCCAAAAGCAAATTCGTCTTAATCCGGATATTAATCAAAGCAGAAACAATGTCAGTCGAAAGCGACTACTCTGATTGATGTCGGATATCTGTATGCTCTACAGCTGTCAGTCGACTGTAGCGCATGTAATATGACAGCGTTATTTTGATATGTAAGTCTCGCAAACACATTGACGCATGAAACGTGATTAACTTTTAACACCTTTTAGCTTACCGGTACGCGATTAAATTATCGCTTGTTTGTGCAGCGATCGAAGTGACGAAGCGATAAAACAATAGCGTTGGTGGTGCTACGGAGGAGAAAGGGAGAGGGGATTTTTAGTAGCCTTACGTCGTTTGTCTGTATTTTATAGTGACTGTGTTTTATATACAATGCCCAGCTATGCATGTCTAATGGACATTGTGTATAATATACGGACATTGTAAAACACAGAGGACAAGATTAATGTTAAACGTCCCGACGGCAAAGAGGTCATTAGAAATTGTAAAACACAGACACTCTAAAATAAAATGTGTAGTGCATGCCTCGACGGGCTAGAAACGACTATAGTCACGTTGTCTTTCCCTGTTGTGGGTATCACATACTGTGCAAGCCTTAGGGAATCTGGACAGGGGAGCATGTGTTGGTTTTGATCGGTCCGGGATGTTGAAGTGGTGACCGCTAACGAATAACGGGAAATTCGAATTAGAGTCCTGGTGTAGCATAAAGTTTCATGTGTCGTTAAAAATAGTACAGCTGGCGTCAATGGTTTTAGCAAAGATTATTAATATAAAATAACAATAACGAAAATAAAAAGCTACTGGTTGTATTTATTTTTTATTATTATTTTTCGCTATATTTAGCCTAAAAATGCTTACTGCTTAACTCGGAAACGCTGGGAGTAAGCCACGTCCGTATTTGTTGCAAATATTACGTCTATATCCACAAAATGTTTGTACTTCGGCAAACGTCACCTGCATGCATATTCGTGGCGATGGCCAGATCTATCCCATTCAACTTACCCTACAGTTTTTCCACTTCAGCCTTTCATGGGCATCTAAATACAGGCGAGATGCAGCATTCACAGTGCAAACGAAATGGATGAAAGTCTGACAGCTCTAATGTTGGTCATAATTATATTACGCAAGTCAATGGCAGCCCGTGTAATACCGTACAAGTCAGTGGCAACCCATTTAACGCTACATCTCTTTATCAACAGCGGCTGGCTTGTGGCCAGTCAGTGAAGTACTACTGTTGTTTCGGTTTTACATGTGGGTAGCCTTTGGACAGTTTTGCTGTATCTTGTCTATATGAGAGCAGAATAATCAGTGGAGGTGTATGCATTTTAATGTCGTTTATTTAATTTTTGTTGAACTTACATTCAAATCCTGTTGAGGAAGTAGCCCACAGCTGTGATCTAGCTGTTTGTAGTCTGCCTCGACTTGGCTGTTCAGTTGACAATTTCTTTGGGTACTATTTGTAATTTTATGTATTATGCAAATGTCCTTATACATTGTGTATTTAATTTCTAGTCAGCTGGGTCATGATAGAATTGTTATTAAATAAAAATATTTGTTTGGTAATAATAAATGATGCATCAAGCTGGACCCCCTTTCCACATGTTTTCCTTAAATTCATCCCAGTCTTGGTTCTTGGTCTCCGTTGGTGACAGAGCGTGTTTACGATCCACAGACCACTGGTTTATGGGCCTAGCACGCTTCCATGTTAAGGACACTTGCGTTATACATAAAATTACAAATAGCACTCAAACAATGTAAACTGTGCAACACAATGGTTGCTGGACTACAAAGAGTTAATTAATTAATTAAATAAACCTGTAGCGGAAATCTGTCCCCGCTACTAGATCACAACTGTGAGCTAATACCTCAACAGCAAGTTCAGCAAACATTAACAAAAAAGACATACAATGCATACATCTCCAATGGTTATTCTGCTCTCATATAGATAAGATACGGCCAAGCTACACAAAGGCCACCCACATATGTAAAACCAAGCCGGCCGGTGTGGCCGAGCGGTTTTAGGAGCTTCAGTCTGGAACCGTGCGACCGCTACGGTCGCAGGTTCGAATCCTGCCTAGGGCATGGATGTGTGTGATGTCCTTAGATTAGTTAGGTTTAAGTAGTTCTAAGTTCTAGCGGACTGATGACCTCAGGTGTTAAGTCCCATAGTGCTCAAAGCCATTTGAGCCTTTTTGTAAAACCAAAACAACAATAGTACGTCACTTATTGGCCACAAACCTTTTCCACATAAATCCCGTTAGCTACTTACATAAACTACCGGGTCCCTAAAACACAAATAAAATGATAATGACAATTAAACCCTTAACTCTCTTAAGAAAATCAAGAAACTCAGTGCACAGCTTCCGCAGAGACTTATATCACACTCCCACATGGCCCTTGCAATAGCAGAAATAATGCGTCAGTTACTTCCTAATCCGGCGACAACCCCGCCATGGCACGATACCAAAAGAATAACAATAAACTACTCAACTTGAGGCTGGAACGGGAGATCTGCGGAATCGCGTATGACCTGACAGCACTTTTCGACTCGTGCGACGACAGGAAAGCTGCCGAAGCAAAAGGGAAACGCATTCCTGCCCCGGGCCAGCAGAATAGCAACGCGTTAACCGCTGCCAATACAGATCTCTCAACATATACCAAACAACAAACAGCAAAACAAGTTTGATAAACATTAACGTAGACAGTAACAATTAAATGGGCAATTAAAAATCCAACAATTAAAACTTCAGTATGCGAGTGGTCCGCTAATAAAATTCCCAGCAATAGCAAGAAGCAATGTAAAAAGTTATTTAAAGGAATAATTACATAATAAAATGGCTCTGAGCACTATGGGACTTAACTTCTGAGGACATCAGTCCCCCAGAACTTAGAACTACTTAAACATAACTAACCTAAGGACATCACACACACACACCCATGCTCGAGGCAAGATTCCAACCTGCGACCGTAGCGGTCACGCGGTTCCAGACTGTAGCGCCTAGAACCGCTGGGCCAACCCGACTGGCTACATAATAAACAAGACTAAAAAAGTCAAGGTATACCTTGACTGTGGCCTCTTAGTAGCTAGTAGGCAATGTAATTGGGAAACGCACCAAATGGCAGATGGCCAGCTAAACTATAAACCTATAATCTGAAGAACTCCTCAACATGGAGTAGGAGAGTGTGCAAATACAAGCTCGCACACATAAATGACCCACACGTGAGTACCTTTAGGCTGAGCACACACAGCTTCACTTACAGGCCAAATCCAATAACTACTCCCCAGAAAGGGCCCTGAACTCTACAACAGACAGAAATTGCAATTACTAGCATCAAATACTCAATAATAACAAACCATGATTTCAAGCATAATACACTCCTGGAAATGGAAAAAAGAACACATGGACACCGGTGTGTCAGACCCACCATACTTGCTCCGGACACTGCGAGAGGGCTGTACAAGCAATTATCACACGCACGGCACAGCGGACACACCAGGAACCGCGGTGTTGGCCGTCGAATGGCGCTAGCTGCGCAGCATTTGTGCACCGCCGCCGTCAGTGTCAGCCAGTTTGCCGTGGCATACGGAGCTCCATCGCAGTCTTTAACACTGGTAGCATGCCGCGACAGCGTGGACGTGAACCGTATGTGCAGTTGACGGACTTTGAGCGAGGGCGTATAGTGGGCATGCGGGAGGCCGGGTGGACGTACCGCCGAATTGCTCAACACGTGGGGCGTGAGGTCTCCACAGTACATCGATGTTGTCGCCAGTGGTCGGCGGAAGGTGCACGTGCCCGTCGACCTGGGACCGGACCGCAGCGACGCACGGACGCACCGCCACTTCCCAGCAAATTAGGGTCACTGTTGCTCCTGGGGTATCGGCGAGGACCATTCGCAACCGTCTCCATGAAGCTGGGCTACGGTCCCGCACACCGTTAGGCCGTCTTCCGCTCACGCCCCAACATCGTGCAGCCCGCCTCCAGTGGTGTCGCGACAGGCGTGAATGGAGGGACGAATGGAGACGTGTCGTCTTCAGCGATGAGAGTCGCTTCTGCCTTGGTGCCAATGATGGGCGTATGCGTGTTTGGCGCCGTGCAGGTGAGCGCCACAAATCAGGACTGCATACGACCGAGGCACACAGGGCCAACACCCGACATCATGGTGTGGGGAGCGATCTCCTACACTGGCCGTACACCACTGGTGATCGTCGAGGGGACACTGAATAGTGCACGGTACATCCAAACCGTCATCGAACCCATCGTTCTACCATTCCTAGACCGGCAAGGGAACTTGCTGTTCCAACAGGACAATGCACGTCCGCATGTATCCCGTGCCACCCAACGTGCTCTAGAAGGTGTAAGTCAACTACCCTGGCCAGCAAGATCTCCGGATCTGTCCCCCATTGAGCATGTTTGGGACTGGATGAAGCGTCGTCTCACGCGGTCTGCACGTCCAGCACGAACGCTGGTCCAACTGAGGCGCCAGGTGGAAATGGCATGGCAAGCCGTTCCACAGGACTACATCCAGCATCTCTACGATCGTCTCCATGGGAGAATAGCAGCCTGCATTGCTGCGAAAGGTGGATATACACTGTACTAGTGCCGACATTGTGCATGCTCTGTTGCCTGTGTCTATGTGCCTGTGGTTCTGTCAGTGTGATCATGTGATGTATCTGACCCCAGGAATGTGTCAATAAAGTTTCCCCTTCCTGGGACAATGAATTCACGGTGTTCTTATTTCAATTTCCAGGAGTGTATTAACACTGCAAAATGTTAGCTTGGCGCATGCAGGAACTTCCAGATTGAGACACACAGCCCCAAAAGGGCACCGAAAGACATAAAGAGACTGGATTCCTGGTCAGCTCACACTGGACGGAATTAACACTCTTTAAGTACAGTGTTACTAAACAGTCTTCATACATAGTTTCAAACAAATACCATAGTGAAAAGAACGACTGAGGTTATCGACAGGCATAGTAGAGACACTGCCCAAAACATTTGTGCAAAACTTCATTAGATTTTCACCGTCGCTTCCATTTCGCGTCGAATGGTTAAAATGCTCTGAGTACTATGGGACTTAACTTCTGAGGTCATCAGTACCCTAGAACTTAGAACTACTTAAACCTAACTAACCTAAGGACATCACACACAACACCCAGCCATCACGATGCAGAGAAAATCCCTGACCCCGCCGGGAATCGAACCCGGGAACCCGGGCGTGGGAAGCGAGAACTTTCGCGTCGAATCGGATCTTACGTTCCGAACAGCCCTCGTTGATATAGACTCGACATCACACATAAAACTAGGAAATGAACAGTACGCCCACCTTCCACTGCTTCCAGTGACGTTATCACACTGGCATTCGTCCAGTCACCAGGTGTGGAATGTGTAGCGGTAATTCACAGCAAGCAGAGTCAGCACTCGGAGTCACATCTACAATATTGATTGCTTTTTGAGTAGCACGTTGCTTAAAATGCTAGAAGTTTCGTTTTTTTTTTCGTGTAATGACACCTGGATAGTTACAAACGGAAGAGAAATCGTTCGCCTGAGAAGAGTTTATGTAGTTTGTGCCACAGATATTACCAGTTTGTTAACCGTGCACCACTGCAACACCTGAAAGAGTATCTTCTCCTTAGACCTTCGCAGTGTTGTCCGAATACACAATCTTCTAAAAGCTCTACACGTTGTCATTTTTGTATTTTTTGTACTTCTGAGTAAGTAATGTCTGTATACGTCACACGCCATTTTATCTGTGTTCAGTTGGCCCTTGACAGTGGCCTAAGAATTCCAAAGACTAATGGTGACCAAATAAATATAATTGTGCAGAAATTAGGAAGTGCCTCCTATTTCGTATTTTATCATGTTCTGCCAAGCACCGACGGATATTACAGGTAATGTTACTTGGTTCACGTTGTAATAACAAGTTCCTGGACTTCCCAGTTTCCACAGAAGTCTGCTACATATCACGCTGATCTGGGCACAGAGTGCAATACATCAGAGGTACGTGGCTGAGGGGTGTATATTCCACGCAAAGGCGCGGAGTGTTTCTAAACGGCAAAGTAAGCAAACTTGTAACCTAACCGCCTGCTTTATATTAAACTGATATCACCCCAGTGTAGAGAACCTTATTAGAAACTGTAAAATTTCTGTGTCACTTATGAACAAAATTTGTGTCGACTACGATGGCAAGTGCAGCTTAACGGTGCTCATTTCCACTTAAGACGTCACAATTAGTAGTTGTGTAAAACAGAACATAGTCTGAGTACTGATGCATATGATTGACCAAATGTGGCGAGTGGTGGCTGCATCCACGTTAACGACGTTCTATGGACGGAAGAAACATTTTCCCGGTACTTGGAATGTCAGCTACTGGTGAATGCCGACGGGCAGCCTACTGTTCTGCAACACTGAACAATGTTGGCTTTGTAGTCAAACAAACGCGGGAAAGCTATTTAGGAACTGTAGCTGGAGGGTTGTTGTTTCGTGTGCAACATTTTCTTACAAATAAGTGCAGGCATCATTGTTATGAAAATGTTATCGAGGATTTTTTTAACTACCATTAGTCCCACATTTAATTATGACTCCATTCTCCAAGATCACGACCGCCTGTATAGTCGGGTAACACGGGCACTTAATGAACATGATATGCTGTGCTCAAAGGCACAAATGGGTTGTTATCAAAAGGAGGCCTGTAGAGATTTTTATAGTCCTGCAGTTCTCGGTATCTTAAACAAATATCTCCATTACCGAAACTTCCTCTTCAATTAAAACTGCATGCTATGTCGAGGCTAGAATTCGAAACTATGCTTCCATGCTCAGTGCTGTCACCGACTCAGCTCCCTATGCACGACTCGTGACCCGTTCTCATATTGAAGTCTGCCGGAAACTCTCTCCAACTTTCCAATCAAGGTCATGTTCCGGGTTCGTGTCAGAGTTCGACACGTCATCTTAGGATGTTTCAAAAAAGAACAAATTCCTCTTCAGAAGAAAACGTACAACCCCTAGGCCGTTTCTAATTCACTTGTCCACGCTATCTTTCCTTTGGACAGTGGTAGGTCAGAAAAGTATGCAGGGTAGTTTCTGTAAAGCAAGCAGAAAAAGGTGAGAGGTACCGGCAAAACTGAGGCTTGTAAGGGTGCATCGAGAGTCGAGCCTGGGTAGGCGTGGTTGTATACTCAGTGATGCCTCCTGCGATTGAAACGTGCGCCTTCAATTATGTGATGGATGTTTCCCAATTTCTGTCTTACTCTACAGCCCCTCTAGTGCAATGGTAGTTATTTCCTGATATCGTAAGAGAGTCACATCACCCTGTCCCTCCCTGTTGTTAGCGTTTTACATAAATTCCTTCCCTCGTCGATTCTGCGGAGAACTTCCTCATTCTTTATCTTCTCAGTCCACGTAATTTTCAATGTTCGTCTTTAGCACTACATCTACAATGTTTTGCTTCTGTTCTGTTTCGGTTTTCCCACAGTCGACATTTCGCTACCATACAAAGCAAAACCATGGACCTTGCTGTTCGTGTGGAGGCTTGCGTGCCTCAACGATACAGACAGCCGTACCGCAGGTGCAACCACAACGGAGGGGTATCTGTTGAGAGGCCAGACAAACGTGTGGTTCCTGAAGAGGGGCAGCAGCCTTTTCAGTAGTTGCATGGGCAACAGTCTGGATGATTGACTGACCTGGCCTTGTAACACTAACCAAAACGGCCTTGCTGTATTGGTACTGCGAACGGCTGAAAGCAAGGGGAAACTACAGCCGTCATTTTTCCCGAGGGGCATGCAGCTTTACTGTATGATTAAATGATGATGGCGTCCTCTTGGGTAAAATATTCCGGAGGTAAAATAGTCCCCCATTCGGATCTCCACGCGGGGACTCCTCAAGAGGCCGTCGTTATCAGGAGAAAGAAAACTGGCGTTCTACGGATCGTAGCGTGGAATGTCAGATCCCTTAATCGTGCAGGTAGGTTATAAAATTTAAATAGGGACATGGATAGGTTAAATTTAGATGTAGTGGCAATTAGTGAAGTCCGGTGGCAGGAGGAACAAAACTTTTGGTTAAGTGAATACAGAGTTATAAATACAATATAAAATAGGGATAATAAAGGAGTAGGTTTAATAATGAATACAAAAATAGGAGTGCGGGTAAGCTACTACAAACACCATAGTGAACGCATTATTGTGGGCAAGATAGACACGGAGCCCACGCCTACTACAGTAGTACAAGTTTATATGCCAACTAGCTCTGCAGATGATGACGAAATTGAAGAAATGTATGATGAAATAAAATAAATTATTCAGATAGTGAAGGGAGACGAAAATTTAATAGTCATGGGTGACTGGAATTCGAGAGTAGGAAAAGGAAGAGAAGGAAACGTAATAGGTGAATATGAAATGGGATTAAGGAATGAAAGAGGAAGCCGCCTGGTAGAATTTTGCACAGAGCATAACTTAATCACAGCTAACACTTGGTTCAAGAATCATAAAAGAAGGTTTTATACATGGAAGATTCCTGGAGATACGAGAAGGTATCAGATAGATTACATAATGGTAAGACAGATATTTAGGAACCAGGTTTTAAATTGTAAGACATTTCCAGGGGCAGATGTGGACTCTGACCACAATCTATTGGCTATGAACTGTACACTAAAACTGAAGAAACTGAAAAAACGTGGGAATTTAAGGAGATGGGATCTGGATAAACTGAAACAACCAGAGGTTGTACAGGGTTTCAGGGAGAGCATAAGGGAACAACTGACAGTAATGGGGGAAAGAAATACAGCAGAAGAAGAATGTAAGCTTTGAGGAATGAAATAGCGAAGGCAGCAGAGGATCAAGTAGGTAAGAAGACGAGGGCTAGTAGAACTCCTTGGGTAACAGAAGAGATACTGAATTCAATTGATGAAAGGAGAAAATACAAAAATGCAGTAAGTGAAGCAGGCAAAAAGGAATACAAATGTCTCAATAACGAGATCGACAGGAAGTGCAAAATGGCTAAGCAGGGATGGCTAGAGGATAAATGTAAGAATGAAGAGGCTTATCTCACGAGAGGTAAGATAGATACTGCCTACAGGAAAATTAAAGAGACCTTTGGAGAAAAGAGAACCACTTGTATGAATATCAAGAGCACAGATGGAAACCCAGTTCTAAGCAAAGAAGGAAAAGCAGAAAGGTGGAAGGAGTCTATAGAGGGTCTATACAAGGGCGATGTACTTGAGGACAATATTATGCAAATGGAAGAGGATGTAGATGAAGATGAAACGGGAGATATGATACTGCGTGAAGAGTTTGACAGAGCACTGAAAGACCTAAGTCGACACAAGGCCCCGGGAGTAGACAACATTCCATTAGAACTACTGATAGCCTTAGGAGAGCCAGCCCTGACAAAACTCTAACATCTGGTGACCAAGATGTATGAGACAGGCGAAATTCCGTCACACTTCAAGAAGAATATAATAATTCCAATCCCAAAGAAAGCAGGTGTTGACAGATGTCAAAATTACCGAACTATCATTTTAATAAGTCACAGCTGCAAAATACTAACGCGAATTCTTTACAGACCAATGGAAAAACTGGTAGAAGCCGACCTCGGGGAAGATCAGTTTGGATTCCGTAGAAATGTTGCAACACGTGAGGCAATACTGATCCTACGACTTATCTTATAAGAAAGATTAAAGAAAGGCAAACCTACGTTTCTAGCATTTGTAGACTTAGAGAAAGCTTTTGACAATGTTGACTGGAATACTCTCTTTGAAATTCTGAAGGTGGCAGGGGTAAAACACAGGGAGAGAGAGGCTATTTACAATTTGTACAGAGAGCAGATGGCAGTTGTAAGAGTCGAGGGGCATGAAGGGGCAGCAGTGGTTGCAAAGGGAGTGAGGCAGGGTTGTAGCCTCTCCCCGATGCTATTCAATCTGTATATTGAGCAAGCAGTAAAAGAAGCAAAAGAAAAGTTCGGAGTAGGTATTAAAATCCATGGAAAATTGTAGTTCTGTCAGAGACAGCAAAGCACTTGGAAGAGCAGTTGAATGGAATGGATAGTGTCTTGAAAGGAGGGTATAAGATGACGATCAACAAAAGCAAAACAAGGATAATGGAATGTAGTCGAATTAAGTCGGGTGATGCTGAAGGAATTAGATTAGGAAATGAGACACTTAAAGTAGTAAGGGAGTTTTGCTATTTGGGGAGCAAAATAACTGATGATGGTCGAAGTATAGAAGATATAAAATATAGACTGGCAATGGCAAGGAAAGCGTTTCTGAAGAAGAGAAATTTGTTAACATCGAGTATAGATTTAAGTGTCAGGAAGTCGTTTCTGAAAGTATTTGTATGGAGTGTATCCATGTATGGAAGTGAAACATGGACGATAAATAGTTTAGACAAGAAGATAATAGAAGCTACAGAAGAATGCTGAAGATTAGATGGATAGATCACATAACTAATGAGGAGGTATTGAATAGAACTGGGGAGAAGAGGAGTTTGTGGCACAACTTGAACAGAAGAAGGGATCGGTTTGTAGGATATGCTTTGAGGCATCAAGGGCTCACCAATTTAGTACTGGAGGGCAGCGTGGAGGGTAAAAATCGTAGAGGGAGACCAAGGGATGAATACACTAAGCAGATTCAGAAGGATGTAGGCTGCTGTCGGTACTGGGAGATGGCTCAAATGGTTCAAACGGCTCTGAGCACTGTGGGACTTAACTTCTAAGGCCAGCAGTCCCCTAGAACTACTTAATCCTAACTAACCTAAGGACATCACACACATCCGTGCCCGAGGCAGGATTCGAACCTGCTACCGTAGTGGTCGCGCGGTTCCAGACTGTAGCGCCTAGAACCGCTCGGCCACACTGGCCGGCACTGGGAGATGAAGAAGCTTGCACAGGATAGAGTAGCAAGGAGAGCTGCATCAAACCAGTCTCAGGACTGAAGACCGCAACAACAACAACAACAACAAAGCTGTGTTCCAAACGTACCTTCTCAGAAATTTCTTCCTCAAATTAACGCCTACATTAGATACTAGTATGCTTCTCGTCGCCAGGAATGCCCTTTTTGTCAGTGCTGGTCTGATTTTTATGTCCTCATTTTTCCGTACACCGTGAGTTATTTTGTTGTCACGGTGGCACAATTCCTTCGTGTACTTCCTGACCCCCAATTCTGATTGTATTTACCTGTCTTTAAACAATTCATCTGACAAGGGGAAGGCCTCAGACACGGCCAACCGATTAGGCTCAGATTTGGTAGGTCGCTTGTGTACAACCTAAAACGAAGGAATCTGAGATATTTTGGGTCAACACTTCCGCGTTTTTGAGAAAATCACCCCTAAAAGTTATGACGAGCAACCAACTAAAAGTTGGCGGGATCGATAGATAATTGTAAATAGAGCATTTTCCATCATCAGGTATGGGGTCCGAAAACGCATACTCTTCCAGAAATCGAGGTAAGAAACTTTTACAATTGCCGCTTCTGTACCCACATGGTCAACGCTTTTCGCCGACAGCACCGATACCGCAACGGCCGAGGTAACAGGCTGCGAATCTCGAAGAAACGTAGTGGATGTTATTCTTTTGGTTTGTATTATTCCATATCTCAATTGATAGGGATAGGAGGGTTAATATGGTAAGTAAATCAACAAGGAATGATAATAAGGTAGGCAAATAAATTTCTCAAACCTCTTGGGATAGTAAACAGGTAAAAGGTTATTCGTGGTCACTTTACAATGGTTCTTCCAGTCACTGTTACGTGTCCTCACTTTTCTTCCAACAACTAGATGAATGGTAGTTGTCATATTAACATTCGAAACAAATATACTCACGATACCAAGAGCATCTAATGAAATCAGTCTTTCGACAGCTACACTGTTCCTTCCTTGTGATATGACGAAGAGGCAACCGGGACAACATAACTCTCCCCGCGTGCATTCAATCCCGTGCCTCGCTGTAAACAAGCGTCGCACGGTTGGCTATCTGTCGCAGCACTTTTACTCGGAGTTGTTTTCATGTGACAAGGCTTAAAAGTTTAATACTTTACTAACTCACGGCGTTTGGGAAATTAGTTTGCCTACCTTATTATTATCATTCCTTATTAATTTACCTACCGTGTTAACCCTCCTATCCCTATCAATTGAGATAGGGAAAAATACAAACGAAAAGAATAACATCCGCTAAGTTTCTTCGAGATTCGAACCCGGGTTTTCCGATTCCCATCCTGTTACTTTTTTTTTTTTTTAATCTCATTTTGTTCGCTTTTGTTCGTCGCAATTGCTCGGGGCGGACGTCGTAAGACACCCTTTTAAGTTCGTTGTTGATCGATTGACTCAGTTTTTTTTATTACAGAGGGCAGCTACCCTTCTGACCGAACACGCTGAGCTACCGTGCCGGCCCGTTGCGCTATCGGCGAAAAGCGTTGACCATGTGGGTACAGACGCGGCAGTTGTAAAAGTTTCTTTCCTCGATTTCTGGAAAAGTATGCGTTTTCGGACCCCATACTTCATGATGAAAAATGCTCTATTTACAATTATCTATCGATCCCGCCAACTTTGAGTCGATCGCTCGTCATAACCTTTAGGGGTGATTTTCTCAAAAACGTGGGGGTGTTGACCCAAAATATCTTAGATTCCTTCGTTTTAGGTTGTACACAAGCGTCCTGCCAAATCTGAGTCGAATCGGTTGGCCGTCTCTGAGGCCTTCCCCTTGTGAGCTCATTCGCTAACGTCAGTTACACGTTCTGAATGTTTCGGTCTATAATGAGCATCTTCAGACTTGAATGCAAGCAATTTTACACTCAGTCGAGCCAGTACATTTAAATATGACGCAGCACTTTTGCGCCTCAGCTGGGGTTTTAAACCACGTAACATCTATGCCATAGAAAATCTATAGGAGAATGTGATACAGTGAGTGAAACGTAGCAATTCATAGCCCTGCATCAGAATAAGTCTACAGGACTGAACCATCAATGAGTGGCTTCATCTGGACATGCCATATCTGCCAAAATGAGGGCTAAGAAGGCGTTACAATGTATTAGCGTGATGCTTCCTATTGGAGCAAGAGAAGAAAGCACCAGTTTATTGTATGATGTGATTACTGAACTTTCTGTTAAGGGTAGAAACTGTTTAATCGTATCTCTTTCTTAAATCAAATTTCCTCATTTCCCTTCTGCCTTTCATCTAAATACGCATTCTAATCCTAAATATGATACTTGAAATTCTGAGCTCTCCTGTAGCTGTCACGTACTGTGCTTTGTCGACGACCTCGACACGGTGTTTGCCTTACGCTCCAATCCAGCAAAGAGCAAAGCATCTGTGCGGCATAAGCCTTGTCACAGTTTCTTTGCGGTCAGGTAGACGGACATGTAACACAGCCGCATTATGCTGGCAGCGTGTGCTGAGGTGAGCTGTGGTTTTTGGTCGCTCTATTTGCAGCCGCTGGCCCGTGAAGCTAATTACCGTCGGAGTGGACACGGCTGCGTGGGCGGCGGGCTCAGCAAACCCACCTCCGTGTATGCCGCAAGCGTAATCACCTGCCACCCACACCGTGGCACGCCTACGGATCACCTCTCTCATATCGACAGGCAACTCGACCGTGCACAACGTTACGTCTTCTTAACGGAGGTGGTCTTCTTGCCGCACCGTTGGGAGGACGTGTGTCTACAAGGCAAAAAACAGCTGGCCATCAAAATGATAACATTGGAAGGACAACAAATAACTAAATTCTGTTTCTAGTTCGCTTATAGTGTAAACAGAGATCACAAAAATCGAGGTTAGCCATATGCACATATAGAAATGGCGGTAGTATGGCGTCCGCAAGGTGTGAAAAGGCAGTGTATTGGCGCAGCTGTCATTTGTACTCCGGTGATTCATATGAAATTGTTTCCGACGTTATTATGCATGCACGATGGGAATTAACAAATTTTGAACGCGGAACAGTAGTTGGATCTAGACACATGGGACATTCCATTTCGGAAATCATTGGGGAATGGCCGGCCGATGTGGCCGACCGGTTCTAGGCGCTTCAGTCTGGAACCGCGCGACCGCTACGGTCGCAGGTTCGAGTCCTGCCTCGGGCATGGATGTGTGTGATGTCCTTAGGTTAGTTAGGTCGAAGTTCTAGGAGGCTAATGACCTCAGAGCCACTGAGGAATTCAATATTCCGAGAGGCACAGTGTCAAAAATGTGCCGAGAATACGACATTTCAGGCAATATCTCTCACCACGAACAATGCAATGGCCGACGGTCTTCACTTCGACCGAGACGAACGGCGTTTGCGTATAGTTGTAGGTGCTAAAGGACAGGCAACAGTAAAAGCAATAGCCTTAGAAATCAATGTGGGACCTACGACGAACATATCTATTAGGACTGCTGTAAAATTTGGCCTTTGCTAATAGCACGACGTCGTGCAGCGTCGCTCCTGGGCTCGTGACAATGTCGGTTGGACCCTAGACGGCTCGAAATCCGTAGCCTGTTCAGAAGAGTCTCTAAGTCATTTGGTAAGAGGTCATAGTAGAGTGTGGCCAGACCCCACTAAGCTTTGGACCCAAGCTGGTGAAGGCTCATAATGGTGTAGGTTGCGTTTACAAGGAACATACTGGGTCCTCTGGTCCAACTGAACCTATCACGGACTGTAAACGGTTATGTTCGCCTACTTAGAGACCATTTGCACAATTAATGGACTCCTTGTTTCCAAACAACGTTGCGTGATATCACCGGACCACAAATGTTCGCGTTTGGCTTGAAGAACATTCTGGCAATTCGAGTGAATGATTTGGCCTCACTGATCGCCCGACATGGATCCAATCGAATATTTGTAGAACATATTCGAGAGGTCAGTTGATGCGCAAAATCCAGTAGCGGCCATACTTTCGCAATTATGGACGGCTATAGAGGCAGTTTGGCTCAGTATTTCTCCAGGCGACCTGTATTAACTCCTGGAGTCCCTGCCACGTCGAGTTTCTGCATTACGCTGGTCAAACCGAGCTCCAACATGATAACAAGACAGGAGGTATCCGACGACTTTGTTCACCTCTGTGTAATAGGAAGAATAAAGGCTTGAATTTCAAGGTTATCTGGGACATACACTATCTGATCAGAAG
This sequence comes from Schistocerca nitens, assembly GCF_023898315.1. Taxonomy (NCBI): domain Eukaryota; kingdom Metazoa; phylum Arthropoda; class Insecta; order Orthoptera; family Acrididae; genus Schistocerca; species Schistocerca nitens. The sequence continues at coordinate 688,812,140 of NC_064614.1, forward strand.
TATCCAGACTTTGCTTGTGGACGATAATGGGGGGATGTGTCCATCGTTCCGCTTCATGATGCTAGGGGCACTTTCAGTGTGTCTGAATGACTGTCGAGGAATAGCATCATTCCGCCTCGAGATCCGAAACCAGAAAAGGTAGTGATGTGTGATGCTCGAGTCTGGGACCAAATAGACGTTCCAACTCATCCCAAAGGTGTTTCATTGGTTATCTGTCGTGAAGCCATCGTAAAACTGTCTGAATAATCGGCACTGAGAATTTGTGATATTTCCAACGCAATTTTCTGGACTACGTTATCCCATTATCAACTGCTGTAAGACAAGGATAAAAATCAATACATCGCCATACTACAACTACTGACAACCATAAAAAGTATTCATATTTCCCTGCAGCATAACATACTTTAAAGCTTCCAAGCAATTAGGCACCATCAGAAGTAAAAATGCAATACAAAACATGCACTGCTAAACTCTTCCTAGAAAGACTCATGTTCGCGTGTTATGCTCTGAAGGCACAGTTGTAACCTAAGGGCAGCTGCTTTCACCTGCCAAAGATAGTTTTACCACAACCCATTTGTCACAGCTCCCAACGAAGCCACTACCATAAAATCAATTAATATTATATGTGAAGTCTTAGTAATGTCTAAAGACCAATATCACACCATGTTGAGACTTTTGCATCCATACAGAATAACCATTGCCCACTTTCCGAAGTCCTCCTTACGGAATCGGCGTCAGGTTTAATGTTTTATTTTGGTCATTTTATATAGATGCACAAGTTGCATCGTAGGTGTAGTATTGCTTTTTAAAATTTCCTGTGACTTGACACGTAATATTCATAGATTTTATTCTAGACGTAGCATCGATGGGGGCTGTGACATACGCGTTGCAGGAAAGTACTATCTCTGTGAAAGCGGTAGTGAGCTGGTGTTCAGTGGTAAGGTGCCGGATCAGAATAAGTTCATTGAAATCCAATCAAACCGCTTTAATTAAACAAGCAGGAAATTTTAAAAGCGTAAAATATACACATATCAAAAAAGTGTTGCATCACCTCGGTTCCGAGAGTTCAGGAACCTATACAGAAAATTGGAATAGAGATCAACATAAACATCATTTCCGCCCTCTTTATTGCTCATGAAAACCACACATTGCATGTTGTACCACCATACAGCGAGACCTTCAGAGGTGGTGTTCCAAAATGTTTTACACACCGGTACATCCAGCACCCAGTAGAACATCCTCTTGCACTGATGCGTGCTATATTCGTCGTGGCATACTATACACAACTTCACCAAGGCACTGTTTGTCCAAATTGTCCCATTCCTCAACGGCTATTCGGCGTAGATCCCTGAGAGTGGACGGTGGGTTACATCGTCCATAAACAACCATTTTAAACCTATTTCAGGCATGTTCGATAGCCTTTATGTCTGGAGAACATGCTGGCCACTCTAGACGAGCAATGTCCTTATCCTGATGGAAGTCATTCACAAAATGTGCACGATGGGGGCGCGAACTGTTGTCAATGAAGAGGACACGTATGTTACAGCCATTACGGTGCTTTCCATGACCACCAGCGGCGTACGTCGGCCCCACATAATGTCACCCCTAAACAAGAGGGAACCTCCACCTTGCTGCACTCGCTGGACAGTGTGTCTAAGTCGTTCATTCTGACGGGGTTGCCTCCAAACACGTCTCCGACGATTGTCTGGTTGAAGGCATATGAGACACTTATATGTCAATCCTGAGCGGTCCATTCGGCATTCTCTTGGGCCCATCTGTACCGCGCTGCATGGTGTCGTGGTTGTAAGAAGGACCTCGCCTTGGACGTTGGGAGTGAAGTTGCGCATCATACAGCCTATTGCACACAGTTTGATTCGTAACACGACGTCCCGTGGCTGCACGAAAAGTATTATTCAACAATGTGTTTCTGCTGTCAGGGTTCCTCCGAGCCATAATCCGTAGACAGCGGTCATCCACTGCAGCAGTAGTCCTTGGACAGCCTGAGCGAGGCATGTTATCTACAGTTCTCCTCCATGTCTGAACAACATCGCTTTGGTTCATTCGGAGACACCTGGACACTTCCCTTGTTGAGAGCCCTTCCTGGTACGAAGTAACAATTCGGACGTGATCGAACCGTGGTATTGACCGTCCAGGCGTGGTTGAACTACAGACAACAGAGGCCGTGTACCTCCTTCCTGGTGGAATGACCGGAACTTAGCGGCTGTTGGAACCCCTCCATCTAATAAGCGCTGCTCATGCATGGTTGTTTACATCTTTGGGCGGGTTTACTGACATCTCTGAACAGTCAAAGGGACTGTGTCTGTGATACAGCATCGACAGTCAAATTCTGTCTTCAGAGTTCTGGGAACCGGAGTGATGCAAAACTTTTTTGATGTGTGTATATCAGATAAAGGCGTCATATACTACCAGAATTTATTAATAGGACTTTACGGAAGGATACCAGTGGCGGATAATACATAATTACAGCAATTAATGGTTCAAATGGCTTTGAGCACTATGGGACTTATCATCTGAGATCATCAGTCCCCTAGAACTTAGAACTACTTAAACCTAACTAACACTGTGCCACCTTTCTCGGCTGCAGCATTACGAATACAGGATTGGCGGTTTGCCGTTGTAATGCATCAACGTAAGAACAGATGCTGGATAGGGGTGAATATCACCGAACTGTCAGTTTAATTAGTCATTATTAGAAAATGAAGCGGATTATTTAAAGAAGACCGGAAAAACTGGTACCGCCGATCTCGGGGAGAATCAGTTTGGGTTCCAGAGAAATGTAGGAACACACATCACTATACTGACACTATGACTTATCTTACAACACATCTTCAAGTAAGGTGAAACGTTTATAGCATGGTCAGAGTTAGAGAAAGCGTTCGACAATAATGACTGAAATAACAGGGATGAAACATAGTGAGTGGAAAAGTTATTTACCAATTGTACAGAGACTAGGCTCCTTTTACAAGAGTCGAAGGACATGAAAGGTACTCAGTAGCCGAGAAGGGAGTGTAAGAGAGTTGTAGGCCATCCCCGATGTTATTCAATATGTTTATTGAGCAAGCAGGATGGGCAACCAAAGAAAAATTCCGAGAAGGAGCTATGGCTTAGGACGAAATATCAAAATTTTCAAATTTGTCAGTAACATTAAAATTCTTTCAGAGACAGCGAAAGACAAGGAAGACCAGCTGTACGGAATGGATGATGTCTTGAAAGAAGGTTATAAAACATAAAAAAATAAAATAAGGGTAACGGAATGTAATGTAATTCAAGCAGGCGGGTGGTAAATGAGACATTAAATGTAGTAGATGGGTTTTGCTATTTGAGCGACAAAATAAATAGCAATGACTTAAGTTGATAGTATATAAAATGCGAAATGGCTAAAGCAATTAAAGCCTTTCTGAAAAACAGAAGTCCGCAGCTCGTGGTCGTGCGGTAGCGTTCTCGCTTCCCACGCCCGGGTTCCCGGGTTCGATTCCCGGCGGGGTCAGGGATTTTCTCTGCCTCGTGATGACTGGGTGTTGTGTGATGTCCTTAGGTTAGTTAGGTTTAAGTAGTTCTAAGTTCTAGGGGACTGATGACCATAGATGTTAAGTCCCATAGTGCTCAGAGCCATTTGAACCATTTTTTTGAAAAAGAGAAGATCTAAAATATATTTAAGCGTTTGAAAGTCTTTTCTGAAAATATTTGTCTGGATCGTAGCTCTGTACTGAAGGGAAACGTGGACGATCAGCTATTCAGACGAGCAGAGAATAGAAGCTTTTGAAATGTGATGCTACAGAATAATGCTCAAGATTACATTGGTATATAGCCTAACTTACAGGACGGTACTGAATCTAATAGGAGAGAAAAGAAATCTAAGGGACAGCTTGACTAAAAGATGTCATCGGTTCTCAAGTATCAATATATCGTCAATTTGGCACTGGATGAAAGTGTGAGGGATTAAAGCGGGCAAGAAGGGATGAAAGCAGTCAGACGGTGTAAACTGATTTATGTCGCAGTAGTTACTCGGAGCTGCATGAAACAAGTCTTCGGACTGAAGAAAAGAATAACAGCAATGGCAACAATAAGACCTCCAACTTCAAGAGGCGGTAAGTGGCAGGCGAAGAACTAGGTTCATTAGTTTTCTCTTTAAAAAGATACTGTATGAATTAGGACGCTGAAAAGTGTTTCAGATTTTATCGACGGATGTTCCAGGTTGTGAGTAATGGTTTTGAGAGATTCAGATAATCGCAATATCGCTACAGAGTTCCACGTTATTACCAGATACCTGCGACGTCACCGGACAGCGGCATTGTGAGCAGGGAGACGGGTTTGTGCGCCGCTGACAATCGCTGCTGTGCAGTGGCGCGTGTCCTACACACAGCAGGCCGGTTGACACAGGGTGTCGGTGGCGGCCGTTGTTGCGCGCCCCGCCACAGCAGAGCGCGGATCGACAGGTGGGGCGCTGTCGCTGTTTGCCGTTGCCAGGGTCGCCGGCAAACATTTGCTCTGCCTGTGGCCTGTGGCGGCCGATTTCGCGGCCGCCGCCTGCTTGGGCCTTGTTAATGGCGAACCTGCGGTGCACGAGCCCGCGATGAAGACTCACTCAATTTTTCCGTTACTTTCAGGTACCCAAAACATGCGCACGGATTTTACGCGTTCAGTTTTCAATAACTCTATTTGCTTTTGGCGCGATTTTGATTATTTTGCAAAGCGTTTAAAATGGTTCAAATGGCTCTAAGTACTATGGGACTTAACATCTGAGGTCATCGGTCCCCTAGACTGAGAACTACTGAAACCTAACTAACCTAAGGACATCAGACACATCCATGCCCGAGGCAGGATTCGAACCTGCGACAGTTGCAGCAGCGCGGTTTCGGACTGAAGCACCTAGAACCGCTCTGCCACATCAAAACGTTTCATTCTCACCACAACCAGTGGTTCTGATTTACCTTCGTTACCGTAAAATAATAGTTGCTACTTACAAGAACTGTACTAAATCCTGTAAAAAGAACTACACTGCCTGAAAGAACAACTGAACAACCTGTGATTCTTCAATGAAGCATATGGCACCATTTTGTGTTCAAAATAAGCAATTTGAAGAGAAAGGCAGCATTTGAGAATTTTATATTTCCTACTACAATTGCCCAGATATACAAATATGCAAGTTATGTTATTCCATCTCTTCCTTCCATCCTTCCCCTCCCCCTGTCCACCTCTTTCTCTTCCCTTGTGTCCACCTACTCCTTTCGTCTCTCTCTGTCCATCTCCATGTCTTTTCTTTGTTCCTGCCCTGTCCCTCTCCCTGTCCATCTGCTACTCCACCTCCTATTTGTCCATTGGCACCTCAACACTCTTTCTGTCTACCTGCTCCACACCCTTCTGTCCATCCGATCCTTCTACCTCCGTCCATCTTCTCCTCCCCCTCTGTCTCCTCCTTACTCCCTTTATCTCCTTCTACCCCTATCTCTGTCCATCTCCTCCTTCCCTCACTGTCAATTTTCTTTCTTTCTACCCAGCTACCCCTCCACACTTCCTGTGTCGTCCTACTCCTTCTCGTCTCCCTCTTTCCATCTCTTTCCTTCTTTTGTCCATCTGAAGCTCCCCCTCTCCCTATCTGTCTCCGACTCTTCTCTTTCTCTGTCCATATCCTTCTCCTACTCCCTTTTCTGTAACCTCTCATCTGTGTCCTTATCCTCCTTCCTCCTCCCTGTCGATCTCTTCCTTCTCCATCTTCTCTTCACGTCATCACTCCCACCTCATTAGGATATTAATTGTTCTAACCCTCACAGTGTTTCTTTCCAGAGATAAGGTGTGATCAGAAGGTTTCCTTTTGAGGACGTTGCAGCAGCTTCTATGCAACATAGAGCGACATTCAATCAAGCGAGTAATATGGCATTCGTGTCTATCCGCTGCGAGTGCAGTAACTACAGAGCCATGAACTTTGGTGACTTACTACCAAATGCGTCCAAAGAGGTGCAATTTGCTATTTATTGTTTTCTTGGCTGCTGAAGGACAAAAACCAGTAGACAGGACAGAATGTGTATGGGGCAGCACCACTGTCGAAAATCACCATTGTGGAATGTTTCGAGATATGGGCTGCTGCAATGTCACGATAACGCATGTTCTCACATCGCAAATTTCGTAACAGAGAGGAGGAGGAGGATATTGGTGTTTAACGTCCCGTCGACAACGAGGTCATTAGAGACGGAGCGCAAGCTCAGATTACGGAAGGATGGGGAAGGAATGCGGCCGTGCCCTTTCAAAGGAACCATCCCGGCATTTGCTTGGAGTGATCTAGGAAAATCACGTAAAACCTAAATCAGGTTGGCCGGACGCGGGATTGAACCGTCGTCCTCCCGAATGCGAGTCCAGTGTGCTAACCACTGCGCCACCTCGCTCGGTGTAACAGAGAAGTTACGCCACCTCAAGTGGGAGACACGTGGGCACTCACCGTATAGTACTGATCTCTCTTTATACGATTATCAAGCCTCTGTCCCCTCAAAAAAGGCCTTGAAGGGTCGACGATTCCTGTCAGACGAGGATGTACAACAGACAGTTACGGACTTCTTCACACAACGAAACACAACGTTTAACCAAACGGATATCTTTAACCTGACGTGTTCGATGGGATGATGGAAAAAATGCTAATGGAGATTAGGCCAGATTGGTATCGGGTTCTGGCTTATACAGCGTTCGAACAGAAACTTTTTACCGCCCCTGATGTAAGTAATGAGTATCAAGCTTAATTGAAATCATGCGTGATGTCTGTTGTTTCGAGCATGTTCGAAAGAAAAACACCACGCTTCATATAACTGATTCGCCTCATGGGCAATGAATATACCACCTTCATTGCGGACACACAATTACGTCCGACATCCTGTGGGACTCTCAAAGTAGCGAGCATGGAGGACATGTACGGGGACTGCGGATAGATGGCGCTAGGTGGAAGCGTTGGTAGACCGAGACACGTGCCCAGATATTGTATTGTATGTTAACTGGGGGCCTAGAAACGACGGAGAGGCTCCGTCCCCGCCGCAGCCGCAGTGGTCCACAAACCCACGACGACTACTGCAGTCCACTTCACCCCTTCGCCGCCCCACACCGAACCACTCTTTCAGGGTTAATGTGGGGTTCGGCCCCCGGTGGAACCCCCCCCCCCCCCCCCCCCCAGGGAACGTCTCACACCAGACAAGTGTAACCCCTATGTTTGCGTGGGAGAGTAATAGTGGAGTAGGCGTACATGGATAACTTGTTTGTGCAGCAATCGCAGACATAGTGGAGCTAAGGTGGAATAAAGGGAACCAGCCCACATTCGCCGAAGCAGATGGAAACCCGCCTAAAAGCAATCCACAGACTGGCTGGCTCACCGGACCTCGACACAAGTCCGCCGGGCGGATTCGTGCCGGGGACCAGGCGCTCCTTCCCATTCCGGAAAGTCCAGACATAGCAGTGGTTAATGCAGCTGCCAAGCAAATCTGCCTTCTGTAATAAAAAAAATCTGAGTGCATGGATCAACGATGAACTTGAACGGATGTCATGGGATGTCCGCTGCGAACAAATGCAATGAATAATAACGAACAAAATGAATTTTTTTTAAAAAAAGAGTAACCAGGACATACACGGTTCGTATCCTGGTCGGGCACACGTTTTCACTCGTCGCCACTGATTTCGCATAAACTCCCGTTGCAGCTGACATTAACAATGCCTTCTCTTTTCGCTTCTTTGTCCTCCTCCACTTTCAATTTACGTAATTCGTTGAAATCTATCCACGTGTTTAGAAGCAGGTCTTTACCTGCGGCTTTCTTCTGCATACGCACATATTTGAGATTTACTTAATATATTTCACACCTCTTTGGATACATATTTCACCTGTATCTGTAGCGAATTTCGTCCTGCCGTTTCGTTTTCTCGCAGCTCACTGTTTATGACGCCATATCTCCTTTATTATGTATCGTACAGTGACATAATTTTGTAAGTACATTCATTATTACTTGTGAGTACTAACACTGTCTGCAAAATGCGTCTCTAATACAGTTAGAAGCAAAGAGGTAATAAATCAAAACCTCATTCCTGATGCGGCAGTTTTACTACATGAACAGTGAATATGAGTAGGCGATAAACTTTTTTCCTTTCATCATTTTGAAAGGGTTGTCAGCAGAAACATTTTCGCAAAGGTTTGAAACTAACTGTAAAGTTCATTGCAAAACAGTAAGTGGTGTCATTCTCAAATACTGGATGAACAAAGTCTTGGGATTCCCGCGTCGTGCGCTACATTTTTTGTTCACACTCACTCCCACCCCTTCGACAGGTGAGTAGTTCCTACAACAAAGCGATTATTTCCAGACAGTAATGAGAAGTGTACCAAGTTTGTTAGAAATGGATCTAATGGTTTAGTAGGAGATATGGAACATAGATAGATCCATTTTCAAAATATGTATGGATTGCGAGACTTTTGCGTCTGTAGACGAACTGAGGTTGAATATTACACTACTATCCATTACAATTACAATATTAGGAAGAAAAAAAATGAAATTTTACTTATTGTTCGTCCTTGTTTGCAGTCTGGGGGTGTGCGAAATTTCGCACACAGCGTGGCCACGGCTGACAGCATCAGCGGTTCCAATTCGGTGGCGCAATATGCTGACTGAATCTGGATGACAGATATGGTTATGTCATTCCTCGCTGATTCAGTTCTATCCCAGAGTTCATCAGTCGAAGTGGCTGGTGAGTAGTGGTGTGCCAGTATCCAGGCAACCGATGATCGGATGTTTTCAAACTGATCTGAGATCAGGCAAACAGCGAATCACCTTCTTTACCTATAAGTCGGTCACGACATTAAGACAAACGTGCAGTCTTGCGCTATCACGATGAAAGATAATATTATCGAGACCTCAAAATTAGTGCACAGGTACAGATCTTAATAAGTCCAAAGTGTAACAGTGCTGCAGAAACTGCTGCTGTGCGCTGGCTATACAAGCCAGAGGTGACAGAGTTGTGTACCAGATGCCACCGCACACGCATGGTGCTGGTTCGTATGGCGATTCACCTCGAAAGCCGACGTGTCCAGCGTTGTCGTTGGGTACGTCAGCGCGCCTCTCTCTCTTTTTCCGCGTCAAGGGAAGCCGGAATGGTGCTCGCCGTCGTTCCACTGACTGAGTGCTGCAACAGAGTACAACATGTGACAGGCGATGTACTTTACTATCTTGCATACACACAAAATTTAGATGGTGTTAATTCTGCCTCCTTTGTGCGGTTGCCATGAGGTGTTAATCATTTGTATATCCATGCATATATTTGCATAACCTGAGGACGAGATAGATAAATTACCATAACATACTACACTACTGGCCATTAAAATTCCTACACTACGAAGATGACGTGCTACAGACGCGAAATTTAACCGACAGGAAGAAGATGCTGTGATATGCAAATGATTGGCTTTTGAGAGCATTCACACAAGGTTGGCGCCGGTGGCGACATCTACAACGTGTTGACATGAGGAAAGTTTCCAGCCGATTTCTTATACACAAACAGCAGTTTACCGGCGTGGCCTGCTGAAACGTTGTTGTGATGCCTTGTGTAAGGAGGAGAAATGCGTACCATCATGTTTCTGACTTTGATAAAGGTCGGATTGTAGCCTATCGCGATTGCGGTTTATCGTATCGCGACATTGCTGCTAACGTTCGTCGAGATCCAATGACTGGTAACAGAATATAGAATCGGTGGGTTCAGGAGGGTAATACGGAACGCCGCGCTGGATCCCGACGGCCTCGTATCACTAGCAGTCGAGATGACTGGCATCTTATCCGCATGGCTGTAACGGATCGTGCAGCCACGTCTCCATCCCTGAGTCAACAGATGGGGACGTTTGCAAGACTACAAACATCTGCACGAACAGTTCGACGGCGATTGCAGCAGCATGGACTATCATCTCGGAGACCATGGCTGCGGTTGCCCTTGACGCTGCATCACAGACAGGACCGTCTGCGATGGTGCACTCAGCGACGGACCTGGGTGCACGAATGGCAAACGTCATTTTCTCGTATGAATCCAGGTTCTGTTTACAGCATCACGACGGTCGCTTCCATGTTTGGCGACATTGCGGTGAACGCACATTGGAAGCGCGTATTCGTCATCGCCATACTGCCGTATCACCCGGCTTGATGGTATGGGGTGCCATTGGTTACACGTCTCGGTCACCTATTGTTCACATTGACGGCACTTTGAACAGTGGACGTTACATTTCAGAAGTGTTACGACCCGTGGCTCTACCCTTCATTCGATCCCTGCGAAACCCTACATTTCAGCAGGGTAATGCACGACCGTATGTTGCAGGTCCTGCACGGGCCTTTCTAGATACAGAAAATGTTCGACTGCTGCCCTGGCCAGCACATTCTCCAGATCTCTCACCAATTGAAAACGTCTGGTCAATGGTGGCCGAGCAACAGGCTCGTCACAATACGCCAGTCACTACTCTTCATGAACTGTGGTATGGTGTTGAAGCTGCATGGGCAGCTGTACCTGTACACGCCATCCAAGCTCTGATTGACTCAATTTCCAGGCGTATCAAGGCCATTATTACGGCCAGAGGCGGTTGTTCTGGGTACTGATTTCTCAGGATCTATGCACCCAAATTGCGTGAAAATGTAACCATATGTCAGTTCTAGTATAATATATTTGTCCAATGAATACCCGTTTATCATCTGCATTTCTTCTTGGTGTAGCAATTTTAATGGCCAGTAGTGTAAATTTTATCGGTGGAAATGAATGAAAGTGCGACAGCATGTTGCCAGAGATCTCGCAGATGTGCTCGGAACTACACCGGCAAATGGAGCTGGCCTCGCAACACAAAGCATTTGATGGGATAGCAAAGACAGTGTGTGCCCTTATTTATTGTTTTTGGCTTTAGGCAGAAAAGACCACACAGCCAACAGTAGTCACAAAAGTGGCATATTAAAACAACTGCAATTTCCAGAGTACAACAATAAAAAGAAGTTCCACGTGCTAACATCAGTTCTTATTGTAAATAAAAACATTAAAAGAGGAACACCACGAAGCCAAATGTAATTACAACTGTGCCAAGTAAACATCAGTGCAAATTTCACAACAGAACAATGATACGAATGTGAAGTACAAAGATAATTTTGTTATATAAATTGAAAAAAAACACTAAATTACGACCCAGGTGTCGAACCAAGTCGGTTCCAGAGGAGACTGACATCCACAACAACTTACAATAGAGACTGGAGAACTGTGTCATTTACAAAGATAAGTTCTTAATGCAAAGTAAAAGCACAGATGTTACAGTTTTCTAACTGGGCCGGTTCCATAGGAGGACAAGATCCACTCAACTTATACGTCAAAACTGGACACCGGCGTCTGTTAAACAGTTCGCGAGCAGATAAAACTTAAATCAGACTGGTGAAGTTTAGCAGTTCACTTGTACAGACGGGGTAGCCTCTCGCAGTCAGTTTTTTCTATAAGACAGCCTATGTGGTTGAGCACATGGGAGGGCGTGTATCAGATCCACCACCATCATTGTGTCCCGATTATAGTGTCTAGGCGCGATGATTTTCAGCCGGTATCAGTGGGTGGGGCAACACCCGTATACCAACCTCAGGCAGATGAGAGAGTTCACGTGACCTAAGTGAACCGAGGTCGAAAAGAGAAGCTTATTTGTATGGCCGTTGGTGTGGTTGTGCGGTTCTAGGCGCTTCAGTCTGGAACCGCGTGACCGCTACGGTCGCAGGTTCGAATCCTGCCTCGGGCGTGGATGTGTGTGATGTCCTTAGGTTAGTTAGGTTTAAGTAGTTCTAAGTTCTAGGGGCTGATGACCTCAGAAGTTAAGTGCCATAGTGCTCAGAGCCATTTCAACCATTTTTTTGTATGGCCGTCAGGTGGCAATGTGTGTCAAATGGCTCTGAGCACTATGGGACTCAACTGCTGAGGTCATTAGTCCCCTAGAACTTAGAACTAGTTAAACCTAACTAACCTAAGGACATCACAAACATCCATGCCCGAGGCAGGATTCGAACCTGCGACCGTAGCGGTCTTGCGGTTCCAGACTGCAGCGCCTTTAACCGCACGGCCACTTCGGCCGGCCAATGTGTGTCAGTCAGCGTGAAGTTACGGTTCACTGTGGTCGTGTTGTTCATTCCACTACAGCCCGGTGAGAACATTTGGATAATTTTACACGGGAAAAACCATCCGGAAACTGAGAGGACGACGAAATATGACGAGTGTATCCCATAAGTTTGTACTCTCGCAGTATTCATTCACCTGCATGTGGAGCGTTCTAAACCACAAACACTGCTTTCCTAAGGAGAGAACGTGGTCGACCATTGTCAACTGTAGCAGCGTATGACCTCCACGTTGTCCAACAAGCGATAAGGGGCCACGTAACACAACAGTTGCAAACACATTTCATGGCACTGCAAGGCACGAAATCTCACGCTTCACGGTGGCACGATGACTGCGTCAGAGTGATGTCTCTGACAACTACTACGTTATGTACGGCACCTTGGCTGCACCATTTGCGATGGTGCTAAGAAAAAAGGAGCAGCACGAAAAATAAGTAGGAGTCACGTACTCATCTCGTATAAGAGGAGATGCAGTCGGACTACTGAACGAACCCTCACGTGTCGAGAGGTGGGAGCACTTAACTCACCCAGGAACATTTTCGAATATGATCATTTTGATTTTCCACACCTTACGGCCTGGAGAGGCGGAATGTCGGTACTGACCCCCCAGTCATTGAACACGGCACCCTCACAGATACAACATTAGTGTGACGCTGTATTCCTTCCTCATGCGTGTCTTTTCACGGATGCATTAGGGCGCGACTTCTTTTTCATGAATGACAGTGCACGGCCGCATCGAATAGAGCACATGGAGGAGCTCATGGAATGAGAGGATATTCAGCGAATGGACTGGCCTGTCAACTGCCCCGGCTTAAAACACATCGAAGACGTATATGAGATGCGCTGGGAAGACGTAGTGCACACATACAAGTGTACCACCGACCATCCGGCAGGTGTCAACCGCGCTGGTGGAGGAATGGAACGGCCAACCACAACTGCCCACCATTGTTGTGGCTAGTGTTGTGTTGGCAGAAGAGCCAACACCGTGTTCCTAGAGGAGGCCGAAATGCACGCGTTTAATTACACGCAGACTGGCGTGAGGTCTGGAACAATTAAAGGAGTTGAGTCTAATAAGAAAAGAACGTAGTTCTTGGAATACTTAACTTTAATCCATATTTGGTGTACAGCGCTATTGACGGTACATGTTTTATAATTTCAATATTAATTGAATACGGCGCCTTGCTAGGTCGTAGCAAATGACGTAGCCGAAGGCTATGCTAACTATCGTCTCGGCAAATGAGAGCGTGATTGACAGTGAATCATTCCTATGAACGTCGGTTGTACAACTGGGGCGAGTGCTAGTAAGTCTCTCTAGACCTGCCGTGTGGCGGCGCTCGGTCTGCGATCACTGACAGTGACGACACGCGGGTCCGATGTATACTAATGGACCGCGGCCGATTTAAAGGCTACCACCTAGCAAGTGTGGTGTCTGGCGGTGACCACCACAGCTAGTATGGCAGGAAGTTGAAGAGCATGCATTGCTGTCCGTGATTATCACACAGGCTGTTAAGAACCATGACACGCCATTTGTCATGTCCAGGGCAACATCATGAGTCACACTAAATTCAGTGTAATTATCGTGACTAACACAGTCATTTCTGTTCCTCTCGTTGCATATTCCTTTTAGCTACCTTCTGTACTATACTGTAGCAAAGGTCCAAGTTCCATCGAAAGTTGTTGCTTGATCATGATACGTCCTTACGTTTTCCACACCAGTGTTGTACACTTAATGCTAATTTGATATTGTTGCATGCCGACGTCATGGTGTTGCAATTGTAATGATCAACATTGTATCTTAATTATGGTGCATTTTGTAACGCCTGTAAATAATTTAACCAAATGTTTGAAATATTTCTGTTGCTACGTGCGGTCGATCAAGAACTTTCGCCATCATCTTATACAAGGTTCCAAATAATGTGACACTGTCATGCGACTTAACTACCCTATGACTCCTAACGAAAGTTGTGATCTCATGCGGTTCAATATCCTTCTCTACCATGTTAATAGGACTGGTTGCACTGAAGAGCCAAAGAAACAGGTACATTTGTCCAATATCGTGTAGGACCCCAGCGAACACGCAGAAAAGCCGAAACAGGACTAATGTCTGATGTAGTGCTGGAGGGAACTGACACCATGAATCCTACAGGGCTGTCCATAAATCCGTAAGAGTACGAGAGGGTGGAGTTCTCGTCTGAACAGCACTTTGCAAGGCATCCCAGATATTCTCAATAATGTTCATGTCTGGGGTGTTTGGTGGACTGCGGAAGGGTTTAAACTCAGAAGAGTGTTCCTGAAGCCACTCTGTAGCAATTCTGGTCGTGTGAGGTGTCGCTTTGTCCTGATGGAATTAGCTACGTCCGTCGGAATGCACAATGGACGTGGATGGATGTAGGTTCAGATGGCTCAAATGGCTCTAATCACTATGGGACTTAACATCTGAGGTCATCAGTCCCCTAGAAGTAGAATTACTTAAACCTGACTAACCTAAGGACATCACACACATCCATGCCCGAGGCAGGATTCGAACCTGCGTCTGTAGCAGCAGCAAAGTTCCGGACTGAAGCGCCTATAACCGCTCTTCCACAGCGGCCGGCTGGATGCAGCTGATCAGACTTAATGCTTAGAACGTGTCACGTATCAGGGTAGTATCTAGATGTATCAGGGGGTCCCATATCACTCCAACTGCACACGCACTACACCACCACAGAACCTCCACCAGCTTTAACTGTCCCCTGCTGAGATGCAGGGTCCATGGATTTATGAGGCTGCCTCCATAACCCGCACACGTCCATCCGCTCGATAAAATTTGAAACGAGACCCGTCCGACCAGACAACATGTTTCCAGTTATCAACAATTCAGTGTCGGTGTTGACGGGCCTAGGCGAGGCGCAAAGCTTTGTGTCGAGCAGTCATCAAGGGTACACGAGTGGGCCTTCGGCACCGAAAGCCCATAAAGATGATGTTTTGTTGAATGGTTCGCACGCCGACACTTGTTGATGGCCCAGCATTCAAATCTGCAACAATTTTCGGAAGGACTACACTTTTGTCACGTTGGAGGATTCTCTTCATTCTTCATTCGTCATTAGTCCGTTCTTGCAGGATCTTTTTCCGGCCGCAGCGATGTTGGAGATTTCATGTTTTATCGTATTTCTGATATTCGCGGTGCACTCGTAAAAAGGTCATAAGGAAAATCCCCACTTCATCGCTGCCTCGGAGATGCTGTGTCCCATCGCTCGTGCGCCTACTATACCACAACGTTCAAACTCACTTAAATCTTGATAATGTGACATTTTGTCAGCAGTAACCGATCTAACAACTGCTCCAGACACTTGTTGTCTGATATAGGCGTTGCCGACTGCAGCGCCGTATTCTACCTCGTTACATATCCCTGTATTTGAATACGCATGCCTACACCAGTTTCTTTCGCACTTCAGTTTAGTTTCGTGGCCGAAATACAATAGTGTCCACTTGGTTTCACCTCTCATAAAATTACTTGTTACGCTTCATGGAGTAACAGTCGCCAGGTTGGAAACCACTGTTATATTATGAACTGAGGAATATGACTGTGAGCTAATGTCGATGTTGTGCCACCAAATTCGACTGACAGAGCACGGCGGAACGCTATCTGCGGCGAGCTTCGTGCCCATAAACCACCGACCCGTAGTTTACGAGAATTTCGTGACTTGTGCGGACAGATCTGGTCCTACGTCCCTTTGAAATCTACGAAGGACCTGTTGAGTCCATGCCATGCAGAATGGCTTCTGTAATGCGTTTAAGGTAGAGCAACACGCTATTTAGAAGGCGGTTATAAGGTTTGACGCATCAGTGTCTCTTGCTATCTCATTCAGGTAATCAATTTGCTATCGTCTTCCCACATCTTGTCCCTAGTCACTTCAGAAATTTTGTGTGTAATTTTGGCCGGCCGGTGTGGCCGTGCGGTTCTAAGCGCTTCAGTTTGGAACCGCGTGACCGCTACGGTCGCAGGTTCGAATCCTGCCTCGGGCATGGATGTGTGTGATGTCCTTAGGTTAGTTAGGTTTAAGTAGTTCTAAGTTCTAGGGGACTGATGACCTCAGAAGTTAAGTCCCATAGTGCTCAGAGCCATTTGAACCATTTTTTTTTGTGTAATTTTGATACGATTGCTGATCAAGTAAGACTCTCGTTTCGATTTTGCAGCAATCATTTACAACAATTCAGCTTGGAACTACAGTTCGTACTTTTTGTTTCCTCATTTGTTGAGTTCATGCTATCAGTATCCTTTATCAGTTGCATCAGTACAGTAAATTGCTTTATGTCACAGTACGGTGACAAACATGTACAATATTTTTGTGAATGGTAAACATCAGATTTTTCACCAGTATTTCAGTAAATATGTCCCCTATACTGGATCGCCCAATTATCCATTACGATCCCAGCAATATACAATTAAACTTTTTCTTAAATTTGCCTCACTATTGTGGGTACTCGAAAGGTGATAGCAATGAAGATTTAATGGTTCATTGTTGGTATTGCAACCAGTTTTTGTTAAGAAATTCTGTTTCATTTTATTTTTTCACATTCCGCAATAGCTTTTCTGTCCAACAAATGTCGCTTTTCCTGAACACATTCTGTGAAAAACTTTATCTTATTTATATGCAGTCCAGTAGAAAAGCAAGCCAGAATCAGTTCATAGATGTAGTCAGCCGGATATTTCAACGTGGTTTATGTGGCTGAAATCAGCATATATTCAGACAGTTTTCAGCAGTGAGTCCTACTGAAAAAGAGTGTATTCCTTTTAGCCTCAAAGATCTTCTCTTTGGTGATTTTGAATGCCATTCGTTTGCACTTTTTTAACGATTTCTCGAGCATTACAATTTCTGCAATCCTTACAGCCTATGCAAACCGCATAAGAATAATGTTTAACAGTGTAAGTACAACAGTGGGACAGTAAACTGTTCTATGTCGTAAAACGATACCATATGATGAAGAAAACGTCACTTATATTGCGTTGTGCACCTATATCTACTGTGTCCATAATCTGTTATTTGCCATGTTCTGTGGTTACTGTTGATGTTTTCAGTTTATTGATGCCGTAATGAGATCTTGTCGAACGTATAAGTTTATAGAATGGAATGATAGCCTTTTCGTATGAGAATTTCTAATGATTTCGTACATTGAAGGTTTACTTAAGCAAATCTCTGAAGTGGTTATTTGGTGCATATATGTAGCTATAATGTCCGGTAATTTGATTATCATTTATTGCCGCCCCTCCAGACCACCAACTGTTATGCAACTGATAAATAGAGCTCGTTTGGTTATACATAATAGTATACGACACTCGCGATATCTCGCGATATTATAAGACTTCACGATACAGGATATATTTTTCAGGAAATACAATAATTCCTTGCGCTCTTAACACAATCAAACCTTAACTATCTTGTCAATGTACGAATATTAAAACAGCTTTATTTAAAATATTGTTTGAAACTTTTATCATTTACGTCTTACAGTTGAATGTTGACTGTATCAATAATCAGTATCGGTAATGTTATTTATGTCACATTTAAATCTGAGAAAGTGACATAAAAATTAGAATATAAAATATTTTTTGGAAAGTTTTGAAATCATAATTACGATTATCTTTGAACTTGCGCGTATGGCAGCTTTTAGTAGATCCGGGCAGAGAGTAAAATGGCGTCATGGCCCACTCCGCTTCGTGTTAGGATGCGACGTGGAAGTATCGAGTTATTTGTTCATTTGTGTAGTTATTAATTAATGTATATATACCAACTAGCTGATAGTAACAGAAGAATAAGATGACGTTTACAACACAACTCACCTCTAAAACTATGTTTTTGTGTCGTTAGCATCGTAAAAGAACGTAAATCCACCATTTTCTTGCAGCCAAGCAATAATTAATCATATTCTGAGACAAAATGGAAATTAAAGACCCACAAAAAAGAGAACTATCGATCAATCACTTGCATGCTCGTTAACAAGACGTTATTCCTTAGAGTTTTAGCGCGATTTCTATAAGTGATCCTTCGTTACCTATCCTGAGAGAACGTATCATGTAGATGGCATTTAATCATTATTGTAACTTCTGTTAATTTTTTATAGAAAAATTAAACACCTGTGATGTTCTCGTTCAAATCAAACTGCATAATACATCCATTCCAGAGTACAATAGCTAGCCGAGATACAAATAGACGTGACGCAACTATTAAGATACTAACAAACGAAAGACGTGCAGAATTTATATATAAGATTTACATTCTGGGCCAATTAATTAGGTCGGTAATACCTGAATATAAATGTTAAATGAAACGTTGTAGTGACAATGAAATAGCATCAAAAACTTACTGTGGATAGTGTATGTGATCTGGGATGAGGTACACCTATTGCCATGAGACCAATACAAAAAAGCAGACAGTCACTCAAATCGTAAAAAATATCATCATATCGAACGTTTGAGTAACGGGCTGTAAACCATACGGCAGTTACTTAATTATCATTGTAGTGAACCGTCGATTAGGATATACGAGCAGCAAAATCGGTAGCAGGGGAAAGAGTGATTTAAGATACTAAAAATCCAAAACATCACAACGAAAGCCATGAATCACACTAACACACTATAACCCTTTATCGATTATTATTATGGTAATGGTTGATATTCTCCCGTCTCTGACATTATCACACTAACGCTTGAACGCTTGTTTATGTGATCAAGCCTTAATGATCTTCATACGAAAAAGCAACTAATGGCCACTCAATATATGTCAAGTTTCAATAACACCAAGTTCAATGAACCCTTTATCTCTGACTCTATCGCAGTTTCAGCTAATTAATTTCAGTCTATGATAATTTCCTTCATTACCTGATTACCAATCGATTGAAAATTTCTTTGTACTCAGGTCTGGAAGATGTTCATCACTGACCGAAATTAGTTGCTTGTTATGAAATATTGTGGTCCATAACTGGAATAAAACAGAAACGCTTTCCTGGATCACTGTGAATTTTGTTACAACTACGTCGCAACTGACGAAACCTTTTAACACCAGTATGTGCAGCGGTGTGAGATTTTATTCGGTACCCAAAGTACAGTGGATTCACTGAACCGTGGTTTCAGTTAGACGTGATATAACTCCGTAGTTCATGTCAAGTCCGCTGTTCAGTTGGCATCCCTTCCATCTCACATGTCCTATGAAAACGAGGCTTAGTTCCCGCATCCTTTCATAGGGTATTCATTGACATAAATTTCTCTCTGTAGAGTTTGCGGAGGGTGAAAAGCTCATTAACATCTTAACATCTCCGCACTCCATCATTCGTGCCGTGTAACATAGTGCTCGCAGTTAGCCCTTTACTAGCGACGCCAATTCACGACGTCTAAACAGAACATCCGTCGTACGCACTGCGTACTCATCACGTCATCTGAGGATATGTTACGTACACCGTCGGTTATGTGTTGCCTACGTCAGTCGTCAGAGGCAACAGTCGATAATAAACGTACGCCCAGTGTGCTGTTTCTAATGTTAATTACTTAACAGACTGAAAGTAGACATAAAAACGGCTATGTATGGAATACATTTTTGTGAGTTAGTTTAGGCTACATTCAGACAACAACAAATACGGAGCACGCTACGACAGGCGTAGACAGATATTGATGCTGCACGTGTCACAGGTAGGTACGGAACGGAAGTTGGGAAGAAAATAGAAAGCTGATCAACCGCTCTTAAGAAATATTGAGCTCCAAAACATAGAATGACGTCCATTGGTATTTATTGCTCACACCCTTCTCCCGAACAAAAGACCCGATGACGTTTAGTCCAACCCAACATGCTTCGAGGCGCATACGCTACTGTAATAGAACATACTTTTTCACCACTAAGGTACATCAGTTCCTTTAACACCGACCTTCCAATGTCTTTCATCAGTGTCGTAATCAAGGGTAACAATACTTAAAAATATTTTGGTAAAAGACACTTTTTTGGAAAAAAATTGATCAAATGTTTTGTGGATGAGTTGCCTACAAGTAAGATATAAAATAAGTCAGACAAACATTTCACGCAACTCGTTTGCTGCACATGATTTCGAGGATGATTCATAGGCGCCTCAAACATTTCTGTAATCTATATTTTTTCTTACTCTTAGACAAACCATTTCACCAAACATTTGACTTAATTTTTTTTTTCTTTTTAAATTTTCAAGTTTTGTTCAGACAGCGTGATATTATTGACAACTCATTTGCTTCCCTAGCGTATTCAGTTCTCGAAATCTCCTGAATTTAGTACTTCATTCTAAGGAAGCAGTTTTTAAAAACCGGTATCATAGCAATGCAAATTTTTTAAAGGAAATAGCTACACCATGAAGAGATGAACTTCTTCACATCCCGTTTGCCTTCTTAGCGTCTTCTGTTCTCGAAGTGTCCAAAATTGAATATTTAATTCGCAATCAGTCCCTTTGACAGTTAAATATCACACCAATGTAGGTGTCGAAGAGCTGAACTTTTTCACACTTCATTTACATAGCAGCATGTGCTCGCGATATATTTCAGGTTTCCCCCAACCACTAACTAAGTTTTTCTTAATCACCCTGATTACTTTCAGGTAATTATTTTTCTTTTTTCTTTTTATATTTACGAAACTAGATCTCAGTCGGGACGATTTAAGACATTTTTCTACTTGTCACTCTTCGTTTGAGTATGAAAATTAGGATAAAATCCCATTGCTTAATTAATAGGAAATCCTATTTTCGTTTCCTTCAGACAGATGACCAAAAATGATCCGTTGCTAGTTACAACCAACCACATCGACGAATGTCATTTGTTGGATGTATTCCAATCGCTGCCTCCTCATACAGTTTTTAATCCCTACAGCCCATCATTACCATTGTTACTTCACGTCTCAACACATATCCCATCATCCTGTCCTTTCAAAATTTTCCACATATTCTCTCCTTCCCGATTCTGATTAGAACCATCTCACTTCTCATATCTATCCAGTTTTCAACATCTTTCTCTAGCACCACATCTCAAACACTTTCTCTTCTTCCCTCGCTTCCCCATATTTCATCATTCACTTATGTATAATACTGTGTTCCAAATGCGCATTCTCAGAAATGTCTTCCTCAAAGTCAGACCAATGTTTGATACTTGTAAACATCTTTCAGTGTCTTTCTGGCCTTAGCTGGCAAAGCGGCTCACCGTATTGGGTCAGAGGACTGGCCACTCTTTGTAATAAAATTGTTGTGTAAAGTTCTTATCCTCAAAGAACCACCGGCGCTATAACGACGATGATACAGGTCGAAAGGAAGAAGACAACATATAATCTAAGGGCGAGGACGTCTCGTTTGCGTCCCGTCTATAAAGTCGCGAGCGCGCGCATTTTGTTGACTTCATCGCCGCAGTTATTACTCGCGTCCGTTGACAGTAAATCGCTATGGCTCTTTCCTGCAGAAAATCTACCATCAAGATCAGCTTCCAGCGCGACGTCGCAAGACCACCAGCCTTTGAAATCGACGATTCATCCGTGACGAAGTTCAAATACCACCACAGCACATCGTCGGTATCCACTTATCCATCTCAAGTAGCGCCGTCCACGTCAAGATGGTCAATGACAAGTTATGTCACGCTATTGTGAGGAGATGTGCGAACACTCTAAAGTTCACACACTCCGATGGTCACAACGTGGCCGTTACCGTTGACTGTGCAGGACAAGGACTACGTACACTAAGAGTTCTCGAACTCCCGTTCGAAGTGCCGCCGGCCGTAGTTATCGCAACTCTCCGACCGTATGGGACGGTGATTAGCCACGTGGAACACATTCGAGACGTACCAGGTCCTCAACGACGTCCGACAAGTCAAAATTAAATTAAAGAAACACGTTCCATCCGACTTAGTCGTAGGTAGATGTCGCGCAATCGTTATGTGCGTTGGATAGCCTCGTACTTGTTCTGGTTGTGGCCAGAATGGTCATGTACGCTCGGCGTGTATTCAACGTCGGGTTACACAAATCCCATTAGGCGACACCGCACCACCTCCTACGCTCAAGGCCTTCTCTCTCAATTACGCAGTAGTGAGACGGTCGACGTCCTGACAGTTGAAATACCACTTGGACGACAGGAAGTGTTGGAATGCACACCTGTCGCAAGTCCTGGGTTGACCAACACTATTACAGAGTCCATAGAGGTTGCTGAAAGCCGCCCATCGACTCCACAAGAAGATTTGGACGAAAGAATGGTATTTTACGCTAGGTTTGCATCGACCTCTGCTTTTCTCCGTAAGGGGGATGCGGTGGTGGAACCACACACTCTTTCGGACACAGTAATCCACGTCCACAAATAGAGGTCACTGAGGAAACATAAAAAGCAACATCGCACAGACGTTTGCCTCCTCCCGACGTCTTTTCGAGTTGACGACCAGACAGCCGACGAGATGGGAAAAATGGATGATACAGGATCGTCCCCGCCTGTTAATTTCCCTGATTTCGACACACCCGTTTCCGCTCTCTCTGGCAAACAGATCACAAGCAGTGCGCTTGCCATTAGTACACAACCAGAAACAATTGCGGATTCAACCTTGGTCGCTCAGCTCGCAAGTGTCCTACCGTAGCCGCTATTATATTACGGACCTTAGGCGTACGATATTGAAGACAATTGTAGGCCTATGTGGTGGATGAGGAGAGAGGTTCCTCCTCCCACATCTCGGCCCCTCCCGAGTAGCAGCAGATGACGGCGCGGGCGTGGCCTGCATATTACAGGTCCCAACATTTACGGCGACTCTGACGGTGGCCCCCATTGCAGTAGACTATCTACAGACGTATCGCTTAGCGACCATCCACGTAAACACCAATCGGACACGTACGAAGTTGGCGCTGCTCCAATAGTTGCTCAATGCAGCACACGACGACATTGTCTTCCTCCAAAAAGTCTTCGTCGCCGATTTCCCGGGTATGTTTGGTTATACGGCTCATGTGTCCCACGCCTCTTCAAGTAACAGTGGAGTCGTAGTTCTCCTCAGGGAGGTCATCGAGCCGGACGAAGAACGATATCTCCCTGATGCTAGAGGAATGGCCGTAGGGATGCTAGGCGTCCAGTTTATCCATATGTATGCCCCTTCCGGCACGAATCATCGTCGCTACCGATCGCTCTTCTTCGCGGAAGGAGTAGCACTGCTTTTTCAGGGCAGGCGCGATGACTTTGTATTATGGGGCGATTTCAACAGCACCAAAGCACCAAAGACCAGCTGCCACGTCATTCACCGTGCCCCGAGCTTGAGACACTCAGCAGTGATCTCCAGCTGAGAACATATCCAAGGAAATCGGCCGGGACTCACTCACTTCAGGAGTCACTCGTCTAGTCGCATTGACAGGATTTACGTCTACCGTTCTCTCGCAGCAACAGTGAGTGACCAATAGCCTTTTCTGATCACGAGGCTTCGTATGTGCCGCCACTTTTCGTCGCCAACGGGTGTGGCGCAGCCAACATCGATGTAAGTTGAACGTTGTTCATTCACTTCTCTGGATTGCGGAGGGCCATCGAGTTCGTGCGTCCGCCACCTCCCGAGGTATCCTACATTGATCAGTTGGTGGTTAAACTGCGCCGAGCCTACCCTGCGGAAGTCCTTGATTACGCATGATCGTCAGACCGCTGCTTGGAGGCGACAGACCCTAGGTTTTTATTTCACTGTCCTTCGTGAGTGTGTCTGCTTGCCACCCATACTGGAACTACAGTTGATAATACTGCGTGCGAAAGCACAGATGGTAGCCCGTATGCGCCGACTCCGCAGTGGGACGATCGTCCGAGCGCGAACACATGACAGGCTCGCAAATGAATGACCAATCGCGCAATACGTCATTCGAGAAAGTAAACTGCGAAGACGGTCGCTAAAACAAGCCATCACCACAGGGGACGGCTGTCGTCTCACCACACAACGCGGTATTGGTGCAGTCTTCTTCGACCATTACGCACGACTTCATTCTGCTCAACGTTCTGACTCGACGACGGTGACAGGAGTCGCAGGACTGGTTTACAGTAGTGTCCCACAGGATTTACAAACTGCATTATTGAACGACATTACGGAAGAGGAAGTTACTGATGCCAAGGTAAAGGAGCGGTGAACAAGTCTCTGGCCCTGACGGGCTCCCGGATGAAGTTTTATATAACTTTTCAGTAATTACTGGCCCCCAAATTGACAGATGCCCCCCGCGGTGCCACTCCCCGTAGCCTTCATAGATGGAAAGATTATACCGGTTCACAAACCAAAAGATAGCGCTCGAATACATGACTACGGCCCACTGATACTCGTCAAATGCGACATGAAGATATTCACCGGACTATTAGCCGTACATGGCCGACCCTGCCTCACGTCATCTCACAAGAGCAGGCTTCCCTTGGGGGCCTGAATAACATCCACACAGCACAGTGTCAATACCGTGACATAATAGCCCTAGCGAGGGCACGCCGCATTCCGGGAGCGCGGGCATCACTAGATTTTAGACAAATTTTCGATCTTGTGGATCGCGTGTACCTGAAGTCCGTTTTACAGCACATGCAGTACCCACAGCAATTCGTAGACGTTGTGATGCGCCGCCTCTGAGGGAAGACCTCCAAGGTGCTCGTTAACTGGCGTCTCAGGCAAAAATGGTTCAAATGACTCTGAGCACTATGGGATTTAACATCTGAGGTCGTCAGTCCCCTAGAACTTAGAATTACTTAAACCTAACTAACCTAAGGACATCACACACATCCATGCCTGAGGCAGGATTCGAACCTGTGACCGTAGCACTCGCGCGATTCCGGAATTAAATGCCTAGAACCGTTCGGCCACCGCGGCCGGCCGTCTCAGGCAGTCTATCCAGATTTTCAGACCGCTGCTTCAAGGATGCCCCCTCTCGACCTTAGTCTAGGCTCGCGCATTGAACCGCTCCTCTGTGGCCTCCTTACGTGAGGTGCAGTCGACATGGTTCTCGTGCTCCGCAATCGTGACGATGCAGCCAGCGCACTACAATGGACTGCCAAATACGGCGTCGTTTCAGGCAGCTGTCCCAACATCAGCAAATCGGTCGTCACGGCCATAGAAGACGGACTGACGCCAGCGTGAGTCGATCCTCCCGTAGTTCGACGAACCCTCTGCCAAGCACTTAAATGTGAATTGCAGAGTAGTCATGTAAATGTAGATGTAGTTTAGTGGTACTACCAAATGTCTCGGAGTAGAGTTTCATGACGACGTACGGCGCACTGCGGTTCTTAATTACCGCTGCTCATTACAACAAATTCGGGTCCAGATCTCCAACCTTCGTCTGTGGTCTCTCGACGTTCTTCAAAGGACCCACTTCGCCAATGTTTACCTCGCATCACGCCTTCCACACATAGCTCTTGTCCTTCCAATACCATTGTTGATGGCTCTGCGTTTATTAGCAGTATTCGGGGCCTACGCCAGTACAGGTATGCTCTTCAGAGTCTGTTATGAGTCGCTGACACTCCCCCAGAAACGTGATGTCTGCCTAGTCCATGTCAATTACAGAGCGGTGGCCGTGTTTGTCAAGTCGCACATCAAGCACGAAACAGGCGTCCTACAACAGAGACCTCCTATCCATATGGTACATCACAGTCAACGGTAAACAGATCACCCTACCATGCGTCCACAAGATAAAAAAGTCGGACTCACCTCAATGTGCAGGCTGCGGTGTACCGGACACGGACGAGCACTGTCCCAGATATGATGCGGCAGATGACGTATGGCGCGCGATGCGACGCGGTACAATATTTATTTCACGATGTACCTAGATGTACTGTACTTTTGGAACTACCTACAAGGACGTCATTGCAAGATTGTACGGAACCCAGAATACGCACAATATATTTCTAATTACTTAGGGACTGCCCTAGGCGACCCTCCACGCAGCTAAATCATCAACATGTAGGAGAAGAAACACATTGACTGAACTGACAAGAACATGTCCGATTACCGGTTGAGTAACATACGACCTGCGTGAAGACATACCTGGATGATGAAACGTAAGAAGAGTAGCGACGCACCCCTCTGCATTGAATACGAAGCACATTTTTCGATTCCCCATATACAAGCACAAAGAAGGGCAGCACGTTTTGTATTATCACGAAATATGGGAAAAAGTGTCACTGAAATCATACAGGATTTGGGGTGGACATCATAAAAAGAAAGAGGTTTTTCGTTGGAACAGAATCTTCTCACGAAATTCCAATCACCAACTTTCTCCTCCGAATGAGAAAATATTTTGTTGACACCGACCTACGTAGAGAGAAACTATCATCACGATAAAATACGGGAAATCAGAGCTCGCACGGAAAGATATAGGTGTTCGTTCTTTCCGCGCGCTATACGAGATTGGAATAATAGAGAATTGTGAAAGTGGTTCGATAAACGCTCTGCCAGGCACTTCAGTGTGATTTCCAGAGTATCCATGTAGATGTAGATGTAGATTACCTCAGTGTAGGGAAGTACCGAGGTGTATGTTTTATTTACTTACTACACGATGCGGTGCTAGGTTCATATATTTACAGTGTGTTAGAAAGGAAATACAAATTAAAAATATATATAAAAAATAAAATAAAATAAACCTTAAAGAAAAGGAATTTCCCACTATTGATTTCTCCTCACCATTCCTCATACGTTGACGGGCGAGGGGTACACTGTGGCCAGGCCTCGAGTTACAACCCCTGGCCTTCCGCCAGAATAAGAAGCAAAAACAAAAATAAAAACATTTAAAAATATAAAAAGTAGGCAGAAAGAAGGGGGCAGCGTGTTTGTGTAGTAATGAAAACCCTGTGGTTCATGAGTTTGGTGCTATCCTCTGTTTATATTTTGAATGAAAATCATCAGCAGTGACAGCCGAAGACTGCCAACGGCCTTGCCAAGGAGGCCTGATGGTGTAGAGGTTGGAAGAATTAGCAATGACCACTAGTAGAAGGATGCAGCATACAAGCAAAACAACTGCTTTGGGGGCACACAGTGTGTATCCAAAGAACATGTAGTCTGTGTGTGGAAAAGTGTCATGACGATCTCTCCATTGGCCAATTAATCCATCATGTGGATCTACGGCAAGAGGCTGTTAAAGGGCACGAATCCCTGAGAAAGAGAATGACTAACCAACGGAGAGATAACACTCTACGAATCAAAGGGAGGATGTGTAAGACTGAATGTGATAGGAAAACTAGAAAATCTGAAAACGAAATTCCAAATGTTCGCTCCAGATACAAGGAGAATCACTGAAGTGAGACGGGAAGAAGGTAAGGATTTGTGGTAGGAAGAATATAGGGTAGAATCAACAGCAGCAGCATACCGTAACAACTGGAGTAGGATTCGTCATGTATCAAAATGTATTTAGGATGGTGAGTTACGTCGACGAATTCAGTGATCGGATTATTCTCAGCAGAATCGATAGTAAACCAACGCCCACAACAAAATTCGGCAGTATATGATGACGTCACAAGCAGAACATGTATAACAGCGTACAAGAAGTCATTGAACGGGTAACTCAGTATATAAAAGCAGATGATAATCTCATAATATGCGGGTTGGTATGCAGTGGTAGGGAAAGAAATGAAGAAAGGGCTTACGGGAGGATATGGTCTCAGCAGTAGGAATGAGAAGGGAGAAAGACTAGTAGACTTGTGCATAAATCTACAACAGGTAATAGTGTATACACAGTTCAGGAACCACAAGAGGAAGAGGTATGCTTGGAAAAATATAGATACGAGAAGATTCTCGCTTGATTACAGCAAGGTGAGACAGAGGTTCCGAAATTATGCATTGGATGTTCAAATTTTCAAATGTGTCTGATTTCCCAAGGGACCAAACTGCTGAGGTCATCGGTCCCTAGACTTACACACTACTCGAACTAACTTAAGTTAATTTATGCTAAGAACAACACACACACCCATGCTCGAGGGGTAACTCGAACCTCCAGCGGGAGGGGCCGCGCAATCCGTGACATAGCGCCTTTAACCGAGCGGCCATTCCCCGCGGCTATGCATTGGATTGTAAGACTTACGTGGGAGCAGATAAGGCCTCGGAACACAATTTAGTAATGTTGAAGAGTAGGCCGAAGTGTAAGATAATCGTCAGTAAGAATCAATATGCAAAGAAATGAGACATTGAAGTTCTGCAGAATGATAAGATCCGTTTGCTTTTCTATGAGGTTACAAATGGTTCAAATGGCTCCGAGCACTATGGGACTTAACTGCTGAGGTCATCAGTCCCCTAGAACTTAGAACTACTTAAACCTAACTAACCTAAGGACATCAGACACATCCATGCCCGAGGCACAATTCGATCCTACGACCGTAGCGGTCGCGCGGTTCCAGACTGTAGCGCCTAGAACCGCTCGGCCACTCCGGCTGGCGAGGTTACAAAAACTACGAAAATTAATACCGCAGTAGGTAATTCAGTTTAGGAGAAATGGACTTCTCTAAAACGTGTCATAACAGAAGTTGGACATCTTGATAGTTCCCGGGTATTCATTCGGGTGTCATCTGAAAGGCGCGAATTTCGACAAGCCGACTTCTAGCCATCTTCAGGCGTTCCTGATGACTAAGTGGTATCTGCCGGGTGGCACTTTCATGCCCTCTCTCTCCTCCCATCCCTTCCAGCAGCCGGCGCCCTCGGACGGGGAACCCGGTGCTTGCAGGCAGGGAAATCAGGACGCGCTCAGTGTAAAGACACTTCAGCTATCAAGTTATTAGCAGTAAATTTTCAGAGTGTTCGGAAAAATTTCCTGAATTTACTGCCCTCCAGGAAGCGTGTGGCGCTCAAATTATTCTCGGGACTGAGACCTGGCTGAATCCTGAGATAGGAAGTTCTGAAATATTTAGTGAGGGTTGGAACGTGTATCGGAAAGACAGATTAGACACCGTAGGAGGTGGTGTCTTCATTGCAGTTGACACAAATATTGTGTCTACTGAGGTCGAAGTAGAGTGTGATTGTGAAGTTATCTGGACACTTTTAACAGGGCTAGGAGAAATAAAGTTAATTGTTGGGTGTTATTCCCGGCCACCAGGTTCCACCGTGACAGTTCTAGAATCATTCAAAGGGAGTCTACACTCTGTATCGCAGAACTACCCGGCTCATGCTATATTAGTTGGAGGCGACTTCAACGTATCTAGTGTAGACTGGGATGTCTATGGATTCATTGCAGGTGGTACAGACAAGCCGTCGTGTGAATTACTTTTGAACACATTGTCCGAAAATATCTTGAGCAGCTAAATCGACAGCCAACGCGTAATGGAAATAATTTAAATCTGGTAGCCACGAACAGACCAGACCTTATCGACGGTGTCATTGTTGAGACAGGGATTAGTGATCATGATGTTGTCATTACGATTATGGTTACGAAAGTTAAAAAGTGGGTCAAGAAGGCTAGGAGAGTATTCTTACTAGAAAGAGCAGATAAGCAGTTGTTAGCATCCCACTTAGTAAATGAATCGGCTTCATTTACTTCCGGTACGATGGACGTGGAAGAATTATGGGCAAATTTTAAACACATTGTAAATCACGCATTGGAGAAGTATGTGCCGAAAAAGTGGGTTACAGACGGAAAAGACCCACCGTGGTTTAACAGCGCAATTCGGAGAATGCTCAGGAAGCAAAGACAGTTGCACTCGCTGTACAAGAAAGATCGGGAGAATGAGGACAGGCAAAAGTTACTAGAGATTCGTGCTGCTGTAAAAAGAGCGATGCGCGAAGCATACAACCCTACCACCGTCATACCTTAGCAAACAATCTTGCTGAAAACCCAAGGAAATTCTGGTCTTACGTAAAATCGGTAAGCGGGTCGAAGGCTTCCATCCAGTCACTCATTGATCAGTCTGGCCTGGCAACGGAAGACAGCAAAACGAAAGCTGAAATTTTATATTTAGCATTTGAGAAATCTTTCACGCAGGAGGATCGTACAAACATACCGCCGTTCGAGTCTCGTTCAGATTCCCGTATGGAGGACATAGTGATAGACATCCCTGGGGCTGTGAAGCAGCGAATGGGTTGAAAATAAATAAATCGCTAGGTCCTGATGGGATTCCAATTCGGTTTTACAGAGAGTACTCTACTGCCTTGGCTCCTTACTTAGCTTGCATTTGTCGCGAATCTCTCGCCCAACGTAAAGTCCCGAGCGACCGAAAAAAGCGCAGGTGACGCCTGTATATAAGAAGGGTAGAAGGACGGATCCTCAAAATTGCAGACCAATATCCTTAACGTCGGTTTGTTGCAGGATTCTCGAACATATTCTCATTTCGAATATAATGAATTTCCTTGAGACAGAAAAGTTGCTGTCCGTGCATCATCACGGCTTTAGAATGCATCGCTCCTGCAAAACGCAACTCGCCCTTTTTTCACATGATATCTTGCGAACCATGGATGAAGGGTATCAGACAGATGCCATACTCCTTGACTTCCGGAAAGTGTTTGACTTGATGCCCCACTGCAGACTCCTAACTAAGGTACGAGCATATGGGATTGGTTCCCAAGTATGTGAGTGGCTCGGAGACTTCTTAAGTAATAGAACCCAGTACGTTGTCCTCGATGGTGAGTGTTCATCGGAGGTGAGGGTATCATCTAGAGTGCCCCAGGGAAGTGTGGTAGGTCTGCTGTTGTTTTCTATCTACATAAATGATCTTTTGGATAGGGTGGACAGCAATGTGCGTCTGTTTACTGATGATGCTGTGTTGTACGGGAAGTTGTCGTCGTTGAGTGACTGTAGGAGGATACAAGATGACTTGGACAGGATTTGTGGTTGGTGTAAAGAATGGCAGCTAACTCTAAATATAGAAACATGTAAATTAGTGCAGATGAATAGGAAAAAGAATCCCGTAATGTTCGAATACTCCATTAGTAGTGTAGCGCTTGACACAGTCACGCCGATTAAATGTTTGGGCGTAACATTGCAGAGAGATATGATGTGGGGCAAGCATGTAATGGCAGTTGTGGGGAAGGCGGATAGTCGTCTTCGGTTCATTGGTAGAATTTTGGGAAGATGTGGTTCATCTATAAAGGAGACCGCTTATAAAACACTAATACGATCTATTCTTGAGTACTGCTCGAGCGTTTGAGATCCCTATAAGGTCGGATTGAGGGAGGACATAGAAATAATTCAGAGGCGGTCTGCTAGATATGTTACTGGTAGGTTTGATCATCACGCGAGTGTTACGGAAATGCTTCAGGAACTCGTGTGGGAGTCTCTGGAGGAAAGGAGGCGTTTTTATCGTGAATCTCTACTGAGGAAATTTAGAGAACCAGCCTTTGCGGCTGACTGCAGTACAATTTTACTGCCGCCGACTTACATTTCGCGGAAAGACCACAAAGATAAGATAAGAGAGACTAGGGCTCGTACAGAGGCATATAGGCAGTCATTTTTCCCTCGTTCTGTTTCGGAGTGGAACAGGGAGAGAAGATGCTAGTTGTGGTACGAGGTACCCTCCGCCACGCACCGTATGGTGGATTGCGGAGTATGTATGTAGATGTGATGGGGGACCGCAGCGTCGAGCGTTGATCCAGGGCCTTCAGTAGCGTCGCAGCCGGAGCTGGTCGAGGACTTCTGCTGCCGTAGCGACAATGCTTCTTCGTCCTCTTCGGTTGTCGTGATAGGAACAGACCTCCTCGTAGACTGCCATTGTGCTCTAATCATGTTCATGGATACGTCCCTGGCCATGCTTAACTGAAAACCACTGTCCTTACTTATTAGTCCGTCATGCAGTCGGATCTGTATAGCTAGCCTCTCTCAGAACTCTGTCCCAGAAGGTGTTCGATTCTTGCGATAATTTGATGTCGTCATAATTCCTGGTGTGTCCTTGGGAGATGCAGAACTCTGTCACAGTGGACTTTGACGGTGAACGCTGTCAGTGTAGCGTTTATCCTCAGTGCGTCTCCCCTGTTATTTGGATAGCCTGGCCCACACGTATTTTCACACACTGACCATGGATGTGCTATATTCCCCGTTTATGGAGTCCTAGGTCATCCTTGCCTGATCCTAAGGTAACTGCGAAGAAACGTTGGGCAACAGAGGAAATAATTCAGTTCGTCGACGACAGAAAGTTCAAGAAAAGACGGAAATACGGCCGTACAAGTCACTTACGAATGAAATTATATAGGATGTGCAGGAAAGCTAAGGTCAAATGGATGCAGGAAAATTCGGAAGAGAAAAAACGAATGGTCATTCAAAGGACTGATTCAGAATATAGGAAATCTATGCAACCTTGCGTGAAATTAAAAGCAAAGGTGTCAACATCAAGGATGCAGGAGATATTCTACTGTTAAACAGACACGAGAGAGTGGATAGATGGAGAGAATACGGGGGTTGGAACTTAAATAGCGGTAACTATTTATTCACAACCGATACAAAAGAGTTACATGTTTGCACCTGTTACTGTCCTTCAAAGTTGTCACCAGCGTTGTGTTGTACCCGTAGCCAGCGATGTGGAAGGCGTAGTATACCGTTAGCAGAGCCTGTTCTGTTGATGGTGCGATTGGAGCGGTCTAAAGTTATGGTGAATCTCGTGTACGACTGTGATGGTGTTATCCTAACGCATTACGTTCCTCTACGCCTGACCTTCAATGCACAGTATTACTGTTCGTTTTTGGGGCATCACCTGAGACCAGCTCTGCGAAATAATTCGCGACACTTTCTGCGCAACCCACCCTTCATCATACTCCCCGGACTTAAGTCCTTGTGACTTTGATTTGATTTCGAAGTTGAGGGAACCACTTGGTGGCATTCGCTACAGAACTGTTCCAGAGATTCGACAGGCAGTAGACAGCTCCATTCGCACCATGAATCGTTGAATCTTATCATCATTCTGAATTTTAATGAATCTTTGAATCTTCATTTCTCTAGGTAAGTAACTTAAATGACAATGCTAAGCAAAGGGATTTTATCGGTTAGATTCGCTGAGAAAAACAACGAGATCACGTATGTACTATGTGAACAATTTTTTTCTCCATAAACACAGATGAAATTGTAAAAGTAACTGTTCTAAAACAATTGAATATTGAAAACCATGAAATTCTGCTAAAAGACAGAATACACGACAACATTGTTCTAAGCAAGGGTCCTACGTTCATACTCTGACGTCGTCATGATATATCCAAGTGCCATATATTCACTAGACATTAAGTAAGCATGGATTACTTCTCAAAATTATAGCCATATGGTACACATCTTTTAAAATCGAAATTAGTTGCAAACTATGAAAACAGAAAGTTTTAACTCCTTCGTGTGGTTAATTCACAAGAAAATTTAAAAATATTAGGCGACACTGACTTGTATTTTAGTACTAGTCTACGCGTTTAGTGTTTCTGTAATCCTTATACTTGACTATGAAACAAATCTTCACCCGGCATCGCTAAGTTAACAAGATCATGTCTTAATAAAGACTATTTGCTTGTGTTATCCGGGTACATACAGCAAACTTGTGATGGCATTTCACACAAGTTTGTGGGAATTAGAAAAATGATCATTTAACATTACGTGCATAATTTGTTTTAGTTAACAGAGCTATAATAATGTTTTCAGTGGCATAGTCAACAAAGAAATAAAGTTTCCCTCAGAATTTTGCCTGGCCTAGTTATTGGCTTTAATTAGTTTGACATTTACATCAGTAGCATCTGCTTGCTAGCCACTAGCCAACTTTCTGTCTCACGTTTCAGTGTGCCTCTCCCTGTTACCTGCGCCTTCCCCCTCGACCTCCCCCCCCCCCTCCACTACCACATTCTGTCGCTGATCTGGGCTTCTTCTCTCCTTCTCTCCTTGAATAAAAGTTCATTGTGTTCTTACGAGCTCCGTTACAATAAACTGGAGAATAAAGTAGCAAAAATGTGTCTTTTATTTGAGGGAGATGTCACAACTCGCTTTCACAATGCCACTTTGCTCCATAGTTCCTCCTGTAGTGAGCTTGGTGTAACACTGGCCGTTTCGTCTGCGCAAAAGAGGACCATGCTGGGCGTTCTCACGAGCGCCGCATCTCTCTGCAGTGCTTAACACTTACTAATGATACTCATTTTACCACTGAGTAGCTGAACAATTTTACTCACGAAAGGAAACTGGTTTGCTGGACCTAACACAAGACGATGATTTTATGTAACAGACTTGTTCTCCAGCCTCTGAGAGTCCACGTCCAGACTGCAAGACGGCACGGTAGTGATAAATTTGTTTATCATTTTCTACCCTGTGGATGAGAACTCTCGTAGATCAGTTTGTGTGGTTGGGCACTGGCCGCCAGGTACACGCGCGCCAAATGGCACACAAACTGACAGCATTGCTTTCCACTGCTTTGCTAAAGTATGTGTCAATGAATGATTCATGGCTCGTATGTTATGAGGTGCTTACTTACTCTGTTCCATGTGGCTGACAGTCAATGTCCATCGACTTTGTGTCGGATGTTGGTGATGCAACTTAAGACATGACTAGTGGCTGTTCGTTACGTAAACGTGACAGCTTAGCGATTAATTCGAACAATCAAAACGAGCTTAGAAGTACAGATATGTCTCTTTTATTTCAAGAATTACCGCTTGACCCTTATGCACGTTCATCAGTAATTAGTTCACCTGAGATTCTAGATGCCGGCCGCGGTGGTCTAGCGGTTCTAGGCGCGCAGTCCGGAACCGCGCGACTGCTGCGGTCGCAGGTTCGAATCCTGCCTCGGGCATGGATGTGTGTGATGTCCTTAGGTTAGTTAGGTTTAGGTAGTTCTAAGTTCTAGGGGACTGATGACCACAGATGTTAAGTCCCATAGTGCTCAGAACCATTTGAACCATTTTTTTTTTTTTTTTTTTTTTTTTTGAGATTCTAGATCATGAATGAGTACTGTGCAACAACGTGGTTAGTAATATTCTCATTGTAATTGTAATGTAAGTATACTATGACATAGCAATGCTACTCATTCATTATCAGAGTTTCGTATTTCGACTTTTACAAACTTTTCGTAAGTAACTTTAATCTTTCTCTTCTTTTCCAGGTATGAACGCCTTACTACCAGGATGACATTGTGTAATTGGACCGAGGATAGAACAGCTCTTCGAGTAGGTTCGTCATCTGAATAGTTTTCATTGCTGATAATTTTTAACTAGTTTACAATGTTTATCAAATAAATTCAAGCGACATACTGTCTGTTCCGGTGGGTTCAGCGAAACACAGAGAAAACATCAAACCTTGTCGTAACCATACGATACGCGGATCTGTTAAGACAGTATTTATGCTCGGTGTCACGAAAGGCATCTTTCTTTGTGTATTGATACACCCAATATTACGTATATAACCAAGAATAAGCGCCTGACTCCATCCGATTACATGTAAGTAGTGAAAAATATTTAAATATTTAGGAGTAATACTATGACGTGGTATTAAATGGAGTAAAGAAGTAAAATCAGCGATATGGAAGGTTAATAGCTTTTAAAATCACTCTGTGGAAGTGCAGAGCGTTTGTAAAGGAAGCTGTGTTGAAGACGGTAGTATGATTAATTATAGAGTACTGTTTCAGCGTTTGCTCTTTTCAAGTGGATACGACAGCAGGCAATAAACAATCTCAATTGTTAGGATCGTATCACGCCAGTGCAACACATTCGGAAAGGTAATTGAGATGTTCAGGGAACATCGATGGGAGCCTGTGAAGGAAAAGCGATATTGTTCTCGAAAATCTATATGGAACTTAGGGACCGAAAGACTGCCCCAGAGCGCAGACACTAGTGTACAGATAGTCGATTTGCACGTTAAATACGGGAACGGAATAGGAAAAATATTGTTTACTTTGGTACGAAATATTCTCCGCCATAGCCTGTGCAGAACCTTTTGAACCATATGTATAAGAACTACTTTGTAAAATGCTTCAGAATTCCATATCTATTTAAGTGCATGTTTATTTCCTAGTCTCCCCTTTCCTACTTGCAAATTTCAAATGCTTCTGTTATCCTATTATCTGATTACTCACAGTTCTCACTCAGTTTCCATAATATCCTGTGCTGCAAGCCATCTAAAAAACTTCCACAACGTACCAAAGTATGTCCTCTTCTGAAACTCCATGGCAGATTAAAGTTGTGGGCCTGGCCGGGACTAGAACTTCGACCATGGCCTTCTGCTGACAGTGCTATCAGAGTCTAACAACACGGTTTCATCCGCCACTACGTCTCCCTGGCTTTCCAAACTTCAAAGCTCTTCTACCTTCCTTCAGTAATAACACTGAAACACGGACGTCGCAAAGGAGGACAGCCTAGGTTCAGTACATAAAATGGACGTCTGTTCGTCAATAAAGTGTACTCCCTCATGCTGTTTCGTAGGGTGAGCACGGATAATTCAGCGCTACTCGGAAAGCATACATTTCGTGTTTAGTTCTCAGCCCGTCACGGTTTTTTAGTCTCAGTACTCGATGTTAAGTACGACATCCAGCTAATTAGCTCATTACGTTTTCTGTAACTGTCAAGCTACAACTATTATCAATGGCCCCATGGAAGGAAAGTGAGGTCTGGATTTTCTCATCATGCCAATCTATATCTATACCTACATGCATACTCCTCAAGTCACCGTACGGTCCTTGGTGGAGCCGCTTACTTTCCTGTTTCATCTTCCGTATGAGCCCTAAATTTCTAATCATATCTTCGTGGTTCTTACACGAAATGTGTGTTAGCGGTTACAGAATCGTTCTGCAGCCAGCATCAATACCGATGCTCTAAATTTTCTCAATGATGTTCCTCGAAAAGAACGTTGCCTCCCCTCCAAGGATTCCCATCAGAGTTCCAGAAGCGTCTATCTAGTACCTACGTGTTGTTCGAACTTATCGGTAAAAAAACTAGCATCCCCCCCCTCCCCAACTGTTTCAATGTCTTCCTTTCCTCCGACCTGGAGCAGTACTCAAGAACAGGTTGCACTAGGGGCCTGTATGCATCTCCTACACAGATGAACCACACTTTCCTGAAATTCCCGCAGTAAAACAAAGTTGGTCATGTCGGTCATTCACCCTCCTTACCCCAGTAACAAGCTCTTTCTATTACATATCGCTTTACAACTTTACGACCAGATATTTAAATGTTCAAATGTGTGTGAAATCTTATGGGACTTAACTGCTAAGGTCATCAGTCCCTAAGCTTACACACTACTTAACCTAAATTATCCTAAGGACGAACACACACATCTATGTCCGAGGGAGGACACGAACCTCCGCCGGGGCCAGCCGCCAGATATTTAACGACGTAACTGTGGCAAGCAGGACACCATTAATACTGGTTTGGTTTTTCTACTCACCAGCATTAACTTACACTTTTCTCCATTTAGAGCTAGCTGCCTTTCATCACATCGACTAGAAATTTTTCCTAAGTCATCTTGTATCATCTACAGTGACTCAACTTCGTCACCTTCTTGAACACCACATCATCATCAGCAAACAATTGCAGATTGCTGTCCAGACTGTCCGTGAGATCATTTATGTGTCCCTGGGACACACCTGACGATACCCTCGTGTCTCATGACTACTCGCTTCCGAGGGCAACATACTGGTGCTATTACGTCTTCGAGCCACTCACATATCTGGGAATCTATTCGCTGCGTGGAGCGTCCGCGTGGTTTGAGGCGCAATGTCACGGATTGCGCGGCCCCTCCCACCGGAGGTTCGAGTCCTCCCTCGGGCATGGCTGTGTGTGTTCTTCTTAGCAAAAGTTAGATTAAGTAGTGTGTAAGTCTAGGGACCGATGACCTCAGCAGTTTGGTTCCTTAGGAATTCACACACATTTGTACTTTTTCTTTTTTCAACCTATTCCGTTTGTTCGTATCTTCGTTAACAGGCGGCAGCGTGGCACCGTGTCAAATGCCTTACGAAAATATAGGATTATGGAATTCGCCTGTTGCCCTTCATCCACGATTCGCAGAAAAGGGCAAGCTGAATTTCACACTGGTGGTGCTTTGCAAAACCGTGCTGATTTCAGGGTAGAAGTCCGCAGCTCGTGGTCGTGCGGTAGCGTTCTCGCTTCCCACGCCCGGGTTCCCGGGTTCGATTCCCGGCGGGGTCAGGGATTTTCTCTGCCGCGTGATGACTGGGTGTTGTGTGATGTCCTTAGGATAGTTAGGTTTAAGTAGTTCTAAGTTCTAGGGGACTGATGACCATAGATGTTAAGTCCCATAGTGCTCAAAGCCATTTGAACCATTTTTTTCAGGATAGAAGCTCTTCCCTCTCAACGAAATTTGTTATATTCGATCTGACAATATTTTCTAGAATTCTGCGGCAAACCTATGTTAAGGATACTGGTCTTTAATTTTGCGGCTCATTCTTTTACCCTTCTTACATATAGGAGTCACCAACGGTTTTTCACTCGCTTGGAACTAAACGTTGGGCGACAGAATCGCGATAAATGCTAGCTAAGTAAGTGGCAAAAGCTGTAGAATACTCTTTGTAAAACCGCATTCTGATTCCATTAGGACTTGGAAACTTATTTGTTTTCAACTTTTTCAGCTGTTTCTCCTCCTCGTCAGGGATACTATTCACTATGTCGTCGACATGGCACTCTATGCGATGGTCAAACGACGGTATGTTTGGACGATTCTGCTGTGTGAATGATAACTTAAATGTAAAACTTAAAACATCGTTTATACTTTTTCTATCTTCTACTGCCACGCCATACTAGTCAAAGAGCGACTGGATGGAAGCCTTACAAACGCTTATACATTTTACGTAGGACCAGAATTCTCCTGGGTCTTCGGCCAGATCTTTCGCTAACTTATGACGGTGGTAGTTGTTGTATGCTTCCCATATAGATCTTTCAACATACGCACGAACCTCTACTAATTTTTTTTTTCTGTTGTCATTTGCGCGTTCTCATTTCAACCGAGTGTACAAAAACCTTTGCTTCCTCAGCATGTTCCGCATTTCGTTGTTGAATCAGGATGGGTCTTTTCGATCCTTAATCCTCTTACTAGGCGCATACTTGCCCAGAGCACGATTTTCAGTCTGGAGTGGAAATAGGGGTTACAGAGGAATTTATGTAATTTATACAGTTAATGTATTGTACTTCACGAACGAAAAATGGTGACTGTATTCGAACACTTGTAAACAGAGTATTCTTTTCGACATCCTAGGTGTTTATTTCAGTTTCAGATAAAAATACTGGCATGAAAGAGGAAACCGCGGTGGCCTACATCAACCGGATGACTGGTGACAGTAAAAATGAGAGGTTTATTCAAACATCAGATATTGGTCACTTGGTTTTTGTCGTTACCGTTAAGAACCTTGTACGTTTCTCAGTGTTTCCTGTAGTGTTTTTTAGTTGTACATTTACTTATCAAGTTTTTACTGATGTTCTCGTCTACAGCAATCACGTTAATGAGAGAGCGGTAGAACAGTACGCGCTGTCGCAGGTGGTGAGACGCTGGCCTGTAAAAGACACGGTTAGGAAGGGCTCGTAATGGCTGGAGCGCCGAAGAATGTGTAGAGGGTCTGGCTGACTCTAATTCAGTGTGTGCGGCCGGTAACAGGGCCAGCGCCACCAAACGAGGCGCAGATTGAAAATTCGCTGCAAATGAAGAGCGGGGTGGGGGGTGGGGGGGGGGGGCGGCGGAGGAGGGGCGCTGGCAACGCGCCCTGCATACTTGCGAGAGCGCCGCAGGTGGCTCCACAGTCGCAAGTAGTTTGTAACGAGCTCAGTCGCGCTGTCCGCCTAAAATCACACGTGTCTCACTAGCGTTCAAGTTATACTGACTTGATTTTAACAGTAGTTGGACATGGTATGGGGCCAGTAATACAAGATCACTCGTCTTTATGCAGAATTCTGAAACGTAATTATGCACGCTGGCATGAGTACGGCCGATTCTAAACGTCAAACATCTTCATAGCAGACTGGGAAAAAATGTTT
Source organism: Schistocerca nitens (assembly GCF_023898315.1). Lineage (NCBI taxonomy): Eukaryota > Metazoa > Arthropoda > Insecta > Orthoptera > Acrididae > Schistocerca > Schistocerca nitens. Next base: position 688,852,118 of record NC_064614.1, read on the forward strand.
GAGAGAGTCATATTCGTCCGCCTTTTTGGAGCCCCTTGTCGCAGAAGGCACTATTCGAGATGGGTTCCTAAGTGAGCTCTCTGCAAAGTTGGCGGAAATCGTGACACGGAATTCGAATGTGACTAAAGCCAATGCTGCAGTCTTTTTAGATACTGTTAGCGCCTTCTACCAAGTTTAGAGGGAGCAACTGATCCGCAAACTACATGAGAATTCCAGACCTAAATAAAACTTATTGCTCGGTTTGTTAGGGGCAGGAAGATGTTTGTCACTGTAGAGCATCAATAATCTAACTCCCCTACGTAATATCTAAGTTAATGACGTGACGACTGTTGAAGAGGTCCAAATAGCGCAATTTGCTGATGACACAATCTTTGTCACTAGTGGTCGGCATGTAGAGGCTACTATCAAATGACACCAGACCCAACTGGACGCTGCGGCTAAGCGGTGCAACTTAATCAGGCTCAGACGGCGGCGAGTCTACTTTAGTAGAAACGGCCTTCACTTCCTGTCAGTTTGAGGTTACATGAGCGAAATATCACTTGGACTCCGGCGGTAAAGTATCTGGGGGTCATCTTGGACAAACGGTTTTTTTTTTTCATAAGCACATTTTGAGGCACTTTGGAGTAACGCGTAAGGCATGGACAAACAACTCGGCCCATCTCTTTATGAGTGATGAATTAAGCAGTACAGCGAAATTTTGGCTTTACAGAGCAACGGTACTCTCCACGATCCTACATGGCATCTCGGTCTGGGTATTATCCAGCGCAACTCCAATTGGACACCGGCAGGTTCTACAAAACACAGGCCTTCGGTGGACGCTGGGTGCCAGACGGTACGCTCGCATCGTCGACCTACATGTGGACACGATCATGGAACCAGTACGTAAACGGACAACGAAACAGCACCGAATTGTTGATGTAATGCGAGACTTTGTACATAACATACTACACTATGTGATCAAAAGTATCCGGAAACCCCCAAAAACATACATTTTTCATATTAGTTGCATTGTGCAGCCACCTACTGCCAGGTACTCCATATCATAGACCTCAGTAGTCGTTAGACATCGTGATAAAGCAGAATGGGGCGCTCCGCGGAACTCACGGACTTCGAACGTGGTCAGGTGATTGGGTATCACTTGTGTCATACGTATGTACGCGAGATTGCCACAGTCATAAACATCCCTAGGTCAACTGTTTCCTACGTGGAAACTTGAAGGGACACGTACAGCGCAGAAGCGTACAGGCCGACTGAAACATGGGACTTAGGGAAGGCAGAATTTGGTGTGAATGGGGCCTTACTCAGTTAACATTGGTTGCTCAGTATTTTTTTTTAAAGTCACGTACACTTTATTTGGAACCCATTGCATATAAGGTTGACAATAAGTAACAATTATCAAATTTGACTGTTAACTCATTATCTAATCAAAAATTCTTTAGACAAATTGCATTCAAGGCTGAAGGCCTTATTGACAGTCATCGCAATGTGACCAAATCAAGAGAGAAGTGGGCCTAAGACAGTTCTCCAAGGATGGACCTGGGAAAGTCGCTCAACTTCGTAAACGATAAGACAGGCAGCCAAGAGTTGTATTCACTTAACCGGATGGCAACTCAAATTAGTGACAGTTTAAACGGCGCCCAGCACTCTTGCAACATCTGTCTAACATCTGAATACCAATACAACAATGGAATAACGCAGGCAAGGCGGAACCAGCGGACAGCACTGCTTCTTCTGAATCTGGTGTTTAGAACATCCAGAAACAGAAGGACCCACTACGACCAAAGTAGTCCAAAAGAAACAAATATCCGAACCACAATCAAGGAGGCTGTTGAACTACACGCCTTACCGGATAGCAGCGGCAAGGCGAGGAAAGGTGCACTGCCGCGAAAATACGCTAACCTCCTGGGCGGGTTACTGGTGCGTTACCGGCCACTAGGCAGAAAAATACCGCTGGTTGAACTTCATCAATAAACACAAGGAATTCAATGATTAATAATAAAAGGTGGAGGATCGCTAATTAATATCGCCAACTCCAAACACTACACTCGTTGCTCTTCGCCTCAGCGACCCTGAGAGCAGCAACGCGCGAACAAACGGCGCGATCTCAAAATAGTGGAGGTTTCACTACTGGTACTCAAACATCCTGGGTCTGGTGGAGTACGAGGTTGTCGCCATCGCAACTACAGCCCCTCGATCCGGCAGTGCCTGCGTGCTGCCGGACCTCCCTCCAGCTCCGTCCCAACCGAACTACCCGACACACTCCGACCCAGAAAACACTTGACTTCCCTCCAAAGATAGTACCACCGCAATAGATATCGATAACAGCTGCTGGTGCCACTCGTGGACAGACAGCGCTAGCAAACGTCGTGGTGCCAGTAAATCTCTATTACAAGATGCCAACCTACCAACGGCACCAACGAGAGCCGCAACACGGCTCACCGACCTCGTCTGGTGACTGACAGAGACCGCCGACAGTTGAAAGGAATCCCAAACTACATCATAATCTACTGCAAGTACTATGACAGCTAGGCGAGAGGTGAGAAAACTTGTATTTCTTGGTCTAGCGGCTAAACATAAGCCACACATCACGCCGGTAAATGCCAAACGACGTCTCGGTTTGTGTAAGGAGCGTAAACATTGAACGATTGAACAATGGGAAACGTTGTATTGAGTAACGATTCACAGTACACATTGTGGCGATTAGATGTCAGTGTGTGGGTATGGCGAATGCCTGGTGAACGTCTTCTGCCAGTGTGTGTAGTGCCAAGAGTAAAATTCGGAGGTGGTGGTGTTATGGTGTTGTCGTCTTCTTCATGGAGGGGTCTTGCACCGCTTGTTGTTTAGCGTTATCACAGCACACGCCTACACTGATCTTTTAAGCACCTTCTTGCTTGCCATTGTTGAAGAGCAATTCGGGGATGGTGTCTGCGTCTTTCAACACGATCGAGTACCAGTTCATAATGCACGGCCTGTGGCGGAGTGGTTACAAGACAATAACATCCCTTTAATGGACTGGCCTGCACAGAGCTCCGATCTGAAACCTAAAGGACACCTTTTGATGTTTAGGAAGCTGACTTCGTGCCAGGCCTCACCGACCGACATCGATACCTCTCCTCAGTGCAGCACTCCACGAAGAATGGGCTGCCACTCCCCAAAAAACCTTCCAGCACCTGATTGAACATATACTTTCGAGAGTGGAAGCTATCATCAGGGCTAAGGGTGGGCCAACACCATATTGAACTCCAGCGTTACCGATAGAGAGTGCCACGAACTTGTAAGTCATTTTCAGCCATGTGTCCGGATACTTTTGATCACATAGTGTAGCTCTAGACCGGACTGTTCCTCTCCCTTGGCACAGGCATAAGGTGCCATGTTGCTTTGTACAATAGCACTACCACTCCTTTCCACTGGTTGGGCCCTGGTAAGTTGAGCCCAAAAGCATATTGATAAAGTGATTCTCTGGATCTCCTCATCTTACGCTTCGAAGTCGGAAACGTCTTCGATGCTGGAACTTCGAACTACGTCGTGCTAATAAAAATAAACAAAAATAAAGGAAAAGCATCAAACCAGTAAGAACGGTGTCCATACAACACCCAAACAATCACAAAGCAAATTACAAACCGCGACATTAACATATTTGCTCATATTAGTACGATCCCGCTTCATAGTTGGATAACTTTAGTCGGAAAATATGTTACTTTCGTGGTTTTTACCTGGACTTGCGTTTATTTATGTACTGCATGAACTTCGATACTGTTCGTATTCAGTTTTGTATTCAATAGTGGCCGTATTTACGTCTGTAAGCAAATTTCCATTTGAGACTTCTGCCTGAAAATGAGCATTAATACTAGGAATTGTAGTTTCGCAACCATCACATTGTACTAATGGCTCGACAGTAGCCAACTCTGTCTGTGTCTACCTTGTTTGCAACTGGAATTATTACTTTCTTCTTGAAGGCCGTGAAGAGTGGGAAAATATAACTTTAGTAATAAAGAAAGCAACAGATGTAGCTAACGGGAAGAAAGGAAATTCAGCAGAAAGAATGGGCTGGAAGAAGAGATGCTGGTCGCTCCATGAAGAGATGGCAGAGAAACTGGTTTCGGAAGAGCTTAATCCCAGATGATGAAAAATAAAAAACAATAAATATTCTTCTTGATGCCTGGAAGTATTTCTCCTGTATCATATATCTTGCGTACCATGTGGAATTGTTTACATAGCACTGACTCGAATTATTGACAGGAGAATGAAAAAACTAGTAGAAGCCCACATCGGATGTTCTGGAGAAATGTAGGAATGCAAGATGTTGTACCGACCCCACATCTCATCTTAGAATACAGGTTAGAGAAAGACACACTTACATTTATAACATTTGCAAATTTATAGAATGCTTTCAACAACGTATCAGAGATAAAATACACGGAGTGAAAGGTTAGGTGACAATTTTTACGGAATGTAGGCTGCTATAAGAGTCGAAAGATCTCAAACTGAGACAGTGGTTGAGAAGGCATTGAGACATGGATGTAGTACATAACACGTGTTATTCAGTCTGTTCACTGAGCAAGCAGTAAAAGAATTCAAAAAGAAATCTGGAAGGGAAATTAAAGTACATGGAGAAGAAATAAAAACTTCGCGGTTTGCCAATGATATTGTCATTCTGTCAGAGGCGGCAGAGGACTCTGGAAAAGCAGATGAACAGAATGGGCAGTGTCTCGATAACAGACTTATGATGGAAATCTACAAAAGTAAAAGGAGGGTAATGGAACGTAGTGAATCAGACGATGCTGAAGGAATTGGATTAGGAAATAAGAAAATGGAAATAGTAGATTTGGACCGCAAAAATAATATGGTGGCAGGTGGGGAGAGGATGTGAAATGCAGACTGGCAACTAAGCATTTCTAAAAAATCTACTGAAAAATTAAGTATCAGGAAATTATTACTGAAGGTTCTTGTCTATTGAGTGTAGCAGTGAATGTAAGTCATGCCTGAAAAATAAGCAGTCCTGACTATAAAAGAATAGAAGTTTTCGAATTGTAGTACTACAGAAGAAATCTGAAGATTTAATGGGTAGATTGAGGAGGTACTGAATCGCATTAAGGAAAAAGAAATTTATAGCACAGCTTGAGTAAAAGGTGGATAATCTGATATGACACATTCTCAGCCATAAAGGAATTGTCAGTTTGCTAATAGAGGGAAGTATAAGGGGTGAGAGTTGTAGAGGGAGCCTAGCCATGATGTATGATGTATGATGCATTACTCCAAGTTGAAGAGACTTGCGCGGGATAGAATTGCGTGGAGATCTGCATCAAACCATTCTTTGGGCAGAAGAAAAAACAACAATTGAGATGCTATACAACAACAATTGAGATGTTATGTATTTTCCAAATATGTTTTCCTCCATCATTATTTGTAGTATATATTCCGTTCATGAATCTTGCAGGTAATGAATGACCTCTCCTGCTTGTCGCTGAAATGACAAAATTTTTAAACTGTTATCCTCGAAGAACATGAGACATACTCCTAAAAATTCACTGAATGATTCATATTTATTTCTTTATTACTTATATTATCTAAGAAGAGTAAATAACATATCCAGTGATCTGTATTTCTTTCCTGATGCAAAAGGACGTAACTATATCACTTCCCTCCATTATTCTCTATCAGTGACTTTTCCATGTCCACAGTAAATTTATTTTATTAGTACACCTTTACGCTCATAGAATATGAAGCGTAATTACAATAAAGTCTGTGAGTGTGTGGGTTTTATTTTGTAAGTTGCACAATGGATTGATCCAACAAATACCCTTTGGCTCCTACAAGAAACAATTTCCACGTCACACTACTGCTTGAAAAACATTCAGCAACAAATATCTTCTGGAGTCGTCCGCTGTAAGGAAAAGACAAAAAAATATCCTATATTCTTACGTAACTAGTGGAATACTTGGATATTGGAGTATTGCTAGTTAGTGTAAGAAAAATTTTATCTATTGCAAAAAATTTTGAGAAATCAAGTCAAACATTTTCTTATAAAGTAATAAATTTCCGGGTTCTTTTAGGAACAGCAGATTGTCTCTTATAGGTAGGAATGCTATTATTTTACAAAGTACGGAAACGTTCTTTCCTCCCTTTTCTTTAAGAATGTTATTTACGCGGCAGAATGGCTGAGAGCCGTGCCTACACAACTTGAATAACTTTACTAGGTACAGTCAAGGCTGTCGCATGAGAAATGTAATGGAGTGTACTCTTATGGAGGAAAGATGGGGCTTGCATACACTGTAGTGCACAGTACCGTGAGCTGCGACGACTGCTGCTTGCGTCGCTCGCTGCTGACAAATAACACAACTATCTCTTTCTATCTGGATTGACCTTCGCCAATCAAACTCTCCCTATGCCTTGATGAAGTCAAGGACTCCTATCCGCCCCTAGTCTAACTATTAGCGTGGTACACCGGTCAGATAACCAGTCCACCGCGATGCCACTCAATATTCGCTCGCAGGCGTTTAATTAGTGCTCTTTCCGTGTTCACAATGCACTATAAGTGTGGCGGCCAACACAGGGAACAACGCTTAATCGTGACCGACTCAATATAGAGTATCACTCCGATTCACTAACTACAGAGATGCTCTCCCAGTGAAGTACTGAGGAGAGACTTTGTTCCTCACTACTCTTTGCGTACACGTACGACAGCACTCGCTCCTGTTATGTGTTCCCACTCCAAGAGCGACAACAGAACAGCCCCTTTTTCTGGAAAAATTGCAAGGGTAAATCATTTGCTGTCTTCCCTCACTCCTCTGACTCTTTGCGTCAGAAATATTTCGCCAATCAGCGTTGCTCTTTTAAACAGGAGAATGACGTTTCATTTAAGTTGACATATGCAGAAATAGGTACCATCTACATTAGGCGTATACTGTCCTCCTGTGAGATCTCCGTAACTACGCAGTCGGTCCGTCAGAAATGCATCTTCTCGGCGCTCCCACACAATGTAGCGGAATTTGCTTTTAAGTCGAACATGAGAGTCGTTATCCCTTCACTCTGGCAAAAGCTGTCCTCTCTCTGGGTGGTTGACTCACCCCTCTGAAGGGACGGGCCTCCCAGCGGGCTGGTTGCCTCTTTAGAACGAAACTTCCTGTGGCCGTCATGTTGTGTACACCAGCCTCGACTTTTTCAACCTTGGTGCGTACTTGCAATTTACTTATTAGATTTACATATCGCTTACATGAATTCATACAAAATTGACTCTACCTTATCGAGACTGGGTTCGAATAAAGCGTCTTGATGTGCAGAATACGATTGTGAGGACGGAATATGTAAGAAATGAAGGTCAGGAGACCACGCCACCTTACACGTCTTCAGAATCTAGACCTTCTTATTCCGATTGTCAGCAGATCTTGTGGACGCCAGTCTCCAATGGTGCGACCTCGGGTGCATAGCCCCGCAACGCGCGCCTTACATTTGCAACCTTAAACACACCACTGAACCGCAGTCCTGATACCTCTCAAACAAACATGCATTTATCGTATATTTTAATCCTTAAATAGGGTGATATTTACATCCTGCTATCCTGGTTGAGGTTTCCTTGCTCTATCACAGTCGTTTGAGTCTGCTGGGTCGACTACAACAAACGTCAATATCTATCTTCCCTAACCTTATCAAATCGAACCACTGCTTCACTGATAATAACTTCTATGTGGACGACATGTTATAGTCGAAAATATTTGAATATACATTACGAGTGGGTATGAATGGGTATGGGGTTAGGCAACAACAGAAATGTTTTTCGATAATGCGAGACACATTGGCTGGCTTTGTTGATCGTGGCTAGCTATTCAGGCACTGAATGTAGTGGTTATTTGCAGGCACTGAAAGATGAAAGTAGTGAAAAGAAGACGATGCGGAGGCATACTACTACATCAGTTGAAATAGTGATTACCATCTCAGCTACGAAAGGCATCTGGCTAAACCAGTCTGTAGAAATACTCGGTGCTGTTAATATATTTCATTGCAGCGCCTAGAACCGCACGGCCACACCGGCCGGCTGTGTCTGCTCTGTTCACTTATCAGACAGTGCCATGCCACTTCTATTCACGCATCTTCACCTTCGCAAGCTTCAGTTTAATACTCCTGTATTCACAATTCAAGAAATAAATAAAAATCTGTCTACCTATTTGACCTAGAAATCTAGTGATGACTTCGAAATAATCTTAGCAAATAACTCATAATTGCAATCATTGTGTAAACCTTTATTCCGTACACGGTATAATAATGTGGCATTGCACGGTAATTTCTACAAGATGTGGCTTTCTCGAAGCAGTATTGATGGGTATCCTGCAATCCTGTCGCAGTGGGACGGCTCTAGCGGGTCCGTGACTTGAAGAGAAATGATAAGTGACCCTCCCTGAGAACAAGCGGAGCCACATGCTGTTGTTACTGCAGCCACTTGTCGGTAAGGTGAAACCTGAGTGCTCCGGACAGTTTTGTGACACAGGGAGGAGAAAGCTGTCGCGGTCAAACTTGGTGCGGCTTTAGTTGCGCTAGAGGAACCCGCCGCTTGCAGCTGTAAGTAGGTCAGGCGGCAAACTTTGCCAGCAGCGCTCTCTCTTTCCCTGAGTTCATGGTTGCCGACATACTCCTCACTGACTAACTACGACGTCGTTGCATTTGAGCAAGTAATGTATCCCTTATCATATCTCAATATAATAGTCTAATCTTGGAAACATTTATACATTTCTGTTACATCAATAAAGGCTGATTCAGCTGCACATAGCTATGGATTTTATGCAACCTGAACGCCTTCGGACGCCACGGGAAAGATTTTCATGTTCTCCCACTCGTTATGCGCTATTAGTCATGCAGAATGAAATGAGCAGGGCCTTTCTGTTGCAAATTTAATGTAGTTAAATTCTGTACTGGGATAAGTTTTCGCTAGAGGCCGTAGTTTCCGAATTATTCAAGAAACTCTTACAAAACTGACCTTCAGACGAGTTTATCTTGAATAACTCGAAACCTGTAGTTTCCATAGAAAATGCTCCCGAGTCAAAATTTAACTATATTAAGTACCCTACAAAAAGGTCCTGTTCATTTTTCCTGTCGGGCTAACAGCTTGTGCATAGCGAGCAAGAGAATATGAAAATCTTGCACATGGTTTTGGAAGGTGGTGTGGGTTCCAGGGAACCCATAAGTAGGAGCAGCTTAGAAACGCTTTATAGTCCAGCCCCCTACAGATTTTTTTCTGTTAAAGATTTTCGTTACACTATTTTTTTTTCTCCTCTGTTTTCCATAACATAGTTTTCTTTATAATCCTTAAGTTCATTCCACAAATCATAAATCCATATGGTTCAATTTCTCCTTCTGCTGCTTTCCCGCGGTCCATGTTTCGTTTCTATAAAGTGCTGTATTTCCTTTTCTCAGTCCTGCTAATCTGGCATGTAATAATGGAACAGATGCACCAGAATACCAAATATTTAAGTCGATTATTTATTAGCTCATCTCGTAAAACCACATCCATTCAAATATAAAGGCCCAGTTCTGTTACCTATTACTGGTATGGCCAACAGTTTTTACCTACTATGAACTTTCATATTATTGCTACAATTAAACACCTTTATTAACGTACAGTTGTAAGCTTGTTTATGGTGCAATGAGAGTAACCATTAACTGCGTTAAGACACATTTGTTTATTAATACACTAATTTAGAACAGTGACGTTGCCTGGGTTCTTATTTATTCCAATCTTCTATTAGCCCACCTCGTCTTCCCTTCTCTCTCCCCTCTCCGTCCCCTCCTCCCCTCTATTTACCTCCTTCTTCCCCTGTCTCCGTCTTTCTCTGTTCATCTCCTCCTTTCTCCTTTCTCTGCTCTCTGTCCATCTCTCCCTCCCTCTCTCTTTGTCCACCTTCTGTGATCACCTCTAAATCCTCCACGACGAAAGTGGGATATTGGTGGTTTTAACCACCACAGTATTTCTTTCCATACAGTACACCGAGATTAGTTGAAATCGATTCAGTGGACTTAGGAGACATCGAACGTGTATGCGTATATGTCGTACATTGCACACAAATATGTCTGACTCTCTGCAGTTTTACGCCATATGACTCTAGAGATGATGCTAAACTTACCTGTGGTGTTCAACCGCGACGCTTGATCTTAGGCCCCGAAACAAAATGGTTCAAATGGCTCTGAGCACTATGGGACTTAACATCTATGGTCATCAGTCCCCTAGAACTTAGAACTACTTAAACCTAACTAACCTAAGGACAGCACACAACACCCAACCATCACGAGGCAGAGAAAATCCCTGACCCCGCCGGGAATCGAACCCGGGAACCCGGGCGTGGGAAGCGAGAACGCTACCGCACGACCACGAGATGCGGGCAAGCCCCGAAACATGTTGACAAAATTATTAGCTTACTGCAGTCCACACTCTCGCGACATGGTTGAGGGACGGTTTTTTTTACCTTTTGGGCCATCAGTCTTCTGACTGGTTTTATGCGGCCAGCCATGAATTACTGTCCTATACCATTTCAGAGTAGCACTTGCAACCTGCGTCCTCAATTATTAGTTGGATGTATTCCAATCTCTTCTTTCCTCTACTGTTTTTGCCCTCTATAGTTCCCTCTAGTGCCATGTCTTAACAGATTTCCTATCATCCTGTCCATTCTATTTGTGTTTTCCACGTAATCGTTTGCTCTCCGAGTCTGCGCAGAACTTTCTCATTTCTTACCTTATCAGTCCACCTAATTTTCAACATTCGTGTGTAGCACCACGTCTCAAATCTTTCTATCCTCTTCTGTTCCGGCTTTTCCGTAGTCCACGTCTCATTACCATACAATGCAGTGCACCAAACGTACATTCGCAGAAATTCCTTCCTCCAATTTAGACCTATGTTTGATACTAGCAGACTTCTCTTGGCCAGGAATGCCGTTTTTGCCAGTGCTAGTCTGCTTCTATCTTCTCCTTCCTATGTCAATCATTGGTTATTTTGCCTAGGTAGCAGAATTCCTTAATTTCACCTACATCGTTATCATCAATCCTGATGTTAAGTTTCTCGCTGTTCTCATTTCAGCTACTTCTCATTACTTTTGTCTTTCTTCGATTTACTCTCAGTCCAAATTCTGTACTCATTAGATTGTTCATTCCATTCAGCATATCATGTAATTCTTCCTCACTTTCACTCAGGATAGCAATGTCATCGCCGGCCGCGGTGGTCTAGCGGTTCTAGGCGCACAGTCCGGAACCACGAGACTTCTACGGTCGCAGGTTCGAGTCCTCCCTCGGGCAAGGGTGTGTGTGTTGTCGATAGCATAAGTAAGTTTAAGTTAGATTAACCAGTGTGTAGGCTTAGGGACCGATGACCTCAATAGTTTGGTCCTATAAGACCTTACCACAAATTTCCAATTGCCCTTATTTTTCCCCTATTATTCTCACAATTTCGAACATCTTGCGCCATTTTACATTGCCGAAATCTTTTTCCAGAACGACAGATCCTATGTACGTGTCTTTGATGTTTATTTAGTATTGTTTCCACTGTCAACCACAACGTTAGAACTGCCTCTCTGGTGCCTTTACCTTTCGTAAAGCGAAGCTGATCGCCATCTAACACCTCCTCAATTTCCTTCTCCATTCATATGTACACTATTTTTGTCAGAGACTTGGATGCATGAGATGTTGAGCTGATTGTACGAATATTCTCGCACTTGACAGCTCTTGCAGTCTACGGACTTGTGTGGATGACTTTTTGAGAGTGTCAGGTGGTATTTTTCCAGAGTCATACATAGAAATTTTGATGGAATGTTATCAACACCTTCGGCCTTATTCGATCTTAAATGTTCCAAAGCTCTCTTAAATTCTGATTCTAGCACTGGATCCCCTATCTCTCCTGAATCGACTCTTGTTTCTTTTTCTATCACACAAATCGTCCCCCTCATAGAGGCCTTCAATGTACGCTATCGGCCAGCCGCAGTGGCCGAGCGGTTCTAGGCGCTACAGTCTGGAACCGCGGAACCGCTACGGTCGCAGTTTCGAATCCCGCCTCGGGCATGGATGTGTCTGATGTCCTTAGGTTAGTTAGGTTTATGTAGTTCTAAGTTCTAGGGGACTGATGACGTCAGATGTTAAGTCCCATAGTGCTCAGAGCCATTTTTATTAATGTCACTGAATGCTGTTTTGACTTTCCTGTAGGCGGAGTCATTTCTTCCGACAATCATTTCTTGTTCGATTTCTTCACATTTTTCATGTAGCCATTTCGTCTTAGCTTCCTTGTGCTTCCTGTTTGTTTCATTCCTCAGTGACTTGTATTTCTGTATCCTTGAATTTCCTTAAAATGTTTTTACCTCCTTGCAACAATCCACTGAAGTATTTCTTCTGTTACCCATGGTTTCTTCGCAACTACCTTCTTTGTACCTACGTTTTTCTTTCCAACTTCCGTGATTGCCCTCTTTAGAGATGTCCATTCCTCTTCAACTGTACTGCCTACTGAGCTATTCCTTATTGCGGTATCTGTTGCCTTAGGGAACTTCAAGGGTGTCTCGTCATTCCTTAGCACTTCTTTATCGCACTTCTTTGCGTATTGATTCTTCCTGGCTAATCTCTTAAACTTCAGCCTACTCTTCATCACTACCATATTGTGATCTGAGTCTGTATCTGCTCCTGGATACACTTTACAATTCAGTTTCTGATTTCGGAGTGTCTGTCTGACAAAGATGTAATCCGACTGAAATCTTCCCGTGTCACCCGGTCTTTTCCGAGTATACCTCCTCCTCTTGTGATTCTTGAACAGAGTATTCGCTGTTACTAGCTGAAATTTATGCAGAACTCAATTAGCCTTTCTCCTCTCTCATCCCTTGTCGGAAGCCCATATTCTCCTCTAACATTTCCTTCCGCTCCTTCTTCTACAAATGCATTCAACTCCTCCATGACTATTAGATTTTCATCTCCCTTTATGTACTATATTGACGTTTCAATAACCTCATGCACTTTCTCTATTTCTTCATCTTTAGCTTGCGACGTCGGCATGTATATCTCAACCATCGTTGTCGGTGTTGGTTTCTGTTGATTCCGTTAAGAATAACCCTATCACCGAACTCTTCACAGTAATACACTCTCGTTCCTTACCTTCCTATTCATAACGAATTCTTCTCCCGCTATAACATTTTATGCTGTTGTTGATATTATCCTCTACTCAACTGACCAGAAATTCTTGTCTTCTTCCCATTTTATTTCACTGACCCGTACTATATCTACATTGAGCCCTAGCATTTCCTTTTCCAGATTTTATAGATTCCCTACCACATTCAAACTTTTGACATTTCACGACCCGCCTCGTAGAACGTTATCCTTTCGTTGATTATTCGATCTTTTTCTCATGGCCATCTCCCCCTTGGCAGTTCCCTCCCGGAGATCCGAATGCGGGACTATTTCCTAAACTTTTGCCAATGGACAGATCATCTTGACACTTTTCCAATTACAGGCCACATGTCCTGTGGATACACGTTACATGTCTTTAATGCATTGGTTTACATTGCATTCTGCATCCTCATGGCGCTGATCATTGCTGATTCTTCCACCTTTAGGGGCAATTTCCCACCCCTAGGACAAGAGAGTGCCATGAATGTTCTGTCCACTCCTCCGCCCTCTTTTAATAGACCGTTGGCAGAATGAGGGTGACTTCTTATGCTGGAAGTCTTCGGACGCCAGTTCCAATTATTAATCAAAATTTAAGCGATGGCGAGTTTCAAACCCGAGATCGAGGCCGTTTTGATTACCAGTCAAAGAGGCTACCTCTTGACCACGGTTCAGCACAAGTAAGAGAAAAATTGCACGTCATACTTCTAAACGACCTCCGAGTCACCTAAATACGGATAATTAATACCAACAAGTCGTTTTCAAACATTTTTATGTCACCCTTTGTCATCCACAATGGCACGGGTAGTGACAGTAGCGAATCTTACTCCCATGTATTTTTATACAGGTAACAAGACATGTACTTGACAAATTTGGTTGAAATTGCTCCCGGTGTTGGTGAGTTAAGCTTCAAAATCACCCTGTTTTCATTCTCTCCCGTATGGGATGTAGGTGGGTATTAGGTACTCGGTATTTCTTTCTATATCGTTAGTAACCAGGAAACCTGAGATTCTTTAAAGAATCTAACCTCCCTGATAAAACAGCTTCCTTACAAATGAGTTAACGTGTGAAATACTTGACGTTAAGCATGTTGCGGGAAAGAGTTTGGAAAGGGTTTGAAAGAGTGTTTAAATTTTGTTGGAACTCGCTAAGTGCTCCCATTATCTGACACTGATAATATAGTCAGGCTAATTTTCGATCTGTTTTTAAAAAATCCTAGTTTCTCACTCATGCCAGAGTTCATGATGTCGTATCTCCAGAACTAATTGTCGTACAGTGACATAATACTGCAGTAAATTTATTAGTACATGTGGATATTGTCTGCGAAATGCGTTGCGAATGAAATTAGTAGAAAACGAGTAACACAATAAACGTCAGGTCTGATGCGGCATGTTTTCGCGCAGTTCAGTGTTTATAACATCATCTCTCTGCACTATGTACCGTACAACATTATTCTGCCAGCACATTTAGTGCTACATGTAGATAATATCCGCCAAGTGTGTTGCGAGTAGAATTAGTAGTAAAAAGGGAATAATTTAAAACGTAATGCCTGATGTGGTAATTTCATTACATGATCTGCAAAAAAAGTGACAAGCTTTCATCATTTTTTGAGGGGTGTCAGCGAGACACTGTTTAGTAAGGATTTGAGACCATGTGTAAAGTTCATTGCAAGTCGCTAAGTGCTGTCATTCTCAAATACTGGATGAATATGGGCTGGGTATTTGCGCACGGTGCCTTATGATCTTTTGCACCCCCACCTCCACCACTTTGAGACGTAGATGATTCTCGCCTCCACAATGTTTCTATCTAGGTAACAAGTGATATGTGTACCAAGTCTGGTTGAAATCGATTCAAGGGCATGTTGAATATACATACTTACATGAACAGATTTTTATAGTACACCCAGATTAAAATTCAGGAAGTTTGTATCGTATTATTTGTTTGTTGGTTCATATTTTTCGGGATTGTCCACACGTTAATGCCGGTATCACTGTTGTTTCGTAGAATTCCACTGTTGTTTTGTATGTGACGGTGCAAGGTACAGACTTCTTTCTAACATCGATAGTAGCTTTAGTTGACACCAACCTAGCCACAGAAATATTTCTCACTTGTCGAAGGCTGGTGAAAGTAGGTTTCTGTTAGTTGTAAGTAACGCCAAGTAGTTAGTGCTGGAGGGCTTTGTCAGACAAAAGGACTCGAAAAATTCTGTGTTGTCGCCCATACGGGCAACATATCTCCTAGCTCAGTAAGATGATGTTATCAGAAACGCGGAGTCAGTGAGGTGTTACTCTGGTTTAACAGAGCTAATCGTTTACCACAGAGTACTTGCCAATTATATATATATATATATATATATATATATATATATATATATATATATATATTGGAACCGAGTATGTGCTATGTTTTAGATTGCTAATTAATGCAGCACATACGTGTTCACACCTTCCGAAATTTTTTCTGCGTCTGTACTTTAAAAATAGGAATGCTCTCTATCCACATAGAAAAAATGAAATCTTGCAGGGTTTTACTACGGACCAAAAATACTTTTCAAGAACATAAAATTTGTGTAGCAGCAATTGGCTCTCATCTTCTGTTCCACCTGTACGTCGTCGGTAAACACGAGCCAGTTATTCGTGTAGACACTGTAGACGATGGCTCAGAACCCGATTTTTTGTGGTTTCCGTAAATCGCCGGTGAATATCAGGACACGCTCTTTGAACAGAAAACCACCAGTTCCCTTTCCTATCTTTTCTCAGTTCAAGCTTGTGCTCTGTTTGTAATGACCTCTCCTTTCGACGGGACGTTAGGCACCATCTTTGGAAATCATTAGTGAAGCAAGTGTTATTAATCTTCACATTTAAAAGTGATTTTCTTTCCCGTTCAGTAAACGGAGCGTCAGTACATAAGTTAAGAAGTATCGTTGACAAATTAACTCTAAGTGGGGCGGGACGTATCTCAAACGTAGTCCATGTTTGGTTTGACAGTGTCTCGCCATAGGAATGATAAGCAGGTAGATACAGGATAAGACATGTTAAAAAGAACCGTCGCTAAACTAGTGGAAAATACACCATTACGCTTCTGTACGGTTGTCCGCTAAGTATTCATAGAACTGCCATAGCAGTCTGGTACGGCCTTAGTGACCAGAAATAAGGCGCTTACCACTGCAGACATTCAAGTGGCACAAAGAAGTAGATAGCTATGTGGAATAGGACCATCATTCCAGAGCCTGACATCCGCGAAGGCTGTTTGCGCTGGATTTCCGGGAACCAGCCCACAGTCGTGTAAGGAGAGAGACAGCTAAAAGAAACCTGACAGCGACCGGAACTGTAGCAGATGGCGTGCGCGGGAGCGTCTGTGAGAACGCAGCCCACTGCACTTCGTGGTAGGAGCAATTGCTTCAACGCGGGACACACTACATTATCAAAGTGACTACTTTCGTTGTTGTTGTTGTTGTTGTGGTCTTCAGTCCTGAGACTGGTTTGATGCACCTCTCCAAGCTACTGTATCATGTGCAAGCTTCTTCATCTCCCAATACGTACTGCAGCCTACATCCTTCTGAATCTGTTTAGTGTATTCATCTCTTGGTCTCCCTCTACGATTTTTACCCTCCACGCTGCCCTCCAATACTAAATTGCTGATCCCTTGATGCCTCAGAACATGTCCTACCAACCGATCCCTTCTTCTTGTGAAGTTGTGTAACAAACTCCTCTTCTCCAGAATCCTATTCAATACTTCCACATTAGTTCCGTGATCTACCCATCTAATCTTCAGCATTCTTCTGTAGCACCACATTTCAAAGGCTTCTATTCTCTTCTTGTCCAAACTATTTATCGTCCATGTTTCACTTCCATACATGGCTACACTCCATACAAATACTTTCAGAAACGACTTCCTGACATTTAAATCTATACTCGATGTTAACAAATTTCTCTTCTTCAGAAACGCTTTCCTTCCCATTGCCAGTCTACATTTTATATCCACACTGCTTCGACAATCATCAGTTATTTTGCTCCCCAAATAACAAAACTCATTTATCACTTTAAGTGTCTCATTTCCTAATCTAATTCCCTCAGCATCGCCCGACTTAATTCGACTACATTCCATTATTCTCGTTTTTGCTTTTGTTGATGTTCATCTTATATCCTCCCTTCAAGACACTGTCCATTCCGTTCAACTGCTCTTCCAAGTCCTTTGCTGTCTCTGACAGAATTACAATGTCATCGGCGAACCTTAAAGTTTTTATTTCTTCTCCATGGGTTTTAATACCTACTCCGAATTTTTCTTTTGTTTCCTTTACTGCTTGCTCAATACACAGATTGAATAATATCGGGGAGAGGCTACAACCCTCTCTCACTCCCTTCCCAACCACTGCTTCCCTTTCATGTCCCTCGACTCTTATAACTGCCATCTGGTTTCTGTACAAATTGTAAACAGCCTTTCGCTCCCTGTATTTTACCCCTGCCACCTTCAGAATTTGGAAGAGATTATTCCAGTCAACATTGTCAAAAGCTTTCTCTAAGTCTACAAATGCTAGAAACGAACGTTTGCCTTTTCTTAATCTAGCTTCTAAGATAAGTCGTAGGGTCAGTATTGCCTCACGTGTTCCCATATTTCTACGGAATCCAAACTGATCTTCCCCGAGGTCGGCTTCTACCAGTTTTTCCATTCGTCTGTACAGAATTCGCGTTAGTATTTTGCAGCCGTGACTTATTAAACTGACAGTTCGGTAATTTTCACATCTGTCAACGCCGCTTTCTTTGGGATTGGAATTATTATATTCTTCTTGAAGTCTGAAGATATTTCGCCTGTCTCATACATTTTGTTCACCAGATGGTAGAGTTTTGTCAAGACTGGCTCTCCCAAGGCTGTCAGTAGTTCTAATGGAATGTTGTCTACTCCCGGGGCCTTGTTTCGACTTAGGTCTTTCAGTGCTCTATCAAATTCTTCACGCAGTATCATATCGCCCATTTCATCTTCATCTACATCCTCTTCCATTTCCATAATATTGTCCTCAAGAACATCGCCCTTGTGTAGACCCTCTATATACTCCTTCCACCTTTCTGCTTTTCCTTGTTTGCTTAGAACTGGGTTTCCATCTTATCCCCTGATATTCATACAAGTGGTTCTCTTTTCTCCAAAGGTCTCTTTAATTTTCCTATAGGCAGTATCAATCTTACCCCTAGTGAGGTAAGCCTCTACATCCTTACATAACTTTCGTTATGTCACATTAAAATATCAGAATTCATGTAACAGCACGCTACAGTTTTAATGAGACGTGTGTAAACAAGAACAGCACATTTATAAATAGCCTATTTAAATTTAAATGCAGACTTTATGAAACAAATAGGTAATACACGATTTAGCTGTAAGATAGTGCACACACTTAGAAGATATGGTAAGAGGCATCTTGTATATTCGTGATAAGTAACACATTCAGTCAAAATGAAGGTATTCATAAAACACATGTTTACCAACCTGGTGTAATATTCTTCTAAACATCAAACAAGGTACCTAGATTGTAAGAGCGCAGGATAAAGTAGATCATGAAAACTTATAATGCTGCAGAAATAATGGAGCCTTGCTGATAAAAATCGATGCGAACTGTTTAAAATTACTAACTACTGTCACACCATAATGCACTTAATGTTTAGTGGTCAATGATCTACATAATGTACTTTAGTTAAGATAAAAATAGGATCAGAGGGTGTGGGGGGTGCAAATGACTGCAGTTAGGTAGATACACAGCCTTTGTACCACAATTTACAGTTCACATATCAACGAGATTAAACCGATAGATGTAAAATGTAATTTCGAAAGGTACCCAAAGGGACTATTTTAGATGTTTACAGTGCATGTAAAAGATGAAATTGATGATTTCAAAAATTCTGTGACAGTTCGCCAGGGATGCACTATAGAAAAGTTTCGAAGCCAGAAAGCAGCGCAGTGCAGGCGCTCCTACAGTGAGTCGATTGTTGATGCTGGCAGTTCATCCTAAACAATTACGACTGTTACAGACTGTGCGTAAACAAACTGAGAGATATATTCGATTACACAGCAATAAATCGTCGGAAATAGTAACAGCAGTAAAATATCTATGAGTAACCATGACATAGAATACCTTGTAGGAAACGCACACACTATATGCCAAGCTTATTTTCTAATCGCTGCTCATCCTCCAAGTCCACACAATTGATCGTTTTGTCACCTGTGACTGGCGTATCACGATAGAGACTAGCCGTGTGTGAGAGATGACACCTAAGTAAGTTAATGGAGTAGAATAAGCCATCACGGTAAGGAACAGTTATGAGTTACGGATCAGAAAGTTTCTCAAATATTACTCAAACCAAGGCAACTTTCTTCTGTTCAAATTTCAGATATGTCTCATTCTATGAAACCAGTCTATTATATCTTCACTCCGTTCTTGCTCACATCCTTCCTTCATGCACAAATTTATGCTCCGTGAATTCCTACCTCCGTAAAGTCGTGGTGACTAGATCACCCGCGCACTTTTCTTCCGGCTTTCTTGCTCGTATCTCGCAGCCCATATGCTTATACAGTTATCAGCAGGAGTCCTATGTTCTTTCGAATCAAAGAAATACAACACCGTAGAAAGGCTACACCGCCACACTGAGGCAAACTGAACAACCCTCCATCATACGTTATTTGGTCGATACGAATGGAAATAGGACAGAAATGGCTAATGTGTGAAATAATGATTACATGAAGTTAATTTGTACCATTCCAAAAAGAAAATTATCAACGACGACAGTGGTCTAAAATTTTGCATAGTTTGTCCCTCAGTAGTTCCTGTAACATGAATAGTGCCAAACATTTCGATGACATTCACAATAAAATGCAAACTCTGGAAAAATTTGAGATCAGTCTCAATGACGAACTGGCTATAACAGCGAATTATAAAGGTTCCATCTAAATCCTACGTAAACGTTATATTTAAAAAATCGCTTCGTCCATACTGGCTATAGCGACACCGCCTTCAATGAATTGGCAATAACATCGAATTCTAAAGGTCCCATCTAAATCTTACCTAAATTTATTTTTAAAAAATCGCTTAGTATGACATCGCTTACTGCGACTTATGGTATAAAACGAAGTATTTTTATTAAATTTTCGGAGAAACTCTTGTTTTGCGCTTAATGTTGGTTTCAAATAGAGCGTTAAAGCGAATGCACTCTCAAATTCAAAATCCATACTCACATCTTAAATGCAATAAGAAAACAAAGATAACTGGTTACCTTAAGTAGAACAGTATACTGTACTATAGTATGCACTTTAAACTTAAGGCAACTGGTTTAAAAAATAAACAACACTGTCTTTGGTGTGATTGTAGAAAACTAGAAAATTAAAATTCCAATAAGTGTTTTTTCTTTTTTTTCCACAATACGAAAGTGGGATAATAGCGTATCCGTTATTGATGCTTTTGTTATGTGTGTCAGATATTTTCAGTGTATGAGGTACACCGTCCATCACATTTGCAAAATATTTTAAAGAGTAATCTTCTTGCGATTTATGTACTGATTACTGTTTACTTATTTTAGTATTGTAGATTAATTTTTGAAATACAGTAAGAGAAACGAAGCTGTGTCATTCACGACTATTATACTCTACAGCACTTACAATAATTTTTAAACATACTCAACAATTTATCTCATTTATTATCCAAGACTGTGTTTGACACTATTGAACAATATATATCGCTGCTACTTCTATAGTCAGTTATAAAAGATTTTACATTTCTGGCATTTTATTGCTGTACGAACTCTATAAACAAAAGAAAAATTCGTCGTCAGTTCCTCTCCACAATTACTGTATTGTAAATGCCGTAGGTGTACAGCAATTAGATATTTTTTGAAGTGTTTGCTCAACGGCAGCCAAAAATTTGCAGACAGAAATTTTTTATTAAAAAAAGAAAAAAACGAAAAAACTTGCGTTTGTGAGACAGTCGGCTATATCGACTGCAAACCGTCGGTCACTTCGACTTCGTTATTACACACATCGATGTCAGGAAGTAAGGGCCACATTGACAGTCTATGGCCTTGCCAACTGTGTATTATAAATCTACAGCTCGGTCAGGACCAGTCTGAAAATCTTGAAAGGCTGTTGATGAATGGTAGTGCTGAAAAATAAATGTTTAGGAAAAAAGTCGATACGTTGCGCCATTTCCGAGTTGATTAGCACTGAATTTAGCCAACCAGACAGTTGTGCGGCCAATTTCTAGCGGCCCGCCCGATGCGGTCAGTGTCAGTTATTCTCATAGTGTATATGATAGCGCAAGAGACTGCTCAGCCTTTGGTTCGGATTCGATCCTTTCTACCTTTCCGTGTCTAATTTTTGTATCGTTCTCTTGTTTGGTTTTAGGTAACTAAACGAATAACACGTCTGGCAACACCGTTCCAGTGGGCTGATTAAATTTGCGCGCGCAGCAACCTGATTGGCTGGCTAACTTCAACACTAATTAACTCGGAACCATCGCAAAGCATCGAATTTTTTTCTCAAGAATTATTTATTGGTACAGCCTACCCTGCAACACTCTCGAAAGCTATTCAAACTTTTCCTGACCTCGTTGTGTAGAGAGCAAATCCCTTTCCTGAGAATTGTAGTTCGACGTCGAAAATTTAAAACCCTATGTATATGGTTTATAGGAAGGAGGACAGACAATCTTTAAGGTGGCGACGGATTTGATGTGGTGCTTCTCTTTGCCCGTGTCTCTTAGCCCGTATCCTTATTGCGAGGAGCTTATAGTAGATAATGCATCACATTTATTTCTCGGCCAATTTCAGTTGAAAGAATGCGAAATTTGCTGTGGGATGTCGAGGAATATTCCCGTTTCAGTCGCTGTAGTTTGATGAAGTTCCGATATGTGGCGGCGTCGTACATAGCCTTGTGTCTGCAACGGCAGTGCTTTCCAAGCAGAAAGCTGTCACTGAATGTCTGTTAGAGGAAAACCTGAGTATCGCAGAAATTTGTAGGCTTTTGAAGAATGTCTACGGTGAGCTTACAGTGAACAAAATCACGGCGAGTTGTTGGCCGACGCGTCTATCTTCATGACAACAGGGTCATGCAAACCTGTCTCATTTACTGGGTGCCGGCCGGCCGGCCGCACACAATCTGTGACTCCTGCGAAGTTGGAACGTACGAACACGCTCATTCGAGGTGATCGACGAATCGCTGTCTGAACGTGTGTTGGCGTGTCCGCCAGCTCACGCTCGCTGTCCATTACTGTCACAAGAAATGCGGCACGTTGCCGCTCTCGTCTTACTGCTTCCAACGCAGATTGCCAAGCTGCACTGAGATCAAAAGTCCTGCCACGATCTGCGAGGTAAGTTGTCGCACATATTTGGATTGTTTTCTTAATAATATTCTGCCAGGGACCACTAATTGGGCGAAGAGTTCTAGGCGCCGTTCTTCGTCTGCCCAAATGCGAATGTCTGAAGTCCACGTACACGCAAGGGTAAATGACGACATAGTCTTACACTTTGGGTGAATGTAGCGCTGTAACTACCATACGGTATTCGTAGTGGCCAGTCCTTGCCCATTGTTGACAGCGCTTTCCGCAAGTGGTAGGTTTGTAGCTCTCGTCCACAGACAACTCTCCATGTTTCAAATGTATGGTATTTCAGATGGAAGGTTTCCCTTCTAAGTTTTGCAAAACATCTTTTACGGTGGTAACTGTTCGAACCAAGCATGGACAGCCAACATCCGTTTCCAACAAATACGAATGTCTCGAGTCCACATACACTCAAGCGTAAATGACGACATAGTCTTACACTTTGGGTGAATGTAGCGATGTGAATACCATACGGTATTCGTAGTGGGCAGCATTTTTGACTGCTCTTTCTGCAGATGGTAGGTTTGTAGCTCTCGTCCACAGACAACACTCCGTATTTCAGATGTATGGTATTTCAGATGGACGGTTTCCCTTGGTTTTTTTGCAAAACATATTTTACGGTGGTAACTGTTCGAACCAAGCGTGGACAGCCAATATCCATTTGCAACACCTAATGTACGACATGATTTCAAGATAATTGACACCTTATTCATAATTGTAACTTCCGAATCTCTTCTTTTATCAATCCCGGAAAATGTCTACCGATGCTCAGTACTTCAGTTTGGACACCTCTCCCCACCAGTCGTGCAGCAGCTCTTCCGGTGACATCAACTTCGGAAGAAGCGTATGAGTCATTTCATTACTCGCGTATTTCTTTATGTTGTAGTACTATCAACTACGTTACTACATTGCTACACTACACACTTACCAATTACGACAAGAAGTATAGGAGTATGGGTAGATGTATAGCCTGTGCAGCAATGGTGTCAGGTATAGTCAGTGATTCAACCTTGCACCCACAACTAGACTAGTAGGTCACTCAAGTAATGAGTCTACCAGACACTTTCTACGGTCACATTTAGGCCCCCGTTCTCAAATTTTGACACACCACAGAGACAAGTTACACATTTCCGAACAAGTCCTCTCTCTTTATATATTTTTAATATTCGATTACAATGTTATAGACTCTCTTAGTAGTCATTATTTGCAGACATACACGTCCACCACTTAATGTGTGCTACAATGTTGGTACTTACGCATGGCAAAATGAATATGTTGCCAGTGCAGAAATGTTGTTGGCCGTTTGTACTAGCTTTAGGCCTTTAGTAGCCTATAGGAAATAAATGTTTTATTTTTTTTGCACGTTTACAGCACCGGTAGAATCGCAGTTTATACCTTTAGCAACTGTTAGTGGCTGTGGAGTCCAACCTAAGGCAAATGACAGTCTATTAATGTTACGGAGACGGATCTTAAACTTTTCCAGATCACGTCCTTTCCTGTGATGTCATAAAAATCTTTGGCACTATGCATAGCATTTGGTTTTAGACCACTCTCATCACTGATAATTTTGTCTTTGGTGTCGTAAAAATTAACAGTTTTTTCATAGCTATTTCACACATCAGCCACTGATATCCTACGTCCATTAATTTTGACTAAATCAAAGGTGGCGCAAGGTTATTCAACTTTTTCACTGCTGTGGTATTGCAGCCTTTCTGTAGTATTATATGCGTTTCGAAATTGCATAAGAAAAGGTGCCATGGGCTCCTCCGCCCTTATGAAGGTCTTCCTTGACTTTAGTCAATACAGTATCTTGTTATTACTCTCTTGTCTGTTCTTGTAGGATCTGTTCAATGAATGACTGTCGGTTCTGCGGCCGGATCACGTTCTGCAAATCCCACAATATTTCTGAGCGTGTGATCAATATAGTCATGTTGTGGCTGCTGTTTACTGATGTTAAGTTGCAACTTGCCACGTGGAAGTATTGTGGGATACACAAAACATTATTCCACAAGAGATGGAGGAACCGTATACTGAAATAATGTCTATGTAATTTCCTCATTCTTAGCGGTTGCTTAATGAAGCTGTTCTCCATCTGACGCCCATTTTGCTGGTCCGATCTACAGTCCGAAGACTGGTTTGCTGCAGCTCTCCGTGCTACTCTATGCTATCGAGCCTCTTCGTCTTTGAATAACTTCTACAATCTACATCCTTCTGAATCTGCTTACTGTATTTATCTCTTGGTCTCTTTCTACAATTTTTACCCCTCTTTCTACAATTTTTACCTCCAACACTTCCCTCCAATACTAAACTGGCCATCCCTCAGAATGCGTCCTATACACTGGTCCCTTCCTTTGTTCACGTTGTGCCTCAGATTTCTTGTCTCCCCGGTTGTGTTCAGTATCTCGTCATTACTAACTGATCTCCCTGCCTAATCTTCAACATTCTTCTGTAGCCTCACATTTATACAGCTTTTCGTCAGAAATGTTTATGGTCCGTCTTTCACTACCATACACGGTTCCATTCCAGACAAATATATTCGGAAAACACTTCCTAACATACAAATCTGCGGCAAACTGCCTGTTGGATTCTCTTTCGGGTTCTTCGGCCGACATTTGTTTGATGACTTTTATGACGCTAGGCTGGCAAGATCGGCTGGCATTGCCAAAGACTCACCTCAGTTGCTGGTGGTGGACTGGGGTGAATGCACAATGAAAGGCCCAGCTTCGACAATGCCAGCCACTCGTGCTAGCGAATTGTCAAAAAAATATTCTAACAAACATCGGCCGAAAAACCCGAGACAGGAGCCTTCAGACAGTTTGTCGACTAGTCGTCACGAAAGCTTTTAAGAATTTTGTACTTAAATCTGTATTCGATGTTAACAAACTTCTCTCCTTCAAAAATGCTTTTCTTGCCATTACAGTATACATTTTATATTCTCTCTATTTCACCCATCATCAGTTATTTTGCTGCCCAACAACTAGATTAAGTGTCTCGTTTCCTAATCTAATTCGCTCAGCACCACCTGATTTTATTCGACTACAATTCATTACCTTTGTTTAGCTTTTGTTGATGTTCATCTTAGATCCTCCTTTCAAGACACAGTCCATTCTGTTCAACTGCGTTTCCAAGTCCTTTGCTGTCTCTTGACAGAATTTCAATGTTATGGCAAACCTCAAGGGTTGTATTTCTTTCCCTGGACTTTAATTCCTGCTCCAAATTTTTCTCTGGTTTCCTTTACTGATTGTTCTATGTACAGATTTCTTCGGAATCGTGACTGCTTTTCCCGAGGTCGGCTTCTACCAGGTTTTCCATGCTCCTATAAATAATTCTTGGATGGCCATAAGCTGCTACATAAAGCTCAGTGAAGTCGGTAGCGGGATTCCTTAGATTTTCTGTTACAGACAACTCTAAATAGGTGCTACGCCATTTGCTAGTGGACACATATAGGTAAAGGACCTGTTTGCGGATGTTTGCAAGGGGAATGAGGTTGAGAGAGGATCACAAGAGAACGGGATGCATACTTCCTTATATTCTCTGAAGAATTTTGTATCTGCCATATAAATGCCAGTGGCACGCGGTGTCCGGTTGGTTCAAATGGCTCTGAGCACTATGGGACTCAACTGCTGTGGTCATTAGTCCCCTAGAACTTAGAACTACTTAAACCTAACTAACCTAAGGACATCACACACAACCATGCCCGAGGCAGGATTCGAACCTGCGACCGTAGCAGTCGCACGGTTCCGGACTGCGCGCCTAGAACCGCGAGACCACCGCGGCCGGCACGCGGTGTCCGGAAACGACTGTTAGGGGGAGAACTGAGCGAGAAAAAAGATGCCAGAACATGGCCTGGCGGTACTGTATGGGGAAGGGGAGGGTTTGGGGAGTTGTAGCGGTGGGTGGGGGTAGGGAGGGAGGGGGGAGGGGACGAGTCCCGTGCGCGCATTGGTCGTCACGTAGCCGCCAGCTTGTGTGCCACGCGGCGGATTATTAAATTCTGGCTTCTGTGCTGCATAACTGAATTTGCAGGCCGCGTATCGGCCGCCTATAGGCGCAGGCCAGACCGCGCTCCGACGGCTTCCAGTGGAGCGTGGAAAGAAACTTGACGCTGTTGGCGCTAAGGTTCACCGCGTAATTCCATCGCCTCGGCTAAAACTTGCTAAAAGAGCCGGATACGCCTTTCTCGCCGTTCCCTGAGGCTGGCTTGGAGTAACACCGAAAACAGACGGGCCACATAGGCAGCACCAGCAACCGCAAGCCAAAATTGCCAGGTGGAGCAGAGTTCTAGGCTCTGCGTACTCAATGGCACATTTCTGGCGGTTTACTTCTTAGCAACTTTTATGATTTACTGAACTGCCCATGTACGATTGTGTGTAAATGATGAGTAACAAACGTTTCAAAATCCATTAACTGGAATTAAAATCCACTACATTTTAACATCTCATGTACATGGCAATTAAAATTTAATATAGCGATTGCGGACGCCTCTAACTGTGTAATCCACTGCGATACTTCAATACGAAATACAGAGGATTCAAAGGAGAAAATCATTTCGCGTTACTTGTAAGTGATGTATATGACACAGGGACAACATGAAAGCGGTAATGAATTTCACACCATACATTGTGAAGCACGCCTCCAGTCACCGAAGATAGCGCATTTTAATATACATTTATAACTTCTGGGTTTGTTTTGAGTAAAGGAGGCAAATAGACAAATTATTTTACAGATTTTCGTAAAAGAAATAAATGGGTGTCATGTCCTGATATCCGTTGAGCAAAAGCAGAACATAGCGTCGTCATGTCCAGTAAGACCAATCCAGCGATTTAAAACATGCTGGTTTTGAACTGTGCAAACTTCCATACCCTAATGTGGGGTGCTCCAGCTTGCTGAAAGATGTAATCAATGGAAGCCTTCTCAAGCTGTGCCATCAGCCATTGATCTAGCACGTCCAGGTAATTGCTTGTTGAACACAGCCCAGTAAAGAAAAATGGACCTCACAGTTTTTGTGCAGATATCGCACAGAACACATTGACTTTCGGCGAGTCATGTTGATGTACACTTACATACGAAGGCTAGTCTTTACCCCACATTACAAATTTGCCACTTGCGTCGAAGGTTGCCTCGTCACTAAACTTAAGTTCTGCAGCAACTGTTTCTTTCCACCTGACTTCCAGTACTGCCGTAATATAATTCGTACGTTTGATGTAGTCTTCCTGTCCAGACAACCAATGATCATATTTTATCAGGCACTTAACCAAAATATGTGAACCACTGCTTTTTGTGCTAGCAGATATACTTAAAATTAAAAGTTTTTGGCATTCATATATCGTGCTTCTATATTGAGGTAATTGTAATTTGTATTTTTCAACCACATTTATTTTATAGGTTATTCAGATCTTTGAATCACCAAAACACTGTTTTCGAAGTATATCTCGGTGAAGTATTATAAAACCAAAGGTACTCTTTGTCTTTCCACACTTACGAAAATTACAAATTTTTTCAAATATCTATAAATACTTGTGCATCATTCTCACAATATTCGCAACTGAAATAACCTTCATCGTAGACACATCAGATAGTATGCGTGATTCAATGATTATTCGCTATTTTCACAAACACGTCAGCTTATTGTCAGCAGAAATATACAACGGTATACCACATAACAAAAAATCTTAAATCGTTTCTTAAAAATTGAACATGAATCTAGCGCTGCCAACAAGAGACTGAATACAAATTAAAAACATTCATTACATGCATTATTAATTCAGTTACAAGATCATAATTGCATGACATGTGGTACAGTTTTAAGCGTCTTTATGACGCGGGCATTGAATCCGGCGACGTGATAAACGCGTGCGGCGCGAACTAAAAAGCCTTTAGCGCTAGCCGGATCTCCACGACGTACATGTAACAAGAACAGAGACAAACAAAACACTTTGCATTTTACATTAAACTTGTATAGTATTATAACATACAGGTATAGTCATCGTATAGGCAGCAAAGTTCTCGCTGACCCTGCGCAACTTCTGCAGCACTGCAAACTTTCCCACCTAGCTGACTATAACTTAAATCTAATGTGAGTGTTTTTCGTTGTGTATGAATTTAGCAACAAAAATAATGCATGACACTTAAGCTTCTCTCTCATTCAGTTAGTGCTTTTAGTCAAATTTTTCAAATGTCATGTCAAACAAATATGCCTTTTTCACTTTTGCTTCTCATACATCGTCAACTTTCTCCATATTATTTTGTTGCCTACCACCTACATGGAGATTACCGGCGTAATATAATGAGAAATCAGAGCTCACACTGAAAGATTTTTGTGATCGTTTTTCCCAAGTGCTGTCCGGGATTGGCAGATTGTCTGAATCTAGTTCTATGAACTCTTTGCGGAACACTTAAAGTGCGAACCAAGACGCAAAGAAATTAATGACATGTCCGAATGAACAGAAACCACATATATAATTAAGACGGGGGCGACCAGTTGGTCACTTCATTGCGGATGCGCACAACGCTCGATATCTTACGGGAATCAGCGAAATGCCAATCATAGTGAGGATAATGTGCAAGGGGCACTACATCAGTGGTTTGTGGGTAAGTTGAGACTTTGGCTCTGACGAGAGGCGTGCTACGGTAGTACGTGCAGTGGTCAGTGCATCTCCGTAGTAAGTTGGCGGCCAAATCTTTAGCTTTCCCCACTGATTTAAATTATTGCCCAATGGTTGCTAATGTCATTACTTTCTTTGGTTCTTGACTGATACATAATGCCTGAGTGATCGAAACTGTGTGTATCCTTTCGGACGTTTTCATAAGAACAGACACCAAACGTATACTTAATTGAAAATTGCGGAGTAAGCTTGTGATGACGAGACGCATTAAAGAGACAAAATCCTCCGTCACTACGCAAGACTTTCACAAACTGATTCATTAGTCCCATCTTAACTCGTAGATTAACAAAGTTTTTGCGCAAAACGTTCTTCTCCCTATGCTTCAATGATTCTCTTATGGGCTTGTTGGAATGTTGGTCTGTTGCTCTAATGTGGCTTTCATAATTGATACAATTGATATAAACATTCCAAGAATCGCGGAAAGGTAGTCCCGTCTGAAGAAGTGCCGTATATGACATCCGAATGTTGTTGCTCGATACGACGTATCGCGCGGATGTCTGTTGCAGACAGGGATCTTGAAAACGTGGCAGCAAATCGGAAACTTAATGATTTTGTACGTGGGATGATACTCGGTGCAAGACAAACGGGTCACACAAGAATTCGGATTTCCGAGATCATCAGCGTATAGGGTGTAACTTTGTAATTGCAGAAACGATGTTGTCAGACGCGTAATCGGCTGCACAGGAGGAACACAGGTGTTTCGCGAACAGATGTCACATCGCCCCCGTAGAGCCAGAGCCATTTGGGCCGAACATCGGTAAGCTGTGAGATCGCCGTTGATTTGACCATGGGCCGGTGAATCCACATCTGCCAGGATTTCATGGAGACTAACGCACCTCATGGGCTTCCTCTGTCGATCACTGATTCGCTTCCCTTGGCCACCCCGCGTCTTTTTTTCCACTCAGGCTATGTGAAAATATGTCACTTAAATCGCCAAAAAGACGTTTTCAGTACTGAGCGTCAATTATAAAACAGTTGTGGACGATGCGGATATTTTGTTAACATATTAAAATTTAGTGCTTTGAAAGCCAGACTGACAAGAGATTTGCGGCTGGTCCCGGCGGAGGTTCGAGTCCTCCCTCGGGCATGGGTGTGTGTGTTTGTCCTTAGGATAATTTAGGTTATGTAGTGTGTAAGCTTATGGACTGATGACCCTTAAGATTTCACACATTTTTGACAAGGGATTAGTACGAACAGTTTTTTCCCATCGTAGGCTTATGTAAATGAGTTCATGACGTGCACTCAGCAGTTATGCTCTCACCACATAAAACAAAATTACTGTATCTAAGACAGAGTACAAAATCCGTTGCCATTCAAAGCAGCCTTACAGTGGCTAAATAAAGATCCTGCAAGGTAGTTACAAGGTCTCGTAACGATGACTGAGGTAGATAGCGATCACGCCCCTTATTTCCACAGCAGACCACAAAGACTCAATAGTATTTAGATCTGGTCAATGTGATGGCCAGGGAGATGCGACACTTCATCATCGTGCTCACAAAAGCAGTCCTGCATCATGCGAGCTGTGTGAACAGGGGACCTGTCATCTGGGAATACAACATGACCATTGTAGAACAAAGATTTTAAAAAAATGGCTCTGAGCACTATGGGACTTAACATCAATGGTCATCAGTCCCCTAGAACTTAGAACTACTTATACCTAACTAACCTAAGGACAGCACACAACACCCAGCCATCACGAGGCAGAGAAAATCCCTGACCCCGCCGGGAATCGAACCCGGGAACCCGGGCGTGGGAAGCGATCCAAAGATTTTACCTTCCTATGTACCTGATAGGACAACATCGTAATAAATCTTTGGCAGTAAAGCGAACTTGCAGAATAACAATGGCACCCAACGTATACCACGATACGGCTGCGCAGAACATCACCGAAACACGCCATGTTTCACTCCTGGTAAGTAAACTCTGCGAGAACTTGGAGACGCTACGAAACAAGACTCATCCGACCAAAGGCTATTTTTCCTTTGCTCCATCGTCCAGGTTCTATGGTCCCGGCACTACGTTTTCCTGTTACCGGCAGTTTCATTACACATGAGTGGTTTTGGAGTAACAGCTCGCCCTGGAATTCCCTGCTTATGGAGCTCCCCTCTCTTCTTTTATGGTGACGGGGTTCACGAGTTAGATATTTAGTTATACAGCGATTTTTGCGTTTTCTGTGCTCCTATTAGGGTTCCGTGCCTCAGTCTGTAAAACCAGAACCCTTGTAGGATCGCTTTATTGTCCGTCTATCTGAGTGTTAACAACCCTTTTTTCTGTTGAACAGGTAAACCTATCATGTTTATGTCACGCTCTAAGGTCTGCGGTCCACTGGCAGTGTAAAAACTTTAAGCGTCAAAGAGTGTAGTCAAAAGATTTGGCCATTCGCATAACATATTTTGATATATGAAAACTGACTCATCAAAACCTATAAGGTAGTTATCTTAACCTAGAAACACGAAATATGGCAAAGAGCAAGGTTTCACAGTACGATGAAAGTAAAAAATATCTGAAAACTGGTAAACTGTAATTATATCACACAAAAATATCTTTTGTCATTAGAATATACATTGTGTTCATCATCCGTCAAAAGCATAACAGAGGAACATTATTGTATGCAAACATAAAGTGTAAGATGTAGTCATGTTTTAGTAAGTAAATAAAAATATTTTATTACATCGTCTATATCTACTTAAATAAACTGAAGTCCCCAGCACGCTTCATTTTGTATGTCTGGGCTAGAGATTTTGATATAGTTTTGGACTTCCCTGGAGCTATATCTTCCCAGTATCTATATCGAAAACAAGTAAAAATCCTTGAGATTCTCGATTACCAGGATGCTACGGAACCCTCAGTGTGCAAGTCATACTCGCACTTGGGTATTTTTTTAGCCTCAATACTCTCAAGTGCCCGTTCGTCTCGACAATTTATCACAGGAGTTTATCCGCGTTGTCACTTAACGTATGATGTTTTTCCTCTGTCTCTACATGCACTATAAATTTTCTGTAGGATTCCTCTTCATGCAGCAAACACTTTGGCTCCGTCGTTCAAGCAAGCACCCGGAACAGGAACACCAAATACTTGCTCACGTTCATCTTCGTGCAGGTTCGACATAATAGTTCCTAACAACACAGAACACTGTTCTGACACTTCCAACTTGCTGTGCTCGTTGCAAAGGTGCCGTTCGTGGTCAAATGCAACACCACAACCAGCAACCAGCAGGTTTGGATAGAATTTGCATTGACACTGGAGCGCCAAATAAACTGGTATAGGAATGCGTATTCAAGTACGGAGATATGTAAACACACAAAATACGGCGCTGTGGTCCGCAACGCCTATATAAGACAGCAACTGTCCGACGCAGTTGTTAGATCGGTTACTGCTGTTACAATGCAGCTTATCAAGAGTTAAGTGAGTTTGAACGTGGTGCTGTAGTCGGCGCACGAGCGATGGGACACAGCATCTCCGAGGTAGCGGTGAAGTGCGGATTTTCCCGTACGACCGTTTTACTAGTGTATTGTGAATATCAGGAATCCGGTAAAACGTCAAATCTCCGACATCGCTGTGGCCGGAAAAAGATCCTGCAAGAACGAGAACGACGACGGCTGACGAGAATCGTTCAACGTGACAAAAGCGAAACCCCGTTCGAAAATTGCTGCTGATATCAATCCTGGGCCATCGACAGTGTCAGCGTGCGAACCATACATCGGAATGTCATCGATATGGGCTTTCGGAGCAGAAAGCCCACTCCTGTATACTTGATGACTTCACAACACACAGCTTCACGCCTCACCTGGGCCCGTCAACACCGACATCGGGCCGTTGATGACTGGAAACTTGTTGCCTGGTCGGACGAGTCTCATATCAAATTGTATTGTGCGGACGGATGTGTACGGGCATAGAGACAACATCACGAATCCATGCACCCTGCTTGTCAGCAGGGGACTGTAGAAGCTGGTGGAGGATCCGTAACGGTCTGGGGCGTATGCAGTTGGAATGACATGGGACCTCTAATATGTCTAGATACGTACGTAAGCATCCTGTCTGATCACCTGCATCCATTGACGTCCATCGTGCATTCCGACGGGCTTGAGCTTCCAGCTGGACAATGCGACACCCCACACGTCCAGAATTGCTAGAGAGGCTCGAGGAACACTCTTCTGAATTTGAACACTTCCACTAGCCACAAACTCCCCAACATCAACGTTATTGAGCATATCTGGGATGCCTTGCAATGTGCTTTTCTGGAGAGATCTCCACCTCCTCGTACTCATACGGATTCATGGACAGCCCTGCAGGATCCACGGCGTCAGTTCCCTCCAGCGCTACATCAGACATTAGTTGAGTCCATGCCACGTGGTGTTGCGGTATTTCTGGGTGCTCGCGGGTCCCTACACGGTAGTAGGCACGTGTATCCGTTTATTGGGCTCTTCAGCTTGTATTCAACCATGCTTTTCTCGCAGTGTTTCCATACTTTTCTGTAAGCCCTGTTTGTGGATGCGGCAGATTATTCTGGAGTGTTCTGTTACATATTGTCTTAAAGGGAAAGATCGCCAGAGTACGTGTAGGATATTTAAATATCACTGATACAGCGGAAGTTGGTGCTTGCGTGTGCAGCCAACACCGACTCAAAGGAAGGCCTCGGCGCTTGTTCGTGACGTCACGTCAGCTAGGCACGGCGAAGGCCAGGTCTGTTGCAGGCATACTCAAAATGGTGGTGTCTCCCTCTCTGACACAGGAAAATGTGAAACTATTGGCGGTAGTTGACCAACACACATTGTTCTGAGAGATTTCTGCTATCAATTAATTGCGCAATTTGTTACACTTCTTAACAAATAGTGTACTCCTGAACTTAAATTTCCACCTGTTTTAAGGATTGACATACAAAAAAAACTTCATGATCCAGCACCAACAGAATTCGTGCTTCTTTACCTTATTTGTAAATCTGAGGAAGTTACACCTGTACTGTGTTGTTTTTACAAGAAACTGTGAACATATTGGTGCTCTTCTTTAGGTATATTGGTTGACTATGGGGTGAGGAGCACTGAATGTTAATGAAATATCTTGCGATTGTACAACTTGGGGGAGGGGGTGGGGGACAGAAGAAGAGGCAAAAGAGAGATACTTGTTTTATCAAATAAATTTTTTTTTATCTTATAAAGTTTCTCCTTTCAGTTACAAGAGGGGAATATTTATCTTTTCTAATGTGCATGTTTAAAAAAGTTTAAGCTCAGCAGTACTTTCGATGTATGAAGCTATTTTGTTTCCTGTTTAGAATTCCTTTCGTTGAAAACGACAGTAGTTCAATGACTGGCAACAGTTGGACATTTACACATGTAAGTTAGTTCACATTTACAGTGACGATGTCAAACGAAAATAAATAAAATTATTAATTAAAGAAACGAGTTAATTGTAAGAGGGTTGGGGTAAGTTTCGATAACAAAATGGATCAAGTAAATACAGTTACTTGAATGTAAAATTTCCGAAGCTTGCAATGGGGCAAAGCATCTTCTCATATTGATCTACGTTTGTTTCGACAGGATTCAGTAATACAGAACTATGATCTTAATTTGTAGCTTTACGATAGTAATAAAATCTTTCATCTAAATGAAACTGCAGAATCCAAAACAATACCAAACATTTTGTAAAAAATAAGAGATTTTAGTGATAATCACGCGCAGGCGCTTCTGCCTGCAACAGACCTGGCGTTCGCCGTGCCTAGCGGACGTGACGTCACCAACAAGCGCCGAGGCCTTCCTTTGAGTCGGTGTTGGTGCAGCGCGACGCAGCGTAGTTCGCGAGTGTTCTGCGGGACTACGGTCCGCAGGCGGTCCGCCATGAACGTAGGCGGCAAGTGTGGTGTGCATCGTTCCCTTAATAAAACAGGCGGGGCCGCCGCGGGACGCATTAGCCGCTGTGTTCTCCTGTGTGAAATTATGTTTGCATGATTAAAGCGGCCGCCGGCGTCGTGTTTGTCCGGAATCTCATTTCTGCCCACCTAATCCACGAGGTCCACGCGGCCTTATTTACAAGTACACTACACGCAGTTTGGCTCAACCTGTCTCATTCGCTTATTCTGATTTTAAATAATGGCTCTCCGTGTGATTTCGTTTTCAGCGCATTCACAAAAGCCGTCTAACTAGGCAACAAATATTTACTTTTTCTTCAGTGGTGCAATAAGAAATGTAGCTGCATTCTGGGCCAATGCCACGTTCTGATTTATAAACCCGTCAAATTCTGGTCTTACCTTTACAATGATTTTCAATTTTGCGGTAAGCCCAGATCTGTAAGTAACGTAAGGGAAAAGCACGAAAAGTGGCGAGATCGGCAAATGGGCCAATAAAGAGAATAATTGAACTATTCAAACATGAGCAATAATTAAAGATATTATGACTTACGCAAGCTAAGATTAAACAGAAAACTGTTTTATTTACAATTTTTAAATGGCTATCTTCCTCAGTTCGCTCATAAAGTAAAAAAAAATAATGAAAAACTTAATCTCTTCTTAGAGAGAGACGATAACTTCATCAAGTTTGATTCCTTAGGACAACAATCGTGCCCAGCGACTCTATTGATTTCAAGCGGTAAAGGGTACAACAATCAGTCGCAATAACGTTCATTGCCTATCTATATTTCGGTCACTATATGGCCATCTTCAGTACACTAAATGTAAGTTTATATTTGAAAACACTGTGTGAGTATAAAACTGTTTTTAATGTTTTAATTTCAGTTTGCTGCAATGAAAACGACAACACAGTAACCGCAATCTAGATATGCAATAAACTTCTGTGTGAATGATTGCTGTAACCCTTACTACTTGACAGAGATAACAATTTTATGTACATTTTTGTGCTTGCGTAAATTTCATTAAACGGATTCATGTAACTGAGCCGTGCGTGGCTCGTGTTCGTGCCATCTCTTATTTAGCAATATATATGAAGACCGTAACTGTTCTCGAAAGAACAGAATACTGTGGATGACTGTGCAGTTTTTCTCTGGAATAAATGATGACTAACTGAAACCCTCAGCCGCCGACAGGTGTTGTTGATATACCTCGATGTGGACAGCTGAAAATGTGTGCCCCGACCGGGACTCGATCCCGGGATCTCCAGCTTACATGGCAGACGCTCTATCCATCTCAGCCACCGAGGACACAGATGAATAGCGCGACTGCAGGGACTTATCCCTTGCACGCTTCCCGTGACACTCACATTCCCGACTGTCCACAATTCTACATATGTAATGTACCTTACAGACATTTACCCATCCACTCATTACTCGCGCACGCTTTGGCGATTCCCGTAAGAGTTTGGGCAACCTGTGCGCATTCGCGCAGACGAAGGTCAGTGGCTGGGTAGCCTTTTAACTATATATATGAAGACAGTAACTGTTCTCGAAAGAACAGAATACTGTTGATGACCGTGCAGCTTTTCTCTGGAATAAATGATGACTAACTGAAACCCTCAGCTGCCGATAGGTGTTGTTGATATACCTCGATGTGGACAGCTGAAAATGTGTGCCCCGACCGGGACTCGAACACGGGATGAGTGGATGGGCAAATGCCTGTAAGGTACATTACATATGTAGAATTGTGGACAGTTGGGAATGTGAGTGTCACGGGAAGCGTGCAAGGGATAAGTCCCTGCAGTCGCGCTATTCATCTGTGTCTTCGGTGGCTCAGATGCATAGAGCGTCTGCCATGTAAGCAGGAGATCCCGGGTTCGAGTCCCGGTCGGGGCACGCATTTTCAGCTGTCCACATTGAGGTATATCAACAACACCTGTCGGCAGCTGAGGGTTTCAGTTAGTCATCTTATTTAGCATCCGGTTTTTGCGGTTCTGCCACCTCGTTATGTTAGTTTCAATTACCTGTGTCACTGAGTTGCTGCTTTTCCTGCCCGTGAGCGGCAGCAGCAGCCCCTATCGATATAAGCCCTTCCGTATTGCTGTTACTTCCTGCTCTCGTGTGTCGACGAGGGAGTTTGAACGTGCCAGCAGTTAGTTCGGACCTGGCAGTGTTTGAGTTGGCACGCGACACAAGTTCAGTCGGGGGACGGCAGCAATGAGATCCGGACCGCCATGACTCGCTCGACGCTTACCAATACACATGACTGGAGTGGGGACGACGTTGGTTGGTCGTCGGTCGGTCGTCTTGCCGGACGACGTGTATTTGGCCGGCGACCGCTTGTGGGTTGGCTGTGTATGCCGACTCGTGATTCGTCCCTGTTATTGTAAAGCCACTGCCGTTATCATTGTCTAGTTCTTCATGCAAGTGTTCGTGAAACTGTGTGTAGTTTGTGTGATTTTGACTGACTAGTTATTTTAAATGTTGTCTGCGTACTGGTTCTGAAGAGTCGGTCGGTTGGCGTGGTTCAGTGAGGAATTCTCGATGGAGCGTAGTTTGGCCTTGGCCCGCTGGCGGTCTCTACGTGGTGTCGGAGAATGTGGCGCTGTTTCCATTGCTGCGAGGTCCGTGGCTCACCGACCATGGACACGAAAGTTGAGTTTTGATTTAACCTACCGGCAAGTCAAGACTGTTCACATTATGTCGTTTGGAGTTCATTGTCGGTTGTTGGGATATTCCCCCGAGCAACAATGTTGTTTTCAAGTTGGAAAATTCTAGCCGCCCCCCGTGTAGTTTCACTGTATTTTGGTTATTTGAATTGAAGTGCACCAGCCGACTCTTCTGCCTTGTGGACGTTAACGTTTTGGTTACCTGCCCTGGGCGTTGACGTAAATTTCAGGAAGTGTAGTTTCCTTATCGTGTTGTTGCTGTCCAGCACGGTGTGTAGTTGGTTGTGGGCGCCAACATCTTCTACGTTGTTCCATTGAACTCCCTGTTGTGCCCTGGTCGAGTGAAGTGGAAGTTATCTTGTCGGTGGGTCCACTGACCTTCGGTCGGTTGCGTTGTCGTCGGGTCGTGAATGGTTGGCGCGACTGCTGTCTCACCTAAGCGAGCGTTAGTGTTTGAATTACAAGCCGACCCTCTAACATCTGGGCGCCATTGTGTGTACTGCCTTACTTTTTTTGATTTGTTCTTACTGTTGGTACTTGTATGGCTTCTAGCCGGTTTTGTGTTTTAAATTGGAGTTGTTATACTCTTAAAGCCTTCAGTCTAATTTAAAGTACTGTTTCATGTAAGCCCTTTGACATTTTAAAAAAATTTTGAATTTTTAAGTATTCGTCCTTCAGCCGATTTGAATTTAACTTGTTTACTTCAGTCTAACTAAAGAACTCTTTTAAAATAAGGCTTGCCTTTTAAATTTCTGATTATGATTGTGTTTTAAGTTATTGGCTTTCAGCCGTTTCTAAATTAAGTCCCAAAGGTTAAAGATGTGTGTTTAAAAAAATCTTTTTGGGCTCTTCTAATGTATGCTCAAATAATAAAGTTGTATGCGCGACTGTAACTGACAGCCCTTTATTGTGGCCCCTTTCCACAATTTATTCTATCTGTCCTGTCCTGCGGGTTAAGCAGGGCATTTCACTTATTACTCACAAATACGTATTAGAGAGTAAATACTAAGTGCGTTCGAGAATTTTTTTGAATATGCCTTTGTTAACTTTGTACTTACGTACTCCTCTCAATATTTGTTGGTTGTGTTGGATAAATAATTTATTTGCTTCAGCTTCTTTCACTCAGATGACAATTTCACGTGCCTACACAAAATGGAAAAGTGAAAAACAAACTAGCAGCAAAGCCTTTAAGACAACACACTGATAGCTACATTTTGATTAGATCATCAACGTGGTGATCCATTTACAGCCCGGACAGCTGGACAGTAACCAAAATTATTTGGTGTCATTGCCCAAGGCGCCTCAGGTGACAAGAAAGAAGGTTTGAATAAAACACGCTGTTGCCGTCAAGGTCATATCAGGTGGAAGTAAATGGTCTGACGGATAGGGTGAACAGCAGCCGCTTTACCTCCGATGATGTCTCCCGCAGTCGGAGACGAAACGTTAGGAGACAGTTTTATACTTCGACCACGGCCTATCAGCCCGGAAGTTTTAAGTGAAGTCTACGGCTGTCTGCTGATGACTTCGTATTATGCGGTAAAGTATCATCGTTGAGTGACTGCAAAAGGATGTAGGATGACTTACAAAGAATTTATATTTGGTGTGATGAATGTCAGCTTGCTCTAAACACATGAAAATTCAAATTAATATATATGACTAAGAAAAAAATTTCTGTAATGCTCGAATATAGTATTAGGGGTATGGAGCTTGACAAACTTACGCCGATTAAATATCTAGGCATAACGGTGGATAGTGGTATGAAATGGAACCAGGACATAACAAAGGCAGTAAGAAAGGCGAAGGGTCACCTGGGGTTTATTGGAATAGTCTTAGGAAAATGATCAGGGCCCATTCCTGAGTACTGGATGAGTATCTGGAATCTCCATCAGGTGGGATTAAAGGGTAATATCGAAGCAATTCAGAAGCGTGCTGCTAGATTTGTTACAGGTAGATTTGATCAACACAAAAGAGTTACGGAGATGCTCCGTGAATTGAAATGGGAATCCCTGGTTGGAAGACGACTGTGACGTTGTTTTTGTAAAACCCTACAGGAATTTAAAAAAGAAAAAAAAACAGGAATTTGCAGGTGATTGCAGAACACTTCTCCTGCCGCCAAATCATATTCGAGGCATGCAGACAGTCGTTGTCCCCTTCCTCCATTTGCAAGTGAAATAGGAAAGAAAAAGGCTAGTAGTAGTACATGGTACTCCCCGCCGTACACCATACAACGGCTTGCGAAGTATATATGTAGACCTAGATATATGCAAACTCTTACTGTGCAGGAAATAGACTTTGTCCCCCACTTAAGTCCTTCTGGGTGTGCTTCTGCGCCATAAAATAATTAAAATACAAAATACTAAAATAAACGGACGTTTCGACCGTGTTCACCGATCTTCCTCAGGGCAGTTTTTGCTTTAACGAGGCAATACACCCAGAAAATTTTACTGGGCGTTCCCTGGACGCGGTATCCTACGTGTTTGTGTCAGATTTGGCTCTTGTTTGGGGTGCATTCATTCGCCTACAATCATTTACGGTAATCGTAGAAACGCAGTTCAGGATCGTCAAGCGAGTACTTGAATCACGTATCTCTCAAATAAATTGTTTATCCGACGGCAGCACGTGTGAACGTTTCTAACATTCTGCGTGGTGTCTGTTGTTCTATATCGTGTCTCCCTACCACTTTCGCGCAACGACGCTCTGAGCGTGTTTTTTAGGGGATTGACTAGTTTGAACCTGGGACCTGTTGCTGGTAAGGAGACGCCAGACCACACATGACATGTAAAGTTTAGAAGAGTTCAGTGAGACTAGCGATGATATAACCAAATACTTAATGATTTCAGCGTCAGCTCCACTGCACTCCCTGTAAAAGAATCTTAATACTAACTAAATTTAGTGGTAGGGGTTCAAGGCTTTCCTATTTTTAGTTAGCTGGTAAAATAACGCCGAAAAAGCAGTTAAGTTTACCGTTGGAGATTTTATTCTACTCACAAAACATTGTTTATAAATTGCACTATTGATAAAAGGAAATGTTTTAATACAGGATGATCAAAACCAACTGTGTTCAACAAAAATGTGAATGAATATTCCCTGAATGGGTTTCCAAGTTCTACAATGGATTGAAGGATGACCTATGCCATGTCACATCTATAATCTAGGTTTAAATTAAGTTTCACAAAAGAGAAAACTATCAAAATGGTCTACAGTGACACTCAATTATCTTTAATTACTTATCTAACTTGTCGTAAATTACAGTGGATGATGTGGCTTCTCAATAATTATATAACAGAAAAATCATCGCGTTTCAAATTTTAACTTACGTAGCAAATGTGAATAACATGAGCTTCAATTAACGATCGACACTAGTATTACGTAAAAAGGGGATGTAACAGATGAGACTTCTGCAGTTCTGAGTGAAGCCTTATGCTCTCAAAAATGCAGCATCACGTGCGTTCATTACCTTGTCGGTGTTCGTCAGGGGGCGGCGGCCGGCCCAGCTCCATGCATCTCGCCGTCTCGCAAGCAACTCTTTCCTAACTTCTCCGCCGGCCGAAGTGGCCGTGCGGTTAAAGGCGCTGCAGTCTGGAACCGCAAGACCGCTACGGTCGCAGGTTCGAATCCTGCCTCGGGCATGGATGTTTGTGATGTCCTTAGGTTAGTTAGGTTTAACTAGTTCTAAGTTCTAGGGGACTAATGACCTCAGAAGTTGAGTCCCATAGTGCTCAGAGCCATTTGAACCAGGGGGCGGCGGCCGTCCCAGCTCCATGCATCTCGCCGTCTCGCAAGCAACTCTTTCCTAACTTCTCCTTACTACGATTTACCGAAGTTGGTTTTAAAAAAAACTATCTGGCTGTGTTTTCCTCTTGATCAATCAGGGTCTCAATGTTAACCTTAAGCTCCGCCTACAAAAATTCTGTCTATCCAATGAGAAACGTTATACTTTTCGTGGTGGGGCAATGTTTTTAACGTTTGCAACTTATCAGAGACGCGAAAAAGTCTCACGCTAAAACTTGCGGCTGGTGTGGCCCTTTTAGTGTTATCGTAAGATCTATACTGTTCTTCTGGAGGGATCTAGCTTTTAACATGGGCTGGGGTTGGTCCTGTCGGTTAGCTGGCGACGTGCGTGTCCGTCCCTTATTGCAGGGTCTTCTCGCTTAACACGGTTCTGCTCTCGGCTTCTGTTCTCGTTTCTCCCCTCGGAGCTGCGTCTGTCTCACGGTGGGAAGGTATGACACGCATTTAGGCATTCTTGTGTTAGTCTGTGGTATTCCATTTGCTCCCTCGTTACTCGTATTACTTTGGTTAATTTAATGTCACGATTTATTCGGAGCTATGTGACATACTACTGGATTTGCTTATCATGTCAGGGTTTTCATGGAAGGTGTTGGATTTGCCTGACACCTTACATATCACCACCCTTCGCACTTAATTTTTGCACTGAAGTTAGGCAATGATTGAATCGTTGTCTAAGTCAGTCAAAAATTATTCCTTTATCTAAATTTTGTTGCCTACTGTTCAGCCACGTTATTCTGGTTCTATGCTAGTTTGTATTAATAATTTATATTTTTATATTCTTCCACATTATTCTAAAAATGTTTATGTTGACAAGAGAAGAATATTTTTCTATTATTATTATTATTATTACTGATTTTTAATTATTTTCTTTCTTTATTTAAGTGTGAAGTTTGTTTTTTAAGAAGTTTGCTATCGAAAGTGAGGAGTCTTTCACATCGATTTTCTTAGTAATATTTTTTTTATAAATGTAGTAATTAAGTAAAATCTATTCCTAACACATTTTCTAAATATCTTGTACAAGTAAAATGTTTTTGTTTCTAGACACTCATTTCAACATTGTTACACTATAGAATTATTTCCAAGAATTGCTTTGACAAAGAAATATACATACCCAAGTATTGAGATATTATCCTAACAAATGGTACAAATGTTACAAAAAAGGGAAAACATCCAACAAGATAATTTTTTATTCTTTTTTTGTATAAGGAGAAAATAAGTAAAATATAGTTATTCTTTTATTTTTATGAGGAGAAAATAAGTAGCATATAGTTTTAGTGTTTATTATGCCTTACTTTTGTTCTTTATATACTGTCCATTTCAGAACTAATGACTTATTTTTATCGATAGTCTGTTTTTTACTTAAGTCCATAGTCAATGACTGTTATTTTGTAGTTTATTAGCTGTGTGGTGTGCTTAACTTATTTAGTTTGTCACACGTTTCTTTTGCACAATTTCTACATCACATAATTTGATTTCACACATTCACACAATCCTATGAATGTTTAAGCATGAGGGTGGCGAATGTTTTTGCATGAAGGTGATAGACTTGAGCGAGATGGATGTGGGCAAGTATTTGATGTACAGCTTCATTCGTCATTCCTTGTTGGCTTTGCAAGTGTGTGTTGTGGAGGTCCCATAATGGAATGGAGCTGTGAGTGCAGAATCTCGTGGTTTACTGTCTTTGTATGCGTGAAAGTCATCGTTATGTGTCGCTGAAAGCGGTCGTTTTTCGTTGTAATACTTCGCAGACGACTAGTTTACAATTGGATAGGGATTTCGAAAGGTATGTCGTCTATTCTTCACCCATCTTCTTTCTTGGTCTCAATCTTGCGAATGTTCAGCTTCTGTCCTTCCTGCTTTTTCTCTCCTTCTTACTTGATTCTTGGTTCTTCTCTGGGCAGGATATGGAAATATTTATTGATAACTAGTCGCTTTGAAGTTCTCCTCTTAGTAACAGTTTGATAAATTATTTGGGCGTGTCAGTTTTACTTTGTGGAAGTTTTCTTCAGTTTTGTGCATCAGCGTTCTGTTTAATAGCAGTAGTGTGACTTTTACACATATTTTTTTGCCAGTGGTGGCTTGCCTAAGCCATCTTCTCGTAGTGCCGTTTTTTGCTCGCTCCGCTGAGTCGGGGCGTCCCGGGGTTTACAAGCGGTGAAAGTACAGTGTTTGCTTGTCAGTCCCTGCACAAGTCCCTTCAGCAGTAGATTTACAAGTGCCCTTTGTTGGTCTCACTGTCCTTTCCCTTCTCTTGACACTTCTGCCTTGTAGGAATCGTGTCTTCCTAATTACGTCCTTTCCTTTCTTAATACTTCTCTGGTTGCAACTTGTGGGTCGTTGCATCTGGCTATTTTACTGAAGTTTTTTACAATGGTTCTTACAAACAGTTTTACTTATAATCATCTAACATATGTCTAGTACCTACATTGTTTTACGCCTTCTTAAATAGCTTTACAAATTTCAGCGCCCTTTCCATGTTACAAATCTAAGATATTTCGAGTCTTAACTTCTACAAGAATCCTCAAATTCGTTTTTTATTTTTGTGTAGTGTCATGGTGTATAGCATTTTAGTATTTCATGCTGTTAGACTATCTACGCTTTATCCCTTCACCTTAATCTATGGTACTATTGGTGTTATTTTTGTTTTTGTTTTTATTGAAACTACTTTCTTTTTCCCACCTTTCTCTCTCTTCATTCTTCTTTCTCCTGACGATCTTATCTGCAACACAATCTTGAAATATTGTGCTGATTATTTACCAGTAATAAAATTAATCTTCAAACTGTTTAATACTGCCAGTCTTAGGTAAAAATACCTCTGCTTTATCTCGTAAAATACCCTCTAATTCTCTTTTACTGTGTTCCGAAATACCTTGAACTTCTTGCAATTTGTCGTCGATTTCTTTATGGACTTCTAACATGAGTTGAGGCGATTCCCCCTTTTGTGCTTACCATTCTAATTCTTCATCCTCTTTATCTCGCATCATTTTTAATTGTTTGTTTATAACTGGTATTTCTTCTAATTTTAG
Source organism: Schistocerca nitens (assembly GCF_023898315.1). Taxonomy (NCBI): domain Eukaryota; kingdom Metazoa; phylum Arthropoda; class Insecta; order Orthoptera; family Acrididae; genus Schistocerca; species Schistocerca nitens. The sequence continues at coordinate 688,896,573 of NC_064614.1, forward strand.
CTTTTGCTGAAAGAGAAATGTGACATTCCCGATTGTTATGCTACCTTTTCCCATATCTATTATCGCTCATCTCTCATGTAAAAAATCTGTACCTATAATCAAATCTACAGTTAGTTTAGGTATAATCACGAAGTTGGCTTCGAACTTTTGACCTTGACACGAAAGAGTTAACCTTGTTTGTCTCGTAACTTCCGCAGCATTGTTTCTAATAGGACCTCTTATTTTAATCTTAGGTGTTTTCAGAACTAGCAATTCCTCATTGGCATTACACTGCATGAAAAAATTTTCTGAGATCGCAGGCAGTTCACTTCCGCTATCAATTACAATATTGACTGGGATATGCTTTACCATGGCCTTCACAATTGGTTGAATTTGAAAGGGTTGGTACTGTTCTTCTTCTTCTTGCATCAACAAATCCTCCACTGAATCATACATGAGTGTTTTCAGGAATTTCCCTTGTGAATTCGAACTTTCTGTAGGATAAGCTTCGACTGCTACTTCTCTCTCTTTTATTTCCTCTTCTCTATTTCTTCCTTCATTTACGCTTTCTTCAACATCCTCTACTTTTTCCTCATCCTCGTCTATCTTCTCCTTCTTCGTCGCTACTTCCACATAATCGCATCTAAATGCTCTGATTATCGCTTCATAACTTCCTTCATTATATACGTTGGGTTGTGTGCCCACTAGTAACTTATTTTCAACTTCTGTCGACTGCGCATTATCCTCATTGAATTCGCTTTCCCTGGTTTCCATCTCAAATACCTCTGCAAAACTCATTACTTCATCCTTTCCTCCTACATTCGTTGTGCATGCCTCTGGTAATTCACCTTCCTCGTCAGTATTCCCCCAGTTAATTTCGTCGCAACACGATATGGTTATTTTCCTGTCTTCGTTTTCATCTGGTCCCTGCGGATTTGTTTCTTCCTTCATCTTTTCTCGTGATAAGGTATTTACTTCTCTGTTCAAGGTGCTGCAATTGTCCTGGGTCGGTGTGTCATTCCCTTTGGCATGGGCGCTTAGCTGTCAATTCGAACGTTTTTCGGGGTTTGGTGGCCTTACCTCCACCTCTTCTGTCTGTATTCTCTTTTCTTGTTCACCTTGTTGAAAGTGGTTTCTTTGTTGATAATTTGTCGGTCTATCGGTTCTCCAGTACCCGTTCCAGTTGTCGTTATTCCTTCTGTAATAGTTGTTGCCGTTCCTGGGTGAATTATAGTTATTGCCATATTCTCTTCTAAATCCATAACCGGTTCTTTGTTGAAATCTATTGTCGTTTCTTGGTGCGAAGTTATCACGTGGTTCGTAATTATTGTTTCTTCGTACTGTGTCTCGTGGATTCCACTGCTTTTTGCTTTCGTTTACACGTGCGCTTCGTCTTTTTCTTGCGTCATCTTCCGAAAATATGAACTCTAGTTCCCTTAGAATACCTTTAAATGCTTCGACGTCATTGCCTCCGCGCCCTGCTAATGATTGCTGGTATTTCAATGGTAGCTTCATTGCGCATAATTTAATCAACTCTCCGTCACTGTATGGTACATCTAAGCATTGATTTTTGTTTGCCATTACTTCGAAAAATTTCACGGGACTCTTCTCTCCTGAATTTTCAAAATATGGGTTCTGTAATAATTCGTACTTGACTCTGTTCTGTGCTTCGCTGGACCAATATCGTGAGAGAAACTTCTCTCTGAAATCTTCGTACGATCGGCATGTCGCTGCAACATTCTGCATGGTTTCTGCGACTGTTCCTGACATGTGTGCACATATAAAGTCTAATTTGTGTGCTGGCGTCCAGTGTTCTGGTAATCCTACTCGGAATTGATCAGTAAAAGTTCGTGGATGTAATGAGTTTCCTTCTCGAAAGTGTTGAAATTTTCTGACTGTGAGGAAATGATCGTTGTCGTACTTCGTCATAGTTCCATATGATATTCGCGATTCTTCGCCACTTTTGTTTCTGATCATTTCTCCCGTCGTTCTTTCCGGTTGTGGTAGATCCATTGGATATTGTCCACTGTAACTTTCGCGTACCCGCGGTGCAGGCTGTCTGATTTCACGTATGTTACTTTCCGCCTGTGATTGGAATCGCAAATGCATGATATCTTCGTTAATTGCTTGTTTTCCCGGTGCTGTTACAGATACGGATGCGGTTGCAGACTCAGTGCTTGTTCGATCCTGTTCACTACGCTCTTCAATGGTTTGCAACAACTCTGTTCGCAATTTCTGAAATTGTCGCTTCGTTTGCGCTTCTATTTTGACTATGCGGTTATCGTATCTTTTCAGCGCTGCTTTTGTGATACGTTTGTGTAACACACTGTTTTCAACAATTTTACGCGCTGTACCCGCTGCTTGTCTAGTAATTACGTTTACTTGTTTCTCTAGTTTCTTGACTTCTCCTTGGGTGTTGTTACGTAATGTTTTGATCTCATCCTGAGTGTCATTACGCAATGTTTGTGCGTCCGCTTGTACCTTGTCAATGTCTGTTCTCAATTGATTGTGACCTGTTACTAAGTTTCCTATCACTTCTCGAGATTCTTTTGCCTCGTCTTCAATATGACTTAGGTTTAACTGAATTTTTTTGTTTTGTTCTTTAATCTCACGCATTTGTTTCGTGATTTTTGCAATTTGCTTCGTCGTTTCTGCATTCTGAATTTTAATTTGGTTCGCAATTTCTTTATATTGTCTTGTCATGGTCCCGTCATTAATTGTAATAATTGGTGGGTCCTATTGCGTTTTCTTCCGACGTCCTACGCTCTGTGTTTTCGCCCAAGTGTTGGTTTGCAACCGATTGCATTGAACTGTGCGGTGACACGTTTCTGCTCGAATTCCTTGTACTCTGTGGTGAGGGAGCTCTGATTACTTGTACTATGGGTTCTACATATTCAAGACGCAAGTTAGAATCCTCATCGGCTGTCTCTCTACTTTCCTGCTCCTCTGTCGTATGCTGACTTATGTTTTCTATGCCTTGACGTACATTATCCTCGTTATGGTGCGTTATCTGTCCTATTTCTGGCGATACTGCATCGTCTGTTGTACTGTCCTCTATTCTCTGTCCATCTTCATGTTGGGTCTCTACCTCAATTCGGTCAAGGTCTCGATCTGCCATTCCTTATCTTTCCGAATCCCTTATTTTCTGTTTTAAAAGCAATTCACGCGCCCTACTTCGCGTCAACATGAGCTCATACGATCTCACGCGTTTCATAAACTTTTTGCACACACGACTTGACAATCCTTTCACTTACTTGTTGGGTCAGGACCAACTTGTCAACGATGTATCCGCCACCTATGCGCTTCCATTGGAGAGAAAACTTAATTCTAACAATATTAAAATTCATAACTTAATTATGCTATTGTCTCTGCTAGAATGTCTCAATTTCTGTTGAATACTTTCTTACTATCTATCGACTATGTATAACTTCGAGAATTTTGCTTTTTGTTTTTTTTTTTTACGACAATTTTTCAACAGGATATTTTTCTGACCTAGTCGGGCATGTGGTCGACCTTCAATCATGGTATTTTGTCATCCTGGCAGGGTCGCCATTGTCTGACATCCTGCGTGGTGTCTGTTGTCCCATGTCGTGTCTCCCTACCACTTTCGTGCAACGACGCTCTGAGCATGTTTTTTAGGGAATTGACTAGTTTGAACCTGGGACCTGTTGCTGGTAAGGAGACGCCAGACCACACATGACATGTAGAGTTTAGAAGAGTTCAGTGAGACTATCGATGATATAACCAAATATTTAATGATTCCAGCGTCAGCTCCACTGCACTCCCTGTAAAAGAATCTTAATACTAACTAAATTTAGTGGTAGGGGTTCAAGGCTTTCCTATTTTTAGTTAGCTGGTAAAATAACGCCGAAAAAGCAGTTAAGTTTACCGTTGGAGATTTTATTCTACTCACAAAACATTGTTTATAAATTGCACTATTGATAAAAGGAAATGTTTTAATACAGGATGATCAAAACCAACTGTGTTCAACAAAAATGTGAATGAATATTCCCTGAATGGGTTTCCAAGTTCTACAATGGATTGAAGGATGACCTATGCCATGTCACATCTATAATCTAGGTTTAAATTAAGTTTCACAAAAGAGAAAACTATCAAAATGGTCTACAGTGACACTCAGTTATCTTTAATTACTTATCTAACTTGTCGTAAATTACAGTGGCTGATGTAGCTTCTCAATAATTATATAACAGAAACATCATCGCGTTTCAGATTTTAACTTACGTAGCAAATGTGAATACCATGAGCTTCAATTAACGATCGACACTAGTATTACGTAAAAAGGGGATGTAACAGATGAGACTTCTGCAGTTCTGAGTGAAGCCTTATGCTCTCAAAAATGCAGCATCGCGTGCATTCATTACCTTGTCGGTGTTCATCAGGGGGCGGCGGCCGGCCCAGCTCCATGCATCTCGCCGTCTCGCAAGCAACTCTTTCCTAACTTCTCCTTACTACGATTTACCGAAGTTAGTTTTAAAAAAAACTATCTGGCTGTGTTTTCATCTGACCAATCAGGGTCTCAATGTTAACCTTAAGCTCCGCCTACAAAAATTCTGTCTATCCAATGAGAAACGTTATACTTTTCGTGGTGGGGCAATGTTTTTAACGTTTGCAACTTATCAGAGACGCGAAAAAGTCTCACGCTAAAACTTGCGGCTGGTGTGGCCCTTTTAGTGTTATCGTAAGATCTATACTGTTCTTCTGGAGGGATCTAGCTTTTAACATGGGCTGGGGTTGGTCCTGTCGGTTAGCTGGCGACGTGCGTGTCCGTCCCTTATTGCAGGGTCTTCTCGCTTAACACGGTTCTGCTCTCGGCTTCTGTTCTCGTTTCTCCCCTCGGAGCTGCGTCTGTCTCACGGTGGGAAGGTATGACACGCATTTAGGCATTCTTGTGTTAGTCTGTGGTATTCCATTTGCTCCCTCGTTACTCGTATTACTTTGGTTAATTTAATGTCACGATTTATTCGGAGCTATGTGACATACTACTGGATTTGCTTATCATGTCAGGGTTTTCATGGAAGGTGTTGGTTTTGCCTTACACCTTACACGTTAATGCCGCTCAGTACCATAATTTCGAAAATTATGTGTCCAATGAGTGTGCTGTCTAAAGCTGGTAGACAGAAAAATAGACCAGGCGGGCGCAGAGGCGTATTTATTGAAAGACGTCGCTTCACTCGTTTTTAAGGAAATCGGCAACGAGATCACTTCCCGCAATGGTCTTTTGGGCGCATTTTGGCGTGCCCAAGAAAGTGAAAGAGTGTTAGCAAGTACTTTCTTCAACGTGTTCAGTTCGTTTTTCATTCTTAAACGTTAACGTCAATAATTTCACACACTTCTTTTATGTCCTTCGAGTAAGAAATATCTCAACGACGATCATCTGGATCTATCTAAATAATAGCTCCAGGTAATAAAACAGGGTACCTATAGTGACGTGCGGCACTGTGGGTTTTAGAAGATAAAACGTATTACTTCACCAAACAGAGTGAGTTTGCACTGCATGTTCTGTAAGAAAACGAAGAACCTGTACGGTTTCTAAACGTTTATAGCTGTTAAACGAGTAGTAGTATGTTGACATATCGTCTGAATAAATAGAAATATAAACTCCAGGGGCATTCTTAGAAACGGAAACTATCTTCCGTCGTCCAGAGGATGTTGGTCTTGCAGGTGTCAATTTTTTACAGTGCAGTATACAAATGGAGAATGTATCTGCTAGGTATACTCCCTAGCATCGTATTTGACTGTTAATATTAATTTTTGTATGTAGCTCATAGTCGTCAGACTCTAAAAACTTTTGGCGAAAGATACTTATTTAGCTATGAGGTAGTTCTAATTCAACAACCCTTTTGGCTATGTTTCCTAAATATTTCTTGGCTGCAACCAATTTCAGAACTATTTCTGCAAAAAATGGTTCAAATGGCTCTGAGCACTATGGGACTTAACTTAGAACTATTTAAACCTAACTGACCTAAGGGCATCACACACATCTATACCCGAGGCAGGATTCGAATCTGCGACCGTAGCGGTCGCGCAGTTCCCAGACTGAAGTGCCTAGAACCCTTTCGGCCACAGCGGACAGCAAACTATTTCTGCAACCTGAGGCAAGATACACTACGTGATCAAAAGTATCCGGACACCTGGCTGACTCCCCTGCGGGCCCATGGGATAGAATTGGCCCGAGGTATTCTTGCCTTTCGTCAGGGGCGACAAAAAGCAGTCTCACACATTTCGGCCTTAATGTGATGGTCCCCTGTAGGGTTTGACCTCCATTTTTAAATTTTCCCGAAGAGCGAGCCAACTGGGCAAGGGCTGCCTTAGATGGTGCATCGTGTTCATAGTGCATTGAGAGCTTTAGCCCACTTTCTCGTCGTGGCATTGCAGTCCCGCACATCTGCATCTCTTGAGCGAGGACACCTTCCTGGTGCGATTTCCTCCACCCACTATGCAGTGTCGTTTTCTGCGCCGACGATGACCATGGAATACTTTGCACCTCATATCCAGCATGGTAGCCAGTCCGTTGTGGTCGGGCGGCCATGTACCCCGTTGGTTGTAGTCCCCTGACTACACAGGGATCGCTCTGCTGATGCCTGCGGTGTTAACTCTGGCACCCTGGGGCATCGCGACTCCCAACAATGGCAATCCTGCCAGGTGGACTTTGCTGCGGTTGGGTGGCACCCCTGGGAGGGGGGGGGGGGCTGGTCGGACTGGGTGGAATCAGGGCGGATGACGCGCGATGATGCGTACCACGTCATCACTTGCTGGTGATCAAACGCCAGCAGTCTCCGAGCGTTCCAAGTTCCGACAATCCAAGCAAATAAGATCGTAAATCCTTCCCCACCCTGGCCACACCACGGGAGGAACGCCAGGCTAAGGATAGTCATAGTGCTTGCAGTGGATGCTGATGCAGTTGGAATTCCTATGTGATGGTCTGAATTCCTATTACAAAAAAAATGGTTCAAATGGCTCTGAGCACTATGGGACTTAACATCTGAGGTCATCAGTCCCCTAGAACTTAGAACTACTTAAACCTAACTAACCTATGGACATCACACACATCCATGCCTGAGGCAGGATTCTAACCTGCGACCGTAGAGGTCGCGCGGTTCCAGACTGAAGCGCCTAGAAGCGCTCGGCCAATCCGGTCGGGTTCCTATTACAAAGTATGACCCTCTTGAACTGTCGGCGGTCTCTGTCACTCAACAGACCAGGTTGGCCTGTACGCTTTTGTGCCGTAGTTGTCCCTTCAAGTTTCCACTTCACTATCACATCGGAAACAGTGGACCTAGGGTTGTTTAGGAGTATGGATATCTCGCTTACAGTCGTATAACACAAGTGACACCCAGGCACCTGACCACGTTCGAAGTCCGTGAGCTCCGCGGAGCGCCCAATTCTGCTCTCTCACGATGTCTAATGACTACTGAGGTCGCTGATATGAAGTACGTGGCAGTAGGTGGCAGCACAATGCAACTAATACGAAAAACGTATGTTTTTGGGTGTGTCCGGATACTTTAGATCACATAGTGTACCAGCGATATAAATTTCCGGGAAGAACTCTAATCACCTATACAATTGCCCTCACCTTTACTATCGCACCACTTCAGTCTGAGCATCAGTCAGGGTTTTCTCCAACACGGCTACACCAATATAATTCGTTTGCATTCTCGAATACTGTTCTTATCTTCTTTGGAGAGCAGGTCATAATATAAGTCAAGTGCTCTGGTGAAAGATTTAATACTGATGTGATGCTTATAACTAGTAACATTGAACGCTGCAGGTTTTAGATAGACGGAGGAATCTTCTTGCTGCTGAGAGGGACGGCTGCTGCTTCTGCGAATTCGTGAACAGGCTCTGGTGTCGGAAGGCCTCTGGTGTCGGAAGGCGCGGAACTTCATGCGCGCCAGAGGGTATGGACCTGGATACGCACTATGGATCACTGTGCTCCAGTGCACTCCTGCGCCGCGAACTTCGCCGTGCGAGTGCGACACTCTCCATTCCCAGTGAAGTCCGTGGCCAATCGTGTTTCCCACGGTCATGTATTTAGGCGGCTGCAGGGCGCTAACCCGGCAGTCTGGTACTAGCTGTTGTTCGCGTATGCATCTCGGCCGTACTGCGTTCCAGTTTCGTGTGATGAGAGATACATCCTGTCGTTGTTTGGAGTGTTCCTGCATTGTTGTTGTTTCACGGTGTTTATCATCTCAGTCCTTGCTTGCTTGCCTCATGTTGTGTCCTGGTTGGTCGTAGTGTCTGTCGGCCTCTACTGGTTCATCTGTCCTGACTGTTAGAGATACCTCCAGCGGCTCCCCCGCCTGGCGGCTTCGCGTCTCCGTTCTCCGCCGTGCACCACTCGCCGGTCGCTCCTAGCTATAACATTGGCGCCGAGGTAAAAGGTTGGGTAGCATGGAGGCTAAGTTGTTCTGTCTCCCGGAGCTACAGCAGCAGCTCATGCAGCAGCAGCAGCTTCTCTTAGACGTCTTGCAGCAATCCTTGCAGTTGCTGATTGACAAAGTCACGGCATGGGACGCCCTACCACATGAGCTCACGGGCATCCCGTTTTTTTTTATGCTTCCCCACGTCCGCCGTCTTTTCCGCCCTTCGACGACGCTAAAGAAGACTGGGAAACATACTTGCAACGTCTGAAGCAACATTTTACAGCGTTTCAGGACACGGTTGACACCCTACAGAGGTCGTTATTCTGGTCCTGGGCATCACCAGACACGTTCCCTCTGCTCCGCAAGTTGGCACCGTTGTCAGACTCCCGTGGCTCTCTCCTTTAACGAGATACGACTGCTGCTGACTAACCACTATTCCCAGCGATACTATGTCGTGGCGTCTCGGCTTGTCTTCCACCACTACCATAAACAGCCCGGGTATCAAACCGTTCTAGGAACTCGGACTTGCAGGGCCTCAGCTGCAAATGCGACTTCACTTGCAGCAGTCAGCATTGCAAGGCGTAGTATGCGGACTCCCTCGCTGGAAAATATTCTGCGCATAGCCCACTCCTTTGAAATTGCACAAGAGGCGAATGAGCGTCTCATTGCGAGGACACAGGTGTCAGTAGGAGTGTCGTCCCCGCGGACGTCTCCCTTGCGTCGTCGGCGTGGTATAGCCCACAGACAGCAACATGTCGAGACTTCTCCTTGTCCGATGACTCTATGGCTTCCGAGCCGCAGGTCGCCCCTCGTCGGCGGTCGCGTGGGTCACTTCCGCCTTTCCCACAGCGTTTTTCCTCCCACTCTCGCACTGATTGTCCCCAACGTTAGAAGACGTGCACACTCTGTCGCAAAGACAGCCATCTCCTGTTTGTCGTAGCCGCTCTACCCGCTACCGCCCCTTACTCATGGGACGTCTGGATACCATGCACACGCTGCAGTCAGTCGTCCCTCTGGACGTCCCATTGACGTGGAAGTTGTTCCTCATGCTCTGCATTTTTAACGTGGACGTTCGTTTCCAGGTCGATGCACGGGCCACTATCTCCTTGATCAATCTGGTAACGTATACAAATCTGGGTTACCCAGTGCTGTCTCCCACCTCTTGGTGATTGGCCGCGTACGGTGATGGTTTTATCCCCCTTTGTGGTCAGTTCTCGGTCCCGGCCACCTATAAATACGTTCCATGTCGCGTGACCCTCTGGTTCAAACCCTTTCGGACTCCATGCTTTCAGGCTGTTTGGCATTTCGATTTCTGACGAAGTGAAGGTCGCTTCCACTGCCGTCCTACTCCAGAACCTCAACGATTTGTGCTCGGCCAATGCCTCTCTGTTTCAGTCCGGCTTATGGTGTGCTTTGCGCTCTAGCTAGGTGCTCAGCCGCGGTTCTTCCAGGCCTGACCAATTCCAGGGGCCTTACGTCCAGCAGTCAAGTAAGAGCTCGATCGACTGCAGGCTGCTGGCGTCATCGATTTCATGAAAGCGAGAGCTTGGGCAACCCTGTTAGTTAATAATTGGCAACCAATACTGTACAATCGAAATAAAGTCATGAGACGTTCAATTGACTCTTTTATTAAAACATGTTATGCGTTTCGGGATTACACCCATCTTCAGACATCACAGACTTCTACTCATTAACCAACCCCGTGTACAGCCTTGACAACTCAAAGACATCGGAAGTTCACTGAGGCTTTTTGCGGATGATGCTGTGGTGTGTCGAGGGGTTGTAACGATGGAGTATTGTACTGAAATGCAGGAGGATCTGCAGCGAATTGACACATGGTGCAGGGAATGGCAATTGAATCTCAATGTAGACAAGTGTAATGTGCTGCGAATACATAGAAAGAAAGATCCCATATCATTTAGCTACAGAATAGCAGGTCAGCAACTGGAAGCAGTTAATTCCATAAATTATCTGGGAGTACCCATTAGGAGTGATTTAAAATGGAATGATCATATAAAGTTGATTGTCGGTAAAGCAGATGCCAGACTGAGATTCATTGGAAGAATCCTAAGGAAATGCAATCCGAAAACAAAGGAAGTAGGTTACAGTACGCTTGTTCGCCCACTGCTTGAATACTGCTCAGCAGTGTGGGATCTGTACCAGATAGGGTTGATAGAAGAGAGAGAGAAGATCCAATGGAGAGCAGCGCGCTTCGTTACAGGTTCATTTAGTCAATCCCGCGTCCGGCCATCCTGATTGAGGTTTTCCGTGATTTCCCTAAATCGCTCCAGGCAAATGCCGGGATGGTTCCTTTCAAAGGGCACGGCCGACTTCCTTCCCTAATCCGATGAGACCGATGACCTCGCTGTCTGGTCTCCTTCCCCAAACAACCAACCAACCATCATTTAGTAATCGTGAAAGCGTTACGGAGATGATAGATAAACTCCAGTGGAAGACTCTGCAGGAGAGACGCTCAGTAGCTCGGTACGGGCTTTTGTTGAAGTTTCGAGAAGATACCTTCACCGAAGAGTCAAGCAATATATTGCTCCCTCCTACGTATATCTCGCGAAGAGACCATGAGGATAAAATCAGAGAGATTAGAGCCCACACAGAAGCATATCGACAATCCTTCTTTCCACGAACAATGCGAGACTGGAATAGAAGGGAGAACCGATAGAGCAGGGCTTAACAACTGGCCGGTTTTGAGCGTGAGTACTCGCGTCTGCTCAGGCACGTGCTCGCGAGCAGCTGCAAGGTCGCGGAGTGGGGAGGGAGGGAGGGGAAATGCGCGCGCACGTATGAATAGGACCGCAGCGTGCCTATTAAATTCGCGCCGACTGTTTAACGCTTAAAGTACTACGATCAGCTCTAACAGTCACTTCGCTGGTTAAGAATCATGTCAAGTCGCCGTTGTGTAACCCCAACCATGCTTTCGCAGTTCAACCCCCACTGGGAGGAATTGTATCTGTTTACAGAAAAAGAACGTGTTGCAAAATGTTTAGTATGTCACAAAACGCTGAATTATTTTAGGAAATTTAATTTGCAGCGACATTATATGTCGTACCACGCGAAAGACTACGGAAGTGGAAAATGTGATGGACCGGATCGTGCACAGGAAGTTATTAAACTTAAAAGGAAGCTATCCAAAGAAGATCTGCATGACGAAGAAAAATCAACTGAGGCAGCTCTCAGAGTGAGCTACAAAATTGCTTTGTTTTTAGCAACATCCCAGCGCCCCTTCACTGATGGCGATTTAATAAAAGATGTTTGGTAGTTTCAGCGGAACATTTGTGTCCATCTCAAGTTGAACAGTTTCGGATTTTGCCATTATCTGACATGACCATTATGCATCGCATACAGGACATGGCAGACGACGTCCAGAGCCAGCTTGCAAATATCTATAAAGATTTTATGGCGTATTCTCTAGCTCTGGACGAAAGTGTTGATATCACTGGAACAGCGCAGCTTTCCATATTTATTAGAGGTGTTAATAGAGATCTTCAGGTGAGGAAGGAGCTCCTCGATGTAGTAGCCATGAAGAACACTACAACCGGAGGTGATATTTTAAGTACTGTTGAAGAAAGTGTTGAAAATATAGGATTGTCGTGGAATTCTTTAGTTTCAGTGTCTACAGACCGTGCACCAGCGATGACAGGGAAAAAATTAGGTTTCGTTGCGCTGTTGAAGGAGAAAATGCAAAAACTGACCGTGCCGAATGAAATAAGGGGCGTTCACTGTGTGATCCACCAGGAAAAATTATGTGCAAAGAGTATCGCTCTAAAAATTGTGATGAGTGCTGTTGTTCGTACAACCAATTATATAAGGAAGCATGGGCTACAACACAGACAATTTAAAAGCTTTCTTGAGGATGTAGAAAGGCAGTATGGTAGCCTGCCTTATTACAGCGAGGTCCGCTGTCTTAGTCGTGGCGAATTATTAAATCGAATTTTTGCTTATTAGATGAGATAAATATGTTCATGGAAATAAATAACATGTGTGTTCCTGAATTGAAACAGCCTTCATGGAAATGTGATCTCGCGTTCTTAGCAGATTTAACTAGCTATCTGAATGGTTTGAATATTTCACTACAAGGTAAAGATCTGCTAATTACTCATTTCATAGATCGAATACGAGCTTTTAAAATGAAATTGACACTTTGGGTGAGTCAGCTGGAAACAGGAAATCTAGCTCATTTTCCTAAATTATCATCCTTGCAAGATGTTCACAAAGACTGTGAACGTTATTCACATAGTTTAGTTGCCCTTAAGGAAGAATTTTATCAACGCTTTCAAGATCTGACAGCACTAGACAGTGATTCTGATCTGTTCTCCTCTCCATATTCAGCGAATATTGAAGAGATTCGTCCTGAGCTGCCACTAGAAATTATTGACCTCCAGTGTGACAGAGAATACAGAGACAAATTTCAGAACAAGAAAAACATTTTGGAATTTTACAGACACTTCCCTCAGGATAGATTTTCTCATTTGCACAAACTGGCGGCTACAATAATATCAATGTTCGGTTCCATGTATGTTTGTGAATAACTGTTCTCTGCAATGAAATGTAACAAGACGCGCCTGAGAAACGCATTGTCTGATCGAAATTTAAACTGCACGCTGCGCCTACGATGCACAAGAACAATTACTCCGAACATAGACGCAATTGTAAAGGGCAAAAAGTACAAGATAACCGAGAATCCCACACTTCAGTGACACCTTTTATTGTGTAACAGTTAACAAATTAATACGAATGTAGAGGCATACACTAAGCTAATAAAATTATGTGGCATGTGTACATTCTCCTTTATTTGTTTCATTTGTACAGTAATAATTCGTGAGTGATATCCCTGCAGGTGGCCGCGGATTTACATTGACTGGCGGCAGCTGTTGTGTGCCCCACGTGACTCTCCCCACACTCTGCTCTGGTCCGGTAGTGGGGGTAGCGTGCTCCCGCTGCTCCGTGCTCGCGCCTTGCTGCTCACAGCTTGCTCCGCGAGCACGTATGTTGTGAAGCCCTGCAATAGAGGTACTCAGGGTACCCTCCGCCACACACCGTCAGATGGCTTGCGGAGTATGGATGTAGATGTAGATGTAGAAAGCGTCAAATAACATATGACTGTGACACAAGCAGTCTGCTCTGTTTCAAGACTGAAGCCAACGGTATCAAACACATCTGCACCCGTCCGTCCCATACGTCCTCCAATGGCATGGCAGAATGACTGGTCAGGACATCTAAACAACGGCTAACAAAAGTGGTCAAATCCTCTGCCACCACGTCAGACCTCACCTTATCCCTGAGCACTTATCGTACCAATTGATATCACGGTCTGGGCAAAGTTCTCCAAGGACGGCAACCACGGACCCTGCTCCATCTGCTGACGCCGTCGTCTTCTGCGCCCCACTTCTGACCCTCTCAGCACTACACCCTCGGGCTTCACAATCTCTCCTTGTAGCATCATTTCCACGGCATTTAACTTTTGTTTTATCTTTTTCGTTTCTGCTCTAGTTAATGCTGTTGCGTCACAACAGGAAGCACCATTCTTCTATAAATTTTCATTTCTCTCTGAGTTCTCTATAACACAGACGTAGGTTTAGTGTTTTTGGCGACAAGTATGTTGAGCTCTATACTGAAATCCATCCAGTGTGTGCATTACAATTTTTTATCTTCAAATTTGTACCCCCGTGTCACCGGCTCCATTGTGCAACAAGGCGTTACTTGGAGAAAGCTGCGACCGCAGCGAGAGCCCTCACGGTTGCCTGGTGCAGTACCACTGTGTGGGTGTCAGCTTCCCGCGGAGCGGGCAGCGGAATTGGATGAGGGCTGCCGGCTCCGGCGGAAGAGCGTTACGGCCGCACTGTGCGTCACCGAAACGGTGCCTGCGTGGGAGGAGGGGGGGGGGGGGGAGGGGGGAGGAGACTACGGCAAACGACCAGCTCAGTTCCCCTCGGCTTGGCTGCTGCCGCCAGCCACTTGGCCTACCCATCTGCGCACTTCATCCCGGATGGCTTCCAAACGGTCCATTCCGCGACAATTGCTAAGAGCTGATAACCTAAGAGTGACGCCTGAGTGGTGCCCAACGGTGCTTGCGAGCTTTTAGAGGCTTCCGCTTCTTTCCCATGTCTATCGACCGCGGGACGAGTATCCCAAAGGGAACGCCTGTCGCTTGTGCAGAGTCGTCGTTAACAATACCTTCAAGAATTTTCGCTAGCTGGTGCCCCACAGATTGGAAACATTCTTCAGGAATCATTTTGAATCGCCCTCAGCTACTATGAAACACTTTATAATGGCTGCCAGTTTCGATTATTACAAATCATTATTAGGCACGAGTAAGTTTTCAGTTAGTGTTGCTACTTGACATACTCAATCTGGAGATGTGCGATCTGTAACTGTTCAATTGGATTACAAATTATTCTTTATTTGTCAGAATTCCACTTTATTATTTTTATTGATTAGTAGTTTTGGCAAGTGTTATTAGACATATTCAGATGACAGGATTAAAAAAAACTTTATACAATTTCCAAGCGGCAAATTTTTCTATGTAGCTTGCACAGAATTTATGGCGATATTCATTAGCTGTTCAAAATGGTTCAAATGACTCTGAACATTATGGGACTTAACATCTGAGGTCATCAGTCCCCTAGACTTAGAACTAGTTAAACCTAACTAACCTAAGGACATCACACATATCCATGCCCGAGACAGGATTCGAACCTGCTACCGTAGCAACAGCGCGGTACCGGACTGAAGCGCCTAGAATCGCTCAGCCACAGTGGCCGGCTCTAATTTATTGGACAAACATTGTTTCGAGGCATTGTTGTACTACCCTGTCCTGTGTTAGACGTTTTGGTAATTGCATGTTATGGGCTTTTCCTTTGTTTTCCCAGAAAGAAAGATAATTTTGATATCAAACCGAATAAATCATACATACATTATCACTGTAATGAGCCACAGTAGATTACTTGGAAAATACCCCTGAACAGAACTCGAAACTTTGATTTAGAGTAAGCTGTTGTCAATGTTGACTGTAAAACATTAAAATTTTGAGGATTGCAGGGATATCACACATGTTGCGACAGGCTGTATACATCTTATACAGAAACCATTCGGTGGTTATAAGAGTTGAAGGGCATGAAAGGGACGCGCTGGTTGAGAAAGGACTGAGACAAGGTTGTAGCCTGTTCCTGATGTTATTCAGTCTTTACATTAAGCAAGCAGTAAACGAGAAAATGGAGAAATTAGGAAAGGCAATTAAACCTTGAGATTTTCCGACGGCATTTTAACTCTGTCAGAGACAGAGGAAAGAGATAAGCAAATGAGGCACTAACATTGTAAGCGGCGATCAGAAAGCTACCATTCGATTTCCGTGCTGGCCGCGGTGGCCGAGTAGTTCTGGGCGCTTCAGTTCGGAACCGCGCGACTGCTACGGTCGCAGGTTCGAATCCTACCTCGGGCAAGGATGTTAGTGATGTCCTTAGGTTAGTTAGGTGTAAGTAGTTCTCAGTTCTAGGGGACTAATGACCTCAGATGTTTAGCCCCATAGTCCTCAGAGCCATTTGAACCATTTTTCGATTTCCGTACAGTCCAGAATCGGTATGCCAATCAGGCAAAATCGCCCTAAGCGTTGAGACAATCATCTCATCGACGCACCCGGTTGAAGATACCCGTTTGGAACCATGCTGTGTCCCGCTTCGTGAAGAAGTCAGTAACTGTCTGGTGCACATCCTCGTCCAACAGGAATCGTCGAACCTTCAGAGCTCTCGTAAGGGCCGAAGGCGTGATAAACGCCTGTAGGGTGTGTGCTCGAGTGTGTCCCACTTCAGTTGGAGTAACGTCTGTCCCCCAGATCGACCGGCGCCTTGTGTCCAATCGCGAACAGCATGGAACTTGGGGCACCATTCCACAATAATGGTTTTCGACAAACGTACTGCCTGATGCACAGTCTTCATTCTCCAGTGGATGTCTACCGGTATCCTTCGGCAGCCAAGACAAGAATAACAGCACGTTGGTTTTGTTTGGATACATTTGGTAACAACGTCGCCATTTCCCATACGCACATCAGAAAGACATTAATACCACACTAATCCCTTGACTATGTGTCGGTGTCGCGCTGTTTTGTATGTATGCTGCAGTAACGCCTTCAGACGAACTTTTTGATCGCTCCTTATAGCAGATGCTTTCCGCTATTTGGTCAGAAAAATAAATGTTCACCGAAATAGAGAGAATGTAAAACGTACGCTGGTAATAGGAACAGAACCATTTCTCAGACAGGGGCATTAGTTAACATCTATTATAAATTTAAGTCTTAGGAAACCTTTTTGGGGGGTATTTATCTGGAGTGTAGCCTTATACTGAAGTGAAACGTATGCGAAGAGCAGCTCAGACAAGAACAGAATAAAAACTTATGAGATTTGGTGCTACAGAAGCATGTTGAAAGTTAATTCGGCCTAATGAGGAGGTAGTGAATCACGCTGGGGAGAATAGAAATTTATGGCAGAACTTGAATAAAAGAAGGGTTTACTTTTACATGTACATGATTACTCTGCAATTCGCAATTAAGTGCCTGGCAGAGGGTCCATTGAACAGCTTTCAAGCTATTTCTCTTCTGTTCCACTCTCAAAGAGCGCATGGGAAAAACAAATATTTACAACTTTCGGTGCAAGCTCAGATTTCTCTTATTTTATGATCATTTCTCCCTATTTAGGTGAAAGCCAACAAAATATTTTCACAGTCAGAGAATAAATTTGGTGACCTAAATTTCATGAAAATATCACACCACAAAAAAGCCTTTCTTTTATTCATTGCCACCCAAACTTGCACATAGTATCCATGACATCCTCCCCCCTGTTTCACGATACTACAAAACAAGCTGCCATTCTTTGAACTTTTTCGATGTCCTCCATCAGTCCTATCTCACCTGGATCCCACACCACACAACCGTATTCCAGAAGAGTGTAAACAAGCTTAGAGTAGGCAATCTCTTTAGTAGACCTGTTGCATCTTTTAAGTGTTCTGACAATAAAATGTAGACTTTGGTTAGCATTTGCACAACATTATCTATGTGATCATTCCAATTTAAGTTATTCATAGCTGTAATTTACTTGAAATGACAGCCTTTAGATTTGCATGATTTATCAGGTGACCAGGTTCCCTTTAGTATGCACGTGGATGATTACACACTTTTCGTTGTTTAGAGTCAACTTCCATTTTTGGCACCATACAGATATCTTGTCTAAATCGATTTCCAATTGGTCTTGATCATCTTTGACTTCACAAGATGATAAATGGCAGCGTCATCTGAAAACAGCCTAAGATTTATATAGATTATATTTATATAGATCATGAACTGCATTTGGGGAATGCCAGATAACACTTCTATTTTACTTTATGACTTTCCATCAATTACTACAAAGTATGTCCTTCGTCACAGGAAATCATGAATCCAGTCATACAACTGAGAGGATACTCCATAGCATGGAATTTGCTTAGAAGTCACTTATGAGGGATAGTGTCAAAAGCCTTCTGTAAATCTAGAAACATGGAATAATTTGAGATACCATGTTGATAGCATTCATTATGTTGTGTAAATAAAGAGCTAGCTGTGTTTCAGCTGAATGATATTTTCTGAATACATACTGACTATTTGTCAATATATTATTTTCTTTTAGATCATTCATAACGTTCAAACATAGTACATGTTTCAAAATCTGATGGTAAATCAACATTAGTGATATGGGTAAGTAATTCAGCAAATTACTCATTTTTCCTTTCTTGAGTATTGGTGTGACCTGTGCAAATTTCCAGTCTTAACGTATGGATCTTCTGTTGAGTGAGTGGACATAAATGATTGCTAAGTATGGAGCTGTTGTATCAGCATACTCTGAAAGGAATCTGGCTGGTACTCACTCTGGACAGGAGACCTTCCCATTATTAATTGATTTAAGTTGCTTCACTACACTGAGGATATCTACTTCTAAGTTACTTATGTTGGCTGCTGAACTTCATTAGAATTCTGGAACATTTATTTTGTATGACATGGGGAAGGTGCTATGATCAGTAATATTATCATCAGTATTGTGCAGTGAATGTATTGATCATATCTGTACTTTACTCACATCTAAGATATGTGGATTTTCTGTCAGATTTCAGGACAGAGTTTCATTGTGGAAGTGATTAAAAGCATCTTATATTGAAGTCCACGCTATGTTTTAGCTTTATTAGAAAATCACCAACCTTGGAGATTTTGTATTCTTTTAAATTTGGCATGCCTTTTTCGTTGCTTCTGCAACACTGATGACATGTTTTGTGTACAATGGGCGATCAGTACCATCTCTCATTAATTTATCTGATATGTATCTCTCAAATGCCTTTGACACTATTTCTTTGAATTTAAGTCGCATCTGGTCTATTATATTATTACATATTCAGAGGTTATTCTATGAAGTAGGAGTTGTCAAGCTAATATGATATCAGTTTTTGCTTGGAGTTAATTTTTTTATCACTTGGTACTGGATCATAGATTTTAAGGGTGATTACCTCACTCCTTTCTGTGTCATACTATGTGTTATTGAAGGATAGAGTAAGCCCAGATCAGACAAGAATATAATGTGATGAGCAGTGTAGCTTATTTTTCCTTATATTTATGAATGTTACTGTTGTTTCCAAACTGTGATTTATTTTTGGCAACAAATACCCTGAGGGAATGAATGCACTGTGATGCTGTTGGCAGTACAGGCAACTGCTCAAAGAGCAGTCTGCAAGAGTTTGTAGACTGACATCACATATTATCATTATTAAATACTTCTCTGCAACAAACACTTTCTTTCTTGATAATCTGTTATCCCAGAATATAACGCCATAACATATTATTGAACAAAAATACGAAAAGCAAGCCAAATTTTTACAGTTTCGTCTCCAAATTCGTAAAACAGGCTCTGGTGTTGTCGGAAGGAGCGGAACTTGAATGCGCGCCAGAGGGAATGGACCTGGATACCCACTAGGGGCTCTGTGCTCCAGTGCGCTCCTGCGCCGCGCCGCGAACGTCTCCGTGCGAGTGCGACACTCTCCATTCGCCGTGAAGTCCGTAGCCAATCGCGTTTCCCGCGGTCAGTTATTTAGGCAGCCGCATGGCGCTACCCCGGCAGTCTGGTACTCGCCGTAGTTCGCGTATGCATTTCGGCCGTACTGCTTTCCAGTTTCGTGTGTTGAGATACATCCTGTCGTTGTTTGGAGTGTTCCTGCATTTTGTTGTTTCGCCGTGTTTATCACCTCAGTTCTTGCTTGCTTGCTTGATGTTGTGTCCTGGTTGGTCGTAGTGTCTGTTGTCCCCTACTGGTTCATCTGCCTTGACTGTTCGTTGTTCGAGATAACACCAGCGGCTCCCCCGCCTGGCGGCTTCGCGTGTCCATTCTCTGCCGTGCACGACTAACCGGACGCTCGCGGCTATAACATTGGCGACGAGGTAAAAGGTTCAGTAGCATGGAGGCTAAGTTGTTCTGTCTCCCTGAGCAACAGCAGCAGCTCATGTAGCAGCAGCAGTGCCAGTTAGACGTCTTACAGCAATCCTTGCAGTTGCTGACAGACAAAGTCACGGCACGGGACGCCCTACCACACCATCTCACTTTTATCCAGTTTTCTGACGCTTCTCCACGTCCGCCGTCTTTTCCGCTAATATGATATCAGTTTTTGCTTGGAGTTAATTTTTTTATCACTGGGTACTGGATCATAGATTTTAAGGGTAATTACCTCACTCCTTTCTGTGTCATACTGTGTGTTATTGAACGATAGAGTAAGCCCAGATCAGACAAGAATATAATGTGATGTGCAGTGTAGCTTATTTTTCCTTATATTTATGAATGTTACTGTTGTTTCCAAACTGTGATTTATTTTTGGCAACAAATACCCTAAGGGAATGAATGCACTTGTGGGGCGGCGTTTAAGAAGGGAAATGTTAATCGTTTGCTGTTTAAAAATGTTTGCATGTTGAATCACTTTCTGGCTATTAGCAAGTTGTTAATGCTGTCTTTCGCCGTTCTCAACACTGGCTCTCTATTTCCTTTTTAGCCCCCAGAAAGCGATTTAACAAAACGTGAAGCCTGTCATTAGAGTTCCTGGTGCCCACTTCATCTGAGAAGAATATTATAGCTGCAGCTTATAACTCTGAGGAATTAGGAGATTGTCCGGGATTTCTAATCAAAAACGATTTTCAAAATAGTTGAGTATATTCTCAAATTCACAAAAAAAACACAAGTATCGCTACAACCTAACTAACAGAGCAGTTCAGAGTCTAATGCGCTGATGCAACTACACTCCTGGAAATTGAAATAAGAACACCGTGAATTCATTGTCCCAGGAAGGGGAAACTTTATTGACACATTCCTGGGGTCAGATACATCACATGATCACACTGACAGAACCACAGGCACATAGACACAGGCAACAGAGCATGCACAATGTCGGCACTAGTACAGTGTAGATCCACCTTTCGCAGCAATGCAGGCTGCTATTCTCCCATGGAGACGATCGTAGAGATGCTGGATGTAGTCCTGTGGAACGGCTTGCCATGCCATTTCCACCTGGCGCCTCAGTTGGACCAGCGTTCGTGCTGGACGTGCAGACCGCGTGAGACGACGCTTCATCCAGTCCCAAACATGCTCAATGGGGGACAGATCCGGAGATCTTGCTGGCCAGGGTAGTTGACTTACACCTTCTAGAGCAGGTTGGGTGGCACGGGATACATGCGGACGTGCATTGTCCTGTTGGAACAGCAAGTTCCCTTGCCGGTCTAGGAATGGTAGAACGATGGGTTCGATGACGGTTTGGATGTACCGTGCACTATTCAGTGTCCCCTCGACGATCACCAGTGGTGTACGGCCAGTGTAGGAGATCGCTCCCCACACCATGATGCCGGGTGTTGGCCCTGTGTGCCTCGGTCGTATGCAGTCCTGATTGTGGCGCTCATCTGCACGGCGCCAATCACGCATACGACCATCATTGGCACCAAGGCAGAAGCGACTCTCATCGCTGAAGACGACACGTCTCCATTCGTCCCTCCATTCACGCCTGTCGCGACACCACTGGAGGCGGGCTGCACGATGTTGGGGCGTGAGCGGAAGACGGCCTAACGGTGTGCGGGACCGTGGCCCAGCTTCATGGAGACGGTTGCGAATGGTCCTCGCCGATACCCCAGGAGCAACAGTGTCCCTAATTTGCTGGGAAGTGGCGGTGCGGTCCCCTACGGCACTGCGTAGGATCCTACGGTCTTGGCGTGCATCCGTGCGTCGCTGCGGTCCGGTCCCAGGTCGACGGGCACGTGCACCTTCCGCCGACCACTGGCGACAACATCGATGTACTGTGGAGACCTCACGCCCCACGTGTTGAGCAATTCGGCGGTACGTCCACCCGGCCTCCCGCATGCCCACTATACGCCCTCGCTCAAAGTCCGTCAACTGCACATACGGTTCACGTCCACGCTGTCGTGGCATGCTACCAGTGTTAAAGACTGCGATGGAGCTCCGTATGCCACGGCAAACTGGCTGACACTGACGGCGGCGGTGCACAAATGCTGCGCAGCTAGCGCCATTCGACGGCCAACACCGCGGTTCCTGGTGTGTCCGCTGTGTCGTGCGTGTGATCATTGCTTGTACAGCCCTCTCGCAGTGTCCGGAGCAAGTATGGTGGGTCTGACACACCAGTCTCAATGTGTTCTTTTTTCCATTTCCAGGGGTGTATAAATGTCCGAATTAAATGTTAAAAAGAATGCTCGCCATAATTTGATGAAAATATTTCATCAAACGCCACGCTAAATAATTGGTAGAATGTCTGTCCCGCGACGGCACATGAAAATACGACAATACGCACACTGAAGCTCGATAATGAAAATCATCCCAGAATTAACACTTCACTTGAAATGATTTCATGGTTACGCGCATCTCGAGTAACTGAATACGGCATCCGAGGCTGTTAGTAGCAGTGATACCGACGCAACGCGACTGCCGACACAGATGGCGTGTTATTCAGCGTCTGGAGAGAACTGGGGCCTTGCTTCCTCGCGCAGCGCTCTTATATATAAAGCCGCGGTGCGGACGGCTAAGGGAACGCCTGATCAAATCGGCTCCCCGACAAGCCGCTGGGCTAGTAACGCACCACTTCAAGTTACATAATAAATAATAGCTTCTTTTACTGATGGCCGATGAAGCTCTTAATTTAACTGTGCATTCAGCACGCAGTTAAGTATTGATAATAAAATTTTGACGTGGCTAACTTAAATATTTTAGGCGAGAGAATTAATTTAATTGCACTGCACGCAGCAGATGAGCTCTGAACTGTCCCTTTTGAGATCCGCTACCGCTATAATTTTATAGGTATTCAAAAGAAACTTTTCACATCTTCATAGTCATAGCGGACCTCCAACCTATTTAAATCTAAACATCCTAGCCTTATTTCTTAGCCTACTTAATCTATCTTGCTTCCTTCAGTTTTGAGACGAAAACCAGAAAATCATGAATTTCCACTAAAATCTTAATTTGTGAAATCCAAAGTACTGTTTTTATTAAATCATTATGAAAGATGAATCTAAATATAAATTTTGAAGTCTCTAGCTCTTTTCTGTTGCGCCAATGATTTTTACAGAAAAACGTCCAAATTTCGGAAATGGCTTAAGTTATCGAACTGATATTCAACACACATTAATTTAGTATTATTTCAGACATGCCAGAAAAGTTTTAGGTTATTTGCTTGATTTTTAAAGTATTGCGCAACATTTATGACGTCAGAGCTAGTTACAGCAGACTGGCTGGCACACAATAGAAAGACTGATGCGAGTTTACTACAGCGTGAGTAGGCTGCTTCCCTACATCACCCTCTACTTAAATTTTTTGTTTATGAATGTTAATGAATGAAAAAAAAATTTAATTACAAAAAGGGAAGCAAGAGTACAGTTTAACTCCCTATGAAAAATCAAAATTGAAATGTAAACATGTAGAAACATTAAAAGAAAACTGATTACCTACATTAATTATTTAAATTGTGGCCATGTTCACCGTCTTTTAAACAATGTCATTACTCAAAATTTTAAGCAAAGTCAATGAAATATTTTGGCATACATATTGCCTTAGACAAACAAACACATACAAATTGAAAAATTATGAAAATCTTAGATCCATTAAATACATTTTTACATACACAAATTCAAAGAAAATAACATGATACATAAACAGAT
This sequence comes from Schistocerca nitens, assembly GCF_023898315.1. Classification (NCBI taxonomy): domain Eukaryota; kingdom Metazoa; phylum Arthropoda; class Insecta; order Orthoptera; family Acrididae; genus Schistocerca; species Schistocerca nitens. The sequence continues at coordinate 688,920,153 of NC_064614.1, forward strand.
GATTGTCTCTTAACAGTCTTTTCTAAACCTGAAAGAAAAGTTCACAAATAATTTTTACACATGTGGTTGTAGCCGCTTTGGCTGGCGTCCTACACTTCCATTCACAAGGGTAGAGGAGGGGAAGTTGCTATGGAGTGCGTCCTTCTCGATCACTCTAAATTACATGGGGAAAGGGGAGGGGTCACTGTGAGTTGTGTCCAAGTCACTCCACGCTTTCACGCAGCTACCAGGCTGCCATTATCTGGTTTGTCCTGTAGAACAAACAAAAAGAGTGCCTCAGACTCTGTTCACTTAATATCTAAGGGTGGGTCACAATGAAATGGGGATATATACATTTTATCCTTCAATATGTTGCTGGAACAAGTTAACAGAACTTTTTCAGTATTACTTTCGCGGTTACTTAATTGTCTTAAAATCGTTAAACAAATGGCTCAAAACGCCGTTAGTCACGTATTAGAGAAAATTTATGCTCAAGGCATATTATCATAAATCATATTTAATCTGAATTTATCATTTCTGGTTCTGAACACTGAACCAATGCTCGGTACATTCCTGACAAATCTGTATTTTATTCACTTAGCTGACTCATCTTCGATTACCTTATTCTTAGAGATAGTATGAGTATATTTGATTAGTAGTTATCTCCTCAGCTTCTTTGTACATGTGAGTAACTTTTGGTAATAGTATAGTTCTGAGTGTTCAAAACACACTACGTTTAGTTGACTACTAAATCCACTTATTGGTCCTCTGCTGTTGTCAGTTCCACATCTGCAATTAGGTACTTACTTACTTTGAAGTGTATTTATGCTGAGCTAAAATAATGTTTTACGTCTGCCATTATGTTACTTATTTACTTTGCTAGTGTATGTACTTATTTAACACTCACTCTATTAATATTTAAAGCATAGGATAGCACATTTATTTCATATCTTTAGTGTATTGCAGCTGATCTGTTTGCTCACGTGGTGATCCATTTCCACTCGATCGGACGCTGAAACCACAGGTAGTCTCTCTCAGACCTACCACTAAAGTGCATCAAGTAATTATGGACGAGCGTAATGCTAAATTCCTTAAACCTATAGGACACCATGAGCTGCTCTGTCTCATCTAACATAAGGGTACATATGGTCGCATTCACGCCTCCAACTCATAACCCCAATACGTGTAGGTGTATCCTGTCACACACTACACCAAAATAATGGCCAGCTCCAACCTTATAAATACTTCAGGGACGTGTCCTTCACGTCTCAACCACACACACTGCTCAATTCTATTTCACTGCCATTCCTTGCTACACAAGGTGAGTTTATTCTTACAACTTGTCTGCATATTTTTCATAACACTAAGCACTCTCTCTTACTATTTATTAGTTAGCTCTAATGCATACACTAGGTTTCACTACCACTTCAGATCCTGCTTGTGCACGGATTTGTACAATTTTTTTATTATTATTGTGGGACCATTTCCAATAAAACAACACTTTGTACTTACTATATTATCAGGGTTCTATACATACTTGTTACTCAAATACATTTTATCTTAATTACATCATACTTCTCTATTGTTTGTCACTATTAGGTTTGTCACATTAGGTATTTTTTTTTCTTCACTACTCGGTAGATAGAATGGTTACATAACACATGGCTTGATAGTCATAACGGAAAATTTTGTTTTTGAAAGAAGAGGTCAAAATTTTTGGGGACAGGAAAGATGAAGAGTGAGTGAGACCTGAAATGGAAAGAAGATCTCACAGAGCTGGGACTGCACAGCTGCCACACTGTGTAGAGGTTACAGAACAACCTCCTCCCTACAGCATTCATTAGCTTAATGCTGGCTTGATATATTATTGGTTTGATAACCATACCGGATAATTTTAGTATTTGGAAAGAAGAGGTCGAAATTTTTGTGGACAGGAAAGATGAAGAATGAGTGAGACCTGAAATGGGAAAGAAGATCTCACCCAGCTGGGACTGCACAGCTGCCACACTGTGTAGAGGTTACAGAACAACCTCCTCCCTACAGCATTCATTGGCTACCTATGAATCTGCCCCGTCGATCTGAAAATACTTTATGATGTCTTTTTAGAACCTGTCTCAGTTCTTCCTTCTGATTGGCGGAAATTTTATCGATTTCCTGCAATTTAGCTTTTATCTTGTCTAAAATAATGGTTTCTTCTTCTGTGTTTAGCTTGCTGTTACTAAGATTAACACTTTCGTCCCAATACCTCCTATTTTTCAGAACTCGTATAGGCAGCTCCCAAGTTACATCATCAGTTACTACATGTTTATCATTAAAAGGTACTATAGTTACTCCGGTTATTGGCAAGACCATTTTTAACTGGATTCTTTCAAAGTCAACAACACTCTGATATTTTGACAAGAAATCTATGCCAATTAAAACCTCAATACTGAGATTGTTTACAATTAAACATGGATGATCAATTAAATTACCATTAATGTTAAAGGGCAGTAAAGCTTCTTGCTTTACCGTTTTTGACACCTTGCCAGTAGCACCAATTATTCTTAGTCCTGATACCCTCATTACTGTAAGTTTGTCTTTACCCGGTAATGCATCAAAGAAGGACTGAGATATTGCACTCACCTCACTTCCACTGTCTAAGAGACAACGTACAATGATACCCAACATATTCACTATTATTATAGGGTGGCTTATTCTAGGTTGTACAGGTGGTTCCTCAAACACATCCAATAGTTCCTTTTTTATTTGTCTCCAACTAAAGTGATCGACATCTGTCTTCATTACATTTAGGTCAAAGTGTGTAGGGGTTTCCTGAATTACATTTTCAGCTGCCTTTTCCAGTCGGTCTATTAATTTCAAATCGAAAAACCGCACTACTTCATTACATTTAGTTTGCTGAACATGACCCAAATTACTGTAGTCTGAGCGATTCTGCGCCTCCAGACTGGGCATAACACTAGTTACAGCTAAACCACTTTCATTATTATCGTCGGGTTCCTTCTCAAGTGACAACTGGTCACAGCTACTGGGTTCATCGACCCTCAACAGACTACCCTCTACATTCTCACTTACCTCCTGTCTTAAATCTATTAGTACAGTATCAACATCCTGCACAGGCACTTTAGATAAGAGCACATCATCCTCATCGTAAATATAAGCATGAATTTCTTCTGCTTCTTCACCTGACAATTCAATATTTTGTAGCTCTTCCCTATCGTTACACTGCTGCGCCTTCTCTTTCTCTTCCCACTTAGAAAGCGTCTAACACGGTATCTATCAAACACTGTGAGTGATCTAATATTTCTGTTGTATCCTTTGATGCTACCGACCCTTCATCCACATGTTCAGTTCGAGTATTCTGATCAGTCTTACCAATTATTGTAATTACTGGCTTAGGAAAAGTAACCGCCTGGTGAGCGCCAGTGTCCTCATAGACGGGAACTAGTTTTCCTGCCTCGGCCTACTACTGTTTCCTTTATTTCCATTATAGTTAACTGGCACAGCGTTGCTTTCCGCACTGTGGTTTACCTGCATAATTTTGTTTCGAACAAGATTACTGTCATTTGGATGCCATTGTTGGTTCTGATAATTATTTCCCCAATTCCTACCTCTCTTAGGATGGCGAACACCTACTGTTCTGATGTTTACATTGCCATTTTGCTCGTTCCTAAAATTACTATTATTGTTATTGGCATTTCTGTTATTACGTGCTTGCTCCTCATTGGCAGCAACACGTTCTACACGTTCCAAATACTCAATGAAACGATCCAGATTGTCTCTAGGGGCAGATATAATTCTAGTTTGCCAATACCATGGCAGTTTGGCTTCAAGACCTAATATAATCATTTCCGGTTTTAGCTTTTCGGCCAAATGTGACAAACGTGAGATCCATGACCTAGCAAACTCTTTAATTGATTCCTTGCCTGCATTGAAGCGTTTTCCACTCCAAAATTCTCTCAACACTTCATTTTGCTCATTGCTAGACCAATACTCATTAATAAAAGCTGTTTTAAATTCCGATAATGTTTTACACTTTAACATAACATCAGCTGACCAACGCAATGGCGTCACCTGCTAAATGGCTTCTAACAAATGAGATTTTCTCTCGTTCAGACCAAGTTGATGGAATCACATCTTCAAAATCGTTCCAGAAATCTAGCGGGTGTATATTTTTATCTGGATCGAACCGCAAGAACTGCCGACACCCGATAAAAGCGGCGTTTGCAGCTACAACTTGTTGTATACTACCATTACCAGAAGCTACTGAAGCTACTTTACTCTCAAGGTTAGCAATGTTAGTACTGATATTTTGTACTTTCATTTCCACATTATCTACTCTTTGTACAATATGAGTAGTATCAGTTTTGATTGCATCTATGTCAGCTTGACATATGTTTACTTTTATATTAACATCTTTAAATCTATCTGAGCACAGTTCAGATTCTGCCTCGATCTTTTCTGTTAACTTGTGCTCCAGCTTCGCATCTTCCATTTGGAAGTCTTTGCGAACCTCAGCAACTTCGGATTTAACTGTTTTATACATCTCAGAAAAATGTTGAGCAACCTTTTTCTTAATATCTTCATGATTGTAATCAATTTTATAATTCAAACTGTCTAGATCCTCTTTCAATTTATTACAACCAGCCTTGAAGGTATCGTCCATTACCTCCAATCGTTTATTAAAACTTATTTGGCTGGCCACAATTTCAGACTTTAATTCAGCTGTCATTTTTGCATTACTGGCTGACATTTTTGCATTACTGGCAGCTATTGCTTGTAATATAACATTTAAATCAATTGCCCCAGCATCTTTGGGTTGCTCACTAGCTGACTTTTTATCACACTCAGGTGACGAAAAACTAGCTCCAATACCAGAATCATCAAAACTAAACGAAACTTCTGATTGATTCGTCATATCTAACTTCTCCTGTTTAAATTCTACTATCTCTGATGACTGTTTCATTTTTAATTCATCAGAGAAACTATCATCCAATAAATTAACAATTTCTGGTTTCTGTTTTACTACAGGGGTCTCTATTATTGAATCATTGCCCCTTTTTAAACTACTGTCAGGAGACAATATTTCATATTTCACCTTAACATTACTACTTTCATGCATATTTACACTTGAATCGTTGTCTGAATTTACAGTTCCCTCAACAGACATAGGTTCTAATTTAAGTTTAAACTCGGTTTCTTATGGCGGTTCCATCGCCGACAGTCTTTTAGTGCAGGTTAGTAAAATTTTTAACAGCTTTTCACTTAACTTAGTTCCTTCTGCACGACGTTGTCGGCGCGGCGTACCAGGATTACTGATGCGACGTGGCTCGTTGAACTGCAGACGGCACTCCGACGGCTGTTGTGTGTTTGCGTGGCCCGTAACCACAGGCGCGGCTCCGGCTGCTGCGGCTGACGACTGCGGTGCGGCGAAACTGGCTACTCGCGATGCCGGCAGCACTGCTAGACTCAGTGCCAGCTCCGTGAATCCAGATGCGTTGTTAATCCAATTTCGTCGTCTACATGCACACGTAACACTTTCACTGTTCTATTACTCAGCTGCGTGTCGCATTCCACTTGCGAATCCGAATAGTTAAAAATCACTTTCACTTACTTGATTTCCCAGCCGATGCACCATATGTGGGGCGGCGTTTAAGAAGGGAAATGTTAATCGTTTGCTGTTTAAAAATGTTTGCATGTTGAATCAGTTTCTGGCTATTAGCAAGTTGTTAATGCTGTCTTTCGCCATTCTCAACACTGGCTCTCTATTTACTTTTTAGCCCCCAGAAAGCGATTTAACAAAACGTGAAGCCTGTAATTAGAGTTCCTAGTGCCCACTTCATCTGAGAAGAATATTATAGCTGCAGCTTATAACTCTGAGGAATTAGGAGATTGCCCGGGATTTCTAATCAAAAACGATTTTCCAAAATAGTTGAGTATACTCTCAAATTCACAAAAAAAAACACAAGTATCCCTACAACCTAACTAACAGAGCAGTGCAGAGTCTAATGCGCTGATGCAACTATAAATGTCCGAATTAAATGTTAAAAAGAATTCTCGCCATAATTTGATGAAAATATTTCATCAAACGCCACGCTAAATAATTGGTAGAATGTCTGTCCCGCGACGGCACGTGAAAATACGACAATACGCACACTGAAGCTCGATAATGAAAATCATCCCAGAATTAACACTTCACTTGAAATGATTTCATGGTTACGCGCATCTCGAGTAACTGAATACGGCATCCGAGGCTGTTAGTAGCAGTGATGCCGACGCGACGCGACTGCCGACACAGATGGCGTGTTATTCAGCGTCTGGAGAGAACTGGGGCCTTGCTTCCTCGCGCAGCGCTCTTATATATAAAGCCGCGGTGCGGACGGTAAGGGAACGCCTGATCAAATCGGCTCTCCCGACTAGCCGCTGGGCTAGTAACGCACCACTTCAAGTTACATAATAAATAATAGCTTCTTTTGCTGATGGCCGATGAAGCTCTTAATATAACTGTGGATTCAGCACGCAGTTAAGTATTGATAATAAAATTTTGACGTGGCTAACTTAAATATTTTGGGCGAGAGAATTAATTTAATTGCACTGCACGCAGCAGATGAGCTCTGAACTGTCCCTTTTGAGATCCGCTACCGCTATAATTTTATAGGTATTCAAAAGAAACTTTTCACATCTTCATAGTCATAGCGGACCTCCAACCTATTTAAATCTAATCATCCTAGCCTTATTTCTTAGCCTACTTAATCTATCTTGCTTCCTTCAGTTTTGAGACGAAAACCAGAAAATCATGAATTTCCACTAAAATCTTAATTTGTGAAATCCAAAGTACTGTTTTTATTAAATCATTATGAAAGATGAATCTAAATATAAATTTTGAAGTCTCTAGCTCTTTTCTGTTGCGCCAATGATTTTTACAGAAAAACGTCCAAATTTCGGAAATGGCTTAAGTTATCGAACTGATATTCAACACACATTAATTTAGTATTATTTCAGACATGCCAGAAAAGTTTTAGGTTATTTGCTTGATTTTTAAAGTATTGCGCAACATTTATGACGTCAGAGCTAGTTACAGCAGACTGGCTGGCACACAATAGAAAGACTGATGCGAGTTTACTACAGCGTGAGTAGGCTGCTTCCCTACACACTGTGAGGCTGTTGGCAGTACAGGCAATTGCTCAAAGAGCAGTCTGCAAGAGTTTGTAGACTGGACATCACATATTATCATTATTAAATACTTCTCTGCAACAAACACTTTCTTTCTTGATGATCTGTTATCCCAGATTATAACGCCATAACATATTATTGAACATAAATACGAAAAGCGAGACAAATTTTTACAGTTTCATCTCCAAAATCTGATATTATCTAACCCAAAAGACACAGAGCTTTGATTTTGGGAAATTCTGCAACATATTGTGTCCAGTTCATGTTCTTATCATTACAGAAACCTATTAATTTATAATGTTCTATTTTATTTATTGATTTACCTAAATGCATTACTTCAGATTGTGTTGTCATGTCCCTGGCAGGACAGAATTTCGTGTGGAGTATTGTGTATTGTTTACACATTTAAGTACCGAAGCTTCTCCATTCGGCTTGGTTATAATTCTTCCATCATGAGCAAAGAGAACAACTTCTGCATCCTGTATTAGCCTATAACGGCAGTTCAGTCATACACAGGAAGAGCAGACCCAATATTGATCACTGTTGTACACCTGTCATGATTATTCGCCAGTCAGAAGAAGTATCTATGCAATAAGAAAAATATTCTATCCCGGCACTTGCTGGAATCTTGAAAACAAGAGGTAGTAAATAATGTCTAGTTCATGGTGAGTGGTGAAACAATGCATCACCCAAGGCATGGCTGCCTCATCTTTCATGTCAGTATCAATGGGTTAACAAAAGTCAGTTAGGATTCAAAATAGAGATTTCAACTAAATATACTGTATTTATCATTGTTAACCAACTCCTAGAATCTGCGGGGTTCTGTGCTTTGCCTTTTACTATTTCTGATTTTTGTAAATAGTGAAAGGCAAAGCACAGAACCCCGCAGATTCTAGGAGCTGGTTAACAATGGTGCAGTTGATAGGTCACGTTGTAAGACATCAAGAAACAATCAATTTACTGTTGGGGTAAATAAGTAGGGGGAGGAGGAAGGGATTAAAGATTGTAGAAGGAGACCAAGAGATGAATACAATAACCAAATGGATGTAGAGTGCAGTAGTTATTCAGAGACGGGGAGGCTTTCACAGGATAGATTGACGTGGGGAGCTCCTTAAAACCAATCTTCGGGCTGAAGACCACAACAAAAGTAAAGATGAAGTTTATTGTCATTATGTAATACAACTGTATTGGTGTCGGATCGTACACCAACAGACTAACAATGTACAAACAAATTCTATTTATTTTTTCTGTACTAGTAGACGTAATTTGTCGATCTCATTGGATTACCAAGTTCCGAACTAGGAAACGGCTGTGTTGCGAAATAAAATGGTTCTTCTGCTCATTAGTCCCAGGCAGTCAGATGAAGCCAAATTTTGCTGGATAGCCAGCGCCTTGTTGCTGAGGGGACGTCCCGGACGCTTGGTGTCTATTAGGTCTGACTCCAACGGAATAATAACCTCGCCCTAAGCAAATACGAACCTGATAATTGTTCTTCAGAACCTGTGTCTCAATAGGAACGCAAATAATATATTAGCAATTGAAACTAGTGCAGTGTACAAAATGGAACTGCGTCAAAAATTTGCGTTTTTCATTTTTATCTGCAAAATACATTCATTTGTTCCTAACAAGTTTTCTCATTCTTGCTCTCTCCAAATTCGTGTCACTTGTTCTCAGTAGTCCAGTCAGCCTTTTATCAGGGTCGCTCAAATCAGCTGAGTTTCCCATTCTGTAGACACACAGTCCACGGAACGAATTCTCTGAATATACTGTATTTGTTACACACATCCCGGACCGCATCATTGGAATCATATTTTCGTAGTCTTCTCACTCTGACAGTGTTGAACTGATCAATCAATTAAAGTGATTCATATTGTTTTCTGTAACACTGGTTGACCAAATTGTGACCAGAAAGATAAAAAAATACCAGGAGGGTTTTATTCCTGTTTTCTTCACGATATACGAGAAGCGAGTAGTCGCCCTAGTCATTAGACTAATTGACCATTCCATCTGACCCACAATTTCTGATCCCTTTTAAATTTTCATTTGTCACGATATATGTATTACATTATAGGTCCAGCCTTTCGAAACAATTTTCACCGGTATTTCACTTCATCGCACCTTCATCTATTTAATCACCATTAATTTGATCCTTTTAACACAGTAAGCCAAAAACCTCCACGAAATCTTGTCCCCACCACATCCTACTGGTTCTATGCTGACACCCATTGCAACACCGCTGATTGTACTATTCCACAATAATAAGAACAAACATCAATGAGAATGAAGTTCTGGGTTGTAACTGCAGGCGTACTCAGCCAGCTTAATCTACTCCCGCCTGCGCGGAAATTTTCATTTGTCGAGAGATATTCATTACATCACTTTAGTACTTGTTTCAACACCGAGCGGATCAGTGACTTACAGCAATGGATATGGTGGAAAGTTGCTGTTAAAGAAAGAATAAATACATCCACTGTACCAAACTAAATAAATACACATGTAACTAATAAATCGTTAACAGAATCGTACTTTCTAAATGGATTGTCAACTAGTAACTAACCGACGCAACTGTTGCCAACTTTAGTGGACGTTGGAGTCAGGAAGTATTCGTAGTCGCTTTCGAATGCTCGAGGCTTCACTTAGCATGCCAAGACCCTAACGAAATTCACACCGTGTACACAGCTCTCCATTGAATTTGCATTTAGAGAGGTAAAGCGCGGAATGCATACAGCTGCCTTCGTCTCCGAACAAATGACGCGTGGCACAGTCGTCTCGCTATGTCGTGTTTATCTGAAGAAACTGCAAGGTTTACAACAGACACTAGACACAAGTAGCAATTAGCTCTTCAGTCTAATTTCTGCGTTGTGAGTCCGCGTTTAATTTGATGTTCTTTCAACCAGTAGAAAGCCTTCTACACTTCAGCTTAAAGTATCGTACAGTAGTCCGTTTAGTCCGTTTGTTCTCTCTCTCTCTCTCTCTCTCTCTCTTTCTCTTTCTCTCTCTCTCTCTCTACACACCTCTTTATACAGTACCCTTCCGACATGCGAAACGCACACGCACACACACACACACACACACACACACACACACACACACGACGCGACAACCTTTTACGCCCGTCTCGAAAAATTCCGAGAACAGTTTTTTCTCTATATACTTTTTTTAAATTAGAGTCTTTTAGTATCACGATTTAACATCATACACCAATTACTCACGCGTAGCACCGAACACGTAACTATGAAAGCGCGACATGGAAAGATACTAGAACGGCGACCTGTGTAGTGAACGAAATCCTGACCGTATTTTAGAAAAACGAGTGGTCATCGATTCAATGGAGTCTAAAATTTCTGGAAGGACATATTAGTTTAAAATACGCTGTTATCGTCGCAGGGTGGTCAGGTGGTAATTCGAAAGTCTCCTAGAATCAGTGCGGTTGCCAGTTGCAATCCCTGCAACTAAATGAAGGCTGCTGATGTGATTTCAACTGCCTAACCATCCTCACTCATTTATAACAAACATATTGCTTCTTGTTATATGTAAGCAATAGGTATGTGTCAAAAGGTTTTGCACATGTCTCTGTATTACAGGTGTTTGGAATTGGTCTCCTACCGAGAGACTGAAATTCATAATTTTGGTGCACAGCTTAATCTAAGTTTCAACATTTTTTAAATTAGTTTATGAGAAAAGGACTAGCCAAAATCATGGTGGAAAATATTGCTAACACGTAGTACCTTTTATGTACTCACAGACACGACTAAGAAGATGCTGATAATCAGTTTAGCCTTTAAATAATGCTGAACATTTATAAAATATTAACAGCATTTTTGATAAGAGTATTGTGACATAATATTCACATTATAATCAAAACCCAAACACTAGTATAATGGGAGACTTTAGCGTGTTTATTTGTCATTTGTGCTTAAAAGCGCTCTCAAAGTGCGAAGCCCCTCTGATGAAGATGTTTGGTTTGTGGGACGCTCAAATGCTTGGTCATCAGCGCCCGTACGAAGTCCCAATTTTTACACAGCCCAATTTTTTTACACAGTCCAATCTAGCCAATGTCACGAATGGTGATGATGATGATGATGAAATGATGAGGACAACACAAACACCCAGTTCCCGGCCAGAGAAAGATCTCCATGTTTTATTGGCTGGAGTCGTTGTTGTTACTATCCATGGTACATTTCAATTCTAGGAGGAAAATCACCTAATAAAACAGAAGTTATACCTGGCGTTGCCCAAGGAAGGGTTGTAGGTCCTCTGCTGTTCATAATCTATACAAACAAGCTGAGCAGCCCTCTTAGATTATTTCCAGATGATGCTCTCATTTACTATCTAGCGAAGACATCAGACGATCAAAACGAATTGCACAATGATTTACACAAAATATCTCTATGGTGCTAAAAATGAGAGTTGTGTCTGAGTCAGTAAAAGGGTCATGCACATGAGTCCAAAAAGAAATCCGTTACATTTCGGTTACACAATAAATCACACAAATTTAAAGGCTGTCAATTCCGCTAAACACCTAGGAATTAGTTACAAACAACGATCACATAGAGAATGTTACGGGAAGACGAACCAAAGATTGCGTTTTATTGACAGAAGAACACTTAACAACAGGTCTACTGAATATATTGCCTACACTGCGCTTGTCCGTTCTTTGCTAGAGCACTGCTGTGCAGTATGGGTTCCTCACCTAATACGATTGACAGAGGGCATCGAAAAAGTCCAAAGAAGGGTAGCACGTTTTCAGTTATCACGAAATAGGGGAGAGAGTGTCACGGATATGATAAGCGAGTTGTGGCAGTCAATAAAACAAAGACGCTTTCAGTTGCAGCAGGATCTTTACACAAAATTTCAGTCCTCGGCTGGTTAAGTGATTGTCATTTTCAATGAAATTCACCAACAGCTTTGTAATTTAAGATGTTATTTTATTTTTAAAGGCTGCCAGTTTCAGAATTTCACTATGCCATCTTAAGGCCTCATATACATCTCTCCAAATAAATGAAAATATCATATAAAGCCATAAATCTCTGGATGTCGTGAATTCAATCGTTACATTGGTGCTTCATTGGAAGACCTGATATCAAGTGAAATCCTGAAACTGGTAGCCATCAAAAATGAAAAATGTTTCACATGGCTCTGAGCACTATGGGACTTAACATCTGAGGTCATCAGTCCCCTAGTCTTAGAACTGCTTAAACCTAACTAACATAAGGACAACACACACATGCATGCCCGAGGCAGGATTCGAACCTGCGACCATAGCAGCAGCGCTGTTCCGGACTGAAGCGCCTAGAACCGCTCGGCCACTGCGGCCGGCTTTCAAAAATGAAATAAAATAGAATAACATCTTAAGTTACACGCTTGGTGAATTTCATTGACATTCACTTCTTCCTCTTAATGTGGGAATATTACAATAAGAGATCTCAGGTCTCTTTCAGAGAGATTTAAGTGTTAATTTTCCCGCGAACTGGTATACAGAGCAACAATGGAGAAATAGTGCGAAAGTGGTTAGAAGAACTCTCCGTCAGGCAGTTTAGTGTAATAGTTGCTAATGAGTCTTATGGGCTTTATGGCGGTGGTCGAAGAAAGTTTTCGGCTCCTGACGTTTCGTCCAGAGCTGCGGTGGACATCTTCGGACGTGCTCCTGGCGACGCTGAGTCTTGCCGACTGACAGGTCGGGCGCCGGAGAGAGGCATAAATACTGTGTAATGTGGACGTGGTCGAATTCATAGGTGAGCAGCAGCGATACTGTTTGTCACTGGTAACACTTAATCATCAATTGTAGCCTGTCAGGAATAAAAATTTATCTATCGATTCTGTGGAGCCACTGACCACGCATCATTCAGTTTCATGGCTCCTTCTTTTCTGTTAAAATTGTCACTATGCTTATATATTATTATGGCTTCTCTGTATAGTTGTGGGTAATAGTTTGCCATAGTAGGTAAAATTTTGGTTTCGGAAATCTCCACGATTTCCTAATTGAAGAGCATGTTCTGCTACACCTCATATTTCTGTTTTCCGTAGTAGACAAAGACTCTTATGTTCTTTCAGTCTTGGTATGAGACTTCTCTTGGTATTTCCGATGTAGGCCTCTCCACAAGTACACGGTATCTTAAACACTCCACTTGCTGACTGAGGAGGACGTTTGTCCTTTACAGATCGGAGATCTTGACAAATTTTCTTAGTTGGTTTAAAAATACGTCTGATGTCTTGTTTCTGTAAAATTGTTCGACTTGATCAGTAACTTAATAAAAGGGAAGGAATCCGTGTTCTTCCATCACTGTGTTTTATCGTTGTGCTTTTCCTCTTATTATCCGATGGCAGAACAATATTTACTTCTTTGCCAGAGTAGACAAGCATCTTGAAAGCCTAGCGCAGACGTCTTAGTTCGGCGTCGACATGTTCCGACTGACAAATTCTTTTAGCTCTGACAACATGACTTTTAATGGCTGCTCTGTTTTGTAGCGGGTGATGGAGTTCTTATGGAAATATCCGTGTGTGAATTCCAAGAAACCTTATGTTTCAGCTTTTCATCAACTTGTCTAGTAACTATAACATCCAAGAAGGGTATTGATTTTTGGAGGAACTACCAATAGAAGATTGAATACAACACTGAATGACCATATCAGTTTATGCCGACTAGTGGAAAATCGGAAAATCAGCTGGAGCAGGGCATGCCCTTCCATAAGCAGTTCGTGAAGGGAAGTTTTCTGACACCCGAAAGCTGTCTACTATAAAAAATCCCTACCCACGACTATATAGAGAAGCTCGCGAAATATATAAGCATAGTGATAATTGTATCAGAAAATAAACCATGAACTTCACTGGTAGGTTTTATCCTTGACAGTTCTGGACAAAACGTCATTAACTAAAAAGTTTCTTGGACCACAGTCAAACAGCCCGGTATACTATCAGCAACTATGACATCCGTTAGTTAAAACGTTCAATGTATAACTTTAGTGTGAATTGCAGAGTAGTGATGCAGATGTAGATCCTCACTTAACCACACATGTATACATTAAACAGCTAACAGGCTACAAAGCAGTACAACAGCGAGCTGCCACCTTTGGCAGTTAACCCAGCACAGTGGCGTCAGATTACTGTGATAGGTACCAATATCATTCGGTTAGTTCTGAGCCACATTTACATTAAAGAGCCAAAGAAATGGATTCATCTGCCTTGTGCAGGGTCCCCGCGGACACGCAGAAGTGCCCAAACAGGACGTGGCGTGGACTCGACTAATGTCTGAAGTAGTGCTGGAGGAAACTGACACCATGAATCATGCAGAGCTGTCCATCAATCCGTATGAGTACGACGTGGTGGAGATCTCTCCTAAACAGCACGTTGAAATGCATCCCAGATATGCTCAATAATGTTCATGTCAGGGGTGCCTGGTGGTCAGCGGAAGAAGAGTGTTCCTGGAGCCACTCTGTAGCAATTCTGGACGTGTGGGGTGTCACATTCTCCTGATGGAATTGCCCAAGTCCGTCGGAATGCACAATGGACATTAATGGATGCAGGTGATCAGACAGGATGCTTAAGTACGTGTCACCTGTCAGAGTCGTGGCTCGATACAATTTGAAACGAGACTCGTCCGACCAGACAACATGTTTCGAGTCATCGACAGTCCAATGTCGGTGTTGACAGGCCCAGGCGAGGCGTAAAGCTTTGTGTCGTGGAGTCATCAAGGCTACACGAGTGTGCCTTCGGCTCCGAATGCCCATATCGATGATGTTTCGTTGAATGGTTAGCACGCTGACACTTTTTCATGTCCCAGTACTGAAATCTGCGGCAATTTTCGGAAGGATTGCGCTTCCTTCACGCAGAACGATTCTCTTGAGTCGTCGTCGATCCCGTTCTTGAAGGATCTTTTTCCGGTCTTAGCGATGTCGGAGGTTTGATGTTTTGCCGGATTTCTGATATTCATGGTACATTCGTGAAATGGTCGTACGGGAAAATTGCCACTTCATCGGCGATATTTATGTGGGGTTCACTGGCCAGAGAGGAGGCTCCACGTTTGAGGATTGGCGGTAGCGATGCGACAAGAGGTGCCAAGAGGTCCGAGAGGCTGAAGCCACGATCTGCCAGGGAGGGCCTTTTCAGAGTGAAGATACCGGAGTACTTCACCGCCGTCAGCGTCGATTACAAGCAGCAGGCCGACATTCCGTCTCTTGGTTGGCAACATTCGTGTCGGAAGACCGCTCGCGGCCTGGCTGCCCTCTCCTACCTGGCTTTCATCGGCACCACTCAGTAACCGCTGTGACGCACCGTGGATCAATGGAACTGCTTGCTGATAAGGGGGAGTAACATTCTGTAATCCTCGTGGTGATTTGTGTCACTGTCCACCTACCCTCCTTATTATTTTCTGATTTCTACCCGACACTCAGAGTTTTACTCGGTCGGCTCTTTGGTCGTAAATATAGACTGTAGTATTGTACTAAGACACTGTTTGTCGTTTAAAAATTTGGCCCGCAGTTATATAGCCTTTCCTTATTAATTTCTGCTTGGTACACGGCCCTCAGAGTTTTATTCGGTCAGCTCTTTGATCATAAATATTGACCGTAGTATTGTGCTAAAACACTAGTTGTCATTTGAAAATTGGCCCGCTATTGTATTGCCTTTCCTTTCTGGTTTGTACCCGCTTATTAATGTTATAATGAATGAGCTCCTGGTCATAAATACAGCCGGAACAATTGTACTACGGCACAGGTTGCCGTTAAACAAAAGAGGTACCTTGTGGTTAGATTTAGATAGTAACCGGTTCCATTCTTTGATTGTAATTACATTTTCAGTCATTAGTTATTATCTGAACGACCTGTTGTACTAAGCTGTGCGTGCTGTGTTTGAAAGACGAGGAATTATTGGTGAATTTTAGCTGGATCTCGTCGTTCCGCAGAGTCAGTTCTCTTGTAATAATTGTTCACAAATGATGTTTTATCACGTTCCTTCAGAGCGATCTTAATAACAATCAGTTTAACTTCGAAAATATTAACAGCCAGTGTCAAAATAAGATTGTCAAACGGGACGGGTTGGGATCCAATCACACCTTGGTTGTCGATTGAAATTAAGTTGGTTGCTTCGAAGTAAGCCTTATCATTGTCATATTGTTTCCTAATCTGTTTAATCTTTAAGCATAGGAGCACATCTTGACCCCGAACGTTTTGACATACAGCTTTTAAATTAAAAGTTACGTCATCTGTTTTGAGTAGTTGAATGGCACTTATATAATTTACATGTGTTGCAGAAGGGCATGTAATAAGAGAGACTTTGTCCAGCACGATTGTAAATACCGCTGTTTTACCAGATAACGGATGGTGGGCAGGGGAGGGGAGAGGGGAGAGGGGGGCAGCAGGTCTGGCCATCTTGTAAATTTTGCCAAGTTTTTCATTTTGTAAAAATGGAAGAAATAAAAGAAAGAAAAGGATGATGGTTGTATAAGGGGTGTTCAAAGAGAAATGAGCCAGAGGCATAACTACGGAAACCAGTACCTGTATATTAGAAGTATTGACCCAGGCTGTTGAGACACTTGTCCTACTGTGACACAAGACGGTGAATGGTTCTTTCATATAATTCCCGAGGCTGCGATGTTAACTAGTTTCGCATGTACAGCTGGACGTCGTCGTCCGAGGTGAATCGTTATGCTGACGTTCTTCTTTGAACAAGATGGCCCCCTTCTGATTCACTTCCTGCAGCACGGGACAACAATGAATGCCCAGCGTTACTCGCAAACCGTGACCACCCTTCGCCAAGTGATCAAGTCATTCTGCACTACAACAGTGCAAAGCCCCATACAGCCATCACAGTCGCAGCACTCCTGCAGAAATTCAAATGGTAGGTTCTCGGCCACCCTCCATACAGTCCGAACCTCTTTCCCAATGATTACTCCATTTTTAGTCTCCTTGAAAAGGCTCTGAGGTGCAAACGATTCACCTTGGACGACGACGTCAAGCTATACGTGCGGAACTGGTTAGCATCGGAGCCGTGGGAATTTCACCGCCTTGTGTCACAGTGGGACAAGTGTCTCAACAGTCAGAGTCAATACTTCTAACATACAGGTACTGGTTTCTGTAACCATCCCACTGGCTCATTTCTTTTTGAACGCCCCTTATACAGGGTGTTTCAAAAATGACCGGTATATTTGAAACGGCAATACAAACTAAACGAGCAGCGATAGAAATACACCGTTTGTTGCAATATGCTTGGGACAACAGTACATTTTCAGGCGGACAAACTTTCGAAATTACAGTAGTTACAATTTTCAACAACAGATGGCGCTGCAATTGATGTGAAAGATATAGACGACAACGCAGTCTGTGGGTGCGCCATTCTGTACGTCGTCTTTCTGCTGTAAGCGTGTGCTGTTCACGACGTGCAAGTGTGCTGTAGACAACATGGTTTATTCCTTAGAACAGAGGATTTTTCTGGTGTTGGAATTCCACCGCCTAGAACACAATGTTGTTGCAACGGGACGAAGTTTTCAACGGAGGTTTAATGTAACCAAAGGACCTAAAAGCGATACAATAAAGGATCTGTTTGAAAAATTTCAACGGACTGGGAACGTGACGGATGAACGTGCTGGAAAGGTAGGGCGACCGCGTACGGCAACCACAGAGGGCAACGCGCAGCTAGTGCAGCAGGTGATCCAACAGCGGCCTCGGGTTTCCGTTCGCCGTGTTGCAGCTGCGGTCCAAATGACGCCAACGTCCACGTATCGTCTCATGCGCCAGAGTTTACACCTCTATCCATACAAAATTCAAACGCGGCAACCCCTCAGCGCCGCTACCATTGCTGCACGAGACATGTAACGCCGGAAATGCATATCCTCCTATTTCCATCTATTGTACTGTAAGTTTTTTCCTTATTTTGTTACCTGAATATATGACATTTCTGTGCCTTTATATATTGTAATTGTTTTACTATTTATATATATATATATATTTATGCATTTATGTCGATGTATAATTGGTTTGTTTCGTAAATATTATTTGTATTTTTACGCTGGGTCTTCCCTAGGGAAAACTGCTATCGAACGATTACATCGATAGCTCGTGTGAAGAATCAAAGTGTGTAGGATCTTTGGTAGTGTTAACTCTGCCGCGTGGAGCGCGGGCAGGGCAGTTGGAGTCTGGCTGGAGTAGCGAGTGGAGCAGATGTGTGGTGTGACGCTCCCGCGAGTTGCCGCGCTTTCGGGGTTAGCAGCATGTAATTGCGCTCGACTTGCGATGATAGTTTCTGACATGGTGTCGCGGACGGGAAGCATTAGCTGGCGCACATCAAGAGCCCGTTTAGCCTGGTGACCGTGTCGAGAAGAAGGCGCGCCAGCATCCAGCTTCTGCAACAGCGACGGCCGACAATGAGTGACTGTCGCCACCTCCTCGATCGACGGCTTCAAACCTTCAGTCAACTAACAAGGAAGACTAAAAGCACGTAAAGTTTCAGAACTGTATGGCAGACCTCAGCTTTTCAAATTGTTCTATTTGCCTCGCAAAATTACAGCAACTTAACATGAACCTTTGTTGCTCATTGTCCCAATTGCATTGCCAAGCAGGGTCCCTTCCTTTTCCGAAATGAACCCGAGTGTCGTTGAAATTCAAACGCCAGCATTAAAATAATATAATTAGATTTCACTGCTTTAATTTCAAAGCTTAGTTAAGGTATTCATAGCTGGCTACAATAGTTAGATTACACGAGCACAAATTAAGAGTGCGAGTTTTGTTAGCATATTTTAGCTTACCTGTGACTGCAGCTCAGCTTGGTACGTACTAAATTTTACTATTGTTAATTGTTCAGAATCATTTAATTCAAGTTCAAAGTTAAATCTCTTGTTTCTAAATTGCGTAGAGTCAAGTTGCTTTTGAAATGATTGTTGAGGTAGTCCAAGACTAACCGTATTTTACTGGATGTCGATGTGCTTCAGAAAGAAAGCTCACTATTAACTTCAGTCACTAAATTAACTTTCGATTTTCCGGTTTTATTAATTCTTTTGCTAAATTAAGTCAGAGTGTAGCGAAATTTATTACTTCTGACAAACTTTCAGTTTTCACACTACACGTGTCAACCTTCAGTTGCCACGCTTCTAGTGCTAATTATATGTGTAATAACCTTTCTTTTTCAGTTATTATAGTAATTGTCCTTAGGAATGGCGGCCGTGATTTCCCCCAAATCTCAAATATCTAATTACCGCTAGTTAATTGTTGACGTAACGGCCGCACATTTACTTTCTTTATTAACTTTACCCCTTTTCAAAATTAATTTCCACCAGTTTCATTTGCATTTTTCCTTTCATTTAGATGTAACCCTTTCCTCCCTCTTTACCGACAGATTAACTTCGGTGACGATTGCTTTCCCAAACTTCCCATTAGGTACACGCGGTTTCATTTTTCACTGTCATTAAGGTCGATAACTGAGGGGGAGGTTACACGTGGCGACCGTGACAGGACAATCTTCAAATTTGAGGTTGTTCTGGACACGAATTTTGCCTTGTGCAAATCTTGTAACAAAGTACTGGTTACGAAATGGTCGATACGTCAGCGAGAATATTAGTCTGAGGAATCCTAATTAGATTTGAGATTTGTTATTTATATTGAAAATTATTAAAATGAGTGAAGGCAACAATTGCCAAAATTTAGTAGACTGGGATACGGAACAATCGGTCGAACAGTGGGAAACGCGCACCGCGGTACCCATTGTTCAGGGGCAGGCGGCTAGCATGAAAGACGCGACCGCCGAAACGCAACAAAGAGCAGAAATGGAATTCCAAACTTTAGAAAATGTTTCGGAATCGGAAGTGAAAATCAAATCTGAATCTCTTGATGACGAATACGGGGGGACAATTAAAGAGGAAGCCGCTACGGAAGTAAAACCGGTAGTTTCCGGGAATTTAACTGATTTATTGAATGTTTTGATTAACGAAATCAAGAGTCAATCGGCCAAGCAAGAAGATCAGGCTGCCAAGCAAGAAGCTCAGGCTGCCAAACAAGAAGCTCAGGCTGCCAAGCTAGAAGCTCGGGCTGCCAAGCAAGAAGCTCAGTCTGAAAAAATTGAACGGATGCTAGACAATCAGAACAAAGCTATTAATGTTGTTAACAGCAATGTTGGAGTTGTTAACACAAAAGTTGATAAAATCAAAGAAGATATTGTTGTGATTAATACCGAAATCGGTAATCTTAAACAGGAAATGATAGGCGTTCAGGCGGAAATTGCGAGCATGAACACTCGTTTTTATTCCGAAATTAGCAGAATCGAGATAAGTGTAGGAGAAGCAGTTGCTCCGATCATCGAGAATAAGGTGACGGAACAAATTCAATTAATGAAAAAAGAGGATCAAAAGAAGGTGGAAACTTTAAAGGCTTTAGTATCCGAAGTAGATACCAAAGTGACGAAGCAGGCTAATACCTGCGAAGAGAAAAAAAGGGAAGTAGAAACGCTTGCGACAACCACTTGCCAAGTAATTACGAGAGTGTCGGAATTAGAAAAGAAACTTGACGAAAAACAGAGCTATGTGCCAATCTGTGCACATAGTTCGGAGTTGTTGACGAAAGAGGAGCGGTTCGACCCCTTGAAAAAAGGCGGTATACACGCGACGGATTTCATTAAAAACTGTGAAAGAGTTTTACCCAGATCATGGACTAATAAAAAAAAAATTAATGCGGTTATTGATGTGTTGGCTGGTGATGCCAAGCGTTGGGGCTTAAACCTCAACATTACGAACCTGACCTTTGACGAGTTTAAAAATTTGTTTCTGGCTGAATACTGGTCAGAGCAAAAACAGCAAAGTGTCTGGCGCGAATTTGTCGTATCGAGGCCTTTCGATGCGAATTCGCGCGGCTCGATGAAGGAGTTTTGTGAGGGCTGGATCCGCAAGTTGGAATATTTGAGTGATCGCCGCACGGAAACTGAAATAGTCTGGGACCTCTACAGAAAGCTTCCAGATGACACAAAGCGCAACGTAGGAACCAATTACAGGACAATAAATGAGTTCCTGGAAAGAGTGGAGGACGAGGACAATTGGCGCTATAATCGCGACAGTGGTAGAGGCCGTGGTAACAACAACGGGTACCACAGCAACCACAACAACGATAACCATGGGAATAATGCATACCGCAACCATGGCAGCGATAACAATAATGGTTCGGACCGTAATAACAATCGGTACTATGCAAATAATAACAGGAATGACGGAAACCAGTATCGCAGTAACGTGATAGGGGCTTCACAGAATAGTAATAACGCCAGAGGGTGTGATCAGCCGCCTCAGCAGCATCCGGGGACCGTATCTGCTGGGACGAGACAGGGAAACCATTAACCGCGCCGGTGAGGGGCCGACCGGGCGTGGAGAAATTTTGGCGGCCCAATAACAGGAGAAAACCCAGGTGTCGTCGTTATGAAAATTCCGTGTGGAATAATCAACGGCGGGAGAGTGTGCCAGTGTTAGGAGAAAGGAGTGCGCCCACTAGTAGTAGATCAGCTGTAGACACGGCAGTAGAAAATACATTCACTGTCAGTGAGAACAATTTAAGTAGTGTTCCGGAAATCGATTATAAAGTGGCAGCTGTAATACCCACAGCGGAACTGGAGATTGAGTTTAAGAATGATTCGCAAGTGTTTAGACAAGATCAGATGTCGGATAAAACGTCCGTCATCGAGCGAGGGGATGCAGAGAGGGATGAGGTCTGGTTAAGGCAGTTCGGTCGCTTATACGACGAACTAAGAGATTATAGGTGCCTGTATGGGAGAAGTGTTTATGGGGAGCGCGGGCAGGATTTGCCGCGTTTCGTCCCACAGGAAGATACACTCCTGGAAACGGAAAAAAGAACACATTGACACCGGTGTGTCAGACCCACCATACTTGCTCCGGACAAAGCGAGAGGGCTGTACAAGCAATGATCACACGCACGGCACAGCGGACACACCAGGAACCGCGGTGTTGGCCGTCGAATGGCGCTAGCTGCGCAGCATTTGTGCACCGCCGCCGTCAGTGTCAGCCAGTTTGCCGTGGCATACGGAGCTCCATCGCAGTCTTTAACACTGGTAGCATGCCGCGACAGCGTGGACGTGAACCGTATGTGCAGTTGACGGACTTTGAGCGAGGGCGTATAGTGGGCATGCGGGAGGCCGGGTGGACGTACCGCCGAATTGCTCAACACGTGGGGCGTGAGGTCTCCACAGTACATCGATGTTGTCGCCAGTGGTCGGCGGAAGGTGCACGTGCCCGTCGACCTGGGACCGGACCGCAGCGACGCACGGATGCACGCCAAGACCGTAGGATCCTACGCAGTGTCGTAGGGGACCGCACCGCCACTTCCCAGCAAATTAGGGACACTGTTGCTCCTGGGGTATCGGCGAGGACCATTCGCAACCGTCTCCATGAAGCTGGGCTACGGTCCCGCACACCGTTAGGCCGTCTTCCGCTCACGCCCCAACATCGTGCAGCCCGCCTCCAGTGGTGTCGCGACAGGCGCGAATGGAGGGACGAATGGAGACGTGTCGTCTTCAGCGATGAGAGTCGCTTCTGCCTTGGTGCCAATGATGGTCGTATGCGTGATTGGCGCCGTGCAGGTGAGCGCCACAATCAGGACTGCATACGACCGAGGCACACAGGGCCAACACCCGGCATCATGGTGTGGGGAGCGATCTCCTACACTGGCCGTACACCACTGGTGATCGTCGAGGGGACACTGAATAGTGCACGGTACATCCAAACCGTCATCGAACCCATCGTTCTACCATTCCTAGACCGGCAAGGGAACTTGCTGTTCCAACAGGACAATGCACGTCCGCATGTATCCCGTGCCACCCAACGTGCTCTAGAAGGTGTAAGTCAACTACCCTGGCCAGCAAGATCTCCGGATCTGTCCCCCATTGAGCATGTTTGGGACTGGATGAAGCGTCGTCTCACGCGGTCTGCACGTCCAGCACGAACGCTGGTCCAACTGAGGCACCAGGTGGAAATGGCATGGCAAGCCGTTCCACAGGACTACATCCAGCATCTATACGATCGTCTCCATGGGAGAATAGCAGCCTGCATTCCTGCGAAAGGTGGATATACACTGTACTAGTGCCGACATTGTGCATGCTCTGTTGCCTGTGTCTATGTGCCTGTGGTTCTGTCAGTGTGATCATGTGATGTATCTGACCCCAGGAATGTGTCAATAAAGTTTCCCCTTCCTGGGACAATGAATTCACGGTGTTCTTATTTCAATTCCCAGGAGTGTAGTATTTGTGAAGTGATGGAAACTTCTGGCCCTAACCGGCAGACTTTACTAGAAATAGTTGATGTTAATCGGGAGCACGAGCAAGATGCGTCGTGTTTCGTCCCGCAGGAGTTGAATGTTGAAGTAGTAAAGGAAAGTTCTGGCCCTAACCGGCAGACTTTACCGAAAGTTGTAGTGGTAGAAGTAGCCGACCCATCCGACGCAAGCCTCCAGTTTAAACATTGCGGGAGTATTAAGGAGAAAGATTACGAAAATTTTAGTGATAGCCGGACACGATTGGTAGAAAAGCACGTAGATTACAGCGTGTATGAGGTTAGAGCTGACATTATACGGTCAGAAGATAACAGTGTGGGTTGCGCAGATCTAGAGGAAGTAATTGCAGATATTTCTGGGCACATTTCTCCAGGTAGATTGGCAGATGAGATCAATCTGATTAAAGAGGAATCAACGAAGGTGACAATTAGTGAATTGATAGCAAAGCGACACTCACTAGTTGACGAGTTACAGGAAAAGGTTTCGGTATTGGAGGCGAAGCTACAGACTAAGCCTCAGGACAAACGTGTTGAAATTAAGACTGTATGTGAACAGAGGCTGAAAAGGCCGCCAGATAAACCGGATTTAGGATCAAAGCCGGATGGTTTTTTCTGGAATGACCTGGATATAGACGACGATTTATTGTGGGAAAATAAAGAAACAGTCGAGGACAAGTGTAGACAGATAGTAGTGTCTGTTAATATGCACGACCTACAACTAAACGTGTTGATTGACACCGGTGCAGAATTGAGTGCTGTATCTGGGAAAATATTTCAGTTACTGAAAGACAGACCTGGTATCGTAGTTATGCCAGTAACAGGAGTGAAAATTATCGGTGCTACTGGGAAGGCCAGTAAACCGGTCACAAAACAGATTTTTGTCAACTTCGAGATATGTGGGGCACGATTTGAGCATGAGTTTGTCGTCGTGCCAGACTTAACTATGGCAGTAATTATCGGGTTAGATTGGCTATTAAAGTACCGTGCAGTGATTAATTGCGAAAGCAAAACTGTGACATGTACGTCACAAGATAAAACAATAGTAGTTAGTTTTGACGAGGCAGGAGACGGTGTGCATAGGCAATGCCAGCCTATACACATTGTTAACTTTCCGGATGACATTGACGCAGGAATGAATTTGAACTGCTGTAACGTGAGGAATCTCAGCATTGACAAAAGCGTAGAAAGTGAATTGGAAGAGATAATCAAATTCCCTCCACGGATTGACATTAGTATTGGTGTGAAAAAAGATCGTTTGCGAGAAGTAATGAAGCTAAAAGCCGATGCTCGCATACGTCGTCATGACGCTAAAGCGCGTTTTGCTAAGTTTGCAATCGGAGACTTAGTACTTGTAAAAGCTCATGAGAAATCGAGCGAGATAGACAATGAAATCTCTAAATTTAAGTTTGTTTATAATGGACCATATAAAGTCATTGGTA
Organism: Schistocerca nitens; assembly: GCF_023898315.1. Lineage (NCBI taxonomy): Eukaryota > Metazoa > Arthropoda > Insecta > Orthoptera > Acrididae > Schistocerca > Schistocerca nitens. The sequence goes on from NC_064614.1 coordinate 688,944,990, forward strand.
TACCTCACACAAATGCTTATTGCTTAGAGTATCCAAGCTCTGGAAAACGATTAGGTATACGGAATATTGTAGACTTGAAATTGTACCAACCTAGGATTGATTAATAACACAGAATGGGTAATTTGTACAGCATGTAATATAGAGTGTAAGATTTAAGGATGTGCCATGTTGCGATGCTTTTGCCTGACCTAGAGGTCATTAAAGAACTTGTAATTAACAACTAATTAATTTTTGATTAGACGTTTTAACCAATTGAAAAATCCAAGCTGCTAGTTTAAGTTTTCAGCTGAGTCACAGTAGATTAAGGAATGTAAATATGCTTTTGTAACTAGCTGTCAGATTTCATGAATGTGTGTTTTATTAGTCATTGCCGATGTACTTATACGCTGTTTTAAGTTTCAGGCTAGTACATGCGTGTGATGATGGACAGTGTTGAGTTATCCACTGTGAAAATATCAAGGGACTCCTTGAGATTACTCGGGAGTGAGTTTTACCGAAAGAATTCAGTGAAACGGACGTTCTGGAAATGCCGCTACACAGGCGAGTGAGATCAAGCGTGCCGCACAGGCGGGCGCAACAATACTGGCAAGGTGGAGCCGCTGTCGGCTCTTGGGTCGCTGTCGGCTCTTGTGCCGCTGTCGGCATTCTTTGTACTTGCGAGTACGGAAGGCGGAGTTGTTTTTCTTCCCGGACAGCTGATGTGAAAGAATTCTGCTGTCAATATTTATGTTTTTGTCGATCTACTGTATATTATTTTCTTGTTTAGCGTTAAGTGGACTCTCATGACGAGATAATAATTATGAAAAGGTTATATAAAATGTGTATTCTATGTAATTAATAATTAATTTGCGTATTTTGATCTACCTGTTTTTATGACCATGTACTCTAATTAATTTTGCAAATAGTATTCCATTTCTTATAGTATTACGAATTTTAATGATTTTGGAATAGCTAAACCATTTTCTATGCTTTCTATGAATTTTAATATGTTGTCAACCTGTTTTATTTTGTGCAAGATGACAGAGTGGAATAAGATTAGGACTGTCTCCACTCAATTTTTATGGTCTAAAAAATTGATTTATGCTTAATTAGACGAATGCTAAATTTTGATGATGTTTTGAGCATATGCATTTCCGCTGTTTATTTTTTGGGACATTTTCTGAGTCTGTTTAGGTTACACGAACATCCTCAGACAATGTGGGGCACGTGTAACGCCGGAAATGCATATCCTCCTATTTCATCTATTGTACTGTAAGTTTTTTCCTTAATTGGTTACCTGAATATATGACATTTCTGTGCCTTTATATATTGTAATTGTTTTACTATTTGTGTATATATATATATATATATATATATATATATATATATATATATATATATATATATGAGGTTACACGTGTAACCTCCCCCTCAGTTATCGACCTTAATGACAGTTAAAAATGAAACCGCGTGTGCCTAATGGGAATTTTGGAAAAGCAATCGTCACCGAAGTTAATCTGTCGGTGAAGAGGGAGGAAAGGGTTACATCTTAATGAAAGGAAAAATGCAAATGAAACTGGTGGAAATTAATTTTGAAAAGGGGTAAAGTTAATAAAGAAAGTAAATGTGCGGCCGTTACGTTAACAATTAACTAGCGGTAATTAGATATTTGAGATTTGGGGGAAATCACAGTCGCCAGTCCTAAGGACAATTACTATAGTAACTGAAAAAGAAAAGTTATTACACATATAATTAGCACTAGAAGCGTGGCAACTGAAGGTTGACACGTGTAGTGTGAAAACTGAAAGATTGTCAGAAATAAGAAATTTCGCTACACTCTGACTTAATTTAGCAAAAGAATTAATAAAACCGGAAAATCGAAAGTTAATTTAGTGACTGAAGTTAATAGTGAGCTTTCTTTCTGAAGCACATCGAAATCCAGCAGAATACGGTTAGTCTTGGACTACCTCAACAATCATTTCAAAAGCAACTTGACTCTACGCAATTTAGAAACAAGAGAATTAACTTTGAACTTGAATTAAATGATTCTGAATAATTAACAATAGTAAAATTTAGTACGTACCAAGCTGAGCTGCAGTCACAGGTAAGCTAAAATATGCTAACAAAACTCGCACTCTTAATTTGTGCCTGTGTAATCTAACTATTGTAGCCAGCTATGATAGCTTAAAGTGAACTTTGAGATTAAAGCAGTGAAATGGAATTATGCTGGCGTTTGAATTTCAACGACACTCGGGTTCATTTCGGAAAAGGAAGGGACCCTGCTTGGCAATGCAATTGGGACAATGAGCAACAAAGGTTCATGCTAAGTTGCTGTAATTTTGCGAGGCAAATGGAACAATTTGAAAAGCTGAGGTCTGCCATACAGTTCTGAAACTTTACGTGCTTTTAGTCTTCCTTGTTAGTTGATTGAAGGTTTGAAGCCGTCGATCGAGGAGGTGGCGACAGTCACTCATTGTCGGCCGTCGCTGTTGCAGAAGCTGGATGCTGGCGCGCCTTCTTCTCGACACGGTCACCAGGCGAAACGGGCTCTTGATGTGCGCCAGCTAATGCTTCCCGTCCGCGACACCATGTCAGAAACTATCATCGCAAGTCGAGCGCAATTACATGCTGCTAACCCCGAAAGCGCGGCAACTCCCGAGAGCGTCACACCACACACCTGCTCCACTCGCTACTCCAGCCAGACTCCAACTGCCCTGCTCGCGCTCCACGCGGCAGAGTTAACACTACTCAAAGATCCTACACACTTCGATTCTTCACACGACCTATCGATGTAATCGTTCGATAGCAGTTTTCCCTAGGCAAGACCCAGCGTAAAAATACAAATAATATTTACGAAACAAACCAATTATACATCGACATAAATGCATAAATGCATAAATATACAAATAGTAAAACAATTACAATATATAAAGGCACAGAAATGTCATATATTCAGGTAACAAAATAAGGAAAAAACTTACAGTACAATAGATGGAAATAGGAGGGTATGCATTTCCGGCGTTACACGTGCCCCACATTGTCTGAGGATGTTCGTGTAACCTAAACAGACTCAGAAAATGTCCAAAAAATAAACAGCGGAAATGCATATGCTCAAAACATCAACAAAATTTAGCATTCGCCTAATTAACCATAAACCAATTTTTAGACAACAATAATTGAGTGGAGACACTCCTAATCTTATTTCATTCTGTCATCTTGCACAAAATAAAACAGGTTGACAACATATTAAAATTCATAGAAAGCATAGAAAATGGTTTAGCTACTTCAAAATCATTAAAATTCGTAACACTATCAGGAAATGGAATACTATTTACAAAATCAATCAGAGTACATGGTCATAAAAAACAGGTAGATCAAAATACGCAAATTAATTATTAATTACATAGAATACACATTTTATATAACCTTTTCATAATTATTATCTCGTCATGAGAGTCCACTTAACGCTAAACAAGAAAATAATATACAGTAGATCGACAAAAACATAAATATTGACAGCAGAATTCTTTCACATCAGCTGTCCGGGAAGAAAAACAACTCCACCTTCCGTACTCGCAAGTACAAAGAATGCCGACAGCGGCACAAGAGCCGACAGCGACCCAAGAGCCGACAGCGGCTCCACCTTGCCAGTATTGTTGCGCCCGCCTGTGCGGCACGCTTGATCTCACTCGCCTGTGTAGCGGCATTTCCAGAACGTCCGTTTCACTGAATTCTTTAGGAAAACTCACTCCCGAGTAATCTCAAGGAGTCCCTTAATACTATCACAGTGGATAACTCAACACTGTCCATCATCACACGCATGTACTAGCCTGAAACTTAAAACAGCGTCTAAGTACATCGGCAATGACTAGTAAAACACACATTCATGAAATCTGACAGCTAGTTACAAAAACATATTTACATTCCTTAATCTACTGTGACTCAGCTGAAAACTTAAACTAGCAGCTTGGATTTTTCAATTGGTTAAAACGTCTAATCAAAAATTAATTAGTTGTTAATTACAAGTTCTTTAATGACCTCTAGGTCAGGCAAAAGCATCGCAACATGGCACATCCTTAAATCTTACACTCTATATTACATACTGTACAAATTACCCATTCTGTGGTATTAATCAATCCTAGGTTGGTACAATTTCAAGTCTACAATATTCCGTATACCTAATCGTTTTCCAGAGCTTGGATACTCTAAGCAATAAGCATTTGTGTGAGGTATACCAATGACTTTATATGGTCCATTATAAACAAACTTAAATTTAGAGATTTCATTGTCTATCTCGCTCGATTTCTCATGAGCTTTTACAAGTACTAAGTCTCCGATTGCAAACAGCAAAACGCGCGTTAGCGTCATGACGACGTATGCGATCATCGGCTTTTAGCTTCATTACTTCTCGCAAACGATCTTTTTTCACACCAATATTAATGTCAATCCGTGGAGGGAATTTGATTATCTCTTCCAATTCACTTTCTACACTTTTGTCAATGCCGAGATTCCTCACATTACAGTAGTTCAAATTCATACCTACATCAATACCATCCGGCCAGTTAACAATGTGTATAGGCTGGTATTGCCTATGCACACCGTCTCCTGCCTCGTCAAAACTAACAACTATTGCTTTATCTTGTGATGTACATGTCAAAGTTTTGCTTTCGCAATTAATCACTGCACGGTACTTTAATAGCCAATCTAACCCGATAATTACTTCCGTAGTTAAATCTGGCACGACGACAAACTCTTCTTCAAATCGTGCCCCACATATCTCGAACTTGACAATTATGTGTTCTGTGACCGGTTTACTGGCCTTCCCAGTAGCACCGATGATTTTCACTCCTGTTACTGGCATAACTACGATGCCAGGTCTGTCTTTCAGTAACTCAAATATTTTTCCAGATACAACACTCAATTCTGCACCGGTGTCAATCAACACGTTTAGTTGTAGGTCGTGCATATTAACAGACACTACTATCTGTCTACACTTGTCCTCGACTGTTTCTTTATTTTCCCACAATAAATCCTCGTCTATATCCAGGTCATTCCAGAAAAAACCATCCGGCTTTGATCCTAAAACCGGCTTATCTGGCGGCTTTTTTATCCTCTGTTCACATACAGTTTTAATTTCAACACGTTTGTCCTGAGGCTTAGTCTGTAGCTTCGCCTCCAATACCGAAACCTTTTCCTGTAACTCGTCAACTAGTGAGTGTCGCTTTGCTATCAATTCACTAATTGTCACCTTCGTTGATTCCTCTTTAATCAGATTGATCTTATCTGCCAATCTACCTGGAGAAATGTGCCCAGAAATATCTGCAATTACTTCCTCTAGATCTGCGCAACCCACACTGTTATCTTCTGACCGTACAATGTCAGCTCTAACCTCATACACGCTGTAATCTACGTGCTTTTCTACCAATCGTGTCCGGCTATCACTAAAATTTTTGTAATCTTTCTCCTTAATACTCCCGCAATGTTTAAACTGGAGGCTTGCGTCGGATGGGTCGGCTACTTCTACCACTACGACTTTCGGTAAAGTCTGCCGGTTAGGGCCAGAACTTTCCTTTACTACTTCAACATTCAACTCCTGCGGGACGAAACACGACGCATCTTGCTCGTGCTCCCGATTAACATCAACTATTTCTAGTAAAGTCTGCCGGTTAGGGCCAGAACTTTCTATCACTTCACAAATACTATCTTCCTGTGGGACGAAACGCGGCAAATCCTGCCCGCGCTCCCCATAAACACTTCTCCCATACAGGCCCCTATAATCTCTTAGTTCGTCGTATAAGCGACCGAACTGCCTTAACCAGACCTCATCCCTCTCTGCATCCCCTCGCTCGATGACGGACGTTTTATCCGACGTCTGATCTTGTCTCAACACTTGCGAATCATTCTTAAACTCAATCTCCAGTTCTGCTGTGGGTGTTACAGCTGCCACTTTATCATCGATTTCCGGAACACTACTTAAATTGATCTCACTGACAGTGAATGTACTTTCTACTGCCGTGTCTACAGCTGATCTACTACTTGTGGGCGCACTCCTTTCTCCTAACACTGGCACACTCTCCCGCCATTGATTACTCCATACGGAATTTTCATAACGACGACACCTCTGTTTTCTACTGTTATCGGGCCGCCAAAATTTCTCCACGCCCGGTCGGCCCCTCACCGGCGCGGCTAATTGTTTCCCTGTCTCGTCCCAGCAGATACGCTCCCCGGATGCTGCTGAGGCGGCTGATCACACCCTCTGGCGTTATTACTATTCTGTGAAGCCCGTATCACGTTAGTGCGATACTGGTTTCCGTCATTCCTGTTATTATTTGCATTGTACCGATTGTTATTACGGTCCGAACCATTATTGTTATTGCTGCCATGGTTGCGGTATGCATTATTCCCATGGTTATCGTTGTTGTGGTTGCTGTGGTACCCGTTGTTGTTACCACGGCCTCTACCACTGTCGCGATTATAGCGCCAATTGTCCTCGTCCTCCACTCTTTCCAGGAAATCATTTATTGTCCTGTAATTGCTTCCTACGTAGCGTTTTGTGTCATCTGGAAGCTTTCTGTAGAGTTCCCAGACTATTTCGGTTTCCGTGCGGCGATCACGCAAATATTCCAACTTGCGGATCCAGCCCTCACAAAACTCCTTCATCGAGCCGCGCGAATTCGCATCGAAAGGCCTCGATACGACAAATTCGCGCCAGACACTTTGCTGTTTTTGCTCTGACCAGTATTCAGCCAGAAACAAATTTTTGAACTCGTCAAAAGTCAGGTTCGTAATGTTGTGGTTTAAGCCCCAACGCTTAGCATCACCAGCCAACACATCAATAACCGCATTAATTTTTTTCTCATTAGTCCATGATCTGGGTAAAACTCTTTCACAGTTTTTAATGAAATCCGTCGCGTGTATACCGCCTTTTTTCAAGGGGTCGAACCGCTCCTCTTTCGTCAACAATTCCGAACTATGTGCACAGATTGGCACATAGCTCTGTTTTTCGTCAAGTTTCTTTTCTAATTCCGACACTCTCGTAATTACTTGGCAAGTGGTTGTCGCAAGCGTTTCTACTTCCCTTTTTTTTTTTCTTCGCAGGTATTAGCCTGCTTCGTCACTTTGGTATCTACTTCGGATACTAAAGCCTTTAAAGTTTCCACCTTCTTTTGATCCTCTTTTTTCATTAATTGAATTTGTTCCGTCACCTTATTCTCGATGATCGGAGCAACTGCTTCTCCTACACTTATCTCGATTCTGCTAATTTCGGAATAAAAACGAGTGTTCATGCTCGCAATTTCCGCCTGAACGCCTATCATTTCCTGTTTAAGATTACCGATTTCGGTATTAATCACAACAATTTCTTCTTTGATTTTATCAACTTTTGTGTTAACAACTCCAACATTGCTGTTAACAACATTAATAGCTTTGTTCTGATTGTCTAGCATCCGTTCAATTTTTTCAGACTGAGCTTCTTGCTTGGCAGCCCGAGCTTCTAGCTTGGCAGCCTGAGCTTCTTGTTTGGCAGCCTGAGCTTCTTGCTTGGCAGCCTGATCTTCTTGCTTGGCCGATTGACTCTTGATTTCGTTAATCAAAACATTCAATAAATCAGTTAAATTCCCGGAAACTACCGGTTTTACTTCCGTAGCGGCTTCTCTTTAATTGTCCCCACGTATTCGTCATCAAGGGATTCAGATTTGATTTTCACTTCCGATTCCGAAACATTTTCTAAAGTTTGGAATTCCATTTCTGCTCTTTGTTGCGTTTCGGCGGTCGCGTCTTTCATGCTAGCCGCCTGACCCTGAACAATGGGTACCGCGGTGCGCGTTTCCCACTGTTCGACCGATTGTTCCGTATCCAAGTCTACCAAATTTTGGCAATTGTTGCCTTCACTCATTTTAATAATTTTAAATATAAATGCCAAATCTCAAATATAATTACGATTACTCCCACTACTTATTCTCGCTGACGTAACGGCCTGTACGTCACCAGTACTTTGTTACGAGATTTGCACAATGCAAAATTCGTGTCTAGAACAACCTCAAATTTGAAGATTGTCCTGTCACCAGGTCGCCACGTGTAACCTCCCCCTCAGTTATCGACCTTAATGACAGTGAAAAATGAAACCGCGTGTACCTAATGGGAAGTTTGGGAAAGCAATCGTCACCGAAGTTAATCTGTCGGTAAAGAGGGAGGAAAGGGTTACATCTAAATGAAAGGAAAAATGCAAATGAAACTGGTGGAAATTAATTTTGAAAAGGGGTAAAGTTAATAAAGAAAGTACATGTGCGGCCGTTACGTCAACAATTAACTAGCGGTAATTAGATATTTGAGATTTGGGGGAAATCACGGCCGCCAGTCCTAAGGACAATCACTATAGTAACTGAAAAAGAAAGGTTATTACACATATAATTAGCACTAGAAGCGTGGCAACTGAAGGTTGACACGTGTAGTGTGAAAACTGAAAGTTTGTCAGAAGTAATAAATTTCGCTACACTCTGACTTAATTTAGCAAAAGAATTACGGTTAGTCTTGGATTAACTCAACAATCATTTCAAAAGCAACTTGACTCTACGCAATTTAGAAACAAGAGATTTAACTTTGAACTTGAATTAAATGATTCTGAATAATTAACAATAGTAAAATTTAGTACGTACCAAGCTGAGCTGCAGTCACAGGTAAGCTAAAATATGCTAACAAAACTCGCACTCTTAATTTGTGCTTGTGTAATCTAACTATTGTAGCCAGATATGAATACCTTAACTAAGCTTTGAAATTAAAGCAGTGAAATCTAATTATATTATTTTAATGCTGGCGTTTGAATTTCAACGACACTCGGGTTCATTTCGGAAAAGGAAGGGACCCTGCTTGGCAATGCAATTGGGACAATGAGCAACAAACGTTCATGTTAAGTTGCTGTAATTTTGCGAGGCAAATAGAACAATTTGAAAAGCTGAGGTCTGCCATACAGTTCTGAAACTTTACGTGCTTTTAGTCTTCCTTGTTAGTTGATTGAAGGTTTGAAGCCGTCGATCGAGGAGGTGGCGACAGTCACTCATTGTCGGCCGTCGCTGTTGCAGAAGCTGGATGCTGGCGCGCCTTCTTCTCGACACGGTCACCAGGCGAAACTGGCTCTTGATGTGCGCCAGCTAACGCTTCCCGTCCGCGACACCATGTCAGAAACTATCATCGCAAGTCGAGCGCAATTACATGCTGCTAAACCCCGAAAGCGCGGCAACTCGCGGGAGCGTCACACCACACACCTGCTCCACTCGCTACTCCAGCCAGACTCCCACTGCCCTGCCCGCGCTCCACGCGGCAGAGTTAACACTACCAAAGATCCTACACACTTTGATTCTTCACACGACCTATCGATGTAATCGTTCGATAGCAGTTTTCCCTAGGCAAGACCCAGCGTAAAAATACAAATAATATTTACGAAACAAACCAATTATACATCGACATAAAGGCATAAATATATATATATATATATATATATATATATATATATATATATATATACAAATAGTAAAACAATTACAATATATAAAGGCACAGAAATGTCATATATTCAGGTAACCAATTAAGGAAAAAACTTACAGTACAATAGATGAAATAGGAGGATATGCATTTCCGGCGTTACACGTGCCCCACATTGTCTGAGGATGTTCGTGTAACCTAAACAGACTCAGAAAATGTCCCAAAAAATAAACAGCGGAAATGCATATGCTCAAAACATCATCAAAATTTAGCATTCGTCTAATTAAGCATAAATCAATTTTTTAGACCATAAAAATTGAGTGGAGACAGTCCTAATCTTATTCCACTCTGTCATCTTGCACAAAATAAAACAGGTTGACAACATATTAAAATTCATAGAAAGCATAGAAAATGGTTTAGCTATTCCAAAATCATTAAAATTCGTAATACTATAAGAAATGGAATACTATTTGCAAAATTAATTAGAGTACATGGTCATAAAAACAGGTAGATCAAAATACGCAAATTAATTATTAATTACATAGAATACACATTTTATATAACCTTTTCATAATTATTATCTCGTCATGAGAGTCCACTTAACGCTAAACAAGAAAATAATATACAGTAGATCGACAAAAACATAAATATTGACAGCAGAATTCTTTCACATCAGCTGTCCGGGAAGAAAAACAACTCCGCCTTCCGTACTCGCAAGTACAAAGAATGCCGACAGCGGCACAAGAGCCGACAGCGACCCAAGAGCCGACAGCGGCTCCACCTTGCCAGTATTGTTGCGCCCGCCTGTGCGGCACGCTTGATCTCACTCGCCTGTGTAGCGGCATTTCCAGAACGTCCGTTTCACTGAATTCTTTCGGTAAAACTCACTCCCGAGTAATCTCAAGGAGTCCCTTGATATTTTCACAGTGGATAACTCAACACTGTCCATCATCACACGCATGTACTAGCCTGAAACTTAAAACAGCGTATAAGTACATCGGCAATGACTAATAAAACACACATTCATGAAATCTGACAGCTAGTTACAAAAGCATATTTACATTCCTTAATCTACTGTGACTCAGCTGAAAACTTAAACTAGCAGCTTGGATTTTTCAATTGGTTAAAACGTCTAATCAAAAATTAATTAGTTGTTAATTACAAGTTCTTTAATGACCTCTAGGTCAGGCAAAAGCATCGCAACATGGCACATCCTTAAATCTTACACTCTATATTACATGCTGTACAAATTACCCATTCTGTGTTATTAATCAATCCTAGGTTGGTACAATTTCAAGTCTACAATATTCCGTATACCTAATCGTTTTCCAGAGCTTGGATACTCTAAGCAATAAGCATTTGTGTGAGGTATACCAATGACTTTATATGGTCCATTATAAACAAACTTAAATTTAGAGATTTCATTGTCTATCTCGCTCGATTTCTCATGAGCTTTTACAAGTACTAAGTCTCCGATTGCAAACAGCAAAACGCGCGTTAGCGTCATGACGACGTATGCGATCATCGGCTTTTAGCTTCATTACTTCTCGCAAACGATCTTTTTTCACACCAATATTAATGTCAATCCGTGGAGGGAATTTGATTATCTCTTCCAATTCACTTTCTACACTTTTGTCAATGCCGAGATTCCTCACATTACAGTAGTTCAAATTCATACCTACATCAATACCATCCGGCCAGTTAACAATGTGTATAGGCTGGTATTGCCTATGCACACCGTCTCCTGCCTCGTCAAAGCTAACTACTATTGTTTTATCTTGGGACGTACATGTCAAAGTTTTGCTTTCGCAGTCAATCACTGCACTGTACTTTAATAGCCAATCTAACCCGATAATTACTGCACAGTTAAGTCTGGCACGACGACAAACTCTTGCTCAAATCGTGCCCCACATATCTCGAAGTTGACAAAAATCTGTTTTGTGACCGGTTTACTGGCCTTCCCAGTAGCACCGATAATTTTCACTCCTGTTACTGGCATAACTACGATGCCAGGTCTGTCTTTCAGTAACTCAAATATTTTCCCAGATACAGCACTCAATTCTGCACCGGTGTCAATCAACACGTTTAGTTGTAGGTCGTGCATATTAACAGACACTAATATCTGTCTACACTTGTCCTCGACTTTTTCTTTATTTTCCCACAGTAAATCCTCGTCTATATCCAGGTCATTCCAGAAAAAACCATCCGGCTTTGATCCTAAAACCGGCTTATCTGGCGGCTTTTTCAGTCTCTGTTCACATACAGTTTTAATTTCAACACGTTTGTCCTGAGGCTTAGTCTGTAGCTTCGCCTCCAATACCGAAACCTTTTCCTGTAACTCGTCAACTAGTGAGTGTCGCTTTGCTATCAATTCACTAATTGTCACCTTCGTTGATTCCTCTTTAATCAGATTGATCTAATCTGCCAATCTACCTGGAGAAATGTGCCCAGTAGTATCTGCAATTACTTCCTCTAGATCTGCGCAACCCACACTGTTATCTTCTGACCGTATAATGTCAGCTCTAACCTCATACACGCTGTAATCTACGTGCTTTTCTACCAATCGTGTCCGGCTATCACTAAAATTTTCGTAATCTTTCTCCTTAATACTCCCGCAATGTTTAAACTGGAGGCTTGCGTCGGATGGGTCGGCTACTTCTACCACTACAACTTTCGGTAAAGTCTGCCGGTTAGGGCCAGAACTTTCCTTTACTACTTCAACATTCAACTCCTGCGGGACGAAACACGACGCATCTTGCTCGTGCTCCCGATTAACATCAACTATTTCTAGTAAAGTCTGCCGGTTAGGGCCAGAACTTTCCATCACTTCACAAATACTATCTTCCTGTGGGACGAAACGCGGCAAATCCTGCCCGCGCTCCCCATAAACACTTCTCCCATACAGGCACCTATAATCTCTTAGTTCGTCGTATAAGCGACCGAACTGCCTTAACCAGACCTCATCCCTCTCTGCATCCCCTCGCTCGATGACGGACGTTTTATCCGACGTCTGATCTTGTCTCAACATTTGCGAATCATTCTTAAACTCAATCTCCAGTTCTGCTGTGGGTGTTACAGCTGCCACTTTATCATCGATTTCCGGAACACTACTTAAATTGATCTCACTGACAGTGAATGTATTTTCTACTGCCGGGTCTACAGCTGGTCTACTACTAGTGGGCGCACTCCTTTCTCCTAACACTGGCACACTCTCCCGCCGTTGATTATTCCACACGGAATTTTCATAACGACGACACCTGGGTTTTCTCCTGTTATTGGGCCGCCAAAATTTCTCCACGCCCGGTCGGCCCCTCACCGGCGCGGTTAATGGTTTCCCTGTCTCGTCCCAGCAGATACGGTCCCCGGATGCTGCTGAGGCGGCTGATCACACCCTCTGGCGTTATTACTATTCTGTGAAGCCCGTATCACGTTAGTGCGATAACGTTAGTGCGATACTGGTTTCCGTCATTCCTTTTATTATTTGCATTGTACCGATTGTTATTACGGTCCGAACCATTATTGTTATTGCTGCCATGGTTGCGGTATGCATTGTTCCCATGGTTATCGTTGTTGTGGTTGCTGTGGTACCCGTTGTTGTTACCACGGCCTCTACCACTGTCGCGATTATAGCGCCAATTGTCCTCGTCCTCCACTCTTTCCAGGAAATCATTTATTGTCCTGTAATTGCTTCCTACGTAGCGTTTTGTGTCATCTGGAAGCTTTCTGTAGAGTTCCCAGACTATTTCGGTTTCCGTGCGGCGATCACGCAAATATTCCAACTTGCGGATCCAGCCCTCACAAAACTCCTTCATCGAGCCGCGCGAATTCGCATCGAAAGGCCTCGATACGACAAATTCGCGCCAGACACTTTGCTGTTTTTGCTCTGACCAGTATTCAGCCAGAAACAAATTTTTAAACTCGTCAAAGGTCAGGTTCGTAATGTTGAGGTTTAAGCCCCAACGCTTGGCATCACCAGCCAACACATCAATAACCGCATTAATTTTTTTCTCATTAGTCCATGATCTGGGTAAAACTCTTTCACAGTTTTTAATGAAATCCGTCGCGTGTATACCGCCTTTTTTCAAGGGGTCGAACCGCTCCTCTTTCGTCAACAATTCCGAACTATGTGCACAGATTGGCACATAGCTCTGTTTTTCTTCAAGTTTCTTTTCTAATTCCGACACTCTCGTAATTACTTGGCAAGTGGTTGTCGCAAGCGTTTCTACTTCCCTTTTTTACTCTTCTCAGCCTGCTTCGTCACTTTGGTATCTACTTCGGATACTAAAGCCTTTAAAGTTTCCACCTTCTTTTGATCCTCTTTTTTCACTAATTGAATTTGTTCCGTCACCTTATTCTCGATGATCGGAGCAACTGCTTCTCCTACACTTATCTCGATTCTGCTAATTTCGGAATAATATATATATATGTTTATGCATTTATGTCGATGTATAATTGGTTTGTTTCGTAAATATTATTTGTATTTTTACGCTGGGTCTTGCATAGGTAAAACTGCTATCGAACGATTACATCGATAGGTCGTGTGAAGAATCAAAGTGTGTAGGATCTTTGGTAGTGTTAACTCTGCCGCGTGGAGCGCGGGCAGGGCAGTTGGAGTCTGGCTGGAGTAGCGAGTGGAGCAGATGTGTGGTGTGACGCTCCCGCGAGTTGCCGCGCTTTCGGGGTTAGCAGCATGTAATTGCGCTCGACTTGCGATGATAGTTTCTGACATGGTGTCGCGGACGGGAAGCATTAGCTGGCGCACATCAAGAGCCCGTTTCGCCTGGTGACCGTGTCGAGAAGAAGGCGCGCCAGCATCCAGCTTCTGCAACAGCGACGGCCGACAATGAGTGACTGTCGCCACCTCCTCGATCGACGGCCTCAAACCTTCAATCAACTAACAAGGAAGACTAAAAGCACGTAAAGTTTCAGAACTGTATGGCAGACCTCAGCTTTTCAAATTGTTCTATTTGCCTCGCAAAATTACAGCAACTTAACATGAACCTTTGTTGCTCATTGTCCCAATTGCATTGCCAAGCAGGGTCCCTTCCTTTTCCGAAATGAACCCGAGTGTCGTTGAAATTCAAATGCCAGCATTAAAATAATATAATTAGATTTCACTGCTTTAATTTCAAAGTTCAGTTATTCATAGCTGGCTACAATATTTAGATTACACGAGCACAAATTAAGAGTGCGAGTTTTGTTAGCGTATTTTAGCTTACCTGTGACTGCAGCTCAGCTTGGTACGTACTAAATTTTACTATTGTTAATTGTTCAGAATCATTTAATTCAAGTTCAAAGTTAAATCTCTTGTTTCTAAATTGCGTAGAGTCAAGTTGCTTTTGAAATGATTGTTGAGGTAGTCCAAGACTAACCGTATTTTACTGGATGTCGATGTGCTTCAGAAAGAAAGCTCACTATTAACTTCAGTCACTAAATTAACTTTCGATTTTCCGGTTTTATTAATTCTTTTGCTAAATTAAGTCACAGTGTAGCGAAATTTATTACTTCTGACAAACTTTCAGTTTTCACACTACACGTGTCAACCTTCAGTTGCCACGCTTCTAGTGCTAATTATATGTGTAATAACCTTTCTTTTTCAGTTACTATAGTAATTGTCCTTAGGACTGGCGACCGTGATTTCCCCCAAATCTCAAATATCTAATTACCGCTAGTTAATTGTTGATGTAACGGCTGCACATTTACTTTCTTTATTAACTTTACCCCTTTTCAAAATTAATTTCCACCAGTTTCATTTGCATTTTTCCTTTCATTTAGATGTAACCCTTTCCTCCCTCTTTACCGACAGATTAACTTCGGTGACGATTGCTTTCCCAAACTTCCCATTAGGTACACGCGGTTTCATTTTTCACTGTCATTAAGGTCGATAAGTGAGGGGGAGGTTACAGAGACATTCGCTAACGATATAGTGCACAGGATTGATGACGGCGATATGCATGTGGGCAGCATTTGGTTTACTGACGAAGCTTATTTTTACCTGGACGGCTTCGTCAATAAACAGAACTGGCGCATATGGGGAACCGAAAAGCCCCATGTTGCAGTCCCATCGTCCCTGCATCCTCAAAAAGTACTGGTCTGGGCCGCCATTTCTTCCAAAGGAATCATTGGCCCATTTTTCAGATCCGAAACGATTACTGCATCACGCTATCTGGACATTCTTCGTGAAATTGTGGCGGTACAAACTGCCTTAGACGACACTGCGAACACCTCGTGGTTTATGCAAGATGGTGCCCGGCCACATCGCACGGCCGACGTCTTTAATTTCCTGAATGAATATTTCGATGATCGTGTGATTGCTTTGGGCTATCCGAAACATACAGGAGGCGGCGTGGATTGGCCTCCCTATTCGCCAGACATGAACCCCTGTGACTTCTTTCTGTGGGGACACTTGAAAGACAAGGTGTACCGCCAGAATCCAGAAACAATTGAACAGCTGAAGCAGTACATCTCATCTGCATGTGAAGCCATTCCGCCAGACACGTTGTCAAAGGTTTCGGGTAACTTCATTCAGAGACTACGCCATATTATTGCTACGCATGGTGGATATGTGGAAAATATCGTACTATAAAGTTTCCCAGACCGCAGCGCCATCTGTTGTTGAAAATTGTAACTACTGTAATTTCGAAAGTTTGTCTGCCTGAAAATGTACTGTTGTCCCAAGCATATTGCAACAAACGGTGTATTTCTATCGCTGCTCGTTTAGTTTGTATTGCCGTTTCAAATATACCGGTCATTTTTGAAACACCCTGTATATTAAATATACAGGTTGTGTAAAAAGTTATATTTGTGGGTCCTCCCTTTCCACGTTTTCCTTAATTCCATTTAGTACCACATTTCAGGGGGAACCTTGTTACCAAAACTCTCCTAATATTCTTAATCACTTTATTTCAAAATTTACTCATTACTCTAAGAAGCATTCCGACAGGCATGGGCGGTGTATTTAAAAAAAGAAAAGGAAACAATGGACAATTATCCATAGAAAAGCGACAGCAAGAAAGAAAATCGTGTGCTTTGTTGTGAAAATCTGCAGTTTAATTTTCATTCTCGCACTCAGTTTTAACTACAATAGCAGGGCATTTCAACCATTACACAAGTGTTTCTCCCATGTGTATTCTTTCTTCTATGTATAACTTTAAATAAAGTCACACAACAATGTGCTGGTTTCGTTTCCTTCCTTGCAGTCAGTTTTAACAGAAAACAGGAAATTTGTATGTATGGCTCATCATTAAAATACTACTACAACAACAACTACTACTACTACTACTGAATTTGAATCATCCGAAAATTTGCAATCCTATCCGTTCATAGATTAAAATCATGTAAAATGCTACTATTGAAGCTACTGTTCTCAGAGATCCAACACTTGGACATGTCTCTCTCTCATACTCCATACAGCAATGATATCAAGTGATTTATCCACCAGTTATAAGTGACTTCAGTTATGAGTCAAGGTTTTGTTTGTAATAAGACAGAGAGGGGGAGAAGAGAAAATGGTCAAAGAGGGGAGCAAGAGGAAATCCACATACAGAGGGGGAAGGAAAAGATGCACAGAGAGTGAGGAGCGAGGAAGAAATGGATAGAAAGGGGGGAGAAAATGATGGACAGAGAGAAGGAGAGGGAGGTTGGGGCGTATATCAATTTCCTATGCACATTCAGTAGTTGTGAAGGATTGCTAAGTTCACTAGTCACATATAGATTCAAACTGACTCCAGAACCGAAGATAATGGTATTGCACGCTTCTTCTCGATAAAGAATATAAACAGGACGTAGCATGGAGATCAAGTTCACGGAGCACAACAGACTGCTACTGTAAAAATAATGTTAACTCTGATCATTAAACTGGCGCATTGCCAGTATACAGATTTATTGTGGATACATAAGTGAGACGTAATAAAAATATATATGGTATAATGAAGAGATGGCTGCCGAAAGTAACGTCAGCTCATCGAAAGGCCACATAAAATTCAACTTTAAAACACGTTTTGTATATAAAGATAAACAAACCGATTTTCTCTTATGACATTTGACGACGCATGAGACCCGTGAGAAGTGGTACTTCTTTGAGCTGACTCCATCTACATATTATAAAAAAGAAAAAGACTCGAAAATTTGCCATCATCAGCCCTGAAAACGACTATGTATCAAAGAGCATGGGAAGGTATAACAAATGCAGGAGCAGTAGTGGAAAATATGAGTAACAAATATACTCTCGAAACAGTCAAATAAAATAATTGTTTCATAATTATCATGAATTCAACAATTTCCCAGCCATCTCCCACTGAATTTGAACACAGAAATATTTTCGTGAATGTGAGACAGACGGATACCATATAGTGCTAGCACAGCTTGAAGTATCAACAACTAATATGTTCTAAGAATTACATATTTATAACAAAGCTGGAAGGGTGAGAGTGAGTAGCTGCGAGTGGAAGAGTCAGACCGAAGAAAATATTCAGCGCAAGGAGAAATTTTATATTTGAACCACAGAATTAGTACAATACAGATGCTCCAAGGATACAGTTACCAACACATACAAATACATTGCTTATTGAAACACATAATCCAGCGGCCCGAAAATATTACCTATACGTGCATTCATGCAAGAAATTTACAGTAAGCAGCTGGTGTTGCACACGAAGTCCTGAGCGCACTAAACTCACTGAACAGGATTGGTGCACGGTCTGGAATTATTTTATGAAATATGCAAACAGATAAGGCGTACGGAATAAAAGGAATGTATTAAAAGACGCAGTAAGGATGCTTTTAGAACCGTGAAATAGAGTATTTATAAATTCATAAGGCTGTTAATGTTAAATAAAGAACCCATTAACTTTAAATTAAGATATTTCCTAAAACGCAATAACAATGAACAATGCTAGAACAGCAGAGTATGATAACTTATGCACATAATACCATCAAACCGATGGTAACCTAACACACAAAACCTTTTTCTTTATTCTAAAAGGAGAGCCATAACAATTTAATAAATTACAGTTAAAAACACCTCCAACAGCGGGTAGTCCTGCAACAATACGGACAAATCGAATGATACTTAATGGATCAAAAGCTCGGTCCGTTCTACTCGGCTTTTACCAGTGACGTCCTGTGTGACGTCACGAGTTTACGACGCGAATGGTGTTAGGCTGCATGTAATAAATGTCAACTTTGGTTGTCTTACTGACTGGAGTAAACGGTACTGCTTATTCCAAATATGTATTGATTTATGGCTGTGAGGTTATACAGGAAGCTGAGAGTACTGCTTAAATTGATGCTAAAGAAACTTGTAGCGATCATATTTATAATATCGTTTCTTATAAACATTTGATTGTCTTTAGAATGTTACGCGTTTGTCGAGGGTGAGGTTACGCAGGACCTTAAGAGCACAGCTCAAATTGTTATGACTGGAACGAGTAGTGGTCATCTTAATAAATTTAGTCCGTAAACATTTTTAGCTGTGTTTTCGGATGTGGAGTATTTTAAGTGGATTATTTTTGTTGGGATCATGTTGTCGTTAGCGGTGGCTGCCACGTGCTAAGGACGTTTTTATGATTTTTTTATTCACTGTGGGAGGGAAATTTCTTTGAAATGGTTTGCATTAATTTGGAGATGAGGGATCTGATATCAATGTCTGCGTTTGTGCTATATATCAACAAGGTGGATTAGACGCCATAGGAAAGGTTTGTTCATTGCAACTGACAAAAGTATTGTCTCAGCTGGGGTCGAATTTGAGCCTGACCATGAAGTCACACAACTGCGCGGTTATCAGCGCCCGTACAAATTACCAATCTTTACTCACTCCAGTCTCGCCACTTTCATGAATGATGATGAAATTATGAGGACAACACAAAGACGCAGTCCCCGGGTGGAGTAAATACCCAACCCGCCCGGGAATCGAGCCCAGGGCTACGGAGAGTGAGTCTTTAAATGTTCTTTTTAACACGTTTTCCGAAATTGTCTTCAGCAGCCAGTTCGACAGTCCACACGCAACAGAAATAATTCGGACCTTGTAGCTACAAACAGGCCTGACCTAAACGACGGCGTCAGTGGAGAGACAGTGACAAGTGACCACGACGCCATCGATCAAGAAAGCTAGGAGAGTATTTCTGCTACAGAGAGCAGATGGACAGGTGCTAGCATCCCACTTAGACAATGACCTGACATCATTTAGTTCCAGTACGATGGACGTAGTGGAGTTAAGGGCAAAGTTTAAATACCCAGTAGATCCTACTCTGGAGAAGTATGTGTCGAAGTGAATTAAAGACGGAACCGACCCGCAGTGGTTTAAGAACTAAATTCGAAAAAATTCTGATGGAGACAAAGGCTGTAGCACTCTCGCTACAAAAGAGAATGCGCAAATGATGACAGGCAAAAGTAGATAGAAGTTCGTGCGTCTGTAAACAGATCGATGCGCAAATTTACATAAATTAACTGGCGGGAAGCAGCAATGTGCAGTTGTTTGTTAATGATGCTGCGGTGTACGGCAAGGTGTCGAAGTTGAGTGACTATTGGTGGATACGAGATGACTGAGACAAAATTTATAGTTGTTGTGATGAATGGTAGTTCGCTCTAAAGGTAGAGAAATGCGTGTTAATGCAGAGTACCAGGAAAAAGAAACGCGTAATGTTCGAATAGTATATCGGTGGTGTGCCGATTGACACAGGCTCGTCGATTAAATATCTAGGCATAACTTTGCAAAGCAATATGAAATGGAAGAAACACATAAGGAATGTCATAGGGAAGGCGAATGCTCGATTTCGGTTTACTAGAGATCGCATGTAGGATACTAGTGCGAATACTGTTCGAGTGTTTAGGATTCACACCAGATCGGATTATACATTCATAGGCGAGCTGCTAGATTTATTACCTGTAGGTTCGAACGTAAGTATTATGTGGGTGCTTCGAGAACTTATAGTGGAATAACTGGAGAGAAGGCGCCGTTCTTTTCGAGTAGCACTGCAGAGAAAATGTAGAGAACCAGCATTTTAGGCTGAAAGCAGAATGATTCTGCTGCCGCCAACGTACGTTTCGCGTAAGGACCATGAAGATGAGTTTGGAGAAATTTGGGTACGTATCCAGGCACACAGACAAACGTTATTCCCTCGGCATATTTCCGAGTGTAACAGGAAAGGAAATGACTAGTGGTACCTCTGCAGTGACTTGCAGAGTATGTAGGTCAAGTGAAATTTCCGATACTGATTATTACAGGTTTTTTTTGGGGGGGGGGGGAGGGAGGGAGGGGGGGAGAGGTGTCTGATATCACTGTCATTTGAATATATACGCGTAAGTGAAATATTCGATTCCATTTAAGTGTTTCTTCTACATTTTTGTTTGGTTTATTCTTGAGGAATTCGTGTGCGCTGTTCCTTTTCGGTTATGTGACTGTCTTAGAATGATGTTAATCTTCCTGTAGTATCTTTAGTTGGTCTGCAACGAAAAACCTGCTTTTATCCCTTTAACTTCGTTTTATTAGGGGACTCATCATCTTATAGCATGTACGCGAGCTGTTATTAAACATTGTCTGTGGTTGTCTTGGGAACTGGTGTCAACTATTCCGTTTATTCCAAATACGACGACATGGTATAAGCAGATGGACGAAAGCAGACCGTGCCCGCTTGACACTTTGGACAAGACCCTGCATTTAACAGAAGGTACAAAATGTTTGCTTCAAAATTGTCCCTCACCATTTCAATTGCTCTTCGGTGTTCCAATTGCTGAGCGGTGAACGAAGGGAGCCACAGCTAACGATGTGCCATCAATTTGCGACTATCCCGAGCCTTCAGACAACATGTTCGGGCTGGGGTCTCCTCAGTTCCATGTCCTCCGTGCGTCTGCTTTCAGAAGTTCACACGCTGACAGAAGATAAAACGTAGTGTCAGTAATCACCTACAAACAAAAGGTAAACACTGTTCTGTGTTGATGGCACCACGCGACTCACGGCGGCTAGTCGTAGTCCCAAATCGCTGCGAGGAACACACACTGAGAGTGGAAGACTGCACTGCGCAGCGCCTTTACTTCAGGCCTGAAAGGCTTGCTGCGCCCTCTATATGGGCGCAACAGCACTCGTTGCTCGGTAATAAGCTTAAAAGTTAGTCTAGAGGGAAGGTCACTGTCGATAATAGTTCCAAGAGCCGATAAACAGCTCAGATAATAACAAATGGGTAATTGTCCTGAGAAATGCTAAAAAATCCCATAATCGTTTAAAATTGGTTGTGCGCCTAAAATGTTACAATGCAAACATAACAAACTAAAGAGAAATCTATCCTTGTAAATCCACAACCATGCATGTCAGCCAAACCACAGACTTAAAATATATCCTCCTCGTGGGGATTTGTATGCAGTGCAATTTTACGAGAAGACAATGTTAACGACGAGTTTATAGTACTCAAATGTAGAATTTCTCTAATCTGTTATATGGGTTGATTGATATGTGTGTTAGGATGCGCAAATCCTAGAAAGAACAAAGCAGCCAGTGTAGGCCCCGTATTGAAACTGATGGAATACATTTCGAACAGACACTTCGAAACTTCGAAATAAATGGGGAAAACGGAAGTTTCATGTGTTTCATATGATATTATCCGTGAATGGGTTTTAAATCCAATATTTATAGATTTTTTTTCTTCTCTCAACTACACGCTGGGCAAATGAGTTTCTTAGTTATATGTGTGTTCCGTAATCCTAAATATGTTCTCTTGTTATAACGTGGAGTGTGTTACCTCAGGTATGAATGTAATATACAAGGGCTATTCAGAAAGTAAGGTCTGATTCGTCACGAAATGCAGACTATTGTGAAAATCAGAAGTGCTTTACGTGCAACAGTTACACCTTTGAGCTACTTCTCTACATAGTCTCCGCTACGATTTACACATTTGTCGTAGCGTTGTACCAGTTTTCCAGTATCCTCGTCATAGAAGGCAGCCGCCTGTGCTTTCCGCTAATTCTCTGTGCTAGTCAGCACCTCGTTCTCTGCCTAAAAATGTTGTCTTCAAAGCCAGTGGTTCATGTGAACAGAGATGAAACTCTAACTGTGCGCCCTGATCTGAAAATATCAACGTGCCCAACACATCTGTGCAGCGCTTAATCGGATTTACACTATAGTTTCCATTTCGCACCCGATCGGACATTAATTTCGGGAGTTCTCTTACTTTCTTAGTAGAAGATGTGGCAGCTTACTAGCCATTTATTAGAGTGATGGACAAATATTTTATTTATTAATGTTATTGTTATTTTCGAACGTGACAGCTTGTTGGCAACAAAAGTGATAAGGGGATTACGTATAGTGTAAGGCTGTTGTACGTCCAACAGGTTACCATACACAATTATTTCTACCCTCATTCCATGTTTCAGTGCAAGGAACACTTTCTCCCTTAGCATAAAGTTTCCGTAGACAGTAGTGCCATAAAAAATTAACGACTGAAAATAATACAAGAAAGATTTAGATATTTACATCAGCAAAGTCATATTACAAAAGTTGCAGATCTTAGGCGTTTAACAAGATCCATGAGTTGAATTCCAGTTCTGATGCTAACAAACATGATCAAATAATTATTTCGAAAATTCTACATCATTCACTGGTTTTCTCTAGGGCATTGTTTCTAGCACAGTGGTTCAGTACAAATGGAAAACAACAACAAAATGAATACTTGTTAACCTAAGGTCAATCGAAACTTCCGCAGTACAGCAGGTTCTGCGAACGTAACACGGCCTGGGAGAATCATTCTGCAAACTAATGGGTAACGATGAAATAGAGTTATTACAGGATCGAGCTGCGCTTGCAAAGCGGACACCTCTCGTAAACAAGCGACAGTTGGCAGCACTGTGCTCCGAGAGGCTAATTGGCACCGGTTAATGCGCTGCTACTGGTTTATGTGCGGTCCGCGCTGCAAATGTGACACTCAGTGAATTATAACACGCCATAAATTCCAAGTGGAACCTCCTGGTATTGCCCAGTGTCAATAGCGGAAAGACATCTTGTTCCAAAACCGAATAATTTAGTCTTACAGGCAAATGATTAGCCAACAAATTCCGCTAAATGGGAGGCAGCACTTTCCCTTTCATTACAAATTCCTTTCTTTCTGCCCTTCAGTGAAGACTGTTACAAATTACACATCGCTTTGATTCGGAAATTAAAAATCTGACTCATTTATTTCGAGCAAGAAAAATAATGTACCCCTTTCTGCGAAAAGTAAATGCATTCAGCAATCTCGATATTATACGCAAATTATTCTCCTTCCTTTCTTTGAGTCTACATTAAAAATCTGAGTACCGTGCAGCGGGACATGAGGCATATTTTCGTGGTTTTTCGTGTACACAAGAAGGTAAAAAGAGATACACGCTCAGTTAAAGATAGGTTTGGCTCACAGGTCCTTGGGACTGATAACAATTCTTTTTAGTTGGGAGACAAAACGTAACCAGGTTTTAGGGCTACTGATGTATTTACTTAACTTCTTGAATTTCGATGATGTTGAAATTGGGTTAGCATCTCTTCGTGCTTTAATCTCAATCCGTAACAAAGTATGCTCTTTTCGTATGTCAAGAGCTACTCGCCTTGTTAACCATATCAAAATGATATGGCCGAAATAGTTAAATGCTTTAAAAAAAATTGTTTATAGCACCTTAATGATGAAGTAACATTGCCCAACAAAATCTGAGACAATATTAGCCATACCACAGCTACTGCTGTTGGTCGTTTTATATGTCTGAACAATCATGCTACGAGAACATGCTTTTCTTCAAGCATTTATTTAAAAATTTACAGTTATAATTTAATTAATTTTCCAAAAAAATGTAACAAAATTTGGTTGCAATATTAGTTACAGAAGTTATAAGTCAGTTAATATGCCGAAATATGACGATGTTTATGGCAAAATTAAATGAAATATTTTCGCACAATAATACAGGTTTGATTTTGATAATAACAAGCATCCGACGTCTTTACGATTAGCTGAATAGCGGATTACTACCACTTTTCAACGTACAAATTTTGTAGGTACTAGTTTCGACATCAGTTTATAGTGGGATTTACGTATTTTCAGTTGTGATTAGATATCATGACATATCAGTAAATTCATCCTAAATACTTTCCAGACAACTGAACTTCACCAATTCAGTTGACAAGCATCGTTACAACTTATGTTCATTCAATTACATATCTTCACATAAATTTCAAAAGATCGTACCACACACTTCAGTTGGCTAGGAATCACAGTTATCGTTAAATGCTCTCCTATTCTGCTATTACACAAATTACAACAGTCAGTCAAGCCGTACAGTTTCTGTATGTTGTCAAAAGGAAGGAAGATTGAATTTAACGTCCCGCCGACATCAAGGTCATTGGAGATGGAGCGCAAGCTCTGATTGTGTGAAGGACAGGGTAGCATGTAGGGCATGCCCTTTCAGAGGAACCATCCCGGCACCTGCCTCGAGAGATTTAGGGAAATCACGGAAAACCCAAATCTGTAAGGGCGGACGCGGGTTTTAACCACTGTATTCCCGACCACAAATCCAGTGTACTAACAGCAGTGCCACCGCGCTCTGTATGTTGTGCATGGAAAGAATGGTACATAGAAATTAGACGTGAAATAACCAGGATTTCCTGGGATCAATTTTCACGACCAAAAATAAAATCTTATACAGTTTAATGAAATCTAACTCGTTATGCAGGATATTTGCAACCCTTTACCCTGAATGTGAGGGGCCTCTTGAACACAAATCCAAAAGGTTTGTGAAAAACAAATTTGTTTGATCTGAATCCAGAAGCACATGATTCTGTCACAGAGAAGCTATCAATTATTTGTAAGAAACCTATTTTGACTGTTGATCTACATGTTAGTCAGGAAGAAAGTGTAGTTTGTAGTGGTATCAGCATACAGGTCATCAAGATTATGGGCCAAAGTAAATGAGCTTTGAATATATCGTTTTCAATTGTGAAATGGTAATAAAAGAGTTACTAAAGAAGAGATATTTGTTAACATCGAATATAGATCTGTTAGGAAGCCTTTTCTGAAAGTATCTGTATGAAGTGTAGCCATGTAAAATGAACGATAAACAGTTTATATAAGATGAGAACAGAAGGTTTTGAATTGTGGTTAACAGAAGAATGCCAATTCGGTGTGTAGATCACGTAACTAAAGGGAGGTACTGACTATAATTTGTGTGTGTGGAGGTGGGGGGGGGGAGAAATTAGTGGCACAAATGGATTAATGGATCACCAATTTAGTACTAGAGGACGTGAGCGGGGAAGGGGGGGGGGAGTCGTAGAGGGAGACCAAGAGATGAAACCAACAAGCAGATTCAGTAGGATGTAAGTTGCAGTATTTATTAGGCGATGAAGAGGCTTGCAGAGAATACAGTAGCATAGAGAGCTGCATCAGACCTATCTTCGAACGGAAGATCACAACAACAAAACCAACAACAGTGAACAGCTTCAGAGACCTTTTGGTATTAGCTACCAATCATTTGTATGTGTCCCGAACAGTCGTGGTCCATCTGTGCCTGCCTGATACTACTAATCGCTTCAAGTGACGTCTTCCGACTGAGAAACACGAACTAAACTCCGTCTGGAAGATGGCATTTTCATAATCGTTACTGAGATGTAAGCTACGACGAATAGGTCATGACATGAACACATCTTCAGATTAGTCATACTCGCAAAGGAAAGGGCATATTGATAGACTGTTCTGAAACTCAGCTGTGTAGAACAGAAAGAGCGAACCTAGTTACAAATGACTAGCACTGACAATGATAATACTGACATGAGGAGGTCAGTCTAAAAAGAAAGGTCATCATACTGAGCATATTGCATAACGGTTGTGAGCTCACCATCCGCTTTTGCTACTATTGTTTCTTAATATTGAGGCATCTAACTGACATGTAGCAGAGCTGTCATCCGTAGATGGCATTGTTATGAACAATAACCGTCTGCCTCACAAAATAAGGTCAGGGTTAGAATTGTTATTGAAATTATACATTATTAAGGAAAATAAATGTTGCAATGAGAATAACTTTGGCATTGAGTACTACAGTTGTTTTCAAATACTCGCTTAATACCTTCTGAAGTCCCACACTTCCTACCTATACAGCACAATTCCATCTTTCTTCCTGAGTAGTCCATTAGTCGAAATATCACATCATCAGCTCTCCCAGTGTTAATTTGAGTTCGATTTGCTGTTACGGCACTTGCGGTCTCAAAACATTCTAGTAAAAATTTAGATATGTTTAACATTTACTGTACAGACTTTGTAAACGTGCACCTGCCAATCAGTAATTTCAGTTTAATCTACGGAAACTTAGCCTACCTAAATAATTTATGATATCACGAAATTTGATGCATTTGAAGTTATCGCTCTACGAATTCTCACTGAAGATCATAATGAAAATATTCGCGACTTATTCCTCATTCCTCACACACATGACCGCACTTCGTGAAATCAACCGGCGGACTCCTGATTCCGGGATGTACACGTTCCCGGATCTCTAAGCCCACGCTGTCGTACCCCAACGATATTGCCCAAACTCATGCTAGCAGTGTGCTCAAAGCTAACCAACCGGTGGAAGAAATAAATACTCCGGCCTGGGTGAACGTGATTGTGTGCGGTACACGGTGATCGTGTGCAGCAAAAATTGCGTCAATGCACTTGGTTATAGCTTTTCGTCACTCTTCCACTGACCCCGAAAACTAAAACAGTTTGTAACATCTTCCAGTCACATGTGATGCTTTCTTACTTCAGGGAATGTGATAAATTGGGCCCAGTTGAAGGAGCTGGTCCTTGTATATAGCCGCCAGAAGATATCGCATCAGATCCATCGATTGGGTTGCTTTCCTGTACCGCAGTCACTTACCACTACATCTGCCACTTTTAAGGCAATAGTGATATTAATTTGCAAGCATACTGACATGAGTAAGTCAGCAAACTTCGTTTATTTATTACTAACTGTTGTAACAGTTTGGAGTTACAACTGGCCTTTATCAGAATAACTGGTTGGTTCAAATGGCTCTGAGCACTATGGGACTCAACTGCTGAGGTCATTAGTCCCCTAGAACTTAGAACTAGTTAAACCTAACTAACCTAAGGACATCACAAACATCCATGCCCGAGGCAGGATTCGAACCTGCGACCGTAGCGGTCTTTCGGTTCCAGACTGCAGCGCCTTTAACCGCACGGCCACTTCGTCAGAATAATTCCTTAGTATATCACATAATAAATAATTTCTTGAAATGTGAGGGATATCCTTCTCGGAAGATAACATTACTGTTGAAATAATGATAATAGCTTTAAAAAGTTGGATTCTAGAGTCTACAAAAAGCTATTTATGTAAAGCACTGCCCTTTGAGTGTTGTGAGTTGTGACTGGCGCCAGGTGAGCAGCGCAACGCGCCAGTACGTGGCATCGGAAAACACTTGCCAGCTCGAGGCGCGGCAGTACAACGCGTCGCGCTGCTCGTAAAGCCCGCCTCGCCAGCCTCACAACAATCCCCGCCGGCATCACACACACACACACACACACACACACACACACACAGGACGGCAGAATGGTCCTCGGATTTCTTGCGCGTGTGAATGCTGAGTTATTTTCTCAATGAAATAAGTTTAGTCTTCTCAATCTCTTTCGTGATCCGTACTGTCACTCCTAGTGCTTCTCTTTTTCCGCCATCACACCCTACCTTTCCTTTAAGTAATATTATTAACTGTCGATTACATTTAGCGAATAAGTTACAAATCAAGCTACCGAAACGTGGTAAATGAAGTAATATAGGGAGTACATAACAGATTTGCTTAAAACTGGAGATGTGTATGAAAAGAAACAGAAATTTCCTTTTTGTTTGTTTGTTTCTATGACAATGAACAAAAGAATGTCATCGACTCATACTAGAACTTGAGGGAAACACGATATCTTAACATTGTAAGCAAACCAGCAAGATGAATGGAAACATCGCAATGGCCACAGAGAACCGCGCCTCTGTGTCAGCAATTCATTCGTATACGAAGTCGGAACTTTCAACGATTGACATCTCAATTCTCAGGCGAACGTAATGATTTACCGAAGGTCAGATATCTATCTAATATAATTTTTCAAACTGTGGAGCAGTATTATTGTATCTGTAGTTTGATTGACATCAGAATTTAACTAAGAAAGTTCTGGCAGAGATAGAAATAGCTTATTTTGCAGATAAAAAGAGGAATACTGTTGGAGGTAACGGAAAATATTAGAGATCCTGTTATTTCTGAGAGTGACGGCGAACGTAACTTTCGCATGTCGTGTCACTGCTAAGTAATATAGCTCGATATAAATTGGATCATATACAGAACGAGGCATAACCGTAAGAGAAAAAGACTGCTTTCGATTTGATATAATCCATTATGGAGTCGAGGTAGCAGTTGTCGTTATACTGGTTATCACATTTAGCATTCAACCGCGATTTTTATATATATTTTAACAACGCGTTTCGAGAGACAATGCTCTCATCATCAGGTTGTAAAATCTATGTCGCGAAATTAAACGTACTAAAAAGACAAAATACCATCACCAATAGTTGGTGGGTCCATAAAGTAAAAAAGAATTAAAAGTATATTGGACTGTGGGTCCTCGTCTTACATTAAAGTTGTTGACGCAGGTCGATGGCCGTCCCATAGCTACCAAATATGCTGTCGACTGCGCCGGCGCAGTCGACAGCATATTTGGTAGCTATGGGACGGCCATCGACCTGCGTCAACAACTTTAATGTAAGACGAGGACCCACAGTCCAATATACTTTTAATTCTTTTTTACTTTATGGACCCACCAACTATTGGTGATGGTATTTTGTCTTTTTAGTACGTTTAATTTCGCGACATAGATTTTACAACCTGATGATGAGAGCATTGTCTCTCGAAACGCGTTGTTAAAATATATATAAAAATCGCGGTTGAATGCTAAATGTGATAACCAGACTGCTTTCGGCATTATCCCACTTTTTAATTCAAGCACTCCTCGCTTCATTTCGCAATCTTATTTCTCGTTGAAGGTTGTTGTTTGTTGTACTTGTTTTTGTAACCACCTTTCCCTAGAGCTTACAAATGTTTTTCTCCTAATCTCAAACATCTTACAGATTTTACGTTATCGAACGCTTTTTACAGGCCTGCAAATAGAATGAAAATATCTTGCTTTTTTTCAGTCTTACCTCCATTATCAAGCACAATGACAGAACTTAGCGGCATCTTAAAGAGCTTACCTTTTTCCCATTAATGATTATACACTTGGCTTGGTCGCCAAAATTTTTATTGCTTCATTTCTCATGGCGCGTTCTATACATTACTCCATCAGATACGTGACACAGGATAACAATGTAACACAAAATTTAGAAATGTAGCCGCGCCGTCTCAGGCGCCTTGTCACGGCTCGGGCGGCTTCCCCCCGCCGGAGGTTCGAGTCCTCCCTCGGGCATGTGTGTCTGTGTGTTGTTCTTATCGTAAGTTACTTTAAGTTAAGTAGTGTGTAAGCTTAGGGACCGATGACCTCAGCAGTTTGGTCCCACAGAACTTATCACAGATTTCAAATTTTGAAAATGTACATTACAATAACGCTGTAAAGCGGGGTAACATTCCTACGACACTGAAGCACAGTATTTTCTTATTTCTACTCAGTTCACTACAACATCAGTGCCCAGACCGGCTCAGGTAGCACAACATGTTAAAAGGTAAATAATTTTTGCCACTAGACGGCATTAGCGACAATATCATAATGCTGATGACAACAGTTCCGTCTCTGATACGAAAAGTACACGTGTTATTTAACTCTCATTCACATAAAAATTAATCATGAGTATCGCATCGTATTCAAAAATGGTTCAAATGGCTCTGAGCACTATGGGACTTAACATCGATGGTAATCAGTCCCCTAGAACTTAGAACTACTTAAACCTAACTAACCTAAGGACATCACACAACACCCAGCCATCACGAGGCAGAGAAAATCCCTGACCCCGTCGGGAATCGAACCCGGGAACCCGGGCGCGGGAAGCGAGAACGCTACCACACGACCACGAGCCCGCATCGTATTAAGAAGGGCGTAACTGTTATATTTCAGAGTTGTTCGGATATCGGATGATGATGATGATGATAATGATGTTTGGTTTGTGGGGCGCTCAACTGCGTGCTCATCAGGGCCCGTGAACATTCCCAATCTATACACAGTCCAATGAGTGATGACGACAATACAAACATCCATTCCCAGGGCAGAGAAAATCCCCAACCCGGCCAGAAATCGAACCTCAGTGGTCCAGAGGCAGCAACGCTAGCCACTAGACCACGAGCTGCGGACGGGATGTTGGAAGTCACCTACAAATGGTTCAAATGGCTCTGAGCACTATGGGACTCAACTGCTGAGGTCATTAGTCCCCTAGAACTTAGAACTAGTTAAACCTAACTAACCTAAGGACATCACACACATCCATGCCCGAAGCAGGATTCGAACCTGCGACCGTAGCAGTCTCGCGGTTCCAGACTGCAGCGCCAAAACCGCGCGGCCACTTCGGCCGGCAAGTCACCTACACACACACACACACACACACACACACACACACACACACACACTAGCACGCGCACGCGCGTAATGTTAAAAACCCTATTACATGATACATCAAACTACATTTCCTTCATAAATACAGGACTTAACGGACTCAAATGTTGGTAGTAGGGGATCAAGGACATTTATTGTAATTACAAAGGACCTCTGCCATATACAACCAGCAAGCAAGCGAGTTCCTCGGTACACGAGAGTGAACGACTAAAACAAGCCGGCCGGTGTGGCCGTGCGGTTCTAGGCGCTTCAGTCTGGAACCGCGTGACCGCTACGGTCGCAGGTTTGAATCCTGCCTCGGGCATGGATGTGTGTGATATCCTTAGGTTAGTTAGGTTTAATTAGTTCTAAGTTCTAGGGGACTGATGACCATAGATGTTAAGTCCCATAGTGCTCAGAGCCATTTGACCCATTTGACTAAAACAATATATAATATTGCAAGGAGGTATCACGATTAATTATTTCGATAACTAATGGGATGCCTCTGATTTCCTCGAAATGGAGGGGGCGCATTTGGCAAAAGGTATGCAACTTCACAACACTATGTGATGTAACAGTCAACAAGATGGAAAAACATTGCAGTCTGCATCGACATCACTGTAATCCCGTACCTCACTCCAAAGAAACAAAAAGGCTAATCCGTGCCAGTATGGTAGTTGCAGAATACAGCGCATGACGCCGATATAAATAGTAAATTCTAAAAAAAAAAAAAAAAAAAAAAAAAAAAAAAAAAAAAAAGAGGGACGATAAACGCTGGGAGGCCGCTCTCATCTTGAAAAGGAGTGCGGTACATATAGGAATCACATGTATCTTTAAAATCTACGTAATTAAAAAAAAACGATATTATATCAACACAAACAAACGAGCTAGTTCTATCCGCATAGAAATCATTGAAATGCCGCGCCTTGCTCCACTGAGCAAAATACAACCATATTTGTGACACCATAACAGTTGCAGAATACTTTGCGTAGGTCCAACATGGAATGTGATTACGTTTAAGCCACTAATATAGATAAAAGTACAATTTATAACGTACCATAAAATTTAGGATTCAGGTAAGGAAGTGAGCAAACTTGTGTCACTGACGGGTGCTACTGCAATGGTTCAAACGTTCAAATCTTGTGAAATCCTATGGGACTTAACTGCTAAGGTCATCAGTCCCTAAGCTTACACACTTCTTAACCTAAATTATCCTAAGGACAAACACACACAACCATGCCCGAGGGAGAACTCGAACCTCCGCCGGGACCAGCCGCACAGTCCATGACTGCAGCGCCTAAGGCCGGCCGCGGTGGTCTCGCGGTTCTAGGCGCGCAGTCCGGAACCGTGCGACTGCTACGGTCGCAGGTTCGAATCCTGCCTCGGGCATGGATGTGTGTGATGTCCTTAGGTTAGTTAGGTTTAAGTAGTTCTAAGTTCTAGGGGGCTGATGACCACAGCAGTTGAGTCCCATAGTGCTCAGAGCCATTTTGCAGCGCCTAAGACCGCTCGGCAAATCCCGCGCGGCTACTGCAATGGTCGTAGCTGTAGTGATATAAGCTAGTTGTAAAATATTAAAAATTCAATTACAGATAACAACAACTCACTGAATTGCTACACCCTTCTCTCTCTCAACGAACCAATAACGCCACGTGTATGACACTGAGATAACTGCAAAAACACATTGCATAGAATGAAATATAATAACGCTTAAACAATTTTAAGGGATAAAATACGCTCTATATCGTTACATTACTTTTTAAATACAGTACTCTGGTACACGATGAAGAACTAAGAAACAGCTAATACGTTTCATTGATAAATGCGATTAAGTAACCATAGGCGCTTTAGCTGTTGTCATGGTCTTCATTCCAAAGACTTTGATACAGCTTTCCCTGTTACTATACTCTCTGCAACCATTTGTTCTCCAAAATAAACACTGCAAGCTACATCCTTTTCAACGTGCTTGCTGTATTCATCTCTTGTTCTTCCTCAACAATTCCCCCTCCCCCCTCCCACAAACACTCTCTTCAATACTGAATTGGTGATCTCTTGATGCCGCACAGAACGTGTCTTATCAACTAATCCTTTCTTTTAGACAAATTATGCAACAATGTTTTTTGCTCACAATACTATTCAGTCTTCACTGATTACATCACACGGCCATCTAATCTTCAACATTCTTCTGTAGATCCACTTTCAAAATCTTATGTTCTCTTCTTCTCTGAACGGTTTACCGTCCACGCTTCACTTCCATGCAAGGCAAAAGGCAAGATGCCTTCAGAAAAGACTTCATAACACTTAAACCTGTATTCGATGTTAACAGGTTTCTCTTCTTCAGAAAAACTTTCCTTGTCATTGCTTGTTTACATTTTGTATCAAAAACGTGCAAATGTGTGTGAAATCTTATGGGACTTAACTGCTAAGGTCATCAGTCCCTAAGCTTACACACTACTTAACCTAAATTATCCTAAGGACAAACACACACACACGCATGCCCGAGGGCGGACTCGAACCTCAGCCGGGATCAGCCGCACAGTCCATGACTGCAGCGACTTAAACCGCTCGGCTAAACCCGCGCGGCTGACATTTTGTATCCTCTCTACCTCGGCCATCATCGGTTGTTTTACTGTCCAAATAGCAAAACTTATTTATCACTCGTTGTCTATTTTAATTCCCCCATTCCTCCATCACCACCTCATTTAATTCGATTACATTCCATTGACCTTAGTTTGTTTTTGTTGTTATTCGTCCTACATCCTGTAAGTAGGCTGTTTAGGTTTTTTTATTGATAACGCCACCTCAGTATGAAAATCACCGGCTGTGCCGTGTGCAGTCTGTGGCTGCTTTGCATTGTTGTAATACTCAACCATTGTAGTGTTAGGCAGCTGGCTGTGAACAGCGCGTAGCGCTGGGCAGTTGGAGGTGAGCCGCCAGCAGTGATGGATGTGGGGAGAGAGATGGCGGAGTTTTGTAATTTGTCATGATATCAAGGTAAATACATTGTTTGTTCTCTATTAATATCTTTCATTTGCTAACTATCCCTATCAGTAGTTAGTGCCTTCCATAGTTTGAATCTTTTATTTAGCTGGCAGTAGTGGCGCTCGCTGTATTGCAGTAGCTTGAGCAGCGAAGATTTTTGGTGAGGTAAGTGATTTGTGAGACGTATAGTTTAATGTTAGTCAGGGCCATTCTCTTGTAGAGAATTTTGAAAGTCAGATTGCGTTGCGCTAACAAAATATTGTGTGTTGAAAGTCAGATTGCGTTGCGCTAAAAAAAAATATTGTGCGTCAGGTTAAGCACAGTTGTGTAAAAATTATTAAAAGGGGACGTTTCAATCCTCCTTCCAAAGATCTGTCCATTACGTTCAACTTTTCTTCCAAGTCTGCATCTACATCTGCGTCTACATGGATACTCTTCAAAACACATTTAAGTGCCTAGCAGAGGGTTCATCAAACCACCTTCACAATTCTCTATTATTCCAATCTCGTATAGTGCGCGGAAAGAATGAACACCTATATCCTTCCGTACGAGCTCTGACTTCCCTTATTTTATCTTGGTGATCATTTCTCCCTATGTAGGTCAGTGTCAACAAAATATTTTCGCATTCGTAGGAGAAAATTGTGATTGGAATTTCGTGAGAAGATTCCGTCGCAACGAAAAACGCCTTTCTTTTAATGATGTCCAGTCCAAATCCTGTATCATTTCTGTGACACTCGCTCCCATATTTCGCGATAATACAAAACATGCTGCCCTTCTTTGAACTTCTTCGATGTACTCCATCAGTCCTATCTGGTAAGGATCCCACATCGCGCAGCAGTATTCTATAAGAGGACGGACAAGCGTAGTGTAGGCAGTCTGCTTAGTAGATCTGTTACATTTTCTAAGTGTCCTGCCAATAAAACGCAGAGTCGGGTTCGCCTTCCCCACAATATTTTCTATGTGTTCCTTCCAATTTAAGTTGTTCGTAATTGAAATACCTAGGTATTTAGTTGAATTTACGGCTTTCAGATTAGTCTGATTTATCGTGTAACCGAAATTTTACGAGTTCCTTTTAGCACTCGTGGGGATGACCTCAAACTTATCGTTATTTAGGGTCAACTGCCAATTTTCGCACCATTCTGATATCTTTTCTAAATCGTTGTGCAATTTTTTTGATCTTCTGATGACTTTATTAGTCGACAGCGTCATCTGCAAACAACCTAAGACGGCTGCTCAGATTGTCTCCCAAATCGTTTATGTAGATAAGGAACAGCAAAAGGCCTATAACACAACCTTGAGGAACGCCAGAAATCACTTCTGTTTTACTCGATGACTTTCCGTCAATTACTACGAACTGTGACCTCTCTGACAAATCCAGTCACATAACTGAGACGATATTCCATACGCACGCAATTTCACTACAAGCCGTTTGGGTGGAGCAGTGTCAAAAGCCTTCAGGAATCGATCTGAAACCCCTTATCAATAGCACTCAACACTTCATGCGAATAAAGAGCTAGCTGTGTTTCACAAGAACGATATTATTTAACGCCATGTTGACTGGGTGTCAATAGATTGTTTTCTTCGAGGTAATTCATAAAGTTCGAACACGATATATGTTCCAAAATCCTGCTGCATATCGACGTTAAAGATATGGGCCTGAAATTTATTGGATTACTCCTACTACCTTTCTTGAATATTGGTGTGACCTGTGCAACTTATTAGTCTTTGGGTACAGATTTTTTTTCAATCTCTTCATCATCTGCGGAACTAGTTGTCATACAAACTTGAAATACTGTGGTGAATGTGGGTTTTTTATCTATGATGGCTATGATAATACGTTCATGCTGTTCATAACAGCTTACCCGAATTCCTATTTTCTTATTTATTATTAGAACTACCCCTCAAAAACCCCATTTTATTCTTGTTCCGAAGGAACAGACACCAAGCTTTCATATAATTGATTCGCCTGGATGGGCAATGGATCCACCTTCTTGGGCGCGGATGCACAAGTACGTCTGACCTCCTGCGCGAAAGAGTAGCGAGCATGAAGGAAACGGACAGGGACTGGGGATAGGTGGCGTTCAGTGGGAATGTGAGTCGGCCGTGATGCTTTCCGAGGTAGTTCGCTGCCTGCTGCTTCCGTGTGGCGCAATGGTTAACGCCCCTGTTTAGTAAGCAGAAGATCCCTTGTTCAAATCCCGGTCCGGCACATATTTTTCACTTGTCGCTGCTGATTCAACGTAATGTCTCGATGCAGCTGACATTAGTAACCCCTTGCCTTTCCTTTCCCCACCACCTCAAACTTCGATTTACGTATAATGTATCACAACTGCGGACCCCACGTGGTGTCTGTACTTTTGGACATGTCTGAAAGAACAGACACCACGCATTTATATGAGAGATATACTCATTTGGCTCGAAGAATGATTGTTCTTCTTGTTATTCTCGACAGGACTGACCTAATTTTTTTGTGGTTTCTGGGACTACATAGTAGCAGTCGTGCGCCGTAAGCCAATAAAGAATCGTGTAGTAAAAGAAAATACAATAATGTCTCATTCATACAGGCACACCTAGCGTCGAATATCTCGAGCAAGTACCCTCTGCGCACCACAGTCCACGCGAGATCCAGACACTCAAACAGTATGTGACTCATGCAGGGACCTCTGATACCACCTCGTTCAATTTAGAATGGTTCAAATGGCTCTGAGCACTATGGGAACTAACATCTGAGGTCATCACTCCCCAGAATTTAGAACTTCTTAAACCTACCTAACCTAACGACATTACATGCCCGAGGCAGGATTCGAACTTGCAACCGTAGCGGTCGCGCGGTACCAGACTGAAGCGCCTAGAACCGCTCGGCCACTTTGACTTTAGAACTTAAACACTATTTCTAATTATTCTCCAAGCTCAAGGAGCGTCAACATCGAATTCGTGTACAAAACAATGCTGTAAAATGCACTTACGACTAATTCCTCGGTTTTGAAATGTCACTCATCTGATCACGATGCTCTCATTCCTATTAGAATCAACACACTGCTGTGGGTAGCTCCGATTATTTCTTCGCAAAAATTAAGAGACGTAATAAATTACTTATTTAAACGTTTCGTATCGGCGCAAACTGCGATTCAGAGGACGGAATTCATCCGGGAATGATTATTTATTTGCAGGTACTTGCCTCCAGGGATTTCAGTGTAGCGGGGCGTCAACACGCACCTGGAATCAGAATAATAATTACGTAACTACAGTTTAAGGAGGTGTCGTATTCTGCTGGATCAGCAAGAATGGAGCTACGACGCGACTATAATCTCTGCACTCAAAACGTGTAGATACAGAACCTCATGTCACGTCAGTTAAAATGTTAACATACAATACACTTTTGTAGCGTAGGTTATTGTCAAAAGATGACCGCCTTTAAAAAGAGCAAAATAAAATAATCGTCACTAATGCATATGTGTATCTAATAGCTTTTCCCAGAGACGGTAAAGCAATTTCATGGTCGCATATGTAAGAGAAATTGATTAAATCGGTAGTTGCATTCAACCACACTCCTTGAACTGTAGTGCTTCTTGGGTTACCACAGCTTTCCTACTTTTCATCATTTAATACAGAGCGTATTTTTTTTAACAGTCGTCACTATTGTCAATCCTATTCCATCGCAACAAATTCTCTCGTCTCTCCACTCCGCCGTATTCGCACCGACTTCCACGCTTTCTGCGGGGAAAGTGTAACAGATTTTGAACTCCTCTCTTTGTCCAACCCCATACCCGCGTTTCGGCCATTCCTCCTCCCCCCTCCCATCCCTCTCGCGTACAGCAAGGCACTGGCTGTATCAGAGTCCAGGACAGCCGCTGTCAGTACTTGCAGCGTTACAGCGGAATGGATTCGCGTCGATTGTACGCTACAGCCTGCGTATGCAAACGTGGCAGTCGTTACCAGCCCACTAGACTGAGTTGAGATGCATATTTCGGGATCTCAGATTTAATATTATACTACTATCGGAGAAGTGGCTCAAGCCGAGTATCCCTTCCAGTTCTGTTACCCTCGATGTCTCACATATGATAGAAATAACAGAACAGGTAGCAGTTTTGATGCATACATACTTGAAAACTTATTCCCCGACGTCCTGCTCACGTTCAAAAATGAACACAAACATCGCGAATACAGATTCATTCAAATTAAGCGTCTCAACAGAAAGTGTTTTATCGGTGTAATTTACAATCCACCCAAAGCTGGACAGCTGTCTAAATTTGAATCCGCACTCTCAGGTCTTGATTCTTCGTATCAACATGTAATTGCAGCTGGAGATGTTAACATAAATTTTATAAGCAACAGTCCTGCAGTTTTAAAATTGAGCCGTGTACTTAGCAGCTCGAGTCCTACACTCTTTTGTGGCCGAGCGGTTCTAGGCGCTTCAGTCCGGAACCGCGCGACCGCTACGGCCGCAGGTTCGAATCCTGCCTCGGGCATGAATGTGTGTGATGTCCTTAGGTTAGTTAGGTTTAAGTAGTTCTAAGTTCTAGGGGACTAATGACCTCAGCTGTTAAGTCCCACAGTCCTCAGAGCCATTTGAACCATCCTACACTGTTTTCACTTGAGTCAACTCATCATGTAACAGATACTAGTGCCTCTATCGATATTTTCGCAATCAAAAGAGGAATTTGCACTGATCAGATTTCTGCGCCTGGCTTATCTGCTCATAACACACACATCAAAAAAGGTTTTGCATCAATCCGGTTTCGAGAAGTCCTGAAGATAGACGTTGACTGTGGATACTGTATCACAGACACGGTCCCGTTAACTGTTCAGAGATGTCACTAAACCCACCCGAAGATGTAAACAACCATACATGAGTAGCGCCTATTAGATGGAGGGGGTCCGACAACCGATAAGTTCCAGCCATTCCACCAGAAAGGAGGTACACGACTCGTGTTGTCTGTAGTTCAACCATGCCTACACGATCAACACCGCGGTTCGATCGCGTCTGCATTGTTACTTTATGCCAGGATGGGCTGTCAACAAGGGAAGTTTTCAGGCGTCTCGGAGTGAACCAAAGTGATGTTGTCCGGACATGGAGGAATACAGAAAGACAGGAAGTCTCGAAGGCATGCCTCGCTCAGGCCGCCCAAGGGCTGCTACTGCACTGGATGACCACTGCCTATGGATTATGGCTAGGAGGAACCCTGACAGCAACGCTACCATGTTGAATAATGGTTTTCGTGCAGCCACAGGACGTCGTGTAACGACTCAAACTGTGCGCAATAGGCTGCATGACGCGCAACTTCACTCCCGACATCCATGGTGAGGCCTTTTCAACCGTTACATCATGTAGCGTGGTACAGATGGGCCCAACAACATGCCGAATGGACCGCTCAGGATTGGCATCACGTTCTCTTCACCAATGAGTGTCGCATATCCATTCAACCAGACAATCGTGGGAGACTTGTTTGGAGGCAACCCGGTCAGGCTGAACGCCTTAGACACACTGTCCAGCGAGTGCAGCAAGGTGGAGGTTTCCTGCTGTTATGGGGTTGCATTATGTGAGGCCGACGTACGCCACTAATGATGGAAGACGCAGTAACGGCTGTACCATATGTGAATGCCATCCTCCGAACGATAGTGCAACCATATCGGCAGCATGTTGGCGAGGCATTCGTCTTCATGAACGACAACTCGCGCCCCATGGTGCACTTCTTGTGAATGACTACCGTCAGGATAACGACATCGCTCGACTTGAGTGGCTAGCATGTTCTCGAGACATGAACCCTATCGAACATGCCTGAGATAGGTTGAAAAGGGCTGTTTATGGACGATGGGACTTACCAACCACTCTCAGAGATCTACGTCGAATCGCCGTTTAGGAGTGGGACAATCCGGACCAACAGTGCCTTGATAAACTTGTGAATAGTATGCCACGGCGAACATAGGCATGCATCTATGCAAGAGAACGTTCCACTGGGTATTGGCTCTGAGCACTATGCGACTTAACTTCTGAGGTCATCAGTCGCCTAGAACTTAGAACTACTTAAACCTAACTAACCTAAGGACATCACACACATCCATGCCCGAGGCAGGATTCGAACCTGCGACCGTAGCGGTAGCACGGTTCCAGACTGTAGCGCCTAGAACCGCACGGTCACTCCAGCCGGCTACTGGGTATTAGAGATACCGATGTGTACAGCAGTCTGGGCCATCACCTCTGGAGGTCTCGCTGTGTGGTGGTACAACATGCAATGTGTGGTTTTCATGAGCAGTAAAAAGGGGCGGAAGTGATTTTTATGTTGATCTCTATTCCAGTTTTCTGTACAGGTTCCGGAACTCTCGGAACAGAGGTGTTGCAATATATTTTTTGATATGTGTATTATTCATGAATTATTCGTTACCCGTGTAGTAAACAGAGTAGTTTCAGTGTTAAGTTACGGCTGGGATGTATGTATAAAGAAAGTAATCATTGAAATAAGTGACAGATAGAGAACATATAAGAACATTAGTTCAAACACTATTGTACTAATGCAGATCGTGACTAGCTATTTCCGAAAGCTCAGGAACTCGCTGAACTCAGCATTGCACTAGGGACCTCAGTATCCATCTGGGACAATAACAAGCACTGTCAAGTATGCAGTGTCGAGGTTTTGTCTCTTCAGAGCACAAATTGCGCCCCTCTAACTTCCATCGGTGAACTGAAATCTCGTCAAGAGATTCCTCCCTCCGGAACGGCATCGCCGTTTCCACACGAGATATACGAGCTGCTGCGGGGCTTCAGCGGCTTTCAGCAACTCTCGCCTCAACTGAGATGACAGAGTAATCTAATTCGTCTTCCTTGTCTAGATCGCCGTTTTATAGAATCCCTGCAAAGTTTATGGTGATCTTGTTTGTTCTCCCACCCGCAATCTCTCGGAGGAATCTTGCCCTTCACTGCTCCTGCTCCGAGAAGGGATCGAAGATGAGGGCAACGCTTCCAGAAACGTTGGAGACAGAAATAAGTTTTCACCCAAGTAGGCGCCTTTCCTGCTTCATAGGGAGACTGTTTATACTGTCTAAAAGCATCGTCTTGCTAACTTTATTGATAATAATCTCTAAACTTGTTAATCAGACACACGATAAGCTACGACCATTTTTCTACAACTCACGTGGAAATATATTAGTGTTCACTACGAGCTATAAATACCGTCTTACATATCGTAAATAAAACGCGGACTGGATTAA
Organism: Schistocerca nitens; assembly: GCF_023898315.1. NCBI lineage: Eukaryota > Metazoa > Arthropoda > Insecta > Orthoptera > Acrididae > Schistocerca > Schistocerca nitens. The sequence continues at coordinate 688,986,185 of NC_064614.1, forward strand.
CATATTTGTTAAGTAGCGTGGGCCACAGAACTGCTGCGTGTATCACTGGTGAGCTAACCTCTAATTACATGTTTTCTACCGTATACATACGTACTGCTAGTGTAGCACGTCCCTTTTATGAGAGTAAAAACAAATCAGAACAAAAAATGACGCTGTTATATCAGTTACGCACTTACTTTCACAATAAGCATAGCTTGACGTGGTATAATGTATTAATTTAGTGATAGTCGTATTTATGTGATGCGTTCTACCTGGCTTCTTTTGATTTTGAGTACATGGTATTTAGGGTTCCGTACCTCAGTCAGTAAAAACAGAACCCTTTCTAAGGTCGCTTTGTTGTCCGTCTGTCTCTCTCTAAAAATTTAAAATGATCCCAAAAAATTTCACTCATTGATCTTTAACCTTTCAATTACCTAATTCAAACATTATCCAGCGACGAATTCTAAAAATGTTTAGATAATTGTTGATGCTAATTAGCGTAGCTTGTTAATATAACATACAAATTAACAAAGTAGAAGAAAAATAACAACAGCAAATGCAAAATCATACATAAAAATTAAACTTAAAATTTAAAATTAAAGTGTTCTCTAAGTCTTGGAATCCCCACGACTGAGATCTTGCTGGTATCTATATCGATAACAGGCAAAAGTAATCGAGATTCAAACTCCCTGTGCTCGATGACATAGTTATACACGTAATTAAGTCCATACGGACCTTTGGAGCGTGATCCCACTGTCCCTTTCTACGAAAACAATATGGCGACACTTGGGCAGTTGAACTAGCTCTGGGTGGGAAGTTCGAATCAAGGTTCAATTGAGACTGTGTGTGTGTGTGTGTGTGTTTGTTCTTATGGGTTAGTGTTGTCTGACATTTCTTTAAGGACTGAGAATCGCCTTCCCTTGCGAAGATCTATGTTTTTTTTATTATTATATTTCCTTTAACTCTGACTACGAAGTACCCTTGGTCCAAGGATAGCGTCTTTGATTAGTTATCAAAAAGTCATGGGTCCTGGTTTCAAAACTCGCCACCGCTTACACTTTGATTACTGATCAGCATTGGCGACCGAAGACTTCCGGCATAAAAAGTCATTCTCATTCTGCCAACGGCCTTGTCATGGAGACCGGAGGAGCAGACACATGTTCGGGACACTCTCTTGTCCTTGGGGTGGAAAACTGCCCGTAAAGGCGCAAAAATCAGCAATGATCAACAGCATGAGGATGCAGAAAGCAATGGAAACCACTGCATTAAAGACACAAATGTGTACCCACAGTACATGTGGACCGAATTTGAAAAGAAGTGTCATGACTACCTCTCCACTGGCAAAAGTTTCCGGACGAGTTCCGCTTTCGGAATAGCGGGAGGCCACTGCCAAGGGGAAGATGACCATGAGAAAAAGACTGCGTAACCAGCGAAAAGATAACATTCTGCGATTCGAAGCGTGGAATGTCAGAAGCTTGAATGTGGTAGGGAAGCTAAAAAATCTGGAAAGGGAAATGCAAAGGCTCAGTCTATAGCAAGGGTCAATGAAGTGAAATGGAAAGAAGATAATGATTTCAGGTCAGATGAGTGTAGGGTAATATTAACAGCAGCAGAAAATAGAATAACAGGAGTAGGATTTGTTGTGGATAGGGTGGTAGGGCAGAGAGTGTGTTACTTTGAACAATTCAGTTGTAGTATTGTTCTTATCAGAATCGACAGCAAACCAACACCGATAATGATAGTTAAGATGTACATGTCGATATCGCAGGCTGAAGAGATAGGGAAAGTATATGAGGATATTGAAAGGTTAATACAGTATAGGGGCTGGAATACAGTTGTAGGGGAAGGAGTATTAGAAAAGGGTACAGGAGAATATAGGCTTATGACAAGGAATGAGAGAGGAGAAAGACTAATTGAGTTCTGCAATAAATTTCAACTAGTAATAGCAAATTGTTCAATAATCGCAAGAGGAGGAGGTATACTTGCAAAAGGATGATTTCGGTCAGATTACATCATGGACAGTCAGAGTTTCCGAAATCTGATACTGGATTGTAAGATGTTCCCAGGAGCAGATGTAGATTCAGATCACAATGTAGTAGTGAAGAAGTGTAGGTCGAAGTTTAAAGAGATCAGTCACGTAGCATCAATAAGCAAAGAAGTGGGATACAGAAGTACTAAGAAATTAATAGATACGCTTGAAGTTCGAAAAGGGTATAGATACAGCAATGAGGAACGGAAGTTGGAAAGAAAAACATAGGTAAAAAGAAAGCAGCTGCGAAGAAACCACGCAAAACAGAAGAGATACTTCAGCTGATCGAGAAAAGAGAAAGTACAAAAATTTTCATGTTAAATTCGGGAACACAGAATTACAGATCGCTGAGGAATGAAATAAATAGGAAGTGCAGGGAAACTAAGACGAAATGGCTGCATGAAAAGTATGAAGAAATCGAAAATGAAATGATTGTCGGAAGGACTGATTCAGTATATAGGAAAGTGAAAAGAACCTTCGGTGGATGAAATGTTAATTTCTCGGAGAATCCATATTATTCCTGCGTTGTCATAAAAACATTGTCAGTTTTCAGAAATCTACGAATAAAACGTGAAAGTCTTACTGTTGTTATTTTTAATTTTTGTAGAGTTTATTCTTTGTTTCCTAAAAAATCCTACTCTTTTTTACTATATGAGGAAAGTCGCGGTAGATGCTACAAACAGCTTCTTTACTAGCTTCCAAAAATTGGTGGTTGCAATAGCAATAACAAGAAGGAGGCCTTTAAGATTAAGACCGGGTTGAGACAGGAAGACGGACTCGCTCCTTTGCTCTTTAACTGTGTCCTCGATAAATTGATCAGAGAGTGGCGACAAGGAATGAAAGGAATGGGTGGAATACAACTAGGGTGTAAGAATAAAGGAGTACAGGTAGATGGTCTAGCATTCGCAGATGACGTTGTGATCTTGTCCAAATCAATAGAAGAGGCAGTTAACCAAACCACAGAACTGCAGAGCGAGGCAGCTAAAGCAGGCCTTCAGATCTCTATCGAGAAGACGCAATATATGACAAACACCACAAATGCTCATGGATCTCTGACAACACAAGGAGGGAAAATTCAAATACCTTGGAGAATGGAGAGACATTGGACTGACCGAAAAAGAAGCAATGGGAGCACGAATATACAAAATGAACTTAGAATATAGACTATCAACACCTACAATCAGAAGAATATTTCCATAAATGCAACATTGAAACAGTGATCCGCCCCGAAGCTCTATACGCAGCAGAAACTCTCAGCTTAGCAAGAACCGGAGTGATCAAGAGGCTCGAACTGATATAACGCAAGATTCTCAGGAGAATATAGGAACTCGCAGAAGAGAAGATGGTCAATTTAGAAACCGAGACAACCAGGAATTGTATCCAAAGATAGAAAAAATATCTCACGTCATCAGAAAAAGAAGGGGCACGTTCTTTGGACACATCCTGAGAATGGACCAGGGGAGGTTAACACGGTGAATCACACAATTTCTTATGAACAAGAAAACCAAAGTACGATGGATCCAAGACAAACAAAGAGATCTGGAAGAAATGAGGATACAGGAACAAGAGATATACAACAGGGTGATTTTTAAATAAAAAATTCAGACCTTCAAAGCTTTCGAGGACAGAACGAGACCCAGAACAAAATCTCGGACAGAAGAACGAAGAAAGTAGAAACGTATGAGAATGAAAGAATATTGGGAAAGAAAAAAGACCAGAAGAAACGAAGCTGAAGCGAATTAACGGGGTTCTAAGATGGCCAGAACGAAAGAAGAAGAAGAACAATAACAAGAAATTAACTCCATTTCTTCCACGGTTCCAACTAAATATAATTCTGTGATATAGGCGCTGCAACTAATTTCTAGGAGTCACAACTAAATTGAAAAAAAACTAGCACTCGAACAACTATAGCCTACTACGAAGTCTTAACTTCTCGGCATAACGCAGTCTTCTCTCGGATGGCATATCGACGAGATCTTAACTGTTGGACTGAAAGCAGTCGGCGCAAGCCTCGGTCGGCTCTCGCTGGCGGAATGTATACAGTGGTCCCTGGGTTGGCTTAAATATTCTTTCTTCAGGAAGAGACGTGCTGCCCCCTAGTTACTCGTGACCGGATGGAGGCGTGGTTTTGTGGTGCTGCCAGCGACCCCTTGCTTGGCGAGGTACCCAGTAGGGGTCCGAAGCTCTCGGAGCGCCTTCTGGCGGCGTGGGTTTATAGGAAGAACAAACCTGTAATGTTCGGATGCAGTATTACTAGTGTCCAGCTTGACACGGTCAAGTGATTTAAATATCTGGTGTAACGTTGCAAAGCGATATGACGTGGATAGAGCATGTGAAAACTGCGGTAGAGAAGGCAAAAAATGGTCGACTTCGGTTTAATGGGAGAATTTTAGGAAAGAGTGGTTCACCTGTAAAGGAGACCGCATGTAGGACGGTGGTTCGACCTATTCTTGAGAACTGCTCGAGTGTTTGGGATCCGTACCAGGTCGAATCGAAGAAAAACATTGAAGCAATTCAGAGGAGGATTGCCAGATTTATTACCGTTAAGTTCGAACAAAACGTAACTGTTACGGAGATGCTTCGGGAACTCAAATGGGAATCCCTGGAGGGAAAGCGACGTTCTTTTCGGAAAACACTATTGAGAAAATTTAGAGGGCCGAAATTCGAAGCTGACTGCCTAACGATTCTGCTCCTGCCAACATACATCGCGCATAAGGACCACGAAGATAAGATACGAGAAATTAGGTCTCATACCGAGGCGTACAGACAGTCGCTTTTCCGTCGCTCTATTTGCGAGTGAAACAGGAGGGTAATGACAAGTAGTGGTACTCGATACCATCCGCCACGCACCTTACCGTGGCTTGCGGAGTATCGATGTAGGTGTACATATTCGATGTTTTCGCGTGGCTACTTCAGTGCGCCTCCCATGACCCGCGCATCGTAACTGTCGAGAGGGTTGCGGCTCGTGCCCCTGGTTACAACAGCATTTTGCACGGATTTTACAGAGAATAACGAGCCTTTAAATAACATTCTCCAAATTCCGTACGTTCTGGTCAAAAATAAATCTGTTTGCATTTTTCCCCCTTGGGATGGTTTTTCAGTGTTCTAATGGTTTCCTGAAATTAAGAGCTCCAATTGCTCTTCATCCCCTTTAACGGCGCAGGTTGGACGCACGTGAAGAACGAAGTTAAGTATATAGTTACCCCATTTTCGTAACAAATAAACGAAATGATTGTCTTCATTTGTAATTTTATACATCAATAGTATCAAGCACATTTTTTCAGCTCTAAAATTCGTAAGGTTTATTTGTCTCGCATCGGAAATTGGTGTTCCGCCGTGAACTTCCGTTTCCCTCTCCCGTGACAGAAATGTACATGCTGCTTAGAATGAAACATTCGCTACGTGAGATGGTCGCCATGAAAAACAGGTGATCGCATGTTAATAAAAATTCGTGGAAACATTTGTAAGGACATCTGGAAGATAAATAACGAGTAAACTACTCAGAAAAACACATCGTAGTTCCCACATTAGAGGGTGAAATTTGTTAATTGCCTACCATATTTACGTTCCATGCTACAAACGTTGCTGCTTGTGACGGCCCTCTGAGCCCACAAGAGCCTGGGTATGCACTAGGGGTTGCTTTACTGCTGTGGGCCATGGAATGTTCACACACGTACACTGCTTGACAATGGCACATTGAGCCCAACTTCCTCAGCCATGGCAACCATAACTTTTTCAGCAGTTTATGGTTTAATTGGTCGTCAGCCTCTACCGGAAGCAATTCCCAAGTCTTTAGTTAATTTGTACTTCCGAATCATGTTCTTCGACCCTAGTGCAAAAAGTGGACCTTTCCGTATTTCTGTAATACGTCGATAATCGCAAAGAGCAGCAGAACTATTGCTGTGGTTTTAATCAAACAGCTTAACGAGTAAAGCCGTGGTCACATCGTGGGACCCAAGTTGACTGCATGCAGTTGTGATGTACATTGATGCTTGTGTACCAACCCTACGCAGCGGTTCCAGTAGATTGGATTAGATGATTAGATTAGATTAGTTTTTCGTTCCAGAGATCCGTGCTGAGGAGATCATCGTGGATGTGGAACATGTCACTTTTTTTAAACTGAAATAACAATACTAATAGTATGAGTATATACAATACATCATTTTTAAGCTGAAATAACGATACTAGTGGTATGAGTATATACAATACATCATTAGTTTCTATTAAAAAATTCGTCAATGGAGTAGAAGGAGATGGCCACTGTTTAAGTCTTTCAGACTCCTTTTAAACTGATCTTTATTTGTAACTAAATTTTTTATGTGCACTGGCAAGTTATTGAAGATGAGTGTTCCTGAGTAGTGGACCCCTTTTTGAACTAAAGTAAGTGCTTTTAAGTCCTTGTGCAGATCATTTTTGTTCCTGGTATCGTATGTATGAACTGAGCTGTTTGTTGGAAAAAGAGATACATTGTTTAGGACAAATTTCATTAAGGATTAAATATACTGAGAGGAAGTAGTTAGTATACCCAGTTCTTTGAAGAGGTTTCTACAGGACGTCCGTGAATTTACTCCACAAATAATACGTATTACACGCTTTTGGACTCTGAAAACTTTTGGTTGACTTGTAGAGTTACCCCAAAATATTATACCTATGTTTGCTAACACTCGAATTGCAAATACAGATTTGTTAAGGCGTTTCAGCAGTTCTGTGGTGTGCTCCTCCCAACTGAATTTATTATCAAGTTGTAATCCCAGGAATTTAAGACTGTCAACCTCTTCTATCTGCTCTTCTTCATACTTTATGCATATGCTGGGTGGAAACCTCTTACAGGTTCTGAATTGTTCTGAATTGCATATAGTGAGTCTTTTCGAAGTTAATGTCAGTGAGTTGGCTTTAAACCATTTATTAATATCCATGAAAATATGATTAGCAGATCTTTCTAGAGCTACACTCGACATATTATTTATTGCAATACTTGTGTCATCTGCCAAAAAAACGAACTCTGCTTCTGGCAGTGTAACTGATGAGAGATCATTAATGTACACAAGAAAAAGCAATGGCCCTAAGATGGATCCTTGTGGGACACCACATGCAATTTCTTCCCATTCTGATGATGACTGATGACTTAATTCACTAGTCCCTTGCACTGACACCCTTTGTTTCCTGTTAGTGAGGTAAGACTCGAACCATTTTGCAGCACTGCCCGTGACACCATAGAATTCTAATTTATTTAAAAGGATGTTGTGGTTCACACAATGAAATGCCTTGGACAAATCACAGAAAATACCTGTTGTTTGTAATTTGTTATTTAATGAATTAAGTACATTTTCACTGTAGGTGTAAATAGCCTTCTCAGTATCAGAACCCTTCAGAAATCCAAACTGTGTTCTTGATAATATGTTAATTGTGGTCAGATGGTTTAGAAGCTGCCTGTTCATTACTTTTTCTGAAATTTTTGAGAATGCTGGCAAAAGTACCGGTGTCTGACGGCAAACCATGATACTAACTCTACTAACAACGGAAATACTGCAGCGCACAGTCAGAAATTGTTCATATGAAGCTGCGTACCCGTAAGCTAAATAGTTTTCCGTCTGTATTGACTGAAGCAGCGAAAGTTTAATTCTAGTCACCCTGTATGTATGTGGCGGCAAACGTAGGAGTGAAGTGATTTAATATCCAAGTGAAGTTGTTGACGTCATTTGATTCCAGTCACTTTGTTGGCACTACATGCAATCCAGTCTTAGCCACGCGGAGTGACCGAGTGGTTTGAGGCGCCTTGTCACGGATTGCACGGCCCCTGCCGCCTGAGGTTCGACACCTCCCTCGGACATAGGTGTATGCGTTTTTCTTAGCATAAGTTAGTCTAAGTTAGTTTAAGTAGTGCGTAAGTTTAGGGACCGATGGCCTCGGAAGTTTAGTCCCTTAGGAATTTACACACATTTTAATCAAGTCTTACAATGGCCGTTCGTAGGAAGGAAGGCAAACCGTAAGAAAAGTTGGTGGGATTGTTTCGCTATTTGATAGGCGACGGACCACCTGACAAATTTTCCTAAACTCTTAAAACCTAGGATGTACACTTGGACACAAGAAATGTATTTGTCAGTTCAGTACAGCCAAACCTAAATTGTGTACCAGTGGTAGCTGACCGTCGCACAAGGAAGTTACCGACGGCCAGCAGCAACGCAATACTCCTGTGCTTGAATAATGTACAATTTCCGAAACAATAGAAGCAAACCATCGAAAAAATGAACATAGGCGAGAGAACATTTAAGTCAGAGTTCTGTTAAAGTGGAGACTTGGAGACGAACAGCTAGAGTTACAAGCTATTCCAATGCAGTCCTGGAGTAGCTGCTGCTTCTTCGAGATGGTGTCCCAGCCAGTGTCTGACACTGGTGCCCTGTCCGTGCCTCGTTTCTGACGGCGTCGTGGGACATTCTATGAGTAGACATTCCACGCAATCACACACGGGCTGTTACATCACCTGCCGAGGCAAAGCTCGCCGCTACGTAGTTCTGTCCGATACTGCGACCAGTTCGGTAGGTGGTAATCCTTGATGTTCCTTAGGTTTTGTCCCGCTTTAGATAAGAACTTATAATCCCACACAACATATCATTCCCAACTTTCAGCCAGTAAATATTTGTTTTCTGTTACCCAATAAATTGTAAACATAATGTCACTTCATTTCTGCATATGTACAGTATTTCAATACATGTACTCACCAATGTTCATGTTTCATTGCCTCGTACCCCACACTTCTGTATCATTTTTCCTGTCCCCTTCAGGATACTGTCCGCATTGTAGTATGCTGTAATTAGCTTACAGTAACTAGCTTGGTGCTCAGTTCAGAATTACACTATGTGATCAAAATATACGGACACATGGCTGAAAATGACTTACAAGTTCGTGACGCCTTCCATCAGTAATGCTGGAATTCAATATGGTGTAGGCGCACCCTTAGCCTTGATGACAGCTTTCGTTCTCAGAGGCATACGTTCAATCATCTGCTGGAAGATTTCTTGGGGAATGGCAGCCCATTGTTCACGGAGTGCTGCACTGAGAAGAGGTATCGATGTCGGTCAGTGAGACCTGGCACGACGTCAGTGTTCCAAAACATCCCAAAGTTGTTCTATACGATTCAGGTCAGGACTGTGTGCAGGCCAGTCCATTACAGGGACATTATTGTCGTGTTACCACTCCGGCACAGGCCGTGTATTTTGAACAACAGGTGCTCGATCGTGTTGAAAGATGGAATCACCATCCCCGAATTGCTCTTCTGCAGTGGAAAGCAAGAAGGTGCTTAAAACATTAGTGTAGGCCTGTGCTGTGATAGCGCCACGCGATACAACAAGGGGTGCAAGCCCCCTTCATGAAAAATATGACCACTCCATAACACCACCTCCTCCGAATTTTACTTTTGGCACTACACACGCTGGCATATGACCTTCACCGGGCATTCACCATATCCACACACTGCCATCGGATCGTCACTTTGTGTACCGTGATTATTCACACCTAACAACGTTTTCCCACTGTTCAAACGTCCAATGTTTACGCTCCTTACACCAAGCGAGGCGTGATGTGTGGCTTATGAGCAGCAGCTCGACCATGAAACCTAAGTTTCCTCACCTCCCGCCTAACTGTCATAGTACTCGCAGTGGATCCTGATGCAGTATGGAATTCCTGTGTGATGGTCTGGATAGATGTCTGCCTATAACACATTGCGACCCTCTTTAACTGTTGGCGGTCTCTGTCAGTCAACAGACGAGGTCGGCCTGTACGCTTTTGTGCTTTACGTGTACCTTCACGTTTCCACTTCACTATTACATCGGAAACAGTGGACCTCGGGATGTTTAAGTGTGTGCAAATCTCGCGTACAGACGTGCAACACAATTGACACCCAATCTCCTGATTACGTTCGAAGTCCGTGAGATCCGCGAAGCAGCCCATTGTGCTCCCTCACAAAGTCTAATCACTGCTGAGGTCGCTGATATGGAGTACCTGGCACTAGGTGGAAGCACAATACACCTAATATGAAAAACGTATGTTTTTGGTGGTGTCAGCATACTTTTGATCACATAGTGTAACTAACAAAATTATTTGTTGGAGGAACAAACTCTCAATGTGCATTTAATTGAAACAGAACAGGATTTTGGCGTCCAAGGTTTGGGCAGGGATATACAAGCGTCAAGCATGTAGGAAATGGTTTTTCCAGTAGACCGTCTGTCAGCGTATACAGGAATGAGAGACAGTCGGCGTCTCCTACATCACCTTCTAGATGGTTCGATAGTTTTACCTCACAGAACAGTTAAAAGAACTCGTGGACCGAAGAGGATTCACACTCAAAGTCAAACCAGTCGAAGAAGATCGAATTTCCCTTGCCCATTGACCTTGCATCAAATTACGCCATCGGCTGCCTCCGTTTACTATCAGTCTGACTTAATTCATTCCTCTTTATTATTATAGAATCTAAAAAAAAAAAAAAAAAAAAATGGTTCAAATGGCTCTGAGCACTATGGGACTCAACTGCTCAGGTCATTAGTCCCCTAGAACTTAGAACTAGTTAAACCTAACTAACCTAAGGACATCACACACATCCATGCCCGAGGCAGGATTCGAACCTGCGACCGTAGCGGTCTCGCGGTTCCAGACTGCAGCGCCAGAACCACGCGGCCACCTCGGCCGGCATAGAATCTCAGTTTTATGTGCTGGTATATGTGTTTCTTGGAACGTTGTTTGTGGCTATTTTCATTCTCTGCACCCAACTACGACGATGGGAGACATTGAAACCAACGGAGAGGAAGTGACATGTTCTTGCAGCCTAAAACAACGTAACTATCAAGTCCTCAGTAAAAATCTACGAGATCACATCCAGAACCATCTTCTGCTGTAATAAAACTAAAGCCGTAGGGTTACGCTCTGTTGCACTTAATACCAACTAATGCAGAAGCAGGGGAAAAAGCGGAGAATAAAAATTACTGGAGATTAAGGAAAACAGACTTGGTTACAAAAAATATTGTTCAATGAGGCGTTCCGCCTTTTTATGTCATCATCAGATTTTGTTATCCGTTATTCTATGAAATAAGCATACGTCAAGATCACCCGTTTATGCTTATTTCACAGCATAACTGCAGACAAAATCTGAAGACGGCAGAAAATATTTTCCGCAAGCAAGACCGTTTTTCTTGAAAATAATTTTATACGGTTGCTCTACCAGCCAGCGCGATGGAGAGGGGGGAGTTTTAACTACGGGAGAAGCCAGAAACTGAAATATGTGTAAGAAAGATTGTTCAGGGCTGTAGACTTCCGGAAACTGAGGCTGGATAAAAACTAACGGAAGAACATATCAAGTATATTGAAAACATAAGAGCTAAGATAAGTTTAAAAACTAAAAAATTAAAGCGCAAGTGATATCCCGAATCCTAAGAAAGTGACTTACTCTAAACATATTTCTAGAAAGACGTAAAGCAACAAATTTCTTCAAATCTAAAGGGACGGTGATTCCTGGAATCACCTTCGGCAGCCAAACAGTCAATTTGCGTTCTGTTACAGTAATAAATGGCATCCGCTTTTACCGAATTATTTATTCCAGTGATTACTGATTTAATTTAATTTAATTCAAATGATGTTAAATTGCTAGCTGTGTGTGCGCTCCCACGGCACAGAAACATTTATTTTACCGCCGGAATAATTTACTCCAAAGTGAATGTAGCGTTAATTTATAGCGACGTCCGTTAAAACCAACATTTCTCGTTTCGGTTCCTGAATGCAACCCGCCTGAACAAAGCGTAGAATATGAGTTGTTCAGTACTTGTTGCAGAACTTAATAATATCCTCTTTTGTGCCAAACATTTACTTTATGGATACTCCCCTGACAAATTAATTGCGTTATCAATAAAACATTTTGTCCTTTGAACAACAAGAGCGAATATACTGTACCTGGTACATTTGCACATACGTACGCACGCATTTTAGAATGTATGACAGAGAGAGAAATTACAAGGGAGGGAGGGAGGGGGAGAGAGAGAGAGAGAGAGAGAGAGAGAGAGAGAGAGAGAGAGAGAGAGAGAGACGGAGGGAGAGTTAAACGGGGCAGAAAGAGACAGACTCGGCAATATGGAAACAACCACTTCTAACGCTGCAGCACCAGCTGCATATGATTCAAGCTGTAAGCATCAAATTGGTTATCACGATTTATTACATTTAAAGCTAACTATTGGTTATTAGATCAATATTACGTAAGACATAGCATCTCTGTAATCCCTTTTTTCTCATTTTAAGGCGGATCCGAGCCGTAAAATGTATTTATCTATCACGAATATATGTGACTATGTTGTTTCCATCAGAAACGTTTGGCGCTGATCATAAAGATAGCACCATAGGAACCAGTTGCTATATTGACGGGGCGTGCTTCCACGCTCAAGTAGCCTGCTCGTAGGGTAACGTTAGAATAAACACAGATAACACTGACAACGCAATGAATGTTTACTCATTTATTAAAATACACACTAGCACAAAGAAACTGACGCACCACGAAAGAATGGGATGGAAATCGGTAGATGTGATTCACATCTTGAGATAAATAAACGATAACAATTTAGGAAAAATGGGATGATTTATTCAAGAGAGAGAGGTTCTCAAATTGAGTAAGTAAGTAACACGTTAGTCCATCTCTGGTATTTAAGCATACAATTATTCGTCTTGGTATTCATTGATAGAGTTGTTGGATGTCCTTCTGAGATATCATCCAGAAATCTTGATCAACTGGCACGCTATATCCTCAAAATCCCAAGCTGCTTCGACAGACCTGCCCATAATGCTCCAAACGTTCTCAGTTTGGGAGAAATCAGGCGATCTTACCAGCGGGATAGGTAGACAGGCAGTAGAAACTCTCGTCGTGTCGGGCGGGCGTTATCTTGCTGAAAAACAAGCTCACGATGGCTTGTGATGAAGAGCCACAAAATGGGGCGTAGAATATAGCTGATGATGATGATGAAGTTTGGTTGTTGGGCGCTCCCTATGTCTACTCAGTGCTAATCTCGCTTCTTTCATGGTTTACGATGAGGATGAAATGATGAGGAAAACACAAACACCCAGGCGGAGAAAAATCCCCAACCGGGCCGGGGATCGAACCCAGGACCCCATGATCCAGAGGCAGCAACTCTAGTCATTAGACCACGAGCTGCGGACGTAGAATATAGAAATACCGCTGTGCTGTAAGGGTGTCGCGATCACAACCACAGGGGACACTATATGAAATGAAGTGGTACCCCATACCGTCACTCGTGGCTATCGGACCATGTGGCGGACGACAGTTGGTATCCCAACGCTGTCTGGGGCATCTGTAGACACGTCTTCGACCTGGAATTTCATTGAGTAGAGTGGAATTGGTCTTCAGTTATGAATCCTACTTCGAAGTGAGACACGGTGACCAGAGAAGGGGTGGCTGGAGACGCCCCTGATATTGGTGGCATACTAAGCTGTTTCCCGCCGTATGGCCCGACAGCCAAGTCCCGTTTCGTTATCATCCGCGATACCCTTTCAGCACAGTGGTTCGTTGGCGATATTCTACGCCCTGTTTTATTGTCCTCTATGGTAAGCCATCCAGGGCTTTACAGCAAGGTAATGCCCGCCCGCACACGACGGGAGTTTCTATTGCCTGTCTACGTATTTTCCAAACCCTACCTCGGCCAGCAAGATCGCCGGATCTCTCCACAATTGAAAACGTTTGGAGCATTACTGGCACGGCCATTCAACCAGCTAGGAAGTTTGACGATCTAAAGTGCCATTTGGGCAGAAATTTGGATGGTATCTCAGGATCTGTGAGGAAGCCGTCCTTACGATTCTATTTATTTTGTCGCTACCAGTTCCGACGCTTCAGTGCGCCATCCGTCTTCAGATTGTAGTTGTGCTGAAGAGGTTGACGCGATCCCTACATCCGCATCAGTGGACAACATATCTGAAAACTTTAGTGTCAGCACTCTAACCATCAACTGCCAGTTGAATTGGAAGTTGATGGTTAGAGTGCTGACACCAAAGCTTTCAGATAGTCTGCGTAATGGCCACTGATGGGGGTATGGCGATCGCTTCAACCTCTTCAGCATCAACTACAGCCTGAGGATGGTGCATTGAAGCGCCGAACCTGGTAGCGACAAAATAAATAAAATCATTAGGACCCCTGTAGGCGTTTCATTTTCTCACAACAGTAAACGGCCGTCGTCCCCAAGACCTCCTCTCGAAAGTACGGACAAACAAAACGATATCTCAGGTGGACATCCATCAACTCTGTCCTTGAATATCGAGCCGAACAATTGCCAGAGGTGGACTAACGCACTATTGACTTGCACTTTCTCGGGACTTGCACTTTCTCTGGAATAAATCACCCAAATTTTCTAAAATTGTAAGAATTTCTGTTTGGGGAGTTCAGTGGTCAGCGGAAGTGTTAGAACTCAGAAGAGTGTCCATGGGGCCAATCAAGTTATTCTGAAAGTGTGGGGTGTCGCATTGTCCTGCTGGAATTGCTCAAGACCGTCGGAATGCACAATGGACGTAGATGGATGCAGGTGACGAGACAGGATGCTTACATTGTCACCTGTCAGAGTCATATCTAGTGTATCAGGGGTGTAGACATATCAGGGGCCCAATATCACTCCAACTGCACACGCCCCACACCAGTACAGAGCCGCCAACAGCTTGAACAGTCCCCTGCTGACATGCAGGGTTTACGGATTCATGAGGTTGTCTCCATACCCGTACACGTCCATTCGCTCGATACAATCTGAAGCGAGAATCGTACGATCACATCCAACGTCTGTGCTGATGGTCCCAGGCGAGGCGTAAAGCTTTATGTCGTGAAGTCATCAAGGATACACAGTGGACCTTTGGCTCTGAAAGCCCATATCGATGATGTTTCGTTGAATGGTTCGCACGCTGACATTTGTTGACGGCCCAGCACTGAAATCTGCAGCAGTTTGCGGAAAGGTTGCACTTTTGTCACGTTCAACGATTCTCTTTAGTCGTCGTTGGTGCCGTTCTTGCAGGATCTTTATCCGGCCGCAGCCATGTCGGAGACCTGATGTTTACCGGATTCCTGATATTCACGGTACACTTGTGAAATGTTACGGGAAAATCTCCACTTAATCGCTACCTCGAAATGCTGTGTCCCATCGCTCGTGTGCCGACTATAACAACACGTTTAAACTCACTTAAATCTTTATAACGTGCCACTGTAGCAGCAGTAATCGATATAACAGCTGCACCAGACATTTGTTGTCTTAAATAGACGCTGCCTACCGCAGCGCCGTATTCTGCCCGTTTACCTATCTCTGTATTTAAAAACGCATGACTGTGCCAGTTTTTTTGGCGCTTCAATGTGCATTCCAGATCTACATATCAATCTGTACGGCTGGTATATATAAACTTGAATGATTGGATGGATTACATTTTCAAGTAAGGACGACGTAATATCACAAAATATTTATTTTTTATGGCATTGCTTCTGGTAAGTCAAGTCTAATGAATGTACCTAGCTTTTATCTGCATCAGATTTTTGTGTCTTCCTTTGCACGCTCTGTAGTTCTTTAGCGGACACAGGAGCGAGAAACAGATGCAGTTCCTTCACAGAGAATTCATATATAAATTTATTCTATGTATAATATAAAATATTAAAAATAATACATATCTTTGCTGGAGTATTTGCTGTGCCAGTTGCTAACAGTACATTTAAATTAAGAATATACACTGAGTAAAAAGATTTTTAATTAGTTCACTCTTTCTTACAATGTTTATTCAGAAGAATTCGAGCCCTGGCCTCTACGAACGTCTGTAAATCTTACTCAACTGTCAAACATACAAAATGGGCTCAGTACTTGAATGTTCAAACTTAAGTACACACACTGCTCAAGCCCTGGAGGGAGAATGCTGCAGCTCATTGGCAGTAGCGTTATCGCTCGTGCCAGCGCCCTGGTGCCACAGTGGCGGCCGTAGGAAATGCGGCGGCGTAACTGGTGGCGCGCGTATTTGGAAGTGTGGCCGACTGGATAGGGATCGTTACCTGACAAACATACAGCAAAGACGGAAGGCGATAAAGGGCCTATCGAACTGGAACATCATAAAATAGACTAATATTATACTGAATTAAATTAGTAACACCCAGTTTGTCACAAAGGAGATCCTGAAGCTGACCAACCGGTCTGTAAGCTACGAAGCTTACACAATTAATGAGGCTCGAACCACGACAAGAGCAGAGGGCTACCATCTCCCCACCTCCGCCGGTAGAATTTTAAAATCAAGGTACCACTTGCAAAGTAAAGGACCAGCCCGGTCCGCTGAACAAAATAGCAAGCGAGCAACAAGGTGACGTCGCAGCCCTTAGCTAAGAGGAGTCTGAAGTTACTACCGCGCAGATCGCCAACCAGAGGCTACTCTTACCTACTGGCCGCACAAAGTCTCTGGGAAGACGACCGCACAGGAAACAACTTACACAATTGGCCAGACTCCAGGTACCATTTGCAGTCAAATAAGAAACACGAAATCCCGAGTCCAGTAACGCGCAAACTGACTCCTGTCCGACACGGGCACAAATATAAGGAAGGAAAGATGTTTCCATAGCAGCAATACGCATACAACAAAACGGTAACCACCTCTCACGCAGTCGACTCCCTCCCCCCACTCCCCCCCACCACCACCACCCCCGCGTCCGCTGTTAAGCCTACGGTTTCTCACAGTAGGGCACTCGCGCACAAGGTGGTCACTCGCACTGAAACAGAAACATCGCTTGTGACCGGACCAATCAGATTTGGATCGTGGTTTGTTACCCCGCGGAGTGAAAGGTGTCGATAGTAGACTTCATCTGGCCCCGCGCTACTCGTCAGAAAAGGTCAGTGCCTCAATTGACTCTAATAATTACTGAAATTCATTATAATTAGTCGGGTAGCGCGCCGGACGGATCCTCTGGCAGAATTCCTTCTAAACTATTGGGGATACTGTCAGATTCGGCAGTCCCTATATCGAGTGCTGGTACAGCCATACGCACTCGTTCAACAATGTGGCTCAATGTCTCGGAAGATGCCAATGATACTTAGACACAAGCTCATGGCGCATACACGCCGACAACTTTCTAATTAGAACTCTGAGCTGTCCTATGGAGTCCCGATGTCTCAAGGTTTCGCTACTCGGTGTCCCTTTTGTTAATGGATATAGCAACGAAAGGATCGCGTGGTGCCGTATGCACAGGGCACCAGCGGACAAACAGCCACAGCACTTGTTGCACTAGATGCAAATAATCAGTAGACAACTCAGATATATCGGCAAGGAGGCACATAATATGGTTGGGCAATTTGGCGAAGTGCTCAGAGAGCGAACTACCAAGACCTCCTGCACCGGACCGCTTATCATCAACGAGCTGATTACGACCTAAAACCTCTTGCTCCGACACCGCACCCTCGCTGTCTAAACTCAGGGCTGCCCTCTAGGGATGACATTACGTTGCACATCATGTTAAGCGGCTGAAACAACAGGAAGAAAAGGCACGCAGCTACCTCCACAATGGTGTCAGAAGGAAGGCGAAGCGGACTGCCCACCGCCGCGCACAATCTGGCTGCCAGTTCTGGGGCGCTACCTTCTGTAGGCAGGCCACCAAGCTTTAATTCATACTGTAGATACTCCCTCTTAACATTAAAAACCACGGGCCACCTACTGGAGTACACGATACGTAGTGACTTCCTGAAAACAACCAAAAGAAATAGTATAATAACACAAGGAATGACAAACGTGTGACAGTAAGTCAACGGAACGAGAAATGACGTCAAAGGATAGACAAATCTAGCCTCCTCCCCCCCCCCCCTGCCAAACAGAACGTTTCCACCCTGCAGATATATTGCGAAACATGATTATAATCTGCATGGTACTGAGACCCAGGACAAGGATAGGGATTAACTTCAGAAAAACAGATGGAAGGGTGGTCTAACTTAATGCGCTGTTTATGATTCCCAAACAAACTTTTTTATTTACTAACAACTGTATTATAAGTCAATTTTAAATTAAATCACAATGAATAACGGCATTTGCATTATACATAAAATTACAAACGGCACTCTAAGAACAGATGGCCCGATTACAAACCGTTAATTATTAAATAAACCTGAGGCGGCACTCCGTCCGCGCGACTAGCATCGCGCGGTAGCGTTCTCGCTTCCCACGCCCGGGTTCCCGGGTTCGATTCCCGGCGGGGTCAGGGATTTTCTCTGCGTCGTGATGACTGGGTGTTGTGTGCTGTCCTTAGGTTAGTTAGGTTTAAGTAGTTCTAAGTTCTAGGGGACTGATGACCACAGCAGTTGAGTCCCATAGTGCTCAGAGCCATTTGAACCATTGACTAGCATCGCATCTGTGAGCAAATCCCACGACAGGACTTGAATATAAGTTCAGTAAACGTTAAATAGAAGCCATGAAAATGCATACACCTCCTCCGGCATTCTGCTCTTCTATGGACAAGACATGAGGAAGCAAACAGTAATACTGCAGTGATTGGCCAAAAGCCTGTTATACATAAATCAAGTTAATTACTTCAACTACTGGGCCCCTAAAACTCTATTAAAATGATAATGAGAATTACACGCTTTTTTTAGAAATCAAGAAACTCAGAGCTGAGTTTGCCCAAAGGCTTTCGTCACACGCCCACAAGAACTTACTATAACAGAAACACTGTGTAAATTACTTCCTAATCCGGTGATATCACCGCCGCAGCACGATACCGGAAGAATGGCAATGAAGTACTCAGCTTGAGGTTGGAACAGAAAATAAGCAGAATCGCATGTGAACCCAGCACGTAGGCCTCGTGCGATGAAGGGAAAGCCGCCTAAGTAGAAAGAAAACGCGACCCGGCCACGGATCAGCAGAACAGCAACGCGTGAACTGCTGCCGATACAAAGCTGTCAACATATACCAAACAACAAACAAGTTTGATAAGAATTAACGTACACAGAAATTCTTAAACGGGCAATTAAAGATATAGGGGCGCATCCCGCTCATAAAGATTGCAAGTTAAAATTCCTAACAATAACAAGAAACCGGGTACAAAGTCGTTTAAAGAAAGAAATTACTTAATAATTCAAACAAGATTAAATAAGTCAAGGTATGCCTGTACTTGGGCCGCTTAGGGACTAATAGACACTGTAATGTGGATACACTCAAATGGCAGATGGCCGGTTAAAATTTACACCTATAACCCGAAGGCCTCCTCAGCACGGAATAGGAAAGAGTGCAATTGCAAACACGCACACACGCATGGCCTAAACATGTGTACCTTTAGGCTGAGCCCACACAACTTTAGTTGCAGGCCATACCCAATAACCCTCCCCAGGAAGGGCCATAAGGTCTACAACAAACAGAAATTACTATCAGTCGTATCAAATACTCAATGATACCAAACAAAGTTTTCAAGTACCAGATTAAAATTTGCAAAATACTAGCTTGGCGCTTACAGAAATCTCCTGACTGACAGACATAGCCCCAAAAGGGCATACTAAACGGCACAAAGGAAGCGGATTCATGGCTAGCTCACACCGGGGCAGAATTAACAATCTTTAAGTACCGCACTTACTAAACAGTCTTCATACACAATTTGAAAAAAAATGCCAAGGAGGTCAATTGCTTCAGGACTCCAGGTAGGCGCCGGGTAATACTGCCCTCCTGCTTGTAGCTGCTAACAAGTTGTTCAATACATCTCCGCGTACTTAGCACACCAAAACTGACTGACGCACTTTGTAACAGGTAGCACGCGACGAGAGCCGCTCCTTGCCGCTAAACTCGATTGTTCGCAAGGGCCAGAGATTTCAACTCGCTGCAATCGCCGGGGCACCGAGTACCCATGCACACCCGTTCGGCTTCGTATCCCATGCACCGCTCCCCACCACACTGCTCCAGAGGGAACACACAATCCCAACAAAGATGATATGACGAGGGCCGCGGTCGACGGGATGTGAGCTCAAGTGGTGCCGGTAGAATCGCGCGCGCACCCTCACAGAATTCGCCACGTCTCAGATATAGATGTATTATTATAACGAAAGCATAATACATTAGTTGTAAATGTATTATGGAATTGTCACTTTAACGGTCTGGTTATAGATGTAGAAGAGATGCAATAGATGTGTTACGAAAATTTCCGTAACACTACAAACTACAAACTACAAATTTCAGTGTTTTTCTTACGATCTATACTTATCACGCCTGTTTGAAACTCCAGTACAGGGCACGCCTGTATACAATTGCCTAGATTATGTAATAGTTACGTATTAGGAACTTGGATATGTTGAGACACGTGATTCTATATCTGTTCCAGGCTGCAGAGCTTTCAATTACTCAAATTCTACCACCACTGCACGACAATAATGTCATGCCTCAGCCATCCATGTCACAGAAAGCTCTTCGATCAGCTGCTCCGTTTTTATGGCAGTAAAATATGGAGCTATGATTGGGAGTTCCAAATGTGTACTATGTAATTGGCTCTTTCCAGGTGAAAGGTATGGCTTAAGGAGCTCACAAATGTAATTCGACAAGCAGATAATTGGAAATTTGAGGTAAGGTCTTATGGGACCAAATTGCTGAGGTCATCGGTCCCTAAGCCTACACACTACTTAATGTTACATAAACTAACTTAGTCTAAGGAGAACACACACGCCAGTGCCCAAGGGAGGACTCGAACCTCTGACGAGGGGAGCCGCCCGGGCAGTGACAAGATGCCTCAGACCCAAGCAGATATGGCAACCAAACACTGAGATATTATTGGGAGAAAAAAATGTGTGTGCTGGCTTAGGAGCTCTCTGATTGATCTGTTTGCTACAAACGGGTGTGGCTTAGGAACAGGAGAGGGGAGTGGGTGAGGGGGAAAATTGAGAGGGGTGAGGTCAAGTTCGAGGCCAAAGTTCAGATCTGGTCCAGAATACCTGTTGTCCCCATAATAGCCTACGTGCGTCTCATGAATAAACTTTAAAGGCAAAATCACAGAGATTCAAGGTCATTTGGAGGCTTTCCTAGAAACCTTCGCAACTGGAACATGTTCAGATGTGTGTGAATTCTTAAGGGACCAAACTGCTGAGTTCTTCAGTCCCTAGACTTACACACTACTTAAACTAACTTATGCTAAGAACAACACACACACTCACGCCGGATTTAGGACTCAAACCTCCGGCGGGAGGGGCCACGCAATCTTCTACATGGCGCCTCGAACCGCTCGGAATGGCAACTGGAACATGAAACGGAAAAGTGACAGGAGTATACGAAGTATCGTCTACCATACATCATAAGGTCACATGCGAAGTGAAGGTGTAGCTGTAGCTTTACGTATGGACGCAGAAACTGCTAAAAGTTTAAGAATTAATTAATCTCTCGCAAGCTCAAATCTGGGAGCTGAGAATGTGAAATATAGTTAATGACCACCGGCTGCAAGTCCGAAATTTCTTTTAACATTCGCTTCAGCAAGAAAATCTTAAGATTCACAAGAATGATACGGTCAACCCGACAGGAATTTAATTGCAACAAAGACAGCAGGTGAGGAACGTGGCCGCAATTATTGTGAGCGACGCGTCCAAATCCAGCGGCAGGCAGTCCGTCCGTCAGTCCGTTGTCGCGGGCCTGTTCAGTCGCGGCACGGGGCTTAGCACTGCGCAACGTTAATTAAGGGCCGGCGGCGTGCTGCATTAAATCAGAGCAGCAGCGGCGGCGGCGGCGGCGGCGGCGGCGGCGGTGGCGGTATAATTAAAGAGCACGACGAGCCGCGACACACTCTGAGCCGCGCACTGCGCCGGACAGCGCGCTGGCCCCCTCGAGGAAACCGCCAGCCTCAGTCCTGACGCTTGTCGTCCAGAAAGGACCGCTGCCTCGAGTTCAGTTTCGCTAATTGCCGGGTAATTAACGCCCTCTGATCTCCAGGGAAAGCAAATACATCGTTTAGCCGCAACGTAAACTTTTCAGTAATCTACTGAGCAAAGTAAAAGAAAAATTACCGCCTCACAGATGGCGGTGATGTCAAAGGAATTTTGTATTCTCTATGTCGGTACATGTTACCCAATAACGTGCAATTCATCGGCTTCGTCTGAATAGGTTCGTTTATAAGACTTACTAAAGAACTCGTGTTATCTGTGCCAAAATAAGGTGAAACGCAATAGCGTCGTAAAATGCGTTATTTTGTTCAGTTTACTGTCAAGAATTATTCATTAAAATTGTGTTAAGATTTGTAAGAATTCTCCTTCTTCGCTTCTGACAACTAAGATATGAGTGAATGAATTCATCCGTGACATACTAGCGTACAAATGGTTCAAATGGCTCTGAGCACTATGGGACTTAACTTCTGAGGTCATCAGTAACCTAGAACGTAGAACTACTTAAACATAACTAACCTAAAGGCAATAGACACATCCATGCCCGATGCAGGATTCGAAACTGCGACCGTAGCTGTCGCGCAGTTCCAGACTGTAGCGCCTAAAACCGCTCGGCCACCCCGGCCGGCATACTAGCGTACATTAAGAGTTTATGGCAGTATTAGACGGATACTTTTGTAATATTTCTGGCTTAGTCAGCCATCATATTGGGCTCCAAGAAGCTGTTCCCAGACCAATGGGTAGTTATTATTATTAGTTAAGCTACTCATTGGAATGACTTCACTTTTTAATATAAATATCTCTCAACAGCTATCAATCAGTCATTTTAGAATTATTGAAAACAATTTAAATAAAAAACAAAAGACTGACGAAATTGCAGACGAAGCACTTCGGAAGCGTTCGGGTCACGCCTTTTCTGGTATGACGCGCGAAGTGTTTCGGGCTGTTCGTCACTCTGGATTAGGCAGTCGAGAAGAACAGACATGTTGTATGTCGTAGGATGTGATTCCAATTTTTATTTCCTTTCCTGTTCGTCACTCTGGATTAGACAGTCGAGATGTACAGTCATGTTGTCTGTGGCAGGATGTGTTTGCCAGTATTCAGTATTAAAAGATTCACTCCGGTAGTCATGAGGCACAGAGACGTGCCACAAATAGTGTAATGATACATTTTCGTAAACATTGTGTTTGATCATGTACTTTGCTATATCAGAAGGTGTTGTATTAAGACCATGTAGTCTTCTCGTGTAGCTGTAATAAATTTAAAAAAATGTGTGTTAAATCTTATGGGACTCAACTGCTAAGGTCATCAGTCCCTAAGCTTACACACTACTTAACCTAAATTATCCTAAGGACAAACACACACACACACACACACCCATGCCCGAGGGAGGACTCGTACCTCCGCCGGGACCAGCGGCACAGTCCATGACTGCAGCGCCCTAGACCGCTCGGCTAATCCCGCACGGCGCTATGGCGCTATATTAAAATACGCGAGTGGCATCCCAAAGAAGTGATACATTATTTCGGAACAGAGCCTCGCTAAAAGTCAGTTTCAGCCTCAAGATACAGAACCTACGTCCTGCGTGCTGTTTTCTGCGCTGGGGACATCAACTTGAAGACAGCAGGTTAGTGAACTATAACAGAACCTTCATATTCCACACAGTGCAGTGGAAACAACTAGGCGCCTCACGTGTACTGCATGCACAGAACAAATGTGCTCAGTGACACGTCATCTGCAGTAATGCAGAGGAGGTAAGGGAGGATGATCGTTATTAACACCAACAATCAATTTATTATTCCTTTCATGCCGTAGTTTGCAGACCTTCCATTGTGTCATTTCTTCTGTAGAATCTACTTACTGCAAAAATTTCGAAATGCGGAAACTATGTAAAATCGCGCATTTTTACCTAAACACATGTTCTTTCAATGTAGGGCACAGGTCACTCGGTTTATATTGCCTTCGCAGGCGCTGAAAATGTCACAATGAACATTTAAAATTTGGAAAAGTTAATATTTTATTCCGAATTTGTTTCTCACTAATTCGGAAATAGTAATATGGGTTGCTCACCATTCCCTTGAAATTTGCCTTCTCTCTTCTCTTCCCTCCTCATACTCCTCCTCTTTGTGTAAATTTGTCGTTCATTAAAGAGAAGGGAAGATAGTGCACACTGATCGGACGTAGGCAGCTGGGGCCAAAGTGGTGCAGTCGACTCCGAACTGCCGGCCGAAGTGGCCGCGCGGTTCTGGCGCTGCAGTCTGGAACCGCGAGACCGCTACGGTCGCAGGTTCGAATCCTGCCTCGGGCATGGATGTGTGTGATGTCCTTAGGTTAGTTAGGTTTAACTAGTTCTACGTTCTAGGGGACTAATGACCTCAGCAGTTGAGTCCCATAGTGCTCAGAGCCATTTGACTCCGAACTGTCATGGAAAGAACGCGTTCCTGACGCTCCTGATTAAAATGTGAGTCACAGTATAGCATCGGACGCTCGCTGTCGTTCTTCGGACGCTACATGGCCTCTGTTCGTTGAGCACCTGTAGCAGCGGTGTACTCGTGTGGAGATACTGCAGTTCGACACATTCAGCCAGAATCCTCGCGTAAACTCCGGCACGCTACGGTCACGCCTATCGCACAGGCTGTCATCCGACGTCCATTGTCGGTTAACTCAGCACTTACCTCATCCGTCATCACACACACGTCTGTAACAGATCGCTCATATATGGTGTCTACAGCCCAGCCACACTCTGCATCTAGCTGCAACATTTGGCCGTGTTACAAGGGACGTCTTCTGAAGGGAGAACCTTTCCCATGTCTGTTGAGTAGTGAGTTTATGTTTGCAGGAAAAGGTGACAAAACGAAAACACATATATCATCGTTAACTGTTAAGTGTTTTCCATCTGCTGGAAGGCATATTTAACACTATCAGTGGTGAAGAGTTGTTTCGGGAAGGGAGACTTCTATTATTTGAATGTGATGAAGGTTAAGAACGTCGGGAGTCCGGCGGCAGTCAGCCACCTGCGACATGCGGTGACGCTGACCACTCTGAGGCCCGAAGCTAACAGGCTGCTCTGTCTACTGGCGGCAGCGGAACGTAGTTGCAACTCTATAGGTATGACGCTACTGAAAACGGTCAGCTGTCCAGGTAGCAAAGAAGACTGAGAGGGGTCGCAGATGCTCTCACTATCTGTTGTTACAGTTTCGTACGTTGACGAACTCTTCGAACCAGTTTAACACAGTGTTGTTACTCGCGGACAAGGCACTGAACATCTCATTTACTGCCAGTTAAAAGACCGATTCAGAAGACTTTCATAAATGTATTCTATAGTATATTACATTTCACAATTAAATTCAAGAAAATGTCAAAGTTGGTCAAAGCTAACATACACTACTGGCTATTAAAATCGCTACACCAAGAAGCAATGCAGATGATAAACGGGTATTCATTGGACAAATATATTATACTAGAACTGACATGTGATTACATTTTCACGCAATTTGGGTGCATAGATCCTGAGAAATCAGTAGCCAGAACAACCAACTCTGGGCGTAATAACGGCCTTGATATGCCTGGACATTGAGTCAAACAGAGCTTGGATGGCGTGTACAGGTACAGCTGCCCATGCAGCTTCAACACGATACCACAGTTCATCAAGAGTAGTGACGGGCATATTGTGACGAGCCAGTTGCTTGGCCACCATTGACCAGACATATTCAATTGGTGAGAGATCTGGAGAATGTGCTCGCCAGGGAAGCACTCGAACATTTTCTGTATCCAGAAAGGCCCGTACAGGACCTGCAACTTGCGGTCGCGCATTATCCTGCTGAAATGTAGGGTTTGGCTCAAATGGCTCTGAGCACTATGCGACTTAACTTCTGAGGTCATCGGTCGCCTAGAACTTACAACTAACTAAACCTAACCTAAAGACATCACACCCATCCATGCCCGAGGCAGGATTCGAACCTGCGACCGGAGTCGTCGCTCGCCTCCAGACTGTAGCGCCTAGAACCGCACGGTCACTCCGGCCGGCGAAATGTAAGGTTTCGCAGGGATCGAATGAAGGGTAGAGCCACGGGTCGTAACACATCTGAAATGTAACGTCCACTGTTCAAAGTGCCGTCAATTCGAACAAGAGGTCACCGAGACGTGTAACCAATGGCACCCCATACCATCACGCCGGGTGATACGCCAGTACGACGATGACGAATACACGCTTCCAATGTGCGTTCACCGCGATGTCACCAACAGGGATGCAACCATCATGATGCTGTAAACAGAACCTGGATTCATCCGAAAAAAAATCGTTTTGCCATTCGTGCACCCAAGGCGGTCGTTGTGTACACCATCGCAGGCGCTCCTGTCGGTGATGCAGCGTCAAGGGTAACCGCGGCCACGGTCTCCGAGCTTATAGTCCATGCTGTTGCAAACATTGTCGAACTGTTCGTGCAGATGGTTGTTGTCTTGCAAACGTCCCCATTTGTTGACTCAGGGATCGAGACGTGGCTGCACGATCCGCTACAGACATGCGGATAAGATGCCTGTCATCTCGTCCGCTAGTGATACGAGGCCATTGGGATCCAGCACGGCGTTCCGTAATTACCCTCCTGAACCCAACGATTCCATATTCTGCTAACAGTCATTGGATCTCGACCAACGCGAGCAGCAATGTTGCGATACGATAAACTGCAATCGCGATAGGTTACAATCCGACCTTTATCAAAGTCGGGAACGTGATGGTACACATTTCTCCTCCTTACACGAGGCATCACAACAACGTTTCACCAGGCAACGCCGGTCAGCTGCTGTTTGTGGATGAGAAATCGGTTGGAAACTTTCCTCAAGTCAGCACGTTGTAGGTGTCGCCATCGGCGCCAACCTTGTGTGAATGCTCTGAAAAGCTAATCATTTGCATATTACAGCATCGTCTTCCTGTCGGTTAAATTTCGCGTCTGTAGCACGTCATCTTCGTGGTGTAGCAATTTTAATGGCCGGTAGTGTATAAGCTGATGTTTCTTGGTAATGTCAACATCCAGGAAATACCATAAAGTAAGTATTATTAAAGCGTTGGTTTATTTCTCAATTAATTTACATCTAGTTTTCGTTTTCTGTTCTTCCAGGTGAGCTACATTAGATGAGCATCTTGAAGTCCTCTACAGCTCAGAGGACAGCAACACCGATTCGCAGTAAGTTGTTATTCTGCTGTGGGGATAATACAGTTATTAAATATAATGTGTCTGCAAGGCTTTAGTGGTCATGCTTGCAGCATGCAGCGCCAGCCACGATCAGAGAGAGCGTCAGCTACACAACTGGTGCAAATGCATTAGCCAATAAGAAACTCGTCCATAATGACAGATGTATCACCACTAGATACACTGAAACAGCAAAAGAAAATGGCCTGAGTATAATCGAACGGTTGGAATTCAGAAAAAAATTTGTGATCGAACGAAAATCAAAAAGGGAGGTGAATGAAACCTGGAACAGCATAATTACGTAGTCCACGAGGATCCGTCACATTGCTTTCATTGTGGACATGTGAAATTCGCTTTTTATTATGAATCTACGAAAAATAGTTAAAGTTTCTCATAGAAATGGGGTGAATCTACCGAGAAAGACGGGCAATGTAGACCGTGCATAAGTACCAAGAGAGAACAGGAAGAATGGAAGACGAAGATTAAAAAGTGTGTAAGACAGCGATGTAATCTTTCGATCCTCCTTTTCAGCCTATACATCAAATGAGCAGTGACCGAAGTAAAATATAGTTTCAAGAGTGGGGTTAAAATTCAGGAGGAAAGGATATCAGTGACAAGTTTCGCTGATGACATCGTTATCCTCAGTGAAAGTGAAGAAGAAATAAGAGATCTGTTGAATGGAATGACCAATCTAATAAGAACTCAAAAAGGACTGAGAGTAAACTGAAGTAAAAAAAAACATAGGCCTCAATTTGAGGAAGAAATTTCTCAGGACGTCCATTTGGAGTACATCATTGTTTGGAAGTGAATCATAAACCGTGGAGAATCAGAAAAGAAGACAGTTGAAGGGTTTGAGATTTGGTGCCAGAGAAGGGTGTGCAACATGAGGTGGAATCTGTAAGGATCGAGGAGGTTCTCTGCAGAACCGGCCTAGAAAGGAACACATTGGAAACACGTAGAAGAAGGGACAGAATGATAGGACATATGTTAAGATATCAAGAAATAATTTCCGGGGTACTAGATAGAGCTGTAGAGGATAAAAACCGTAGAGGAAGACAGAGGTCAGAGTGTATTGAACAAATAATTGAGGACGCTTGGGTGCCACAGGAGACGAATGTGTGGCGGGCTGCACCAAATCAGTTAGAAGATTTAGTGAAATAAACGGTAAAAGATATTATATGTAACTCGAACATTATAGATTATCGTGTTGAAAAAACGTTGACGTTGCAGGTTAGATACAATAATGGATACATTCTTCTGGATTCATAGGGGAGATGGGAGGTGGTGACCTTCCAGGACCAAGACCTCCTTCATGTCGGTATCTCCTTTTTTAAGAATTAAAGTGTTTGCCTTCTAATTATCTCCACAGGGCGAGGTGGCGCAGAGGTGATGATTCATATTCTGGAGTAGGGCGGTTTAGATCTTGTTTCAGCCACCCAGATTTAACTTTTTAATGGGTTCCATAAGTCACTTAAGGAAATTTACTGAGTATTTGGTTTTAAAAGAACACGGCCAATTTCCCTCCATATAAAAAAAATGGTTCAAATGGCTCTGAGCACTATGGGACTTAACATCTATGGTCATTAGTCTCCTAGAACTTAGAACTACTTAAACCTAACTAACCTAAGGACACCACACAACACCCAGTCATCACGAGGCAGAGAAAATCCCTGACCCCGCCGGGAATCGAACCCGGGAACCCGGGCGCGGGAAGCGAGAACGCTACCGCACAACCACGAGCTGCGGACCCCTCCATATCCATCCCAAAGTGCAAACTCGTAGTGGACGGGACATTAAATCCTAAACTGCCTTCCTTTGATTTTGAGTAAAATGCAGAATACCTTACGAAAAAGGAGCTACAGACGTCAAGCTGCACACGATAATGCAAGCTCTCATACGGCTTACATAAATTTAGACTACTTGACAAGTACGCTAGATAAGTAATTTCCAAAACCAGTTTTCACTTTGCAGACAAGTATGCACTGATTTGAAACTTCCTTGCAGATTAAAACTGTGTGCCAGGCGGGGGCCTTAGCCATTCTCAGGCAAGTACTCTACTGACTGAGCACGCCTTTCGATCTGAGCTCACATCCTTACACCGGCAGTGCCTCTTCTCCTACCTTCCAAATTCCGCTGTTCTCTTGCATACTTCGTGGGACTAACAATTCAGGTTGTGTGAGCTATTCTTTAATAACCTCTCATCACACTATCTCGCTTTTGTATCTCATTGCAGCTGAAGTTATTACGACAGAGATACATTTCTCCATAGTGTCAATGTAATTAAGTGTTCAAATAACTTACGGGAATGCAACTGAATGACGTCGTCGACTACAGCCGATATTTCGATAGGAGCACACCCATTTTCATGGTTAAACTACAGCAAGTAAGCAACCAAGTTCCGTATTTGAGCACGCAGTTGGCATTGTATTAGCAAGTAAGCTTATGAATAAAGATGGTGGTTTTTATTTTAAAAACCGAAGAACAGAGTCAATGCTATCTCACGCTTTGATTATTAATTTCATTATAGGTAACTTATACGTCGGTCATCTTTGGTTTGTGATTGCGCTATTGTTTACAGTAAGCGCGCGTGTGTGTGAGAGTGTGTGTGTGAGAGAGAGAGAGAGAGAGAGAGAGAATGTGTGTGAGAGTGTGTGTGTGTGTGAGAGAGAGAATTTGAGTGTGTGTGTGTGTGTGTGTGTGTGTGTGTGTGTGCGTGTGCGTGCGTGCGCGCGCTTGCATATGTGAGTGTGCGTGTTTCTTCCTGGAGTTTCTGTGCAAACCGAAGTTTTTAATTTCCTTGCACAGTGCTTACTTGCTGCGGTTTGCCGTGAAAACGGCAAGGTGCGCTCCTCTCCAAATATCGGCGGTTGTCGAAGACGTCACCCGACTGCATTTCCGTAAATTATTTGAACATCGTGTACGCTCAGGTCTAATCAACTTTGAAAATGTAGCATGTTTAAATTGGATACTGCGATTTTTTCAGAGAACAGATATATACGCCCTAACTACTCGGCTGTGTTAACATCTCCCAGTCTACATTAGAGTAGAGTACTCTGTGCCTTATTGCCAGTTGTAATAAGAGCAGTAACAATAATCCCAACGACACATCTTCACTCGCACCTCCTTTAATAGACTATAGGATGTCAACGTCATATTTATGCCGATCGAAGTGGCGCAGGGGTTAAGAATGCAGTCGTGGTACTACAAACCGATCCTAGCATGTATTCACTTCCGGGAATTGTCGATTGTAAATTTCAGACAACGATCTCATTTTAATACGCAGCGATCATTTGCCCATAGTTATTACTGTGAGTGCAATTATGCAACAAAGCAGGCAGAAAATTTCTTATGTTGTTTACTGTAGACTGGTTCAAATGGCTCTGAGCACTATGCGACTTAACTTCTCAGGTCATCAGTCGCCTAGAACTTAGAACTAATTAAACCTAACTATCCTAAGGACATCACACACATCCATGCCCGAGGCAGGATTCGAACCTGCGACAGGTGCGGTCGCGCGGTTCCAGACTGCAGCGCCTTGAACCGCACGGCCACTTCGGCCGGCTACTGTAGACTGCACTAGACGTTTACGCCTTATTTCATTTTACATTTGGCACTCTAAATTGTCCCTGATCCGTCGTGGATTCTCACGCCCATTTCTGCGGTAGTTTAACGTACAAATGTTATTAACTTCGCAGCAAAGCACTTGTACTTACTAAGAAGATCAGTCGCATCGGCTTTTCTATTAATATAAACAGCAGAAAACGCACTGAGTCGCAGCGTCGTTCCTTCACCTTCATATTCGTTAGGTCTTTGCCGGTTTTATCGCACACTGCATTTTACGCAGTGATACAATCAACTGCAGTATATTTTGAAGTATATTTTTATACGGAGTCAGATGAGATCATCTGAATCTGTCTCTCCTGACTACGAACGCACTCACTGCGTTATATCTACATATAATTACTGAACTAAGTCGGTATTCTGTTGTATATAAGACGCTCCGACATGACGCGTAGTTACTCTGGGCTGTTGAACTTTTATTCCTCACAAACCTCAAATGACTCGTTATGAGTGTCATTACTCCCATCATTTGTCATAAGCGACATTATTGTCGATTCGGAGATGCCAAGATTGAAAAATTACTGTTTTAGTACGATAATCAGTGGTTTTGTTTTTACAATGACATGTTTAACTTATAATCTACAGTCATCTCCACATTAGTGTTGAAGCTTAAATATAAGAAAGTATGCGCCTTTGCATTTAGAGAACATCTTATACTGTAATTCCGCCCTACAGTGGCTGTGTAATGATCATTACAAATGTGAAACTTGTCTCTTTCGTCAATTTTAATAAAAGAATAAAAAACTCGTTTCTAGAAGATTCTGCTCTCTGTATTTTATGAAGAATCACTGTCTTCATGTAGTACTGTGTGCTCAATTGCATGAGAAACATCCTGTTGTTGAAATGACATGAAAACGTTTCCAATAATGCGAGTGTCTTCTCAGTGTTACAAACTTCTCCTACAACATGTCTCTTTATTCTTCCTTATGGTGCCAAATAATTCTTAGAGCACTTCATGCATTGGTTCTATTCGTCTCTCCTGACTGTTTCGAACTGTTCGTTAAGGCTGGCACCATCTGCTTTGAAACTATATGTGCTGCCTTCTAATATGATCACAAAGTTTTGTTTGGCAGCAATCTTACGTTTTTGTTATCAGTGTCCTGAAATGATCAAGCACCAATAGTAATTATTTACGGAACAGCCTCTGATCTCCTGGTCCAAACCTTTCCAGACTATATCTTCATTCAGTTGTCACATATTCTGTAGTGACTTGGCAAGACAGCCAAGCCACTCGGAGGTAGCCGAAAGGCACGCGTTTAAGCTCACGCAGACTGGCGTGAAGTCTGGAACAGAACAATGTCTTGAGAATTGCAAATAAAGTACGAAGATCTTGGAATACTTAACTTTAATCCATAATTGGAGAACATCGCTCTTGATGATACATAATTTATAATCTCAATATAAACTGGTAATGGCGCCTTGCTAGGTCGTAGCAAATGACGTAGCTGAAGGCTATGCTAACTATCGTCTCGGCAAATGAGAGCGTATTTGTCAGTGAACCTTTCCTAGCAAAGTCGGCTGTACAACTGGGCGAGTGCCAGGACGTCTCTCTACACCTGCCGTGTGGCGGCGCTCGGTCTGCAATCACTGACAGTGGCGACACGCGGGTCCGACGTATACTAACGGACCGCGGCCGATTTAAAGGCTACCACCTAGCAAGTGTGGTGTCTGGCGGTGACACCACATATTCAACGTCTGTCATGAACGTTCACAATCACTCAATGACGAATGCCTTGTCTGGAATTGTTTTGTGTTTCCAAATGAGCATAGTACGCTTGATTTCATCTATGGCAGTTGTGTAATAGCCGTTTTTCATATCTTTTTCTTCACATCTGCAGTTTTCCCTCTCTAGCTTGGATCATTTGACTGAAAAGATTTTCGACTAACTGCAACTCTCCCGACACTGAATGATAGCACAGCGGTACATCGACGATATTCAACGTCCCTTTTTGTTGCTCTTCTTGGCGAGACATCCGGGCCTACATTTCTGCAAGATAATGTCTACCCCAGACGGCGAGCGTTTCTACTGTTTGTCTTCGTTCTTGTCAAATCCTACCTTGCCCAGCTTGTTGGCCGAATCTCTCCCTAAATGAGAACTTTTGGAGCATTATGGGCAAAGCCCCCTAACCAGCTCGGGATTTTCACAGTGTAGCGCACCAACTGCACAGAATTTGGCACGATGTCCCTCAGAAGGGCATCCATCAAGGCTATCAATCAAGACCAAGCCGAATGGCTGCCTGCGTTAGAACCAGACGTGGACCAACGCGTTAATGACTTGTTCAATTTGAGAAGCTCTTTCTCTTGAATAAATCATGAAACGTTTATCAAATTGTGATCATTTGTTTGACTGTACATGAACATCATGTCCACTAATTTGCATTCCATCTGGATAATTATTTCTTGGTGCACTTACATTTCCCCATTTTGCTCGCGCATCGTGTCATTTCTGGAAACCCAGAATCTACTCAGTAGGAATCAACATGGATTCCGAAAACAGCGATCGTGTGAGACCCAACTCGCTTTATTTGTTCATGAGACCCAGAAAATATTAGATACAGGCTCCCAGGTAGATGCCATTTTCTTTGACTTCCGGAAGGCGTTCGATACAGTTCCGCACTGTCACCTGATAAACAAAGTAAGAGCTGTGTGGCCGGATTGAAGAGTTTTTAGCAAACAGAACACAGCATGTTGTTCTCAATGGAGAGACGTCTACAAACGTTAAAGTAACCTCTGACGTGCCTCAGAGGAGTGTTATGGGACCATTGCTTTTCACAATATGTACAAATGACCTAGTAGATAGTGTCAGAAGTTCGATGCGGCTTTTGGCGGATGATGCTGTAGTATACAGAGAAGTTGCAGCATTAGAAAATTGCAGCGAAATGCAGGAAGATCTGCAGCGGATAGGCACTTGGTGCAGGGAGTGGCAAGTGACCCGTAACATAGACAAATGTAATGTATTGCGAATACATAGAAAGAAGGATCCTTTACTGTATGATTATATGATAGCGGAACAAACACTGGTAGCAGTTACTTTTGTAAAGTATCTTGGGGTATGCGTGCGGAACGATTTGAAGTGGAATGATCATATAAAATTAATTGTTGGTAAGGCGGGTGCCAGATTGAGATTCATTAGTAGTGTCCTTAGAAAATGTAGTCCATCAACAAAGGAGGTGGCTTACAAAACACTCGTTCGACCTATACTTGAGTATTGCTTATCAGTGTGGGATCCGCACCAGGTCGGGTTGACAGAGAAGGTCCAAAGAAGAGCGGCGCGTTTCGTCACAGGGTTATTTGGTAAGCGTGATAGCGTTACGGAGATGTTTACCAAACTCAAGTGGCAGACTATGCAAGAGAGGCGCTCTGCATCGCGGTGTAGCTTGCTGTCCAGGTTTCGAGAGGGTGCGTTTCTGAATGAGGTATCGAATATATTGCTTCCCCCTACTTATACCTCCCGAGGAGATCATAAATGTAAAATTAGAGAGATTCGAGTGCGCACGGAGGCTTTCCGGCAGTCGTTCTTCCCGCGAACCATACGCGACTGGAACAAAAGAGGGAGGTAATGACGGGGGCACGTAAAGTTTCCACCGCCACACATCGTTGGGTGGCCTGCGGAGTATAAATGTAGATGTAGAATGTATTTCCTATGTTCCATATGCTAATCCGTACTTTCTTACGATGCAGAAACGTGTAATTGTCTGAGAACCAATATGAGATTTATGGATTCATATACAGATGTTGCTACGACGATCAGTGATGGACGAAGGTCTTCTGTCGCAATGCGCCATATAATTAAGAAATAAAAAACCAATAATTGGAAAAGTAAGCTCTTGTAACGTACTTTCAGCGAGATAGCGATCCGTACAGTTCAGCATTATGCTAAGCTTCGATGGGTCGGCAGTCGGTACTGTACTCAGGCTGAATTACCGCCCGAACTCAAAAAGCCGTTTATGAGCAGTTTGTATGGAGGCGGGTCAGGTCGGGTAACGTTTTAATCGTGTGCCAGGATTTGGCAGGGCGCGCTTGCATACATACATTTATTGTCGCGCGAGATAACTACCGGTATAAAAATCTCAGCGCTGATGTAGCGTCGGCCCTGGACTAGTGCCAATATTGGAAAAGAGCAGAGAGCGGTGCGCCGCCATTATACCTACAGCTAACAGTGCACGCTGCCCTCCCGTATACACAGCTTCTGTCATTCCAAGCAAAAATATCCGACTCGTTATCTGTTTCCCATTATCTTCCATTTTCCTGTACGTAATGTACGCTGAAAGTAATGCTACAACGGAAAAAACCACCACTCGATACGATCAGCATACAAAGGATTTATGACCTAAATTTCAACTTCATTGGTACACACACAGTAAGCACCTAGAGGACTGTACAAAACTTTAAAAAATAGAGAAGAAACAATTCAAGTTCCAATAACAAATTTAAAATTTAATGTAAAAGCGGATGCCATGGGATGAGGACGTCGAAAAGCTAAATTTATTGCAGTCTGATTTCTTTTGCTGTAAGCTTTCGTAGGTGGCTGATCTTGTGCACTTCAATGTAGTGAAGAACAAATGCATCTGATTACGTTGTTAGTCTGTTACTTTATCGGATCTTTCACTACATCTGGTGGGCGTGGTGATGCAGTGGTGTTCTGACAATGAAGTCCTACTCGGTAGGACGGCGGTTCGATTCCCGTCCTGGCCACCCAGATTTAGGTTTCCCGTGGTTTTCCTAAATCGCTTCAGCGAAAAGCCGGTGCAGTGCCGACTTCCTTCTTCCATTCTTCCCCAGTTCAAGCTTGTGCTCCTAACCTAATCATCTTCATCTTCTCGTCGACGGGACGTTTGAACACTGATCTTTCTTCCTTCGGCCGCTGTGTCCGAGCGGTTCTAGGCGCTTTAGTCTGGAACCACGCAACCGCTACGGTCGCAGGCTCGAATCCTGCCTCGGGCATGGGTGTGTGTGATGTCCTTAGGTTAGTTAGGTTTAAGTAGTTCTAAGTTCTAGGGAACTGATGACCTCAGATGTTATGTCCCTAGCGCTCAGAGCCATTAAACCATTTCTTCCTTCCCTGTATCTCTTGTTGCATAACAATATTAGCAAATGTATTTCTCATATTTTGCTCCGTTGTCGAACCCTACGTGTTAGAAGTTAGGAAATGGAAATTCAGTACTTACGAGAAATTAAATCTTGTAATGCATAATGCATCCTCTGAGAAGAGTAATGTCGTAACCCGACGTCAGTCGCGACATACGTACTTTGCAAGTTTGTGCTAAAGCCATAGGTGAAAAGAGATTTTTGATCATCCGTTTTTGGTACGCGGGCGGCTGTATACAGGCGTGAAACAGTGACTGGGTCAGGCCGAGATTTTTCAGGTGTCTGTTGTGGGAGACAGTACAGAATGACTAGGACGTGAGCCTAAGGAGATAAATATGGATATGTTCGGGGAAATGAGATTCTGGGTTGCCTCAATGGTCTACTTTTTATTGCTTCTTCATGTGTTAGAAGGAATATGCAGAAGAGCACCGACACTGGTTTCATAAGAGCATAGATTAGGCTTACTACATTCTACAATCAATTATCTAAACAAATGGTCAATCTGTGCAATAATTTAGTTAAAAATCTAGTCTACACAGTAATGCGTGTACTACAGACCACGAGCACGGAATCCCGGGTTCGATTCCCGGCGGGGTTAGGGATTTTTACCTGCCCCGAGATGACTGGGTGTTGTTGTGTCGTCTTCATCAACATCATTCATCCCCATTACGGTCGGAGGAAGGCAACGGCAGACCACCCCCATTTGGACATTAGGACCTTGCCTAGTACGGCGGTGCGGGTGTCCCGCATCGTTCCCCTACGCTGTGTCAAGAAGCATGGGACTTCATTTCTATTTTCCATGTTCAAGTACTCATCACAATGTAGATAACATACAGACCTAAGCACATGTAGACAAATGTACGGTAGAAACTACACTGAAGCGCCAAAGAAACCAGTATAGGCAAGCGTATTCAAATACAGAGATATGTAAACAGGCAGAATGCGGCGTTGCAGTCGGCAACGCCTGTGTAAGACAAGTGTCGGCCGCACTTGTTAGATCGGTTACTGCTGCCAAAACAGTGGCTTATCAAGGTTTAAGTGAGTTTGAACGGGGTGTCATAGTCGGCGCACGTGCGATGGGACACAGCATTTTCGAAATTTGGAACTTTGTGGTAAGGTCTTATGGGACCAAACTGCTGAGGTCATCGGTCCCTAAGCTTACACACTACTTAACTTAAACTAACTTAGGCTTAGGACAACACACACACACACACACCCAAGCGCAAGAGGGGACTCGAACCACCGACGGGGAAAGCCGCACGGACCGCGCTGCCAGCATTTTCGAGTTAGCGATGAAGTGTGGAAGTACGACCATTTCACGAGTGTACTGTGAATATCAGGAATCCGGTAAAACATCAAATCTACGACATTACTGCAGCCAGAAAAAGAACCGACGGGAACGGGACCAACGATGACTAAAGAGAACCGTTCAATGTGACAGAAGTGCATCCCATCCGCAGGCTGCTGCAGATTTCAGTGCTGGGCCATCAACAAGTATGAGCGTGCGAAACATTCAACGAAACATCATCGATATGAGCTTTCGGAGCCGAACGCTCTGTCGTTGATCTTTGATGATTGCACGTCGCCTCTACGCCTCGTCTGGGCCCGTCAACACCGAAATTCGACTGTTGATGACTGGAAACATATTGCCTGGTCGAAAGAGTCTCATTTCAAACTGTATCGAGTGTATGGACGTATACGGGTATGTAGAGAACCTCATAAATCCGTGGACCCTGCATGTGAGCAGGGAACTGTTCAAGCTGGTGGAGGCTTTGTAACAGTGTGGGGCGTGTGCAGCTGGAGCGATATGGGACCCCTAATACATCTAGATACGACTTTGACAGGTGACACGTACGTAAGCATCCTGTCTGATCACCTGCATCCAATCATGTTCACTGTGAATCCCGACGACGTCAAAAATTGCTATAGAGTGGCTCCAGGAACAATGTTCTGAGTTTAAACTCTTCCGCTGGTCACCAAACTCTCCAGATTATTGTGATGCCTTGCAACGCGCTGTTCAGAAGACCTCTCGGCCCCCTCGTACTCTTACGAATTTATGGACAGCTCTGCAGGATTTATGGTGTCAGTTCTCTCCAGCACAACTTTAGTCATTAGTCGAGTTCATGCCACGTCGTGTTGGTCACTACTGCGTGCTCGAAGGGCCCTGCACGATTTTAGGCTGGTGTACCAATTTCTTTGGCTTTTCGGCGTAATAAAGCTAGTCCAGATGTGCATACAGACAAGCTTTGCAAGTCCTCCTTAGTGTACAAAGTTAATTGAGTCTGACTGCTTGCTGGCATAGTATCTGCTGCAGGCTCATTCATCCGAGACCGCTGTCGCTCGATGGATCTCGCGAACTCTCCTGAACTCTGCCTTGCTTGGCATTTGAGGGAGTGTACATACGTTGTTTGAGGCTGTTCGCTTATAGATAACACGGGTTTAGGTCGCTTTTTACCTCCAGTGCGCAATCGGTGAATGTGAAATCAGTGGACTCTCAGTGCGTATGACGTACTATTGGACTGAAAAAAGCGGCTTACACTGTGCGCTTCTACCTATGGTACAAGACTCACAGCTAGTACTTTGATGATTTTTCATTTTTTCCTGCAACCTTTCATGATTCGGTCTTTACAGTAGCAAATGAATTGACGCTCTTGAAGATTGGAATTTTGAAAACGCCTCCATCAGGAGCTACCAGAGGAGGTGCAGTTGTTAATCTCTTTAAGGAGCACTACCTCCCAATGAAACAGCAGTCTCGTCACCCTCGTTCACTTTACACACACAGCAGGTTGATGATCGGCAGCTCTCTTCTTCCATCTTTAGTTAGTTAGCCTCGTGTTCCATAGATCCACAATAAATAGTGTGATGTGGCTCAATACTCTTACCCCATAGATCAAAGCATCGATCAAGTCTAGTGAACATGGTATCTATAGATCATATCTTAAGACCTATGAGCACTTCAACTTCGGTATTGTGAAATATATCTTTTTACTGAACAAATTCTCACAGCTCATAAGCTATGTGTTTTAGAGCCGACAAACTGCAGTGACGGATTCCTTACCGGAAATGGAGGAAAAAAGGTCCTATGAACGTGTGTCCGGAAATGGATCGTGTGCTAAAATAGGGTGGTGCTCCATCATGCAGAAACCACGTAACCTGTTGTATCGCCAAGAGCACATTCTCGGGCAGCCCAGATAGAGTATCCCGCAGGAAGGCCAGGCACGTTCCGCCGTCGAGCGTCGTGGAACAATAACCTGTCCAAGTTTGCGTTCGCCAAGAATGCCTACCCTCATATTCATGCTGAGCCGATGCTGCTGAGACGCCTCAACCGTTCCCCTAGGATTGTCTGTAGACCACAGATCACGATTATGTGGACTGATGATGCTAGCTCTGGTAAAGGTTGTTTCGCCGGTAAAGAATACTCATGACAGAAATCCAGTAACTGTGACGTGATGAAAAACCATCGACAGAATCCCCATGTAGAGAGAAATCCGCTCTTCATAATCCTTGCACTCATTGCAAATGGTAGGGATAACAGCGGTTGTCATGCAGGATACACACAATCGTACTTTGACTCAAACAATGTTGGCTAGCCGCTTGCCTAGAGCTTGTACTAGGGTTCGTCTCAGTGTGCTACCGGGCGATCAAAAAGTCAGTATAAATTTGAAAACTGAATAAATCACGGAATAATGTAGATAGAGAGGTACAAATTGACACACATGCTTGTAATGACATGGGGTTTTATTAGAACCAAAAAAAATACAAAAGTTCAAAAAAAGTCAGATAGATGGCGCTTCATCTGATCATAATAGCAATAATTAGCATAACAAAGTAAGACAAAGCAAAGATGATGATCTTTACAGGAAATGCTCAATATGTCCACCATCATTCCTCAACAACAGCTTTAGTCGAGGAATAATGTTGTGAACAGCACTGTAAAGCATGTCCGGAGTTATGGTGAGGCATTGGCGTCGGATGTTGTCTTTCAGCATCCCTAGAGATGTCGGTCGATCACGATACACTTGCGACTTCAGGTAACCCCAAAGCCAATAATCGCACGGACTGAGGTTGGGGACCTGGGAGGCCAAGCATGACGAAAGTGGCGGCTGAGCACACGATCATCACCAAACGACACGCGCAAGAGATCTCTCACGCGTCTAGCAATATGGGGTGGTTCTAATAAAACCCCATGTCATTCCAAGCATGTGTGTCAATTTTTACCTCTCTATCTACATTATTCCGTAGT
Organism: Schistocerca nitens; assembly: GCF_023898315.1. Taxonomy (NCBI): domain Eukaryota; kingdom Metazoa; phylum Arthropoda; class Insecta; order Orthoptera; family Acrididae; genus Schistocerca; species Schistocerca nitens. Next base: position 689,026,202 of record NC_064614.1, read on the forward strand.
TTATTAAGTTTTCAAATTTTTAATAACTTTGTGATCACCCGGTATAAGAGCCCGATCCTCCGGATCTGGTGTACGCACAGTCTGCAGCTTCCCTGCACATTATTGTATCTGAAGGGACACATGATCACACAAACGCCCAAAAAAGGCTTGAAATGTTGTGTGATGTGGTTGGTATCTGTGAGGGTATTTGTTTTGGTATAGCTGTGCTGTCTCTGTACCGTTTCCATCTGCTTGGCCGCCCACAAACACCACCACGGCTTGTTCCAAGATGAATACTGGACCATTTTGCTGTTTAAAGTAGCCTGCGTCAATTATACAGCCTGAAACACACAAGAAACACATGGCTCGTGTTCAAAGGAACTTTTATTCGTCAGTATCATCTATCGTGGCAACTATGCATTACTGTAATATTCACCGTATATGGGACGCAGCACCCCTTTTATTTAGTGAACGGTTACGCATATCTAAAAGCTGTTTTAGGCAAATGTCATAGCGTTGAGGGGCACGTATGTTTATAGCGCTGGTGTCAACTGATATTTTGAAGTAAATGTGCTTTTTAAATGAACAGTAAACTTTTTATAACTGCATTCGATTGCTCTTGAGAAGACAATTATGGTCATACAGCGTTTGTTAATGTTGTCATAGAAACCTTCAGTAAAAGAAATCGAGAAATGTCCTAAAATATGAGGGCACAGTGGCCGTAAACGGCATTTGCGATGTAAACACTGTCAAGCAGGCGTCTCGGACCAGGCTGCGTATACCATAAGGTAGGCCTGCGCTACGAGAATAAAACTTTATTTCCCCTTGAACCAACTAACGACTTAGCTGCATATTCACCTACGAATTTTGTATGTGGAAATACGAAATAGGCTAGAATCCAGAGTATCACAAAGGATGTAGGAAAACTATTTCACATTTATGTATCCTCCCAGATTTACGTGGGCTGAAACAGAGAAATTAACTGTTCATTCTTCAAAAATAAAGAGGTCTTACACACTGAAAAATGCAACTACTGTATAAAATACCCAAATTTTAGAAGGAAGGTTTGACCCCTCTTTTCCTGTATGTTGCTGTGTGCTTCTTAGAGGTAAAGTACGTGCTGTCGGACACCGATCCTGCCTACACATTTTACTAAAAATACTTTGGTGACCACCTGTACACCGCAAAATAAGTGTACCTCTTAACGAAAACTCGTTTCATGCTGAACGTAAGAACATAATGACAGTGCTACCGGCTATGAGCAGGACACGCTGTCGACTTATTTGACATTGCAGTGCAATTTCGTACATACGTAAATAAAATAAACAATGTACCCACAATCATTTTGATACCATCCAAATCACATAACGTAAACTTTGTCTCCCAACAAAATAAGCATGCCTGCAGACTGTTGACCATGGACTGAAAGGCACATTTGCAATCACTGTTCGAGAGAATAATCAACAGAAGTAATTACAGTGAATGATATGGTAGACCATGCACTGGGGATTCGACGACACATACCGTCTGGCGTACTTGGGGCTTCGTCATAGACTGCATGTTTGAATGCTCCCCAAAGAAAGAAATCGAGAAGAGTCAAATCGGGGGATCTCGCAGGCCGTTTGATAACAGAATTTCGTCCTATCCAACGTCCAGGAAAGTTCTCATTTAGTATTTACGATGCAACAAGGGATGAGAGAGCTGGACAACCGTCGTGTTGCAGCAACATACATTGTCGAATAGCCGGAAGATTGTTCGTCAGAGAGTGTAAGTATAATTGTCCATTTAGAAAGCCGAGATGAAGTAAGGTATCCTATGAGGCTGCACCATACGTTTAAGCTCCATGATCGTTGATGTTGACGTGACGAAGTCAATGCGGATTTTCGGCTGCCTAGTAGTGCATGTTAAGCAAATTTACATTAGCGTGGTTAGTAAACGTTCCTTCATCGGCAAAGAGAACACGTTGAAAAATGTAGTGATGTCTCTCAGGTGCTCAAGGGCAAACCGCCAAAATTCTGTACGACGTTAGAAGACACGGTCGTCGAGTGACATATGACAGAGATGGAAATTCTGTCGATTCAGGACGCGAATGGCACTCGTCTGGCTGATTCCACATTCGTTGGCAGTGAGACTCGTACCACGGTGCGAATTCATTAGCGTCGTAGCCAGAACAACTTCTTCGTATTCTGTGTCAGTTACAGTCCTCTTTCTGACGTTCAAGCAGCCTGTCCCCATTAGAGTCTTAACAAGTCGTGCAATTGCCGCTGTTCTGTTTTTATGGAACTTCTTTTACATTCCCCACCTAAAAGTAGTATACCCAACTTGTCCTCATTTGTATGTACGTCTGCAAACAATGAATGTTGAAGCACATAGATCGGCCTGAAGCGCAGACGAATAAATAGCCAAATGCTTTGACATTCTGACACAGCATAGCGCGAGAACTCTGCTTGCGGTGTTTGCACCGCTAATGCTGATTCCGGCCACCGTGCTCTTAAATTCTATGACATTTCTCGAATTCTTTTGGTACAGGTTTCAGTGTCAACATTAATAAACGCTATATGACTGCAACTGTCGTTTCAAGAGCTGTCGGATACAGTTATAAAAAGTTTACAGCCCCATAAAAGAAGCAAGCTTACCTACTTCAATTTCTCCGTTGAAACCAGAGCTAAAACATTAATCAGCCGGCCGGAGTGGCCGTGCGGTTCCAGGCGCTACAGTCTGGAGCCGAGCGACCGCTACGGTCGCAGGTTCGAATCCTGCCTCGGGCTTGGATGTGTGTGATGTCCTTAGTTTAGTTAGGTTTAATTAGTTCTGAGTTCTAGGCGACTGATGACCTCAGAAGTTAAGTCGCATAGTTCTCAGAGCCATTTGAACCATTTGAACATTAATCAAACAAAAACATACGTGCTCCTCGACGCCGAAAACCGCGTTTCGATATGTGTGACCATCGGTCCAATCGGATTAGGGAAGGATGGAGAAGGAATTTCGCCGTGCCCTTTCAAAGGAACAATCCCGGCATTTGCCTGAAGCAATTTTGGGAAACCTAAATCAGGACGGCAGTACGCAAGTCCGAACCGTCATGCGAGTCCAGTGTGTTAACCACAGCACCACCTCGCTCAGTATGTATATGTAATAAAACCTGTAAATGGTTAGTATAAAGCCATGGCTACATACTTACCATTTACAGGTTTTCTCGTACACAAATGACTAACTATTACTATTCAAGAAGTCCTCTATGACACGAAAAGGAATTGTTAAGCAGAAACATCTTTAACCTCCATTGGCAGACACTTATTGTGTGTGTCAGATATCTTGTTTCAGTTTGTAGAGTGACAAAGCGTTTTATATCTGTATATTTCATCTCTTTCCTGAAGATTGTAAAGTCATTAGAGACGGAGCACAAGCTCGGATTAGAGAAGGATGGAGGAGGAAAGCGGCCGTGCACTTTCGAAGGAAACATCCCGGCATTTACCGTAAGCGATTTTCGGAAATAGGAAAACCTAAACCAGGAGAGCCGGACGTCGGTTTCAACCGTCCTCCTACAGAATCCCGCTTTTTGGTAACCCTTTTCTTTGGGACAAGGAGTGCGGCTCCTCATTCCTTACCTTATCAGTCCACCTAATTTTCAACATTGTCTGCAGCACCACATTTCAAATGCTTCGATTCTCTTCAATTCCGGTTTTCCCAGAGTCCATGTTTCACTACCATACAATTTTGTACTCCAGACGTACATTCTCAGAGCTTTCTTCCTCAAATTATGACCGATATTTGATATTAGCAGACTTCTCTGGCCAGGAATGCTCTTTTTGCCAGTGCTGGTCTAATTTTGATGTCCTCCTTGCTCCGTCCGTCATTGGTTATTTTACTTCCTAGTTAGCACAATTCCTTAACTTCATCTACTTCGTGACCATCAATCCTGATGTTAAGTTTCTCCCTGTTCTCATTTCTACTGCTTCTCATTACCTTCGTCTTTCTTCGTTTTACTCTCAACACATACTCTGTACTCATTAGACCGTTCATTCCGTTCACCAGATCATGTAATTCTTCTTAACTTTCACACAGGATAGTAATGTCATAGGCGAATCACATTATTGATATACTTTCACTTTGAATGTTAATTCCACTCCAGAACCTTTCTTTTATTTCCATCAGTGCTTCCTCGATGTACAGATTGAAGAGTAGGGGCGAAAGGCTACAGCCTTGTCTTACACACTTTTTAATACGAGCTCTTCGTTCTTGGTCGTCCACTCCTATTACTCCCTCTTGGCTATTGTGCATATTGTATATGACCCGTCTCTCCATATAGCTTACCCCTATTTCTTTCATAATTTCGAACATCTTGCAGCCGGCCGCTGTCGCCGAGCGGTTCTAGGCGCTTCAGTCCAAAACCGCACTGCTGCTATGGTCGCAGGTTCGTATCTTGTCTAGGGCATGAATTGTGTGATGTCCTTCGGTTAGTTAGGTTTAAGTAGTTGTAAGTATAGGGGACTGATGACTTCAGATGTTATGACCCATAGTGCTTGGAGCCATTTGATTTGATTCGAACATCGTGCACCATTTACATTGTCGAATGCTTTTTCCAGGTCGAAAAATCCTATGAACGTGTCTTGATTTTTCTTTAGTCTTCCATTATTAACAGCAACCTCAGAATTGCCTCTCTCGTTCCTTTACCTCTCCCAAGGCCAAACTGATCGTCATCTAGCTTATCTTCAATTTTCTTTTCCCTTCTTCTGTATATTATTCTTGTAAGCAACTTGGATGCATGAGCTGTTAAGTTGACTGCTATAATTCTCGCACTTGTCAGCTCTTGCTGTCCTCGGAATTGTGCGGATGATATTTTCCCTAAAGTCAGATGACAAGTCGCCAGACTCATACATTCTACACACCAACGTGAATAGTCGTTTAGTTGCCTCTTCCCCCAATGATTTTAGAAATTCTAATGGGATGTTCTCTATCCCTTCTGCCTTATTTTATTTTAAATCCTTCAAAGTTCTTTTAAATCCTGATTATTATACTGGATCCCCTATCTCTTCTAAATCGACTCCTGTTTCATCTTCTATCACATTAGACAAATTTTCCCCCTCATAGAGGCTTTCAGTGTATTCTTTCCACCTGTCTGCTTTCTCCTCTGAATTTAGCAGTGGAGTTCCTGTTGCTTTTAATGACATCGAAGGTTGTTTTGACTTTCCTGGATGCTGAGTCTGTCCTTCCGACAATCATTTATTTTTCGATATCTTCACATTTTTTTCTGCAGCCATTTTGTCTTAGCTTCCCTGCACTTCCTATTGATTTCATTCCTCAGCGACATGTGTATCTGAATTCCTGATTTTCCCGGAACTTTTTTGTACTTCCTCCTTTCATCAATCAATTGAAGTATTTCTTCTATTACCCCTGGTTTCTTCGCAGCTACCCTCTTTGTACCCAAGTTCTCTTTCCCATCTTCTGTGATGGTCCTTTTTAGAGATATCCATTCCTCTTCAACTGTACTGCCTGCTGCGTTATTCCTTATTGCTGTATCTACAGTCTTAGAGAACTTCAACCGTATCTTGTCGTTCCTTAGTACTTCCGTATCCCACTTCTTTGCGTATTGATTCTTCCTTACTAATGTCTTAAACTTCAGCCTACTTATCATCACTATTGTATTGTGATCCATATCTGCTACTGGGCACGCCTTAGAATCCAGTATCTGATTTCGGAATCTCTGTCTGACCATGATGTAATCTAACTGAATCGGTCTATCCAATTAATATGAGAGGTAAAAATATTGTGACAGCAATTTGGCACCATATACTCAACTGTAATGAATCTAAAAAGGCAAGCTACTGACATTTTATTGCCGGCCGAAGTGGCCGTGCGGTTAAAGGCGCTGCAGTCTGGAACCGCAGAACCGCTACGGTCGCAGGTTCGAATCCTGCCTCGGGCATGGATGTTTGTGATGTCCTTAGGTTAGTTAGGTTTAACTAGTTCTAAGTTCTAGGGGACTAATGACCTCAGAAGTTGAGTCCCATAGTGCTCAGAGCCATTTGAACCATTTGACATTTTATTTTGTGTAACTACACTTTCAACAGGAGAGACGAACCTCTTTTTACAGAAACTGCTGTGTTAGTGATTTCTGGAATATACAGTAGTAATTATCTGCCAAAAGTGTTACATTCTTTTTTTCGAGTTCCTTTTGATGAAATAACATCTCAAAATATTGTTTGTTAACTGGAACTCTGTGGTTCATTTATGTAAGAAAGTGGAATGTAAATTTGATGGATAGCATTGTAATAGCACTCGAGCCACATAATTTGCTTAATTTACCAAGACTAAAGTAAATTCAGTCTCATAGTAATAACTAACTTCAATTTTATTTGAAAATTTCCGTAAAGTGGTTATTGGAAAGAGAAGCGTTAAAAATCTTGTGGGTTTCATTTTGATACGAAAACGTAATGTTGTGTGAATTAAAAGATAAAATCATTAACTCTTTCCAGTTCAGCGAGTATAACTAATTTAGAAGGCAGAATTATTTCTTTTCAGAACGAAATTACTTGAGTTTGTATTTGTTCCCAGCTCACTAGTAAATACTTGCACTGTGTGTTGGTAGGAAAATCTACCTATCAAAACTATTAGTAAGTGTGAAGGGAAGCGTCAGTGATGTTTTTAGAGAGACCGACCCCCTAATTTTCCAGAACAATTACGATAGCCTTAACAGTAATAGAACAGATTTCCATGCTGTTCACATTTATAAAAGAATGAAGTTTAGGTAAAAACAATGTTTGAACTGGGAATTTTATTATTCTTTGCGAGTCCGTATTAAAAAGTTACTACAGCCCTCAAGATCGTAGCAAGGTCAGGCAGTTCAGTGGACCGGACCAGACACTCGTAATAGAATGATATAAGCGCATGATATTGAGGAATAGCGAAAAGGTGGGCAGGGTGGTTATAACGAAACACTTTTTGTTGTCCAGAGTGGGTTCCCGATTTAGCACCACGAAGACATCATATCTAAATCGTTTTGCAATCAGTTTTGATCTTCCGATGTCTTCACTGAATGGCAAACGACAACATCTTTCAGAAAAAGCCTAAGAGCGTTTCTCAGAGTCTCTCCTAAATCATTTACATAAGCAACAGCAGAGGGCTACAACGCTTCCCTGGGAAACCCCAGAGCTACTCAGTATTCTTCGCTTGTCAAGCAACAGACATATGGCTTAATTTCTCCATTTCATCGTAATTTACCTCCATGTAGACACTGTGAGGGGGCAAAGTTTATGGGTTTCTTGAAGTCAAGGTCTTTTCATCCGAAGCACAAACTCGGACAAGGAAGAGGCAGAAATCGGCTGTGACATAGGTGCATAGAGCATCACAGTATACGCCTGACACAATTTGGACGCCGCTTGATCAGTCCAAATCTGGCTGGACGGACACAGTGTCTCTCGTGTACAAACGAGAGGGGGCGTGGCGTGCTGTGTAGTGGGAGGGAGGCTGAGCAGTAATTTGGCTGCACATGTTCTACTGTTCTTGCGGGAGATGTAGCCGCCAACAAACCTCCCAATTCAATCTGCTGACAAATGTGAACGAGGCTCCGATTTGGCCATCTACGTAGTCGGTATGCACTGAGTACGGATTGAAAAAGCAGAACCGATTTTCCTGGAAACAGAAATTCCACAGCTTCTCTGTATTGTTTTTATTTACATTTCTTTCATTGCGACTATTTGTGGGCCCGCAGCCATATTCTCAACCGCTCTTCCTAACAATGAGCCACGCTGTCGAGTTAAGGCGTCCTGACTACTCGCGACTGACTGTTTGTGACCAGTGATGACGTCACGTTCCAGCTTCACAGCTCGGCTGATTCTAAGAGAGCAGAACAAATTTCAATGAAAGAAATCTAAATACAAACGAAATAACAGAGCTATGGAATTACTGTTTCCGGAAACTGTTTCATCAGCTACGGACCCACAAACAAAAATCTTCTTTTAAAATAAAGGATAAGAGCATCATGCTTAGAACCGATTTGTTTTTCACCCTCTTATACAACTATCAGCTTGTACTTTGATTTCAGTTTGATACACATTTTTCTTTCAGTTTAGTGCACTTCAATCTTAGTCTTCCGTCTATTCTGTTCCTTGCATGTCCCACTATATTGCCTTTTCTTCTTTTCCATGAATTTCTTTCACAGATTGCCCTTTTTTGTATGTCTTCATTTCGTCCTACGCCTGTTATCCCTATGTTTCATTGTTCTTTATTGGTTTCATTCAAATCCCATTCCTTCAGATATAATTATTTCACGTTCTTCGATAGCGACCCATTTCAAATTCTTACAGTTTCTTCTTTTCCTCCAGGTTCCAAACGGGCTAGATCTAGGATTCATACAGCGCTGTGTTCCACTTCCAGTAATTTCTTAGCCTCGCGGGGTAGTCGCGCGGTCTATGGGCTCCTTGCCACGGTTCACGTGGCTCCCTCCATCGGAGGTTGGAGTCCTCCTTCGCGCATGAGTGTGTGTGTTGTCCTTTGTGTAAGTTAGTTTAAATTAGATCAAGTAATGTGTAAGTTTCGGGACCGATGACCTCAGCAGTTTGGTCCCATAGGATCTTACTTCAAAATTCCAGTAATCTCTTAATAACTTCCTTATCAGTATCTGACAATGGTAGAGGTCTTTTATGGATGAAATCTGCCTTTTCCTCTGCCTTTTTAGTTGCGATACGTTCCCTACTTCGGCCATCCTGTGTAATCTTCCTTCCTGGGTTGGATAAATCTTTCGTTTCTGTAAATATACTGTCGTTTTGCGTTTACATATTTAGCAAGTCGTTATTCTACTTTTAACAACTCTCCATCACCTTCGTTATTCTTCCTGCAGCCCTTCGCCATATTCTGTGCAAAGTATGTTGTCAATTCGACGTAACACGTCTTCCAAGATTTCGAGGCCTGGATAGTTTAGTGAGAGCGTTTCACACGAGTGGAAAGGTTTTAGGTTCAGGTTCAGGTCCAGGTCCGTTACACAGTTTTAATCTGTCAGCAAGTTTCGACAAGATAAGACATTTAAAACTGTGTCTGGAAATATCTGGAAAACTACCACTCCGACTAAAGAAAGGTTCTAATAAAAATTGTTTGTCTCGAACAGGTGCACCCAGTGACACCAAACCCATGGGGCGGGAGGTACAGCTTTGAAATCTTAAACATGAACGCCCATTTTCTATTGCGGATTTGGATTCTCCAAGAAAAAATACATAACTATTATACTTAACTTTTTTTTAATGAGTGATAGATGGCGCTGTAATGGAAAAAGATCAAAATGGGTTAAAAACCGTTGAAAATGATTTTTAGCTCAAGAAATACACATCAGTTTAGGATCAGCTTTTTCACAGCAAAAAAACTTGATTATCCAGAACATAATACATTATTGGTATAATGGAAAGCATCTGGAACAATTAATTGGTTAGTTTATCAATGAATTTGAAAACATTACTTTTAGTTTACCCATAAACAACATGGCTGTAGTAGTATTTGGTACCCATTTGGGAGCTTTTTTAATGTTAATTTCCTCGTCTCTCACCATCGGTGTGCTTGGTTTAGACGGGTCCACTTCCCTCTCATCCCTTGCTTATCATTTTCAATGGTTTTTAACATATTTTGTTTCTTCCGGTTACAGCGCCATCTATCAAACAACGAAAAGTGTTAAATACGAAAGTTGCGTATTTCTTTCCTGGTGAATCCGAACCCCCGGTGAAAAAGAGAGGTTCCTATTTAACCATCGAGTGGGTTGGCCTATGTATAAAGTGCACCAATCACAAATAACTTTGTCTCGTACCATTCCATTGTCGTTTCACTGTTGCAGTCGCAGTCGCGTACCTATTGCTTCATTATTGCTTCAGCTAACACAGTGATACGTTGTGCCGTCATACGTCCAAGTCAGCGACAGTAACATAAAATAAACAGCGAGCCACGTGAGAAAAAATTTACAATTGTGCAATAAAATGACCCGGATTCCGGTTCAAAATGGTTCAAATGGCTCTGAGCACTATGCGACTTAACTTCTAAGGTCATCAGTCGCCTAGAACTTAGAACTAATTAAACCTAACTAACCTAAGGACATCACACACATCCATGCCCGAGGCAGGATTCGAACCTGCGACCGCAGCGGTCGCGCGGTTCCAGACTGTAGCGCCTTTAACCGCTTGTCCACCACGGCCGGCCCCGGATTCCGGGATAGCGGCACAGTCCCACAGTGAAGCAGTTCTGTACGAGATAATTAGTAATCGAATATGTGACTTTCAGGGATCTGATAGAGCTGGTATGTTTAATGCATCGTTTGCGTCATTACTGTAGGGTAACTCTTGTACAGCGCAACAGAGTGATATAATGAAACTTTATTTTATTATTCTTTAAGGGGGTAGGACGTCAAACGGGCCGACTTGGAGCAGGAGAGGCACCATAGGACATTTTAATTTCTACTGTCTATACTTTTACAAACAAATTCATAAAACTTTGTCACCATCACCAGGAAGGATTGAGGACTCACACTCATCGCAGTGGAAGTTCAAAAACGTAGCAAAATACCTTTTTTACATGTGAAATTTCATCATTTTTTCATTTATTACTGACTGCATATGTTGCTATAGGCACACTTTTCTTCCTAAGTAAGAGAGATTCTTCTATGAATTTTTCATAGCATACAAACAGTAGTTAAAGGTGTATGAAACTCTAGAATTTTCCAAATCCATTAAAAAACTGTAGAAAAAATGAGATAATTAACTATAAAACTTGAATTTTTCTCTAAACATGAAGTTTAAAATGTAACAGTTAATTCATTTTTTCATAAATTAAATTTCTAAAGTTTCATACACCTGTAACTATGGTTTGTATGTTGTGCAAAAGTCATTAAAGAATCTCTCTTACTTATGAAGAAAAGTGTACCTATAGCAACAAATGCAGTCAATAGTAAGTGAAAAAAATGATGAAATTTCACATGTAAAACAAATGTGTTTTGTTACGTTTTTTGAGCTTCCACTGCTACGCGTATGAATCCTGAATCCTTCCTAATCATGCTGTTAAAGTTTTATGAATTTATTTGTAAAAGTATAGATAGTGGAAATTAAAATGTCCTGTGGTGCCTCTCTTGCTCCAAGTCGGCCCGTTTGACGTCCTATCCCCCTTAATTAAACAGCGATTTAGCTCATATAATGTAAGTTTATTTTATCATTGTTTAATTAAATTAAGTTAAACTGTGGGTTTGCTCATCATGTTTACTTTGGTGAAATGAAGACAGCTGTTCTTTACAAATGTACAAAAGTACTCTACGCGGCTGCTAGTCTTACAAAAAAAACTTTAAGATTTTGAAGTTGACGCCCCTCCCACCACCTGGTTATGGAGCAGGGGGGCGAGTTGGGTGTCACTGGATGTCCCCTTTCGAAACGAACAACTTTTGTTACAACCTTTTTTTAAATCTGATTCATAGTTTTGTAGATATTCCAAAAACAGTTTTAAATGCATCACTCTGTATATCTACTTCGTGAACTAGTGATGCAGTATTACTGCAAAGATGGTTCTGTACCAGGTTTCCACTACATTCTGGTTATCCCTGGTGTTTTTCTCTGGGAGGTTTACGGAAGGCATGGTCGGACTCTTCCGGGTGTCAGGGGTAATGAGAGCGTTAACCACTCACAAAGAACCTTGAACCAGATTTCGAATATTATTGTTGTGTGCGCTGTGGCGATGTGAAGCCGTACTTCGAGTTCATTGCAGCTTGTCGTGAGTTGCTGTTGGATGACATGATTCACGATGTTGGTGATGGGCGCAAGCAATGCATATCTGCAATATTATTTCATCAGTCATTCGCGAGGTATTTCATAGTTAAATTTTCACGAATTCATGTTGCGAGACTCCTACGAAAAGCGCGAGTGGACTTGTGTTCCATGTTCCACTACTTCTTTCTATTGTGTGAGGTCAACATCTACGAGGCTTGCCACATAATCTGACTTAAGGCAACTAATCCGAAGAGTATATCAGTCAATTTAGTTACGCTTCTCATAATTTTAGATTATTAAATGACCTGTGACTTGTAGGCAGACTTTTGCGATGAGCTGTATTCGCATTTTATCTACCAGACGTCGCTTGTTCACTAAGGGGAACTGTGTTGTACTGTTCACTTTATTTTTCAATTCAGTTACACGAACCTTAATATTCTGTCTTATTTCAATTCCCTTGGTCATTTACTTATTATTTAAAAACATTAGTGAGAGTGGTACTTTGCAGCCGTTGTACGATGCCACAACGCAATACACAACCTTTGGCTGCATTAACTAGTACATTCATGACTTTAATATGATATTACACGTTTAAGATAGCTTCCACATTTTTTTTAACAATGCGTGTTCCCGTCCTTTGCATGCATTTTTCAGCAAATGAGGTAAGTCGTGACAGTGGTGCATCTTGCAGAGGCGTGCTCTTTGCTTCAGCAGAAGTGCATATGTCCGAGTTATCATATTTCAGTGTTATAATTACAGATCGGAGATCACATGGCATACAAAACTGACTATAAATCGAGCTGCTAAAACACGTTCACTATTGCTGAAACAGTAGAGAAGAATTTTCGTATTCACTCGTGTTCAGTTTCTATTTGTTATGCCTCGTCTTTACTGTTGCGTTTTTAAAGTGTTTGCGAACTGCTTAGGTGACTTTCCTTTTCGTATTGAAGTCAGATTGTGTTCGTATGTTAATTTCGTGGGACCTGTCTTGTCCGATAGGGAACAGCTTTCGCAATCGAGGCATGTTAGGGCTTACTTGCACCAGTAATTCAACATTAAACCGAGCAGTCCACTTACAAGTTTAACTGAAAAATTCTTGGAGAATGGGAATTGAGCTAAAGAAAGGTAAAATATTTGGGGAATCGGCTTCCACCTGCCAAGTGGGGTAATTTTCGTTATTCTCATTTGCAGCCAATCTAAATGTGACATGCGAATTAACGTGCTAGGAAAGATCTGCATAACGCTGAATTTTGCAAATGGAGAAGTCCTTTTGTAAGTATTTATTCGGGGATCGGCCTTCGACACTGACCTTGAAGACAGGCAGTGAAGACGGCTGTGGTGTGCTGAGCACACGCGGGCTCTACAGGCGCAGAGCCGGCACTTAGGGCCTCGTTTGCTCTCCGCGCTGCGCCGCTTTTGTTCTGAAACAAACACGCAATTATCGGTTCCCGCGGCCCGCTTTGATGTCCGGGGCCGTCTCCGCCTCCGGCTGCCTCGAATATCCCGGCGAGCGGCCAGGAGGACCTCGGAGACGCTGCGGCCCACCGCTGGACGCGCATGCCTTCTGCAGCGACCCCAAACTGCAAATTTGTCGAACTGCATTCAAAGCGAACGCTTCGTATTCAGTCGTTAAAAAAATGGAAACAATCGCCTTTTGAGAAAGGGATTTCCCTTTAATATGAAAGCTGGAATAGCGTACAGAATTGGTCTTAGTTTGAGTAAGAACTAACAGGGAATACCCATTATGATGTAAGAGATAAAGCAGCTATGAGAGCAATATTACGACAAAGACACTTAGCACTGTAGTTATGTAAATACAACTCAATTTCACGCTCTAAAATAAGAAACAATTAACACGAATTAATTATTACTTTTATGTTGTAATTTCATGTACTCACACGTTCCATGACCTTGGAAATATGCTCCTCTGTTTGGTCCTACGGAACTTGACGTGTAAATAAAATAAAACAAAAAGTATGCATGATAAGAAAGAGATTTCCTTCTCGACAAGAGAAACTAAGAAAAACTGGCTCCCAAGAAGATCTATACACTACTGGTCATTAAAATTGCTACACCAAGAAGAAATGCAGCTGATAAACGAGTATTCACTGGACAAATATATTATACTAGAAATGACATGTGATTACATTTTCACGCAATTTGGGTGCATAGATCCAGAGAAATCAGTAGCCAGAACAACCACCTCTGGCCGTAATAACGGCACTGATACGCCTGGGCATTGAGTCAAACAGAGCGTGGATGGCGTGTACAGGTACAGCTGCCCATGCAGCTTCAACACGATACCACAGTTCATCAAGACTAGTGACTGGCGTATTGTGACGAGCCAGTTGTTCGGCCACCATTGACCAGACATTTTCAATTGGCGAGAGATCTGGAGAACGTGCTGGCCAGGAAGCAGTGAAACATTTTCTGTATCCAGAAAGGCCCGTACAGGAGCTGCAACATGCAGTCGTGCGTTATCCTGCTGAAACGTAGGGTTTCGCAGGGATCGAATGAAGAGTAGAGACACAGGTCGTAACACATCTGAAATGTAACGACCACTGTTCAAAGTGCCGTCAATTCGAACAAGAGGTGAACGAGACGTGTAACCAATGGCACCCCATACCATCAAGCCGGGTGTTACGTCAGTATGGCGATGACGAATACACGCTTCCAATGTTCTTTTACCGCGATGTCGCCAAACACGGATGCGACCATCATGATGCTGTAAACAGAACCTAGATTCATCCGAAAAATGACGTTTTGCCATTCGTGCACCCAGGTTCGTCGTTGAGTACACCATGGCAGGCGCTCGTGTCGGTGATGCAGCGTCAAGGGTAACCGCAGCCATGGTCTCCGAGCTGATAGTCCATGCTGCTGCAAACGTCGTCGACCTGTTCGTGCAGATGGTTTGTGTTTTGCAAACGTCCCCATCTGCGTGGCTGCACGATCCATTACAGCCATGCGGATAAGATGCCTGTCATCTCGACTGCTAGTGATACGAGGCCGTTCGGATCCAGCACGGCGTTCCGTATTACCCTCTCGAACCCACCGATTCCATATTCTGCTAACAGTCATTGGATCTCGACCAACGCGAGCAGCAATGTCGCGATACGATAAAACGCAATCGCGATAGGCCACAATCCGACCTTTATCAAAGTCGGAAACATGATGGTACGCATTTCTCCTCCGTACACGAGGCATCACAACGACGTTTCACAAGGCAACGCCGGTCGACTGCTGTTTGTGTATGAGAAATCGGTTGGAAACTTTCCTCATGTCAGCACGTTGTAGGTGTCGCCACCGGCACCAACGTTGTGTGAATGCTGTGAAAAGCTAATAATTTGCATATCGCAGCATCTTCTTCCTGTCGTTTAAATTTCGCGTCTGTAGCACGTCTTCGTGGTGTAGCAATTTTAATGGCCAGTAGTGTACAAGTGTTTCAGATATTTCCTCGACCGAATTAGATTACACAATGACTGCAAGAAGTACTGGTATTTATGTGTCTGCTGGTAAATGCTGCATACTTCTAGTTTCACGGGTGCTTTTGTTGATTCATCTTTCGCCTTGGCTGGTGGTGGATATGATGTGGTTGCTTCTGCCATTTGCACGTACGAACTGAGTGGAGGCACGAAGATGTTAGGGTTGCATAGCTGACGATGGTGTGCTGGAAGAGGGTGTCCGCAGAGGATTGCGCTAGCCCGTCGGGTAGTTACACCGTCATTTCCGAAGTTCCTAGGCGGAAAAAGTTCGTTTATGATACTGCATGACTGGAAGAAGGGATCGGTTCGTACGACCTATCCTGAGGAATCGTGACTTTAGTAACACTAAGAAGGTAGGGAATAAAATTGTACGGGGAGACCAAGCAAATTCAAATGGATGTTTAGTGCAGTAATTACGCAGAGATGAAGTGCTTGGCAACGGATAAATTAGCTTGGAGAGTTTCGTGAAACCAGTGTTTCTTTTATTACCGTTAAAGTGTATTCGTTGTACGTCGCATATTGCTTGACAACGCAGGATATTGAGAGGCACAGAGCTAGTACGTACGTAGCGGCAGTTGTTGACGCCGGCGGGTGACGAAGCCCCGGCACTCCGCTCATTGGAGCACGCGAGCGTCGCCGGCGCGCGCTCCGCCGCTCGTTAACGCCTTTAGCGCCTGCTTCACAGTTCGTTAGGCCCGCTGTTTGACGATGCTTCGCCCGCCGTCCTTTGTTGTGAAATTCGCGCCATTATACCAACAATTTGCGCGTATTGCGTATCGCTCTGTCAGCAGTGTGCGAGCCTTAGTCATCGCAATGACTACAGTTTGAAAACTCTATGGGAAATTAACAAGAAGTGTGTTCTGAATGACTGACACTGTTAATGCTTTGCCTTTGTCGATATAGAAGTCAGCTTGTATCACTGAGAAAAAGCAGTAAATACTTTTTATTCATCGATACCGTATTTTGAAAGGTTATCAGTTGTGTGACTGGTTTGATGTGACCCGCTACGATTTTACGATTTCAGTCTCTGCCTTTCGCTACTCAAATGGTTCAAATGCTCTAAGTACTATGGGACTTCGTATCTGAGGTCATCAATCACCTAGACTTACAACTACTTCAACCTAACTAACCTAAAGACATCACACACATCCATCCCCGAGGCAGCATTCCAACCTGCGACCGTGGCAGCAACGCAGTTCCCGACTGAAGCGCTTAGAACCGCTCGGCCACAGCGGCTGGCCTTTCGCTACTGTTTTTGTCCTTTAGTATCATGTGATTTATTAGCTGATGTCCTGATTTTTTCTTCAATTTTGCGCATACTACTTCCCTCACCCATTCTGCAGAGGACAAATTACAAATTGTACACGTCAGGCTATATGTGGATTTAAAATGGATGACGCCAGCCAGCCGTCTAGGAGGAGTCTAGCACTCTTTGACACAGTTTCAACCAAGAAATATTTATTTTTTCAGAATCAGCTGTGTACCGAATATCCACAGGATTATCAGCTGTAATTTATTTACTCCAATGAAAGTATTTTCAAAATGGTTCAAATGGCTCTGAGTACTATGGCACTTAACATCTGAGGTCACCAGCCCCCTAGAACTTACAACTACTTAAACCGACCTAACCTGAGGACATTACATACATCCATGACGGAGGCAGGATTCTAACCTGCGACCGTAGCGGTCGCGCGGCTCCAGACTGAAGCGCCTAGAACCACTCGGCCACAGCAGCCGGCGAGAGTATTTTCTTCAAGCGGTATGATTTATATTTTATTTTGATGTTTATTTCGTATATGTACAATTTCAAGATAAGTTGTGTCGTCTTTAGGTAAGTGTTGGGCATCCGACTCAAGAAGCATAGCTATCAGGTACCTAAAAATCGGTCGAAATTGTCTTGAAGTCAGCTGTACATATTTAACGATCATAGTGCTACTTATCTGCATTAACAACAGCTCCAGTCAAACATATAAATTAGAGCGATCACACAGTTAATGTTGTAGGGAAATCAAACGAAAGACTTCGATTTATTGGCAGAACCACTAGAAAATGGTGCAGGTCTACTAAAGAGATTGCTTACACCACACTTGTTCTGAAGTATTGCTGTGCATTGTGGGATCCGCATCAGATGGGACTGACGGGGGACATCGAAAAACTTCAAAGAAAGGCAGCTCGTTTTGTATCATCGCGAAATACGGAAGAGAGTCACACGGTCATGATATGTGAATTGGGCCGGCAGTCATTAGAACAAAGGCGTTTTTCGTTGCGGAAGGATCTTCCAGTGAAATTTGAATCACCAACTTTCTCCTCTGATTGCGAAAATATTCTGTTGGCGCCCACCTACGCAGGGAGAAATGGTCATCATGATAAAATAAATTAGAACTCAAAGGGAAAGATTTAAGTGTTCTTTTCGAGAAAGAACTTTAAGGGGTTTCGACGAACGCTTATAACACTGCAACAGCGTATTTACGTAGCTTATGTAACCAAATACCAGATATGGTCTATTGCGTACTATGCCCCAACAGAACAACTAGTCCTGTCACGGAAAAGCCACGTATAACACTCCTTTCTGCTACTACTATACCATAACCTTAAAGTTGTAGGCAGGTCGTGAAATAAAACTATCTTGTTAAAGCAGTTACGGTATAAAGCAACAGAGCAGTGTTACCCTCTGAGAGGAATTTTGTTACGTTGACCGTGTTGTACCTAACGGAGGTGGCTTATCGGAAATGAAAGTCAGAATTACGTAAATATTTGAACAGTAACAAACAAAATTTTGCCTGTCTGCACTCTTTAACGGATGAAGAAAACGGTCGCCAGCTTAACTAGGCAAGACAATGATTAACATTCTCGTTCGAGAAAATAGTTATTAGTAACTTTAATGGATAAACACATCCTATACTTTGTCACACGCGAGTGCAGTGAACTCTGACACATACATATGTTTACGGTAAGATTGAAACTAACAGTTAGAGCAGTACAAATTATTTGCAAAATTATAACAGATACCGAAACACACTATTACTTTCAGGGCTTACACAAACTGAATGGTCTTTATAACGTTATTATTACTATTCACTGCAGAATCATTAATTGGATGAAGGTTAAGTCTCTCTCAGTTACATACTTCACTGTTTAAAATGAAAGTTAGTTGGAATCCACTAACAGGTTGCTTCTCACTATCATTTGCATAAAGAAATTATGGTTTTCATAATTAGTGGTCTTTCCATTACTTGTTACCGAGCATTAAGACAATAGAGTGGATCCTGTTATACTATTAATATGCACTTCTAATACACAAGAGAGACAAACCCTTAGTAAACATGAGTATATAACGTTTCACAACTGCAGTTTTCCACTTTTACTACAGTGAGAGACAAAATTAACATGTATGTAAGATACTGACTCACCTTCTGCGATTTACAACAGGCAGTAATGTGATCATTTACTAAGCAATACTTTATAAGCCTCAGTCTTAAGAACTTTTAATTTGAAGTTGGCAACAACACATTAATAAGCAGTTTTACTAGGAAAATTATTTTCAGCAAGCATCATTAACTTTAACTCACTCTCTTGCCACATTAATTTTAACTTTCTTTTTACTATGTTCAAGAGGCATCAATTACAAAACACCGGGCTTTAATGTTCTTTCAGTAAGGTCACTCGGAAATCACTTTAGTTCAAACGGAGAGGAACCTGAGATGTGTTATGATAAGGAGAAAAATCAAGGTAGGTACATAAATTCAGTTATAAATTACCTTATATTTGAGCACACTAACACATCCATTAAGCTGATCCTTCACTGTAAATTACTATAGTGCTCCGATAGTGATTGCGCAATGAGGTGGCGATTGTATGTTGGTAGGTGGAATTGCAGGTAGAATTGCAGGACTCTGTCATTTCTTGGTGGCGATGATAGATACAAATTCCAGAATAGTTTCAGCTATTTATCCATCCATCCGAGGCATTGGAAAGCGGCAGGAAAAGCCTCTCTCGGAACAAGCATAATATGCAACATTTACATGGCAGTGTACAGTTTGGTAGCTCGTCTCCGACTGACTCTTGTTCCACCTTTTCTACCTAGGCCAACCACAATTTGCGCGCGCTACACAGTTCCGTTCCTGAGGAGAACCACTACACCTTTTACACACAGACTAACTAAGAATCCTAAGTGAAGGTCAGCAGTTTACATAACAGTAACCAAATACATTAAATAAAACAGAACATTTGCACATATTGACATTTCTACAAAATATTATTCACACAGAAATTACAATTATATATAGTAAGTTTTGTTCCCTCCAAATGGGACAAAGGATTTAAATGACAGATATACTACATTGCATAGAATCAAACCATGAGATCAAAGTTTTAACAAAGAAAGGAGTATATAATTTTATGCTATCGATTCAAACACATTTACAGATACTCAATGATATAACATTAAATGAAACAAAGGCAAAATAAATCAGTAGAGTATTAGAGATATGGTGTTACACGCTCTGCAGGCACTTAATTGTACATTGCAGAGAAATCATGTAGATATAGACGAACATGGAAATTCTAAGTCAGGACAGTCATACCGAGATTTAAAACTCCTATGCGACTCAAATGGAACTTTCCCAGCATCCATCAGATATCAGTACATGAAAACGGTAAATCAAATGTGAAGTCGACACTTGTAACTGAATGATGTACGCACACATATCGAGACGTTTCCTTCCAGAACCTCGTTCGGTTTCGTTACCTGGCTATTCTTCTTCTGGCGGCTCGGTAGGTGGCGAACCTGCGGGGCCTCGAGCTGGAGTTTACAGCATGCGCAACTCTCACTTGAGACCTTTCTGTTGGAGCCTGACCTTGCAATCCATGAAGGGCCGCTTGGAGAGTCTGGACGGCATATGTTTACTTTGACGAGCGTGTCTACGCCTCCTGGAGAGGTGCCGCATCCACCTACCCGTGCAGCAGCGGGCAAAACTCTGGAGCTCGTCTAGGCCTGTTTTCAGATTCCTTGGTTGCTGGACGTAGCAACATATACAGCTCTTAATTCTCCTAGCCCTAGCAGGATTCTCGCTTTTCACCATTTCTTGTGTGCAGTAAAATGCCCGTCGCTGTTCGTGAAAACCGCTGTGCTTCGCCGCTGAATTTCGTTTTGTTGTTCTCGGCATGAGCTGATAAGTATTTTACTGTTGGCCGGTGTTTTGGTCTAAGCCCTCGACATGGATTAGGAACCCGGTAATACGGACGTGCCTGAATTAAATCTTTATTGCACTGTAAGAGGCCTACCATTTGACCTTGTTCTTGCTTTTACTTGCACTAATGCTTCTTATATTTTTTAGGTTAAGATTTCTTTACAATATTGTTAGTATATGTTAATATTTATCTAGAAACATTTATGTTTATCTGCGCTAATTGTGCCTATATTTGCCAGCTCGAGTGGCCGTGCGGTTCTAGGCGCTACAGTCTGGAACTGAGCGACCGCTACGGTCGCAGGTTCGAATCCTGCCTCGGGCATGGATGTGCGTGATGTCCTTAGGTTAGTTAGGTTTAATTAGTTCTAAGTTCTAGGCGACTGATGACCTCAGAAGTTAAGTCACATATTGCTCAGAGCCATTTGAACCATTTTTTTTTTGTGCCTATATTTTCGAGGTTCGTGTCTCTTTAAAATTGTTTTTATTGCCTGTTAACCTTGATCTAGAATGATTCGGTCTTACCTGAACTACTGGTGGCCTCTTTAAAATATTTCATTGTCTGTTATCTTTGATTTGCCTTCACTTGCACTACTGATATGCGTATCCTCTAGATTTGGATAGCTTCAGTATTTTTCATTGCCGGTTAAGACTAAAAGACCTGCGTGCTATACGCAGTTTATATGTTTGGTAAATTTAAAATATTTTCTTTGTATATATGTATATATATTAGAATCTCTACTGAATAGGGGAACCTTTTGGGGCATGGGCAGAGCTCAGGCCGGTTACCACGTTTTGGTTAATCCTTGTGTTTCAGCCCCTGTATTTTCTTTGGTTTTGTCCTTGGTTGTTCTTGTAAATAACTGCTTACGCTTGTCGACTTGCTCATTTTCTTATTTCGAAGCATTTCTAGAATTTGAGTATTCTGCTACCTTCAACGTGTGTATATACAGGTTGTTCCATTTATCCTGACCACCATAAATAACTGTTTGTCCAGATGCAAATTACAAAATGTTTCAAGCAGATGTTCTTTAGCGGTCAGGGGGACATCAGCCAGCATGATTGCTTCATTCTAGCTTCGTTTTTTACAAAGATATGAACAGCGGTATTACTTTTTTAAATCGCACTCTGTATTTTTATTTGGTAATTCATCTCCTCTCCTAACGATATATTCAAAAATGTATCAGTGTTTTCTGACAACTCCAAGTGGAGGAGCTTGTGTTCCATGGCTCAAAGTCAGTGTTGTGTTATGTAATTAATAACGTTGTGTTTCAGTCAATGGTAGACTGTGATGCATTTTTGAATACATCTTTAGGAGAGGAAATGAATTACCGAAAAAAATACAGGGTGCCGTTTAAAAAAGTCATACTGCTTTTCATATCTTTGTAAAAAACAAAGTTAGGACGATGGCAACCATGCTGATTGATTTCCCCCTTACGGCTAAAGAACATTTGCTTAAAACATTTTGTAATTTGCGTCTGGATAAACAGTTATTTAGGGTGGACACCCCTGGGTGGTCAAGATAAATGGGGTGTCCCATTTATCTTGACCACCCTAAACGCATATGCACATTGCGGTCTTTGTAGTAATGGTTCACAAGTAGCATAAACTGTTGTTAGACCCAGTAAGTGACTCTGGGCGATTTCATAATGTTTAGAGAGTCCAAAGAGTTTGTTTGGTTTTGATTATGAAAATGAATTGTCTACGCTATTATAGGAATAGTAGTTTACATTTGTTTATTTGGGGGTGTTCCTGTGAGCTTCATGGCTCCTTAGTGTGTATGTTAAACGTAGGCTCTGAGGCGAATAAATATTGCTCATCTTTTTGGGTTAAAATTGGCCCTTGTGATAAAAAAATGTTAAAAGAACTATTTCATTATTCTCAGCACCTTGCCATTCCCCGATACTAGCTCCCTACCATGTCAAAAACCTTATATCAAATCTAATGTCAGACCACTTGACCCTACATCACAATGCTAACACAGTACTTAGAAATCCAGCTGATCTGAAGTACCCTTTCTGAACCACATTTTCATGTCCCTCGGCATGTGAAAGTAAATCTGAGTTATACTAAATAAGAGGTGGTGTGAATGACAACAAAACGAAACTAAATAAATGCTCTATGTTAGAGTTACCAAAATGGAGAGAGGATTTTGTTTAACAAAGAATACTTACAATGAGAAATACATGTCTAGAGAAACAAAACTAAAACACTATACCTCAATGGTACGACCAGAATGTTTATAGGAATGTAAGTGCCTAACCGTGAACGCATGACAAACTACAGATGTACAAGCAAAAGGCAGCGAAAGTTGTAAATTTCACTTTTTTCATTCAATGGATGACTAGTTTCGGACCTAGACCCATTTCCAAATCATCGCAACGTAGTCAAAAATGGTATTTTCGGAAATGCAAAAACCGTGTCAAAAAATGTGCGAACGAACATTTACAGCGCAGACAGATAACGGAAGTTGTTGACCTACAATTATTCCAGCTTGCTGGAAGTTCGTAAGCTACAGATGGTTGGAGATCTACAAAAATGTAGAGAAAATATCAGAAGTAATGGCTAAAAGAAGATTAATCTTTTCTGGACACCTCTAGTAAGTGAACGAGAAACGTCTTTCAAAATATAGTCCTGTAATTCTGGAAGAATAAATCGACAATAGCATAGATTACAGAAATAAGGAAAGAACCAGAAAGAACCAACATAAAAGAATCGGAAATATCAGACAGAAACCTTTTTAAGAATAAAACACTAAATTTAGAACCCTTTCAGCGCAGAAGAAATAACAAATCGGCAACAACACGGACAGTACGAAGGAAAAGACAACATGAGGAGAAGATGAAGAAGTACTGGAAAAATATAAAATAATAAGGAAAGAAGAGGAAACGAAGTTGTTACGTGATCCTACTTGATCAATACGAAAATTAAAAAAATGCTCCAAGAATGTAGAAATAATATCTGGGCCACTAAAGTGAAGAATTCGGACTGGGCAATAGGTAACAAACGACAACTGGAAACGGATAATGACATAGAGAACCAAGGAGACGCACTTAGGCAGAGTAAGCTTACCTGCATGTACTGATAATGAAGAATATTCCGCACTCGTGCAACTGCTGAATTTGGCTGGACGATGTGAACTTTTATAAACGAACTGAACGGGACGACGCCCCCGAAGACCTGATGAGTGCTAGTGGGCGACCGCAGTGGTGACGGGACGGTGTACAGGACTGGGCAGCAGCAGGCACTCGCACCGGAGTGGCCAGAGTGTCATTGATCTGGCGGCGGGCGCCGAGTAACGAGATGATAGCAGCGGGCTGCTGGCGCGGGTCAGCTTGTTAGGGCCGGCACTTGTTAGAGGGCCCTAACAAGGAAGCAGGCCGCTAGGGCAGGGGCAGCCGCGCCTCGGACCGCATCGATCACCCGCTACCGCCGCCGGCCAACTTGCTTGCCAACTTGTTCATCTAGCCCAACTTGCTGTCTCCGGCTGACTTCGGCACTTGCTCCTGGCGGTGAGGATCTGACAAAAGTACGTTGATGTTAGTGGATGAAGAGGAAGAGAGATGGTGCGTTACCTTTTATATTTTTTGTTACTAAGTTTTCTTCTACAGCCCTCATCCACACACTTCTAAATTACCGGGTGATCAAAAACTCAGTATACATTTGAAAACTTAATAAACAGCGGAATAATGTAGATAGAGAGGTAAAAATTGACACACATGCTTGGAATGATTTGGGGTTTTATTAGAACCAGGCGCTCCACCCCATATTGCTAGACGCGTGAAAGATCTCTTGCGCGCGTCGTTTGGTGATGATCGTGTGTTCAGCCGCCACTTTCGTCATGCTTGGCCTCCCTGGTCCCCAACCTCTGTCCGTGCGATTATTGGCTTTGGGGTTGCCTGAAGTCGCAAGTGTATCGTGATCGACCGACATCTCCAGGGATGATGAAAGACAACATCCGACGCCAATGCCTCACCATAACTCCGGACATGCTTTACAGTGCTGTTTACAACATTATTCCTCGACTACAGCTATTTTTTAGGAATGATGGTGGACATATTGAACATTTCCTGTAAAGAACATCATCTTCGACTTGTCTTAGTTTGTTACGCAAATTATTGCTGTTCTGATCAGATGAAGTGCCATCTGTCGGACATTTTTTGAACTTTTGTATTTTTTTGCTTCTAATAAAACCCCATGCCATTCCAAGCATGTGTGTCAATTTGCACATCTCTATCTACATTATTCCGTGATTTATTCAGTTTTCAAATTTATACTGAGTTTTTGATCGCCCGGTACTCTCGATTCTGTGCCGTCAGGCTGCGCATCGTGTTCCCTGACATCAAGCTACCTGTTTTGTGATCCATCAGTGTACACTTCGTGACCAAAACTTGAGCTTCTATAGCTCTAACGCCGCTCTATGCATACGGACATTGCCCTTACTGTCTACCAGCTTTTTTGAGACCGTTATTTAGCCGTGTTTTTCTTCTGATCACCTCCGTTCTAATCTATTTCGTAAAACTGATGTCTAACGTTCACCTCTCTGTTGATCTAAATGCACGCTCATCTGTTTTAGAGTGTTATTGACCGTCAAGTTGTTACTCGTAGGACTTAAACACCGCAGACTTTTCTTTTTTAAGACAGCTGAAACATCCTTGTGGACAAGGAGGGTCTGAAGCTTTCTGAATGACGTCCAACTCAAGAGTGATTATTTTATATTACTAAATAATCTTCTCTATTAATTTTTCGATGCACCCTGCTCAAGTCAAATAATGCTAGCAAACGATATGTGCTCTTGAACAAAACAGAGCTCTTTAATCAGTCACAGTAGTCTATTTATAAACGCCAAGGGTCTGCTAGCCACTGGGATACTTGTACTTCTAAAAAATTTATTACTGCAGTTTAAAAATTATAAAGAGGTAACCTATTTATTTGGTACTGACAGACGGAAAGAAGTGTAGCGCTGGAAGAATAGCAATGATAAGGAAAGAGGTAAAAAAAAAATGTTCAAATATGTGTGAAATCTTATGGGACTTAACTGCTAAGGCCATCAGTCCCTAAGCTTACGCACTACTTAACCTAAACTATCCTAAGGACAAACACACACACCAATGCCCGAGGGAGGACTCGAACCCCCCCCCCCCCTTGACGAGCCGCACAGTCTATGACTGCAGCGCCCACGACCGCTCGGCTAATCCCGCGCGGCAATCAATGATGAAGATGCAGATAAGCAGATACATGAAGTTTCGAAAGACTGAATAAACAAATAGCATCTGTTAGAAGCAATGTATCTGAAAAATATTGGGAAAACTTTTCTGTATACCCTTTTTGCAGATCGTTCAAATTTGGGTTCTTTACATTATTTCTCAAATACGTTTTTCTGTCTAACTTCTCCACATCTATGTTATTTAAGCGATTTCTCCTATTCCTTTCTCATACTCCACCTGCAAATTGTGCACATCCACATCAACTGCAAATGCAGCTACTCACCGATCTACAAGGTGGTTTTTTTTCCCGCGTGTACAAAGTGTAAGGATTGATCGATGAGATGATACGGAAGAAAGAAGGGCTAATGAAATTATGTCAGTTAGTGCATGGTTTCTGTAGTAACCAAAACCAACTGCGGGAACGCCTTGGGCAGCGGATCGGAGCCGCCAGGCGGGGAAGCCGCCGGCGGTGGAGCACGCACCACCGGGTAAACACAGGACGAGTTGGGCGACAGACCAACGAGAACTGACAACACACAACGAGAAAGACATAAACAACGGAGGCTTGTGGAAACAACAACACCAAACACCAACAGTACATCCACTCAGAACTAGAGCTAGGCAAATGTCAACAACGAGCAACGGCCAGAACGCAGTACTGCCGAGATAGAAACAAAATCCAAAGCGAGTACCAGACTGACTAGACTAGGGCAGAGCGGGTCCCTATATACGAAACCGGAGGGAGCGGCTATTGGCCGCTGTCTGCACGTGGCGTAGCGGTGGCGCCCTCGCTGCGCGAGAGCTGCTGCGCGGAATAGCCGCCGCAGAGGCGGAGCCCTCTATGGGCTGACCACGTTCATTTGTTCTGGCGCGTGTTCCACTTCCGCGGCGGAAGGTACTAGAGTTTCCATGCAAGAGATCATTTATTCCACATACTTCGTTAAAGAGGCTGCAGTCTAATATACCCTGTACCATGCAGCCGCAGACAGTTACAGTATGCATGGTTTCCGCCTAGAGGGCCGTACCGTTCGTCGTACGTCATGCCCTTGCGCATTCTCTTGCCATAGTTATTGGTAATATTGTGCCGATTCACTCCTCTTGCTAACTCACCTTGTAGAGGAAGTGATACAGCGTTGTACACAACGCTCGCCGACATGGTGTTTACCTTTTTTTTTGTGTGTCATCAGTCTACTGACTGGTTTGATGCGGCCCGACACGAATTGCTGTCCTGTGCTAACCTCTTCATCTCAGAGTAGCACTTGCAACCTACGTCCTCAATTATTTGCTTGACGTATTCCAATCTCTGTCTTCCTCTACAGTTTTTGCCCTCTACAGCTCCCTCTAGTACCATGGAAGTCATTCCCTCATGTCTTAGCAGATGTCCTATCATCCTGTCCCT
The DNA here is from genome assembly GCF_023898315.1 of Schistocerca nitens. Lineage (NCBI taxonomy): Eukaryota > Metazoa > Arthropoda > Insecta > Orthoptera > Acrididae > Schistocerca > Schistocerca nitens. Next base: position 689,053,178 of record NC_064614.1, read on the forward strand.
TCTCCTTATCAGTGTTCTCCACATATTCCTTTCCTCTCCGATTCTGCGTAGAACCTCCTCATTCCTTACCGTATCAGTCCACCTAATTTTCAGCATTCGTCTATAGCACCACATCTCAAATGCTTCGATTCTCTTCTGTTCCGGTTTTCCCACAGTCCATGTTTCACTACCATACAATGCTGTACTGCAGACGTACATCCTCAGAAATTTCTTCCTCAAATTAAGGCCGGTATTTGATAATAGTAGATTTCTCTTGGCCAGAAATGCCTTTTTTGCCATAGCGAGTCTGCTTTTGATGTCGTCCTTGCTCCGTCCGTCATTGGTTATTTTACTGCCTAGGTAGCAGAATTCCTTAACTTCATTGACTTCGTGATCATCAATCCTGTTGTTAAGTTTCTCGCTGTTCTCATTTCTACTACTTCTCATTACCTTCGTCTTTCTCCGATTTACTCTCAAACCATACTGTGTACTCATTAGACTGTTCATTCCGTTCAGCAGATCATTTAATTCTTCTTCACTTTCACTCAGGATAGCAATGTCATCAGCGAATCGTATCATTGATATCCTTTCACCTTGTATTTTAATTCCTCTCCTGAACCTTTCTTTTATTTCCATCATTGCTTCCTCGATGTACAGATTGAAGAGTAGGGGCGAAAGGCTACAGCCTTGTCTTACACCCTTCTTAATACGAGCACTTCGTTCTTGATCGTCCACTCTTATTATTCCCTCTTGGTTGTTGTACATATTGTATATGACCCGTCTCTCCCTATAGCTTACCCCTACTTTTTTCAGAATCTCGAACAGCTTGCACCATTTTATATCGTCGAACGCTTTTTCCTGGTCGACAAATCCTATGAAAGTGTCTTTATTTTTCTTTAGCCTTGCTTCCATTATTAGTCGTAACGTCAGAATTGCCTCTCTCGTCCCTTTACTTTTTCTAAAGCCAAACTGATCGTCACTTAGCGCATTCTCAATTTTCTTTTCCATTCTTCTGTATATTATTCTTGTGAGCAGCTTCGATGCATGAGCTGTTAAGCTGATTGTGCGATAATTCTCGCACTTGTCAGCTCTTGCCGTCTTCGGAAATGAGTGGATGATGCTTTTCCGAAAGTCAGATGGTATATCGCCAGACTCATATATTCTACACACCAACTTCCCCAAATGATTTTAGAAATTCTGATGGAATGTTATCTATACTTACGGAAAGGCAAATGACAACGGTCGGCGAGCAGCAAGGTTGTATCAGGGGACCTGACAACAACAACACCATTCAATGTTTGCAACAGTGTTCCGTCATTTGTCTGAGACAGGATAGTTTCAGCAAGCAGGAGATCATGAAGGACGTCCGCGAAATGTTCGAACACCAGATTTGAGGAAAATGTGATTAACACTGCGGAAGGCGACCGCCGTATCAGTACCAGGCAGTTAGCCCGCCAGTACAGGACCGCGAGGAACATTTTCCATGACATTCTACCGTTACCACTTAAAACGTCTGCAGGGTTTACTAGTGCCAGACTTTCCATACTGGGAGCAGTTTTGTCACAAGTTTCTTCACCAGGCAACCACGATTGCGGGATTTGTGTCATCCACCTATTCACAAATGGGGCCACCTTTACGCTGAGTGGTATCTTCAGCTGTCATAACAGTCGTCTGTGGGACAGTATGCAGAACCCCCATAGTATGGTGACTGGATCATCAGCATCGGTGCAGCCAGAATGTGTGGGCCCAGATAATTGGCGACCGTATTTTGCGAGCAGTCTTACTCCTACGTCGCCTAACAGGCCGAAACTATCTGCGTTTCTTGCTGGTGTCTTTATCTCCCCAGGTGGAAGAAGTGCCATTGATGATTCGAAGCGTTATGCGGCTGATAGTGCTTCATCCCACATCACCGTTAACGTCCGGACGCATCTCAGTCATGTCTTCCCTGGTCGATGGATCGGACGAGGTGGGACCAGTTGCAAGGCCTGCTCGTTCACCGGATCTCAACCCGCGCGTTTTATATTTGTCTCAAAAGTACCGCGTATGCAGAGGCCATTCCAGAAGTGCAGATGCAGGAGCAACGTATTCATGCTGCCTTTGACGCTGTTAGGTCGTAGCCTGGCCGATATGAACGTGGGACAAAACATGCTACGGCGCCTACGCTCATGCCTTGAGGAACATGGAAACCATTTTCAATGCGTACTGTAGCCGTGGCTGCATGGCACGGCAAACGGCAGTATCTATAACAATGTATGACTGAATAAATGGTCTCTAGCATGGAAACCATGCATTTCCGGACATAAGGTTACTTCCACAGCCACTGCTTCGATTTTATTGGTAGCTGGTAAGAATACCTGGTGGTGGGGAACCCCTCTTTTTATGTATATGGCTACTCCTCCACCTTGAGTTGGCCTGTCTTTATGGTAGCTAACGTAGTTGGGAACTGTCGCTTTTATTCCCAGTTTTAGGTGGGTTTCCCCCATCATGCATATGTCGATGGAGAACTCCTTTATGATTTCTCTGAACTCGACCTCTTGATTAACAATGCCGTTTGAATTAAAGGCGCACATACGTTTCCATCCAGTGGACACAGCTCCACTGAAACTGAAAACATTTGACACATATGTGGATGACACCTTTGTGGTATGGCCACATGGTAAACTACTTGAGTTCCTGCAGCGCCTCAACGGTATACATGGAAACATCAAGTTTACCATGGAGATAGAGATAAATGGAAGCCTACCCTTCCTGGTCATCCTGGTTACTAAAAACGCAGGAGGCACGCTGGGACATTCGGTATATAGGAAGGAAACACCTGTATCTGAACGCTAGGAGCTATGACCATCCAGCGCAACGCATTCTGTACTTAACACCTTGGTTCACAGGGCGAGGTCCATTTGCGACAAGAGGAGCTTACCGAATGAATTAAAACAGCTAAAGGAAACCTTCAGAAGAAACAGCTACAGCGAAAAACTATTAGGAAGAGCGTTGAGGAACAATAAGAAGAGAGGAGGAGAGAGCAAAGAAGAAGACGACACAAGAGGTTGTGGGTTCTTGCTGTGCTGTGGTGCCACAGGGATAGGTCCTGGGGCCCATTTTGTACAGCCTGTACACTGCGGACACATCAACGGACTCCTAGTGCACACCGCACAGTACGCAGATGACACTGCCTTCTACACACGAAATGCGAAGAAGGACCTGGTCATCCGTAGGCTACAAAGAGTTTTAGATGACACAGAAACTTGGATCCGTTGCTGGTGCATCACCATCAACTCTGAAAAGACGCAGGCTATGCTGATCACCCATAGGCTTGGAAGCCACAGGCCTCCTCAACGCCCCCCCCCCCCTCCATCTTCACCTAAATGGAAACCAACTCCCCTAGCGCAGAACCGCCACGTACCTTGGCGTAACCCTGGAATCTCGTTTTACATGGAAACCCCCCATAGACGAGGGCCACAGGAAGGTCTGCTCCAGAATGTCCACTCTATACCCTGTCCTCAACACATCCAGCTCCCTTCCCTGCTCCGTAGGAGTGAACGTTTATCAGGCCCTCATAAGACCAGTAATGGAGTATGTATACCCTGTCTGTGGATATGCAGTGAAGCAGCACCTGGACAAACTCCGGAGGATGCAGAACCGCGCCCTCAGGAGGGCACTGCACCTACCCATGGGATTCCCCACCGACGATTTGCACGCCGCTGCCGAAATCCCACTCCTCATAGAAAGATTCCAATATCTGGCAAGGGCTTTCTATTAGAGCTCTTCCAGATCTGGAAATAACCCCATTCACTCCTTAGGTCTGTATGACATGTCCCACGATAAGCACAAACGCCCAATGACGATCTACGACGACTAAGTCGAAGAGAATATCCCTAATCCAATTTCTAATCCTTCTCCTTCCCTCAAAATACAAATCATCTCGCCAGCCTCAGACAAGTACCAGACACACACAGAACATTTATCACATCACGCAGACACCCAAGACTACAGAGATAACCATACACACAAGTACACAGTGGAGTAAAAGCCGTAAGGCTAAAAACTCCCCAACACACTTCCCCAAAGAGGAGAAAGTATTAGATGAGAGCGAGAGACAACATCCCGACACTTCATCCAAACAGCGGCGTGGAAGGAAGGACCGGAAGGAGAAGCACTCAAAGAGCAATAAACAGTCCACCACAACTACCCCAACCACTCCCTCACCCTCTGAGGATCCTGGCCCCCGACAGCACCTGTTGTCGGCCTGGAACGGGACCAGGCAACCATCGCCTTGGAAGGGAACCGCGCAACCTGGAAGGTCTCAGAGGGTTTCGTGTTGTCGAAGAAATCCTTTCACCAGCCGAAGCTTCCAGCTGCCTGGGGAGAGGAACCCACCCTGAACAGCTTCAAGGCGGTGGCTGATGAGCCAGAGACAACACAAACAATATGACCACAACACGCACACGGAAACAGGTCACCCACCAACTCCCTCTGATTGTGGCAGAGTTTCCTCAGAACTACAAGCAACTCTTCAAGTTATAAAAACAGAAATCGAGGGAGGCAGTTTCAAGGTGAAACCTGCCGGTGGTGACAAACTAAAAATATCTCTACACACACTAGCAGACTACAATACAGTCAAAACACTTTTCACTAACAAAAACATACCCCACCACACAATCCCCACAGCAAAAAGACGAAACAAGAAATCTTCATCAGAGACCTGTCCCGCCAGGCAATCTAAACGGACTTGACTGCCCAGGGGTACGTCGTCAAGGCTGTCCAGCAGATGGGCAAAGTAGAAAGCCAGTGGCCCCTATTCCCGGTCACACTGCCAGACATCCCACAGAACAAAAGGGAGATTAAAATGGTCCTGGCTGTGCCTGTCACTACCAAACCACTGCACCACAAAAACAAGATTGTGCAGTGCTTCAGGTGTCAAGACCTAAATCATATCGCTGCACATTCCACCCAGGTCATAAGATGCAGAAAGTGCACCGATGCCCACGACACGAAGTCCTATACACTAAAAGCCATGGACCAACATTGAAGGGCAAGCTGACTGGCAAAAACCACACAGCAGGTTACCAAGGTTATGAGGTCCACAAAAGACACTCACAACAGGCTAAGGGCACCAAGGCCGCCCCACACGCAACCAAACAGGACACCGCCACCCCATCCAATCACACAATGAAACAAAATATCTCAACACACACGGACAAGGCCTGGGTAAAACCAAGACCAGACACACCAAGGGCAACATACGCGGAAGTGGTGTCTCCTTCGAGAAACCATGAAAATGTAGTCCCATCACCACAACACCAAACACAGTCACTAGAAGAACACCGGGAAAGACACAACAAGAATGACCAGGTCCGCCAAGGCAGAGAAAGCTCTAGGGAACCCCACACTCGGTCCATCCCCTCAGATCAGATGTTAGGCATTATGGTCCAGACCATGAACCGCATCATGGAAATGATGAAAGAATTCAGGGGGAAGAAAAACGACAGTTCCCAATTACGTTAGCTACCATAAAGACAGGCCAACTCAAGGTGGAGGAGTAGCCATATACATAAAAAGAGGGATCCCCCACCACCAGGTATACTTATCAGCTACCAATGAAATAGAAGCAGTGGCTGCGGAAGTAACCACTGCCACCAGACTCCTAACAATTGCTGCTATCTACCGCCCCCCAAAAGACGAGATAGATGAGGGAGACATAGCAGCTCTAGGGCAAATTGAAGACAAACTCGTAATAGGAAGCTACTTCAATGCCAAACATCCTGATTGGAACTCTAGAGTAACCTCCAGAGCAGGCGCCAAACTGCTACGACTAGCATGTGACCACCACTTCGAAACATGAGGTCCGGTCGAGCACACACATTTTCCAAAACATGGAGGTAGGACCGACGTGTTTGACATAGCCCTCACTACGAGGATCCTAGGGTTTGTAGCCGCAAGGACAATCAACATAATGTCCTCCGACCACAACCCAGTGATTCTAGAGGTCGATTTGGGATAATGGGTAGCATTCTCACGGTACGAGACGCCTTTAAAAAAGTACAGACTGGGAACGATACCGAGAAACTGTCACCTCTGATATCGCTCACGCTCCGCCACCTACCGCTGAAACAGTAGAACAAGCGCTACAAGACCTAACAGGTACCATCTTGCAGGCAGCGGAAGAAGCCACCCTACGCAAAGGGATGGGCCGCATCCGAAAATATAGCCCCCGCAACACTTGCTAGGTCAAATCCGACATAAGAACAGACTGGCAAAAGAGTGGAAGATCACCACAAATCAGGCCACCAGGAGGCTGCTCAGTCGTCTGCAGAGAGAGCTGAAGGTAGCGTTCAATGAGCACAGAAACCAGCAATGGCAAAACTGCCTCACCGCTCTCAAAGTAATCACAGACTATGGCAAGCAACCAAGCAATTCACAGAAAGACACACTAGGATGCCGCCACTGCACGGCGAGTGGGGTCTGGCCTACAGCCATGCTGAAAAGGCCAACGCTCTCGCCGACTCCTTCGAGAAGCAGTTTCAAACGGCAGGTCTTCCTCCATGCTGAGGAGGACCCAGAGGACGAACCAACACTTTTTGCCCACGAAGACGTGGGAAAAGTAATTAGGTCCCTCTCCACAAAAAAGGCCCCGGGACATGATAGTGTCACCAATCAGTTAGTTAAAAACCTCCCACCCTCGGCTATCGAACACCTCGTGAATATCATCAACGAGATTACTCGTTCCCGCGTGTACCCAGCTTGCTCTATTCCCGCAGCACTACAGGCCGATTAGCCTCTTGCCAACTCTCAGCAAGATCTATGAGCGCCCCCTGCTAATACCCATACAGGACCACATTACCAGAGAGCAACGTCTGCCGGATTTCCAATTCGGATTCCGGCAGAACCACTCTGCCCCACAACAGATCGTGAGAGTGGTTAATGCAGCCACAGAGGGCTTCAACCACAGAGGCTACTGTGGGATAGTGCTACTACACGTAGCCAAGGCCTTCGACTCAGTATGGCATTGAGGGTTACTCTACAAGTTGTAACCGCAAGGGTTCCCCGGGAGCGTAGTTAAGCAGATAAAAAGCTGTCTCACAGATAGAACTTTCTCTGTCAAAGTAGAAACTTCCACCTCCACCAAAAGGTGTATTCTTGCTTGGGTGTCACAGAGATCGGTCCTGCGGCCGTTTTGTACAGTCTGTACACTGCAGACACACCAACAGCCCCCTCGGGACCACACCGCACAATACATAGATGACACAGTCTTCTACACTCGAAATGCGAACAAGGACCTGGTCATCCATAGGTTACAAACGGTTTTAGATGGCACAGATACTTGGGCCCGTCGCTGGCGCATCACCATCAACTCTGAAAAGATGCAGGCTATGCTGATCACCCATAGGCTCGGAAGGTGCAGGCCTCCTCAACGCTCCCCCCCCCCCCCTCCATCTTCACCTAAATGGAAACCAACTCCCCTGTTGGAGAACCGACAAGTACCTTACCGTAACCCTGGAATCTCGTTTTACATGGGAACCCCACGTAGACGAGGTCCACAGGAAGATCTGTGCCAGAATGTCCACCCTGTACCCAGTCCTCCACACTTCCAGCTCCCTTCCGTGCTCTTTAGGAGTGAACGTTTATCAGGCCCTCATAAGGCCAGTAAAGGAGTATGCATGCCCTGTCTATGGATACAGGGCGAAGCAGCACCTGGACAAACTCCAGAGGCTAAAAAACCGCGCCCTCAGGAGGGCACTGCACCTACACATGGGATTCCCCACCGACGATTTGCACGCCGCTGCCGAAATCCCATTCCTCAAAGAAAGATTCCCAGATCTGGAAAGGGCTTTCTATGAGAGCTTTTCCAGATCTGGAAATAACGTCATCCACTCCTTAGGTCGATATGACATGTCCCGCGATAAGCACAAACGCCCAATGACGATCTTCGACGACTAAGTCGAAGAGAATACCCCTATATCCAGTGCTTAATCCTCCTCCGTTCCCCAAAATGTTAGTCATCTCGCCAACGTCAGGCAAGTACCAGACACACACAGAAAATTCATCACACTACGCAGACACCCAAAAACTACAGAAATAACCATACACAGTGGAGTAAATGCCTTAAGGCTACGAACTCCCCCACACACTTCCCCAAAGAGGGAATGTATGAGATGAGAGTGAGTGAGCATCCCGAGACTTCGCCTGAAGATGATGGATACACAAACCATTGAAATGTTACGATTAGAAGACGACGCCACTCGGCTGATAACCCGTGAATATTTCATAGCTGAAATACGCCGAGAAAGCCTGCAATCGCTGATACTTGATGTCTGTGAGTGACATTTTAAGCGATGTACTGTGGGTCCAGACTTCGTATCGATGCACGATAATGTTCGACATCATACAGAACGCGTGGTTACAGTTTTCTTGGGAACGGAACGTATTGGACACATGGGGTGACCTACCCGCTCTCCCATTTGGAATACCATAGAGAATGTCTGGGATGCACTAGTGACACGAATTTCATCACATCAGCACCCACCAACCACTCTCCAAGGCTTGCGAGCATGCCTCCAGGATGAATGGGCATTATTTCCTCAACATGAGGTTGATGACATCATTCACGGCATGCACCATCGTTGTCAAGCCTGAGTTGCTGCCATACATCCATTAACAAGTTGTCGGAATTTGTGTGCAAATCTGTTAAGTAGAAAAAACGATGAAATTTTTCTCTTACCGTTATGCTTGCTGCGGTTGTCTACGTTCTGCATTCTTTACTTTGTTTCTACTTTAGTATCAGCTGTTTATATTGTTTTGTGGTAGAATAAACGTTGCCAAACAAAATTTCCGTTCGTTTCTTTAATTTTGGGCACCAGTGTACGTAATTCTAATGGTATTTTGATATATTTGGTAGTATCGCTATTTTTGGGAAACACTGCTACAATTTAGCGTTCAGAGGATATTAGCTTGGCAACGAATGAATACTCTTGTATTCTAGTGAGAAAGGGCTCGCGATGTATCCGAATATCTGAAGATGCCCTTTAAACGTAGTTAGAAGCGTAGATGGGATGCAAGAGTTATAGTATACTAGAATATAGGGACTGGATGATATTCACAGCAAAACACAGCTGTATCAGGATATTTAGACTGTGTACAGTGTAAATAACAGAGCATTTAAACTGGGCACTTCATTAACAAGATAACAGGACAAAATAGGGAGAATGGCTGGGGCGCTATAATCTACCCTCATGAATGATAGCTACATCACAACCAAACACGCCCTTCCATATAAGTCTCAGTAGTTGCTGCATTGTATTGCCGTGCAATTGTTGATACTAAATTTTACTCTATTATATCAAATCCAACGTTTACCTTTATTTATACCCTTTTCATTTAGCTATAACGATTCAATACTAATGAGGATATTTGTTGAAACATATGTTTCATATTTTGTTGCTAAAGTTTGCAAGCAGTGTACTGTATTAAAAAATTAATCTACTATCGTGAGTAATGAGCACTGGTCAATTAAGCTGTGTTGTATCATACGAATGTTTAAACCCAGTTTAGATTTGAAAACGTGGTCTGATCACAATACTTCTACAATAGATACAGAATAGACACATTTACTTAATACAAGCACAATGTTAATGAATTTGCACAGTTATATACTACAATACCCTGTTGTAGGTAATTAATTGTCAAACACTTTCTAAAAGTCAATTAATATGTTTACCTTCAGCTTCTAGCCAAAACCGGTGATATAAGGATGTTTCCTTGTATCTTTAACCACTGATTCTAGGCTCCAAAAGATCTATTGCCGATATGTTTCACTAAATCAATGAAATCATGTAATTTAGAAGCAACATCTGCACATAGTGTTGACAATAGGGAACGCCTCAGTACCTTGTTCCACAAAACATGTCACTGTTATAGAGAAACACATGCATAGTCTCCCAGTCACTTGTATTACTGAAAAGCGTTCAGTGACCTGCTTTTCTGCACCTATAAATTGCTCGTGCAAAAAAGAAAGGATTATTTATTATTAATGGATTGAAATAGCAACGCGAGGATGAATTATTTGATTATCTGTACACTGATTGGTCATTGATACGGTACAGATTGCGTATGAGGTGGCGAAATACAGCAAAACACCATTGTATGTTCAGTAATACCGAAATAACTTAGACAGAGCGAAATAACTGGCAGATCTATAACAAACACGTAATGTATTATTCTCAAAACTGAGCAGACAAATCACAGAGACAACATGGATTCCCAGTACATATAACGCGAACTGAAGTTCTGCTAAAGCTGCGACATTACAAGTTCTTGATATACTTTTTACAAACCGACAGCAAACCATTCATAATTCAGGAGAGGTTGGTAAGAGTGAAAATATGATGTAACTAATTGAATTCTCTATCCCAGAAATCGGCTTCCAATTTACGCAAGATAGCAATCTGTGAGCTTTGAGTCGCCACTTGTAGGGATACGACTTCACGTTATAATTCTGTTTGTTCTGTACAAGGAATGATAGTAAAAAAACTGAAATAGTATTTGATCACATGATTGAAATGACCTACACATTGCCTATTACCTACAAGGGGCAATAATAGTAGAGATCTGACGCGTAGTCCCCATCACTGCGAAATTTCGAACCATATACGCCGACCAACCATTAAGCAGAATGCCGAAAGCTGGAAATTCAATAAAGTGGCGGATGCTTATTCGAATCAACTCGACATCGTGGCCATACAGCCGTGAAATTTCTGACTGGCTGAGTGCCCGAGTACCATACCAAAGATACAAACGCACTTCAGTGGAGCTACAAAGCAATAAGCCAAAGAGTTGACTTGACTAACCAAAGCTGATCGTAGGATAACCTTGCAGAATTTTGCAAAGATAAATTCGCAGTTTTAGCAAGCAGAAATAATCTGAGGGAAATGAAAGTGCAGTTGGCCAGGCAACTTTCCAGCTGAACGTAAAAAAATCAAACCTCTGAAGCCACATTTCGATTACACAAAATGTTTTTTTACATTATTATTACTGGATTACGCTCTTCAATGCAGTTACGGCGAAGAAAAATCATTTCCCTCTTAGAAGATTCTGTGCATTATGTGGCTCCATTTACAGACAGCAAAACAGTTCAGCGTTTATCTTTCACAGTTTCGCTTGGTGAAAGTTGTACTGTGCAATTGAAAATTGTGTCTATAGGACAGTTTCATGGATCGAAAATCAAAAACAAGTTCTACTTCAAATTTGGTCCAAATTATAGTTTTTAAGATCATATTACTAGTTTCAACTTAGTTATGTAATTCATAATTCATCTTCAAACGTTTACACTGCAAGAAATGCTTATTTAACTTTTCTAAAGAATAACATCTAAATATGATTTAAATATGTTGTAGCATTCCGTACATAATCAGTTAATCAGGGTCGCAATGACACAACTCAGAAACTCATTTTAATAAAATGACATTTACGCCTTGTTCTTGAGTGGGTCACCAGAAGTTAACTGAAATATTTGATGCACTTGCCGAAAGAAGTTTACGTATATACATATCACAACCAGCTTACATTGCCCGTTGATTTTGTCAATTGGTACCTGTACAAATACATTTTACACCTTTACTTCGATTTATGAATATAACAGAAATCGGAAGGAACCTGTTTTTTTCATCAGGCTTTTGACTTACGATTACTGTGTTCTTCTACAGTTTTTGCCCTATACAGCTCGCTCAACTGCCATGGTAGTTGTTTCATGTTGTTTTAACATAGGTCATCACGTCGAATTTCTTTTTAATGTTCATTTCCTCGCCGATTTGTGGAGAACATTCTCATATGCTCATACATTATCAATACAGGTAATTTGAGGCACTCTTTTGTGGCAACGCTTCGCTTTCAGTTTTTTTCTATACGCCAGTCGATAGATAACAAAATTAAAATACTTTTAGGGGTATGTAATTATGAACAAAATTCCCATTTCACCTGAAAGTTTCAAACGCGCTTTGCCTAGATGTCTTAATTATTCCGTTTAGTCTTAACACGTATTTTCGCGTCAGCTGAACTGACTTCCATAGACCTAGTGGTAGTTTCCACGGTTGTCCAGAAAACGTGAAGCTGCAGCGACAATACAGGGTTATTACAAATGATTGAAGCGATTTCACAGCTCTACAATAACTTCATTATTTGAGATATTTTCACAATGCTTTGCACACACATACAAAAACTCAAAATGTTTTTTTAGGCATTCACAAATGTTCGATATGTGCCCCTTTAGTGATTCGGCAGACATCAAGCCGATAATCAAGTTCCTCCCACACTCGGCGCAGCATGTCCCCATCAATGAGTTCGAAAGCATCGTTGATGCGAGCTCGCAGTTCTGGCACGTTTCTTGGTAGAGGAGGCGTAAACACTTAATCTTTCACATAAACCCACAGAAAGAAATCGCATGGGGTTAAGTCGGGAGAGCGTGGAGGCCATGACATGAATTGCTGATCATGATTTCCACCACGACCGATCCATCGGTTTTCCAGTCTCCTGTTTAAGAAATGCCGAACATCATGATGGAAGTGCGGTGGAGCACTATCCTGTTGAAAGATGAAGTCGGCGCTGTCGGTCTCCGGTTGTGGCATCAGCCAATTTTCCAGCATGTCCAGATACACGTGTCCTGTAACGTTTTTTTCGCAGAAGGAAAAGGGGTCGTAAACTTTAAACCGTGAGATCGCACAAAACACGTTAACTTTTGGTGAATTGCGAATTTGATGCACGAATGCGTGAGGATTCTCTACCGCCCAGATTCGCACATTGTGTCTGTTCACTTCACCATTAAGAAAAAATGTTGCTTCATCACTGAAAACAAGTTTCGCACTGAACGCATCCTCTTCCATGAGCTGTTGCAACCGCGCCGAAAATTCAAAGCGTTTGACTTTGTCATCGGGTGTCAGGGCTTGTAGCAATTGTAAACGGTAAGGCTTCTGCTTTAGCCTTTTCCGTAAGATTTTCCAAACCGTCGGCTGTGGTACGTTTAGCTCCCTGCTTGCTTTATTCGTCGACTTCCGCGGGCTACGCGTGAAACTTGCCCGCACGCGTTCAACCGTTTCTTCGCTCACTGCAGGCCGACCCGTTGTTTTTCCCTTACAGAGGCATCCAGAAGCTTTAAACTGAGCATACCATCGCCGAATGGAGTTAGCAGTTGATGGATCTTTGTTGAACTTCGTCCTGAAGTGTCGTTGCACTGTTATGACTGACTGATGTGAGTGCATTTCAAGCACGACATACGCTTTCTCGGCTCCTGTCGCCATTTTGTCTCACTGCGCTCTCGAGTGCTCTGGCGGCAGAAACCTGAAGTGCGGCTTCAGCCGAACAAAACTTCATGAGTTTCTCTACGTATCTGTAGTGTGTCGTGACCATATGTCAATGAATGGAGCTACAGTGAATTTATGAAATCGCTTCAATCATTTGTAATAGCCCTGTAGTTTTAAGCCGTATACTTGAGGCGTCCGTAGTCCATAATCAGTATGTTGGACAGTCTGTTCGTGGAAACTTGCGAATCTGAACAACTACACTTCCTCAATGTCACTAGACATAAAGTTAGTCAGCTCCTTAAAGCAGCACAGTGACCGCTCTCGGGCGCTGTGTGTTGTGTAGAACTGGTACCAGGTGGCCGTCTGACATTCGCCGCTGACGTAGGCCATGGCAGTGACGTATGTCCCAGTCGGTTGTACGGAATGAATGCATATTATGGGTCGATTTAGAGAAGTGACAGAATCGAAGATGAGAACTATCATGAAACTTCCTGGCAGATTAAAACTGTGTACCCGACCGAGACTCGAACTCCGGACCTTTGCCTTTCGCGGGCAAGCGTTCTACCAAGGTAGGTAGGAAGGAAGGTAGGGGACGAGATACTGGCAGAAGTAAAGCTGTGAGGACCGGGCGTGAGTCGTGCATCGGTAGCTCAGATGGTAGAGCACTTGCCCGCGAAAGGCAAAGGTCCTGAGTTCGAGTCTCGGTCGGACACAGTTTTAATCTGCCAGGAAGTTTCATATCAGCGCACACTCCGCTGTAGAGTGAAAATCTCATTCTGGAGAACTATCATGTTTGGAACCCCCCTCCCCCGCGACCACATGGTGAACCAAGTTCCCCGATTTATTGGTGTACGGAAGTCGACTGTCCTACGTGTCTACACGGCGTGGTGAACCATCTCGCAGGAATTTAGTAGGGCGTCAAAAAAGTGACCGTGAAGAGCCAGTAAGCGACAGCTACCGGAGACCAGTGGCACGCCATGACAATGACAATCGGCATCGAATCCGACAGGCATTGTTACTGTCGCCGATCGCGGGTCCATTTCAACCAGTTCCGAGCGAATGTTGCAAACTGCATGCAGTTGACATCTGGAGTCGGGCACGTCGACAGGCCATTTCTCACAGAAGTACGTCAGTCTGCAAGCCATACAACATAAAAACCGGACAGTAGCTGACTAATGTGGACGGCGAGTCACGAATTCACCTGTTTTAAAGTCAAGGACCACCGTAAAGTACCCCGACGACGAAGTGAAGCGTTTAGCTTGTAATGGGCAGTCAAATGAAAACTAAACAAATGGAAAGAAATTAAGTAAACTGTTGATTATTTCAAAAGTAATCGTCGTAAGTGTTAATACATTGATCCCAGGGTGAGGTAAAGCTGTCAGTGTCTTCATGGTGAAAGGTTTGCGGTTGTCTACTGGAACATGATTGGGCCCAGGAGTGCACCTCGACTTTCGAAGCAAATTGACGGCCAGCAGTGTCGTTCTTCACGGTTCCACAAACATGGAGAGGAGAGATCGGGGTTGTAAAGAGGATGTATAAAGGCTTCCCAGTGAAAGTTCTGCAACGTGTTCGAAACAACCCAGGTAACATGCAGACCCGCACATGTTGAATTCCATCACAGAAATCACTTATTGGCCATTCCCTTCCAAAAGTTCCACTAAGAAATACACTACGAGCCGAACAGCCTCGTTTGATTGCTACCACTAACCGCAATTTCATTTTTATTATCACTTCTGGTTATTAGTAGTGTCTAACATTGTCAGGAATGGAGAAAGCAATCTTACCTTGTTAAGTTTTTAAAAGACAATTCTCACAAAAGTCTTGTAATGCCTAGATCGCATTTACATAAACAATTAAACTGCGATGATTAGCTACTTTCTGATGTAATAAACAACCATTTTCAGATTATGTTCATGTTTAACAAAGGTTGAGCACAGACTGGATGTAGTAGTAGTAGTAGTAATCATCATGCCGTGACATACATTTGTGTACAAAGCAACATGCATAAGAAATTTGGTGCTGACATCGAAATGAGTCAGGCCTCGCACAAGAAGCAGGGTGGACAAACTGGTTGTATCTGTAAAATCACATCATTCATTAGCTTGTAGTTGTATGAAAGGCAGGTTCGGCGAAATAAACTTTTCTGCAGCGGCACGAAGTTTTAGGATGCTTCTACACCCTGGTTCATAAAAGGTATTAATAATAATTAGTCATAAAGTTCCTAACAGATTTCTCTCATTGAGATACCAGTTTCAATACGCCCTGTTTGTAGAAGTCCGTTTAGTTGGAATAGAGCCATCTGCGGACTGCTGATTTCAATTTCGCATCTGTCACTAACCGTTGGCCGACCAGGAATTTCCTCGTGAGACCAAACAGACCGAAGTCAGACGGTGCAAGGTCCGGACTGTGTAGTAGCTGCTGGAGAACGTCCCACCCAAATTTGGCGATTTTCTCACGAACAGGAGCAGCAACATGGGGGGGGGGGGGGCGAGCATTGTCATGAAGAAGCTTGGCGCCGTGGCATTTTGTCGCGAAGGGCACCTCGCAACTTAAACAAAATCTTAATATAGGCTGCAACATTCAGTGTTCCCGTGTTAAGCAAAGCCACTAATAACACACCATGCATATCCCAGAACACTGTCAGAAGCACTTTCTTAGAAGACTGAGTTGCTTTGAACTTCTTTCGTACTGGGAAACCAGCATGTTTCCTCGCCATCAAGGCCTGCTTGGTTTCGAACTTGTAGTGGTACACCTACAACCCATCACCAGTGACTATTCATTTCAAAAAGTCATGCCCTTCTATCGCGTGATGTGTTACGTGATTCAAGCTTCTCATCATTCGCTAGCCGTTTTGGCTGTGTCAGGTTCTTAGGAACCCAACGACATGAACAATATCTTACACCGCAGTATAGGGATTGCTGAACTGCTGCGACAAGGTTCGCACTTGCACACGGTGGTCGCTAAAAATTGCTGCCTCAATGGCTCCGACATTCTGCGGGTTTGCAGATGTTACTGCCCGCCCTGAGCGTTGCGAATTACTGAGGTTGACGCGGCCCTCTTGGAAGAATACACGCCACCTGGAGACGTTGCTACAGTCCATACAGTCGTTCCCATATACGCTACGCATATCCTTGTGAATTTCACTCGGTTCGCCCTTTGGCTCACAAATATCGAACTACACTTCGCTGATATTCACAAGTTAACGACACTAATATGTGCAACATCTCTGTTTCGTGGTTCAGCCATGTGCAGCAGAGAAGCCTGAACCACGAAACAGACATAGCGCGCATATTACTGTCGTTAACTTGTGAAGAGCAGTGAAGTGTAGTTCGATAGTTGTGCGCCAAAGGGCAAACCGATATATATATATATATATATATATATATATATAGTTTGGATAGCCCACGAGACGGTTCAGCCTCTAGCTCGGGTGCGATCCGTACTACCGTGCCATATACATTTTTTGTATCGCTCTCTTGTTCGATTTTTGGAAGCCACACGTTTGGCGACAGCGTCTCTGGCGGCCCGCTTGATTCTGTGCGTGCAACGTCTTCATAGGGTAATGTCAATGCTAATTAGCTCGCAAACGGTGCAACGTATCGAATTTTTATTCATAAATTCTTCTCAGCACAGCCTACCCTGCAACACATGTATAAAATTTTCTGAATGCTTCTGACCATCCTGTATATGGTAATGTCATTGCTCATTAACTCGGAAACGGTGCAACGTATCGAATTTTTTCTTCATACATTATTTTCAGCACAACCTACCCTGCAACACACTTATAAGATTATCTGACTGTTTCTGACCACCGTGTATATATACATTAACTATGACACTGAAAGGGGAAATAAAGTCAGCTGGACACGCAAGTACTTAATTTTACTGTAAACGAGTTACGTGATAGCTATTTCACCTTTTAGGGTTGACTGTGATTTTATCAACCAGAGTGTAGGTAGGACCATTCCCAGTTTTTGTGCCGCTACTTAAAAGTTTATTTCCTTGAACTTGCTTTAGATATAACTGAAAGTTAATGATTAATGTGATTTTCCTGATACAACCAGTTTGCTCACGCTGTGTCCTGTGCAATTATGGTGTGCAGACTGACTCAGTTTTGTTGCTCATGTCAGCACCAAATTTCTTAGGTCTTCCTTTCTACAGAAATGAATTTCACTGCATGATGGCTATTATTGGTACATTCAATTTGTGTTCAACCCGCATTTAACATGCGCGCGATCTGAAGATGATAGTTGCTTACAGCTGAGACTTGTTACTCGCCATATTTAAATAATCTTGTGTAAACACTATCTGATCATTAACTTTTTTTTAATGTTAACAATTCTAGTATCGCATCCGAGATGTAAGAAAAAATGGCTTTGAGCACTATGGGACTTAACAACTGAGGTCATCAGTCCCCTAGACTTAGAACCACTTAACCCTAACTAACCTAAGGACATCACAGACATCCATGCCCGAGGTAGGATTCGAACCTGCGACCGTAGCAGCAGCGCAGTTCCGGACTGAAGCGCCTAGAGCCGCTCGGTCACAACGGCCGGCAGAGATGTAAGACCATCCACAGACCATGCGTATATGACATTCACTTAGCAACCTTAAAATCTATCAAAAAAGCAGCACCAGTTAGACTATAGAAGGATGCCTTACCCTGATGTTATGAGAAGCCACTGTGTAGGACACACTCGTACATGTCACGAAATTTTGACTAGCAAGCAAAGGCTGGGAGTTGTAAAAGGAAGACTTTGTCCACTGTTTCTCACGTTATCACCAATAAAAAGTGTCACAATCCACAAATAGCACGTGTATAAAAGGAAAATTGTAGTGAAACGTAACAAAGTTATTTAGAATGTATTAATATACTTAAAAAGTTTTAAACTTTTATATCATACCTGATGTATTGTAAAAGCCGGCCGCTATGGCCGAGCGGTTGTAGGCGCTACAGACCAGAACCGCACTGCTGCTACGGCCGCAGGTTCGAATCCTGCCTCGGAGAGGTATGTGTGTGATGTCCTTAGGTTAGTTAGGTTTAAGTAGTTCTAAGTCTTAGGAGACTGATCACCTCAGATGTAAGTCCCATAATGCTTAGAGCCATTTGAACCATTTTTATTGTACATATTATATATTTCAGAGACTTCGTCTCAAGATTATCTTAAAAATCGAAACCGGTAATGACATTTAATAATAGAAAACATATTGCTATCTGGACTGCTACTTTTATTGAAATATTAAGTATGATCACCGTGTTCTATAACGATGTTAAAAATTATTATGTAACGTCATTGCTGTAACATTCCTTTAGAAACACGTTTATTTTCAAAATCATGGCATGTAATGGTGAACCTTGTCCATTCTGTAATCTCAGCTTTAATCTTCGTTTTCTACCAGAGTCATAAAATTTTACAACCTTCACTTTGTATAAAATGCGTAGCCTATCTGCCTCGGCAATCTTTTCCCTGTTGAGCATGAGTAATTCATCTCTCGTCTCTTGCGTTCCGCCTTCACGTTCTTAACAAGTGTTGACACTTGCCTTGCCTTGCTTCCGCAGCTAAAGGCTGAGGTCCATTAGAACCCCTCCTGCTCCTTCACTCGGGCTCTTCGCAACGTATCTTCCGTCTTGGGCCTATGTCATTATAGTTAATATTCATAAAATTTACTTGAATCAGCGATTTGGAGTACATGGAATAACTTGTGCGTTTTAGAAGTGCTTCACTGAAAAAAAATAATTTAAGGAAGTTTCGCAATTAATGTGGCACTGTTAAAGAAGTGTGGTAGACTTTTACGATATGGTTTAGATTACTACGTGGTTAAATGTCAGTGTGGTAAAAAGGTTTCTTATTGAAACAATGCATTCAACGTGCAAGAGGTAAACAGGTTTACTAGTTTATTGTGATGAATAAACACGACAACCGGAAGGTGTAACTCACTGATTTTTCACAGTGGAAGAGCTGTTTTCGTGACACCCTACTTGTTTTATAAAGTGGATCTCGGGTGAACGGTTTTATATCTATTTCCTTACATTTAGATATTCAGTTCTTCGTATTCCTGATATATATATTTGGAAATCCAGCACATAAATTTCATGGTCCATCTACCGTCCATCCCCTCTGGTAATGTCCCAGCCACCTCCCCTTCATTGTCGTTCCTGTCTCTTCTTCTCCGATATATTGCAAGGTCTCTCTATTTTCCTGTCTGCCAGTAATTCCTGATATGTACCTCTCAGTTTCTCGTTGAGATTTACAGTAAAGCTTGTGTACACTCATTTTCAGATAAATTAGAAGCTTAGTTCTAAAGACGTTCACTCAAAACAGTGCAGGCTATTTATTTCTTTTACATTGTTCACACACACACACAAGGGTGGGCGCTAGCGCGTGAGTGCCCAGTTCTGCGTCATGACTGTTCACTTGTCTAAACCCTCTGCCCCCAGTCACAGATCTCTCTTACACTTCGAGACGTCGTTCAACCTTACCAGCAGCAGCTTACGGACTGAAGCACCATAAGGGAAAGCATTTCACTGAAATGCCAATGGACGTCCTTTGCAGAAGTTGGGAAGCATTTCTTATTAATGGTTTCATAAGCACACATTTTCGTTAGTCTTCTGTTTTCTTAGCTGCAGCAGATCAGTACAACTTGGCGTTTACATTTGACAATGATTCTGGTCACGCTGACCTTGGCCACGTCGATGCAGCTTGCTTCCAGCTGTGATGTTAAATCCCAGAAAGCACGGGCTGATGTCACACACACACACACACACACACACACACACACACACACACACACACACACACACACACACACACACACATATATATATATATATATATATATATATATATATATATATATATATATATTCAAAGGTGTTGCCAGAGACACTGTAAAGCTGTACAACATACGGTGCGCCTAAGATGAGATACGCAGAACTTGCCCACGATTGTTATGTAATGTGGTCTGGAACATTCTTTTCATTATGTTAATGTACACTCCTGGAAATGGAAAAAAGAACACATTGACACCGGTGTGTCAGACCCACCATACTTGCTCCGTACACTGCGAGAGGGCTGTACAAGCAATGATCACACGCACGGCACAGAGGACACACCAGGAACCGCGGTGTTGGCCGTCGAATGGCGCTAGCTGCGCAGCATTTGTGCACCGCCGCCGTCAGTGTCAGCCAGTTTGCCGTGGCATACGGAGCTCCATCGCAGCCTTTAACACTGGTAGCATGCCGCGACAGCGTGGACGTGAACCGTATGTGCAGTTGACGGACTTTGAGCGAGGGCGTATAGTGGGCATGCGGGAGGCCGGGTGGACGTACCGCCGAATTGCTCAACACGTGGGGCGTGAGGTCTCCACAGTACATCGATGTTGTCGCCAGTGGTCGGCGGAAGGTGCACGTGCCCGTCGACCTGGGACCGGACCGCAGCGACGCACGGATGCACGCCAAGACCGTAGGATCCTACGCAGTGCCGTAGGGGACCGCACCGCCACTTCCCAGCAAATTAGGGACACTGTTGCTCCTGGGGTATCGGCGAGGACCATTCGCAACCGTCTCCATGAAGCTGGGCTACGGTCCCGCACACCGTTAGGCCGTCTTCCGCTCACGCCCCAACATCGTGCAGCCCGCCTCCAGTGGTGTCGCGACAGGCGTGAATGGAGGGACGAATGGAGACGTGTCGTCTTCAGCGATGAGAGTCGCTTCTGCCTTGGTGCCAATGATGGTCGTATGCGTGTTTGGCGCCGTGCAGGTGGGCGCCACAATCAGGACTGCATACGACCGAGGCACACAGGGCCAACAGCCGGCATCATGGTGTGGGGAGCGATCTCCTACACTGGCCGTACACCACTGGTGATCGTCGAGGTGACACTGAATAGTGCACGGTACATCCAAACCGTCATCGAACCCATCGTTCTACCATTCCTAGACCGGCAAGGGAACTTGCTGTTCCAACAGGACAATGCACGTCCGCATGTATCCCGTGCCACCCAACGTGCTCTAGAAGGTGTAAGTCAACTACCCTGGCCAGCAAGATCTCCGGATCTGTCCCCCATTGAGCATGTTTGGGACTGGATGAAGCGTCGTCTCACGCGGTCTGCACGTCCAGCACGAACGCTGGTCCAACTGAGGCGCCAGGTGGAAATGGCATGGCAAGCCGTTCCACAGGACTACATCCAGCATCTCTACGATCGTCTCCATGGGAGAATAGCAGCCTGCATTGCTGCGAAAGGTGGATATACACTGTACTAGTGCCGACATTGTGCATGCTCTGTTGCCTGTGTCTATGTGCCTTTGGTTCAGTCAGTGTGATCATGTGATGTATCTGACCCCAGGAATGTGTCAATAAAGTTTCCCCTTCCTGGGACAATGAATTCACGGTGTTCTTATTTCAATTTCCAGGAGTGTATATTACACTACATATTTTTAAAAAAAGCATCATGGAACCAACATGAAAGATTTCTTAGAGTCAAATACATAATTGTTTTCATCTGTAATGTCATATACAAGCATCTATTACCTTGTTACGCCACCCGTGCTCTAGGATCAGTTGGCCTTCGGCTGTGTAGCGGGGCGGACGTGTTCGGCGCTTCGTGCCACGCTTCGCTAGCGAGTGTTTGTCTACTTGCGCGCGGAGTTGTGCAGTACACTGATTTAGATCGTCTCTCGAAGCGCGATGGCTCTTCGTACCGAAAATCTGCAGAAAACGAAGTGTATAGGAGTGGGTATGGGGCTGGCCCCGGGGAATGACAGTGGCCATCACTAAAGTACCCGCGCTCAAAAGGTTTATGGGTACGCTTTCATGGCCATATTCAACATAGTGTAGCGGTCACATATTGTCGGCTGTTACAATAGAAGCGTCCACTGATGCGACTTCACACGTTACGCACGATGGACGTGTTCCAGCGTGCACAGTACATTAACATCTACTTATCTCCAAAATTAAACCATTTCGCTCATGTACTACCGATGCCCGTTACACATTTTGTATGTGCTAAACTTGTTTCTAAAATTCCTTACTACACATTGACATTGCACTCAATGGAGGTGGCGCACAGCGGGGGTACTGTTTCTTGCAACGATGCGCCGACTATGGTATTCTGAGCAAGTCAACCTGACAGGCATTTTGATCGACGAAGTAGCGTCACATTCGATGCACGGTCCAAACCCTGTCGGTCATAATTCGCCGCCATTCAATTACATTAGGACGTTCTTCGTGGACTACAATTATTTGCTGCATGTTCTTCGTTCTACACGATGCTCACGAAGAAGACTACTACCGCCAATTACAAAGAAACCAAAACGCCAGCGTCATTGCACGACGCTATCCCGGCGTACCAGGGAAGTGAGTATGAAGTGCGATCCTTCTATTCTTTTTCCACATGGAAGTGCGAGCTTCGTGGTAAGTTAGAGTGAATGACAAATTCCCTAATCGCCAACGATTGCACTCCATTCGTCTGGTCGACGCGCCTTTGTGTCCACTTTGCACAGTAACTGATTCCGGCACACATCGGTTGACATGTGGTACGGCAGCTCCATGTTGGCTGATCACAGAATGAATGCCGACCCCACACGCTTCGGCTGATTCTGAAGCTCTATTCCACCCCATATGCAAACTACTTCCCAGTCGTCAGAGTAAAAGCCGTCAATTAGATTAAATGAAAGGCGCTGTATTATTTCTTCCGCGACGCTGACAGAGACGTGTTACATTATTTGTCCTTCCTCTTGGACAAACACACGGACTTTTAATGACGGGTGAAATAACAGTCCTGTATCGCCAACTGTCTGGGTTCGTTGTTCTTGGACACTCCGGCTAGATGGGGTGTTGTGCCCTTGGTATGATTCCCTTTGATCCCTTTTCCAGACCCGTGAGCAAGGCCCCACAGTGGCCAGGCGTCGAGAGGCGAACGCTGCCTCTCTACCGCCATTCTCCACCCCAGAAAAGAAATGTAATCTTAAAAAAATAGAGGAGGGGGCCAGTAACGTCTCTCATTAGAAATCAAAATGTCCTCGGTCCCGGCTTCGAGTCCCGCCACTGCTTAAATTATGAATATAAATCATCAACATTGGCGACCGAAGATTCCCGGCATTTCTGACTACCGTCTTGTCAAAGAGCGTGGAAGATCACCCAGAGGTTCAGGGCACCCCCTCTCATCCTTGTGGTGAAAGAATGCCGCTAAAGGCGGAGGAATCAGCCATGATCAAAGGCATGAGGCTGCAGAACGCAATGGAAACCACTGCATCAAAGACATATAATTTGTGTCCACAGCCGGCCGGGGTGGTCGTGCGGTTCTAGGCGCTACAGCCTGTAACCGCGCGACAGGTTCGAATCCTGCCTCGGGCACGGATGTGTGTGACGTCCTTAGGTTAGTTTGGTTTAAGTAGTTCATCTCAGAAGTTGAGTCCCATAGTGCTCAGAGCCATTTTTTGTGTCCACAGGAGATGTGTCCTGCAATTGAAACAGTGTAATGATGATTTCTCCATTGGCAGAAGATTCCGGAATAGTCCCCCATTCGAGTCTCTGGGAGGCGACTGCAAAGAGGGAGGTGACCATGAGATAAATATTCGTTGACCAACGGAAGGATAACATTGTACGAGTTGGGGCGTGGTGTTTCTCCGTATTAGGGAAGCTAGAAAACCTGAAAACGGAAATGCTAAAACCCAATATAGATACAGTGACGATCAGTACAGTGAAGTGAAATGGAAGGAAGACACTGATTTCTGATCATATGACTATAGGATAATATCAGCGGCAGCAGAAAATGGTTTAAAGGGAGTAGGATTCGTGATAAGAGTGGGTAATCGTCAACAGTACAGTGATAGGATTGATTCGACAGCAAATCGAAAACGACGATAGTTCAGGTATACGTGCCGACGTCGCAAGCTCAAGATAAAGAGATAGAGAAAATACGTGGGGTATTGAACAGGAAGCTTAGTACGTGAATATCTAATAGTCGTTGGGACTCGAATGCGGCTGTAGAGAAAGGAGTAGAGGAAATGATTACGGTAGAATATGGGCTTGGTACTAGGAATGAGAGAGGAGAAAAACTAAGGGAGTTCTGAAATAAATTTCGGCTAGTAATAGCGAATATTCCGTTCAAGAATCACAAGAGGAAGAGGTACAGTTGGGAAAGGCCGGGAGATACGGGAAAATTTTAACTAAATTACACCATGGCCAGGCAGAGATTCCGAAATCAGATACTGGATTGTAGGGCATACCCAGGAGCAGATATAAGATCACAGTTGGGAGTGGTATAGAGTAGGCTGAAGTTCAAAATTTCAGTCAGGGAGAATCAATAAGCAAATAAGTGGGATACGGAAGAACTAAGGAATCGAGATATACGCTTGATGTTTCTAAGGCTATAGACAGAGCAATGAGGAATAACTCAGAAAGTTCAGTTGAAGACGAGTGGATATCTGTACAAACGGCAATTACAGTAGTTGGAAAGAAAAATATAGGTACAAAAACGGCAACTGCGAAGAAACTATGGGTAACAGAAGGTGTTCGATAAAAAAACGAAATACAATAATTTTCAGGGAAATTCAGAAATACATAAATACAAGTCGCTGAGGAATAAAATAAAGTGGAAGTGCTGGGCAGTTAAGGCGGAATGGCAGCATGCGAAATATGAAGAAATGTAAAATGAAATGATTGTCGGAAAGACTGACTCAGCATATAGCAAGGGCGCTAACATTAAGAGTGCTACGTTAATTCCATTGCTAAAATTTAGAGGAGAGAGCGGATAGGTGGACAGAGTACATTGGAGGAGTCTAAGAAGAGAATATATGTCTGATGTGATAGAAGAAGAAATAGGAGTTGGTACAGAAGAGGAAGGGGATCCAGTATTAGAATCAGAAATTGAAAAAGCTTTTGAAGTCTTAAGAGCCAAAAGTCAGAAGAGATAGATAACAGAATTTCTAAAATCATTGGGGGAAATGGCAACAAAACGGCTACACACATTGGTGTGCAGAATATGTGAGTCTGGCGATGTACCATATGATTTTCGAAAAAAAAAATCATCAACACATTTCCGAAGACTGTTCGAGAGTTATCGCACAATCACCGTAACAGCTCATGCATCTAATTTGCTGACAAGAATAATATACAGAAGAGTGGGAGAGAAAATTGAGGATGTGTTAAATAACGATGAATTTGGCTTTAGGAAAGGAAAGCAACAGAGCCGCAGTTCTGACGTTGCAGTTGACATTGGAAGCAAGACTAAAGAAAAAATAAGGGTAAGCTATAAGGAGAGACGGGTAATATACAACATGTACAAGAGTCAAGAAGCAATAATAAGAGTGGAAGACCAAGAATGAACTGCTCGGATTAAAAAGGGTGTAAGACAACAGTTTAGTCTTTCACCACCTACTCTTCAATCTATAAATCGAAGAAGCAGAGATGTAAATAAAAGATAGGTTCAAGAGTGGAATTAGAAATTCAAGGCGAAAGGATATCAATCATAAGATTTACTGATGATATTGCTATCCTCAGCAAAAGTGAAGAAGAATTACATGATCTGCTGAATAGAATGAACAGTCTAATAAGTACAGAATATGGATTGAGAGTAAACCGAACAAACATAACAGTTATGGGCAGTAACAGAAATGAGAACAGCGAGAATCTTGAAATCAGGATTGATGGTCACAAAGTAGGTGAAGTTAAGGAATTCCGCTAACTAAGCAACAAAATAACCAATGACGGACGAACAAGGAAGACTTGAAAGGCAGTGGCAAAAAGTGCGTTCCTGGCCAAGAGAAATCTACTAATATCAAACATAGGCTCCGATTTGAGGAAGTACTTCTGAGAATGTACGTTTGGAGCACAGCATTGTATGGTGCTCAAACACAGACTGTAGGAAAATCGGAATAGAAGAGATTCGACGTATTTTAGGTACGGTGCTACAGAAGAATGTTGAGTTAGGTTGTCTGTTAAAGTAGGGAAATAGAAGGTTCTCCACAGAATCGGCGAGGTAAGGAATATATGAAAAACACTTGCACGAAAGAAGGACAGGATTATAGGACATCCGTTAACACATGAGGTAATTAAAAATTGGAAATTTGTGTAAGTTCGTATGGGACCAAACTGTTAAGGTCATCGGTTCCTAGGTTTACACACTCCAGGGAGGACTCGAATCTCCGACGGGGGTGGGGGGTGGGGGGTGGGGGGGGGGGGAGCAGGGCGGACTGTGGCAAGGCGCCCCACACCGCGCGGCTACCCCGCGCGGCTCAGGGAATTACTTCCATGGTCCTAGAGGGAGCTGTAGGGGGTGAAAACTGTAGGGGAAGACAAAGATTGGAATATACCCAGCAAGTAATTGAGGGCGTAGGTTGTAAGTGCTATTCTGAGATGAAGAGTTTAGCACAGGAGAGAGAGCTGGCCCGCATCAACCGAGTCAGAACACCGATGACTGAAAAATATTATATTCTTGTGTATCGAGCAAGAGTTACGTGCGTCGTGTACATTCGCCAATAGCATGGACAGTAAATAGGGAAATAGGGAAGGTTGTCAACCGCGGACTACTTCGATTTCGTCTTGTATGCACGGATATGCAAATTCTTCTGCCCACAGTGTCTAAAGGCGACTCGCCACTGATAAACAGTTCCGAAACAGCAGCCAGACATTTTACTTCGTTGCTGCCGATAGCTAAGAGAGAACTCTGAAGACTAGCTCCCAACGTAGCAGTCGCTATTTCCCGAAGAGTAACAGTGTTTTTCCGAACCTTATTATCAGTGACATTTACAGTATCATAGACTTCTAAGAGAAAGCAAAGTTATCCAAGCATCATTTGTATTCGGTTTAAGACATCAGGTCCCATGGATCTGAGTGTACCAAAGTTAAATACCATTTTGTAGCAGACTATCAATAAGTGTTATATGGTATTTCCTAATGCGACGCCACATCTTGTTATAGCGACCACCGTCGTAACAATTGTTCAGTAATCATAGCGTGCAACGGCTGAGCTGTAGCACGAAACCTATTTCTCCTACCGTGTATGTTTTCCTGAATTAACAGTGACATTCAGTTACTATTTGCACAAGAAACCATACACGTGTTTCAGTCAAAAAGCCGAGTCCTTCTTTTCAGTGTTGAGCAACATAATGTTTGACAATTTTGTATCTTTCATTCCTGGAAACAATTATTTATTTGACGCCAAGAAAGCTTCGTTTAATAAGTTGTAATGTTGCTTGAGTGAAAGTGTTTGTCCGTGCAGCGTTTTGTGGTTTGATGTACAGAACTACTTACAGAGAATATTTTATATACTTAGATTGGTTTTTCGTGCATAAAGTGATTATGAAACCTGAAATGAGCATACGCGAAAAACAGGTCGCCCTGTGGTTTTACTTCTAAGGTGAACTTCTTGAACTTCCTGTACTGCCTTCTGAGGGATAGCAGTTGTTTAGCACCATGAAACAGTACTATTCCTGGGAACTCAACCTTTACATTCAGAGCTCAACCTTCTCGTAATCTACATCCTCCTCCGTATTTCTCTCAGAAAAGACCATCTCACCACAACTTTAATACGTAGAACACGTAACCACCAGCAGCGATCAATGTTCTGTCTGGTCTGTTGGTCGTAACTCGTGATTGCAGCTGCCAACAGTTACCTGGAACAGCTGACGAGATACGTTGTGTCAGCTTACATCTGATGAGTGACCAGTTTCGGAAGCGTAATCCAAAACGTAATAATAAACCGAGCCGGTTTATTGGTTCTACACCATCCCGCAGTTTGTTAGCACTCTAGTTGATAGCGCTCATCCCCGCACCGCGTTCCAGATTTAATCAAAGTAATTCATTTTAATAAATTTTAATAACATATGGGAGGACTGACTTGAATCAAACACGAATGACCCCACGATGACATTTTTAATAACATGAAATTTATTTCACCAGTAAAATATCGAAAGTTAATTGTGGCGAAAATATATTTGGAGGAACTCACAACAAATTGAAATCACGTTAAAATGGCACAAACATATATTAAATGAAGTTGTGCGCAATGTATGCAAAAACCTAAGCTCAATCACACAAAGAATCATAGATTCACAATATACAGGGTGAGTCACCTAACATTACCGCTGGATATATTTCGTAAACCACATCAAATACTGACGAATCGATTCACAGACCGACGTGAGGAGAGGGGCTAGTGTAATTGGTTATTACAAACCATAAAAAAATGCACGGAAGTATGTTTTTTAACACAAACCTACGTTTTTTAAAATGGAACCACGTTAGTTTTGTTAGCACATCTGAACATATAAACAAATACGTAATCAGTGCCGTTTGTTGCATTGTAAAATGTTAATTACATCCGAAGATATTGTAACCTAAAGTTGACGCTTGAGTACCACTCCTCCGCTGTTCGATCGTGTGTATCGGAGAGCACCGAATTACGTAGGGATCCAAAGGGAACGGTGATGGACCTTAGGTACAGAAGAGACTGGAACAGCACATTACGTCCACATGCTAACACCTTTTTATTGGTCTTTTCCACTGACGCACATATACATTACCATGAGGGGTGAGGTACACGTACACACGTGGTTTCCGTTTTCAATTACGGAGTGGAATAGAGTGTGTCCCGACATGTCAGGCCAATAGATGTTCAATGTGGTGGCCATCATTTGCTGCACACAATTGCAATCTCTGGCGTAATGAATGTCGTACACGCCGCAGTACATCTGGTGTAATGTCGGTGCAGGCTGCCACAATACGTTGTTTCATATCCTCTGGGGTTGTAGGCACATCACGGTACACATTCTCCTTTAACGTACCCCACAGAAAGAAGTGCAGAGGTGTAAGATCAGGAGAACGGGCTGGCCAATTTATGCGTCCTCCACGTCCTATGAAACGCCCGTCGAACATCCTGTCAAGGGTCAGCCTAGTGTTAATTGCGGAATGTGCAGGTGCACCATCATGCTGATACCACATACGTCGACGCGTTTCCAGTGGGACATTTTCGAGCAACGTTGGCAGATCATTCTGTAGAAACGCGATGTATGTTGCAGCTGTTTGGGCCCCTGCAATGAAGTGAGGACCAATTAGGTGGTCGCCAATGATTCCGCACCATACATTTACAGTCCACGGTCGCTGTCGCTCTACCTGTCTGAGCCAGCGAGGATTGTCCACGGACCAGTAATGCATGTTCCGTAGATTCACTGCCCCGTGGTTTGTGAAACCCGCTTCATCGGTAAACAGGTAGAACTGCAACGCATTTCCTGTTAATGCCCATTGACAGAATTGCACTTGATGATTAAAGTCATCACCATGTAATTGCTGATGTAGCGACACATGAAACGGGTGAAAGCGGTGATGATGCAGTATGCGCATGACACTACTTTGACTCAGTCCACCGGCTCTCGCAATGTCCCGTGTACTCATGTGTGGGTTCATGGCAACAGCAGCTAACACACCAACTGCATCCGCTTCTCATGTGACGGGCCTGTTACGGACCCGTTTGCGTTCTACGACCATACCTGTTGCATACAGTTGGCGGTAGATGTTTTGCAATGTGCGGCACGTTGGATGCTCTCTGTCCGGGTACCGTTCTGCATACACCCTGCAGGCTTCAGCTACATTTCGTCGACACTCGCCATAGATGAGTATCATCTCCTCCTTTTCAGAGTTCGAATACACCATGGTCACAGTTCCTACAACATTACACTATCACAGACGTCTGGTAACTCGGTGTACTACAATTGGTCTGCGTGCGGAGACGAATGCAGAATAACAATAGCAGCAAGCGCTACATGCGGACACTGCGACAGCTAGATCAAACCACAACAGCGCACCACAGCCACACTCGTAAACACGGTCGTCATCGTAAACATGTCCCTGCAGATGCTGCTCGCCGACCGTGGCCTGTGTTTGTTACAACACGCAACTGAACGTTGGAGGTTTCAAGCGTCAACTTTAGGTTACAATATCTCCGGATGTAATTAACATTTCACAATGCAACAAACGGCACTGATTACGTATTTGTTCATATGTTCAGATGTGCTAACAAAACTAACGTGGTTCCATTTTAAAAAACGTAGGTTTGTGTTAAAAAACATACTTCCGTGCATTTTTGTATGGTTTGTATTAAACAATTACACTAGCCTCTCTCCTCACGTTCGGTCTGTGGAATCGGTTCGACAGTATTTGATGTGCTTTACGAAATATATCCAGCGGTAACGTTAGGTGACTCACCCTGTATAACGATACTTTTCAGAAGTACAATTGTTCCTTAAATATTTTATAAGAAACGACAAAGACTTTCTCAAACAAATGTAAGGTTCAAAGTTCACACGACTGGATAGTTCTAAGTGGAAACAACTTAGAAATGTTTTCCCCGATGTATGCTACCAAAATTAAACACAACTTGCTGGTAATACCACTAAGAGTTGAGTACGATAGACCTTCAAGTAATGTCTAAGTCTCAAATACAACTCGTTATTTAGATTGCATCTCGCAAAACGGTATCACTACCTAAAATGTGCTCTCTCTCAGATCGGCGTGGCTGCTTCTAAAGTGCAGCTCAATTGACGGGAAAAGGAACATGGGTTCCACGTCTGATATTGCCGAAATAAGACTGCCTTACGTGATATCGTGTTTATTAATACTCGTGGTAATAATCTTCAGAGTAAGTGCTGACCGATGAGATTTGAAATTACTATTAACATTAAAAAAACGAAAATTAACATATACAAAGAAATTATGAAGACGTAAGTAGATGCCCTCTGACGCACTAATCAGATTGGTAACTCACGCTTAATCGTGATTCTAGCAGTTTTCGAAATATAAACATTTAACAAATTTCGATAGCAAGTACTATATAACGAAAACAAAGTAAAATTTAACATTGACAGTAAGTAGATCACATGATTTCGAACTGTTTTTTCATTGTCTTTCCCGTGATTCCAACGAAATAACAGTAAAATGCAAAATCAAGAGTAGTTAATTAAAGTTGCTGGACAAAAACATTCAGTTTTACATAATTGATTAAATGGAAACGTAATATATTATGGTTCCACTGCCTGTGAGATTTTCTCTGTGTACGAACAATATCAAGTGTTGCTGCCTTGTTACCTGTATGTATAGCTTTACGAATTACACGTTAATTACTTTCTATGGTTTTGTAGTTGCTCCTTGCTCGCAGACAAATCAATCGTTTTCATATGCTACCTTTGTTTTAATCTGATTTTCCATGCTAGGGTAAGCATGTAATTCCTTAGCTCCCTTATTAAATTACATATGTTCTGAAACTTACTGGCAGATTAAAACGGTGTGCCGGACCGAGACTCGAAATCGGGACCTTTGCTTTTCGCGGGGCTCTGGTGACTGAGCTACCCAAGGACGACTCACGCCCTGTCCTCACCACCAGTACCTGTAAAGATGAGTTGTGAGTCGTGCTTGGACAGCTCAGTCGCTGCCGGCACGGTAGCTCAGCGTGTTTGATCAGAGGGTCAGTTGCCCTCTGTAATAACAAACTGAGTTAGTGGATCAACGATGAACTTGAACAAGCGTCATGGGACGTCCGCCCCAAACAAATAGAACGGACAATAACGAACAAAATGAGATTAAAAAAAGAGAAAAAGTCTCTAGATCACATGCTCGCGAAAGGCAAAGGTCCCAAGTTCGAGTCTCGGTCCGGCACACAGTTTTAAGCTGCCAGGAAAATCCGTATCAGCGCACACTCCACTGTAGAGTGATAATTTCGTTCTGTATATGTTCTATTTTATTTGTTACACTTAAATGCTAGAGAGTGGACGGTTTACTGACGACGGTTCAATCCCGCGTCCGGCCATCCTGATTTAGGTTTTCCGTGATTTCCCTAAATCACTCCAGGCAAATGCCGGGATGGTTCCTCTGAAAGGGCACGGCCGACTTCCTTCCCCATCCTTCCCTAATCCGATGAGACCGATGACCACGCTGTCTGGTCTCCTTCCCCAAAACCAACCAACCAACGGTTTACTGGCTATTTGGTTTGGTCTACGATTGGCACCCAAGTGTTTCGGAGTTTTCCGGTTGCCCCTGACGTCACGGTTAAACTCACTGACGCCTCGAGCCGCTCGACGTTGTTTGGCAGGTGAAGCCAGTGCCCACTGACAGCTCCCGCTGCCGTTCTCACCGACACCTGTGCCAAGACATCAGACTCTCCAGCCTGACAGTAGTAATGTGACCAAGTCGCGTATGGAATGTATCCAGTAGGCACTGAGGGACGGAACATGCAGCCACAGGCCCACCTTGACATCCTCTCCAGAGTTTACAACATGAAAAGCAAACTGGCACCTAGTTCGACGAGTTTTCCTTCGATCATGAGATCGTTTGGCCATGACAAAAAATTTTATTTCAACCTAAAAATCATGTACGGGTATAATGTGGACTACAGATTGACACAGAGAATGGGTCCACTTCTTTCAGGGATTAAAGGCTGTCGACTGTTGTTGATATTTACATTTAGACCACCTGCACCCGGCGATGCAATTGATGTACCTTTAAAATAATGAAATATTCCAAGAAGATAACGCATCCATTTACAAAACAATTTCCGTACTTACCTTGATGAGAGAATTCCATTAACTGGTCTGGCATACATAATAGCCTGAGATGAATTCAAACGAGAACTTATGTGACGTGACGAAAACTTCTCAGCTGTTTAGGATCCAGCCTTTATAAATACAGTACAACATGAACCAATGGATATCCAGGTGTCTTCCAACCACATCATTAGCCAGTATCTTGAAAAGACGCTATAAAAGAAAACAATTGGGGGGAGGGGGCATTATGGTTAACGTTTCATTGTCGACGAGATAATAAAATATGGAACTGAAACTCGTAGAGGGCAAAATGTTCGTTTGGAAGGAACAATACCGGCTTTTGCCTTAGACTAAGCACGGGATACCTACAGCTGGCTAGCTGCGCCTGCCTTCCAGTTATCGAAACAAAGTTAATACATAGTGATATTAGATTTAAAAGATGGGAAATGCACTCAGATCCAGTACCTGTTGTAAGACTTTAAAAATCACATCTGATTACATCAGCTTCCTGTGTAATAAATGTATCATAGACAACATATTCAGTGCTTTTCCTGCGTACATTCTCAGTACTAACAGCATTAAAACAATTTTTTGTTGTTATAATTCGTAATCTAATAGTCAGTACCAGCGGCATGCAGATAGGTTCTAAATAACTTAATTTAAATGCAAACTGAGTAATTCAGAGAGGCAAGCGTACAACGTTTCACAACGGTGGGTATAATGGAAATAAGAATCTCAATTAAATTCTTTCCCATAGAAGGGGGGCGAATTTGCATGGAATATGTATGAGGGCGACGGGGATTTTCGTCTCAAACCAAGGAAAACTTCCTTTAAAAGTTATCTCGCAATCAGTGATAATAGGAAGTTTATTTCTACATGTAAAAGTAGATACGACACACAGTATATAACGATTCCTTCAGATTGATGTTTCCTCCTCATATGATGTCAGTAAACCGAGAAAAACATGCATGGAACACACAGTTCGGTTACTTCCACAAAAACATTGATGGAATTGTTTAATTTTACTTCTATTACGCAGAGTCGATATCAACAATAATTTCTGTCGACCTTCGTTGAACTACAGTTACGCTACAATTCGTACGAAAGTGTTTGTCAGTCATCTTGAATTAATTTGTAGTGTGAAAAGACCCCCATAAGGAAATAACTCGAGCCGAAAATATATTTCCCTGATTAAATGTTGTTACTAATGTTGCTAGGTAATACTTTCTCAGTCAGATGACTTCTGGTATTAAGGGGCTCCGGAACGCCCTATACTTGCAATGTTAAAATAACGCTTATAAATTACATCTTTCCTCACAAAGTATTTGAGGTAGGAAGTTGAACTTTTTACAGATTATTTATTGGAATATGGGCTACAACTTAACACAGGGATTTTACAAAATTTTAGTTCAGTTATTAAAGATGATTTTTTTTCAATTGTAATGAAAATTCACAACCTTTTTTTTGCAATTTTTTATTTATATATTCAAAAATATACAGTTTTTTGGAAAAAGGCTGTGTTAAATTATGCAGAAGGTACTGTGTAACATTTACTGAAAGTTTGAAACAAATATGTTTGGAAGATCCTTAGAAAACATGTAATTAGTATGAGAAAATAAAAGTTTTGGGAATCGAGCGACAAAGATTGGATTAACTTTTTAGTGCATTCCAGGTCCATAGGATGGATTATCTTCATCCTCTGCAAACTCCTCCTCCAGCTTCCTCTTGTTCCTCCTACTGTTTACTCTTGCTTGTATTTCTAGACTCTTTACAGCCCTGTCTGCAGCCCGAAGGCGTTCCTTGTCTAAAGCAACCATCGCTCGTACCATGTTAGAACCTATCTTCATTCCCATATTTCTAAATACCTTGCACCTTTGGCTTTCCAACATTTCTGTTTTTCTTAAAAGCCTTCAGAGGATTTCTAATAACTTTACTTTTACTCATTATTATACTTCAACAAAACAGAGACTCAAGAAACAGAATTAATTACGAATATTTTCGAGATAACGACAGAGTAAATAAACATGAAACAATCGACAATCACACCAGCGATATATATTGAACCATCACAGGTTAGCCACAACACATACTTTATCTCACATCACTAAAATGTACCTGATGAACACGGACGTTAATAATAACACCATTTGACAGCAGTTTAACAGCGCCACAGTGGGTCACGCCCATGTAGAACACATTTCAAAAAAAATTTAAAAATAGTTGTAGTCTTCGGAATTGAATAAATTATATATCTATTAAAAGGTAATAGTCTGCAGATTCAGAAAACGCAAAAAAGTAAAAATTGAACTTTTCATGATTTTGAGCCTTTCCGGAGCCCCTTAACAGAAAATTGCAGCATGAGTTCGGAGAGCTCTCTGTCGTCATTATCCGATACCATATGGATGGAGCTGCCAAGTTGCTTTCCATCACTACCGTATTCACATGTTACGAAGCTCATGTTCTCAATGTTGTTGTGGTGTATGGCATTTATAATGAAAGTTTCGTAAACGAGAATGGCCTAGGACCACACGTAATGGTGAGTTGAGTATAAATTATGATACTGTAAAGCTATGGTGTAATCAGTGCATTATCATTTTTTGCTGAGTAAAGCAGTTCGAAAACAAATCATTCAATTGTAGTGACGGCACAACATTTTCATAACTGAATGGAGCTCTCCAAACTCAGGATTGTTCTCTTGAACGTTTTTAGTATTCTGCACCGATTAGATAACACAATCACGTGAAAGAAAATACATTGTTAGATAAATGATGTGATCAGAAATTCACTTCGTTTTTATAGTGACAAATAACCAGTTTTCATTGGACTTCATGTGAAGGTGGTCGTTTCCATTTCAAAATTAGGAATTCATTAGTTCTAAATAGTTAATCAAATTTTTATTTCAATTTATGTCTGCTGCAGATTATGGCAAAAAATGCTCAGAATATTCGGATTTACTTCTAAACAGTTTTGACAACGATTATCTTGCATTTTGAAACCTAAAAATATTCCGAAATCTCTCTGCGACGTACGTGTTACCTGAAATTTGTTTGTCGTTTCATTTCTTATCATAGCACTCCACTGATACACTTTGTATTTGTAACGTCTCTGTCAAAATAAATAGATTTCTTGGGAACGATCTTCTTCCATCAATCAACCAGCAAGTTATTTTTTCTGATTACTTTTGATGATCAAGGAAAAGTGGGACTGGAATACTATTGCCAAAGTAGGCAACCGGCGTTTCATTATTTCCAATTGAATATAATAATCTGTAGCTGATAGAAATGTGAAAAAATGTTGCTCCTTAAAACAGTAAGCATTATTGTTATTATGGTCCTCAGTCTAGTTTTATGCAACTCTCAATGCTAGTAGCTCCTATGCAAGGCTCTTAATCTCTGCGTAACTATTCCAACCCTCATCCATTCTTATCTTGGTTACAAAGCTCAAGCCTTGGTGTCCCCCAACAATTCTCCCCCCCCCCCCTCCCTCCCACGTAGTTCCACCCCAAGGATGAGAGGGTGCCCTGAACCTCTGGTTGCTCTTCAACACATCAATTTTATCTTGGTTACAATACTCAAGCGTTGGTATCCCTCTACAATCCCCCCCCCTCCCCCACCCGCGACCGTATTTCCTTGTGCTACCAATCTGACGATTCCCTGAAGCCTCAGGCTGGGAACTATGAACCGACCCCTCCTTTATGAAGCGTGTTGGTTACGCTGGGAGATGCGTAAGTGGTGGTGACAGGTCATGGAGCCCAGGGCAAACAGTTACAAATTGATACTCGGCATAGTGAGACAGGCACGCCTTTCCTCGCTGACCCTCGCTGGGGCTGTCGTGCGGGTAGCGGGTATTCCCTGGCGCTGCAGCTGAGACAGAGCCTCATGCTGCTGATTCTGGCAGTCCCTGTTGCAGCTGGACGATGACATTCCAACCGTGGCCGCGGTGGTGGCGTGAGGAGCGTGCTTTGCAGAGGATTCAACCCCCGCTCACGGACATATGTCAGCCGGAGGCTGGCGTGGTGGCGCCGAAACCCGTTAGGAACTCAGCGTCGGAGCAGCGTGTATGGACGGCAGATCAGCTGTTCTGAGACACCAAATCCCGCGAAGGACTTAATACAGATGGCGGGGGCAGCCTGTCTCGAAACCGTTGCTACAGCTGTCGGAGCCCAGTCGTCTTGCTGTCCGGCATCGCTGTGGTGACACAGTTGCACTGCTGGTTTCCAACGATGACGAGTGACCCCTGCCTTCAAATCCGGACTTATTTATATGCCTCCATTGCCCACTTGTTTCACTAAAACCTTGCGGCCAGTCACACGACCAAAACAAGATACGTGCCCTGGCGTGGTTACACCAGCCCGCTCGCTACGCAGTTCCTGCTGTGCAGCGCCGTTTACCGGCTATCCTCAGTGCACAACGCACTGGCGTGTCTGTTATTGTGACCCACACGTCGCCACAACGGAAGCTAGCTACCTGCAGCTGTTAACACAATCCTTCATGGCGCTTCCATGTTACTGCTCCTTATTTTTTTGTTAAAGGTTAATAGTTTTCTCACCAAACACTGGTTTGTGGCACTACATTTCTTTGCTCCCCAGTTCGATTCAGTAGCTTCATATTACTTATCCGATGTACATATAATCCTTCAACATAAGAAAAATTATATCAATATTACATTAAAAATAATGAATGTGTTATCCTGCCACACCAGTTTACTTCTTAGTTTTTGAAAACAGCCAAAGTCCCGCTTTGTATTTTTTATTCTTATTTACCTGTTTCGCTCTTCAAATGAACGAGAGCATCATCAGAATGTACTCCGCAAAAGATATAAATGGAGGCAATATGGAAAACTTACATTGACATTACTTAAAGAACATGTTCTATTTCCATTGTGGTGACTTAGTTTAAAGTTGGCTGACAGCACTAATTAAACTGGCTGCAATATAGTACTTAAGTTCAATTTTAAAATACGTTTAAAGTCGAGTAGTAAAATGTGACACTGACAGCTCCAGAAGTGAAACTGACTGTACAACAGTACTTGTGAAGTCGATATTATCGTGTATTAAAACGTAATTTACAGCTACAGATCGCCAGCACAGTTTACTTCCTTACGCGTTGTTGAACTGATCATTATCTCGAAGAAATGCTGAACTTGTATAATATACTACAACTGCTAGTAGATATTTTTAGTTTTTAGATTTTTTATCTGCTTCCTACATGGTGACCAACGGGAACTAATTCATTTTCAACCGGTCTTCTTGCTAGGATGTAAATGTGCTCGCACCATCTACTGCATCTAATCGGATCCACGTAGCACACTATTCTGTTCAGTATGGAAATTAACATAGGGCAATTGCATATTGAGATACTGGTGGAGTTCTGTCGTGTGCAGAACGTTACGGCTGTCCAATGCACGGTGCACCTTGCATGGCCGACGATTGCGCAGCGGAACACACACCTCTTCCCAAGTTATTACCCGACGAAGTACGTACAGAAAACAACCACTAGCATCTACAAGCTGATCTTGAGAAGATCGATGTCGAATCAAGAGTTGCACCAACTTATGCCTTCCTCTCAATGGAGCCAGTGTCGGATTACTGCCGCGCGCACTCCTACACGGAACAACTTGTCTGCAGACCGCCGTTCCTGTGAAAACACAAGAAGCACCGTCGTAAGCCTGCTGACGATTGCCTTCTTCAGATGCATAAACAGGATGAGGAACCACCATCGGGTGACGCCAAGGTCTCCACCACCCAGGTGTAGAATAACCCCCTTCTATCGACGAAGCCAGTTTGTCCAGTCACAATGTCGCAGCGACTGCAGTATCTGCGCCTGCCGCCGACTATCCAACTTCTGATGTTGAGCATGTATGCAAGCGCTCCACTGAAAGTACACTACAGCGGATACAAAGTGTCACGTCTGACTCTTGAGCAGACGACATCGAGAATGAATCCGCCATCCAGATCAGATTGGAGTCGTCAAGCTTCTTTCTAAGATA
This sequence comes from Schistocerca nitens, assembly GCF_023898315.1. Lineage (NCBI taxonomy): Eukaryota > Metazoa > Arthropoda > Insecta > Orthoptera > Acrididae > Schistocerca > Schistocerca nitens. The sequence goes on from NC_064614.1 coordinate 689,091,962, forward strand.
GCAAGACGCCTTGATACTGGGAGGAGATTTCAACTGCACCCAAACACCCAAAGGTAAGTTACGTCGCCATTCCTTGTCTACAGAAGTCGTCACAATGTTCACTAGTCTCCAGCTGGTATACTCACTGGAAAACGTTCAGGGCGATGGGTCCGGCTTTACCCACTATACTAGCGATTCATCCTAGCTGCATCGAACGGATTTGCATCTGGCTCTCCATTATCAATGGGATGAGTGTTTTATCATAGTGCAGCCTATATCGGTGCAGCTACCCTCACCTGTCAAAGAATCTAGCACACCTGTGGTCCATGGAAGTTGAAAACTGTCCACCTTGCTTCTGCAGAACGTCGGCAGCTCATAAAGGAAACATGGGACTCGGGCATTCACTGGCACAGAGCCTATCAGTCTGCCCTTTCGTGGTGTTTACTCTGTAACAAGTCTGCCCTACAGAAGACCTTGACGGGCTATGGTGGAGACGATGTTACACGGACTTCTATTACAGCATTATATCGGAACAGTCAAGACTGCCACACTCGCCCGAAAGGCAGGCGGTGCTGAGTTGTCCCAAGGCGAGATATCGACCGTCACAAATCACCACGTTGGGAGGGCGATCGTCAGAGCACATACTCAAGACAGAGTGACTCAGGAGAGTCCGTTCATGTATAATATCGTTGCCAGAATATGACGCTAATGAAGGGCCTGGATCCACCTCACACGACCGACGATGGATCACACTTACATGATACAAGTACGCCCTTCATGTCCAGTACACGAGGATGTACTCCCCATCCCCCAGAGGTGATCGTCGAGGTCTCTCAGCTCGTTTTTGGCAACAGATTTGATCCAAGAAAAATAACACAGGAGGAGGTCCTCAAAGCTATGCAGACAGGAGTTAAAGTCACTGGGACCCCTCTGGAGTTCTTCCAGGCTTTCCAGCATTTGCTGGAACCAGCTTGGAGGGACATCTGTCGCGATCTACCGTCTCCCATAGTGCGATTCCCTGTCACCTTCCTTGAGAGACTGATCGTATCCATACATAAACCATGAGAGGGTTGTAGGACCTGCGATTATCACTCGTTGACCTTATTCTGACATGGAGAATTTCACTTGACTGCTGGCCGAGCTTCTCAAGCGGACGATCCTTTATGTAGTTTCCAGCACCATGCATCGTTAGGCGATAGTAAAATTCGCACTGGACTCCGTCGATATCGTCACATTATTGCGCTTTTACAGGCTCGCCAAATACCAGGGGTCTAGGCCTCCCTCGACTTCAGGAAGCCTTTGATAGTTTGACCACGGTCTTTGACGGCTGTACTACGAAATAGGGGGTACACAGTACACAGGGTTTAGAGACACAATGTCTTCTTCGTGGCATGACTTCTAGAGTGCAGTACAGTGGACATCTCACGCTGCTGATCGTGATAGAGCGCTCGGTGAGACAGGGGTATCATCTCTCAACGATACTGTATGCCTTCGCTTTGGAACAGATGCTCTGTGACCTCTGACAATGTCTGGCGGGGGTGCATTCGGTACTTTTTGATGCACTGCCTATGTCAAGGATATGGTACTCCTCCTTCGTGGCGGCGATGATTTGCGCGCGGCTACATGCTATGACGTGGCATCGAGCAGTAGTGTCGATGTCCATGAATCACATTTTTTGTCAATAGGTAAAGGGCTGCCGATGGGTGCGTCGCCTCACTATGAGTGACATGGCATTTTGCTTGATCATTGCCTGCGCAACTGACCTACAGCGCTCGGTAGTCACCAGCAGGTGTCTGTTAAGACAGATCAGGGCAGCGCTAACTGATTACTGTCTTAGGACTCTAGACATTCTGCAATGGACGCAGTATGCGAACTTCTATTTGGCGTCATGCATTCCACAAGTTGAGCAGATACTTCCAGTCCTGCCATCTCTGGCTCGTCACATGTGGCTGCTTTGGCGGATTTTGTTAGTGCAGGCATGCTGCTTAAGTTCTGGTACGAGTCCTTCACCCTCCCGAGGGACAGAGGGGGCATGGGTCTTTTTCATGTTCAGGACAGACTGAACGACATATTTGTAAGTTCTCACATGAAGATCTGGTGTCGTTGTCCGATACGTATTACATGCCCGTTGCTGAGGCAGTAGGGCGGATCACTCTCTCTCCCGGACATCCCACTGCCTTTCCTCTACATTCGCCAATACTTCCTTGAAGTAAGTTATACCTGCACCACGCTATTGTCCATTTGATTGATATAAGCGAGAGGAATAAACCAACCAGCAACTGAATATGGCACCAAACATGATTGAAACGCAATACCCCATGTAGAATGGAGTGCAGTGTGGCAGGCAATGAGTGCTGACGATCTTGATATGATCGTTCTATCTGCTTCGTACGTTAATGAGAAGCAGGTGTGTACCCTGGAGCCCCCTCACATCGTAACGAGACGACCTCTTCCTGTTTGTTATCCGACAAGGACCACCTTTCAAAAAATGGCCCTGAGCACTATGCGACTTAACTTCTGAGGTCATTAGTCGCCTAGAACTTAGAACTAATTAAACCTAACTAACCTAAGGACATCACACACATCCATGCCCGAGGCAGGATTCGAACCTGCGACCGGAGCGGTCGCTCGGCTCCAGACTGTAGCGCCTAGAACCGCACGGCCACTCCGGCCGGCAAGGACCACCTTTCTTTTACCTTTCCCTCGGTATTATGATACTGCCATAGCACAAACTCCTGCAACACATTGGTGACGGTAAAAAGATTTTTCTCCCCTTTCTTGATGCACTTTGTTCCTCTTGGATCCTTTGCCCTCCACCCTCCTTAATTCTGAGGGGGAGAACGGGACATAATGGACAGGCCTCAGGTGGCAACTCCTGCCCACTGTCCCCCGGCCCCTTCTTTTATTATAAAAAAGATAGCCATCGGTATCAAGGCGCCACTTCTGGAAGGGAAGGTGCGCTGGTCCCGGATCGAATTCGCCCGGCGGGTTGACGACGAAGGTTGGTGTGCTGGCTCGCTTGGCTGTGATTGTTAGGCATTTTTTCGCATCCCGCTAGACGAATATCAGACTGATACCAATGTCCCGCCTCAGTTACACAATTCGCAAACATTTCTACAACTTTGGCCCATAAACTAATCTAGCCAAAACTGTAGGTAATAGTGCCGATTCAGTGCCGACCTGAGACAAAGGCACAAACAATTTGTTTCACATTACAAATCAACAATTTTCGAGTAAAATTGGAATTAAACATTGACAACATCAGTTTCGCTGTAAACACTATGTTTAAGTAACAGGCAGGAGGAAAACTGTGGTGCACTAAAGTGTGCCACATGGTACACAGCCCTAAATATATCCTTACTCAGTTTCTAGATGGCCCTTCACATCCAGTTTCTAGGGGAATCTAACAAGACACTTTTTTACAGCTGTGATCTAATGCATTTGTGACTAGTGATTGGTTAACGAATATGTGCACTTACAGATTATGTTGTTTTACGATGTTTGAATAAGTGTGCTCGAACTGTGTAACAACTTCACGAATGTTTTTAACAGTACTGACAACGACATACAAAACCCTCTACCATCCTCCACACCTACAAATCCTTAATCCGTCCCATCCTCTGTTATGCCAGTCCTGCCTGGATATCTGCCCCCCCCCCCCCAAATTCTATCAGTCCCTCCAGATCCTTGAGCGTCATGCACTCCGCCTCGCCTTCCGTATACGCCTCCCGTCCCCCACGCGGATCCTCTATGATCTCATTCCTTTCCCCCGTCTGCTCCTATTCCTCGAACATATCCGCATCCTCTACACCTCCCGCCGTCTTGAACCCCGTCACCCCCTGGTTGCTCCTCTCCTCTCCGATCCCCGCCCCCTGCCACGTCTTCACCATTGTGTCCCCCCTACCCTCCATCTCTACACCCTACATCTCCTTTCCCAAGGTGGCTTCCATCAACTCCCCCTCCCGGATGATGCCCTCTCTCCCTCCATTTATCCCTCCTATCAACTCTGATCCTCACTCCCCCTCCTTTCCTCTGTCCTTTCCCTGGGCTCCCTCTTCCCCCCTTCCGTCCTGTTTTCTCCCCACTAAAACTCTCCCTACCTCCCTTGTCCCTCCCCCCGAGTCCTTTTGTATTCCCCTCCTCTGCCTACCCCACTCCCTGTCGCGTTTGCCCAGCGCCCCCCACCCCTCTTATGGGTCCTCATCCTCCATCAGCTCCTTTCGCGGCTCCCCCCCCTTTTTTATTTTCCCATCATCTGTCCAGTTTCCCCCCTCCTGCTCTCGGCTGTGGTCTGTCACATTTGACAACTTTTTAGTGCAGTGTTCCAATGACTGTTCAGTGTTGTTCGTCTTTCTCGTGTTGCGAACAGAAACCATGCTGTCGCTGGGTGTGAATTTTATGTCTTTTGCGAACAGAAACCAGGCTGTCGCCGTGTTTTTTTAATTGTCTGTCTATTGTTTTACCTGTCTGCTTTGTATGTATTTTCTTAGCGTCATCATCCCTCTGTTCTTCGTTTTAAGTTCCACGATTACTTTTCGCCATGTTACTCTTTAAGTCTCCGATTTTATCGCCTGTTTTTATTATTTATTCTCTTCATCTTTCTAACAAAGTCTGTAGGCTGAAGAGCGGCATACTAAGCTGTTGCCAGCCCGCCCCCTTCGGGGGCATTGAAATTCAATAAAGGAAAAAAAAAAACATACAAATGTGTCAGCTTAAATTACGTTGATATGGCTTAAAGACATATCATCAGCATTTGATAATGGCCTAAGGCCGAAATCGCTATGGTGTAATAAAAACTTACAACAGTCACCGACGTAAAGATGATGTCCTTCAAAAAAATTTTTATGGCTGTGAATCCTTCTGCAAGTTTATAGCAATGAGGTAACGCCCAATAGCTATGCAACACACCTAATGTACAGGTGATGCGGTTAGTATCCTAACTAACCATAGTCTACGTTTGCAAATGATAGCCTACCGTAGCCTAAAGAGTACTGCGACTCTAGTCTTGGTATTTCAGAGTCAGCGTTTTCCCCGTTCAGAAGCAAAGATCTGTCAAACGCTTGAAATGCGCCTTGGCGTCTTCGCTGGACAACGCCAGACGCTGCTAAGGGGTCAGTGTTGACCTCTTCGACCCACGCCTGAGCAGCCGCGCTCAGCCGGAAGACGGACGGCATAGACTCCTCACCTGCCGCAGGCCGGCCGGCCGGCTACAGGGTCAATGGAATTAGCTGGGCGGGTCTCGGCCCAATCAGAAGGGGTCCAGCGGCCTGTTTTGTCGCGCCAGTAATTGCGTTCCGCCGCCGGCGACGCGCCCATCTGAGCCAGACGCCGCCCGCCACTCTGCCGAGGATTAGGCCCACGGAGCCAGCTTATCGTCCACTGCGCCAGTCCCACGGCTTCTCATTCAGCGGGACCGTGCATGCAGAAATCGCCGGCTTGTATTCTCCCCGAGATGGGATGCCAACTTCAGAGATTAGTAATAGCGGTATGAAATGCGCACATCGAAGTTGCTGTCTTGCATTAAGCTAGTGAGGAGGATCGGGGTCACTGCAGGTTCACAAACAACTACGGAGATGTGTACAAAAGAAGTTTGGCTTGTTGCACAATGAATATCTAAATATTAAAAAAATAATGAAATAAAATTAATTCTGGCTACCCGAATATAAAGATAATTTATTTAATTTACTTTCTGTCACGTTACTCACACACATCAAGCAATTAAACGACGCATTAGTCTCATGCTGTTTATTTTAAATTGGAACGAAATTTTGACAGTGTTCGACCAATGTACCAAAGTCTTGACTGTGACACATTTATGTCGCTTTGACTTGTTATAACTTTCTTTTTAATAAAGTTTAGTACGCTTTCTTTTTAATAAAGTCTAGCACGCTTAATATATTTCTCTACTGACAACGACGTTTCTGTTTGTGCCATCATCAGATCAAAACTTAGTTCTTGTAAATCAAAATTCAGTTCCAGTTTCAACAAAAACCTGTGTCTGAGCAGGGAGTTGACTACGCAGTTGGACATCAGTTTTTACTGAAACCCGCTGAGTGGCTGACAGGCAGTGACGCGCCAGATTTTCGGTAACCCATGAACAGATGAGAGAGGAATCTGGAGAACGTGTTGGACAGGGTAACGGGCAACACCTCCTATACCGTCGAAGGTCAGGAGAGCACCGACGACGTGTAGCCTTACAGCATATTGTTGGAAGGTAATGTTACGGACGCCTCGCAACTAGGACACAGCCAGAGACATTACACTTCAGAAATGTCAGGGCTGTTGTCCAAAAAAATCCTAAGCAAAATAGAGGTAATAATGTCTAACTGATGGTACCCCGTACCTTAACGCCAGGTGCTGTCCCTTGGAAGTTGCCTGTTCGTTCAACAATTTCATTGTTACCCACTATATTCTGCTTTTAATAGACCGCGACAGATATCCTTGCAATACTTTGCGTGTTTCTGCTGTATTCAGCTTCGACTATCCATATAAACTCTTTGAGAAACCTCTTTGTATTGTCACTGAGGCGTTTTCGGTTCATCACTGGTCAGTTTGTCTTTTAACCAATGGGAAGGTTTCGGTGGGTTAGAAGCCACGGGACCCTCTTTACATTACTAGAAGTTCTAGTTCCGGGTGCTCTATTCGAAAGAGTTTCGTTCCGACTTCTGACTTGGGCACGAGACTGCCTTTGCCTGATTGCGGCCTGCACTGGTGTGGAGATCCTACAATACTGGAAGAAAGGGGCGAGAACATTTCACTTATTTGCATGGGAGGAGCCGATTTGTAGTGGTTAGACTCTTGCAGCATTGCCGGCCGCGGTGGTCTCGCGGTTCTAGGCGCTCAGTCCGGAACCGCGCGGCTGCTACGGTCGCAGGTTCGAATCCTGCCTCGGGCATGGATGTGTGTGATGTCCTTAGGTTAGTTAGGTTTAAGTAGTTCTAAGTTCTAGGGGACTGATGACCACAGATGTTAAGTCCCATAGTGCTCAGAGCCATTTGAACCATTTTCTTTCAGCATTGATAGCTACGTTTGTGCACAGATAACTTGCGATTACTATGCGTTTAGACATATGACAGTATTCTTCCGCATGGCGAAATGGAAACTCGTACATTACTCTGTTTCGAGAAGATGGAACCTGATTATAGTGACGAACATAATCTTTCCAATCCTCAATGCTGTAAATTCAAAGTTATCATCCTATCCTGCGTTATGGAAGAGTTGCTTTTGTTGCATGCCAGTCTTTTACAACGCTGCAAACAGTTAGAGTATTCAAGCAGTTAAAATTTCCTAAATCCCATAGCGAAGCTACCTCGCTTACATTATGGCGGTGTCGACACGAGGCGGGCACGAAAAATAACATTTCACCGTCGATAGTGGGTCAGGGAAAAACACAATATCGGCATTTCTGGCGATTCAGACAGCGGACCTCAACAGAAATGCAGTAGGCAGGGTAACTAGATAGGATCATGGCCGTTCGTTACGTGATGAATAAAAAGCTACTGCTAATGCAGCGACGCGTACCGAGAGCTTTCACGAACCAGTCCTATGCTATAGCAAACTCGTGAAGCAAAACTTGGCAGCGTGAGAACCACTGACACATTCGCAAACGCCAGGCCGATGCTCTTGCAATATGTGACGTCGGGTAAACATTAGCCATCCATATATACCCTAGCGGTTTAGCTTGTAAGTCAGCTGCTCGGACGGATCGATGGCGTTCTAACGTTTGCACTTAAATCCCTGAATACAGTAAAGTGACGTCTGGCACAAATCTGTTGTAGATTTCCTGCACACTGCCGAGCAACGACAGCCCCTATGGGAAGAGATGTCTACCTCTCCCATAATCACCAGTTGCAGATTTCGGCACAGAGTTTGCCATTGTCACAGATGGGTGAATCTGAGGCTCTCCCTTATCATCACGGTTCAGGATGCCAGCATTCCTGATACTTCGGCGGACAAGAAAAATGGCTCTGAACACTATGGGACTTAACATCTGAGGTCATCAGTCCCCTAGAACTTTGAACTACATAAACCTAACTAACCTAAGGACATCACACACATCTAGGATGCGAACCTGCGACCGTAGCAGCAGCGCGGTTCCGGACTGCGCCTACAACCGCTCGGACACAACGGCCGGGCCAGGATCACCGTGCTACTCGGCTACACGATAAAAATCATCACGGTCCAACATATGAAGAAGAACGGCGGTTAGCAGGAGGGGTCAGAGCAATTCATAAACAGGCGTGTGTAAGTCCAACACAAGCGCCGCCTTCACTCACAGCCGTGGTATCGCTGTACGGCAAGCGCCGTAAAAGCGACCGGCGAGGAACGGGCGTGCGGCGTCAGCTACCTTGAGCGAACTGAAGGCCGCCTTCGACGCATCTCCTGGACCGACGTCGACAGCCGATGTCAACAACGAGTCAAGACACTGCTTGTAACTTATGGAAATGAATAACTAATTCTGAATCTTCTTTCATTGCACCTACCGGCGAAAACAGATCACCACCATCCTTCCGAGGAAAACTGACTGTGAGCGAACTGGAAAATTTGGAAATTTGTGGTAAGGTCTTATGGGACCCAACTGCTGAGGTCATCGGTCCTTAAGCTTACACACTACTTAATCTAATTCAAACTAACTTACGCTTGGGGAAAGTTGCAATGGTTCATGGTTACCAAAAGGTGTTCCGGGTTGACTAAGGCACCTAGTCCAGGAATTGCCTGAGTTTACCCCTGGAGCTATGTCACTCGGACTTTCAAACTACACTTGACTTGCCTATACCCAAGATTTGACATTGGCCTACTGGGCATCACTAGAGTAGACTATTCTATGATACTAATGATATGACAATTGGTAACATGGGAATTGTGTGAACTTTGTATGGAAAATTATTGGGAAATTAGAAAACACGTAATCTATCTTAGAGGATTATTACTTCGTTAATTCTTTGGGCGATGGGATTATCTCGCCAGTTTCGTTTTCATTTGTATGTGCTGCCGTCCCTGTTTTTTCTTTTGCCTTCATTTCTGTCTTTATTTCTTTCTTCCTTTTTAGTTTCTAAACTCATCACTTGCTTCACACCTGCAGAGAGAGGTGTATTTCTGAGTAGTGTGTCGTCGCTCCCTGAGGCATAGCAGAGTATGCCTCCGCTTTTATTTTCGGGTTATGGCAATAAGTCTTGCTACTAACAGCACCTTGCTTTAAGTGCTGCGTCGACACTAGAGGATGGCGGCATTTTTGGAGAGGAAAAGGTAGGGCTATAGGGGAGGAAGGAGGCCCATTTTTTTAAAAAAAAAGAAAAAAAGGAAGTCTCGCAATAATCAGAAAATATTTGTGTCAAACTATTCTGGCGTAGACACAAACACTGGAATGAAGAGGTGGAACGCAAGAGCAGAGAAGACTGTGAGGAAGCGCCAGCCAATGGTACGCGGAATTGGGCCGCGCCAGGCGCGCCCCCTGCAACAAGTGCACATAAAAGACGCTCCTGCTAGCCTCGGCCGCTCAGATTAGCCAGAGTCTGCAACGTGATTAGTGCTACGACGTCAGATTGCCGTGTTCCGTATCAAGTGTTTCGTTAGACTCGATGTGTAGCAAGAGCTGTACTCTTTTCATGTCGCCTCTCGCTAGCGACATTTGCTGTAAAGAAAGCTAAGTATTGTTAGTTTGCTTTCTAGAAATAAAACTACTAATGTTATTTGATTGAATTGTTGTATAGCATTCCTTTAACACTGCATCCCGTGGGCAACCTGTTACTGATGACTGGGCAAGACCTCACACAAACGAAGAATGTTAGCGCTGTTGTAGAACGTATCAGTGAAAGCACAGTGTCACCAACCGCAATGTTTTAGTTGTCAGCAGGTTGGTCGGAAGGTATAGGATTGTAGAGCAAAGAACAGAGTAACTATTACGGGAAAAAGAAGTTCTTAAACGACAGCAGGGATCTTCCTTTCGTCGAGAAGGGTTTCCATTAAATATAAGTCCATTAAAAGCGCACGCAGAGACTGATTGTTCTTGGGACCTCGATCAAAAGGGAAAAAAATATGATTTTTGGTAGATGCAGGGGTGCACATATCAGTTGTCAGTTTGGACCTCATGGGTAAGAGCAGATTACAAGAACCAAGGTATAGGGTGTGTGCAATTGGTGCCAACACAGCTCGTGTTTAGGACGAGGAAAACAAGGTTTCTTGAGCAAATGGAAGTGTTGCCAACTGTGGGACATGATGTTGCTGCGTTCCACTTGGGTTAGACTTTCTCGTAAGGCATAGTGTTAGAATCAACCTCGGGGAACAGGCAGTTGAACTCGATAACTTACTCCCGATGATAAATTACAACAGTTTCAAATGTTTCTATGTCACAAGATCCACCACTTGCAAAAGTGGCATCGAATAAACTGTGTAGAAGTGCATTAAAAGTCGTTTTGCATGGCAGAGTACCAGCAGGTATAGGGAAACTAATCTGGGTACTTGTAGATCGTTCCACAGGATGTAGGATGTTTGATAGAGCCCCTAACAAGTATTGTCATGTTGGATATGCAACGTTGTTTTGTACGTAGGTATATAACTAATACAGTGGATATCAAGGGTCAGCTCAATAACGATGGATAATGTTGGGGAACGTGAAATTAGTCTTTCAAAGGTATTACTTATAGTACATTAGAGGGTATGGAACAATATGACGAGGATTTAGGATACAAGGCAGGAGAGAGCGAACCCTTGACATATCTGTGTTGTGGGAAAAAGTGAAGCATCTTAAGGATGAAGATATATCATTAAATAAATCATTGTTAATAAAATATAAGGATTTGTTCAACCCACAAGGAGTGTTACCTGCTGCACCGATTATACTGCACAGAATACCAAGTCATTTTTCCCTCGTTCTGTTTGGGAGTGGAACAGGGAGAGAAGATGCTGGTTGGGGTACGAGGTACCCTCTCCACGCACCGTAGATGTAGACAGTCATCCACCAATATTTAGAAGACAGTATCGGTTATCTACACATTTACAGACTTTCGTAGAGCAATTTGTGGATCAACAGTTATCAGATTATTATAGAACATACTCGTAGTGACAGCCCATGGTCTGCAAGCGTGGTATCAGTAACGAAAGAGTCATCAGATGGAACAAAGGAATATCAGTTTTGTTGTGACTATGCATTCCTAAATGAAAAAATGGTAAAAGATGCGTACCCAATCCCTAACATTACTGACACTTAGATAAACTATGTCAGTGCAGCTTCTTTTCGACTCTAGATTTTAAAAGTAGACATCATCAAATTGAGTTACAACCTGACGATAGACCTAAAACACCATTTATCACATCTTCGCATCACTACCAAAATTATGGGCTGGTTTTTGGGTTGAAAAACGGGCCAGCTATGTTTCAGCGTTTATTTGATGGAGTCCTCAGGGGTTTAAAACCAAACAAGTGGTTAGTCTATCTAGATGGCATAACTATATTCTAAAAAAGTCTAGAGCATTTAGAGATGGTATTTGACAGGTTGGAAAAGGCTGGAGTTACGTTAGTATCGATAAGTATCATTTTACACATTCACAAGTAAACTATCAGGAGCATATAATTAGACAAGATAGAGTAAGGACAGATCCATGCCTTACATGAGTGGTACATGACTTTCCAGTCCATCAGACAGCTAAAAAATTACAGTCTTCCTTTGGGTTAGCAAATTACTACACAACATTTTTGAAGGGGTTTGCTGAAGTGGCACAACCACTATCGAAACTATTGCAGAATGGTGTTAAGCTTATCTCTACATCTGAGTCTCAGACAGCGTTTCAAAATTTAGGAAATATATTAACTTGAAACCCAGTTTTAATTTTTCCACATTTCACAAAAGAATTTATATTGTAGTGTGATGCAAGTGGTACAACTTTGGAAGAAGATTTCGGGAAAAGCATTGATGGGGAAGAGGACACAATCATGTGTGTATCTTTTCAGCTTAATAAGATTGAGCAAAATTACTCTACAACTGACAAGGAGATGTTGGTATTAATACGTGAGATTTATTATTTTCGTTCTAAGTTTACAGTGATCATTGATCATGTAGCTTTGAAACAGCTACTTAGGCTAAAAGTGCTTCAAGTCATTTAATGAGAGGGGCTTTAAAACTAAGTGAATTTCTGAACGATGTAATCTACAAACCAGGTGTTCAACACACAAATGATGGCACACTTAGTAGGAAGATTGGGGCATAACATGTCTCTGGGTTTGATCTGAAAGGTCTGAAAAGAGCGCAAGAAAGTGATAAAGAGTTTCAGGTGTATTACAAACAACAACACTTCGTCATACAAGGGGTATTGTGTGTATCAACCAGCGTGCATCACGTGATGTAGTTCCAGCAGTTTTGCGGACAGAAGTATTACTGCATGCACATGATCATATCGAGTCATGGGGGTAAGAGAACAACAGATAGAAGAGCATCAGAAAGGTTCTGGTGGAGAATAAGATGTGCTGATGTTTAACAGCTTCTCAAGGACTGTAATCCCGCCGGCCCTAGTGGCCGAGCGGTTCTAGGCGCTACAGTCTGGAACCGCGCGACCGCTACGGTCGCAGGTTCAAATCCTGTCTCGGGCATGGATGTGCGTGAGTCCTTAGGTTAGTTAGGTTTAAGTAGTTCTACGTTCTAGTGGACTGATGACCTCAGAAGTTAAGTCCCATAGTGCTCAGAGCCATTTGAACCATTTTTGACTGTATTCCATGTAAACAACATGCTGACTTAGGTCATCAAAATATGCAATAACAACGACTACCAGAGTCTGCTTACCCATTTCAAATGATAGCAGGCGATATTTTGGGACGCTTTCACTGGATATAGTTGGGTAACACGTATGTATTAACAATTATTATCGATCACTTCGCAAGGTATTTAGTAATGGTAGAAATACCGGATCTGATAGTGAGCACAATAGCTCACACTGTAGTAAATCAATGGATGGTTAAATTTGGGGTACTGCAAACCATTATTACCATTATTACACACCAAGGGACAAATTTTATGCCCAATCTCATTACGCAGTTGTGTCGCCTACTTAAAGTACGAGTCCATTCCACACACGGGCTAACGGTAGCACAGAAAGAGTTCATAGGGAAATATCGAAGCCATTACGTGAATTCTCTACACCTAGGCCCGTATGTATATTTAGATTTTGGGGTAAAAGCCTTCAATTCAAAAACTCGTACAGGAATAGGGTTATCGCCTTATGAGGTTGTATATGGACTTAAAAACTATCTATGTTTCATGTGATTCAACCAAAATTAGGAAATGAAGGTGAACATGTTAAGGTATTTGCAAGAACTCCGAAGGAAGTCAGGAAAAATGTAAACGGACCAGTACAAAAGTGCTAGAATTTCTTGCAAATCCTTACACTCCGAAGGGTAAGACAAAAAACGTTTTTGACGAAATTTCAGCGTCCTGTCCTGGTGGTCGAGATAAAGTTGCCTTTAAATGTAAGATTTCAGTTATTAGGACACAATTCAGTAGTATAATTAAATCTTTCCAAGGAGCCATAGATTCCTTTGCTCAAGTGCTAGAGCAATTGTGGCGTTCTGGAATTAAGAAGCGAAAGATTACAGAAATACCGCAGAAAAGGCCATTCGGGTTGAGACCAAGGAATATGTAGACAGAAATGTAGAGATACGTGGCGATAGTAGGATTATTTTCTTTTCTTCTGTACTTAGGAAATACAGGCATTTTTTGTTTTATTCCCACGTTTTTCTAAGGAGAAAGAGAGTACATGTAAGTTACAAATATTTACACTAGGCGACCGTAAGGATGACTCTTAGATGAGTTAAATTCTCGGTTACTAGAGTGCAAAAAAGTAATCGTGAAGCCATGAACACATTTTCAGAGATTCTAAAATCATTGGGTTTATTCTGTGTACAGGCCCCAAACGGAAATAGTGAATTGTTAAAAAAGCTAGACTTGTGCAGGAATCACAAGAGTAGAACTGCAGTTTAGTAGTATATTAATCAACGGAATAGAATATGATATGGCAGGAGTAGACTTCCGTCTACCAGAAAGTACTATTTACACTACGGTAATTACTAGCGCGAAACAAACATTGTATTGGTAAGAAAAATCCCTTCAGCATGTTACCTATTTAGAACATTTACTTTATAAATTATACACCAGATGCCACAGTACTACAGGGAATAAATGAATTAATTGATGCAGTAAATGGGAAAACTGATGCCGATAAATGTTAAGAAATGCTTAGGAATATCGCCGCGAACGAAAGCAGAATACGTTTACCATTAGTGTAACACCAGCTAGTGTAATCGCAGTACTACAGTCATTCGTGCAGCTTATATTTTCCGAAGACGTAAAATAACGCAAACAGAGTAAAACCAACGTGCGACATACCTCTGGAATGGTTAGTATTAGAGAGAAAAACAGAAATTGTAGTGTAGGTTAAACTGATCAAGGGTTTGTAAATACAGTAAGATTTTTATATTGAGGGTTAAGATTTTATTCGTGTTTTCCTAAAATACGCGACGAATTTGCGTAGAGGAGTATACGTGCTAGTCTTGTACAGGGTTGCAAACAGTTAACATTTTATAAGTCACAGAGCAAAGATAGATCGCTTACATTACGGCGGTGTCGACATAAGGGGGGAGGGAAGAATTACATTTCACCATGGCGAGTGGGTCAGGTGAAACACATCGACACTTTCTGCGAACCAGACAACGGACCAGCAGAAATGCAATAGTCAGGGCGACTACACATGATCACGTCACGTTCGTTACATGTTGAAAGGAATGCTACTGCTAATGCAACGAAGCGTGCCAAGAGCGTTTACGAACCAGACCTATACTACAGCAAATTCGTTAAGTAAGAGCGACAGAGTGAGAACCACTGACATCTTCGTAGCAGGAGACCGATGCGGTCATGACAAGTGCATTTGCATTCTTTTCTCTGGCACAAGCCTGTTGAGAATTCCGTACCGATACTTAGCAGCGACAGCCGCTACGGGAAGAGACGGCCACCTCCCCATAACAATCAGTCGTAGAGTTAGACACCACAGGCTGCCGCTGTCGCAGATAGGTGGATCCGGGGATCTTCCTTATCATCTCATGTCAGGACATCTGATAATTCAGCGGACGGGCCAGGTTCTACTTGAACGGCAGGCCAGGATCGTCATACTATGCGGCTACACGACGCCCCCTATCACGGTTCAACCGATGAAGAAGAACGGCGGTAAGCGGGCATCTCCCAAATTGGCGTGTGTTAAGTTCAGCTCACTTGCCACCCCCAATATTCACTGCTGCGGCGTCGCGGTACAGCGAGCTCTGAAGTTAACGGGGACGGCAACGGCCGTAGCACCAGCTGGCGAATAGTAGGCATATGGTGTCAGCTTCCTTGAGAGGACTGAAGGTCACTTACGACGTGACTCTTGGACCGACATCGGCAGCAGGTGTCAACAGCGAGTCAAGACATTGATAGTAACTTACGTCAATAAATAACTACACTGAAGCGCCAAAGAAACTGGTATAGGCATGTGTATCCAAATACAGAGATACGTAAACAGGCAGAATGCGGCACTGCGGTCGCAACATCCATATACGACAACCCTTCCACAAATTGTTGCAAATTTTTATTCTGGGCCCTCAACAAGTGTCAGCGTGCGAACTATTCAGCGAAATATTACCGATATGGGCTTTCGAAGCCTAAGACCCACTCATGTACCCTTGATGACTGCACAAAACAAACCTTTACGCCTCGCCTGGGCCGTCAACACTGACGATGGACTGGACTGTTGGTGTCTGGAAACATGTTGCCTGGTCGGACGACTCTCGTTTTAAATTATATCGAGCGGATGGAGGTGTAGGGGTATGGAGACAACCTCATGAATCCGTGGACCCTGCATCTAATCAGGTGACTGTTGAAGCTGATGGAGGCTCTGTAATGGTGTTTGGCGTGTGCAGTTGGAGTGGTGTGGGACCCCTGATAGGTCTAGAAACGACTGTGACAGGTGAAACTACATAAGCATCCTGTCTCATCACCGGCATCCATTCATGTCCTTTGTGCATTCCGACGGACAAAGCGACACCCACACGTCCAGAAGTGTTACAGAATGGCTCCAGGAACTCTCTTCTACGTTTCAAACTCCCCAGACATGAACAATATTGAGCATATATGGGCTGCCTTGCAACTTGATGTTCAGAAGAGATCTCCACACCTTGTACTCTTCCGGACATATGGACAGCCAGGATTCATGGTGTCAGTTCCCTCCAGCACTAATTCAGACATTAGTCGTGTCCATGAAATGTCATATTGCGTCACTCCTACGTGCTCGTGGGGGACCAACACGATATTAGGCAGGTGTACCAATTGCTTTGGCCCTTCACAGTAATTCCGAATTAGCTTTCACTGTGTCTACTGGCGACAACAGATCACCACCAGCCTTCTAGGAAAACTGGGAGGGTCCCTCCTGACACAGAACCATCTCTATTACCGCCCTCCCACATTCGACCCTTGTAATTTTTTTTAAAGTCATAAAGTGAGAATATATTGTTTGTTTTGATTGTTCCTTCTAAATTGAATTTTATGTCTGTTGCTTGGAGAACCCATGTGGTTTGTAACCTAATACCTTTGTTTTCGTAATTGTATAAAAACTTCTCTCTGAATGATTTCCTTTCAAAACTAGTCGTTTCTTTGTTACTTATGCGTATTACAGCGCCACGCTGTACTGCCGCCATATTGCTGTAACTTGTTGATTCTAATCACAGTCTGCGAATATTGTGATGTATCACAGACAACATGTTGAACTGAAATCACAAAACATAATTATAAGTTGCTTCCCTTTTCTTGCTATTAGGATACAGACCAGGAAGGCAGATCGACGAGTGTTATTTCGAAGATCGCAGCTTGCTACGTGTGCGTGGGACAGCTCTCGCGCACTGCTATGACATTAATCGGAATTGATATTTGTGATTTACGTGTTGAGTTTGATGGCTCAGTTACTCTTTTATGCTTAAAGTCGAAGACATCAAAGCTGAAGAAACATAACGAGCGGCGCTGGATGCCATAAAGAGAAAGCGAACACGGATTCATGTTTACTACGTAGCTCTAAAGTTCAAGAATGGCTAAAAATGGTTCAAATGGCTCTGAGCACTATGGGACTCAACTGCTGAGGTCATTAGTCCCCTAGAACTTAGAACTAGTTAAACCTAACTAACCTAAGGACACCACACACATCCATGCCCGAGGCAGGATTCGAACCTGCGACCGTAGCGGTCTCGCGGTTCCAGACTGCAGCGCCAGAACCGCGCGGCCACTTCGGCCGGCTAAGTTCAAGAATTAACTACCAATATTTAAGGGAATAGTTCACTTCTTTTTACACCATGCAACGTACGGCCTATATAACGATGACAAATGCAATATGGCAATTTTCGTACTCCTCAGATTCTCCACACGTTCATCGTGATGCTTCACATGCAACAGGAACTCTCCTGATAAGACGATATTCTTGTGAAACCTAACTATATCTTTATTCACATGAGCGGGCGGGAGTGGCCGAGAGGTTCTAGGCGCTACAGTCTGGAACCGCGCTACCGCTACTGTCGCAGGTTCGAATCCTGCCTCGAGCATGGATGTGTGTGGTGTCCTTATGTTAGTTAGGTTTAAGTAGTTCTAAGTTCTAGGGGACTGATGACCTCAGAAGTTAAGTTCCATAGTGCTCAGAGCCATTTGAACCATTTTTTTCACATGAAGTAATGACTGCTATCGACAGGTCATCTCAAATTGATTCCACAGTTCTAGATTTCCAGGACGTTTGTGACACTGTTCCTCACAAGGGACTTCTAATCAAATTACGCACCCGTCTCAGTTGTGTGAATGGATTCACGATTTCCTGTCAGAAAGGTCATAGTCCGTAATAACTGACGGGAAGTCCCCGAGTCAGAAAGAAGTGATATCTGTCGTTCCCCAAGGAAGTGTTACAAGTCATCTGTTATTCCTATCCAAATGATTTAGAAGACAATCTGAGCCGCCCTCTTAGATATTTGCAGACGATGCTGTCATTTAACCGTCTCGTAAAGTCATCAGATGATCAAAGCCAGATGCAAAATGATTTAGGCAAGATATCTGTATGTTGCAATAACTAGTAATTGACTCTAAATAATGAAAAATTTTACTTCATTCGCATGAATACTAAAAGGAATCCGCTATATTTCGGTTACACGATAAATCACGCAAAACTTCTTCTTCTTCCCTAGAGTTCGTGCCTCATGCTGACGGTGTCTGCTGTTTTGGCACTTCGTCGCCACTTCTTGCGATATTGTGCCTGATCATGGTGAAGGCCTGAGATCTTGAGGTCTTCATGCCATCGCTGGCTTGGTCGTCCTGCTGGCCGTTTCCCATCTACATTTAGGTTGAAACTTGTCTTTGCCACTGTTGTCTCGTCTGCTCTAAGGACATGCCTGTACTAACGTGGGCAGCTTTCTCACATTTTGTCTACTGTTGGTGCAACACCGTATAGCCTGCGAACTTCATTATTTGTGACGTGGTCATGTAATGTTAATCCCCATGTCCACCTAAGCATTTTCGTCTCCATAACAGCAAGTCTTTGCTCTACTTCCTTTATTGAAGGCCAGCATTCAGCCCCATACAATGCAACTGGACGGATTACAGATCGGTATACTTTTGATTTGAGCCTGTTTGGAATTTTCTTGTTGCACAGTACTCCAGTAACGGAACGCCATTTGAGCCACATGCTGCTAAGGCGGTTGGAGATTTCGGCACTGAGATTTCTATCGGCAGCAATTGTCGAGCCCAGGTACTTAAAAGTCCTTGCTGTTGGGAGGTCAACAAATTAAATTTGTGGAAAGGTAACATGTTTTCAACACATTGAGCCGTAGTCCTACATGTGAAAGGCGGTCATTCCAAGCTTGAAGTTGTAGGTCATTCTTATCTTCACTGGCCAGTGGCACATCGTCAACGTACAGCAACGTCCAGGGTGAGGTTTTCTGCAGGTTTCTTGTGAAACAATGAGAAATAGGGGCGGTGAGAGAGCAGATCCCCGATGAACTCCTACGGAAATTGGTTCTGGTAGATCCCTTCAGGTACTCCATGCTCTCGCAGGGCAAGCCAAATTATCTCATGTGGCACTCGGTCAAAAGCTTTTTCGAGGTCGAGAAAGGCAAAGTGTAGATGTTTTAACATCTCACGGTGCTTTTCGATAAGCAGGCGAGCTTCATGGATAGCCCTTGATGAATCCACATTGATTGATGGAGAGACTGGTAATTTGTCGGGTCCTTTTATCAATGATGCGCTCGAATACTTTCATCGTGTGCGACAGAAGGCACATTGGATGGTAATTGTTACATTCAGCTGGACTTTCCTTCTGCTTCCAAATTGGAACTGTTGTGCTCCATCACGCAAAACCAAATGTTTTAAATTAAATACTTACAGATTACCATTATAAATAACTTACATTTGGTCACATAAACAATATAGTTTGGAAAGCTAACCGAAGACTGCGATTTATAGGCAGAACACTTAGAAAATGCAAGGGGTCTACTAAACGGGCTGTCTACACTACGCTTGTCCGTCCTCTTCTACAGTACTGCTGTGCGGTGTAGAAAACACATCAAACAAGATTGAAGGAGGACGTAGAGACAGTTAGAAGGAGGTCGGCCGTTTTTCTATCATCGCAAAATAGGGGAGAGGGTGTCACGGATGTGATACGCGAGTTAAGGTAGCCATCATTAAAACAAAGGCGCTTTTCGTCGCAGCAGGATCTTTTCACGAAATTTCAATCATCAACTTTCTCCTCCGAATGTGAAAACATTTTGTTGGCACTCGTCTACATAGGGAGAAATGGTCATCGTAATAAAGTAAAAGCAACCAGATCTAGCTCAGGTGGATTTAGGTGTTCGTCTTTCCCATGCGCTTTTCGAGACTGGAATGGTGGAGAAATAGCTTGAAGGAAATAGCCTGAAAGTGGTTCAACGAACTCTCTCCCAGGCACTTAATTATGAATTGCGGAGTAGTCATGCAGATCCAGAGTGTTGGCATTCCTGGGTCCAGTTTTGTTGGGCGCGCCTCTCTCCACTGCCGGCTCGAGAGAAGCCAGTGCTGTCATGGATGTGCTGGCATTTGTTAGTGCTCCAGTGTAAGTGTGGACCGACTTATGTTGCTGCACTAAACCCACTACTTGATTCAAGGTCCGCGTCCTAAGACACTACCCAGCCCAGTCAACAATGTGTGTCCAATCGGGCGCTAGTAGCATGGGCCCTTGAGAACTAGCTTGCCGTAAGTGTACTAATCTCTGTTGAACCAACCAGTGTCATATTCGAATAATGATGAGCCACAGTCTCGATGGAGCACAGTTCTACTGTTGTAAGGTTCCAACACATGCTTGTAGATACGACTCCTTATTACAAAATGCATAACAAGATCTTCTCAGAAACAACAAACGTTCAAATGCGACTTCTGAACGAGACAACCGCTGCGTGGTATTTCAAAAAAATGGTTCAAATGGCTCTGAGCACTATGGGACTCAACTGCTGTGGTCGTAAGTCCCCTAGAACTTAGAACTACTTAAACCTAACTAACCCAAGGACATCACACAACCACAACACCCAGCCATCACGAGGCAGAGAAAATCCCTGACCCCGCCGGGAATCGAACCCGGGAACCCGGGCGTGGGAAGCGAGAACGCTACCGCACGACCACGAGATGCGGGCTATGGTATTTCACTACGTACGGAATGTAGAAGGTATTACTCAGCCTTGCTTTGCGCAGTTGCACTGAAATATTAATCGCTTAACGTCACAAAATGTGTAGTAGAAGTCTCTTCAGTTCGACGTTAGTCCCACGCTGATTCATTGTGTTGCAATTTTAATGGCAAACAGTAAATATCAGTTTCTATATTTCTTCCGTTTCTTCTATTGACTTTATTATACAGGGCGAGTAACTAATTATTGCCACCTAGAATATCTCCGAAAGTATCATAGTAGCTGAAAAGTTTGTGGGACAAATGTTGCATGGGGCAACGGGGGCCATAAAATGACGTTGGTTTTTTGTTGCTAAGTGGGGTCGCGTCAGAGATACGATCAACTCTGCTTTTTTAGATGGGATGTTATAGTTTGGTAATTATTTTCTAATAGCGGTTAACGAGACGAATCCAGTGATGTGTAACAGTAAGGTCTTTGAAGGTCAACGAAGGTCAAGAAGGTAGCATGAACGTCCATTTACAGAAGGTGTTCGAAGTGATGACCATTGGTATCAATACAGTGCTGCAATCTTTTTATCATGGATTGAGTGGTATTCCTTATGACCTCGGCACTTATAGCACATGCTCTGACAATTATCTCTCGTATATCGTGCAAATATAAAAATATTCGCCGAATATGGCGTATCCATCTAATGTACCAGTGACAAGTAAATACCATTCGACGGTTTCGCAATACAGCACAAATAGGAACGGTAAGACTAGTATCGTCGAAACAAGCGAATTTGAATGATGTATTCCTTCGAAGAACAAGTCGATATGCTTCTCATTTACGGAGAATACCAACGAAATTCAGTGTGAGCTAGAGACATACGCTGAAAGATATCCTCAACTTATGCACTCTACTACACATCGTACATGTAAATATGATAAGTTGAGAACAACTGGATCTTTAACGCATCGGAAACATATCCGGCAAAGGAAAGTTATGAACTAGGAAACTGAAATTGGTACTCTTGCCACTGTGGTTCGAGATCCTTGTGTTAGTTCGCGTCAAATCGCAAGGGAATCTGGCATGAGCCAGAGTAGCAGTGTTCGTGTTCCGCATCGCCATAAATATCATCCTTACCACGTCAGTCTCCACCAATAATTAACTGGTACGGATTGTATGCGTCGCATTGAATTCTGCCGATGGGCTGAAATTCAGATTCAGAGGGAAGACACGTTTATTAACTTGATTTTATTTACTGACTAGGCTACATTCATGAACCATGGAAATGTTAATTTCCATAACATACATTATTGGGCAACTGAAAATCCATGTCGGCTGGGGAAAGTTGCACACCAAAAACCGTGGTCGGTGAATGTATGGTGTGGGATTCTGGAGGACAGAATTATAGGCCCCTATTTCATCGAAGGAAACCTTAATGGTAGGAAGAACACCACATTCCAGAATATGGTATCAACACGATGGGTGTCAGGCACATTTTTCCCTGATGGCTAGAAACAAGTTGCAGAGACAATTCCCAAATCGCTGGACTGGACGCAGAGGAAATGTGTCGTGTCCGGAGCGTTCGCCAGACTTGACGCCTCTGAAAATGGTTCAAATGGCTCTGAGCGCTATGGGACTTAACATCTGAGGTCATCAGTCCCCTAGACTTAGAACTACTTAAACCTAACTAACCTAAGAACATCACACACATCCATGCCCGAGGCGGGATTCGAACCTGCGACCGTAGCTTGCTTTAGTTCAGAACGCCTCATCCTCGTCAACATTGAGAGCTGGACTCTGTTTCTTGCTACATTATTTGTAATGATTCTTCGTACACTTGAAGTAATACAAGTTAGGTTAATGCTGTGTTTGCTGGGAAACTTGTTCGTTAATCCTCTCTGCTCCTGCCCAGCTTTCCTACGACAACAGTTGCCGCACCACTCCGTTGCCCACCTCAAATTACTGTTGTGTACAAAGTCGTATACAGCGTAAGTGACCACTAGATGTCACGAAAGGCGAATCCATCAGCACAACAGGAGCGGTACTGTGTTGTCGGTACAGGTGCAATAACAGCAGAACGAGTCGGTCAGGAGAAATCAGTGACTTCGAACACTAGCTAGTCATTGGATGTTAGTTGAGTAAGAAATATCTGTCATTAACATTTCAGCCCAGCATCCCAAGTCAGCTGTTGGTGATGTGATCGTGAAGTGGATATGCGAACATCCACAGCCAAGTCAACATCAAGAAGACCTATGCACTGACGAACAGGGACTGCCGAATATTATGGAGGACGGTCACAAAAAAAAAACGCAGGAAATGATCGTAAGGAGTCACTCTTAGTTTCAGAGTGCTACTAACAGTCACCTAGCACAAAGGCTGTGTGTAGAGATTTAAAACGGATCGGTACAATAGCTGAGTAGCTCGTCATAAGCTACACGTTTCTGTCGTCAGTAATAAGTGATACTTGAGGTGGTGTAAACAGCTATGCTACTGTACAGTGGATGACTGCAAATGAATAATTTTGAGTGAAGAGTCACGCTATAAATTTTCTTTAGTTCACAATTTTTTTGTCATCAGAGTACCGGTTTCGGTCTATAATGACTATCTTCAGGACATGTTTTTATGAAACAGATATGGAGATGGTCATTACAGACCGAAACCGGTAGTCTAATGACAAAAAATTAGGGGCCATAGACGTGAACCAAAGGCAATTTATCCTATATGCGTGTCACTGTTCAATTTTCAATCATGTCGCAGCTTGTAAAATCAGGCTACAACCCGTGTAATTCGATGGAATGGTGTGAGTTTAACGAATAATGCCTCCAGAACGTTACCTGCCATTATGTGAAGGGGCAACAGTGGAGTATAAAGGAGGTGATGCTAAGGGTATGGATTTTTTTTTTTCGTATTTACGGTGTGGTCAATTATGGCGCTTAAGAAAACACTAAATGCTGAATGATAACAACATGTAATATTATGTTCTCTTTACAGTATAGCAACAGTTCATAGACGATGATTGTATCAGCCACTGGTTTGTGGACAGTAAAATTCGTGAAATGGGCAGCCCTACCCAGAGTCCCCCAAATGAATACAGTGGAACACTGGGTGAATTAGAACTTCGATTTCGCTCCAGACCGTAGCGTCCAACTTCCTCTGGTTTTGGCTCCTGATGAAGGATGGACTGCCATTACTCCAAATATACACTCCTGGAAATGGAAAAAAGAACACATTGACACCGGTGTGTCAGACCCACCATACTTGCTCCGGACACTGCGAGAGCGCTGTACAAGCAATGATCACACGCACGGCACAGCGGACACACCAGGAACCGCGGTGTTGGCCGTCGAATGGCGCTAGCTGCGCAGCATTTGTGCACCGCCGCCGTCAGTGTCAGCCAGTTTGCCGTGGCATACGGAGCTCCATCGCAGTCTTTAACACTGGTAGCATGCCGCGACAGCGTGGACGTGAACCGCATGTGCAGTTGACGGACTTTGAGCGAGGGCGTATAGTGGGCATGCGGGAGGCCGGGTGGACGTACCGCCGAATTGGTCAACACGTGGGGCGTGAGGTCTCCACAGTACATCGATGTTGTCGCCAGTGGTCGGTGGAAGGTGCACGTGCCCGTCGACCTGGGACCGGACCGCAGCGACGCACGGATGCACGCCAAGACCCCATATTAATGTCCATTAATAGGTGTCCGCAGACTTTACATCTGATACTATATGTCATAGCGTCATTTGATAGGAATGTTGTCAGAAATGGACTAAATAAAGTGTTAATGGAACTGCCATTACTTAGTACCAATATTTATTGCAATGCCAATATTAATATTGTTATTATTATAAATATTATTATTATTACCATTATTATTGTAAATTGCAACTGCGATGTGGCGCAGAGCTACATAATTACCATTGGCCGCCATGTCACTTTCTGCCATATGGCGTCGTTCGATCTGCAAGTCGCTTCAAGTTCATTGTCAGTAGGCGCTGCATCACATCCAAGTTCTCAAATGACCTCACAACGCTGAGTGGATCGTACTGTAGCCTCCCACAAAGGAAGAATCACAGGCATTATTGAGAAATGAATCTATGTTCTCCAGATGGCACCCAAATCTGTTAATTGCTCAGCTATGTAATGCACTTTTCAAAAAGTTAACACTAATCATGTTCTGTTAGGATGCTGGTTGTATAAAGAAGAGTGTGTGAAAGCCTTTCCAGGTAAAATAAACATAAACGAAGCGCTAGAAACCTTCCCGGGTACTTAGTGCAGGAGTGGCCAACAATTCGGCTCCCGAGCCTTGCCCTGGCATGAGTGCCATAGAGCTCAGTCTCGCTGTGTATTCACCCACCGCCAAGGTACGCTATCTGGGCGCCAGCAGGGGCAAGAGGGGTAAACTGCAAAGAACCGCATATAAATACCAAAGTAGTCGCATTGCATACGACTTGGGTTCTCAACAATGACAATCAGAAAGAAAACAAGTTGTAAGTATTATTTAATTAATTTTGGAGTGCTGATGACAAATTTTTATCTGCAACAGATTGTCGGCATACAAACAAATGCAGACAATTTTTCAGATTTTCACACTCAGGCTACCCACGTAATTGTGACTTATTTAATTTCATAATCGAAAAAACATCTTTTTCACACACATGTTGTTGGAAGTATTGTACCACTTTTACAACCTCATTAAGGAGAAGTGGAAACTCTGATGAAAACAATTTAGACGTCCTGGACAGTTTTAACGTTAAAGGGACTTGTCTTTAAAACGGGAATTACTTTGCAGATCAGGCAGTTACATCTGCACATGCACAGGGACACTTTCAACTGAAACAACAAACGGTCCCTAAAAGAAGTGTTTACCGATTGAGCGACCCAAGCACGACTCACGACCGTAATCACCGCTTTACGTCCAGCAGTATCTCATCTTCTACCTTCAAATGCAGCTTGGACAATATTTCCGAATGAGAATTTCGCTGTTAAACGGAGTGTGCGCTCATTTGAAACTTCCTGGCAGATTAAAACTGTTTGCCGGATTCAGACTCGAACTCGGGACCTTTGCCTGTCACGGTCCAGTGTTCTACGAACAATTGGTAGAGCACTTGCCAACGACGGGCTATCCGAGTTCGAGTCTTGGTCCGTCACACAGTTTTAATCTGCCAGGAAGTTTCGTATCAGCGACCACTCCGCTCCAGAATGAAAATCTCTTCCTGCTCTGCAAAACAGACGTAAGACTGGTAGAGTTCCCTTGTCATTCTTTCAAGGCCGTAATGAATTTCTCAAACCTCGCGCCAATGAGCTCAGAGGAGTGGACGGTGTTTTTTTTTTTCTCAGAATTTGTCTCTCCACAATGCATTTTCTTTTCAAATGCATCTTCATCAAGTTTATTGTTTCTTTCCCTGTAGTGTTTTTCTTTGCGCAGGGTGCAGCTGAGTCCATTTGAAACGCGAGGTCAGACATCCATTCCGGATGTTGTCGTTTCCGTTCCTGCTCTCCTTTTTCCTTCATAAATTCAACAATACCGGGTTTTTAATCGAAAAATCATTCAAATATATCTCTTGGCCTTGAATTAGCCAATGTCCTTTGTAGTAGCATATAAGAGCTCCATGCTCCAGGTTCAGTTTGTAACGGAACATATTAAAGGCTTTACTTTAATGAAGTATGCGATCCCTTCCAAATTCAAACAGTTTAATGAGTATTTATGATTATAGAAAAGTTATTGTGTATGTTAACAATGACTGCATAACATGTCTCCATAAACAGTCAACCCATTAAATTACACTGAATAACTGACCCACACAAAAGTTAATATCACTTGATCACTGATACAGCAAATGTCATCATGTAAAAACACTAAGTTCATCTTAAATAATTAATATGAAGTACGAAAAATAGTGGCCAACATAGGTATTTTGGATCTCCTTAAATAAAAATCACCCAGTGAAACCTATTTGTTCACTAGGAGCGTTTTCACTCAGTATTCACGTAATCAATCCTATTTTAGACGAAAACCAATGTAATTCTTAATAATTCATGTTACTTACTTATTTATGCAAATTAGAGAAGTCAATTGACAAACTTCTAAAAAACGACCTTTTTGTAACAAAGAATTATTCTGTCAAGTCAACAAATCTGTCTGTCATTTTAATAACATGTTAAATTATGTCACTCGATGCAAATTAATAACTTTTCTGCACAAATTATGATAACAGATGTACATGTGACTTATAAACTATATCTCTTTTTAGTAGTTCTTTGACAATGTTATAAATACAGGCAGTCGGAGGCAGTCGGGGCAGTCGGAATGTCACTTTGGTGAAGTGTGTTTCTGTGTTATTGTTTGGGATGGAAAAACAATGCAAAGAACATGTAAAGGAAGTACTACTTTGTGTTGTGTTATGGTCTTTGGTGGACAGTGGATTAAGATGGCCACCAAAGTAATAAATATTTGATGTTTACATATGTGTTGGTTTCGCTCGTTCTTTATGATCAAAAGCACATGAAAAACACGGGACCTCATGTTTTTTAACCCTAGACAACCAGATTTAGAGCCAGCATCAGCATCGAGACACAACAGCGATCCAGCAAGCAGCAGCGACTACTATAATGCATTGTAATGGCACCAACGTAACATCAAGTGCTAACAAGCTCCGTAAATGGGAGTGAAATAGTGCGATTACAGCAATTAGCAATATCAACGAAAAAGGCGGACCATTTACAAAAGTGGGGGCTCGTCCGGGATCTTTAAGTGCATCGATGATAACAGTGCAGCGATAAATTTCGTAAGTGCTTAGCATTCCAAAAAAGTTTATTTGTGCAGTGTGGCAACAGTGAAAATATGTCAAAAATAAATAAATAAATAAAGTGTGTTTGTGCGACTACGAAAAACTCATCACACCGCTCGGAAGATTAACGTCTGGATTATGTCAATGGATTTCATCAATCTAGACTTCAGCTTCAATAAAACCGAATATAAGTGAAGAAAGCCAACAAGAACACCGACCACGACATCATAGCATAGACATAAAGCAAGGTATTTTGTTGTTGTTGTTGTCATTTAAAATAATTAATTGTTAACATGTCTCTACCTGAAAGGGATGAGATCGTAGGAAATGTAAAAATTGAACCAGGGGGTGGTGAACAATTAAACTTAACAGAGTGGCTAGCAGAGTTTGCAACTCAAATAAGCTCGCAACTTAAACAATCAAGTGAGCAAGTAAGTTTGGATTTTAAACAATTAAGTGAACAAGTAAGTTTGAAACTTGAAGAAAACACAGATAGACTGAATAAGTTAAGTTTGGATTTTAAACAATCAAGTGAAGAAAACACAGATAGACTGGATAAGTTAAGTTTGGATTTTGATCTATTAAGTACTCATCTCAATGAGAAGTCTGAGGAAATTAAAACTACCCTCAGTAAGAACACTAGCGTACAGTTGATACACTTCAGAAAAGAACTTCAAGTTAAAGTTGAAAGTTTAAATGAAAGCATACACGCGAACACAGACAGCATTGCTGTCATTTACAACAGAGTAGATACTGAAGCTAAAAGATTAGATCAGAGAATAGACAAAACATCAGAAAACCTTAAACAGGAATACAACCTGTACACCACTAATGTAGATACAAAAGTAGAAAATATACACACTAAATATACACAATTGGAGGACGCATTGATGTCCAAACAAACGATTTACAATCAAAATACAATGTATGGGCACATCCAAGTGAAATGCTTTCCTGGTGAAAATCTGCACCCTATTGACTTTATTCACCAATGTAAGGATATGTTTGTTGTAGGAATGTCAGATAACATAAAAATTAAGTTAGTAAAACGGTTTCTAGAAGGGAAGGCCCTATCCTGGGCAAATGAGAATAATGAGTTTTGGAATATGTTTGAAGAGTTTGAAGCTAAATTTATTTGTAAATTTTGGTCACAATCCATACAAGCCAGATTAAAGTCAGAATTTCTAAATGGACCAGTGTATAGAGGGAAAGTAGGGGGAATGCAAAAATTTTGCAGAGATCAATTGAAAAAACTTGTTCACTTGAATAACACTTTTGATATTATGACTCAAATTGATGTTTTAAAAAGAAGATTACCAAAGAGACTGCAGTGGGAATTGGTCCATGGACCAGACGATTCAATGGAAGAGTTCCTGAAATTTGTAGATAGATTAGATAGGGCCTTGGAAAGAGAAAGTAACCAAAGTTTTGGCTCTGGCAACAACCAGTATGGGGGGTGGAACAGGAATGTAAATAGAGATTATTATGGGAGGAGAGACTTTGAAAATTCTGGAAATAATGCTCCAAATAGGGGAGATAGGAGATATGAAAATGATTTCAGAAACAATACACAGGAGGGAGGATGGATGAGAGATAACAGGAATGATAGAAATAGGTATTGGGGAAGAGAACAAGATAGAAGGGGGTTTGTTGAAACTAGTGAACAAAACGACGACTACAAACGGACAGACCGAGGAAACCAGCCGGGAAACGGTGGACAGTCCCACTAGATGTCCGTAGTTTCGGGGCTAGACAATATTATGACAGGACAACACAAAACCGAAACTGGAAAAGGAGAGGATACAATGTAAAGAGTAAATACCATGAAAATACTGATGTTGTTAGAATGAATAAATTAGAATTTAATAAAAGGTTTTGGGATACTATGAGTAAAAGTGATACAGTTAATAAAAACTGTGTTCAAGCACAGGTAGTTAGTGAAAGTGCAGAAGTTGAAGGTATTGCAGAGTTCCATAGTTGGGCTGAAAAAGATACTGGTGTTAATAACAAGTCAGACACACCACAAATAGAATCTATTTTGGGGGGTTTATTTGATAAGAAGGGGTATGACAAAGTGTTTAGTGGAGCCAAAGACACAATTGCTGAGATTCAGATACATAGGGGGGAAACTGAAGATGGGGTTGTTGTTGAGGAGGAGGAAGAAGTAATAGAGGGACATCTAAATAATGATCCTAAATCAAGTGATGTTATTGATGAGAGTGTGGAGGAAGAAATAAAAGTATTTGTAGAATTGAAAAGTGATGATGTGGTAAAGGTAAGTGATGTGACAAACATGGGTAATAATGAGGTTAATTTAAGTGAAATGCAGACTAGGGAATGTGTATCTGAGGACAAGCTATTGCCTATTGGGAACTATGAAACGCTAATCTATGAGAATGGTAATAATAATAATATTAAAGAAAATATAAACGGATGGAATGTAAATGTGTGTTTTCAAGAAAAAGGGGAAAAGTTTTTAGAAGTTTTGTGGAACAACTATGGAAACTGTATAAACAAAGATGCCTTTTGGAAAGAATTAGCAAAGGTAAGTGCAACCTTGTATCCTACATGGTGGACAAGAATCCGTAGTGGACTTTATAAAAAATGGGGTGAAAACAGTAGTTTGTTAAGTGACAACACAGTGTTAAGAGGAACAGATGAAAACAAAGGTTTATGTTTAAATGTCAATGCTTTGCAAACAGAGAGGGATGTGTCTAAGTGTAGGAAAGAGACATTAGACTTAGGGACTAAAGAAATTGAAAATGATCTATTGTTTGAAAATACTGAAATAGACAAAGGTGTTGAGCTAGGTTGTCCATATGTTAAAGTAAACATTGACAAGTGGGAAGGAAGAGTGTTAGTAGACACAGGAAGTCCTGTTTCTGCCATCACTTCTAGACTTAGAGGTAAGCTCAGAAATTCTCAACATTTTCCCGAGATGCCAGTTGTTGGATTAAAAGTGAAAGGAGCTACAGGCAGAGCCAGCAAGGTAGTTAAGAAACAAGTGTTACTTACTTTTAAAATTGATAACCTAAATTTTGAACATGGATGCTTAGTAGTAGATGACCTGAATGCAGAGTTTAATTTTACAGCAAAACAAATGTGTATTATAGAACCTGTTACACAACAAAGCTGTGCAGTGAATTTGTTAATTTTAAACTGTGATGACAGCTGTAACCACATTCAATCAGTGTATCATGAAAATGAGGATGTTTATTACCTGGATGAGAACTTAGAGGAAGATGCAGAGGGTCAAGAGTTTGAGAAGTTAGTAGAGAAAAAACTGGGGGAAGCTGAAAGCCTAAATATTACACAAAAGGAAAAATTAAAAGAGTTATTATGGGACTTCCAAGATGTGTTTGATGATAGACCTGGTAGAGTGAAACATTATCAATGTAAATTACAGTTAAAACCGCATGAGCCTTTCTTTATAAAACCATATGGAATACCATTTGCAAAAAGAGACGCTGTGGAAAAAGAAATACAAAAAATGGAAAATTGGGAAGTTATAGAAAGAAGTTGCAGTGCCTACAACAACCCGTTGGTCATTGTAAAAAAGGGAGACAATAGCGTTAGGATTGTATTAGACTCCAGACATCTGAACAAGTATCTCATCAGAGAGAACGACCACCCAGAAAGTATAGATGAGCTGTTAGGTAAATTTGAGTGTGTCAAACATATGACAAGCCTAGATCTCACCGCTGGTTTTCATCAAGTTGAACTTAGTCCTGATTCGAGAAAATATACAGCCTTTTTATATAATGGTAAATGTTATCAGTATACAGTCGTACCATTTGGTCTCAATGTATCAGTTGCGGAATTCATCAGAGCATTAGATTTTGTACTTGGTCATGAAACTAGTTCAAAATTAACCATTTATGTAGATGACATTTTAATCACTGGGAAAACTTGGGAAGAACACCTTGAACTATTAAGGGAGGTATTTATGAAACTCAGAAAGGGAGGAATGACATTAAAATTAGAAAAATGTAAATTTGGGCTAGAGGAGTTAAAATTTTTGGGACACATCATTACAGAACAAGGGATTTTGCCAGACAAAGACAAAATAAAAGCCATAGAAAATTTTCCAACACCTAGAAACAAAAAACAACTCAAATCATTTTTCGGCTTCACAGGATTTTACAGAAAATTCATCAGTAATCAAGCATTAAATGCAGTTTGTTTGTATAACTTACTTAAGAAAAATGTAGTGTGGGATTGGACATCAGAATGTGAAGATGCTTTTAACAAAATCAAATCGCAACTATGTAACAGCCAACTTCTACATAGACCAGACATGTCAAGTCCTTTCTGGCTAGCTACTGACAGCAGCGATGCAGGGTTAGGAGTACATTTATTTCAAGAAAAGGAAGTAAATGGAAAAATGGAACACCGAACAATTGCATTTGCCAGCAGAATTCTTCAAAAACATGAAAAACACTACACAGTGACAGAAAAGGAATTACTAGCTATACACTGGGGTTTTACAAAATTTAGAAATTACCTCTTGGGACATAAAGTAATAGTACAGACAGACCACAAAGCATTAAGCTATCTCTAAGAGTGCAGGTTATACCATAACAGACTCACCAGATGGGCCATGTTTCTCCAGCAGTTTGATTACAAAGTGAAGTACATTCAGGGAAAACAAAATGTGGTAGCAGACGCTTTATCAAGACTACCTTTGGGAAGTGACTTGGAAGGAAGTAGTGGGGAGGATGAGAGAATTTTCAAAATTATGTATCTAAAGGGCATTAAAGAGGAAAAGGAAATACAAAAAATCTGTAACGACATTAGGAGGTTTCAGAACCACGATGAAAACTGGAAACTAGTCAAAAGTTACATAGGAAAAACTGGGGGAGAAAAGGTAGAAGCATATTATAAAGTACACAAGGGGATACTATTCAGAAGACCTAAACCGGATTTAGACTATTGGAAACTGTGTTGGCCTGAGCAACAAATAGATACGCTCATTACTTATGTACATGAAAGCTTTGGCCACTGTGGCACCACTAAGTGTATTCAGAAAATACAGGAGAATATTTATTTTTACAACATTAGCAGAAGAGTAAAGAAAAAGTTATCAACATGTGACAGATGTCAGAGGGTAAAAGTGACTAACCAAACAACCAGGGGAATAATGCAGAACATATTACCCACGAATAAACTCGATCTCGTTGCAACTGACATCTATGGACCGTTACCCAAGACAAGGGGGGGTTACTGTTATATTTATGTCATGGTAGACATCTTCTCCAAATTTATAAAGCTTTATCCCTTAAGGAAAGCTACCAGCAAACAGATAGTTTCAAAAATTACAAGTAATTATTTCAACACTGTGGGAAAACCTAAGGCAATACTTTCAGACAATGGGTCTCAGTTCACCTCTAAATACTGGAAAACTTTTATTGAAGACACGGGAATTAAACACATTTTAATATCTGCTTACCACCCGTCAAGCAACCCGGCTGAGAGATACATGAGAGAAATTGGAAGACTGTGCAGAACCTACTATAGCCAGAACCACACTAATTGGTTAGAGTACATAAATAGTTTTGAAGAAATAATGAACAGCTTACAGCACTCTTCCACTGGATTTTCCCCACACGAAATAATGTACAACCAATACCCCGCTAGTTTCTTCACTGAAAACATAGAGTATCCACCTTGCAAAATTATGTCACCCCAAGAAAGAGAAGACTGTGTACGGGAAACCATGAAAAAACAAGGGGAATTGAGAAAAAGGCGACATGCAGCCAAGGGAAAAGCTACACAGTTCAAACCGGGGGACCTTGTACTCATCAAGACACAAGAGAAATCAAAATTATTGTCAGCCGAACTTAAAAAGTTTTTTGATATTTACATTGGTCCATTTGAAATAAAAGAAAGCCCACATCCTATTGCGTATAGACTTATCTTTCCCAGATCAAGAATGTTATTTGGATTAAGAAACATCACTGAATTGAAACCATATAAACATGATTAA
This sequence comes from Schistocerca nitens, assembly GCF_023898315.1. NCBI lineage: Eukaryota > Metazoa > Arthropoda > Insecta > Orthoptera > Acrididae > Schistocerca > Schistocerca nitens. Next base: position 689,125,388 of record NC_064614.1, read on the forward strand.
GCACATTTCCCTGTTTGAATACAGTTACTTACCCAGTTTCCATAAAGCATGTTATCAGCAAAGTTTTTACTGGGTGTGTCAAATAGCAACTACCTCTCATGCTACAGACCCTGGAAAAGTTCCAGATCTCTGAGAGAATGTTTTTATATTTTTATTGTCACTATTGAATATTAAATTTTGAGACATCTTCTTTACTTGCAATGGGCAAGAAGGTGACAAACATTTATTACTTTCTTTTTGTATTGTTGAATATGGGACATACTTGCACCAAATAAAAGACAATGTAAAAAAAAATTGTTGTGCAAGACTCATCATTTTGTTACTATTCTTTTCTTAGGCATAAGATTTGTGTACAATTTTCTACAGCTAATCAGATGTTCAGCAAGTTTGATGTTTGTGTTATGTTGTGACCAATTTAAGTGTCCAATTTTAGTATTAATATGTTATTGTACTGTCTTGACTATGTGTCTCAATGGGAGACAAGTTTTTTAAATATTTCCTTTTTTTTTTCAAATGCATTCATACATGTGACTTCTCTAGTGTTTGTGTTTATATATCATGTCCATACTTATAATTATGTTCTTTGTTTTCATTTCCTTTATGTGGCTCAAAACGAGCAGACAGTTCCAATATTTTCCTATGGACATCTGACCTGTCCATCTATGTAATATATTTATGTTCCTTCTATTATCTTGATTATTCTGTGACTCAATGAGAGCTGACTTTGAAATAATTTACATATATTTTTTACATATCTTAAAATCACATGTGATATATTTGTGTCTGTTTTTTGATCATTTTCCATGTGGCTCACTGGGAGCAAAGATTAACATTTTTTTTACTTTCATATATTACTAAATATTTTTATGATGCTGTCATACTGAGAGCCATAACACAAAGTGCATTTGAAACAACACAACTAAAATATTTGCAGGAAAAAGTCATTTTGAAATGGTGTAACGGTTATTGTATACATACACATTATGCATACTAATTGACACATTTGTCCTAGTCGGCTAATATCATTAACATTCTGTAAATGATATTACCCGAGGGGGGTATTGTAATGGAACATATTAAAGGCTTTACTTTAATGAAGTATGCGATCCCTTCCAAATTCAACCAGTTTAATGAGTATTTATGATTATAGAAAAGTTATTGTGTATGTTAACAATGATTGCATAACATGTCTCCATAAACAGTCAACCCATTAAATTACACTGAATAACTGACCCACACAAAAGTTAATATCACTTGATCACTGATACAGCAAATGTCATCATGTAAAAACACTAAGTTCATCTTAAATAATTAATATGAAGTACGAAAAATAGTGGCCAACATAGGTATTTTGGATCTCCTTAAATAAAAATCACCCAGTGAAACCTATTTGTTCACTAGGAGCGTTTTCACTCAGTATTCACGTAATCAATCCTATTTTAGACGAAAACCAATGTAATTCTTAATAATTCATGTTACTTACTTATTTATGCAAATTAGAGAAGTCAATTGACAAACTTCTAAAAAACGACCTTTTTGTAACAAAGAATTATTCTGTCAAGTCAACAAATCTGTCTGTCATTTTAATAACATGTTAAATTATGTCACTCGATGCAAATTAATAACTTTTCTGCACAAATTATGATAACAGATGTACATGTGACTTATAAACTATATCTCTTTTTAGTAGTTCTTTGACAATGTTATAAATACAAGCAGCAAGAAGGGTCGGGGGGCAGTCGGAATGTCACTTTGGTGAAGTGTGTTTCTGTGTTATTGTTTGGGATGGAAAAACAATGCAAAGAACATGTAAAGGAAGTACTACTTTGTGTTGTGTTATGGTCTTTGGTGGACAGTGGAATTAAGATGGCCACCAAAGTAATAAATATTTGATGTTTACATATGTGTTGGTTTCGCTCGTTCTTTATGATCAAAAGCACATGAAAAACACGGGACCTCATGTTTTTTAACCCTAGACAACCAGATTTAGAGCCGTCATCACCATCGAGACACGGCAGCGATCCAGCAAGCAGCAGCGACTACTATAATACATTGTAATGGCGCCAACGTAACATCAAGTGCTAACAAGCTCCGTAAATGGGAGTGAAATAGTGCGATTACAGCAATTAGCAATATCAACGAAAAAGGCGGACCATTTACAAGTTCCATCGAAAACTGTTGCTACTGATAGTGAAATAATACTTGCAACTTCAGAAATTTTACTATTCGTACCACCAATTTCTTCATGTGCTTCATGCCTGCAATTTTGGCACATAGAGCTTCTTTACGTACAGAAAAATGAACCCCTTTTGTCGATGGTTGTAATTTTTGTCTCTTTCATTGTCAACTAAACCTTTAAATTATTTTTGATTGGGATCGTAAAGTCATTTCATAGCAAATTTGGTGCAGACAATACCCGTCACTTATGCGACTGCGTAATGTAGACTGAATTTTTGTCCCTCTCTGCTATCATTACCACTCGGATGAGTAAAATGCCTCTATTTGTGCAAAAAGCCATTGTACCTGTGACCGTCCTTCATGCAACAAACAAATAGTGAAGAGTAAGCAGCGTTTACACCAAGATCCTGCCGAACTGAAGAAAGTGGAGCAAAATGATGTTTCAACAACCAGCTAAAGGCGACAGTCATAACGCAGAAATCATAAATGTGGCTGCATGCACGGGAGTAGCTCAGGCGGCACATTAACGTATGGTTGCTTGCCGTGCCTCCATTGTGTTCCCCTCGCTTCATTTTAACGTTCTAATAGCACGCAGCATTAAACAAGTTTTTGTTTGCTTGTTTCCGTTATCATGAAGCCGACGGGTCCCTGCTCTTTCCAGAACAGTCACGCGCGACCGAGTTCTTCATTTTTCCAGTCAATCTGTGTGCGGCTGAGCTGATGAGTTCACAGCAAGTTCTTCATTTTTCCAGCCAACTTGGGCGTCAGCTAGCTTCCAAACTTCGTAATTGGGACCCACAGGATATAGCGTGTCTCATAGGATGCTCCTATAAGAGTTTAACGAGTGAAACTGACTACGGACATATTTTTCGCCTCAAGTATCTTGCTAACATAAATTGCTGTTGTAGCCCTCCTAGAGACGAGTTTACGGCAAGTAGTGGGTGGTAGGGGGGGTGGAGGGGGAAGCGAATCCACGTTATTGTAGATTTTTGACGTTAGTTCATAAAATAACTGAATTAAATGATATTAGAACCCTAGCCATGTAGAATTCATTCGATTATTTGTGCACGTTACCATTCATGGTAAAAAAACGTACTTTATACGACAATATAAACTAAAGGATAGTAAAATAATGTATTCTGAAAGGATATACTAAATAAGACATCATTTACTTGGGAAATCCTATGAAAAGAGCCCACTTGGGTGGCTTCCACTAATAAATTGTAGCCGCCCGAATGCAAGTTCACTAGTATCATGACAGAACACCCATATAATTGTTATTATTATTATTATTATTATTATTATATAAATTATATCTACGACGTGGCTTAGAACTAAGTGGTGCCTACTGGCTGCCATGTCATCTCTTGCCTTATGATGTCATTCGGTCAGCGGTAGAACTCGATAGAACTCCCACATTCAGTTAATGAGAACAATATTTAAGATATCTAATGGTGACAATAGATAACGACTTACACACTAACATCATATAGACAAGGAGTAATCTTATAACATTTCTTTTTGGTCATGATTGGCCAATAAACTCTGAACTGACATTCTTTTCTAACAAAACATCGCGGTTAGAAATCAGAAAGGGAATTGGTATGAGATAGTGACGGTAGAAGAAGTAGAGTTCTAAGAAATTTCACACAAGCTTTAGCAAACAGTAACTGGGTGGGTTAACATTAACCACAAAATAGTATATATTTATAAACTCAGACTGGTTTCACCTGGAAACAATTCGTCAGTTTAGTAACATTTGGGGACTGTACATCTTTGTTATGCATGATTATTGATAGTACTGCATTGCGTCAAGGATTTTAGGACAGCCGTGTGGTAAGATATATTAGCAGTGTGCAATAGAAAAACAGTCGTACTTCATACATTCAACGCAAGAACAAAAAAGAAATTTTCCTTTATGAAATCAGTATTTGAGAACGTTACTGTGCTCCTGGCAGAAAATCTGAAATGTGTTGACGGATAGGGCCTAGACGCGAAAAATTTCATTAGTTCAGACGGCCTATGTGGCCGAGCGGTTCTAGGCGCTTCAGTCCGGAACCGCACTGCTACTACAGTCGCAGGTTCGAATCCTGCCTTGGGCATTGATGTCTGTGATGTCCTTAGGTTAGTTAGGTTTAAGTAGTTCTAAGTCTAGGGGACTGATGACCTCAGTCCCATAGCGCTCAGAGCCATTTGAACCATTTCTTCATTTTTCATTTTTCATTAGTTCGATAATCGCGAATCTGAATCAAATTGGGTATGGATACAGGTATTAGACAGACTCATAAAGCTGAGATCTACTCATTTAGTTGTCTGCCAGACCAGGTTCACCTATGTTCGGGATGTAGCGAATAGGCAGAGAAGTCTAACTGTGCCAGCAGGGCAGGTTGCTTTGGACAAGTGGGTCCCGTTGCGTCAGGAGGATGCATCCACGCCTTATATAGCCTGCTGCAGAGATCCGTAGCAGGGTGGTGATATATATGGTTGTCTAACGAGAATATTGGATGAAGTATAGGAGAACATAAAACTTAGTTACACGTTGGTGAAGATTTGTGCTACACTATGAACTCATATGTAGGACATCAGTAATCTAAAAAACTGAGGAACTAACTATTTCACTATAAGATTAAGTTAAAAACAGAAATGCACACATTCACCAGACGAATACGAAAACGTACGACGCTTGTTACCGATTTAAGAGGTCACGCAAAAATCTGTAATAATTTCAAGTGAACTCGAGACCATCACAAAAGCGCTTTCTTCAGAGGTCCCCAATCCGCGAAAATTTATGAATCCCAACCCTGCATTAAGTGTATTTACTCTCTTGCAGGTTTGTTAATACAAAGTAAAATAACTTTGCAAAGACATTGTTCCTTTCTTCTACAAAGGCACACACACCTCCACACAAATCTTCTCTCTCAGACATTATAATAGTTCGCGTCCATACACATAAATGAACTCAGACTGAATATTACAATCGATGCTACCGTCCTGATGCTGAAAATAAATATATCTGAATGTTAACTGAGATTAACTAGGAGACAATCAGAATATTAACTGAGTGAACTAACATTGCAACACTTTCGCTGTACCATTGCACAGTGGACTGCGGGCACACCTTCCGTACGTCGCGTTCTGAAGAAGTCGTGATGATGATGTTTGGTTCGTGGGGCGCTCAACTGCGCGGTCATCAGCGCTCCAACAAAGTCCCAATTTTTACACAGTTCAATTTTTTACACAGCCTAATCTAGCCACTGTTACGAATGATGATGATGATGATGATGATTATGATGATGAAATGATGAGAACAACACAAACGCCCAGACCCTGGGCAGAGAAAATCCGCAACCCGGCCGGGATTCGAACCCGGGACCCCGTGGTCCACATGAAACAACGCTATCCAAAAGACAACGAGCTGCGGACGTTTTGAAGAGGCGTAGTGCCATCCAAGGAGCTACCTTTAACCGTCCGCCTAAAGAAGGTGGAAGGGGGTGGAGGTCACTCAGAGAAACTCCATGCTTCCTCCTGACGCAACGGGACCCACTTGTTCAAAGCAACCTGCCCTGCTGGCGCAGTTAAACTTCTCTGCCTATTCGCTACATCCCGAACATAGGTGAACCTGGTCTGGCAGTCAACTAACTCGCTAGAAGTAAATTCCACTTAAATTTATCATGCATTCAGGGACACACACAAGATTAGGTACGAACAAGGAAACAAGATTCTTCTTGTCCTTAAGATTAGTTACAGTCTCAAATCAGTAACCATAGGCAGTGAAACAATTGGGAGACGTGACGAACTGTATGAAAAACGACGATCAGATGCCTTTCAAAACCACTCACAGCTGTCGGTGATATATCAACCCACACTGCTGTAGTAAATAACATATGGGTCAACTTATATGTCCATACTATTCTCTACATCTCTTGTTAAGCAGTATTGCTTGGGTTCTGGATAATTTGTGTCATACTGGCTCGTTTCTTGCAGTGATCATTGTTTTGCAGAGATGCACCTTGCCCCAGAACCTCAGCTTATGCCAACAACATCTCATTGTTAGGAATAATTTTTGAGACGCTGATTAAATTCAGAGCTTACTTTATATGACATTACAGCTAGGATTCATCATGACATATCATTTCAGATTTTGAAGATTCCGATTACTCAGCACCCACGCCTTATATAGCCTGCAGCAGAGGCCCATAGCAGAGTCGTGATATTTATGGTTGTCTAACGAGAATATTGGATGAAGTATAGGAGAACATGAATCGTAGCTACACGTTGGTGAAGATTTGTTCTACACTATGAACTCTTATGTAGGAAAAGGCACATCAAAACGTTCAATTAATGAACTGATATCTAGTAGTTCCTGAAAAATCACAGCTGTACCCCGGTATTTAACTCACCTCTGTAACTGAATGGTCAGTACGACAGACTTCCATGTGGACTGCACGGGTTCGACACCCGGTAATCCCAGTAATTTTTCCGTGGTAGGAGGACAGGAATGGCGTCCACTCATCCTCGTGATCCCAAATGAGAAATTACGTGACCGAGCGCTAGCAGCCCAAGCTCAAGATAACTGAAAAAGGGCGAGAGGGCGGCGTTCTCAACTGACGTCCCTCCATACTGCAGCCAGTTATGCCATTGGCGGAGGATGACACAGCGCTCGATCGGTACTGATGGAGCCGCCAGCACTTGTGGACGAAGTTTACATTTATCCTTATGTGCACCCTGTAGGTTTTTTGGACCCTGTTGGGAATGCTTTGCGATATATCTCGTTGTGATATCTTCTTCCATAAGGACTACTGTCTGCATTTTGTCTTCTGAGCTCCCTTGTTGAAGACCGCGCTCTCGTGTCTTCTGCAGAGTTTCACTGCGCGAAGACTCATAATATCCCAACTGGTTGTATAAAACTGGCAGAAAAAGGAAGCACTTCAGTAGGTAAAATACGTTTCAAGAAGAAAAAATGTTATGAAGAGTCTTTATAGCCAATGATCTAATTTTTAAATCCCCTTCAAAAAAGTAGACCTAATAATGTTGCTAGTAGCACGTAATGAACAGAAATAATTCAACTTGGACGCCCGGAAACTTTTCTTTTCTTCTGAGTCATCAATCTTCTGATTCGATGCAGCCCGCCACGAATTCCTCTCCTGTGACATCCTCTGCATCTCAGAGAATTACTTGCAGCCTATGTCCTCAGTTATTTGATGGATTTTTTCCAATCTCTGCCTTCCTCTACCGTTTTTACCCTCTACAGCTACCTCTAGTACCATGGAAATCATTCCCTGATGTCGCAACACATGTCCTCTCGTCGTGTCCCTTCTTCTTGTCAGTTTTTTCCATAAATTCCTTTCCTTACCTATACTCCATAGAACCTCTTCATTCCTTACCTTATCAGTCCACCTAGTTTTCAACATTCCTCTGTAGCTCTACATGTCGAAAGCTTCGATTATCTTCTTTTCCGGTTTTCCTGCAGACTGTCTTTCACTACCACATATTTGCTGTGTTCCAAACGTGCATTCTCAGAAATTCCTTCCTCAAATTAAGGCCTATGTTTGATACGAGTAGACTTATCTTGGCCAGGAGTGCACTTTTTGCCAGTGTTGGTCTGTTTTTGAGGTGCTCCTGGCTCCGTCCGTCAAGAGCTATTTTACTGCCTAACTAACAGAATTCCTTAACTTCACCTACTGTTTGATCATCAACCCTGATGTTAAGTTTCTCGCTGATCTCATTTTTGCTATTTCTCATTACTTTCGTCTTTCTTCGATTTACTCTCAATGCATATTCTGTACTCATTAGACTGCTCACTCCATTCAGCAGATCCTGTAATTCTTCTTCACTTTCACAGCGATTCTTATCACTGATACCCTTTCACCTCAAATTCTAATTCTCTTCTTGAATCTTTCTTTCATTTCCATCATTGCTTCTTCGAAGTGTAAATTGAACAATCCTTTTAATCCTAGCACTTTGTTCGTGATCTTCTTCTCTTACTATTTATTCCAGTTGCCTCTTGTACATGTTATTTATTACCCGTCTATCTCTATAGCTTAGTCCTGTTTTCCTGTATTATGGTATAACACGTTCATTTTATTATGATATAACACGTTCATTTCTCCCTTCGCAGTGCATGGACACTCCAATTAAATATTGTACTTTTCAAAGTAATTTAATCTTCGCTGCACGCAAAAATAGTTCACATTCTTTAAACAAAAGCTATAAAAGAATAACTCTTTCTCCAAATAATATTCAAAAAAATCATGAAAGCTACAGTTTCGTTATTTCGTTTACCTACAGTATCCTATTCAAGTATTTTCAACTGACCTTGGTACCTGCTCTTGGACTTTAGGTGCTAATAACTCTAAACGCTCCCCTTTCTACATGGATTTCATACTATTAGTTGAGCAGTCATTCCTCTCTCTCAATAGATTTAATATCTATACGAAACATTATATCTTTTACCATGATGGAAAAGACCGCCCCAGCTGTAGGATGAATATTTATTTATAATCCAACTAGTTTCGCGGCATTAGAGCCACATCGTGAGGGATACAATTCTATACAAACAAGAGTAAAAAGTATATTCATTCTATTTAGGTCAAAATGTACGTGAACTATACACGAAGCTGTATAGGAAAATTATGTACTCACATTTATTTCATAATTTGTTTCAAACAATAACTAGTAGATGACCGAGATGTCTTTGCCCAGTTATGATACAAATGGTCAACTGTCTGGAGGTCGGTAGTCCGATTGAACTTATGGCAAAATGAAAACATCATCATCTCGATACAGGAAATTTGGAAAAGGATGAAATGGTAAATCACATGGATGTAGGAGTATAGAAAAACGGTATGTGCATACAGCAGAAATAGTATGGTTGTACGATACCTAAAGAAGATAAAATGCTGTCTACTGATTAGACCATGTAGATGAACGAAGGACTGAGGAAGGGTAGCACGCAGGAAAATACATCCTGGCACAGAAACTCTAAAATAAGGGTTAACTGGTAAACCAAACGGACTGCAAAAGCATAAACCAAATGACGTATAGGTGATGAAGCCTACAGTCACCCGGTAAGGTAAAATAAATCTCATAAAGCAGGTCGAGACTAGAGAACATCTTCTTGCAAAGTACACCGCTGTTTATATAAAAGAAGTGTGGAGAAAGGGAAACTTAAAATATTATGTAGATATACCAAAGGCGTAACGCCGTCGTGACATGAGGCTGAACTGGCACGGCGCCGGTAAGGAAACGTACGCATGCGCTGATGAACGTATGCAGCGAGAGGCGACTTAGGAACAGAATCGTGAACAGTGACAGAGAAAGTTGGATAGCATCTTTACAAGCAATTTTACATGGTAGAGGTAGAAGAACCTAAGATAGAATTGTTATTTTATTTTCGAAATAAGGGCGACAACCATGTCTAGTCGAATACAACTGTAAAATAAAAGGAATTATTCAGGAATTCATTAATAAACTTCTTTATTAATCGAAAATACATAAATAGCGGTGTATGGATCTCATAACTAATAACTATTCTAGAGGTCAAGCACAGAAATTACAGATTGAAGTATTTTAATTTTAGGGAAGAATGCCAGCTGCGTGTAACAATGGTTTAAAATATCGAACAGAAAGTGTGTATTAAGTAAGTCTATTTAAGCACACTGGACTCGCATTCGGGAGGACGACGGTTCAATCCCGTCTCCAGCCATCCTGATTTAGGTTTTCCGTGATTTCCCTAAATCGTTTCAGGCAAATGCCGGGATGGTTCCTTTGAAAGGGCACGGCCGATTTCCTTCGCCATCCTTCCCTAACCCGAGCTTGCGCTCCGTCTCTAATGACCTCGTTGTCGACGGGACGTTAAACAACACTAACCTAACCTAACCTCTATTTAAGCAGTCCAAGTCTGCTAGAATGATGCGGTGGCGCAACTCTAGTTGCCTAATGAGCGTATGCATTGGTAGACCCTTTTTGCATCTTAATATCTCGATCTCTTCAATAATGTTAAGATTGTGTCCCTTTCTTCCCCGATGAGGAATTTTTTAATTATTTTCCAAATTTGTGATGGTGTATCTCTCCTCACGCAGATAGTTACTTAAGACTTACTTGGAGTTAGCTAGATTAAAATGTTCTTTAAATCTCGTGCAGAAGGTTTTGTTTGCATGTCCAGTGTACCTCATTGCATAGTTGTCGCAAGTAATGCGGAATTTCCCAGTGATATTGTATTTTCTATTGGCAGAGTGACCTTTGTTCCTATATTTCTTCCCGACGTTACGTGATATGCAAAAGGCAGGTAGTATGTTGTTTTCTCGTAGTTGTGACCCGACGTTCTCCGAAACCTCACCGAAGTATGGGATGCGGTGATACGAAGCGTTATCCTACGTGCGAGATCCCGCTTTTTTGTGGATATGGTCGATTTAAATTTTTCAACATGCCTTTAGTAATGTTGTCGGCGAAGTTAGCGTCATAACAATTAGAGAAAGCAGTGTACTGATTCAGCTTGTATTCTTTATCCCAAGCTACCTTGCAAAGAGTAATGTCCAGAAGTTCGCCATTTTATACGGTAGGGGATGGTTATATGTGCTATGAATTACCAAATCTGGGTTGGTGGGCTTCCCATAAATGTCGTATTGAATACTGGAACTTCTAGGGTAATGGTGAGATCGAGAAAGGGTAAAGCTCCATCGACAATTTGTTGCACTGTCAATTGGATGTTGTTATCTAAATTGTTTATTTTATCTACAAAATTGCAACAGTCTTCTTTGGTTCTCCTGTACAATAATAGCATGTCGCCTACGTATCTGTATCGTACGATTGTGTTGGTTTCAGTTGTAAATTCTGTTATTACACCGTATTCTAGAACGGACATAAAACAGACAGTTGGATGGCGGCGAACCCATTGCCAGTCCATGTTTTTGAATAAATGTGTGTAGTCCTAAAATGAAATAGTTATATTTTAAAACCAAAACAAGTAATAAAAGCACTCCACTTATTTCTTTTTGACATCTACATGTTCTGTATGAGTTTATCTGCAGGAATGTTGGAGTACATGTTTTTAGCGCATAAGGACGTAGTGTGTGTATCGCCAGGAAGTGTTAGATTCGAAAGTTTGTTACTCAGACATTCTCTGTTTCGTATACTGAAATCAGTGGGATATTGTTGGTAATAATTGTTTAAGAAATCTGCAAGGAATTTTTCAGTGATAGTGCGATAACATCCCCCACCCCCCCACCCCCCTCTCGCATCAACAATCTGTCACACAGGCCTATTACTTTTATGTAGCTTAATTATAGCTCTGCATTTGGAGATGGCTGGAATCAATCGTATCTTTTATGGATATCATTTAACAAACAAGATCATTTTTCAAGTGTACGGTATATTTGTTGGTCAGATTGCACGTGCGTTTTTCTATATCATTGCCATTAAGGAACTCATACGATTTCTGACGTGTTGGCTTTCCCCTAAAATTACAATCGTTTTGCTCTTATCACCATGAATGACTCATGCTTCATACTCATCCAGTTCCTTATTATTGCTATACTATACAGTATTGGTCGTATTGGTATGTCTATTTGCTATCTGCTGGTCGCTTGCATTTTTTACAGCGGTCTCAATGAGCTTATTTACATTTATAGGCATTTGATTATATTCCGGCTTGGTAAACATGGCTCTATCTAAAGCAGGAGCTGAAGTGTTGCTGTGGGGGTACGTTTTGAGAATTACATGATAGCCCTTTTTCTGACAGTTGCCTTTTATTTTCGTTAAAGGTTATCTCCGTTAAACTGCAAACTTTTCGAAAAACTTATAACTGTTATTTTCAACTGAGCGTCTTGATACCTGCAGTTTGTTGATGTACATCCTATATATTTTTTCATTATGCCTACATGCCAAGTTTTCTTTCAGACGCGCCAATATCTGAAAAATGTGTCATAGCAGGATCATAAATAAATATTTTTCATACAGCTGAAGTGATCTCTTTTATCATGTTACAGTTCTACAGATGTGGATGTTGACAATACAAAATTTTCTGCAATTTTTTCATTTGATGTAATTCAAGTAAGACGCGTTGATGCAAGCCTTTCAGCGTGTGAACGTGTACATCGGCTATAGCACACAGCATCAAGTAAAAAGAGCAACTGCGCAGATTATTAACATATTTAAAAAGAATAACATACATGTCAGTAAAAAATGCCGTTTGAAACAACAGCACGTTTCGTTATTGCGTGCTTTGTGAAATACAAACGTAGCTTTTCGACCAAACAACAAACCGTTTTCTCCTGAGCATTTTAACTACAAGCCCCTAAATGTCCTCTGTATCCCATTTCCACCGTCACCAGTAATTTATCGCTGTTTCTTTTACCACAAAATGAAGTACCATTGTTCCATTTCCCCCATCAAAACCACCATTATGAGAACATAATAGTATATAAAACGACGCCCCTTCGTTGGTACTTTACATCTGTATCGTTTTGAGACAAAGTGGTATTCCGCTTCGAAAGTTAGTGAAATATAATTGTTCAAGGTATCTGCGCATAAGGTACAAGAAAAGTGCTGATGTAACTGCTTTTTATCTTACATAGCTTGAGCTGATTAAACGTTCGAGTGATGCCTGCTTAACTACTCCAGTCTGTTTGCTTCTTAAGGAAAACAACCGGATTAAATATTCGGCATCTGTCATGCATGTAATTATTTGTGATAAGTAGTTTCATGGGAAAATTGACCGATATTTCGTCACCACATCCTTCCACGCATTGTATTTAACCTACGAAATGTAGAGTATTAATGAAAGATCACCATTTTTAGTGATACGCGGTTTGATACGGGCAGCAAAAAACGCGTTCAGCATTAGACTAACCCAGTAGCTACGTTTACAATACGCGTTAGATAGAAAAACCTAGTTTTTATTTTTAGCGATTCGCAGGTATTGGTGCATTTATACATCAGTACTGAGAGAGATAGAGAGAGTGGTTTTAAAGCATTTCTATTACCCTCCTCTTCCTGCACAGAAACAGGTAATGCCAGACATATGTAACTGCACGGATCCCTTACTCACGTCACAAAAATGATGTAATAATAATCTGGAGACATAGACTGCAATATGATTTCCAGTATGAGCAGAATTACGTCCCTAAGTACACAAGCGCTGCAGCAAACACGCAAAATTTTTCGTTTTAAGAGTAATAATACTTCAGTTTAAAACTGTATTACACATTAGATTAAAAGCACAACAATATCACTGAGGTGTCAAAAGTTACAGAATTTTTTGCCCTTTGTAGTACAGCAATTCGACGTGGCATGGATTCAGCAAGTCATTGAAAGTCCGTTATAGAAATAATGAGCAATGCTGTCTCTATAGCAGTCCATAATTACGAAAGTGTTGTTGGTGTTAGATTTTGTGCACGAACTGGCCTCTCGATTATGTCCCTGAAATGTACGATGGGATTCATGTCGGGCGATCTGGGCGGTCAAAACCATTCGCTCGAATTGTCCAGAATGTTCTGACAAGCTGCATCGTCATCCATAAAAATGCCATCGATGTTTGGGAATCTGAATACCATGAACGGCTGCAAATGGTCTCCAGGTATCCGAAGCTGACAATTTCCAGTCAATGATAGGTTCCGTCTGACCAGAGGACCCAGTCAATTCATTGCAAACATAGCCCACATCATTATGAAGCTACCTCCAGCTTTCGCAGTGCCTTATTGAAAATCTGGGTCCGTGGGGTCTGTCCTTACCGTTAGCTCTTACTGACTGAAATCGGGACTCATCTGACTACGCCACGGTTTTCCAGTCGTCTAGAATCCAACCGCTATGGTCACGTGCCCAAGAGAGGCATTGCAGGCGATGTCGTGCTGCTAGCAAAGGCCGTCGGACACTTCACTGTCCATGGTTAAAGCTAACGCCGGAAATTTGCTATTCTCGGCATACTCTTGACACTGTGGATCTCGGAATATTGAATTCCCTAACCATATCCGAAAAGGAATGTCATATGCCTCTAATTCCAACTACCATTCCGTGTTCAAAGTCTCTTAACTACCGTCTTACGGTCATAATAATGTCCGAAACCATTTCACATGAATCACCTGAGTTCAAATGACAGATCCACGAATGCACTGCCCTTTTATACCTTTTGTACGCGATACTGCTGCCATCTATAAAAGTACATACCGCTATCCCACTACTGTTTCCCCCCCAGTGTATACAGAAAAGTTGAGATAAACTTACTAATATGGTACATGAGCGTAATCGTGGCAGTGAAGTACGGTGGTTGGGAGTTGCGAGCTCTGTAGCCACACTACAGAAAAGAGAAGTGTGAATGCACGGTTGAAGGAACGTTAAAGTCTTTGCCGACTAGGCCGGCCGGAGTGGCCGTGCGGTTCTAGGCGCTACAGTCTGGAGCCGGGCGACCGCTACGGTCGCAGGTTCGAATCCTGCCTCGGGCATGGATGTGTTTGATGTCCTTAGGTTAAATAGGTTTAATTAGTTCTAAGTTCTATGCGACTGATGACCTCAGAAGTTAAGTCGCGTTGTGCTCAGAGCCATTTGAAACTTTTTTTTTTTTTTTTTTTTGCCGACTAACGAAAACAGACAAGTCCGCCGTGGCTGAACATGCTCTTCAGTCGGGTGATCACGTAGTGAAATTTTCGGAAACTGAAGTTTTATGTACTATCACGAACTATTATCCACGGCTATATAGAGAAGCCATCGAAATATATAAACAAGGGGATAATTTTAATAGAAAAGAAGAAGCCATGAAACTCTGCGATACATGGACAGTCGCGCTACAGAATCGATGAGAAGTTTTTATCTTTGACGTACTTAGATCGATAGTTATATTTTATCTTTGACAAGGTTTATCTCTGGTATTACGTGAAATCCAGACCACGTCCACTTCCCACAGTATTTTGGCTGCTCTTAGACGTCCGTTAGTCGGCAAGACTCAGCACAACCAGGAGCACCTCCGAAGATGTCCAACGTAGCCTTGGACGAAACGTCAGGGATAGAAGACCTCCATAGACCACGTCCATACAACCCGCTAGAATTTTCGGCAGCTGAAACATACGGTCGTGAAAGCCTTCATTGCATGTACAGAAAAGAAAAACATCATGCTCTTGTCACGAAGCGCGATGTTTTGATTTTTAATGTTATTTTATTGCTGACATGCATAGTTATTAATTCGAAATTAGTAGCTTTTCTCCTTGAGTGATGTTTACTGGGTTTCATGTTGACTGGCATGTCATGTTTCAGCAGAACATGTGAAAGCCAGTATTTCTATCGCTATTGAAAATCATCCACAGAGGGAGTAATACGTATGTTCTTGCTGCATCGGGTGAACGAAAACATGTTATTTACAGGCGTGTCATTACGTACAACACGTGCTCACGCATTCACTACATGTTTAACAGCCTACGGCGTCGTATAGACGAGAGGAAATGAACTGAAACCGTTGTTCACTTCCTCAATCGTTCAACATTTACACAAACACACTGAACACCACAAGGATGAATGGGAGGGAGTATTTCGTATCGGTATTTCTCACTTCCCTTCCTAACCGATTCTGCATTGAAACGTGGGAGATTAACAGTTGAATCCATAGGCGAGCTAACATGTTACCTTGTTATTGTGGTTCTTAAGGTTTTCATGGTAGACAGGTAGTAGTGAGAGCAGAATAGTTTTAAGGTCTCCGTAACAATTGTCTCATCATTCCCAACAGCCCTCCCTGAACGAAAAGTCCGTTTTCATCTATTAAGTCTCTCTCAATACCCAAAATCATCTCTCACGTCCTCGTGGTACTCAACCTTCTGAATGAACATACTTCACACAGGGGGTCTTCTATGTGACACTAACCTTCCTCAGAACCCGACAGTATACTGACCGTTCCTCCCACTTACTCATTTACTGGAGACCATGTAGGATAGCTATCAGCTCTGATGTTATAACAGTGCTGTCCGGGTGGAAACTAAAATTTCCTTTGCTTTAATCATCACGATCCCAGTAAATGCAACGTCATTCTTCTTCACTTGGATGTGGGCCTGATGCTTCTCCATTTGTAGAAAGGGAGAGATCGCTAAAATACAATGTTCATCGCAGTCCTTAAACATCAGGTCTACCAAGACCGCTGGCTGAAAGACTATACACTTGTAGCTTATGTGAAAGCGGCCTACTCTTTGGGCACTTCTGGTCGTATAAAGACTTACGGTCGCAAAATCCGCTACAACTGGGAGGAAGCACTTCTTCGCCATTTTAGAGGTAAAACGCACATCGGCCAGCTCTCAAATTTTCGCTAAGAGATTATCTCCCACATGCTTAAAATATAATTTCAGCCTGAGATACTGACGTCAGATATGAAGTAGGATTTCATCCACCTTCACCACTATGCAGGGAGCTTATTTTAGTCCTTCCGTTGATGCACGATTTTATCGAAATAGTGTGGACCGACTCAGTTTATCGATTACCCATTTATGATTTGTTTGCCAATATATCAACATGATAGCGATTCAGTAATTACTAAGTAACAAATCGACTTGCACTGAATACTGTTAAATGCCACTCATGTAACAATTAACTTTTTGATCTTTTCATTTTCGTTTTAATCTACACATGCTAACCATTTTTAACCAAAAACTCGCCTGAAAAATAGAAGGAATTGTTCTGATGACAAAATTTGTGGCTAGATATAAAATTTGCATTGCTTCGTGTTAAACATTTTATATTACTGGGCAAATGATCAAAACGTTCTGTGGCTACACATGGACCTCCATTCTGTGGAGGCTGAAAGACTATACACTTGTAGCTTAGTTATGCGGGTTTTTACGATCAACGAATGTACGCTTGTAGCAAAACACCCCTACCGTACAAATATCAAAAACTAATTCATACATTATTAATTTTTCACAATATTATTTTAGAACATTAATACTTTGTATTTCAGTGTATGTTCCTTCAAGTACGGACAGAATACTCCATAAACTGTACCAACATTACGCCAAAATTACCAGAGGTAGATTACAGACATCTCAGGGCTGGTTAGTATTTATTTGTTCTTCTTAGTTTTGTTGATATTCTAAATTAATTGCAAATTATTGGCTTTCGAGCAACGAGAATACTGAATCGGCTGACAATGTTTCTATTCACTATTTGCTTATTTCACGATATCAAGCCAGTGATGCAGTACAACGCTTTCCTTGTTACATAAAATTATGTATATAAACACCCCAGGGCCTGAAAATAACGCGCCTGACTTAATTAAGAAAAGACAACTGCATGAAATATTGAAAACGCTTTTGTTGTTAGCACACTTTAATTAACGAGATTGTTCAACTGTCAATAGGTGTGAACACCTTAGTATTGTACACTAATGGATATTCAGTCTTATACTCCGGTGTTTCTTTGTTTCTATTTGCTACCTTTCTAAACTATTTGGCGCGACTTTAAGTTACTGTTATTTCTCAGTTCGGTCCACAATTACTTCATCCCCTAGACTCCAATTACAGTTTTCGTTTTTCTTTTTTCGTTTAGGTTTCGATAGCGCGTGCAAATATGTTAACAGCCCATGCAGTCAGTCAAAATGCTATGGCAACACACGATTTTCTTTTAAACAAAATAAAATATTTATTTGTGGATATTACTTACACCTGTGAGATGGCATAAAAGTAAAATTCCGCATCATTTTACCTAGAAACCTTTTCCCGACAGTTTCCTACAAAAGAATAATAAAAACACGGAAGCGCCACTTACTTTTTATCAAAAAAAAAAAACATCTGCGGCGCTTGTCTATTCTCATTCCAAAATAAACAACTGTTTTCTAAACAATAAGTACCTCAAACACTATCTTTTATCTTATACTTCACGCAGTACAAGTAAACGACGACTTCCTTCTGAACATGCGTCCGTTCAGCATGATAAAATGCGACTCCCTTCTGAATACACATCGTCCTGGACTACTAGTTTCATTAAACAAGTAAAGGGACAACGTTTCTGTCCTTTCATGATAATACCAGGCCTGATTCATATCAGTGCCGGTACAAATTATCAGTATAATCCTTATTTTTTCACTGGAAAGTAAAATATTCCTTCGAGTTCGCATCTTGGCGTAGTTATGGCGGATCCCACTAGGAGTCACGCTACTCACCTTCTCACCTTAATTGCTCTTTGAGGATCCAGAGATATCATACGCCTCCTCCCCCCCCCCTCCCCCGGTCACACACACACACACATATCTCGCTTCTGAACATTGTCGCTAACAAAGCACAAAGTAACAAAATAACTAAACAAAAGTGACTGGTGCAGCTTTTCATTATTTAAAACATGAATTATCCATTTACACACGAAAAACATAAGCTTTACCCATTCTCATTTTAATGCGGACTATGGCTGGCGCGAACAAAACACTGGAAGGCGTGTTGGAAAACATAAAAAACGAAAATGGGGCGTTACTTGAACGACTCAGTTCGGTAGCGTGAATAACACGCACCAATTTAACTTAGTCTACTTTGTACCGGCACTTGGAAAAGTTGTGTGATTTTGAATTAGAATTCGAATCAAAGCACAGGCAAGCATCATTCAAATGGGGCCGTGCTAAAGCTAGGCACTTTCACACTAGTCAGAAGTCTGAAGTTAGAATTGCACCACTCCATGTTATGAGTGAAAGAGCAATATACTTTACAACTTCGACTTCGACGATTACTTCAAACACGTTCTAAACTGATGCTTACGGTCTGGAATCGTTTAACATGAATTAAGCCGTAATCCCGCTATTACGAATAAATGGATATTGTGGTTTGTCAAGATAAAGTTGATGACTGACTTTGGGTATTTAGAATCCAGTAAAGTCACAAGCATCCGTAATACTGCGTGCAAGTTAGACAAGCAGAACGAAGCGTAGGCTCATTGCGCTGGCCATTCATGAGTCGTTAAAACTCGTGTTTTGCACAGCGGGTAAGATAGATGTTTCAATGACTCTGTTTTTGTGTTTCAATACTGATCATGTATGTGGGTATCCAGACAGTTTACCCTGTAGTGAAACGGCTTGTGTCACTGGAAGCAGCATCCGATGCTTTGGTACGATGATAGCTGTTCCTCATAAGCTACGCATAATTGGCTGCCGATGTCCAGAAGTCGCTTGTTGAGCCCTATCAGCTGGAATACAACATTTTCTCTGACAGACTTCCCCATTTACGGTTGTCGTTGTGTTTGATAAGCAAATAGATTCCGTGTGATCTGCTAATACACCTGTGTGTTTTACGTTACATTAAATAACCAGAAGAAACCTAGGAAATAAGAAGTGTATTACAAAATTTACGATACTTTCCGATACGAGAAAAGTAAAAGAATTGTTGCTCCACTGTAATACAAATCCGCTTACATTATGTGCATGGAGAACAGTAATAACATAGTTTTCTCGTAAAGTGGTTGCTTACACAGAATTATAGCTGCCTTTTGCGCCTAAATTATACAAAACACTCTGTCCACCTTTAAATTTTAATGAATGGCTATATTCCTGCTAATAAACAAATTTTCTTTGTTTCAGGTGGGGTTCCTGACCGTACTGAAAAATAATTTCGCTTTTTCGCTGTATAATAAGGTGAGTTAAGAGAAACCTACGTTCTGTCCAAGTAAAGAAGTGGTTGATATCTGTCAAGCTTTTTCCGCTAGACGTCGTTACAGTAACACGCCTTTAATCGTGCAGGTTTTCGGTCACACGTTGGCCAGCTACTTACATCACGTTTTGGGCATCATACGGTGAACGACTTATCTTAGAAGAAAGATTAAGGAAATGCAAACCTACGTTTCTAGCATTTGTAGACTTAGAGAAAGTTTTTGACAATGTTGACTGGAATACTCTCTTTCAAATTCTAAAGGTGGCAGGGGTAAAATACAGGGAGCGAAAGGCTATTTAAAATTTGCACAGGAACCAGATGGCAGTTATAAGAGTCGAGGGACATGAAAGGGAAGCAGTGGTTGGGAAGGGAGTGTGACAGGGTTGTAGCCTCTCCCCGATGTTATTCAGTCTGTATACTGAGCAAACAGTAAAGGAAACAAAAGAAAAATTCGGAGTAGATATTAAAATCCATGGAGAAGAAATAAAAACTTTGAGGTTTGCCGATGACATTGTAATTCTATCAGAGACAGGACTTGGAAGAGCAGTTGAATGGAATAGACAGTGTCTTGAAAGAAGGATATAAGATGAACATCAACAAAAGCAAAACGAGGATAATGGAATGTGGTCGAATTAAGTCGGGTGATGCTGAGGGAATTAGATTAGGAAATGAGACACTTAAAGTAGTAAAGTCCGCAGCTCGTGGTCGTGCGGTAGCGTTGTCGCTTCCCACGCCCGGGTTCCCGGGTTCGATTCCCGACAGGGTCAGGGATTTTCTCTGCCTCGTGATGACTGGGTGTTGTGTGCTGTCCTTAGGTTAATTAGGTTTAAGTAGTTCTAAGTTCTAGGGGACTGATGACCATAGATGTTAAGTCCCATAGTGCTCAGAGCCATTTGAAATTAGTAAAGGAGTTTTGCTACTTGCGGATCAAAATAACTGATGATGGTCGAAGTATAGAGAGGATATAAAATGTAGACTGGCAATGACAAGGAAAGCGTTTCTTAAGAAGAGAAATTTGTTAACATCGAGTATAGATTTAAGCGTCAGGAAGTCGTTTCTGAAAGTATTTGTATGGAGTGTACACATGTATGGAAGTGAAACACGGACGATAAATAGTTTGGACAAGAAGAGAATAGAAGCTTTCGACATGTGGTGCTAGAGAAGAATGCTGAAGATTACATGCGTAGATCACATAACTAATGATGAAGTACTGAATAGAATTGGGGAGAAGAGGAGTATGTGGCACAACTTGACAAAAAGGAGGGACCGGTTAGTAGGACATGTTCTGAGGCATCAAGGGATCAAAAATCTAGCATTGGAGGGCAGCGTGGAGTGTAAAAATCGTAGAGGGAGACCAAGAGATGAATACACTAAGCAGATTCAGAACTATGTGGGTTGCAGTAAGTACTGGGAGATGAAGAAGCTTGCACAGGATAGGGTAGCATGGAGAAATGCATCAAACCAGTCTCAGGACCGAAGACCACAACAACAACACGGTAAACAGAGTGTTGGTAAGCAGTTGGCATTCAAAACAGATTCCACTCGTATCGGAATGCATAAATACAGCTCCTGTGTCGTTTGCAAGTGAATATTATGCCATTTTTCCTACAAAATAATACAGGTAACGATGATGGAGGTGGACAGCGATCACGAAACCTCTCCAAAGTAGACCAGAAAAGCTCGAATGTTATTGCCAACTTTCGAGCGTAATTTTATCACAGCTGTGATCTGTTTATGTATGCATACACGCATGCACAAACACACACACACGCACACAGAAATACGTAAACAGCTCATAGATATCTCAAAAATTACACTCTAAAGTTGACAATAAAATTCGATCTTTGGCAATAACATCCAACAGTCGGCAACACAAACCAAAACATAGCATCAAAACTAGTGTTCAGTCCTAGTTCTGTAAAGGGTGGAAACCAAAATCTCAAATGGCTTAATAAGAAGAACAACAGCGCCAAAAATTGAACGAAAACACACCATACAGAAACTCATCCACGGAACCTGTAAGTAGAATTTCAAATATTACTACGCCATAGAAAAGCCAACCACCAGAACTATTCATAACCTATACATACATTTTCCTAAAATATAAACTAAATAATAAAAATATGTACTTATTCCAGGCTACTGAAGATGTCCTGCAGAGAATAAAGGCGAAACGCGTATGACACGAAAATAGTGTTTGATTCAGTAGCAGTTAGATGGTCCAAAAGTAAAAATTATCAATATACCGTAATAACTTCTTTCACCTAACCCCACTTCCAGAAGTCACATGGATTTGAATCAGGTGATCTGGAGGTCCGGGCTCTAGGGGAATTACAGTTGATAATTCTAGCATTTCCGACATGCCTCTGCAGTAGCCGCTCCAACGGCTGTGCAACATGCTAAGGAGCTCCATCTAGCATATAAATAACCCTACCCACATGTCCACGCTGTTAAAGGCTTGGAATAACGTTGGCCCGCAAAAGACTCTCATAGCGTTTACCAGTGACGGTGCAGATAACAAGATCCGAAGGACTCAACTCCTCGAAAAAAAACGGCCCTATGATAAACAATGCCACCAACAAGCAGTACCCATCTTTGCTGAATGAAGTGATACCGGTTGATATGCGTCCAAATGTTTTGTTGCCAACATTTTGCAGTTCTACGTACTGACATGTCCTTGGAGATGGAAATGGGCTGGTTTGTCCACAGAATGTTCCACGGCCGTTCGAACAAGAAAGACCAGAGCGATCGTTGCCTTGCTGGTAGGTCAGCAGGAAGCATCTCCTGAACATGGGTCATTTAGTACGAATAGCAATGCTGGATGTTTGGTAGGATTTTATGCACCTTGTGCGCAGACATGTCCATCGTTCGGCCGATTCCCCGTGCACTGCATGTTTGTACACCACCGCTGACTTCTACTGTAGCGCTGTGGTCTCATCTTTGATAGGCGTCGTACGAATTGTTTTCCTGCCTCTGCCACATTGCACTTCAAACGAACTTGTCTTTTCAAATGTTGCAATAATTTTCTCCGCACCTGTAGCAGACATCAGACCAACGCCTTTTTTCATACCCTTGAGTGTCTGGAACTTCTGCAGGGCTACCGGTGCAGTGTCACCGTTCCTAGTCGCGTGCTATCCTTCATGGAGACAGTTAAGTTGTACGTATCGGATGCAGACTGAGTAATAGAAGTAGGCCGCGCATCTGTCAGCGTCCATATTCTGATGCTTACAGCGCCATCTAGGGATCAAATTATCATTACCTTCTTCCTATGAAGTTTTTACGTCAGTAATATGCTGTTCAAATTTGACATTCTGAGCAGTGGTTCTCTTTCTACAGCATTTTGAAGCTGGAACTTTAACAATGGACACACTGCAGACGCAGAATGGTTTTATGCAGGCCATCACGCTAGCTACTGGAGCCTACATCCATCTCAACCTGACTACTGCCCACACCTTCCAACACCGCACACATTACCATCTTTTATCAAATTAACGGTGTCCTGTGTACCGATCGCTGCAGTTAGCCAAATTGTGCCACAAATTTATCTTCTTCCCTTGTCGATTCAGTATCTACTCATTGGCTATTCGACCTACTCATTTAATCTTAAGCATTCTTCTATAGCACCATTCTTCAAAGGCATCTAGTCTCTTTTTATTCGGACTATTTATCGTCCTCAAAGTTACACTCCACGCAAATACCCACAGAAAAAGATTCCCTACACGTAAGTTTATATTCGATGCTAGCACATTTCTCTTTTTCTGAAAAGCTTTTCTGGCTATTCTCAGCCCATCTACTTCGATCGTGTCGGGTATTTTACACAGATAAATAACTTTTAGTGTCTTGTATCCTAATTTAATTTCCTCAGCATTGTCTTTTTAATTTTGACTCTATTCCCACTACGTTTCTTTTCCTTTTGTTCATATTGCTCATTTTCAAGACACTGTAAAGCTAATAACCCAATAATAAAGTTATTGGGTTGGTGCATAAGTTCGTAGCATTTTGCACGACTTTGTATACGCGTAACAGAGACTTTAATCATAACACATTCTTTCTTTCTTTTGCTACTGCCTTTATCCCGCATTGTGCGCAGGGTCGGCAGGGTTAAGTACGGATTTGGCGTGCTTAATTTTAGGGGGGTGGCCGGATGCCCTTCCTGCCGCAGCCCCATACCCCACAGGACGGAATTAGTGTACCCCAGCTGTCTGCGTCTAGTGTAAATCGTGAAATAGTGTGAATGAGTGTCAAATGCCTGCAAGTCGTGTAACTGAGGCGGGACGTGGGGACCAGCCCGGTATTCACCTGGGAGGATGTGGAAAACAGCCTAGAAACCACATCCAGGCTGGCCGGCACACCGGCCGGCGTCGTTAATCCGCTGGGCGGAGTCGATCCGGGGCCGGCGCGCCTACCCGAGTCCAGGAAGCACCGCGTTACCACACTCGGCTACACTGGCAGGTCACTTTAATCATAACACATTCTCCTTCACTATTTACAACAATCTGCCAACGCAGGGGTAACTATTCGATTGAGAGACTGTAAAAATCGCGTGGTTTTGAGGAGAAAAACTCGTCGAGCCATGTTCAGAACGCATTTTCATCTGGAAAGGAAATTTCTTGAAGGTTGTTCGAAAGAAAGTGGAAAAAGTGAAAAACTGAGGACGGAATACCAAGTGAATAATGTGGGTGTCTAATGACTTTCCAATTCACCTCCTGTACGGTGATTTTACAGGGTGTTTCAAAAATGACCGGTATATTTGAAACGGCAATAAAAACTAAACGAGCAGCGATAGAAATACACCGTTTGTTTCAATATGCTTGGGACAACAGTACATTTTCAGGCAGACAAACTTTCGGAATTACAGTAGTTACAATTTTCAACAACAGATGGCGCTGCGGTCTGGGAAACTCTATAGTACGATATTTTCCACATATCCACCATGCGTAGCAATAATATGGCGTAGTCTCTGAATGAAATTACCCGAAACCTTTGACAACGTGTCTGGCGTAATGGCTTCACATGCAGATGAAATGTACTGCTTCAGCTGTTCAATTGTTTCTGGATTCTGGCGGTACACCTGGTCTTTCAAGTGTCCCCACAGAAAGAAGTCACAGGGGTTCATGTCTGGCAAATAGGGAGGCCAATCCACGCCGCCTCCTGTATGTTTCGGATAGCCCAAAGCAATCACACGATCATCGAAATATTCATTCAGGAAATTAAAGACGACGGCCGTGCGATGTGGCCGGGCACCATCTTGCATAAACCACGAGGTGTTCGCAGTGTCGTCTAAGGCAGTTTGTACCGCCACAAATTCACGAAGAATGTCCAGATAGCGTGATGCAGTAATCGTTTCGGATCTGAAAAATGGGCCAATGATTCCTTTGGAAGAAATGGCGGCCCAGACCGGTACTTTTTGAGGATGCAGGGACGATGGGACTGCAACATGGGGCTTTTCGGTTCCCCATATGCGCCAGTTCTGTTTATTGACGAAGCCGTCCAGGTAAAAATAAGCTTCGTCAGTAAACCAAATGCTGCCCACATGCATATCGCCGTCATCAATCCTGTGCACTATATCGTTAGCGAATGTCTCTCGTGCAGCAATGGTATCGGCGCTGAGGGGTTGCCGCGTTTGAATTTTGTATGGATAGAGGTGTAAACTCTGGCGCATGAGACGATACGTGGACGTTGGCGTCATTTGGACCGCAGCTGCAACACGGCGAACGGAAACCCGAGGCCGCTGTTGGATCACCTGCTGCACTAGCTGCGCGTTGCCCTCTGTGGTTGCCGTACGCGGTCGCCCTACCTTTCCAGCACGTTCATCCGTCACGTTCCCAGTCCGTTGAAATTTTTCAAACAGATCCTTTATTGTATCGCTTTTCGGTCCTTTGGTTACATTAAACCTCCGTTGAAAACTTCGTCTTGTTGCAACAACACTGTGTTCTAGGCGGTGGAATTCCAACACCAGAAAAATCCTCTGTTCTAAGGAATAAACCATGTTGTCTACAGCACACTTGAACGTTGTGAACAGCACACGCTTACAGCAGAAAGACGACGTACAGAATGGCGCACCCACAGACTACGTTGTCTTCTATATCTTTCACATCACGTGCAGCGCCATCTGTTGTTGAAAATTGTAACTACTGTAATTTCGAAAGTTTGTCTGCCTGAAAATGTACTGTTGTCCCAAGCATATTGCAACAAACGGTGTATTTCTATCGCTGCTCGTTTAGTTTTTATTGCCGTTTCAAATATACCGGTCATTTTTGAAACACCCTGTATTTAGACTAAAAGAATGCGGACAGGCGTTACGTGGATTAGCATCACTTCACGCTGTCCTCCTGGTAGTTGTTCTTGGAATGCGTCTGCAAGACGTCTCCGTGATTGGCAATAAAGGTCAGCCGTGATGTTTATACCTCGGGGAACCAGTTCGTACTACACCACACCGTCGCTGTTCCATGAGATGCATGACATTATCTTTCGTGGATGCGCTGACGTCTTTGCACGGGGCGTTGCTGCTTTGTTCGGACTCAACCATTTCTTTATTTTTCCCTTTGTTAGCATAAAGACACCATTTCTTGTCACCAGCAACAATACAGGATAGTAATGGTCAGTAATTTTCACGTGTCAATTTATAACCAGCAAGCATAAATGCAGACTTGGCCACTTACAGAATTTTTTGATTTTGGCTCAGAGCGTGCGGTACCCATGCACCCGATTTTTGAATCTTCCCTTTTGGATGCGAATGTCGCACGCTGGTGGAAAGATCACAGTTTATCAAATTTTCCAGTTTTCGAGTACATTGACATGTATCATTATGGATTAATGCGTATATACGATCCTCATAAAAACCTGAAGTTCTTCCTGAACGTGGAGAGTCGCTAATGTCAAAGCGAGGCTCCTTAAAACGAGGCAGCCATTTACCTGCCGTGCTCTGTCCAAAGGCATTATCCCCATAAATGGCACAAATGTTTCTGGCTACCTCCACTGCTCTGACCCCTCTATTGAACTCAAACAGAATAATTCGTCGGAAACATTCCAATTTCTCCACTTCGCACTCCGGTTTTTAGCGACAACCGGAACACCAACAAACAAAATAAAAACGCTACGAACTTACGCATCAACCTAATATAAATAAAGTAGTTATCGATCAATCTTTTTTCATACTGTGCTTTAAAATTAGATTGAAATTTTACTCTTTCCGCCAAGTTACAAGAAGAACTGCGTAGAAGATACACTATGTGATCAAAAGCATCCGGACACCCCCAAAAATATACGTTTTTCATATTAGGTGCATTGTGCTGTCACCTACTGCTGGTACTCCATATCAGCGGCCACAGTAGTCATTAGACATCGTGAGAGAGCAGAATGGAGCACTCCGCGGAAGTCACGGACTTCGAACATGGTTAGGTGATTGGGTGACACTTGTGTCATACGTCTGTACGCGACAGTTCCACACTCTTAAACATCCCTACCGCCACTGTTTCCGGTGTGATAATGAAGTGGAAACGAGAAGCGACACGTACAGCACAAAAGCGAACAGGCCGATCTCGTCTGCCGGCCATGGTGGCCGAGCGGTTCTAGGCGCTTCAGTCCGGAACCGCGCGACTGCCACGGTCGCAGGTTCGAATCCTGCCTCGGGCACGGATGTGTGTGATGTCCTTAGGTCAGATAGGTTTAAGTAGTTCTAAGTTCTAGGGAACTGATGACCTCAGATGTTAAGTCCAATAGTGCTCAGAGCTACTTTTGAAACGACCTCGGCTGTTGACTGACAGAGACCCCGACAGTTGAAATGGTTCAAAAGGCTCTCAGCACTATGGGAATTAACTTCTGAGGTCATCAGTCCCCTAGAACGTAGAACTACTTAATCCTAACTAACCTAAGGACATCACACACAACCATACCCGAGGCAGGATTCGAACCTGTGACCGTAGCGGTCGCGCGGTTCCAGACTGTAGCGCCTAGAACCGCTCGGCCAGCTCGGCCGGCATCCGACAGTTGAAGAGGATCGTAATGTGTAATAGGCAGCTATCTACGCAGACCAACATACAGTAATTCCTAACTGCATCAGGATCCACTGTAAGTACTATTACAGTTAGGCGGGAGGTGAGAAAACTTGGATTTCACGGTCCAGCAGCTGCTCATGAGCCACGCATCCCGCCGGCAAATGCCCAACGATGCATCGCTTGGTGTAAGGATCGTAACATTGGACAACTGAACAGTGGGAAAACGTTGTGTGGAGTACACAATGTGGCTGATCCGATGGCAGGGTGTGGGTATGGAGAATGCCCCGTGAACGTCATCTGCCAACTTGTGTAGCGCCAACAGTGAAATTCGGAGGCGGTGGTGTTATGGTGTGGTCGTGATTTTCATGGAGGAGGCTTGCACTCTTTGTTGTTCCGGTTAACACTATCACAGCACAGGCCTACCTTGATGTTTTAAGCACCTTCTTGCTTCCCACTATTGAAAAGCAATACGGGGATGGCGATTGCATCTTTCAACACAATCGAGCACCTGTTCATAATGCACAGCCTGTGGCGGAGTGGTTACACGACAATAACATCCGTGTAATGGAGTGGCCTACACAGAGTCCTTACCTGAATCCTATAGAACACCTTTGGGATGTTTCGGAAAGCCGACTTCGTGCTAGACCTCACCGACCGACATCGATACCTCTCCTCAATGCAGCACTGCATGAAGAATGGGCTGCCATTCCCCAATAAACCTTCAAGCACCTGACTGAACGTATGCCTGTGAGAGTGGAAGCTGTCATCAAGGCTAAGGGTGTGCCAAAACCATACTGAATTCCAGCATTACCGATGGAGGGCGCCACGAACTTGTAAGTCATTTTCAGCCAAGTGTCCGGATACTTTCGATCACATAGTGTATCTAGAACAAGTTATTCGGTTGGTGCATAAACATCGGTCGCACTACGCTGTTTTGAACAGCATGGTGCCAACCATTTCGCCTCGACGTGTTCAGTGAACTGCTACTCGGGTAGCGTCCATCTCCAGCTGTGGAGACTACCCTGCCACGACACTGCTGCGTCCGCTCGCTGCTATATTAAGATTTTACTCGATGAATATATAGCAGGAAGTGTGTAAATAGGGCCGGTAATGCAATTTCTCGCGGCACAGAAGGCATCGATCGCCGCTTCCGGGCACTGTTGGGTGTGGGCGGTGTGGAGCGGATGTGAGGGCGGGTGGCAGGGGGTTGGCAGGAGGGGGTGCCGCCCCGAGTGCGTGCTGGGCGACGCTTGAAGCCGGCCAAATACGTGCGGCAGCGCCACTACCACAACACACCTGAACAGCCCGACACGCTTTGTCTCGTCCACTGTGCGCGGCACAACACGGCCAGAGGCCGCACCAGCGCCTCCTGCATCTGAAGAGACACGTTATTGGTTGTTGTAACCTCGCTCATCAACATAGCGGTTAGCACGAGCGATGGGAAAAAACCGACCTGTTAAAACCGATGTCCGTATTTTACTTCTGAATAAACGGCTATTTTCAGTATTAGTCTACTCTAGTTTGTAAAAAGGGGTTTTATTTTTTATGAACAACAGCGTGAAAAGTAGGAAAAAAAGAAAAGATACGAAATATCAATTGGTCACTGCAGCATCGCTTTTAAATTAACCTTCCTTAAACAACGAGTAACTTTTATTTATAAAATTTGCATTGCTTTGAATTATTGCATTGGGATAAGCAATCAGGGTTATTTTAATAACAACGCTGACAGAAACGAGCAACAAACACATGGCATAAGAACTGGTATAGCACTGGCGCGACAATTATGTACCTGTTAACATGTGGCGTGGCCTATTAGGTGGTACGTGTGTACGTGCAGTGTGCAAGACTTGCCCCATCTGGTCTATATGGTAGCTTCTCATTCTCGTCTCCGGACATCAGTTGTACGACAGAATGGCATCATCCCTAGCCTGGAAGTTTTTACAAAGTGCAGTATCAGTGAAGTACAATACTTCATTTGTTTTAAAAGATTTCGTCTTAGCTTCCTTGCACTTCCTGTTTATTTCATTCCCCAACGACTTGTATTTCTATATTGCTGAATTTCCCTGAACATTTTTGTGCTTCCTTCTTTCATCGATCAACTGAAGTATTTCTTGTGTTACCTATGGTTTGCCTTTGCATTTCCCTTTTCAGATTTTCTAGCATCCCTACCACACTCAAGCTTCTGACATACCACGCCCCAACTCGCAGAACGTTATCCTTTCGTTTGAACCCTATAAAGTGAAAATGTAGACAATATTATAGAAAGGTTAGGAGAAGTAGATGATAATGTGATGGGAGACAAACAACAACCTTGCCGTAGACGAGATTCTCGCAGAACTACCGATATCCTAGGGAGAGCCATCCACGATGAAATTATTCCAACTGGGCTACAAGATATACGAGACAGGGAAAATACCCTCAGACTTCAAGAAGAACGTAATAATTCCAATTCCAAAGAAGGAAAGCGCTGAAGGTCTCAGTATAACCGAACAATCAGTTTAATGAGTCATGGTTGTAAAATACTGAGACAAACTATTTGCAGAAAAATGGAAATACTGGTAGAAGCTGATCTCGGAGAAGAGCCGTCAGAGTACTGGAGATATCTTCTGACTTTAATACTGACTCTAGAACGTAGAAGAGAGGTTAAGGAAAGGTTAAGAGAAAGCATTTGATTGGACTACACTCTTCGAAATTCTGAAGGTAGGGGAGAGGTAAAATACTGGAAGCAAAAGGTTATATACAAATTGTGGAGAAACCAGAGGGTAGTTATAAGAGTTGGAGGGCATTGAAGAGAATCATAGGTTGAGAAGGGAGTGAGACAGAGTTATAGCCTATCCCAGATGTTATTCAGTCTCAACACTGAGCAAGTAGTAAAGAAAGTCAAAGAAAAATTTAAAAGTCAGGTTTGCCGATGACATAGTAGTTCTGTCAGGGACAGCAAAGGAAGATGGAACATGGACCTGAGGGAAGTTAGGTTTAGGATATGAGAGACTACTAGTAGTAGAAGAGTTTTACTATTTGGGCAGCAAAGTAACTGATGACTAAAGTAGAGAGGATAAAATAGGTAGACTGGCATTGTCAAGAAAATCGTTTCTTAAAAAGGGAATTTTGCTTACATCGAATGTAGATTTAAGTTTTTCTCCGAAGCCACGTGTAGTGTAGCCATGTATGGAAGTGAATCGTGGATAATAAGCAGTTTAGACAAGAAGAGAACAGATCTTTTGAAATGTGGTGCTACAGGAGAATATTGAAGTTTAGATAGGTAGATCATGTAGCTAATGAGGAGGTATTGAATTGAATTGGTGAGAAACGAAACTTGTGGCATAACTTGAGAAAAAGAAGGGATCGATTGATAGGATACATTCTGAGACACTAAAGAATCGTCGATGTACTGTTGGATATTTAGATATTTGTGGTAAGGTCTTATGGGACCAAACTGCTGAGGTCATCGATTCCTAAGCCTACACACTACTTAATCTAACTTAAACTAACTTACGCTATGGAAAACACACACACACACACACACACACACATACACACACACGCATGCCCGACTGAGCACTCGAACCTCCAAAAGGGCGAACCGTACGTACCGTGACAAGGCGCCCCAGACCGCGCGGCTAATGTAGTGTTGGGGAGAAGTAAGCAGGTTCAAATGCAAGTCGTTTGCAGTAGTTATTCGGAGATAAATAGGCTGACACAGAATGGAGAAGCGTGCAGAGCTCCGTTGAACCAATCTCATGACTGAATACAACAACAACAACAACTACTGCTACTACTACTACTACTATTACTACTACTACTATGCAACTTCACTATATGAAGTACTAGCAACATACGCCCTCTCCCCCGTGACTTAAAGTTCACGAACAGAAAAAAAATTGAAACTGAGAAAGTGGAACGATGAAATCCATGAAGTTAAGCAAGGATAGGAGCGAAGCAATCAGTCGCAATCCCACTGTTTTTTTATTATTCTTGCATATCCAGATTTCTACTGTTAATAGCCATCTTCAGTACATTTGGGTGAGTTACCATCCAACAAACCTGGAACATTTCATATTACTGTGTGACTTTTCTGGCGTATAAACAGAAAGAAATTAAATTTCAATGTAAACCCCGAAAAAGTAAGTGAACTCGGTTTATACAAAACATTCAACTAATTCTTCTCCGTTAGTGCTATTACAAAACTAAAAATTTGCCTTCACTGGGTCGTATTAGCTAGTTTTATAACTGACGATGAGAAGAGAGTCAAGTGGACTGCCAGCTGTTCCTAAACATAAACAGTGCAGCAGTATCACATCAGCCTAGTTCCCCAGACGTACACGACCCACTATGTGCTCAAAGGTCGAAGTGCCTGCAGGACCGAAGTCTTAGTCAACACTCACCTCCAAGAAACAACTGATTCCTAACAACGAGGCAGCCGATTCAGAAAGACAGACTTTGAGCCCCGCTCAGTTTCTATCTCACACGTTCGACTTCGGAGACTCAAACTGCTCGATGGGGTCCGGACATCTCTTATTTAATAAAAGCGTATATTATTTACGTGTAAGTGAGGCGAGTTTGATTTAATAATGCCTTAATTTACGGCACGAAGAATACTATCTTCTCTGTTAGAAAGTAGTGACCAACGATAAAACAAGGCACTCGATTATGATGCGCAGGTTTCTTTCCTTTCTGAGTCATTTTTCCTTCCACGTTTCTGAAATATTTCAGTTCAACGGAATAAAGGAAAGAGGGGAAAAAAGCCACTATTTTGCGCCACATCGACTTCCATTATTGTCTTCTCCACGATAGTCTGTGACTAAGCGCTGATTAAAAAAATTATTAATATGGAACAAAGAAGGTTTTGCTTGCCCTTGAATGTAATTAGACCGTACAATGAGTCTACAGCAACTGCAATTTTGCTTGCAGTGCCAGTGTTTGGACATACAGTTTACGATTAGTCAGACCCGCCGCTGAGTTGAGGAAAGCACAGCGAGGAATTGTACAGACATCCTGTCTGTATTAATAGGCATATGTTCCTTGGACTTACAAATAAGAAAAAGGCTGACATCAATTGCCTAAAGTGAAGACAATATTAAAGAAAATTCTTGGGTAACCAGCAACAAATCCGTTAGTAATAAATAATTTAAGATTTTCAGAATTTCAGCAAAGACTACATTCATTAAATACAGGAAGGACAACGTTTCAAATTCTTCTTGATGTAAACGATGGGCTCCAGATAATACATTTTGATCCAAGTAGGGGACTGGTCCAGCATCTTTCCAAACAAGTGCCATATCCTACATATCTTAATATAATTGGTAAGAGGGCAACGACCAATTGTGACTGTGGTGAAGTCGGTACACCAAATCATATAAATGTCTTAGACGAATATGCCCTAGTTGAAGACATAGCAAGGATTGCTAGGCAGGCTTTAGAGATGGAACTGTTTACGACAAATTTGAATAAAACAGGGTTTCGATGCCTTAAACGACAAAATCTGAATAATACAGGATTTCGTTATCTTACTGCGGGTCATACTGTCTCAAAAAAGCAAGGCTCAGCTATAGCCTACAAGGACCACAGCAGGGGCACATAAGGCCCTTAGATGACCTTGAAAGAACAAGAACGAAACCCTATAGCTCTACAGTCACTTGTCACAGCTACGGGATAAGGAAAGAAGACGGTCACAAGCTTTCGTAAGACGGACTAGAATCAAACAAGTACTGTATAAGTCATGTGCTGTGATCCGTTGTCATGCTGTCCTAAGGTAGTAAAATATTGCTAGGGCCGAAAGATGGCAGATCTGTTAGAGAACATGGAGAGACGCTAAGTGCATTTCCCTGCATTCCGATAGTTCAGATACATATTTGTGTGTGTGTGTGTGTGTGTGTGTGTGTGTGTGTGTGTGTGTGTGTGTGTGTGCGCGTGTGTGCGTGCGTGCGTGCGTGCGCGCGCGCGCCCGTTTCAGACTACAGTAAAGAGAAACAATGAAGCTACAAAGCTACACAGGACCGTATACTATTCAACTGTTCTCCAAGGGTCAGCGACCCTAACAATATCGTAAGTAATGGTGTGAACTTCGGAAAAGTTCCAAACGCGAGATCACTAGTGAAGTATTTGTATAGAGGCTCTTCATCTGTACAGTTCACATATTCTCTGCCATATGCGCTTTGCATCGTGTCTCATCAAAAGTGTATGTGTACGGGCCGTGAACCACAATGGATGTCGGCATGTCATAGTTGAAATAACTATATGTACAAACGTAAGATTAATGCGTCGACTGCCAGTGTTCATGCTCATACCACAGACTCCTAATCTGTACTGAGCTGTAGTATGAGCATGAGCTTGTACGAGTGGAATTCCCGAATGTACGTTTGGCAGGCATAAACATTCATTGCTGAAGAACCAATAAATCAACTTAATTTATGTACATCTTGTTATATTTTGTAGCAGCCCTGATCATGCGTAATAAAAATGTCGATGGACACTAAATACAGACACGTCACGAACAATTAGACATACGAAACTTCCTGGCAGATTAAAACTGTGTGCCAGACCGAGATTCGAATTCGGGACCTTTGCCTTTCGCGGGCAAGTGCTCTACCACAATGGTAGAGCACTTGCCCGCGAAAGGCAAAGGTCCCGAGTTCGAATCTCGGTCTGGCACACAGTTTTAATCTGCCAGGAAGTTTCATATCAGCACACACTCCTCTGCAGAGTGAAAATTTCATTCTAGAAAATTAGGTATACGGTTTATTTTCTATGTCGGTCGTAATCTGCTGTAAGTTGCCTCGCTTAAAAGACGAATTGCCAGACAATAGGTACAGGGTAAGACCACTAAAATTACAAGGGGAGAGCTTATAAGGAGCAGTAATTTCCAAATTCTAACTTCCTTTTGAAATTTCATGTGTAAGCAAATGCAGAAGTAATCTTCAGTTTGGCGAAAAGCAGTAACACAAAAACTTTCGGGTAATTCTAATGACACAATTAGTTGCAGATTCATCACTAGGTGGATGAGAAGAGTCAAGGATAGCCAATACATTTCTAAGGATGAATTTGAATGTTATTTTGTGTTGACCATTAGAAACAATTAGTCGATAAATATTCGTTAGAAGTTAACTTGCCTGATGTACTACTTTATTACAGTTTACATAATAGACGCAGTCGATCAACGAAAGTGTACACTGAAGCGCCAAAGAAACTGGAACACGGCGCTGCGCTCGGCAACGCTTACATAAGACTACAAGCCATGGGACACGGCATCTCCGAGGCAGCGATGAAATGGTGTTTCCCCTTACTACCATTTCACGAAAGTCCGACATCGCTGCGGTCGGAAAAAGATCCTGCAAGAACGGGACTAACGACGACTGAAGAGAATCGTTTAGCGTGACAGAAGTGCAACTCTGCGCAAATTGTTGCAGATTTCAATGCTAGGCCATCAACACGTGTCAGCGTGCGAACTATTCAACGATACATCATCAATATGGGCTTTCGGAGCCGAAGGCCTACTAGTGTAGCCGGCCGTGGTGGCCGTGCGGTTCTAGGCGCTTCAGTCCGGAACCTCGCGACTGCTACGGTCGCAGGTTCGAATCCTGCCTCGGGCATGGATGTGTGTGATGTCTTTAGGTAAGTTAGGTTTAAGTAGTTCTAAGTTCTAGGGGACTGATGACCTCAGATGTTAAGTCCCATAATGCTCAGAGTCATTTTTAGCCCAGTAGTGTAACCTTGATGAATGCTCGACGCAAGGCTTTACGCCTCGCCTGGGCCCTTCATCACTGACATTAGACTGTTGATGACGGGAAGCATGTTACCTGGTCGGACGAGTCTCGTTTCAAATAGTATCGAGCGGACGAACGTGTACGGATATGGAGACAACCTCATGAATCCATAGACCCTGCATGTCAGCACAGGAATGTTAAACTGCTGGGGGCTCTGTAATGGTATGGGACGTGTGCAGTTGGAGCGATATGGGACCAGTGATACGTCAAGATACGACTCTGACAGGTGACGCGTACGTAAGCATCCTATCTGATCACCTGCATCCATTCATGTCCGTTGTGCATTCCGACAGATTTGGGAAATTTCAACAGAACAATGCGAAACCCCAAACGTCCAGAATTGCTACAGAATGGCTCCAGAAACATTCTTCTTCGTTTAAACACTTCCGCTGACCACAAAACTCCCCAGATATGAACATTTGTGAGCATATCTGGGATTTCTTGCAGCATGCTGTTCAAAAGAGATCTTCACCTCCTCGTACTCTTATGGATTTATGTACAGGATTCATGGTGTCAATTCCCTCCAGCACTACTTCAGACATTAGTCAAATCCATGCCATGTTGTGCTGCGGCACTTCTTTGTGCTCGCGGGGGCCCGACACGATATGAGGCAGGTGTACCAGTTTCTGTGGCTCTTCAGTCTATTCGCAAGTAGTCAGCTATGAAATCACAGCGATCAGGTGCACCCCGTTAGTCTTTCCAACTCTTAAATCGATTAGGCTGTCTATAAACGACTGCGGCTACCATCTTATCGGAAAAAAATGATTTCAAGATGCTAAATTCTTTGTGCGAAACCCATTTGTAATGTTCCTTTGACAGGAAGGGAAAATCGAAATTATCCGAGGACAGTTCGTCAAGGACGTCCCGAAGTCGATATTTTCTTAGAAAGAAAAAGAGCATAATTCGTTTTTAATAACGCAGTTTCCGATTAAGCTTACGTCTCGGTCGTGGCTTGGAATTAGTTAGCTGCGCAAGTAATTGATGGTAAAAAATGAATATGGAGTGTAGTCGCCGTTCATCGGTATGCGGCGAGAGAAGAGGGCCGACGATGCGCAGACGTGTTGTGCCTGTGTAGTGGCTTCCTGGAAGGACGACCGGCTAGCAGCCTCCGTGACGCGTCGCGTCTTTTTTGCGAGCCCGCAGCAGCGGCAGCGGCCAGAAGCGGTGCTGCAAGAAGTGGCGCGACGCAGGCCTCACCACAGCCTTTCCCAGGCTCTGCGAACACTGACGCAGCGCATCCGCCAAAGTGGCACAGACGCCCTAAAACGACGCTACATACATAAAACCCAGTGAACATTAATGGAGCTAAGAAACGGGCCGCTGAACCCTGGTGACACGAGTCACTAAATACGGTAGTAGCTCATTCGTGTTCCAGTTGCGTGAGAGATCCACTGTACACTACTGGCCATTAAAATTGCTACACCACGAAGATGACGTACTATAGACACTAAATTTAACCGACACGAAGAAGATGCTGCGATATGCAAATGATTAGCTTTTCAGTGCATTCACACAAAATTGGCGCCGGTGGCGACAGCTAAAACGTGCTGACATGAGGAAAGTTTCCAACCGATTTCTCATACACAAACAGCAGTTGACTGGCGTTGCCTGGTGAAACGTTGTTGTGATGCCTCATGTAAGGAAGAAAAATGCGTACCATCACGTTTCCGACTTTGATAAAGGTGGGATTGTAACCTATCACGATTGCGGTTTATCGTATGGCAACATTGGTGCTCACGTTGGTCGAGATCCAATGACTGTTAGCAGAATATGGAATCGGTGGATTCAGGAGGGTAATACGGAACGCTGTGCTGGATCCCAACGGCCCCGTATACTAGCAGTCGAGATGGGAGGCATCTTATCCACATGGCTATAACGGATCGTGCAGCCACGTCTCGACCCCTGAGTCAAAAGACGGGGACGTTTGCAAGACAACAACCATCTGCACGAAGAGTTCGACGACGTTTGCAGCAGCATGGACTATCAGCTCGGAGACCATGGCTGCGGTTACCCTTGACGCTGCATCACAGACAGGAGCGCCTGTGATGATGTACTGAACGTCGAAACTGAGTGCACAAATGGCAAAACGTCATTGTTTCGGATGAATCCAGCTTCTGTTTACAGCGTCATGATGGTCGCATCCATGTTTGGCGACATCGCGGTGAACGCACATTGGAAGCGTGTATTCGTCATCGCCATACTGGCGTATCACCCGGCGTGATGGTATGGGGTGCCATTGGTTACACGTCTCGGTCACCTCTTGTTCGCATTGACGGCACTTTGAAAAGTGGACGCCGGCCGTTGTGGCCGTGCGATTCTAGGCGCGTCAGTCTGGAACCGCGTGATCGCTACGGTCGCAGGTTCGAATCCTGCCTCGGGCATGGATGTGTGTGATGTCCTTAGGTTAGTTAGGTTTAAGTAGTTCTACGTTCTAGGGGACTAATGACCGCAGATGTTGAGTCCCATAGTGCTCAGAGCCATTTGAACCATTTTGAAAAGTGGACGTTACATTTCGAATGTGTTATGACCCGTGGCTCTACCCTTCGTTCGATCCCTGCGAAACCCTACATTTTAGCAGGATAATGCACGACCGCATGTTGCAGGTCCTGTACGGGCATTCCTGGATACAGAAAATGTTCGACGGCTGCCCTGGCCAGCACATTCTCCAGATCTCTCACCAACTGAAAACGTCTGGTCAATGGTTGCGAAGCAGCTGGCTCGTCACAATACGCCAACCACTACTCTTGATGAACTGTGGTATGGTGTTGAAGCTGCATGGGCAGCTGTACCTGTACACACCATCCAAGCTCCGATTGACTCAATTTCCAGGCGTATCAAGGCCATTATTACGGCCAGAGGTGGTTGTTCTGGGTAGTGATTTCTCAGCATCTATGCACTCAAATTGCGTGAAAATGTAATCACATGTCAGTTCTAGTATAATATATTTGTCCAATGAATATCCGTTTATCATCTGAATTTCTTCTTGGTGTAGGAATTTTAATGGCCAGTAGTGAGTGTACCTTCGGATCTTTGTTAGCGTAAGGAAGAAGCAGCGCCACTGTTTCACGGAGTTCCGCGTGCCTTCTCCGGTAACTGCAGCAGCGAGTCACAAAGCCAGTGCCAGCCGGGGCGGCGCCTGCTGCCTGCCTCGTAGCCGTGCGGAAGCGCCGAACACAGGCGGCGAAACAGACAATTCTCGCGGCTTCCTATGCGTCGGCCACGAAATCCTGTCGCATTTGCTGCCGGCACACGCCGCGGTTCGCTGGCGGGGGCGCGGGATCAGCGCCGCGGTCGGAACGCCATGAATATTCACGCCTGCGCACTCGCTGCTCACACCAACAGTGCTCGCCACATCTCCTCGCATTAGGGGCTGGCGCGGGCGCGGGCGAGGGCACGGCCAGCCGGAATGGCATCGCGTCGCCGGCAGTGCATACCGGCGGCCGCGCTGTTTGGCGGGGAGTCGAGTCGAGCCGAGCCGAGCTGCGTCTGTCGCGAAGACGGGCTACGGCGCGCGGCAGAGCGGCATGAATATTCAGCCGGCCATTAGGACCGCGGCTAATATGCGCCGTCTTCATTAGGCGGCGCGCTTCATTACCCGCTACCGGCAGCCTGCCTCGCCTCCACCTGCCTACTGGCGCTGCCGTGCAAACTTGCGCCGCAAGTCACAGTCAGGAGTCACCGGCGACTGTCACACATGTCCAAGAAACAAAGTAGCTCACCGTGTCAGCAAAACATACTGTGCTCCTTACGTTTCGGCAATGTTAAATTCCTTTAACCCTTCCGTGAACGAGTCTGTGACAATCAGTCGCGAGATTTAGCTTTCTATTGGTATCGCAGATAGCGTTAAAGTTGGGTGCACATCCAGATATGTATCTGTTATCCGTAACAGATGTCACCACTATGCGCAGTTCACGCTTACAGCAATTCGGTCGCTACTGTTGTTCGGAAAGAGAGCGTTGTGTTTGCCGCTACGCGCCTAGTGATGTAAGTATTTTCTGTATTAGAAGTTTTCCTTTCGCTGCAAGGAAATCTTGGTTTTATTTCAGTGTGTAATGAATATTCGAATCGAACCATTGTCCCAAAATGCTATTTTCTTTTAAACTCTTGGATATTGTTTTGCAACAACAAGTTACATTTACAAACATTTATCTCATTAGGTCCCACAAAAGTGTGGAAATGGAGAAAAGGAGGGCGTTTTATAGGCTCGGTTAAAGAGTACGTCCTGAATACTATGAGAAAGTATTACGAGAATTGTCGGAAGAAGGATTACCAGAATTGCCAGATTAGTGCGAATCTGAGCTGGGAGAGTAAGTTACTGAAGAAGGAAACTACAGCAGTGACTCCGAACAATCAACAGACGAAACAGATGACCACGTGGTTGAAGGTGGGCGATAACCAATAGATGATTAACCAACAGATGATTAACATTTTTACATATCTCAATGGTGAAGCACTTGCTTCTTCTTCTGAAACTAACCCAAGAACATCCTAAAAGTCTTTGCCAGACTCAAAAGCAAAGTGCCAAAATTACGGAAAAAGAAATGATCTATTTAACAATTTATTACTGATGGCATGATGGACAACATTGTGGAAAATATAAATAGATACATCTAGAATCCACACATGGAAGAACCCTGGAGATACTAAAAGGTATCGGATAGATTATATAATGGTAAGACAGAGATTTAGGAACCAGGTTATAAATTGTAAGACATTTCCAGGGGCAGATGTGGACTCTGACCACAATCTATTGGTTATGAACTGTAGATTAAAACTGAAGAAACTGCAAAAATGTGGGAAATAAGGAGATGGGACCTTGATAAACTGACTAAACCAGAGATTGTACAGAGTTTCAGGGAGAGCATAAGGGAACAATTGACAGGAATGGGGGAAAGACAGTAGAAGAAGAATGGGTAGCTCTGAGGGATGAAGTAGTGAAGGCAGCAGACGATCAAGTAGGTAAAAAGACAAGGGCTAGTAGAAATCATTGGGTAACAGAAGAAATATTGAATTTAATTGATGAAAGGAGAAAATATAAAAATGCGGTAAATGAAGCAGGCAAAAGGAATACAAACGTCTCAAAAATGAGATCGACAGGAAATGCAAAATGGCTAAGCAGCGATGGCTAGAGGACAAATGTAAGGATGTAGAGGCTTATCTCACTAGGGATAAGATAGATACTGCCTACAGGAAAATTAAAGAGACCTTTGGAGAAAAGAGAACCACTTGTATGAATATCAAGAGCTCAGATGGAAACCCAGTTCTAAGCAAAGAAGGGAAAGCAGAAAGGTGGAAGGAGTATATAGAGGGTCTATACAAGGGCGATGTACTTGAGGACAATATTATGGAAATGGAAGAGGATGTAGATGAAGATGAAATGGGAGATACGATACTGCATGGAGAGTTTGACAGAGCACTGAAAGACCTGAGTCGAGACAAGGCCCCGGGAGTAGACAACATTCCATTAGAACTACTGACGACCTTGGGAGAGCCAGTCATGACAAAACTCTACCATCTGGTGAGCAAGATGTATGAGACAGGCGAAATACCGCCAGACTTCAAGAAGAATATAATAACTCCAATCCCAAAGAAGGCAGGTGTTGACAGACGTGAAAATTACCGAACTATCAGTTTAATAAGTCACGGCTGCAAAATACTAACGAGAATTCTTTACAGACGAATGGAAAAACTAGTAGAAGCCGACATCGGGGAAGATCAGTTTGGATTCCGTAGAAATGTTGGAACACGTGAGGCAATACTGACCTTACGCCTTATCTTAGATGAAAGATTAAGGAAAGGCAAACCTACGTTTTTAGCATTTGTAGATTTAGAGAAAGCTTTTGACAATGTTGACTGGAATACTCTCTTTCAAATTCTAAAGGTGGCAGGGATAAAATACAGGGAGCGAAAGGCTATTTACAATTTGTACAGAAACCAGATGGCAGTTATAAGAGTCGAGGGACATGAAAGGGAAGCAGTGGTGGGGAAGGGAGTGAGACAGTGTTGTAGCCTCTCCCCGATGTTATTCAATCCGTATTTTGAGCAAGCTGTAAAGAAAACAAAAGAAAAATTCGGAGTAGGTATTAAAATCCATGGAGAAGAAATAAAAACTTTGAGGTTCGCCGATGACGTTGTAATTCTGTCAGAGACAGCAAAGGACATGGAAGAGCAGTTGAATGGAATGGATAGTGTCATGGAAGGAGGATATAAGATGAACATCAACAAAAGCAAAGCGAGGATAATGGAATGCAGTCGAATTAAGTCGGGTGATGCTGAGGGAATTATATTAGGAAATGAGACACTTAAAGTAGTAAAGGAGTTTTGCTATTTGGGGAGCGAAATAACTGATGATGGTCGAAGTAGATAAGATAAAAAATGTAGACTGGCAATGGCAAGGAAAGCGTTTCTGACGAAGAGGAATCTGTTAACATCGAGAATAGATTTAAGTGTCAGGTAGTCGTTTCTGAAAGTATTTTTACGGAGTGTAGCCATGTATGGAAGTGAAACATGGACGATAAATAGTCTGGACAAGAAGAGAATAGAAGCTTTCGAAATGTGGTGCTACAGAAGAATGGTGAAGATTAGAAGGGTAGATCACATAACTAATGAGGAGGTATTGAATAGAATAGGGGAGAAGAGGAGTTTGTGGCACAACTTGACAAGAAGAAGGGACCGGCTGGCAGGGCATGTTCTGAGGTATCAAGGGATCACAAATTTAGCAGTGGAGGGCCGCGTGGAGGGTAAAAATCGAAGAGGGAGACCAATAGATGAATACACTAAGCAGATTCAGAAGGATGTACGTTGCAGTAAGTACTGGGAGATGAAGAAGCTTGCACAGGATAGATTAGCATGGAGAGCTGCATCAAACCAGTCTCAGGACTGAAGACCACAACAAACAACAACAACATCTAGAATAGTAACAGAGCTGAAGTCCAACATTCAGGAGAACGACACAGCAGAGAAACAACAAAAACAAGGGTAAAGACACTCTTAGATGAATTATATGTAATACTTAGGCCTATAAAGAAAGGAAAACACACGAATTGCTGCGAACTGTGCGATTCAGATTGTATAGGAATGTTTATTTTACAAGCTCTCTTCAGCTGTAAGCGCTTTCGCCTTCGAGCTCTTAGGTTCAACGACTTGGGCGCGCCGAATGTCAAAAACTGTCTTCGTCACTACAGTGTCAGCGGGCGAGATGTTGCATCCGTTCACAGGACGCTGCGGATTAGTACAGTATGTTCCTAATAAGTCTGCAAAA
Organism: Schistocerca nitens; assembly: GCF_023898315.1. Classification (NCBI taxonomy): domain Eukaryota; kingdom Metazoa; phylum Arthropoda; class Insecta; order Orthoptera; family Acrididae; genus Schistocerca; species Schistocerca nitens. The sequence goes on from NC_064614.1 coordinate 689,168,181, forward strand.
TATGGGATCAAAGTTTATGCCTTGTCTGATGCCAAAACATTTTCCACCCTCAACTTTGAAATTTATTGTGGGAAGCAAATTCTGAAGTCTGATGACATTGTACAAAGATTAGTGACACCAACTGAGAAAACAAATAGAAATTTTACTACTGACAATTACTACAGTAGCTGCTAGTGGCTGAAAATGCCCTCGACAAAGCATTGACTTTCTTGGGAACAGATAATTTCCAAACTGGGGCAATCACTGTTAATATAATTATGCATGTTTGATTAATCGACAATTCATACAATTAACAGTTTTTAATACAGACGTTAACATTATTAAATATAAAACTGAATGCAAAGTCTAACAGTCTTCTGCCGTAGCTGTATTTATCCAGGTCAACCACAGAACAACACTTCTATGAGGGCCGTTGTCTATTGCTTGACGCATGCCGACAAGAACTTATTTTAATCAGTAAAGTGGCGACAGTTCGTGATTTTATCACAAACATGACATTCATCATTGATGGTGTCTTTTTTTTTTATCTGTCGATGGTTTTTTTTTTATCAATTGAGGAGGACTAAGAACTCGCTTAGCCACGCTAATAGTTGCTCTGAGGCATTTTCGAATTACTCTCCACACCACATGACGTAGCATTTATATACACCACAAGATGCAACTTAATAGTTTAGAAACCGGTTGTGTGGATCTGTCATTGACTTGAATAAATCCATTTTATTTTGGAGGGGCGGGGGGTCATCAGTCTTCTGACTGGTTTGATGAAGCTGCAGCGTACTATTGTATTTTACTTTCAGTTTTCCTTGGGAACGATGAAAAAATAATAAGAAGTAATTCCTTCAGAATTGCAAGCAAATAAAACGAGACAAATCCAGTCAGGTATCGTCGGTTTTCAAGACGATTTTTGTATGGCCCCAACTGTTCCTAAAAATAACAAAGCGGTGGTTTATTTAATCAACACTGCAAAGTACAAATCTAATACCTCAAGAGACCAGAGTGAATCCGGACTACGATGCTAGCAAAGGAGGAGTAGACACAGTACTAGACGAGACGTGCTCATCCGATGTAGAATACGAGACGATGGCGACTTGCACTTTCCTGCACACATCTAGATGTTTCTGGGATAAATGCATTTTCAAATTCAACAATCCTCATAATAAAGAAAGAAGACGAATTTTTTTTTCTTGCAATATCTTGCTCTTGGCTTGAAGAAGAACATTTGAATCAACAAGCGTTACTTCAAACATTTGCAAAGGATATTCATGCCTTCTTGACCAAGTATAAGCACGAAGAACAACAGACCGACGAACCAGCAAAACCTGAAATTTGTTACATATGTGGCAGGCATAAAAACAACGGAACGAAAACAGTGTGTGTTAAATGCAAGAGAAACGTATGCAAGAAACAAAGTGTCACAGACAGAAAATGAATTCAATGTGAACGTGAGCTGCAGATGGAAGGTGACCTATATATTCACGTTCATAAACAGGAGCTGGAACTGAGTGCTCCGTTTAGTAATATGTTCTTATTACTTTCTTTTCATGTGAATCAGCTCAGTTGAGTGAATATAAAAAAAGAAACATGTAGGGAATAAAGAATATCGGCATCCTAAAATTTACAATGCCAAACGACAGACACCTGTGAGGGCAAGAAATAAAAATTGTTTTTATAGAGCCATGTATTATTATGTTACGGCTTCTCCATTAAAATGCAGCTACCGATTGTATAAAAATTGTCAATCGTGAGGTTCAAAATGTAATACTAATTGCGCTATGAAAACCACAAGGCGCCCGCTCATGGATGTTTGAAAGGCGCGCGCACCAAAGGGTTAAAAATGTATTTTCCTAATTGAGATACACTACTGGCCATTAAAATTGCTACACCACGAAGATCGAAGATGACGTGCTACAGGCGCGAAATTTGACCGACAGGAAGAAGATGCTTTGATATGCAAATGATTAGCTTTTCAGAGCATTCACACAAGGTTAACGCCGGTGGCGACACCTACAACGCGCTGACAGGAGGAAAGTTTGCAACCGATTTCTCATCCACAAACAGCAGTTGACCGGCGTTGCCTGGTGAAACGTTGTTGTGATGCCTCGTGTAAGGAGGAGAAATGCGTACCATCACGTTTCCGACTTCGAAAAAGGTCGCATTGTAGCCTATCGCGATTGCGGTTTATCGTATCGCGACATTGCTGCTCGCGTTGGTCGACATCCAATGACTGCTAGCAAAATATGGAATCGGTGGGTTCAGGAGGGTAATACGGAACGCCGTGCTGGATCCCAACGGCCTCGTATCACTAGCAGTCGAGATGACAGGCATATTATCCGCATGGCTGTAACGGATCGAAAAGCCACGTCTCGATCCCTGAGTCAACAGATGGGGACGTTTGCAAGACAAAAACCATCTGAATGAACAGTTCGATGACGTTTGCAGCAGCATGGACTATCAGCTCTGAGACCATGGCTGCGTTTACCCTTGACGTTGCATAACAGACAGGAGCGCCTGCGATGGTGTACTCAACAACGGACCTGAGTGCACGAATGGCAAAACGTCATTTTTTCGGATGAATCCAGGTTCTGTTTACAGCATCATGATGGTCGCATCCGTGTTTGGCGACATCGCAGTGAACGCGTATATTCGTCATCGCCATACTGGCGTATCACCCGGCGTGATGGTATGTGGTGCACTGGTTACTCGTCTCGGTCACCTCTTGTTCGCATTGACGGCACTTTGGACAGTGGACGTTACATTTCAGATGTGTTACGACCCGTGGCTCTACCCTTCATTCCGTCCCTGCGAAACCCTACATTTCAGCAGGATAATACACGGCCGCATGCTGCAGGTCCTGTACAGGTCTTTCTGGATACAGAAAATGTTCGACTGCTGCCCTGGCCATCACATTCTCCAGATCTCTCACCATTTGAAAACGTCTGGTCAATGGCGGCCGAGCAACTGGCTCGTCACAATACGCCAGTCACTACTCTTGTTGAACTGTGGCATCGTGTTGAAGCTGCATGGGCAGCTGTACCTGTACACGCCATCCAAGCTCTGTTTGACTCAATGCCCAGGCGTATCAAGGCCGTCATTACGTCCAGAGGTGATTGTTCTGGGTACTGACTTCTCAAGATCTATGCACCCATTTTGCGTGATAATGTAATCACATGTCAGCTCTAGTATAATGTATTTGTCCAATGAATACCCATTTATCATCTGGATTTCTTCTTAGTGTAGCAATTTTAATGGCCAGTAGGGTAGTTTATTCTATTTTAAATAAAAACACTCTTAGAAACGATGCACGACGAAAGAATTATCGGAATGGGAGGGAAATCGGTGGTTGCAGGTGTACAAGCATTTGATTACAGTTTCGGAAAGAATAGATGATTTATTCAAGAGAAATAGTTTTACAGATTGAGCCAGTCAGTAACTCAATGATCCATCTCTGGCCCTTACGCAAACAGTTATTGGGCTTCGTACTGATTGACAGAGTTGTTGGATGTCCTCCTGTGGGATGTCGTGCCAAATTCTGTCCCACTGGCGCGAGAGATCGTCAAAGTCTCTAGCTGGTTGGAGCGTCCTGCCCGTAGTGCAGAGATCCAGCGTCCTAGCATACGAATGGAGGGTTTTCCAAGCAAGAAGCAAGCAGTAGAAACTCTCATGTTGTGAGGGCTGGCGTTATCTTGCAGAAATGTAACCCAGGATGGCTTGCCGTGAAGGGCAAGAAAATGGGGCGTAGAATATCGACGACGCAGCTATAAGGATGACTGGGATGACTACCAGAGCGGTCCTGCTGCGAAGAGAAATGGTACCGAAGACACTGTGCTGGCACGCCGTAAGGCGGGCGACATGCAGGCTGGTATCCCAACGCTATCTGTGTCGTCTGCAGACACGTCTTCGACCTAGAATCTCATTGATGATCTGTGAAGACGTGGGTGAAGACGCCCCAGACAGTGGTGGGATACCAGCCTGTCATGCGGCCCGACAGCCAGGAATGATTGTTTGGAGTGCCATTTCTTTCCGAAGCACGACCACTTTGGTCGTCATCCGCGGCATCCTTACAGCACAACCGCGCGTTGCTGCCCTCCATGGCGAGCCTACCTGGGCTCACATCTGCAAGATGACGGCTGCCTGTACAAGCGAGAATTTCAACTGCTTGTCTTCGTGTTAGCCAAACCCTACCTTGGCCAGCAGGGTCGCCGGATCTCTCCCCAGTTGGGAACGTTTGGAGCATTATGGCATGGTCCTCCCACCAGCTCGGGATTTTGGTGGTCTAACACGCCAATTGGACAGAATCTAACGAAGATTCCCAACATCTCTGTCAATCAGTTCCAAGCCGTATAAGACTTGCATAAAGGCCAGAGGTGGATCAACGTGTTATAGACCTGCACAATTTTTGGAGTTATTTCTGTTGAATAAATAGTCCAATTTTTCTTAAATTGTTCTCTTTTGCTTCAATGCACTTGTAAATCACATTTACCGATTTCCGTCCCATTAAGATAATTGCTTCGTGGTCCTTTTTTCCCTCTTAGAGTGTATTAGTTCCTTTCCTTTGGCGATTAACTAACTTCGCCCCGTCGGCACTGTCAATTGATATCACGTAAAGCTGGCAGTATGTCGTGTTGCAAGTAGCAGAGTCGAAAGAACATTTCATGGCGCCCTCAGTATGAATGCAACACTATCACGGTAGGTAAAGGTAGAACAACAAATCTGGAACTCTACTTGTAAAAGTGCAACCATTAATCAGTTTCCGTCACAGTAGCTGCATACACAGCCCATTAGGTAACCATATAGCTTCGATTTCTCGTTCTGAAATAAGAAGAATTTTTAATAGTAGGTCAGTCCAACTGCTATGTATGATAAATCATGTCATGGGGAACAATATTCGTTACAGACAAAAAGTTAGCTGTCGCTTCTCGGTATCATTACAGCCCTTCATTATGCACCAACCCTGGGACAACAAAATTTCACCGAAACAACAGGCTCTATAAACTATCCACACAGCATACTACATGTCTCAGTAAATTGTTAGAGTGATTTGCAGTAAGAAAACCCTGAGCGTTTTTGAGCGGAGAAAGATGTTTTAGAAGTGAATCAGTTGTTTAATTTTGCTCAGCAAAAACCCCTTTCTCTTGGAGCAGATGACTGAACTGTAGGCAACACAATTCATATGCACGCAGTGGAATGCCTGCACCCTGCTTTGTTTCAATGACATTATCAGTAAAAATCAACATCAGGGTCAGCAAAAATTTTGTCTCCAACAAAGTTGTTCCCATAACGTTATCAATCACCCCTAGACCTTTGATCTAAAAACTTGAGTGTGGACTGTCGGTTGTACATACGTGGGGCTCCGTTTGGTAGTTAATTTCTTAAACGTTAACGCACTTCTGATAACATAACAGAAATACACTTTCAATAAAAACAAATATTCCGGTAGCCCGTGTGGATCCTTAACTAAGACTCCACACAATCATTACAAAAGGCCTTCCATTAAGTAAAAGAATTAATATGTAACACTTAACATAAAATACACAACCAGGAAACAGTAACAATAATTGAAAATGCCTGGTCTTCGGTGGTAACCAGTCATAATAACGTCAGCAAATAAAGAGAACATGGAAAAACAGCTTTTACACTTAACTAGGATCGTAAAACGTAACTACACATGTACTTATTTCTTACACCATCATCAGATATCTATCACAATAAGCGACGCACAACTCTCTACCAAACTACCCACGCAAAAATCTTAATAAATTATTATACAATAACGCACTCAACTGATTATTCCCATAGAACAAGTAACAAGACGGATTCTCAGCAGAACTGCGTGAAAAACTGAGACACGTAAAGGTGTAGTTTAAGCAAAACATTTTGGGATAAATACGAGGGCCTTCAGTAAGTAATGCAGCGTATTTTTTCTCGGCTAATTTCAGTTCAAATATGCGGAATTTGTAGTGGGGCATTGTGGGATATTCCCGCTTCGGCCCCTATAGTTTCATGAAATGCTGATTGGTGGCGGTGCTACATATAGCCGTCAAAATGGCGTCTTTGGCGCAAGTGCGTTCCAAGTAGAGAGCTGCCATTGATTTTCTTTTGGCAAAAAATCAGAGCATCGCAGGTATTCACATGCTCTTGCAGAAAGTCTGTAGATATATGGAATTGAACAGAAGCACGGTAAACCTTTGGGCGAGGCCTCTGTCGTCACCGCAACAAGGTCGGGCAAACCTGTCAGATTCCCCGAGTGTCGGACATCCGCACATTGCTGTGACACTAGCATTGTTGGAATGTGCGGACACTCTCATTCGAGGCGATGGATCACAATCAAACACCTCGCAAGCAGCACGTGGATGACGGGTAGGTCACTCTGACGTAGCGTATGACCGTCAATGAACGGAGATTATGTTGAAAAACAGGGTTTTGTAGCCAAAAGAGTGGGGAAACCTCGCCTGGTTTGAGAAAAAAGTTTTGCATTACTTATTAAACGCCCCTCGTATACTTAATCGTGCTCACACAGCATGTAGTTGGTTCTTGAACAGCTGTCACTTAAACAGTGCACATAGCCGCACTAATGTATGCAGTCAATGAGCAACCACAACTTATTACACAAAAATCACAAGAAAATACACGCTGTGGACAGCGTGTATAGTGCGCATTATACCGTATCAACCATAAAAGCCACCAGCACGTAACTATAATGTGCAAAACCACTCGCGTAGTGCTCCTCTTGATATGCAAAAGCCTCTCTCCCCGCCTCGGCGGCGATCGCTCTCCATCTGGCCAGGGAAAGACATCGACCACTCCAAACAGCAACCGAGCCCCACAAAGCCGGTAACGATGTCCGGCTGCCAAAACCGCAGCACACCAGTTTCCCGAGGAACTCGCTGTCACTTGGGACAAAAACTTGCTCTTGCGTTCCTCCGCAGCGACCGTCCAAATCCAATACCACAGGCCCAGCCCCCGGTTACAGACAACACGTCTTACGAGTTACACCGCCTCCTGACGACGTACTACACGCTTGTCTACCGTTTCCACTGAGGCGACGGCGCTGGCCTTCGGAACATGCTGCTGATTCCGTCTGTTGCAGCTGACTGGATCCCGTCATTGCCGATCGTTTCCAGCTTAGCCACGATGGCACTCGTGACAATTACGTGCTCGCGCCGTCTGCCCTCTCGTAACTCTGGCGTGGCACTCCGCTCGAAATGACTCTTTGGCGGCAGGGAAAACAACGCTTTCATTCGACACGGCAGAACATGTATACACACCGAAGAGCTGAAGAAACTGGTACACCTGCCTAATATCGTGGAGGGCCTCCACGAGCACGCAGAAGTGCCTCAACACGACGTGGCACTGACTTGACTAATGTATGAAGGGAACTGACACCATGAATCCTACCGGGCTGTCCATAAATCCGTAAGAGTACGACAGGATGGAGATCTCGTATGAACAGCACTTTGCAAGGCATCCCAGATATTCTCAATAATGCTCATGTCTGGGGCGTTTTGTGGACTGCGGAAGTGTTTAAACTCAGAAGAGTGTTCATGGAGTCACTCTGTAGCAATTCTGGTCGTGTGAGATGTCGCATTGACCTGCTGGGATTGACCAAGTCCGTCGGAATGCACAATGGACATGAACGGATGCAAGTGATCAGAAGGATGCTTAAGTCCGTGTTGTCTGTCAGAGTCGTATCTAGAAGTATCAGGGGTCTCATATCACTCCAACTGCACACTCTCCACACCATTACAGAGCCTGCCCCGGCTTGAACAGTCACATACTGACATGTAGGGTTCATGGATTCATGATGTTATCTCCGTAGCCGTACACGTCCATCCACACAATACAATTTGAACGAGACTCGTCCGACCAGGCAACATGTTTCTAATCATAAACAGTCAAACGTCGGCATTGGAGGGCCCAGGCGAGGCGTAAAGCTTTGTGTTGTGCTGTCATCAAGGGTACACCAGCGGGTCTTCGGCTCCGAAAGCTCATATTGATGATGTTGCGTTCAATGGTTCGTGCACTGCCACTTGTTGATGGCCCAGCACTGAAATCTGCAGCAATTTCCGGAAGAGTTGACTTCTGTCACGTTGAACGATTCTCTTCGGTCGTTGTTCGCCCAGTCCTTCCAGAAGCTTTCTCCGGCCGGAGTGAAGTCGGAGATTTCATGTTTTACCGGATTCCTGATATTCACGATGTTGTTGTGGTCTTCAGTCCACAGACTGGTTTGATGCAGCTGTCCATGCTACTGTATCCTGTGAAAGCTTCTTCATCTCCCAGTACCTTCTGCAACCTACATCTTTCTGAATCTCTTGGTTCCCTCTACTATTTTTACCCTCCACGCTTCCTTCCAATACTAAATTGGTGATCCCTTGATGCTTCAGAACACGTCCTACCAACCGATCCCTTCTTCTAGTCAAGTTGTGCCACAAATTTCTTGTACAGGATGGCGGGTATGGGCAGGCGGTGGGCGTTGTGGAATAATAGGCTAATTTTTAGAGAAAGGCCATTTATTGGCTAAAGCATGTTGAAAGGGGATACATAGGCCTAGGGAGGTGAGGGTGAGCCAGAGCTTACAATTTGGCGAACATTGTTCGCGAAGCTACCGAAAGTTGTTGTCTGCCAAAACTAAGTCCACAGTGCCGCAGCACCGGGAGAAGCGGGAGATGTTCTATGCTACAGGGCGCGCATCCGACTCGCGGGTGAGCAAGAATACAAGAGAGGGGGCCCGGCGACGGGCGGCCGGGTATATTCGACGCACCACGCGGCTTCCTCCACCCTGATTGGTCAGGACCGAGCAAACCGTGCGGGCGGCATGGAACTTTCCAGAGCGTTGCCTGCTAAGCGACGCCTGGGGCGTCGTTACCTCGTAAGCACATGAGAGAGGCGCGTGATCAAGGTGCCCTTCCTCGGTGCTGACTTCCTGTTACTAGACCGTGGGACGAAAGAATTTACAGGCAGCTAACACTGCCGGCCGTGGCTTGGCCGCAATGGAAAAATGAAGTTACCGGTTTGAGGCTCATATAATAAAGTAAAATCCCTTATTGTCTGGCTCATCCTTTACATTCTCTTCTCCCCAGTTCTATTCAATACCTCCTCATTAGTTATGTGATCTATCCATCTAATCTACAGCATTCTTCTGTAGCACCATATTTCGAAAGCTTCTATTCTCTTCTTGTCCAAACTATTTATCGTGCATATTTCACTTCCATACATGGCTACACTCCATACAAATACTTTCAGAAACGACTACCTGACACTTAAATCTATTCTCGATGTTAACAAATTTCCCTTCTTCAGAAACGCTTTCCTTGCCAATGCCAATTTACATTTTATATCTGCTCTATTTCGACCATCAGTTATTTTGCTCCCCAAATAGCAAAACTCATCTACTATGTTATGTATCTGATTTCCTAATCTAATTTCCTCGGCATCACCCGTTTTAATTCTACTACATTGCATTATCCTCGTTTTGCTTTTGTTGATGTTTTCTTATATCCTCCTTTCCAGACACTGTCCATTCCGTCCAGCTGCTGTTCCAGGTACTTTGCTGTCTCTGACAGAATTACAATGTCATCAGCGAACCTCAAAGTTTATATTTCTTCTCGATGAATTTTATTTCCTACTCTGAATTTTTCTTTTGTTTCCTTTACTGCTTGCTCAATATACAGATTGAATAACATCGGGGAGAGGCTACAACCCTGTCTTACTCCTTTCCCAACCACTGCTTCCCTTTCATGCCCCTCGACTCTTATAACTGCCATCTGGTTTCTGTACAAATTGTAAATAGCCTTTCACTCCCTGTATTTTACCCCTGCCACGTTCAGAATTTGAAAGAGAGTATTCCAGTTAACATTGTCAAAAGCTTTCTCTAAGTCTACAAATGCTAGAAACGTAGGTTTGCCTTTCCTAAATCTATCTTCTAAGGCGAATCGTAGGGTCAGTATTGCCTCAAGTGTTCCAACATTTCTACGGAATCCAAACTGATCTTCGCCGAGGTCGGCTTTACCAGTTTTTCGATTCGTTTGTAAAGAATTCGCGTTAGTATTTTGCATATTCATGATACACTCATGAAATGTTCGTACGGAAAAACCCCCACTTCATCACTACCTCGGAGATGCTGTGCGCCGATTATAAAACCACGTTCAAGCTCACTTAAATCTTGATAACCTGCCACTGTAGCTGCAGTAGCCGATCTGATAACTGTTGTCTGATGTAGGCGTTGCCGACCGGAGCGCCGTATTCTGCCTGTTTATATTTCTCTATATTTGAATACGCATGCCTATACCAGTTTCTTTGGCGCTAGATATGTATACTCCTTACACTTGTTAACCGCATTTTCTCCGGTGTTTCGGCAGATATTTCAATTCCATTTTTGAAGTGTGTAGCGAAAATCTGCCCACACAAATACTACTCATCACATGTTTCATGCTAAGCCCAGTGTCAGCGGAAAGTTCGGTTCGTTTCCCATTACGAACAAAATGATTTTTCAGGTGGAATTTTACGTGTCCATTCTATAGAACGGTCCAAAATTAGTCTGCTTCAATATTCGTTTCACCGACAAGCACAACCAAGTACAGCGAAACAGAAAGAATAATCCGAATCTAGGTACTTGTGTTTGACTTGAGTACTGCAGAAGAACTTAAGGACAGTGCAGAAAATGTATGATTCAACCAGATTCTGAGTGATATTCTGTTTGGTATAAAGATATTTAATACATTTGTATGTGATTAACCTAAGCAGAAATCCGTACAATACATATAGTTAAACTGTGCATTTAAATGAGATAATTTTTCTGTGACCGCATGTAGTTGAGTGTTCCAGTAAATTTAAGCGTATTAATTCGAATTCCATCTGCCTGTAAAATTACAAGAAGGACCTTATTCCACCAGGATGTTTTTAAAATATTTTATTTGCACAAATAAAATATTCTAAACACAGCCTGGTGGAATAGTGTCCTTCAAATTTTGAGGCTGGGGGACCTACCAAGAAGGAAATGATCTTGTAAAATCCCTTTGCCAGACAGCACTTCCTGAAATTCTCACTCTTGAAGCGCAAGTTCTTTGTGAAATATTAGCGCCTACAATATATAAGTGAAATAAATATCGAGCACTACATTCCCCCAGTAACTGTTGTCATCCTGTTTGACAACGGTGGATACTTAAGACAAAGGCTACAGCTGATATGTCAACAATTCAAGCCTTTCTTCCAACTATCCATGCTTCTCAAAAATTGCTAGAGACATGTTCTCACTGAATCGTGTATCTTCTTTCAAAATCTTTTCTTAAAGAATTTACTTTATTTACTAGCGTTTCATCAAGAACATTAACACATTTAATCACACTAGGTGAACGTGGAAGTAGTTGCCAGGGAGTAACTGATGAAAATGAAATTACCTTTAACAAATGGGAATTTTATTCATAAAAGCCTTTTCAAAAACAGATTTAAAATATATAAGCAGAAAAGCACCCTCGAAATATCAAGTTACAATTTTATTTAGAGGCAGAAAGAACAATATTGACAGTATGAGCCTTCGGGCAGAGAAGCTTGCCGCTCCCTTTCAACACGGTCGTAGTCACGACCGCTCACAACCTCTGAAAGATTACACTGGTGCAAATCTGCAACACACTAGATAACTTTAAACTAAGAGTTTTAACAATTTACACAAGCGCACAAACTATGCACCCCCGGTAGGAGGGATAGAAATGGTACAAAACACTAACAATTGAAATATTAAATTTGCCATCGAAGATGCAACTTGATTTTAACTTCTAAGAAAAGTCTTACGGTGAAAGGGTGGCAACTTTATGTACTAAAATGATCATTTAAATAAAATCCCATGAAATTCAATCTTATATAAAATTCTACAAGGTTGGCAAAACAATAATTAAGAAGTTCTAAAGTGCACAGATGCCGCCTCTCAAGATCACAGACAATAATATCAAAGTTTCCAAAGACCAAAACATATTTCAGGTATTAGGCCGTTACTCTCCAAGCAACAAATTCTTTAACACACCAAATCCGACAAACATGACAGAGGCAGCTACTAACGTACGGTAGATTGATCGGGAGGTTACCGAACAACCCGAACCGCAGGTTGCTCCAACCCGCCCCTTACTCCACAAGAGAAAAACGGACCACCCAATTCACAAATAACCACCTTCCCGCGGGTGGGAAAACGGAAAAGAATGGTGAGACGACCCCAAAGCAAAACGGCTGGTGACCTCACCAAGAAAACAAGTAGAATTTAACAAGAGTAAATCAAACAAGATATCACCAATCACTTAACTTCTAATAAACTGCGATTTTTCGAGAAGACCTGGAGCAGCACCCCCAACGCTCTCCCGAACCGTCCGCTGCCAGCCGCTTCAACGGACGCAGGAAGGCGCGCCGATCTCCCGTCTCACGGCGTCGCAGCTCGCCCCGGCCAGCCCGATGTCGTGGCTTCACTCCTGTTGCTCTCGTGTCAACCGCGAAGCCAGTACCCCTTTCTATACGGCACGGCCCACTGGACTCATGTGGGGACCTCACATGCGCCGACGCTCAAGGCGGACAAGTCATTTCGTGTTTCAGTGCGCGACCGACCAACCGACCGATCCAACCGCCAATGACTGTTGCCCGAGCAACTCGAGCAGACTGGCGGCCTAACGCGCAGACTCAGATGCAGGAACTTAGCCCCGACCGGGCGACCACTAGCTGAGTTCGGTTACTGGTGGAGTGGCAAAACTGTCATTTTCTGGCTTAAAGTTTGATCCAAACTCGCACTCCGACGACAGACAGACACTAACTGCCGCACAAATGGGAACGAGAGACAGACCAGCAACTGGTGACGCGAGACTGACCTAGCCTCACTCCGACTAACTGCCGAGCTCATAGCGCCCCTTAAATGCACGTGAACAGGCAACCTTTCCGCTTTCCCACCAGAGGGAGACACCAAAGCTGCGAATGCCACAGCATTTTTTAACCACGGCTCACTCACCACAGACGATCACCATCATGCATTGATAGTATGCGAATAAATCCCTTAATGTTCTGAGATCGGCAGGTGGACAGAATATTGACCGACAACTACATTAATTACTTAGACACACATCAGATACATATTTCTGTTAATTATTTGTAGAGTTTACAGTTTTGATTATTGCATCTCACAAAATGTTCTCAAAGGAAAGGCAGTTGCGTAAGTTCGTTGCTTGTATTTGTATCTACTGTTGTCGCATGAACGGAAGTGTATTTCTTTGGCGTTACAACAGGAACTAGCAGTGCAGCCATGTCTCTAGTGTGACTCTAGCAGTGCAGCCACAACAGTGGAAGGCACATGGCGAGCACTAAGGTGTCAGCAAGCCGGTTGCAGCAACTTGTAAGACAGAGCTCTTGCAAGAGGGGCCAAGCCGTTTCCCCGCCGCCGAGCCTCGGATTTCTTATCCTGAACGTAACTGGACAAAGAGCGTCGGCACGAGTGGCCGCAAGCCAGTATAAATCACCATTAACTTTAGCAAAGGGATCAGCAATCTTGTAGCGCATTGAGGGACGAGAGGGTTATGTCAGGCGACCGAGCAATAAGGGACAGCACGCAGCTGTCGTCATCTCGTACCTTAGTCACCGCACTATCTGCTAGTGCCGAGTTATGTGCGATGGTGCTTCTCCACTGACAATCTGCGTCCTGGTCCACCCCTGCAGAGGCCAAATTCCTGCCCTCGAGGGCAGCAAAACGAGACCGGGGCGGTGCAGCCTCCCATTCTTCCGTCCTGGACAGCTTGCGCGAAATCCATCAGGGGATCCGGCGTCCCCTGTAAGCAATCCAACAGCGTTGCGCTAACTGTGGCGTTCGCCGCTGTGTAAGCTGCTGAGGTCAGCATTCCTGGCGCCAACGTCACGACCCGGTGGCTGCTAGCTCGTCGCTGCCGAGCGTCGTCCTCGCCACGTGCTAAAAAGGGGAGTGGCGACTGAGTCCACTAACAACTTATGAGTGTTAAAAAAGTATCCTGACTGTTCACCCTGTTAGTCAAAGATGCCCCCCCCCCTCCTCGTCTCCCCCGCCAGGAACGACTCCCACCCCCTCACGGAAGTGAAACCTCTCCCAACAGTCTCGTCGACTTCCTCCCGGCCGTCTCGCCGTGAGGAAGTAATGTTAGCTCGGTTGCGAATAAGTCATGGACTGTGCGGCTGATTCCGGCGGCGGCTCGAGTCTTCCCCCGGGCATGGGTATGTGTGTTTGTCCTCAGGATAATTTAGGTTAAGTAGTGTGTAATCTTAGGAACTGATGACCTTAGCAGTTAAGTCCCATAAGATTTCACACACATTTGAACTTTTTTTTTTTTTGTTGCGAATAGGGCACTGGCGCTTTAGTCAACGCCACTTGTTGAGTGGCGACCCTGCACCCAGCTGTCCTTTCTGTAGTCAGACATTTCCTGATCCTCTGCCCCTATTTTAGCCACTTACGTCTCAGGGTCGGGCTGCCGCCCGCTTTGCCGGACATTCTAGCGGATGAAGTGCGAGCTGTGGCTCGCGTTTTAAGTTTTTTAAAAAGCAGTAATATGGCAAAAGAGATTTGATTTCTACCTGGTGACTCCGGTTTATTGTAGACGTCCTTTAGTTACTCTTCCGTAACGTTTTGATGTTTTAGATTTGTTTTTTCTTCCCTTTTGTATTTTTTTATTGGACCTCGTAACGGTTTTTCCCCTCGCGGTCCCAGCATTCTCTGATTTTTTACTGGGCGCTTATGACCTTAGATGTTTTGCGCCCTAACACCCCACCCAAAAAAAACCGAAGTGGCCCTACACCCCCGGCCTGTTTCAGAAGTGATAAAATCATATTCCAGATCTATATTCTACTTCATGACTTTCCAGACCCTGAAGATTCTACTTTACTCCTTAACAGCTTCGAATTTTCTGCTGTCGTCATAGACCAAAATGAAGTTCTTCAGTCATTACTACGAGAAAATACTAATATTTAGATTTTTGTATGTGTTCTACATTCTCAATAATTTATTGCCAACTCTCTTAACGGATTAAAACTCTGGCAACTTAGTTTAGTTTTTAAAAAGTGCTAACGAATGTTCTTGAACCTAATTTTACCGACCTCTTTTCCCAGTGTACTGAAATTTGGTCGATTTATTATGTATACCTCGCAGAGACTCATTCGACGGCGAAATTAGTGAAACAGCCTTGCTCCTGACGGATTAGTTTCTTCTGAGGACTATTATTTCTGGATTTCTTAGAGACATGTTCATTTCTCGCAAAGTCTGTTGGCCAAACATCGTATTTTGCAACTTTCCTCATTATCTTTAGAAAATGCTACAAAAATGGTTCAAATGGCTCTGAGCACTATGGGACTTAACATCTAAGGTCATCAGTCCCCTAGAACTTAGAACTACTTAAGCCTAACTAACCTAAGGACATCACACACATCCATGTCCGAGGCAGGATTCGAACCTGCGACCGTAGCGGTCGCGCGGTTCTAGACTGAAGCGCCTAGAACCGCTCAGCCATACCGGCCGGCAGAAAATGCTACATTTTCAGAGAAATTACGAACAGCCCATAAGGATGTTGAGAGAAACAGTTTGTGTGTGTATGTGTGTGTGTGAGAGAGAGTGTGTGTGTGTGTGTGTTTGTGTGTGTGAGAGAGAGAGAGAGAGAAAAAGAGAGAGACAGAGACAAACAGTATTCTTCTTAAATAAATCCCCTTCCACGCAAATGTTAACAGTGTCATATTCCTTCATTCCTCGGATTTAATCCACTCCTGCCTGGTTCACCTTCCCACAGTTCCTTTCTAGACAGGGAAAACTGATGATAAAAATTTCCAGGATGTGAACAAGCTGGCCTCAGAGTCCTGATCCGTGTTCTGAAGCCCTTTAGTGGCGTCGATTACTTCGTGTTAGTTAAAACAAATGACTTACATCAACGAACGTCGGGATTCAGTCCTCATTCTGCCAGGCTTTTTTAAGTTTTCGCAATTTTCGAATATCAGTAAGGTAGGTGAGAGATGTTTCCTAGCTTGCCCACTCAACCTTTTTGCCTAAGAAGTGATCATCTCTACGTTAACTCGAACCCACGTCCGTCAAAGCAAAACAACGCAAGATTCTAAGCTCGACTTCTCACTCCGTTAATCCAAGCGATGTCGACCGCGATATCTCTCTCTCTCTCTCTCTCTCTCTATCTCCCTTTTTTTTTTCCCCCTTACCGACCGCCCATCCAGTAGCCAATAAATTGTGTCGCTCTCCCGGTGAAAGCAATAAATGAAGAGGAAATGCATTTAAATAAGCCAATTTCGCGGCTGTTCCCTTTGTATAGGGCAGCGCCAGGGAAAGAGCGGTCTACTTTGGAATAAATTATTCAGTTGTCGGCGCTGAGGTAATTCATAAATCAGAGACCGCTGAAGCACTTCCATTGTCCACACAGAAAGGACGAAACTAAACAGACGCGCATCCACTTTGTTCATTCGTGCCGCGCTTTCACTCTGCAATCACTAAATTAACGAAAGCCGCGCCTTTCAATACGGATGACTTTATAACTTGTCATAAAAGATAACAATGCGGAATTCGCTCTTCAGAAGAAATTAGATTCAAGTAAATGACTTACATACACTGTAAAACCGGTCTTCCATCCCAGGACAACTAATCCAGAAACCGCCCACCTTTCAACATCCGAACTCCATCATAGGACGCCAGACACAGTTTCTCTAGGGGACGAATTCGACATCTGCCTAGCGTGGCACTTCCTTCAGATGTTATTTCTTGCGGTGTTGTAGAGGACGTACCTGTCATCACTCTTTTGATTAATTTGGTTTGATGCGAGGCGCCACAATTTCCTCTCTTGTGCAAATTTGTCTCGGAGTGACATTTACATTATTATTTCACAAAACATCCACAAGCACCTTGCTGATAGCTGTGACAAATCTTCCAGTGGGTTGATGTATGATAACAACAGAGCGTAAGATGGAGGACGGGTTCTAAAGTCACAACAGTCCAAAAAAAATCGTTAGCAACAGTACTAGTGAAACCATGACAAAGTATTCGTGAATAACTTCATTGGATATATACGTACGTCGTAGCTCTATGACATAAGGGTGTTTAAAAAAGTGTCTGATATTTGTTACAACTAGAAAAAAATGCGTCACATAAACTTACGTTCGGAAAAAAATCTGTCCATATTGTATGTATTACATAAATATACTGTGAGGCTGTGCTTAACATTCATAGCTGCCTAACGAGACGCCTTCAAGATGTACGCGAATGAACCTCACTCTAATTCTAATTACTTTCTTTTGTGCGATGAATACCTTTCGCCTATGGGTTTACCCTAGAATATTATGTCAAAGACACCAGTTAATGAAAATATGCACTATAATTTTACTTACTTACTTCTCTATCGTCGGAGCGGCCAGTTATGCCTATGGAAAAAGCAGTAGAACATTTTAGCAGGTATCCTGTAAGAGTTTTCACTTTAAGTTTTCATTAGTATGCACACCGTTACCATTTACTCGATTCTTTACAATAAGTCTTGCGTATCTACAAACATGACTATTTCTGTGATCTGTGATTATCATAAACAAAGTACATTAGCGAGCCGATGATTATGCCTCTTAGGATACTCACTGATATTTCTCCCAATACAGATAACGTCGCACCCGTCTTTACATTACTCACAGAGCCTAGAGTAGCTTTCTGCATTCTGTTTCCAAACCAGGCAAATGCTGAACTTCGTGTTCCATAAAAAAATTAACTTTACTAATAGAAATCATGACTTATATAGTCAAATATCATCAATAAGTCACAGAAAATTCCTACTGGTGATATTTTATCATTTTAAAATGGCTCTGAGCACTATGGGACTTAACATCTATGGTCATCAGTCCCCTAGAACTTAGAACTACTTAAACCTAACTAACCTAAGGACATCACACAACACCCAGCCATCACGAGGCAGAGAAAATCCCTGACCCCGCCGGGAATCGAACCCGGGAACCCGGGCGTGGGAAGCGAGAACGCTACCGCACGACCACGAGATGCGGGCTATCATTTTAAGATTTTGTTATTTACTCAGTAAATGTATAAATATCTGGCTGATTAAAATTGTACTTTTGGAATCCAAACTGCGATTGGCTAAGCACTTCATTATTAAACAGGTGCTTGACAACCCTGGAGTACATTATATATTCAAAAATTTTGGATAATGATGTAATGAGCTACGACGGACAGAAGTTATTAAAATCTGTGCAGCAGGCTAAAGAGCTCCCTAACAATGGCATTTTTAGTCAGTCTGGGAAAAACCCTCAATTAATGGTGGATTACACAAGTGACAAAGAACATTACGTACTGTAGATCACAGCTTTTTAGTGGCTCGTTGGAGACTTTTTAATCTTGATGATCTTCCTTACTTGAGATGGTGATATGGGATTTTTATTTAACTTAATAAACTCTCTACTACTTCTCTGCTCTACAGTTTTTCATTCACTTCTGAAGTACTTGCTCCAATTTCACAAGTTTCTTTTTCGAGTCATCAGTCTTCTGACGGGTTTGATGGTTTGATGCGGCCCGCCGAAAACTCTCTCCTATGCCAACCTTTTCATCTCAGAGTAGAAATGGCACGCTACGTCCTCAGTTATTTGTTGGATGTATTCTAATCTCTGTCTTCCAGTCTCTGTCTTCCTTTACAGTTACTACCCACTACAGCTCACTCTAGGACCATGGAAATTATCGACTGATGCCTTAATAGATGTCCTACATTCTTTCCCTTCTTCTTGTCAGTGTTTTCGATATGTACCTTTCCGTCCCAGTTCTGCAAAGAACCTCCTTATTTCTTTAGTCTTAATACTAGCAGACATCACTTGGCCAGGAATGCCTTTTTCGCCAGTACTAGTCTACTTTTTACATCCTCCTTGCTCCGTCCGTTATGGTTATTTTCCTGCCTATGTAGCAAAATTCCTTAACTTCATCTACCACGCGATCACCAATTCGATGTTAAGTTTCTCTCTGTTCTAATTCCTGCTACTTTACTTTCGTCCTTCCGATACTCATTTCTTGTTCGATTTCTTCACATTTCTCATAGTGCCATTTTCCCATAGCTTCCCACACTTCCTATTTATTTCGCTCTTCAGCACCTTGTATTTCTGTATTCCAGAATGTTCCAGAACTTTTTTGTACTTTCTTGTTTCATCGATCGGCAGAAGTATTTCATCTGTTATCGATAGTTTCTTGGCAGTTTTCTTCCTACGGATTTATATCCAGCTTCTGTGATTGGCCTTATTAGAGGTGGCCATTCAATTATACTGCCTATCGAGATATTCATTATCGCCGTGTCTATAGCTTCTGAGAACTTCAAACGTATTTCATTTCTTACTGCTTTCGCATCCTACTTCTTTGCGCACTGATTCTTCCTGACTAGAGACATAAACTTCAGCCTGATCTTCGTCATTATAAAATTATGACTTTAGTCTATAACTGCTCCTGAATGCCATTAAAATCCAATTCTGATTTCGGACTCTCTGGTTGACCATGATGTAATATAACAGAATTCTTCCCGTATCTCTGCCCGTTTCCAAGTATACCTGCTATGCTGGTGTCTCTCGAACAGAGCATTCGTTAATACTAGCTGAAATTTATTACAAACTTAATTATTCTTTCTCCTCTCTCATTGCGAGTCTGAAGCTCCTTCAACTCCTGCTCCTACAACTGCGTTCCTGTCCCCTATGACGACTAGATTTTCATCTCTTTCTACGTACTGCATTTCGCGTTCAAAATCCTCATATACTTCCTTTGTCTCTTCACCTTCGGGTTGCAACGTCAGCATGCATACCTGAGGTATCGTTGTTGGTGCTGGTTTGCTGTTGATTATGAATATAAAAACGCTATCACTGAACTGTTCGCAGTAGCACACTCTCTGATCTAACTTCCTATTAATAACGAATCCTACTTCCGTTATGCCATTTTCTGTTGCTGTGACCAGGAATACCTGCCTCCTTTCCATTTCACTTCACTGATCCCTACTGTATCTAGTTTGAGCCTGAGCATTTCCCTGTTCAGATTTTCTAGCTTCCTATGACGTTCAAACATCTGACATCCCACGCCCCGACTCGTAGATCGTTATTCTTTCGTTGGTTATTCAGTCTTTTTCTCATTATCACTTCCCCTTCGGCAGTCCCCTCCCAGAAATCGAATGGGGGCTAATCCGGAATCATTTGCTAATGGAGAGATCATCGTGATCCTTTTTTTTCAATTACAGGCCACATGTCCGCTGAAACACATGATGTGGCATTAATGCAGTGGTTTCCATTGTTTTCTGCATCCTCATGCCGTTGATCACTACTGATTCTTCGCGATGAGGCTCAGTTATCCACCCCAGGGGCAAGAAAGAGCTCTGAACCTCTATCCGCTTCTCTGCCCTCTTTTACAAGGCCGTTGGTTGAGTGAGGGTGACTTCTTACGCCGGAATTCTTCGGCCGCCATTGCTGATGGTTTTTATTCAAAATTTAAGGGGTGGTAGGGTTCAACCCAGGGACGGAACACGCTGCTAATCCGAGACACTACCCACAGATCACATATGCAGCAATTATTTAAGTAATTATTAAAACCATCTATTACATATTAACTGTATTTTACAATGGTCCCGCTGTCTTTAACAGAAATGTTATCTTCTGTGACTTTTCTCCCTGACTCACTTTTAACATCATTCCGTATTGATTTTGTTTTATTGTTGTTCATTTTCGACTTATTCTGCATATTCTTGGGCTTCTTTCACAACTTTTGCTAATATATTAAAGTACTGTTTATAATATGTAAGTTGACATGGATTATTACTTGCATGGTTTTTTTTTTTTTTTTTTTTTTTTTTGTGGGGAGGAGACCAACAGCGAGGTCATCGGTCTCATCGGAGTAGGGAAGGACGGGGAAGGAAGTCGGCCGTGCCCTTTAAAAGGAACCATCCCGGCATTAGCCTGGAACGATTTAGGAAAATCACGGAAAACCTAAATCAGGATGACCGTCGCGGGATTGAACCGTCAGCCTCCCGAAAGCGAGTCTAGTGTACTAACCCCTGCACCACCTCGCTCGGTCGATTGTTACTTGCCCGGCTATTTTACACAAGATGTTTTTGTTGTGAAGAGACTCTGATACCTGTAGTGATCCAAGGTTTCTTTAATGACTCTCCATTATTACATTTAATTACCGTTTTAGGAAAACTAGTTTCAAATATGGGTACAAACTCATTAATAAGTATGTTGAATTTAGAGTTAGCCGTGCCCTCATTTTTGATTTCACCCCAGTCCACATATTTTAGGCTTTCTCGAAAATCTTCAGCAGTTTTGCCATTAATCAGCCTGTTTCTTCGGAAGAAAATAAATTAAGTATCGTGATTAACTGTGCAACCCGTTTTGTCACAGGACGGGTATGCGTCTCTTTAACTTCTACGTGTTATATGAATACATTTTCTGTAAGGGTACTACTGTCTTGAGATCAATGTTACATGCAAGTGAACCAAGTCATAAGGAAGGCGGGTGTGCCCGCATGAGGTCGTGCTTCTTTCAAATGGAGGCCTAAAGGACGTCGAAGGATTACCTGCAATCACATGGAGCACCTTCTGTAAATAGATAGAATGGCCCACATTTTGGCAAGTATTTACACTCCTGGAAATTGAAATAAGAACACCGTGAATTCATTGTCCCAGGAAGGGGAAACTTTATTGACACATTCCTGGGGTCAGATACATCACATGATCACACTGACAGAACCACAGGCACATAGACACAGGCAACAGAGCATGCACAATGTCGGCACTAGTACAGTGTATATCCACCTTTCGCAGCAATGCAGGCTGCTATTCTCCCATGGAGACGATCGTAGAGATGCTGGATGTAGTCCTGTGGAACGGCTTGCCATGCCATTTCCACCTGGCGCCTCAGTTGGACCAGCGTTCGTGCTGGACGTGCAGACCGCGTGAGACGACGCTTCATCCAGTCCCAAACATGCTCAATGGGGGACAGATCCGGAGATCTTGCTGGCCAAGGTAGTTGACATACACCTTCTAGAGCACGTTGGGTGGCACGGGATACATGCGGACGTGCATTGTCCTGTTGGAACAGCAAGTTCCCTTGCCGGTCTAGGAATGGTAGGACGATGGGTTCGATGACGTTTTGGATGTACCGTGCACTATTCAGTGTCCCCTCGACGATCACCAGTGGTGTACGGCCAGTGTAGGAGATCGCTCCCCACACCATGATGCCGGGTGTTGGCCCTGTGTGCCTCGGTCGTATGCAGTCCTGATTGTGGCGCTCACCTGCACGGCGCCAAACACGCATACGACCATCATTGGCACCAAGGCAGAAGCGACTCTCATCGCTGAAGACGACACGTCTCCATTCGTCCCTCCATTCACGCCTGTCGCGACACCACTGGAGGCGGGCTGCACGATGTTGGGGCGTGAGCGGAAGACGGCCTAACGGTGTGCGGGACCGTAGCCCAGCTTCATGGAGACGGTTGCGAATGGTCCTCGCCGATACCTCAGGAGCAACAGTGTCCATAATTTGCTGGGAAGTGGCGGTGCGGTCCCCTACGGCACTGCGTAGGATCCTACGGTCTTGGCGTGCATCCGTGCGTCGCTGCGGTCCGGTCCCAGGTCGACGGGCACGTGCACCTTCCGCCGACCACTGGCGACAACATCGATGTACTGTGGAGACCTCACGCCCCACGTGTTGAGCAATTCGGCGGTACGTCCACCCGGCCTCCCGCATGCCCACTATACGCCCTCGCTCAAAGTCCGTCAACTGCACATACGGTTCATGTCCACGCTGTCGCGGCATGCTACCAGTGTTAAAGACTGCGATGGAGCTCCGTATGCCACGGCAAACTGGCTGACACTGACGGCGGCGGTGCACAAATGCTGCGCAGCTAGCGCCATTCGACGGCCAACACCGCGGTTCCTGGTGTGTCCGCTGTGCCGTGCGTGTGATCATTGCTTGTACAGCCCTCTCGCAGTGTCCGGAGCAAGTATGGTGGGTCTGACACACCGGTGTCAATGTGTTCTTTTTTCCATTTCCAGGAGTGTAGGAGTTTCGTAGAAGTACTGACCATATCATTCAAACACACTTTTCAATCACTGGTTTCATCTCCGTGCTCTCACATTCAGATCTACATCCTATGCATTATACATGTAACGTATCACTAACGGTGTACACATTTCACATGCAATTTCCAGTTCACAACAAGTACTTGAAACTGCAAAACACGATTTAGGTTTTCCCGCAGAGAATAAGGGAACAGTCACAGGAGAAACGACTAAGTGATCCGACGCTACAATTTCCAAGAGTCGTTAATGTGCCACTACAGAGAACATAACGCAAAAGCTGCTGCTAGAAACTGCGAAGGCTTTAATATGTAACAGGACTGTAATAGGAAAGGCAAATGATCGACTTCAGTTTATTGGGAGAATGTAAGGAACGTGTGGTTCATCTGTAAAGGAGGCCACATATAGGACAGTAGTGGGATCCAGTGTTGATTACTGCTCGAGTGTTTAGATTTTGCACTAGGTCGGATTGAAGGAAAACATCGAAGAATTTCAGGTAGGCTCGACAGTGCGCTATTATTACGGAGACGCATCGAAAACTCAAATGGGAATCCATCGAACCGGCAACTGAAGCTTATCGCAGAACGATTCTACACTACTGGGCATTAAAATTGCTACACCAAGAAGAAATGCAGATGATAAACAGGTATTCATTGGACAAATATATTATGCTAGAACTGACATGTGATTACATTTTCACGCAATTTGGGTGCATAGATCTTGAGAAATCAGTACCCAGAACAACCACCTCTGGCCGTAATAATGGCCTTGATACGTCCTGGGCATTGAGACAAACAGAGCTTGGATGGCGTTTATAGGTACAGCTGCCCATGCAGCTTCAACACAATACCACAGTTCATCACGAGTAGTGACTGGCGTATTGTGACGAGCCAGTTGCTCGGCCACCATTGACCAGACGTTTTCAGTTGGTGAGAGATCTGGAGAATGTGCTGGCCAGGGCAGCAGTCGAACATTTCCTGTATCTAGAAAGGCCCGAACAGGACCTGCAACATGCGGTCGTGCATTATCCTGCTGAAATGTAGGGTTTCTCAGGGATCGAATGAAGGGTAGAGCCACGGGTCATAACACATCTGAAATGTAACGTCCACTGTTCAAAGTGCCGTCAATGCGAACAAGACGTGACCAAGACGTGCAACCAGTGGCACCCCATACCATCACGCCGAGTGATTCGTCAATATGGCGATGAAGAATACACGCTTCCAATGTGCGTTCACCGCGATGTCGTCAAACACGGATGGGACCATCATGGTGCTGTAAACAGAACCTGGATTAATCGGAAAAATTGACGTTTTGCCATTCGTGCACCTAGGATCCGTCGTTGAGTACACCATCGCAGGCGCTCCTGTCTGTGATGCAGCGTCAACGGTAACAACTTCCATGGTCTTCGAGCTGATAGTCCATGCTGCTGCAACATCGTCGAACTGTTCGTGCAGATGTTTGTTGTCTTGCAAACATCCCCATCTGTTGACTCAGGAATCGAGACGTGGCTGCACGATCCGTTACAACCATGCGGATAATATGCCTCTCATCTCGACTGCTAGCCATACGAAGCCGTTGGGATCCAGCATGGCGTTCCGTATTACCCTCCTGAACCCACCGATTTCGTATTCTGCTAACAGTCATTGGATCTCGACCAACGCGAACAGGAATGTCGCGATACGATAAACCGCAATCGCGATAGGCTACAATGCGACCTTTATCGAAGTCGGAAACGTGATGCTACGCATTTCTCCACCTTATACGAGGCATCACAACAACGTTTCACCAGGTAACTTCCTCATGTCAGCACGTTGTAGGTGTCGCCACCGGCGACAACCTTCTGTGAATGCTCTGAAAAGCTAATCATTTGCATATCACAGCATCCTCTTCCTGTCGGTTAAATTTCGTGTCTGTATGACGTCATCTTCGTGGTGTAGCAATTTTAATGGCCAGTAGTGTATTTTCGCAAACGTAAGGACCACGAATATATATTAGAGCTCGTACGGAGGCATTTAGACAGTGGCTTTTCCCTCGCTCTATTTGCGATCGGAACAGGAAAGGAAATCACTAGTAGTAGTTCTGGGTACTCTCTGCCGCGCACGGTGTGGTGGCGTGGTGCTACAAATGAAAGACGAGGAGTATACAATATGTACAGGATCTAAGAGGGAATGATAAGGGTGGAAGACCAAAAACGTAGTGCTCGGATTAGAAAGGGTGTATGACAAAGGCACGTTGCCTTCGCCCCAATCTCTACATCGAAGGAGCAATGACCGAAATAAAAAAAAGCTTCAAGCTGAAAGGATATCAACGGTAAGATTAGCTGATGACATTTCTCTCCTCAGTGTAAGTGAAGAAGAATTACAGAATCTACTTAATGAAATGAACAGTCTAATGAGTATAGAATATGAATTGACAGAAAATCGAAGAAATAGTAAAGAGAAGTAGCAGAAATGGGAACAACGAGAACCTTAACATCAGGATTGGTGACCGTGAAGTAGATCAAGTTAAGGAATTCTGTTACCTAGACCGCAAAATAACACACGACGGACGGGGCAAGAAGGATATAAGATGCACACTAGCACTTGCAGAAAGGGCGTTCCTGGCCAATGTAAATCTACTAGTATCAAACATAGTCCTTAATTTGAGGAATAAATTTCTGAGAATGAACGTTTGGAACGCAGCATTGTATGGTAGTGAAACAAGGATCTCGGCTAAACCGGAGAGGAAGAGAAGAGAAGCGAAGCATCTGAAATATGGTGCTACAGAAGAATGATGAAAATCAGGTGAACTGATAAGAAATGAGGAAGTTATTCGGAGAATCGGCGAGGAAAGAAATATACGGAAAACACTGACAAAAAGGAGGGACAGGGTGGTAGGAAATCTCTTAAGACGTCAAACAATAAATTCCATGCTACTACGTGGAGCTGTAGAGGGGAAAAACTGTAGAAGAAAACATATTGTAATACAATGGGCACGTAACTGAGGACGTACGTAGCAGATGCTACTTTGGGATGAAGAGGTTGGCAAGGGAAATGAATTCTTGGCGGTGCGCATCAAACCATTGATAAGACTGATGACCAAAAATGCTGGTATTTAATATTCTAGCTTATGTCTGTCGCTATAAATTTTACCCCTTCTTCCAGAGCCAAGAGTAATAAAACTGATAGTTGTAAAAGATGTCCCACTAAACAATCCTTTCTATTCTGTCTGCCGCTATAAATTTTACACTCTACTGCCTCTTCCAGCATCGAGAAGTAGTAAAACTCCTGGTTGTAGCATTTGTCCCAATAAGTAGTCCTTTCTTCCTGTTTCCCAAACATTTCTTTGATCTCCAATTGCTTTCATTGCTGATTCTTTTCGTACTTCATCTATCCACTTCATTTTTAATACTGTTTGATAGCAGTACATTCATCGAATGCGACGAGTCGGTGGATAAGACACTGCAGTCGTTAACTGAAGTCAAGCACCTGTCCGGCCATCTATACGTATCCATGATTCCCCTAAATTACTGAAGACCAATGCCGAGATGGTTCATGTTAGAAAAGGCGCGGCAAAAGCCTCCCTCCCTTCATCCTTGCCGGTCAGAGTTTGCACTCTATCTCTGATGACGTTATACTTTACGAGACGCCAATCCCAGTCTTCTTTCCTTCCGCTAGCGCCAAATTTTCTAGCTGCTTCTTCTCCGGATTCATTCTAATTCAAATTTCACTTTCTTATGTATAATGTACCAGAGTCATAAATATCAAGGCATTTCGTTTCCATATCAATTATTGATTGATACAAGTAGAACTCCTTTTTTTTAAAGAAAGCACTCTTCACTTAGCCGTATCTACTTCTGACAACTTGATCTTCATGAAGCTAGTAATCATATACATTCAAACAAAAAAACTTGCAACGTTTTTATACAACTCCTCTAAGCGTCATGTTTCTTGTTGCTCTCTTCTTTCTTCCAGATGACCCTTGATGAACTTCTTTTGATCCTTTACACAGTAGAAATTATCTAATGGCTGTACACTTTTTCTCTCACCTGCAAGTTCGCTTCTCTTCCATGTACTAATCTTGCAAAAATTCCATTTAATCGTTAATGCTGCCAGTCTACGAAGGTAACTTAAGTTCGACAGCCCTTTAGTTGGCCTCCAAGGGCTCTGGGTAGTTTTGCTGTCTTATGAAGAATAAGTCTGTCTCATGAAGAGTAGTTCGTGGCTTAGAGCGCCCCACCGGCTTTGCCGGGAATGGTTGTGGGTGCTATGGGTACTCTTAACGTGTTGATCTGCACAGCATTATTACCTAAGTGCATGGTGTTTGGCTATTATAGGCCCAAACGAAAAGGAGCGAGGAGGGCACAGTGAAAGCAGCAAAATCCTAACAAACATAGGGAACAAATGGTTTCCTCGTTACGACATATCAGGACTGAGCACATGAACACCTTATTATAGAGTCCCCGAGGATCCACACTGTGGATAAGTACTCGAAGAACACGTAACAAGTGTTCCACATGGTCACCATTCAGGTGAAGGCAGGCTTCAAAACATCTCCTCGTCAATGCCTGCACACGTGTACACGTTCAAAAATTTCAGACGTGTTTCGAATGCGTTACAAGATTTCATTGACATTATCAACAGGGCTGGAATAATCAAAATTTTTAAATATTCTCACACAAAAATGTAAACAGTGCTACAACGTTGGCATGGCTGTAATTCTGCAAACATTGTATAGGGAAGGTCTTTAAAGATACACGTACTTAAATATTCCCTTGGCACTTATCTGACGTCAGCTGCTGTTTAAATAGATAGATAGAGAGAGGGAGAAAAAGAGAGAGAGATGAGTGTGTGTGTGTGCGTGTGTGTGTGTGTGTGTGCGTGTGTGTGTGTGTGTGTGTGTGTGGAAAAGAGAGAGAGAAGGAGTATGCATGTGTGCGTGTGCATGTTCTGAGAAGCTTAATTAAAGAAGCATTGTAAGTCAACGTAAGCAGAGTGGAAGAGGTCAAACGAGGCAAGGAACAAAGGGAACGCCAATTCTGAAGTATGTAACAACCTTTTCCCCTTTCATCCCTACAGTCTTAACTCATTAAAGCCTTGCTGAACCGTAGCAACTCCGTACGTTGCATATAACAGACATTGTGGGACACACTAGAAAGCCATTGAGTTAAGTCATTAAATTAAATAAGACGATCCTTTAAACAGTATCTTCATATTTGCATTACCACGAAGACCTCAATTTGTCGTATTTATTTTATCAGGTGAGCTTAATTGTGAACAATTTGAATACGGGATCACACACACACACACACACACACACACACACACACACACACACACACAAACACTCATATATATATATATATATATATATATATATATATATATATATATATATATGGTGTTACAAGGTACGGCCATATTTTCAGGAAACATTCCTCACACACAAAGAAAGAAAATATGTTATGTGACATGTGTCCGGAAACGCTTACTTTCCATGTTAGAGCTCATTTTATTACTTCTCTTCAAATCACATTAATCATGGAATGGAAACACACAGCAACAGAAGGTACCAGCGTGACTTCAAACAATTTGTTACAGGAAATGTTCAAAATGTCCTCCGTTAGCGAGGATACATGCATCCACCCTCCGTCGCATGGAATCCCTGATGCGCTGATGCAGCCCTGGAGAATGGCGTATTGTATCACAGCCGTCCACAATACGAGCACGAAGAGTCTCTACATTTGATACCGGGGTTGCGTAGACAAGAGCTTTCAAATGCCCCCATAAATGAAAGTCAAGAGGGTTGAGGTCAGGAGAGCGTGGCGGCCATGGAATTGGTCCGCCTCTACCAATCCATCGGTCACCGAATCTGTTGTTGAGAAGCGTACGAACACTTCGACTGAAATGTGCAGGAGCTCCATCGTGCATGAACCACATGTTGTGTCGTACTTGTAAAGGCACATGTTCTAGCAGCACAGGTAGAGTATCCCGTATGAAATCATGATAACGTGCTCCATTGAACGTAGGTGGAAGAACATGGGGCCCAATCAAGACATCACCAACAATGCCTAACCAAACGTTCACAGAAAATCTGTGTTGATATCTGAAGGGTTGTCACGTCACAGGTTAGCGTATCTGTAGAGCACGTGGCAGAGAGGGTCGAATATACCAGGTGATCAAAAAGTCACTATAAATTTGAAAACTGAATAAATCACGGAATAATGTAGATAGAGAGGTACAAATTGACACACATGCTTGGAATGACATGGGGTTTTATTAGAACCAAAAAAATACAAACGTTTAAAAAATGTCCTACACATGGCGCTTCATCTGATCAGAATAGCAATAATTAGCATAACAAAGTAAGACAAAGCAAAGATGATGTTCTTTACAGGAAATGCTCAATATGTCCACCATCATTCCTCAACAATAGCTGTAGTCGAGGAATAATGTTGTGAACAGCGCTGTAAAGCATGTTCGGAGTTATGGTGAGGCATTGGCGTCGGATGTTGTCTTTCAGCATCCATAGAGATGTCGCTCGATCGCGATACACTTGCGACTTCAGGTAACCCCAAAGCCGATAATCGCACGGACTGAGGTCTGGGGACCTGGAAGGCCAAGCATGACGAAAGTGAAAGTGGTGGCCAAGCATACGATCACCACCAAACGGCTGGCCGGAGTGGCCGTGCGGTTCTAGGCGCTACAGTCTGCAGCCGAGCGAGAGATACGGTCGCAGGTTCGAATCCTGCTTCGGGCATGGATGTTTGTGATGTCCTTAGGTTAGTTAGGTTTAAATAGTTCTAAATTCTAGGCGACTGATGACCTAAGAAGTTAAGTCGCATAGTGCTCAGAGCCATTTGAACCACCAAACGTCGCGCGCAGGAGATCTTTCACGCATCTAGCAATATGGGGTGGAGCGCCATCCTGCATAAACATCGTACGTTCCAGCAGGTGTTTATCGGCCAGGCTGGGGATGATGCGATTCTGTAACATATCGGCGTACCTCTCAACCGTCACGGTAGCAGTTTTGCTGTCCAGCGCCATCTGTCGGACATTTTGTGAACTTTGTTTTTTTTTTTTGTTCTAATAAAACCTCATGTCATTCCAAGCATGTGTGTCAATTTTTACCTCTCTATCTACATTATTCCGTGGTTTATTAACTTTTCAAATTTATACTGACTTCTTGATCACCCTGTATGTCTGATTCAGGGAACCTCCGTGCTCACCAACGGCGGTGTCGACTATCTCCACAGGACGAGGAATGTGGACGAGAGTTACATGGCAGAACCTCGATATCGGCTGCGAGGTGATCGAAGGCTCAGTGCCAAGGGCTGGTAACCAAACTGTAGCGGTGTCGCAGCCCAAAGCGCGATCCATCCAGCGGCAGGGAGGGAGGTGGAAGAGCGCAAACAAGTGCCGTCCAATCACGCCCACCGGCCGCTCGCTCCTTGTTTACGCCTGTAATAATGCAGCCCGCTCGCATTGTTCCCATTCAGGCTTCAGTGCGCAATTACAACATCGATTCCAAGCTGCCCCTCCCTTGCGGACGTGCCCTGGAGCTAGCGGGCCAATATTATCACGAGCTATAGCTACTGCAGTTTCGTCTGCCGGGCAGACAGTAAGCGAAAGAGTATAAGCGACCGTCCCACATTATCTACTTAAACAGAACGATTTATTGATATAGTTGTCGTAATCATTTCCAAATCAGTATGGAACAACAATTACCGTACTTAATATTTTTATAAAAATCAGTCCAAATCGAAATAAATTTTTATTCGTAATTCAGGCTACCGGTTTTGGTCTGTAAGTCCATCCTCAGATCAAGTTCCCAGATGAATAACAGCCATTGCACGGAGCCTCCGCGCACCGTCTTCTCACGTCTTCTAAATACTTGGTCTGGGGTGGTCTTATGGACCGACACCGGCAACCTGAATTAGTAATAAAAATTTATTGCGATCTAGACCGGCTATTATTAAATTATACTAATCATTCAAATCACTCTATCACTTAAACTTTCCGAGCACAGTTCTCAATTTCTGGCTTGAGCGTCCTTGTGTGACAGGGATGCTTGATGCCCAAGGAAAGAGTTTATGAAATTGTTTTTAACGTACCTACATACTTGGCACTTCACTATTATATACAGCTAGCTACAAAGCTGTTAGATATTGCCACAAGAACTGGCTTCGATTCACCTTCCTGTCCCGCAAGCTAGCACACGGGGCGGTATGCTATACGAGTAAGTTAGTTCTACTCTAGCAAGCTCATCCACCCGCACAGGATTGCTTCCAGATCTACATCTACATCTATATTCCGCTTGCCACCAAGCGATGTGTGGCGGAAGGCACAATTCGCGCCAAAGTCGTATTTCCCCGCCCACCGCTGTTCCACTCGCGAATCGCGCGAGGGAAAAACGACTGTCTGAACGCCTCAGTACGAGCTCTTGTTTCCCTTATCTTTGAATAGTGATCATTGCGCGATTTGAAAGTTGATGGTAATAATATATGCTCTACATCCTCGGTGAAGATCGAATTTCGGAATTTAGTGAGCAGCCCTTTGCGTTTAGTGCGTCGTCTACCTGCAAGTGTGTCCCACTTCAAACTTTCTATGAGATTTGTAACGCTGTCGCGATGGCTAAATGTACCAGTCACGAATCTTGCCGCTCTTCTTTGGACCTTCTCAATCTCTTGAATCAGACCCAACTGGTAAGGGTCCCATACAGACGAACAGTACCCCAAGACTGGACGAACTTACTTATTTTAAGCTATTTGCTTTGTTGAAGGACTGCATCGCTTCAGGATTCTACCAATAAACCGGAATCTAGAGTTCGCGTTACCCGTTACTTGTATAATCTGAACATTCCATTTGAGATTATTTCGAATAGTCACACCCAGATACTCGACGGACGTTACGGCTTCCAAAGACTGGGCATTTGTTTTGTACTCTTACATTAATGGGGATTTTCGCCTTGTTATACGCAGTATGTTATACTTACTAATATTGAGAGATAACTGCCAGTCATTACACCACGCATTTATTTTCTGCAGCTGCCGGAGTGGCCGAGCGGTTCTAGGCGCTACAGTCTGGAACCGCGCGACCGCTACGGTCGCAGGTTCGAATCCTGCATCGGGCATGGATGTGTGTGATGTCCTTAGGTTAGTTAGGTTTAAGTTGTTCTAGGGGACTGATGACCTCAGAAATTAAGTCCCATAGTGCTCAAAGCCATTTGAACCATTTTTTTATTTTCTGCAAATCCTCATTGATTTGTTCACAATTTACGTGTGATACTACTTTCCTGTAGACTACAGCATCATCGGCAAACAGTGTAAGGCCGCTGTCAATACCATCAACCAGATCCTTTATGTAAATCGTAAAAAGCAGAGGACCTATTACGCTGCCCTGGGGCTTACCTGAAGTTACGCTTGTTTATATTGAAGTCACCCCGTTGCGGACGACATACTGCTCCCTGTCTCTTAGAAAACATTCTATCCAACCGCATATGCCGTAGCTTTTTGCAGAAAGCGACAGTGTGGAACTGAGTCGAACGCCCTTCGAAAGTCGAGAAATATGGCATCAACCTGGAAGCCGGTATCTAGAGCCTGTTGTATATCATGCACGAAGAGGGCCAGCTGTGTCTCGCATGACCGCTGTTTCCTAAAACCAACCTGGTTTCTGCAGATGATCTTCTCAGTGTCTAGAAAGGTCATTATGTCTTAACACAAAATATGTTCCACAATTCTTTTTATAGATTGCTGTGACCTGGACCTTCTTCCAGTCCCGTGGAACTTTCTGCTATTCCAATGATCTCCTCCACGGTTCGGGGAGGAAAGCATAAGGTGCAACGAATCTGCTTCGTGAAATAACGACGAGTGATGATGGGGTGCCCATCCTGGACGTTATTTTTAGGCGGTTTCCCACATCCCACTAGGTGAATACCGAGCTCATATCCACGTCCAGCTCCATTTTACACACTATCAAAAAGACACTAGAGTGCACAATTTATAGAGGAAAGTAGCTTTAGCACAACGTGGCATTGCCAAGTAATATAGCTGGATGAAACTAGGAAAATGCACAGAAAGAACTGTCATCAAGTTGGTACAGAGTCTTCATGGCAGGACGTCCCAATCCTCCACCAGCGCGATTGACAACTGCTGGATGAAAGCTGGTGCAATGGACGTGTTGCAATACGTCTTCCCAACGCATTCCACACGTTCTCGATGGGATTGAAGTCTGTGGAACGGGCAGAACAGTCCATTCACCGAATATCCTTTCCTTCCAAGAGCTCCTCCAAGCTACTCCACCTGTGCTGATCGATGCTGTCGCTCAGTGCCATCCACAAAAATTAAGTCAGGGCCGAAAACAACTCCTACAAAGACGCACATGGGATAAATACAGTGTAGTAAGTGCACGGAACTGAAAGATTAGGAGGTCAGTTCGCCCATTTAACGTTATCTTCCCACAGCATAGCGTCCAGACCATCAAAACTATCGTATTCGACAATGTTTCTTGATGCATCATGTGTTCTCTCACCGTATGGGGGTGCGTCCAGAATCCCTATCTAAGAAGAGCACGCGACCGCTTATCTCGTTGGAGCAGTCCCTAAGAGATGCGCACCACCACAAATGGTGCCACCGATGTGTGGATGTCAAACGGAAGCAGCGTATTGGTCGTTCGGCAAAGAGACCACCTCCATGCAGTCGCCGTCCCGCTGTGGAACGTGAGATTGCGTGCTTTGCAAGCCTATTAAATGCAGTTGCACCTGCTGCTTCATGTGACCTCTATTGCAGTTATCTGCATCTGTAGTTGACTGTGGTCGATCACCTCCTCTGCTTCGGTCAACGGCGTCTGTGGTTTGGAACACTCTCCAAGCACGTGAAACAGTGCTGTGATCAGTACTAAACTCCCGCGCTACACTCGTCGCAGTTCGTCCTTCTTCCAGCTTCCCGATGGTTCTTCTGCGTGTGAACTCATCCAGATATTGTCTCCGAGCAATTCCGTGATGAAGAACAGTACTATAGCGCACCGTAACTGCTCGCTGATTGACGCATACTGCCTTTACCCGTTTCTTCAACGACCACATGTTGTGGAGGCCGACCTCATTCGGGGCTACAGATACACTAACCTCTGTCATGTGACGTCCAGGTTTCTGTGCATGACTGGAAGACCTCTAGCAACACTGTCCGGCACTTCCATTCATTTCCACCGAGTTGTTAATATACACACATCAAAAAAAGTTTTGCATCACCTCGGTTCCGAGAGTTCCGCAACCTGTACAGAAAATTTGAATAGGGATCAACAGAAACATCGTTACCGCCCTTTTTATTGCTCATGAAAACCACACATTGCATGTTGTACCACCATACAGCGAGACCTTCAGAGGTGGTGGTCCAGATTGCTGTACACACCGGTACCTCTAATACCCAGTAGCACGTCCTCTTGCATTGACACATGCTTGTATTCGTCGTGGCATACTACCCACAAGTTCATCAAGGCACTGTTGGTCCAAATTGTCCCACTCCTCAACGGTGATTCGGCGTAGGACCCTCAGATTGGGGTATTGGATCACGGAGCCCATTAATATCCCTTTTCAATCTATCTCAGGCATGTTCGATAGAGTTCATGTCTGGAGAACATGCTGGCCACTCTAGTCGAGCGATGTCGTTATCCTGAAGGAAGTCATTAACAAGATGTGCACGATGGGGGCGCGAATTGATGTCCATGAAGACGAATGCCTCACCAATATGCTGCCGATACAGTTTCACTATAGTCGGAGGATGGTACTCACGTCTCGTACAGCCGTTACGGCGCCTTCCATTACCCCCAGAAGCGTACGTCGGCCCCACATAATGCCAGCAGGGAATCTCCACGTTGCTGCACTCGCTGGACAGTGTGTCTAAGGCGTTCAGCCTGACCGCCTTGCCTCCAAACACGTCTCCGACGATTGTATGGTTGAAGGCATATGCGACACTCATCGGTGAAGGGAACGTGATGCCAATCCTGAGCAGTCTATTCGGCATGTTGTTGCGCCCAACTCTACCGCGCTGCATGGTGTCGTTGTTGCAAAGATGGACCTAGCCAAGGACGTCAGGAGTGAATTTGCGCATCATGCACCCTATTGCCCACAGTATGAGTCACGACGTCCTGTAGCTGCACGAAAAGCCTTATTCAACACAGTGGCTTTGGTGTCAGCGTTCCTCCTAGCCATAATCCGTAGGTAGCGCTCATCCATTGCACTAGTAGTCCTTGGAAGGCCTGGGCAAGGCATGTCATCGACAGTTCCTGTCTGAAAAACATCGCTTTGGTTCACTCCGAGGGGCCTGGTCACTTCCCTTGTTGAGAGCCCTTCCTGGCACAAAGTAACAATGCGGACGCGGTCGAATCGTGGTATTGACCGTTTAGGCATGGTTTGAACCACAAGCAACACGAGACGTGTACCTCCTTCCTGGTGGAATGACTGGAACTAATCGGCTGTCGGACCTCTACCGTCTAATAGGCGCTGCTCATGTATGGCTTTTTACATCTTTTGGCGAGTTTAGGGACATCTCTGAACAGTCAAAGGGACTGTGTCTGTAATACAATATCCACAGTCAACGTCTATCTTCAGAAGTTCTGGGAACCGGGGTGATGGAAAACTTATTTTGAGTTTTGTATTGTGTTACTCTATGTATCTCGCCCATAACTTCTTCAGATCAGTGTATTTAAGAAATTTTCACACATTTGCACACGGAATAAATTCTAGGCGCAGACAGACGCGGCACACAGATTCCTCCTTCTCGAGAGGGTGGGGAGGGGGGATGAATAAGAGACTGATGACCGTAGATGTTCAGTCTCTTCAAACCCTTAATCACCAGCAACAGAACCACGAGAGCCAACCCTATGAGCGGGTGACTGAAATTTGGTTACCAGATGACAGAAACCGATTTCTGTATTCGGTTTGTGTTTAGGAGATAAATTAGTGATACAAAAATGAAATTGGAATTGAATGTTTTATCAACGCTGAGATCGCAGGTATGACAGAGACACTGGGATAAAGGAACCATCCAAACAGTAGTCAACGACCGTGGATCTCGGGTGGGCGTTTGTAACATTCTTCTCTGGATTGTGAGTGCACTGACTTACTTACAGTGCAGCGTCCCTCAGACTAACTCAATAAAAATCATTTTAGGAGAAATACTTTTGTAGACTTCATAAGTTTCCCTCATGCAGGTTACAGTAGCCGAAAAATTATTCTAGGCTGTCATACACCCAGAAGAATGTTACTGAAGTGGACTGCAGATGCAGTCCCGCTCGACCGCTATGGTCGCAGGTTCGAATCCTGCCTTGGGCATGGATGTGTGTGATGCCCTTAGGTTAGTTAGGTTTAAGTAGTTCTAAGTTCTAGGGGACTGATGACCTCAGATGTCAAGTCCCATAGTGCTCAGAGCCATTTGAACCAATTTGCAGCTGCAGTCTCCTATGTTTTTATGCAGCTTGTTACACACTAAAGAGTGAAGTAAAGATATGTAACAATTCTTGACAAATGGAAAGCACAGCTGAAAAGCGGTAGGTGGCTCTCTACGTCATGAGCATCCGTCGATGAACACTCTACCCCCTTGCGAAGTGCACTGCATTATCAGCAGTACACAAGAGCTCCCTCGGAGCAGTGTAACCTTCCAAAACTCTGCTCCTGTTGGTTCCTTTTATATATATATATATATATATATATATATATATATATATATATATATATTAAAAATCGGTAATATATTTTTGACACTCTTCCTGCATTTAGTATTTTATTGTTTTCCTCACAAACCTTGAACTGCTCTCCACAACATGTAATATTCACCTATCTATTTACATGTTCAGGGTAAGTGACAATAATGAATGCGTCAAGAAATTAGTGTCATAATAGTATGAAAGAGGGGTATGGCGGATGAAACACTGTAGTGCACATAGACACTTCTCAATCAACATCACAGAGGCCACCAAGGTTTTATTTATTCCTAT
This sequence comes from Schistocerca nitens, assembly GCF_023898315.1. Classification (NCBI taxonomy): domain Eukaryota; kingdom Metazoa; phylum Arthropoda; class Insecta; order Orthoptera; family Acrididae; genus Schistocerca; species Schistocerca nitens. Next base: position 689,205,202 of record NC_064614.1, read on the forward strand.
CTGACTGACGGGTCAGTGACACAGCTGGAGCTTAATGCCAATGACTATATCACGCCTGCGTACCTGAGGTTGTGTTCCGTCTCTAGTCATCTCTAAAACTACAACTTCGTTTTTTTATTACTAATTTATTGCCATCTAAACACAATTTGAATACAGAAATCGGTTTCTGTTATGCGGTGAGCAAATTTCAGTCACCCGCTCAGAGGGGGGGGGGGGGGCTTTCGTGGTTTGTTGCTGGTAATTAAGGGGTTTGAAGAGACTGAACTTCTACAGTCACAAGCCCTGAGTCCGCACGACACTATACAAATGTTATTTGCTTAACCCAGGACTTCACGTGCAAAATTCGTTGTCGATCACGTGGATATGCAACAATTACCAACAGTAACATTCCGATTTAGAAATTGACGACAATGTTCGTTGTACAGCCGTAAGTTCATCACTGATAGTTTCGCGAATTCACCAACTGTTGATTCCACTACGGGAAGTTCTACAATTTGCCGAGCCACGATAGTCGAATACATTCTCATCTACTTCCTTGCGAAGTGTATTTTGTTAACAGTTCTACACAGGAGCTCTCATAGCAGGAAATTGGTATCGGGTGATTGACTCTCAGAGCAGTGTAATCTTACAAAACTCTGTCCCTGTTATTTTTTTTTCTTATAATTTTCAAAAATCGGTAACATATTTTTGACTCTCTTTCTGCATTGAGAATTTTGTTTTCTTCATAATCCATGAACTGCTTTCCGCAACATATAATATTCTACCATCCCGACTCCTGCATGTTATTATCAATGACATCTCTTCATCAACACGAATCGTAAAAAATTGTAAGCTGAACACGTGAATTAGCTCTCCACAATAGCTTTTGAATGTGATGTTACAGAATACTGAAGATAAGATTGGTAGAATGAATAATTAATGAAGATTCACTGAATGTTATCGGGTAGGACATAAATTTATGTTACAACTTAACTAAAAGAACGGGTGGATTGAAGGGACACAGAGGTATAAAAGAAATAATAGGGGTGATTGTGAATGATGCAGATAGTGGACGGATACCAAGGTTTGACCGTAGAAAGCACGTTCAAGCAGATGTAGAGTACGGCAGTTACGTTGAGTTGAACAGTTTGCACCAACTATCCCACTTTGTAACTGCACTGTCAGCACGGCAGTTTGCCACCCGAAGGGTCCCGGTTTCGATTCCAGGCAGTGTAGGAGATTATTTCTGCTCAGGGACTGGGTGCTGTGTCGTCAGTACGTTCGTATGGTCGTAAATGACATTCCACTGTTGAGATGGCTGCATGCGCACGTACCAAAAGACAGTAAGTTAAAAACAAGAGAAGCAAAATAATGTTTGCACAAGATGAGTAGCATGTAGAGTTCATCAAACCATTCCTCAGGCTGAACATATCTACACACAGTAAAAAATTCTCACTAATTTCATCGCTACGATCTACGTCCTGTTCATCATTTCTTGTGGTATTGTCTCCTGGTCATGTTCTCCTGTACCTAGGAAACTACGTACCCAGCTGTGATCTGGAAGAAAACTTTACATGGCGGTGTCAAGTTAGTTGTTGCACGTCTAGTAGGCCCTTATTTTCTCCTTCAATTCCCTAAAATCAATACATTACTTTCAGCATTTTTCCAGTGATGTTTGCATTCATGGGACGTGTTTCAGGAGTGGCTGAAAAGTACTCGTCTATGGATTGAAAACATTCTAAGCGTCTTTAGACATGGGGCTAGGTGAATATGAAAGGATAAAAAGCTAGTGAGTAGCTTGCGTATTTTAGAAACCAATCCCTTCACTTTTCTTATCAATTCTACCCTTGTTTAATGTGGGGCCAACGCTTTTCACCCCCTGCTTTGATAGGCAATTTGTTCCTAGCGTCAGGGATGGACCTCCGTCTCGTCCATTATAACAAATGGGCGTAAAGTACCAATCCTTTCTCCTTAAAATTAGTGATAATGAAAAATTCATTTTCATATTGTCTTTGGTGAGTATTCAACAAAGACTCTCCTGCTCTTACCCAAAACTTCTTCATAATCAAGCCCTAGTAGTAATGTGCAACGTATTCTTTCTTTCGATTTACTTGTAGTATCGGGCAATTCATACGCCTTAACGCATGTTTTCTTGAGTCGTTGTAGTTTTCTAATGTCCATCAGATGGATAGTCTTCAACATGCCAGATGAAACTCGCCGTGAAATTCTTCTGCGTCGTAGACCGCGTCGTAATGGTTGCTATACGCTGAAGCGCCAAAGAAACTGGTATTGGCATGCGTATTCAAATACAGAGACATAAAGAGGCAGCATGCGGCGCTGTCATCGTCAACGCCTATATAGGACAACAAGTGCCTAGCGCAGCTGTTAGATCGGTTACTACTGCTACAATGGCCGGTTATCAAGATTTAAGTGAGTTTGAACGTGCTGCTATAGTCGGCGCACGAACAATGGGACACAGCATCTCAGGGGTAGAGATGAAGTGGGAATTTTCCAGTACGATCATTTCACGAGTGTACCGTGTACTCACTAGCGAAAGGCTATTTACAATTTGTACAGAAACCAGATGGCAGTTATAAGAGTCGAGGGGCATGAAAGGGAAGCAGTGGTTGGGAAAGGAGTGAGACAGGGTTGTAGCCTCTCCCCGATGTTATTCAATCTGTATATTGAGCAAGCAGTAAAGGAAACAAAAGAAAAATTCGGAGTAGGTATTAAAATTCATGGAGAAGAAGTAAAAACTTTGAGGTTCGCCGATGACATTGTAATTCTGTCAGAGACAGCAAAGGACTTGGAAGAGCAGTTGAACGGAATGGACAGTGTCTTGAAAGGAGGATATAAGATGAACATCAACAAAAGCAAAACGAGGATAATGGAATGTAGTCAAATTAAATCGGGTGATGCTGAGGGGATTAGATTAGGAAATGAGACACTTAAAGTAGTAAAGGAGTTTTGCTATTTAGGGAGTAAAATAACTGATGATGGTCGAAGTAGAGAGGATTTAAAATGTAGACTGGCAATGGCAAGGAAATCTTTTCTGAAGAAGAGAAATTTGTTAACATCGAGTATAGATTTAAGTGTCAGGAAGTCGTTTCTGAAAGTATTTGTATGGAGTGTAGCCATGTATGGAAGTGAAACATGGACGATAAATAGTTTGGACAAGAAGAGAATAGAAGCTTTCGAAATGTGGTGCTACAGAAGAATGCTGAAGATAAGGTGGGTAGATCACGTAACTAATGAGGAGGTATTGAATAGGATTGGGGAGAAGAGAAGTTTGTGGCACAACTTGACTAGAAGAAGGGATCGGTTGGTAGGACATGTTTTGAGGCATCAAGGGATCACAAATTTAGCATTGGAGAGCAGCGTGGAGGGTAAAAATCGTAGAGGGAGACCAAGAGATCAATACACTAAGCAGATTCAGAAGGATGTAGGTTGCAGTGGGTACTGGGAGATGAAGAAGCTTGCACAGGATAGAGTAGCATGGAGAGCTGCATCAAACCAGTCTCAGAACTGAAGACCACAACAACAACAACAACATCGTGAATATCAGGAATCCGGTAAAACATCAAATATCCGACATCGCTGCAAGATCGGGACCAACGACGACTGAAGAGAATCGTTTAACATGACAGAAATGGAACCCTTCTGCAAATTGTTCCAGATTTCAGTCCTGGAGCGACAACAAGTGTCAGCGTGCAAACCATTCAACGAAATGTCATCGATATGGGCTTTCGGAGCAGAAGGCCCACTCATGTACCCAGATTACTGCACGATACAAAGCTTTACGCCTCGCCTGAACCCGTCGACACCAATATTGCACTGTTGATGACTGGAAACATGTTGCCTGATCGAACGAGTCTCGTTTCAAATTGTATCGAGTGCATGGACGTGTACGGGTATGGAGACAATCTCATGTGTCCATGGGCCCTAGATGTCAACAGGGTACTGTTCAAGCTGGTGAAGATTCTGTGATTACCTGGTGCGTAAACAGTTGTAGTGATCTGATAAGTCTAGATCTGACTTTGACACGTGGCACGTACGTAAGCAACCTGTCTGATCACCTGCATCCATTCATGTCCATTGTGCGTTGCGATGGGTTTGGGCAATAGGATCTTGACAATACGACACCCGACACATCCAGGATTGCTACAGAGTGGCTCCAGGAACAGAGTTTAAACACTTCCGCTGCCCATCAAATTTCCCATACATAAACATATCCGGGATTCGTTGCAACGTGCTGTTTGGAAGAGATCTCCAACCCCTCGTACTCTTACGGATTTATGGCCAGCCCTGCAAGATTGATGGTGTCCATTCCCTCCAGAACTATTTCAGACGTTAGTCGAATCCATGCCACATCGTTTTGCGGCACTTCTGCGTGCTCGCTGGTGCCCTACACAATATTACACTGATGTCTCCTTGGTTCTTCAGTGTACACCTTGTTGGAAGCCACTTGCAATAGTAGCCAAAAAGTTGGTATACTATTTTACAATATGACACTATCTACAACCATGAAACATTGTATGGAAATTAACTCCGGCCACGAAAGATGACGAATTTACGTCTGATGTAATCATTACTGAACTGCACATTACTGAACTGTCTAAGAGAAACAGACTGCTTATAAGCCTTCAACAATTTCGTATAACTTTTCGTTTGTGACATGAAGAGAAAAAGAGGATTGGTGGTGTTTGACGTTCCAACGACGCAGTCATTAGGAAAAAATACATTCATGGATTCGGAAAGGATTGGAAACAAAATCCGTCATGCCTTTCGAAGGCACTGTCCGAACATTTATCTCGAATGATTTATGAAAACAAGAGTGAATCAAAATCGAAGGACAGCTTCTGTAAAGTTTGGAAGGTAGGAGACGAGGTACTAGCAGAAGTAAAGCTGTGAGGACGGGGCGTGTGTCGTGCTTGAGTAGGTCAGATGGTAGAGCACTTGCCAGTGGGCAAAGGTCCCGAGTTCGAATCTCGGTCCTGTACACAGTTGTGATCTGCCAGGAAGTTTCATGTCTGCGCACATTCCGCTGCAGAGTGAAAATTTCATTCTGGCACCGGACACGGATTTGAAATACTGTTCAGGCAAACGCATCTCACATGTATTGCTAATGTATTTTGTGATGACAACATATCATATTTTATCCATTTGAAAGAAACGCACAGAACTCGATTATTTCAAATCAATAAACAAATACTAACAGCATGTGGTCGTGCGACATTTACTAACATGAACAAAACAGACTTTTACTTATATCACAGCCATCTCTGTGTAATGCTAAAAAATACGCCCTTGCATTCGTATGCGTAATTTGAATCAATTCACTTACAATTTTATGTGTCTCTGCGGTCTCTTACTACTAGGAAACAGCAAAGATTAACTTACCCAAAACCTTTATTTAATTACATCTAGTAGGAAGTGTTTAAATTCATCCAAATGTTCTGTATTAACAGCTGAATCTCCGCAGTCCCTTTTGTAGGTGGGATCGAGCTGTATTTGCCGTTGGCTATTTCCCGAGGCGGAGATAGAAAATGAAAACGGGGAACGCTTTCTGTTCATTACGCGTGCTTCGGGAAATTGGTTGCGATACCCTCACCTTTTGCCACCCATTTTACTGGGCCACTGAAAGTCCGAGATTCATTTCAGCTCCGCATGAGCGCACGCTCGTCGTCGCTTTTCGGTGTAATTGCCAGAATGTTCGCAGGACAACGCGTCACTGAGGTCACTGCACAGTATCACACAAATACCTCTTAAACATGGCATATTTTTAAAGAAAATACAGCCGTCTGACAGTTACGTAATTTGGTGCACTAAGGATTGTGTTTCTGCTTAGAGCGGGAGAATGGAAATGGTTTATTTCGTCGAAATGTAGGCCATCAGTGACAGTATAGAATGCCAATTGGATCATGAAGGGGAAGCAGTTCGGTTATGAAACAATCGTCACATTAAGTAATTCAAGTAAGTCACGATACACACCTACAAACACAGTGTGCGAATTGGCTAAGCAGTTAGGGTACTGGACTGCTATTTGACCATCTCTTCTGAAATTCATTTTTATTCCCAGAAAACAATTTAGGTTATTACTTGAATTGATCCTCCTAAAAGGTCATAATCTTTACAGAGAAAAACTCTCACCTTGCCGTATTTAAGGATTATGTGTGACACAAGCAGCCCACATATTCACTATATCCTATGTTCAACATTGTGAAGCATAAAGTTGAGGGTTAATCACACGTACCAACGGGATTTCAGAAGATGACTGCGCGAAAACTACAAGACAAACAAAAATAATGACACCTATTAGTCGATAGAGCATCTTTGCAGGTTTCTAATTCACATTACAGGTGTTGAACACGGGCAAGCTCGTGAAACGAAAATAACCAATACTGATGCAAGAGCATGTGCGTGCTCTTCATTGAAGTCGAGGAAAGTGCAGTGACAGGAGTCCGCTTTGGAAATCTGTTAATTTAATTGTTAAAAGTCAAAGTCTTGTGGTGCTAACGTTGGATAAAAAGTTCTCGGGTTTCTAGTCGTGACAAGTGATGTCAAGTGGAGCCATCGACCGTTCTACGCATTTTAACTGCTTGACGCAGCTGGAAGCCTGAGAACATTTTATGCAATGCTTAAAGGTTGCCTATCTGTAGTACCAAAATAATTCCATGTATCAACACAGAGAGGATGGATGGTCTACATGTTTTCGCACTCCTGCTCCTAAGTTATGGCTCTGAGCACTATGGGACTTAACTTCTGAGGTCATCAGTCCCCTAGAACTTAAACCTAAGTAACCTAAGGACACCACACACATCCATGCCGGAGGCAGGATTCGAACCTGCGACCGTAGCGGTCGCGCGGTTCCAGACTGTAGCGCCTAGAACCGCTCGGCCACTCCGGCCGGCTCCTAAGTTATGCATCCTTTGTCTAAGTATTACAAACCAAAGTTGTAAAGATGCTCTGCCTCTGTATGCCTCGCAGTTTTCACGGAGTCGTCTTTGAAATCCTGGAGGTACTTATGAATAACGATGTCTAACTTTTGTCATCCCGATCATAATTGTTTCGTCATCAAATTTTGAAGTGTCCTATTTGTGGGTCCTCCAGAAATAAACTAGAATGGTAAAACACTTTAAAAGAAATTTCTGTTGTGAATACTTATTTAAATCATGTTTTAAGTACATTAGTTTGTGCTATTATTACCAACAGAGATAAAATATGTGATTTATTGGTTAGAAACTCCTGGCACTGTTATTTCATCTCAGTGAATTTAATTTATTCTATTTACGTCATTATTTCTTTAATAATTCTTTCCATAATAACTTACAGTACCCTTACCATACGCTTAATTTAGTTCATTTTTGTGTTACGTTCTGACCGTGGTCCAAGAGAAACTCGCAAACTAGATTCGCTGGAAAATACACTACGTGGCATGACCCTAGTGAAACCATGTACCGAATACTTGCCTTAAACCTCTGAGTCCCAACAATGTGAAAAAATATATAATTTCAGGATTTTTCATAAAGTTAGCCTTTATTATCATAGTAAGCAGGAATACAAGAAGAAATGGGCAAAAAGTAAACAATTAGTTGTTTAAGGAGGTTGTAGTGGAACCATTACCGCACAAATATGCCCACGGTAGCTACGCCTCCATCGAATCTGGCTGAAAAGTTGGTGTTTGAAAATAGGTTTTCTAAATAGCATGGTCTGCACCAAGATTACAGTTCACTTTAATTGCACTTTCATTACTGAGTGAATAAATTTTTATGCCCATGTCGAGCGTCATTCACTTAAATTATGCAAAAATAATTGGCTAGCTACATACTACACTCCGTTGATGACATACGGTGTTATTGTTCAAGTGCACTAACCACACTGAAGTGACACTAAACAAATATTTAATACAGTCACAGCTTTATACTTAATACAATGTGTGTCAAATCTAACAGCCAAATAGGAATAAATGCGATGCACACAGTAATTATGATGTGGAAATAACACAGTTCACAGTTTGATCCTATTCTCACAGTGAGCGTTATGGAGGTCTGCCACAGTCCATGATACTAATTACACATTCACTGTCCAATTATTTAAAACACTCATTATATTGTTGACTAATTTGTCGGAAGTGAAATCTAAATAAATTCCGGCACATTTTCTGACTTGCAGTTTGTACTACAATGTCAGCGACCCCTTATTTTCAGACATCGATATTGCTCCGTTCCAGTTGACCGCAGAGTGACTTAAAATGGCTTTTACCACCACTCTTTTATATGATTACAATAAGGAGGAGTGAATGTACCTTTTTCTTCTGGATTTTCGTAAATTAAAATTACAGATTCACGCTTCTGATTAATTGGGAAGGCCGGCCGCGGTGGCCTAGCGGTTCTAGGCGCTCAGTCCGGAACCGCGCGACTGCTACGGTCGCAGGTTCGAATCCTGCCTCGGGCATGGATGTGTGTGATGTCCTTAGGTTAGTTAGATTTAAGTAGTTCTAAGTTCTAGGGGACTGATGACCTCAGATGTTAAGTCCCATAGTGCTCAGAGCCATTTGAACCATTTAACTGGGAAGTACGCAGAAGATGATTTTTCTAAATCATGGCTTTCAGGGAGAGAAATAATTTCTGTGAATTAACGTTGGCTAGCTTACCTAAATATGGGACTCTATTTCAATAACCATATTTTTACTAAGGAAGCTAATTACTCTGAAAACTAAACAGGTGCAAGAGTTGCTATCATATTTTCGTCATTAGCTGTATAAATTCTAAAGTTATTTACAAGGATTTTTCATCTACCTTATCAGTATGTTAGTAACTGGACATATGTTCACAAATCAACAATTACAACGAAATCTGAAATTACTGATGCTTTACAATTAGCACCGTTTTTAGGCAAACTTGTTAGGTCATAAACGCCGATAACCAAAGGAATGTAATATATAATACAATCAGGTCAGATAAGCCCTGGCTCAGTATTTGAAATCTTTAGGTACTGTGCACATATCACACAAATAACATTATTGAAGGTATCACGAAGGGGGAAAAATAATAATAGTTATAAGGAGAAGAAAAACTTTAACAGCTGGAAAGAATGTACCTGTCTGTTAGAAGGTGTTTTCACTTTGGAATATAATTTAAAAGTTTGTGATAAAATTTATCCTTACTATCATAGTAAGCAACGAATACAAGAATAAATTGGAGAAAAGTGAACACTCAGTTGTTTTAAGGAGGTGGTTTCAATTGGGAAGCACTGGAACATACAGTTTCCACCACCTAGCATTTCATGTGATATATTTGAAAGCAAATGTGCATTCCTCGTGGACAAAATCCCACATTTCCTCACAACAAGCAAAGGTAGGCAAAAAAATTTCTATCAAAACAACACACTGCCCCAGTGGTTTCATTTCGAAAGCACTCATAAGAACAGTACACTAGTACTAACTCACATTTACATTACAATACCTTTAGACGTACTTATTTTCACTGTCAATGATCTCTTCAACATGCCCCAAGGTGCGTATCACTATCACCCACTATCACATAGCACAACTTCCGCGCTGACTGTTGCTTTGAACGCTATATGTGACTGCTACAAAGCCCTACATTCGTAGAAGTGCCTCATTATGCCACTAGAAGTTCCATTCTTGCAGTAACATCGGTGTCTTCTTGCTAAAGGCATTGATACTTCTTAAAAATTAATAAAATGGCGGTTTCAGGCAGAAACTACTGGTAGTCAAGGGATTAAATGATGGACACATTACACAGCAGGTACTCTTCATTGGTTCAATAGTGCACACAGGTGTAGGTACTACACTTCTGTGACTGTTAAGAGGATACAGCAGTTTACAACTATCAACAGATAATTAGGTTTCTGTTTCTCTTTAATGCACCATTCTGCTTTTATGATGCTGTCCTGCACTGGTGCACAGCCAACCCCTTCCACCTATCTTCGAAATAGCACAATGAGTGGTATTTTTGTAATGTTCGAGCTATCGATCTTACCAACAATAAGAAAAAGGAAACTTCTGTTATGCGGAAAATTGTTCTCTTGCTCAGTAATGTAAGCTATAGCGACCGGGAAAAGACACTGAAAAACGGCACCAACGACGACGGAAGAGTATCGTTCAACGTGACAGAGATGCGAGCCTTCCGCTAATTGCTGCAGATTTCAATACTGGGCCATCAACAAGTGTCAGCGTGCGAACCACTCAACGAAACTTCAGCGGTATGAGCTTTGGGAGCCGAAGGCCCACTCGTGTACCCTTGATGACTGCCCGACACAAAGCTTTAGGCCGCGCCTGGGCCCGTCAATACCGACACTAGACTGTTGATGACTGGAATGATGTTGCCTGGCCGGACGAGTCTCGTTTCAAATTGTATCGAGCAGATTGACGTGTACGGGTACAGAGACAACCTCATGAATCCACGGACCCTGCATGTCAGCAGGGGACTGTTCCAGCTGGTGGAGGCTGTGTAATGGTGCGCCGCGCGTGCTGCTGGAGTGGTTTGGCACCCTGATACCTCTAGATAAGGCTGTGGCAGGTGACACGTAAGTAAGCATCCTGTCTGATCACCTGCATCCATTCATGTCCATTGTGCATTCCGACAGACTTGGGCAATTCCAGCAGGACAATGCGATACTCCACACGTTCATAATTGCTACAGAGTGGCCCCAGGAACACTCTCCTGAGTTTAAACACCTCCGCTGGCCACCAACCCCCCCAGACACCAACATTACTGAGCATATCTGGGATACCTTGCAACGGGCTGTTCAGAAGATATCTCCACCCCCTCGTACTCTTACGGATTTATGGACAGCCCTGCAGTATTCGTCGTGTCAGTTCTCTCTAGCGCCACTTCAGACACTGAGACCATGCTACGTCGTGATGCGGAACGTGTATCAGTTTCTTCGGGTCTTCAGTGTATGGCCAGACGAATTTTACCTAAGTAGAAACATTTTATGTTAACTTACATTCAAAATAATCAGATCTCTGCTACCAAAATCCCAAATGATGCCTCTTCTAGTGCTTCTGGGACTAGCTAGGAACTTCTTGGTGTTTGATAAATTAATCGCTTTTCAAGTACTGTCTTATTTTTTATTTTATGTTATTTTTATTTTTTCAAAAGTTTTCTTTTTATTGCGTGTTTCTTTACGTGTTCAAAACACAATATAATAATTGTAATAGTTATATATACCGAATTACCTGTGATTATTAGCCTTCACCGCATAGCGCTAGAACATTCTTTGTTTGTTTTTGTTTTTTTTTTCTTCTAAATAACAGCTCATAAATGAGCATTGTGAAACAATTTAGAACCTACACCTACGTATTTTCAACTTACCTTGCGCTGTAGTACGATGGAACTCTTCAAAGAGAGTTTGGATACTTAAAAGGAGAAAACTGCACACAGAACAGCGTCACTGGAATTAGGAGCCCAAAATAGCGCGTGCTTTGATCCTGCCGGGCACACAGCCGATTAACGATGTTACGCTATAAAAAGACTGGCCAGCAAGGAAAATCGATCACATCCCCGGATTGAAAGTTGTGCAGGTGTTTCATTTGCTATGTGGGCCACCCAGCACTTCGGTTTGCAGATCAGATGAAATGGTTTGCCCCTCACAGCTGTTGCGGGCTATTTCAGTTTACGGATGTAAATTACTCACGTATTGGGAATTCCGCACGCAGCAGCTGCGCGCTGAGGACTAACTTTTCACAACAGCGAAATGAATTCGCGTTATACCAGTACTCTAAATCTAGTGCATTTCAACCTCCGTATTCCATATTGGTTGTTCAGCGTCCATGGTGTTCTACTGAAGAGAATAAAATACGATAAAAATAAACAGAATACAGCTGAAGTTTCTCATATTGAGAAATTGGAAGGAACGATCTTTATTTACTTGAAAAATCCTTTGATATGCCACAGCGCTTTAATTAATTTTTATAATTGATGTCTGGTTCCGACAGTTGGGACTGTCATCTTGTGATCTGTGAAATAATGCAGTGCCCACTAGCAGTTAATGTCGTTATTCCTTCGATTAATTTGCGCTTACATAAAGTACATTTAACATCATGATTTGTGAGAAACATTTCCTGACAAGTAAGGAAATGAAAATTGTGCATTTTCAGACCTTCAGAAGATTTTTAGTTATGAATCATGTCCCATTATGCGTTTATCACTCAAGCCATGTCGTCATTATGGTGGAGAAATTACGGCATATTATACAAAGGTTCGTCAAAGGTAAAACCATATATAGATAAAAAAACACCTTGCGCAAATGGGCGTGTTCACACACTTAGCACTCCATGAAGCTTCATAGTTCTTAAATGGACGGTATGTAATAAAAATGCACATTTATTCAGATCTTTACGTTTACATTAAATGTTAAACACAACATGGATACTCCTCAATCGAAGTAAATGGTACAAATGGACGGCAGGGAGGCAAAGATATGGTGCACATGTGGCTGCAGCCACTACATGTCTCTCACGTAGGCACGTTAAAATCAGAACGTAAATTATTCCTTTTTACGTTTAAAAATACAATTTCTTTTGAGTAGTCCTTTAGCGGTATCACACATGAAACGTGTAATGTTTTTCTATATAAAGAATATTTTTACTTTTGACAATATGCCTTAAAAGTTGTTATTGCAACATGTTTTACAGGTGATTTTTGGTGTTTCATCCGTTAAAGTAGATTTCTATATTTATTGTGGCCTGCCCAAGCCACCCAAAACCAGTGCACACCCACAACGAGCGTCCCCCCCCTCCCCCCTAACATAAGATGCCTGATAAAATATATAACATATGTTTAAATACATATTGTATTGTTTTTAGATATAACCTGTAGATTAATGGTATTTGCGAAATCTATATAGGTCCGCCCGGTTGGCCGTGTGGTCTAACGCACGGCTTTCCGGGCGGGAAGGAGCGCCTGGTCCCCGGCACGAATCCGCCCAGGGGATTTGTGTCGAGGTCCGGTGAACTGGCCACTCTGTGGATGGTTTTTAGACGGTTTTCCATCTGCCTCGGCGGATGCGGGCTGGTTCCCCTTATTCCGCCTCAGCTACACTATGTCGCCGATTGCTGCACAAACAAGTTCTCCACATACGCGTACACCTTCATTACTCTACCACGAAAACATAGGGGTTAGACTCGTCTGGTGTGAGACGTTCCCTGGGGGGTCCACCGGGGGCCGAACCACACAATAACCCTGGGTTCGGTGTGGGGTGGCGGAGGGCTGAAGTGGACTGCGGTAGTCGTCGTGGGGTTCTGGACCACTGCGGCTGGGGCTGGGAATGAGCCTTTCCGTCGTTTCTAGGTCCCCGGTTAACATACAATACAATACATACAAATCTAAATACAACAATTTTCCAGTGGGTCTTACAGAGTCCTACCCATACTGTTGTAAACTTAGTATTTTATCCATCCTCAGCAAATGTAGCCGTATATAACGAAGTACTACAGTTGTGTACAGTTGATCTCAGGCGGTCGGTGTTGGCGCTCAGTGAGAGCTAAAAACTGATTGCTTCCGCAGGTAGAACCATTTCTTCAATGCAATGTTGTAATGATTTAATTTCATTATATTCAATTTTTAATTAATTCTTTAAATGTTTTATGTAGTAAATTTTTGACTCTAAAGTCCGCTTCATCCAGTTGGTCTGTTTAAGTACGTTACACTAACGAGCTTGAACGTTTATTTAGGTGGTGCTTTTCTGATTAATTCTGTGTTTCTATTCATTTGTTTGCTCTTTGCATTAAGTAATTTTGTTGTACTGAAGATTAATTGAAGTAAGTAAGCAATTTTAATAATGTAAGCAAAGCACAACGTAAAGTTATTCTGAAGATTAAAGTAAATCGACCACAGCTCAGTCAATATATTAATCACTAGAGGACGCGGCAGTGCTTCACATTTGCTAAACATATATGGCAAATGGAGATATTTCACATAGTTTTGATCCGCAAATGGGCAGCATTACAAAGTTATAAACGATTCTGATTCTCTCTCTCTCTCTCTCTCTCTCTCTCTCACACACACAAACTCACACACACACACACACACACACACACACACACACACACACACACACACACTCTGATCCTGAATCTCATTTATTATTATTTTTATCCTAAACTCCTCTCTCTCTGCCGGCTACTGTGGCCGAGCGGTTCTAGGCGCTTCAGTCCGGAACCGCGCTGCTGCTACGGTCGCAGGTCCGAATCCTTCCTCGGGCATGGACGTGTGCGATGTCGTTAGGTTTAAGTCGTTCTAAGTCTAGGGGACTGATGACCTCAGATGTTAGGTCCCATAGGACTTAGAGCTATTTGAACTATTTTTTTCCTCTCTCTCTCTCTCTCTCTCTCTCTCTCTCTCTCTGATCCTGAGTCTCGTTTATTGTTATTTCAAACGAAAATTTCACTGAGAAATGATGTCACTTGCCCTCTGAAGACAGTAACTCCAGTGACGGTATTTCACATAGTTTTGATCCGCAAATGGGCAGCATTACAAAGTTCTAAACGATTCTGATTCCTTAGGAAAATTTCAATAATAAGCCGATTAGCCTTTTCCGTTTTGAGCAAAACCAATGGCACGGAAGGTATCAAAACAGTGAATCGTTCTGTATACAATTTTTGTTCGAATTTGTATATTAAGGACGTAGAATATGTTTGATTGAGAAACAATTTGTCTAATGGTTTACATTCCTTGCTATCGTCATTGAAACTGACTGCAAGAAAGGAACCCAAACTGCCCATTTAAAGCGCAGCTCTTCACAAAGTTTTCTTTCTCGCACTCGTGTTTAACGGAAAATCTGTATATTGTCGTTTAAACAAACATATTGACGGAGAAAATTTCGTAACATCCAAAAATAATTAATGTAGAGTTATGAAATTTCGGTAATATATGTCATTAACATAGCAAAATCACAGGTTATTGTTAGCGCGAGATAAGCCGTAGCAAACGTGAAATGCTTGTACGGTAAAAACCGGTGTAACCGTCAGAATGTTGAATGACATGATGCAGACGTACATGCATTCTGTTCTAGAGGTACTGGATGTCAATTTGTGGGACGGAGTTTCACGCCTGTGGCACTAGGTTAGTCACTACACAGACGGATAATGCTGTTTCTTGCTGCCGCTGGAGTTGTCGTCCGATAATGTCCCATATGTACTGGACTGGAAAGAGATCTGGTGATCGAGCAGGACAAGGCAAAATGTCGAT
This sequence comes from Schistocerca nitens, assembly GCF_023898315.1. Classification (NCBI taxonomy): domain Eukaryota; kingdom Metazoa; phylum Arthropoda; class Insecta; order Orthoptera; family Acrididae; genus Schistocerca; species Schistocerca nitens. The sequence goes on from NC_064614.1 coordinate 689,220,399, forward strand.
ACTCTGCGGAGCATGCTGGGTTACAACAGCGGTATGTGGGCGAGCGTTATCCTGTTGGAAAATACTCCCTAGAATGCTGTTCGTGAATGACAGCGAACACGTCGAATTACAAGATTGTCGTTCAGATTTGTAGTCAGGCTTCGTAGGAGAACCACGAGAGCAGGTAATAAAATCGAACACCTGCAGCAGTCCTTTCGATGGTTTTTACGAGGGTTGAATGAAAAGTAATGCCTCCAACTTCGTTAATTGGGTTTGGACAGGAATATTTTAATAATTGAAACACAGAAATAATCCTTAGAATGTGATCTTTAATTAACAACATTCGCTTTTCCACATAATCACCAGCCAATTGGATACATTTCTGCCAGCGATGAATATATTTTCTGAAGCCGTCACGGAAGAAGTCGACACTCTGTCGTGTCGTAATGGTGTACTCACATTTCGTCTCCTGCCGAAACTGACTGAAGAAAGGCGTCACTTTCACTCTCGTAATGCGAGTGGAGTTCCTGGCAAATTTCAACTCTGTACGCCTTCATTTCAGAAGTCAGCATCCGGGGTACCCATCGTGCACAGATCTTCCGATAGCCAAGCAAAGCAATAATGTGACCCAAACGTTCTTGCGAAATGCCGATTGTGCTTGCAGTTTCTCTCTGAGTGATACGACGATCGTCCTGAATCAGTCTGTGAACATGTTGCTTGTGAATCTCGGTGGTTGCTGTCACAGGACGTCCAATTCTTTGTTTGTCACGCAGCATGTGAAATTTGCTGAATTTGGACTGGTTACTCCTGTAACTGAAATATCAGATCTGAAGATGGTTCTGAATGAACCGAAACCGGTCATATGAATACAAAATTTAAAAAATTGCAATCAGGACGGATTATTAGTAATATTATAAAATCACTAATTGCTGTTATCTCATCAGACATTATGTCTGTTTTTGCAAAATCAGATGTTCCCGCCTCAAATCTTTAAACTTACTCGCCCAACGACGCACAATACTCACATCAACACAGTCACCATAAACTGCTTTCGTTCTCTGGTGAATCTATTTTGGGGCACAACAGACTGTCATCAGCATGTTATGCCCTTAGAATCCTATCATCAGTGTGTAACATGCAGTGTCTTTTAGTTACATATTATTCATATGTACACTCAATTCTTAGCTATGGAATTCTTTTTTGGGAAACAAATGCACAAAATATGAATACAATTTTCAAACTCCAGAAAAGAGCCATAAGAATAATAACCAAAAATACTAGTCGAGCTCATTGTAAATATCTGTTCAGATCATTGGGGATTTTAATTGCTCCACGTGAATACATTTACCAGTCAGTTGCGCACATCAAAAATATCATTGGTAATTACTGCACAAACAGATCTGTCCATGACCATGCAACAAGAGATAGACTCAAATTACATTTACCAAGAAAAAATAAACATAAAACTCAAAACAGCATTTTCTACCAAGGAATAAAACTGTACAATAAATTACCAAAAGATATTAAAGAAATTTGCCAAAATACACTTATTTAAAAAGGCAGTTGAAAAGTACCTGTTATGCAATACATTTTATACACTGAAGGATTACTTAGCTAAAACAGAGTAGGGATTTGATAAAAAATGTTATACAAATAAATAATAATAATAATGATTATAAAATACCCAACATTCCACATAACACCTTCATTTTATGTCTTTTTCCTTCTTTTTTCCTTTCTAGAAATACTTACCCCAAAGCTATGCATACCACAATACTAACACCTCTTCCTCTTTCTGAGCTCAACATCTCACTCGTTATGGAGGGATGCTGACTTAGTTTTTCAGGATAGCAAATGGGAAGTTGCGGTACAGAAAGTGGCCCAGATATCTCCAGTGTGTGTGTGTGTGTGTGTGTGTGTGTGTGTGTGTGTGTAGTTAGTGAAGTGTTATGAAACAATGCGTTTATAGTGTGTGCAGTGACTGATAGTGAGATATGAGTGAACAATGTGGCATTACATTATTTAATAAGTCATTTGTAAAAAAGTATATACCAGGAGTAAATCTAATGATTGTCTCTAACTAGAAGTCTGTAAATACTTTGACCTGTCCTACATTCTTGTAAAAAGGAATCTACAAATGAATAAAGCTACTACTACTACTACTACTACTACTACTACTACTGCCTTATGCTGTCAAGAATTCAATGACTGCACGTTGCTGCTTTACACTGTAACAACACAACCGTTCAATGCTAAGGCTTCCCACCAACTGGAGCAGCAGATAAGAAGCTACGGAACAAGCAAGTACCTGCCGCGTACCAATGCTGCCAACTGTTGGAGAGTTACGAAGGTGTAGGCATTACTTTTCAGTCAACCCTCGTATTACATAGCTACCAATTTCGGTGATTTACACCATCTCCAGGGCTTAACTGACACTGAGGGTGTAAACTCCAATCGTATACGTGATCCCGTCAGTGGTCAGCATCTATGAGCTGGTTTCCGTAGACTGTAACAGCTATGTTGTGGCTGTAGCCATCAAGTGCCACCGACGACTTTAGTTAGCCCCTTCAGCGTCCCTTAAGGCCTCAGGATGGGGTATTGAGCCATCGAAACTGGTAGCTATATAATAAGTAACACCGAAACAACGGCTGCAGGTGATCCATTTATTACATAAGTGAACAGAGACAGTCCTTCAGAGCTTCATACAGAAGGACAGACATACAAAAACTACGAAAGTGTTCCTGCTGTCATACGAAATCGCACCCTAGGCCATAACTCCAGGCGTAGGTCTGGCGTGTCAGACAGGTTGGTTGCGAGCCCTCAGCTGGCCTCCTTCTGACCAACACACGGCCATCACTGGCGCCGGGACAAAACCAGCTTTCATCAGAAAACACAACAGACCTCCACTCTGCTCTCCAATGTGCTCCCGCTTAACACCACTGAAGTCGCAAATCGCGGTGGTTTAGAGTCGGTGAGTAGAATGCAAGGCTACTGGGTGTCTGGCTCGAAGCTGTCCTCGAAGTAGCCGATATGTGACAGTTCGTTGTGTCACTGTGATGCCAACTACTGCTCAAATTGCTGATGCAGATGCAGTGCGAAGGCCAAAGTCATATGTCGAACACGACGGTATTCCCTCTCGATAGTGCCACGTGGCAGTCCGGATCCCAGTCTTTTTGCGTGCTTACATTCCCGTGACCACCGCTGCCACCAATCATGTTCAGTTGCTCCATTCATGCCAAGTCTTTCTGCAGTGTCGCAGAAGGGACATCCAGCTTCTCGTAGCCTATTACAGGACTTCGTTGAAACTCAGTGATGGCGTCTTTATCGCCTTGAAGGCGTCCAATCTCAAAGGTAACTAACGCTAATGACTGTTAGAGTGTGTATTTGAAGCAAACCTTATTTCCATCCTCATATTGGCGCTACTAGCGCTACACTGCTGCGATTGAACAGACATCATCTTTCAGATGTAGAAACACTCCTTTTTTCCGTCATTGTATGTCTTCCATGCCAGACAGAATGTTCGTCAGTGTATACTGTAAAAATTTATAGTAAATCCGTACAGTTCAAGATTTTTAAACCAAAAACTAAACTCCTTCCCCACAGGCCGTGAACGCCCAAAGGTACCGACTGGCCGCCGTATCATCCTCAGGTCACAGGCGTCACTGGATGCGGATATGGAGGGGCATGTGGTCAGCACACCGCTCCCACCGCCGTATGACAGTTTCGGAGACCGGAGCCGCTACTTATCAATCTAGTAGCTCCTCAGTTTGCTTCACAAGGGCTGAGTGCACCCCACTTGCCAAACCGCTCGGAAGAACGGATGGTCACCCATCCAAGTGCTAGCCGAACTCTAGAGCGCTTAACTTCGGTGATCTGACGGGAAGCGGTGTTACCGCGGCAAGGTCGTTGGCTCAAGATTTTTAGTTGGTTGGTTGTGTTGGGGAAGGAGACCAGACAGCGAGGTCATCGGTCTCATCGGATTAGCGAAGGGCGGGGAAAGAAGTCGGCCGTGCCCTTTGAAAGGAACCATCGCGGCATTTGCCTGGAGCGATTTAGGGAAATCACGGAAAACCTAAATCAGGATGGCCGGACGCGGGATTGAACCGTCGTCCTCCCGAATGCGAGTCCAGTGTCTAACCACTGCGCCACCTCGCTCGGTAGATTTTTAGTAACGACATAAAACAACATATCTTTATACTGTAGTATAGATAATTATTCGGCGAGGATTAGGATAACCAAGGAACGCAACATGAGCGCTCACATGCTCGTCCACATATAATCGGAGATTGAAAGAATAAGACAGGATTCCCCATTTTCTATTAAAGGTTGAGTCGTCAAAACTGGCTTGTGACTCGCATGGAAAGGGCACACGAAAGTTAACCGAAATCACAAAGCATGAGATGAATAATGCTTGGATAATCTGAATTTAGTTAAACGATAGCATAGTTATCAGCCGTGAAAACACCACAATGCTTCTGAAAAATGACTTTCAAAATTATAGAAAGCTCCTAACACGAAAATCTGATTTAATTTCCAACCAAATTCACACTCCAAGTCTCTACAGAAGCGATTTATAATACTCACCTGAACGAAGCACAGCGACTGTTACTCTATACAAAATCCAACCTGCCTTGATTCGGTGGACAGAGACAAAGATTCATAAAGGGGCCCAACTGACCAATCGACAAGAATTTTTGGTGTACCGGGCGTCTTCTCCAGCCACAAGAGATGAGGCAAAACACCTGGTTCCTTTGCTAAAAATTTTTCATCGGTTCATCGCCTAAAATTCGAAAAAGCGCTTGCCTTGTGCGTGAGTCTGAGGGAAACAACAGTGAGGCCGCGCGTTAAGAAATTCCGCCCAGATTGACGCCTCAAGTCAGATTCTAAAAATTAAAAGCGGTCGTTCCCAGGCCATGCTACAAACCTAAACCAAGAAAGTCCACCTGTATTTACCGAAGAGCACGCGTTTGCCATTACGTCCACATTCAAACTATCTAGCAGTCATCCGTGTTGAGGTAATGTGGTTAAAAATACAAGGGATTAAAAATAGAGATATAAAATCAGTTCGGAAATGTGAGAAAACACAGGCAGAGAAAAGACATTCTACAGAAATTGATAAAGCTACTGAATCACATGAAGGGTGGATTGACTGCCGCATTTCAACATGGGCTACTTAAAAGAGTCTGTTAATGTGAACGAACGTGCATTTTGCTGCTCATGAAATATTCGGACAATCATGATGGAGAACGCTGTTTTCTAAGCAGTCTCGTCGTCACGTTGCATGCCCAGTGTGTCATCTACCTGGACAGGCACCGATGACAAGCTACAGATAAGTGATTAAAAGCAACAGCAGTATATTTGATGGGAAGCCCTCCCCTTCCCTAGATAAAATGTCAAATTACTTCCTTAATAAACTTCATGATCTTGTAATAGAAATTTGTTGTCATAGTATTCATTGTCAGTAATAATTACAACATTTGCATGTTGAATATTAAAAGCTACGGCTGGTTCACTGACTTCCCACCAAACAAAATCTATGCTTATTTCTTATACGTATAGGTTTTGTGCTCTGTGCAGAATTACGTCTTTCGGTTATTGATGAACAGTGGCGGTTCGTGAGCGTACATTCTGAGTGTTCCCAAATTTTTAGATTCAGGGAAATATGAGAGTGTGAAATTAATATTATTATCAATATATTTACGCAACTACAGCCGCGCTAATAATAATAATAATAATAATAACAGTGATAATAATATTAATAATAAAGATTCTAGAATGGAATTTTCGCTCTACGGCGGAGTGTGCGCTGATATGAAACTTCCTGAAAGATTAAAACTATGTGCCGGACCGAGATTCGAATTCAGGGCCTTTGCTTTTCGCAGGCAAGTGCTCTACTGACTGAGCTATGTCGTCACAGCTTTAATTCCACCAGTACCTCGTCTCTTACCTCCCAAACTTCACACAACCTCTCCTGTAAAACTTTCCAGACTAGCAATCCTGGAAGAGAGGATATAGCAGAGACATGCTTTGCCACAGCCTGGGGGATGTTAATAGAATGAAATTTTTACTGTAAAGCGGAGTGCGCGCACTATGAAACTTCGTGGCAGATTAAAACTGTGTATCGGACCGAGACTCGGACTCGGGACCTTTGCCTTTCGCGGACAAGTGTTCTACCAGTTTTGAGCCACCCAATCACGACTCACGATACGACCTCACACCTTTACTTCCGCCAGTACCTCGTCTCCTACTTTCTGGCGGAATTAAAGCTGTGAGGCCGTATCGTGAGTCGTGACTGAGTGGCTCAAAACTGGTAGAGCACTTGCCCTCGAAAAGCAAAGATCCCGAGTTCGAGTAAACAGTTTTAATCTGCCAGGAAGTTTCAATAATAATGATAACAGTAATAATATGCATCACTTGTTCGAAAAAAGAGAGAATTGTTTTTGGGTTACTATGCACATAATTTCATACAGTGACGGCAAAAAATAACGTGTAAGCTTTCGATACCCTTCTTTTGGTATTTTTGTGATTTTTTAAAATTTTTTTAGACAAATGTACAAAATCCCTAACACATTTATTAGTTAACCAAGTAGCTTGCAAGCTGAAAACCATTCTTACATTGCACCCACACAACAACTTACGCGTATTATACACTTATTTGTTTAATTGTGGTCACACTTATATTTTGTTTCGCCACTTTTCAGTCAATGGATCTGGTCGGGGAGGCGGCTAACTTTGCGGCTAACTTTTCCTGGCAATTTTCGTTTCTGTTAGCACTTACAACAGATTGAACAGAGTTCATGTTGACTCTACACACGAAAGCAGATTAAAGCACAGTAAACAACTGACTCTAAATACAGACTGCCGTTTATGGAAATGATTAAATTCATGCAGTACTGTCTACCAGCATGATCACTTGAGTAGAATAGAAATGAGCCGCTGAGAACCAGAGGGCCGCGAGGGATAGCCGCGCGGTCCAGGGCGTCTTGTCGCGGACCGCGCGGCTTCCCCCGTCGAAGGTCGAGTCCTCCCTCGGGCACGGATGTGTGTTTCGTCCTTAGCGTAAGTTAGTTTAAGTTAGATTAAATAGTATTTAAGCTTATGGACCGCTGACCTCAGCAGTTTGGTCCCATCAGACCTTACCACAAATTTCCAATTTCCAAGAACCAGAAGGGCCAGAAGCACACCGTCGTCGATCCCACATTTAACTGAACATCAAATAAACTGGTGAGACAGCTTTTTGTGAATGTTCATACATATAATGTGAGCCTACAGCACAGATAAACCTGACGCACCATAAGATCAACAGATATCAGAAGCATAAATAAATGCTGAAGTCTCACAACAGACGATGATGTACTTTGTGGTTCTTAGCGCCTCAAATGGATTACTGTATGGTATATATTATACCTCATTCATAACCCCACAAAACAGGTTCTTTGATCAGTAGAACTATACCATGTATTGATGTCCGCCGGCCTGTGTGGCCGAGCGGTTCTAGGCGCCTCAATCTGGAACGGCGCGACCGCTACGGTCGCAGGTTCGAATCCTGCCTCGGGCATGGATGTGTATGATGTCCTTAGGTTAGTTAGGTTTACGTAGTTCTGAGTTCTAGGGGGCTAATGACTTCAGATGTTAAGTCCCATAGTGAACAGAGCCATTTGAACTATTTTTTATGTCTGATCTAATTTTACTATATAGTTAGTGAATTGGTATATCTGAGGAATATGCTACACCTAGCAGGGTTTATGGAAAGCAAACTGCGATAAAAGTCTGCTGCAGTTTGTTACCACGTGGTGGCATTCACATAAACATGTAGATCAGTGGTAAACGGCTAGCTGTGCACACCGTGAACCAAGCACATTGTTAATCAAATCCGTACGTATTTGGCCCGTAAGGCAATTACCTCACGCCAGTCGCGCATGCACAAAAGCTCTTTAAAACGTGCGCAACTGAAGGTGCACTCGCGACCCTGACGCCAAGTTTCACACAGTCTGCAGGAGTAGCAACGTGTTCAGGGTTATACTCTCATTTCAAATTAGCACATCTATATCAAGTTTAACAGCATTCAAAGAAAAATAACCAATAACTCCGAAAGGTGACAAAAGTTAGGGTGTTCACATGCTCTTGTGCTCTTACGCAACAGCCGCCTCTGTTCATGAAGTCGCATATTGACTCATAAACAAAAACACGTATTCTGTATACGTGTTCTTTCTGCCTTTCTCTATTTTATGCCTATTTCCAGTCCCTATGAGGATTATTTCTTGCCAGCATTGATATGTTTTGGGAAAACTTATTTGTAATTTACGTGCAATAGCATTACTGCATTACAAAGCCGGCCGGAGTGGCCATGCGGTTCTGGGCGCTACAGTCTGGAGCCGAGCGACCGCTACGGTCGCAGGTTCGAATCCTGCTTCGGGCATGGATGTGTGTGGTGTCCTTAGGTTAGTTAGGTTTAATTAGTTCTAAGTTCTAGGCGACTGATGACCATAGCAGTTAAGTCGCATAGTGCTCAGAGCCATTTGAACCATTTTTTTGCATTACAAAATGTCGTGTGTGAATGTGTGTGTCCCTCGTTATCACAGATGGCATTCACCCAGCCAGGATGCGGCAAGTGATCGTTTGTTTCACTTATGTTGAAGATGTAAATATATAAATATATATGAATTCGACAGCCTGTCAACCTGTAAAGTTTGTTTACTTGTTATGTGTAACTTGGTTCAGGTTGACAAGTGAGGGTCTATAACTTTTCGGTAATTGAGGTTGCTGTTTTGGGCACATTAATTGCATTTCGTTATTATTTAATTAAAAACATTTATATAATGTTGTTCAGTTACTTTAGGGCATTTTGTAATGTCTTCTACACTGATGTATCCGGATTTTTTCCACTTGAATAATGAATACCTTCTGCCTCTAATTAAATTACATACATCTAAATTTTCGATTAAGTCCGTTAAAAATTATAGTCTTAATGAGAGATGTGATTACTATGTGCCTGCGTGCGTGCGAAACAATCAGTCACGAGATATTGACATCACAACAGTATCGTTCGCCATGTAACGACAAGATGAACGCATATATTCCATCCACACATTTTGCGTAATTTTTTGTGATGTTCAACGTGCCTGTAAATAGTGTTTACAAAATATGCCAGATCTGTTTATGGAACATTGTTGCATCTGAAAATGACAGTTAACTTACCGAAACTAGTAATGTGAATGACTGCAGTATTTTAAATGGTTGCATACTTTCATTTGACAATAGTCAGTTCTTAAAAAGCAGGATATACTCGAAGTGATGGCCATTATAAGCTGTAGTCGCAGGTAGCAGTTCGCTGGGGACTGGAGAAGGAAAGTGAAATGATGGCCGGATAACTGCAACAGGGAGGTCAATATTTCGCATATGATGTCACTTGGTGAATTGCATGCATAAAATTTGAGCATGCACATGCAGCATGCTGATAAAGATTCAGTGATGCGATGGTGAATGTTAAAAAACATTTTTGCAAAAACTTACGAAAAACTGAAATACAGCCATCAATGCCACACGATCATTTCATTTCATTTTAGAACGTAGTTGGTGAGTAGTAATTGTCTATTCATTTCACTAGCTTCAACAACATTTAATAAATACTTATCCTACAGTAACCTACGATATGTAAGACGACGAAATGTACAGAGGGGCCCCAAGGCTAAGGCTGTATGGACAAGGTGAGCAAGCGCATCACTTTCTCGGCCGGACAAGGCAGCGACTGGAGGCTGTGGAGTTAATTAGACTGTCGCCCCGTTAGACGCTGCTCCATTGCGCCATTAAGTTCGACCGAGTAGTGGCGCATTTTTCTTGCTCCGCACGGTTGCCTGGCTATAGGGGCCCGTAATTGGGATCCCTGGTAGGATAATCACCAGGTTCGCGAATAACCTGGCAAACTTGCTGGGCGTAGCGTGGCGCTGCGAGAGGGGGTGAGGTGAGGTGAGGTGAGGTGAGGTGGGCCCTGGAGCTCTGCCAGCCGCCCTGTCCAAAGCGTGGTCGTCGTTCCGGACGACTAGCTGCAGTGTCCCACTAGTAATTCCCGTGTTAGCTAGGTCTCCCACAGACAAGTGCAGATCTCTTTCAATGTTATCAGCTTTGTAGAGTTACAGAGTTTTTTGTAACAAACACACACATCAAATAATATATGTTTTAGTGTATAGTCGAACGTTTTTGTTTTGCATACTGACTAACTGTTTAGATACACAGTCACATCCTCAGGTCGTTCTTTAGCACGCAATCGTTTACCAAAGTAGGTGTCAAACACACGTATCGTGGTGCGAGCATAATGACTGCGTGCCAAAGGATGAATTGAGGATGATACTGTGTACCGTTATCTGTAGCCAGTAGACAAAACACACATTTTTCTTATTTGGTCGCTGTTCCAACCGACCGTATGTCGAGAATAAAAAATACACTCATCATACGAATTATAACACCACATACAGGACCCCAGACAGGCCCTATTAATAGTGAAGAACAATATTTTAACGTTGTTGATTTACTATCCCTGCAGGGTAAGCCAAATATTTCACTGATCGACAACGACCATGTTGGCTGAGCCGTAACATAGCATTCACTTTTGACTGCAGCAGATGATTGTAATTTTCTGTTCCATTCGACAAGAGACTTTTACATTTATTTACACATATTGATGTCAATACGTGATTGTCATTTTCCATTTTAGTTTACTTTTTCTTTTTCATGTTCAGATTAAATTTCTTAACATATGTTCAGAGACCTACCATTTAGTCACAGTAAGATAATTATCTGTAGAGGAAGGTTCCTGTGATCTACCCCATCATATAATTATGATAGCCTACTAAAGCATTGCATGACGAGGTTTACTTGTTATAAGCATTCTAGAGTAACCGAGCTACTCCAGTCCGAGCAGGAAATAGTAATAACACGGTACAATTTTACACATGAGACAATATTTTAATTTATATGAACTAATTAAAAAAATGACTCTGACAAGGGAACCTCCCCATCGCACCCCTCTCAGATTTAGTTATAAGTTGGCACAGTGGATAGGCCTTGATAAACTGAACACAGATAAATTGAGAAAACAGGAAGAAGTTGTGTGGAACTGTGAAAAAATAAGCAAAATTTACAAACTGAGTAGTCCACGGTCTCATAGGCAACATCATGGACAAAGTGCGCTCAGGAGCGTCGTGGTCCCGTGGTAGCGTGAGCAGCTGCTGAGCGAGAGGTCCTTGGTTCAAAGCTTCCCTCGAGTGAAAATTTTATTTTCTTTATTTTTGCATAGTTATTATCTGTCCGTTCGTTCATTGACGTCTTTGTTCACTGTAATAAGTTTAGTGTCTGTGTTTTGCGTCCGCATCGTAAAACCGTGCGATTAGTAGACGAAAGGACGTGCCTCTCCAATTGGAACCGAAAACATTTGATCGCAAGGTCATAGGTCAACCGATTCCTCCACAGGGAAACACATCTGATATATTCTATACGACACTGGTGACGGCGTGTGCGTCACATGACAGGAATATGTTGTCGACCCACCTAACTTGTACACTTGGCGAAGGGGTAAAAAGATTCTTCTACCTTGCCCGATTTAGGTTTTCTTGTGGATGTGATAATCACTCCCAAAAAAGTGATGAAAACCTAAGAGTTTATCACATAAACTGAAAATAAAAAATTAAACTTTTCACTCGATGGAAGATTTGAACCAAGGACCTTTCATTCCGCAGCTGCTCACGTTACCACGAGACCACGGCGCCCCTGCGTGCCTAGTGTCCTTGACGTTGCCTATCTTCCCACGAACTACTCAGTTTGTATATTTTGCTTATTTTTTCACAGTTCCACACAACTTCTTCCTGTTTTCTCAATTGATCTGTTTTCAGTTTTTGAAGGCCTATCCACTGTGCCAACTTATTGTATTGAAGGCTAATCTCCGGATTTTGGGATTTTGTTACTGTATACACTAATAGTCAGACTGACTTGCTAGGAAGCTTAGCGAATGTAATTGAGGCATTGACATGGAAAAAATAGTGAGTCAAAACAAATCATTTCTCAGATTTTTTATCGAAAAGGTAGTAAGGCTCGTCGTCAGTGGCGTAGAATAAGCAGGAAGTCAAAGAAGTTAGCGGTTGTGTTCTTGCTAACCACGCAATACGGCACTTGCAGTAACATCACGTGAGTGGCATGGATGCGGAAGTAAGTCAGGCCATCGAGTTACCAGCTTTCGCTCTGTCACCAATCGTTCGTTAGTGTGTTACTTATCCGGTATTAATGCCTCAGCGGTTGCTGGTATGACAAAATGCCTCCGAAATGTGTTCCAAAAAACCTTCTAAGTCATATATCGCTTCTGCAATGAAATTTACTTGATTACATACAGTGGTAACGTCTATTTTTGTGTTTTATTATGACCTAATCGATTTCTACCCTTCCTTTGTGCAAGCTACTTGTAAATGCAAATATAACTGCCGTAGTTTTGAAGAGAATGACCTACGGAAGCTGCACTCACAGTTTTTCAACCAAAATTGGATAAGTCAAGATAATTTTCTTTTTGGTGTGATCAACATTGCAGATAAAAGAAAGAAGGCTGCATATCAACGACCGTGCTGTGAGTAGAAGACAAATATCTGTCACTGCCTCTGACTCTGACTATGTGGTGTGACAGCGCCCCAGCCAAAATGAAAATCGTATGTTTTAAAAGCTTCAATTTACGCTGTGGTAAACAGTGTGGTTGATAATGTCAGTTTGAAGTTTCGTGTGTCGGTGCATTTGTATATGCCTTGTGACCAAGATTTCTGCATGATAGAGAAGAGAAAGAAGGTTTCAGATAACAGATTCGCCCACTGACAGTGGACCGTGGAGAGAGCACATTTTGAAAAAAGGTAAATTTCTCAAGAACATCTCCGCAGTTCGTTCTCTACTACCAGCTGGGTGAGGGCTCATTATTAGTCACGCTAAAAAAATCATTTTGCCGCAATCTTGGTACACCATAATTATATTTCTCAAATGTGACAGCTTGCTGTAAATATATTTGTAAAGTTAATCTGGAGCTTGATACAATTTTGTAAATACATATTCGTATGTATTTCGTGGTTTTTTTATTGCTTTTGTTGTCTAATTGCATTTCATTGCTTGCTCCTTCTCGTCCAGAGAGATAATTGTAACACGTAATCTTCATGGAAGATGGCACATAACATAAACTACAATAAATATCATAGTTACAGACAAAACCTAAGAACTTTGATGTTCATTGTTACTTTGTAAATAGGTTAGTGAAAAATGAAAAAAATAAGTGCTGCTATTTCTCATTATTACAAGTGGCCTGATCGACGTGTTTTCCTTTTAACACAAAGTGTGTAAGCTGAACAGACACGGATGGAGGGTCACCCTAAGAAAGATATGCACTGTAAATGTGGAAATCCATTCACGTGAGTGGCTTTGACAAAGGGCAGGTTATTATTACGCAGGGCATGTGGAGAAGTTTCTCGAAAACGGCGAAGGTGGTCTAACGTTCACGTGCTATTATCGTGAGCATCTACGGAAAGAGGCGCTATATTGTTGACCGTCCACGGCTCTTCACATAACGTGGGGTCCGGAGACTTATCTGCTCTGTAAAGTCGAATAGATGGTGATCTGCAGCACCTCTGGAGAAAGAGCACATTGGTGGTGCATGCGTAAGTGTTTCGGAGCAAACCGTTCACCGTTCGTTGTTCAACATTGAGTTCCTCAGCAGATCACCTCTACGTGTTCACATGTTGACCCAACTATATCGTCAAATACGATTTCACTGGGCACGGGACCATCGGGATTTAATCCGCCGATAGATGTAAAAGGCTCGGCTCTTAGTCACAGTAAGATAACACAAACGCTGTCATCGAGGTGAACGGCAACCCGAAACATGCAGCGCGCCACGGATGCTGGTTGGTGGGAGCGTTATTATGCTATGGGGTGCATTCTCCTGTGCTTGCATGAGTCCTGTGGCAATAAGCGATGACGCGCTGACAGCTGCGAACCACCTGCATTCCTTCACGCTTGATGTCTTTCCCGACGGCAACATCATCTTTCAGCAATATGATTGTCCGTGTCATGGAGCCAGAACTGTTCCACAGTGATTTGAGAAGCATTGTAGTGAACTTAACGTTTATGTCTCGGTGACCACATTCACCTGATGTAAATCCTATGCGACCTCTACGGTCGCAGGTTAGAATCCTGCCTCGGGCATGGATGTTTGTGATGTCCTTAGATTAGTTAGGTTTAAGTAGTTCTAAGTTCTAGAGGACTGATGACCTTATGTGTTAAGTCCCATAGTGCTCAGAGCCATTTTTTTTGTAAATCCAATGGAACCCATCCGGGTCGCCATCGCCCCGTATGCAAATGATCGGCCCGTTATTTACGCGATTTCATGACCTGTGCGTAGACATCTAATGCCAGATACCTCCAAAAGCTTACCAAAAAACTGTCGGATCCCTGATTGGCGGAATCAGGGAGGTATTTTGTTCCAAACACGGACATCAAGATATTATGCAGATGATCATAATGTTTTGGCTCAACAGCGTATGCTGTAACACTGCGCCGCTATTGTAACAACCATTCGAATGATGTTTCAAAAAAAAAAAAGAAAAAAGTTGTGTTGTGTCCACAAGGCGCCAGATGGAGCAGTTTCGACGATTACTCATACAGAAAATACACACCCCTCTACGCATTATCATGTTGTGGAAATCATGTTTAGATATCTCGACATGTTCATGATATATCAGTGGTGTTACGTCACCTTCTGTATTGTAATAGGAGGTAGTCTAACAATAAATAGATTGCTGGACGAAGGACACCGTGGTCAGTAAGAAGTAACCATTTGTAGGAATATAAGCTAAGATATGATTGAATAGCTCTGCTATCAATAAAAGGCAATGACACTTGAGATTCGCTGAAATCAAAGACATGAATGTTTGCAGTAGCTCTTGTCCTGCTTACGAATATTACCCCTGAAATGACGACCTGGAACTGTCAACAACAACATAAAACTTCATAGTAAGAAGGCATTCACGACCGGATGACATATCTTCTGGTAACCCTTCCGGGATGTAAGGTCGTGGTCCATGAAACTCTTCGGCTCCTAAGCCATGGACCACGACCTTACATCCCGGAAGGTTTACCAGAAGAACATAAAACTTATTCACAGTGGCCTGTAATGAAGCTGTGTACAGCAATTTCATGGCTCAATGAACAGGTTTTTAATTTGCAGATGAAAAATGAAACAGTAAATTTGAAACACATAACCGTCGAACGTATGTGTGCCTCAAAACAACGCCCTGTATGAAGTGAAACAATCCTTCCTTATCGCATATTATTACACACTTAACGTCACATTTAACTACTGTCATTGATTAAGTGTATTTTTGTAGTACTATTCTTATTTCAGCCATATAAAAAGGAAGAATGAAATTGAGAGGAGAAATAACGCACAATTTGAATTAGTGTGAATACAGCATTGAATAAAGTTCGGAGAAGTGAGAGAAAGGGAAACAGTAGATCCCTAAACACTGAAATTGAAGAAGACAGCTGAAGAAGAGGAGACTGTACCAGCAAATTGTTGTGGGACAACAACGGTTTCTTCAAAGAAATACCTCTACTGGTATCAAATGTTTAATACATGACATGAGTCATGAATCTTGAACTCTGAAGAAATGGAGAAGAGCAAAAGCATGCCAAAATTAGCTGGGGGACATAAAACGAATTTATAAGATTGTTCAAAGAACTGCAGACTAAAAACGTCAGTGATGAGTTCTCATCAATGTTGGAACAGGTTACTCGCTGTGACAAACAGGAGAGAGAGAAATCTGTTGCGACAGAATAAGATTAGAACGGGAAAAATTGACTATCGAGACTGTTGCGTGTAACAGGAAAGCCGAAACGAAAAATTTGCATTCGGTAGATGAAATCAAACCACTGGAAAATTAACTATAAAAAAGTAATTCTGCTCTAGAGATTTAGGAATTAACAACTGTTTTGTGTCTCAGAAAATATTCTCTGGATTACCAAGAATTGGTAGGAACATTGACGTTATATTCAGAAAAAGAAAACTGAAATTGCATATATAGTAGAGGCAGTGGTACAAATATGGAATACTGTTTTGTTTGTCGTTAATAAATTTCTCAATTTTTTGCATTAAGCAAACAAAATAGCCCTTACTTTGGGATGTACTTTAATGCTTTCTGTATTTTCGAATACATACGACGTTAAATGCATATCACGTTAAGAACATTTCTAAATTAGGCTTAACACAAAGCCTGGCTTTTTGGCTCTTCTGATTATGGGATACAAATATGGAATAATCCATTCATTTCAAGTTTATTAACGTTAAGACAGACAGTAGAAGATCTAATAATTCATTGTCAAATAAAACACTATAAAACATAATAACATAATAGAAAACACACGAAATATATCAGTTTCAGTTATTAAATTCTTACTCTAAGTAATTTCACTTGCAGAAGTCACACCGATTGTCCTTTTGGTACATGCACATTCAGTCCTTTTGGTACATGCACATTCAGTGTGCGCCCACATTTAGCACATTAGATGCATTAATCATTCTTCTGCTGCCTTCCCCTGCGAAAATTTACCTGAGCATTTTCATTAGTGGGTACACTGTAGCCCGGAAAGCACACCAAGTGCGTCATCCTCTGAAGTAGTTGATGCTTGGTTCCTAGGTTTTGGTGGTCTCTGCTTCTTTGTGTCCGGTTTATTTGTTGCTGTCGTCGATACTCCAAGAGATCTGGTGTATGAGGACTAGCTTAGGAATGCTGAAGTACTTGCTTTTCCTCCCCTTGTGCCTGGCCTCTTCTTTATTTGTGGAACGAATAAGATTTACCAAGGCGTAATTTCAAATGTGGCGGAATATGTTCCTTGCTCTGCTTCAACATTATCCTTTCGAATTCTAGGAGCCACAGATCTTGCAGATGGTTCATTGATTGGATCATTAGGTACATCTTCAATTAGTCCTTCATTACTAGTTATGAAATCTGCACCTGTGGAAATGTGAAGGTTAAAGGGGAAAATTCCTGTCACCCTAAACACATTTACTGCTTTTTCCCTCCTTGGCACTTGAGGTAGCCTTTCCAGAACAGTTCGGTGACGTCCATGTTCGTTACTGAACGTGGGTTTTCCCTCACCCATACGAGTACCTGCTCAGAGTAATAGGCGTGCAAGGGACTCATTAAAGTTCTATCCAGCGGTTGCATCTTGTAGGAGGCATAAGGAGGCAGACACAAGATGCTGACATGGCTTTCGCGTGCGTGATTTATAACATTCAGGTTTCTGGAGTGGCTATGCCGCCAATCCAGAATAAGATGCGGCGGTGATTCTATTGTCGGCTTTCTCTTTCTTATGAAATGTTGAAACCAATCAGTGAAGAGCTGACTTTGAATATATCCAGAGAAATGGCAAGCAAGAGTGGGCCCAGGTGGTGCATTTCTCGTTATCTGTCTGCCACGGTTCTTACGAGGGAATATCATCATAGGCGAGACAGAATTTCCTATAGCTCTCATGTAGGCGAGAACGGTGACAAGTCGTCCACGCTCTGCAAAGGAGGCAGCTGCTATCTCTTTCTTTCCCTTTCTGTAACGACAAGGGGGGGGGGGGGGGAGGGGACTTGTTCTGCACAATGCTAAGACCAGTTTCATCGACATTGCATATTCTGTCCATTGGAAAGCTGTTTATCTTCATCTCTTGTGAAAGCAAAGAGAAAAGTATTACCACGTTTTCTCTTGTGTAACCTAGAGATTAAATGAGGCTGTTGTGGGTTCTCGAATCGAAATATCCTTTTTGCGCCGTGGCGAGAAAAGGTGTAACCACCCTCTTCCAGCAGAAATGGACTCTGAAAGTTATTGGGTTTGGTAAACTGAAATCTCATATGTTGGAAATCTTTGCGGGTAAGCCCTAAAAATTTATTTTCCATTGTCATGCTTATTCAATTACCTCTTGTTCTTGTTTGGGAGATAGAACAGTTTTGCGCCCAATTTTGGTCCTTGTGGCAAAATCAACTGGTTAATCTGATTTTAGTAGCCTAAATAGAGTGGCCTTGTGAAAATGAAAAGTTTTCGCTGCTTTCAGGAAGCCCGTCCTCTTTTCTCTGGCGTATTTAATTGCTGTTTGCGTAACAGGCTCTTCCCATTGATTTAGAGCTCCTAAGCCATTTCTGAAGCAATGCCTGTAAATAATGCAAGTTGTGAAAGTACAGAACAAATATGTAATACTAGGGTACAAATGTGGAATATGGCGCATGAAATTCAGAAACGCAAATAAAATAAAAAATTAAACTTAAATAGAGAACAAACAGGCCATGATACAGCTTAATGCATCAGCTAAACGTACATTTAGTAAATACGTTAATAATTCATGTATTATAATAAGAATGAATCTGAAAACAATAAACATGCAACAGTTATTCCTCCCACTGAACTCGTTGAAACAGCTTCACTCACCCGCAGTGGCTGCCAATGGCAATATGAATGCATGCCAAAGCAGTCTGCAATTGCTGAACGTAGTTTTCAAGCAACTACACACAAGGCAAGAAACCACAGTATTTCATATTACTACTCCCATTCAACATTTGAACCTCTTCGTATATGTGGTGAGTGCCAACAGAATTGTGAAGGAGATGAAGGCGATCAGACGAAGCCCCCTACATCATAAAGATCTTTTGTCTTCTCTTTTTTTAGTATCATAAATCTTCTGACTAGTTTGATACGGAAAGCCATGAATTCCTCTACAGACCAACATTTACGTCTAAGAGTAGCACTTGCAGCCAACGTCCTGAGTTACTTATTTGACATACAGGATGAATAATAAATAATGAAACCGACATACTGCAGGGACGGATTCCTGACTGGAAACGGATGAAAAAAGGTGCAATGACAACAAATCTTCCCTCAACACAGTACAGAGCTACATCGCACCTTATATCGCTCCTGCAGAGGCTGAGTATTGGGAGAATGACTCAGGCCGCGCGGGATTAGCCGAGTGGTCTTAGGCGCTGCAGTCATGGACTGTGCGGCTGGTCCCGGCGGAGGTTCAAGTCCTCCCTCTGGCATGGGTGTGTGTGTTTGTCCTTAGGATAATTTAGGTTAAGTAGTGTGTAAGCTTAGGGACTTATGACCTTAGCAGTTAAGTCCCATAAGATTTCACACACATTTGAACATTTTTAGAATGACTCACGCGTGCACAGTGACACATGGTCTGAAACAGGTTCAGTCGAGTTATGTTGTTCCAATTTTCATCCACCAGAGAACAGTAGCGCGCAGAGACCTTCAAGAAACAGGTCAAAAGAATGTTTCTGTGAATTTTTCTGTTTATTTCTTGAAGACTTTTTTGTTTATTTATGTTTTTACAGTTTTATATATGCTTTTAGTCGTATGAATAATGCGAGACTGTGGTCTAAAGTTATGTAGATCATTGTTCTATTGATAAACGCCGTACGAACTACCATGAGTAAGTGTTAAGAGAGTGTGAATGCAGAAGACGGGGAATTTCGCATCATAATATGTTAAGTAATTTTATGGTAAAAGGAAAGCTAATTCGAGTGCAAATGAAAATAATTAATAACGTAAAATCTAAACAAAATATCAGAACATTAAATATGTACTTCGGGAGGAAGTACAGTTCGAAAGTGTGTTATTTGTTGATTGGTTAGTCACGAAAAGCGCGGACTAACGCGGGAGAATAATGTTTTTTTTCAATTGGCCTTCAAGGAAACTAACCAATCAGAACGGAGTATTCTTCGCTTCTTGGAAGCCCAGTCTTTCAATGGTACCGTCGTCTGTAGTATGAGCTCCGAAGGAAGATATAGTTCGCCGGTTTTAGTCGTGCTACATGCCTCAAAAGTGCTTTAAAGTGAAGGCATATTTATTCCAGTGTGTTTTTTTTTAGAAATCACGGATTTTTAAAGTAATTTTGTGTATAAGATAAAACAGTAATTCCACGTGGCATATTGAGCAGATTGGTGACTAAAAAGTTGAGTGCATTAGACACCGATAAACTTAATAGTGTGGCGAGCATTTTCATTTAAGAACAATCCGTGCTTAGTAGCTGTTCAGATTTCGGGAAACACGTTACCATAAACTTGCTAACGTGATGATAGGGTTTGTGCATGACTGTGTCAGGACTAGCACGGGCTTGGCAGTGAACGTGTAATTCTCGACTTCAGAATATTTCGAAGTTTTGCCAGTATTTTCACCTTTCATTCAAAATTAAGACCTTTTCCCAATTCTTAGAATATTTCGGTTTTTTGCAGTGTGGGGCGAGTTGCAGTATGGTAGATTTCTGTTCAGCTTTCCTACGGGCGATCTGCTCCAACAAGTTCACAGGTAGGCTCAGGTAAAAGGAGAAAATGAACCGGGCCGCCACGTTCAGTGTGGCCTCCGTGGGACTGCACGTGATAGGGATAGTAGTGTTTGTCATGCAGGATACACTTAATCGTACTATGGCTTACACCGTGTTGGAGGACCACCTGCCTGGAACTTACACTACGCTTGTCTTAATATCCTGTTGAACTCGGTCCTCGATATCGGGTGTACGCCCAGTCCGCCGTCTCACAGCTCGTCCGTCTGTCTGAAAAGCCCCATGATCACACAAACTCCCAAACAAGGCTTGAATTGTTGTGGAATGTGCTGGCTCTCGACCGTTTCCTTCTGCTTTCCCGTACACAGACACCATCTCGGCTTGTTCCCTACATGAATACTGGATCATTCTCTTGCTTACAGCAAGCTGAGTCAATCACACGGCCTGCGAAACATAAGGTGCACAGGACACGTGGTCGGAGGAACTGTCATTCGTCACCGCCATCTACCGTGGCAAGATGCATTTCGCGACACATGTTCATAGGACATTTCCAGTCAGGAATCCGTCCGTGCAGTTTGTCGATTTTCTTAATATCCACCCTGTATAATCCAATCTAATCTTTGTCATCCTCTACTGTTTTCATCCTCAACAGCTCTCTCAGGTACTATGGAAGTTATTTCCTTATACATAAAGAAATGTTCCATCATCCTGTCCCTCCTTTTTGTCAGTGTTTTCAGCAACTTCCCCTCCTCTTTTCTTACTATTCTTTCTAATTTTCAGCATCCTTCTATAGTACCACATCCCAAACGCTTAGATTCTGTTTCTTTCCAGTTTTCCCAGTCAACGATTCACTGCAGTACAATGATATGTTCTCAGAATTTTCTTTCTCATATTAAGTTCTATGTTTGATACCTCTACTTTTGCTTGGAATGCTCTCTTTGCTTGTGCTTCGTATATCCTCCGTCTATCCTTCTTTCCTTGTCCATCATCCGTAAATTTAAACCCCGAAAAGTTTTCATAGCTAAACTCATTTCTGCTAATACTTATTACTTTCACCTTTTTTAGGTTTACTATTAATCTACTGTGTGCGCACATTATTGTTCATTCCATTTGAAAGGTCCTGCAGTTCTTTCACACTTTCACTGAAGACAGCAATGTTGTCTGTCGATTTTTATACCACTCCTGAATCTTTCTTTCAGATAAGAGATGGATCCAGTTTGAGTGCCGCGATGTTATTGTTAATGTAACAGGTTTTTATGGATGCATCGAGATAGTCTGGCTGCCTCAAAAATGTGCTTAACAGTAAATTCCGCATGTATATTGCCTATCGTCCACTCGATTTGTAGAGAGACATTTAACAACTACAGATGCTGAGAACAATATAATGGACAGATTGGGATAACTGGATGTTTATATGTGTATCATAATGACATAGGAAGTAACCGTATGATGTGAAGCGTGTATATAATACCAAACACACATACAAAAACTGCCCAGCCTCCACTGGGTGCATTACAAACAAATAGGCACTGGAAGGCGAGTAAGTGTTTCAAGCCTAAGCCGTGTTCTTTCTAAGTGTTTAATAGTAAGTCAAATCTTTGACTGACACGATCAGTAATACTGCATTTATTTTGTAGCATCACCACATCTCTTTCTTCTAGCGGTCAGTGTGATCCTACGTCTTGAGATACCGCGTCACTTCTTTTCAGCCAATATCTTCTATGTATGCGCAGTACATCGAAAGTATGAATTGTAAAGTAAACGTTGGCGTGGTTTCTAATCAGTGCATTAGCTTCTGTACTTAACATTGTCGAGGAATTGCCTATAATAATGTTGATATAGATGGGACGTTTGACTCTAATTTTCTTTATGGCAACGGGGGAACTCACATACTTGCAATACACCTGGTTCGCAGAAGATTTTCCGGTGTAGTACACGTTTACCGGTCGCAGAGATAAGCAGTGGTGTTATTAAACTCAGAGTTCCTCGTGTGGATACCAAACACCGTGAGCCATTGATATGAGCTGTCAAAACAAAACTGCCACTAAAGATTTAATACTTGACAAGAAACCCGTCACATACAGCTCTAGGGAATGAAACAAGTGTGAGGAAGTTTAGAATTCCACGTATGGACAGGTTCGAAATGTTAGTAATGTACAGCTAGTTCAGAGGGAGAAAGGAATCATTTGTAGCCTTGGATAGAGAACCACGCTATCATTTGATAAAACTAATTTCTGGTCGCGGTGGAAAAATCATTGCAATTCTGCCACACGAAAACCAACAGATTTTGATGCTGAGAAGAAAGCGTTTCAGGATTTCCCTGAAAATCGGTTTACCACTCAGTATGTACAATACTCCTCTTTATCTCCTCATCTTATTTTTTTTAAAAAAAGACGTTCACAGATCTCATGCTGTGAACTGTGATACCAGTGCGACTGATTATGGTTGTGTTTCTCGTAGCGACTGGCGACGTTCTAAGAGAAGAGAGCTGTGCGACATTTAAGTAGATATTCTCTTGGCCGGCTAAACTTTATGAAAAGAAAACTGTGAGACAGTTAAAGAGATTACTTTCGAGATGTTACATCTCCAACAACGCCTCTCGGCGACTGCTCTGCTTTCATTTTACAGCCGCTTATTAGGGAAAAGGAAGGTGGGAACGAAAAACGCCAGTAAGCACTGACCACGAGCTCGAACTGCACAAGGCCTCGGCTGAAAAACGGCCGCGAACTTTTTAAAAGAGACTGCTCCGGCATTCATCTTAAGCAATTTGGGAAAACCACAAAGAGATCGATAGTATTAGCCCACGTACACAACGTGATAAAAAGTATCGGGAGATCTGGCTGAAACTGGCTTACAAGTTCGTGGCGCCCTCCATCGGTAATGCTGGAATTCGATACGGTGTTGGCCCACCCGTAGCCTTGATGACAGCTTCCACTCTAGCAGGCATTCGTTCAATCAGGTGCTGGAAGGTTTCTTGGGGAATGGCAGCCCATTCTTCACGGAGTGCTGCACTCAGGAGAGGTATCGACGTCAATCAGTGAGGCCTGGCACGAAGTCGGCGTTCCAAAACATCCCAGAGGTGTTCTGTAGGATTCAGGTCAGGACTCTGTGCAGACCAGTCCATTACAGGGATGTTATTGTCGTGTAACAACTCCGCCACAGGCCGTGCATAATGAACAGGTGCTCTGTCGTGTTGAAAGATGCAATCGCCATCCCAAATTGCGCTTCACCACGGGGAGCAAGAAGGTAGTTAAAACGTCGGTGTAGGCCTGTACTGTGATAGTGCCACGCAAAACAACAAGGGGTGCAAGCCCCCTCCATGAAAAACACGACCACACCATAGCACCACCGCCTCCGGATTTTACTGTTGGCATTACACACAATGCCAAAGGACGTTCACCGAGCATTTCCCATACCCACACCCTGCCATCAGATCGCCTCATTATGTACCGTGATTTGTCTCTGTAGAGAACGTTTTTCCACTGTTCAATCGTCCAATGTTTACGCTCCTTACACCAAGTGAGGCGTCGTTTGGCATTTACCGGCGTGATTGTGGCTTATGAGCCGCCGCTCGACCATGAAATCCAAGTTTTCCCACCTCCCACCTAATTGTCATGGTACTTGCAGTTGATCGCGATGCAGTTTGGAATTTCTGTGTGATGGTCTGGATAGATATCTTCCTATTACACATTACGAACCTCTTCAATTGTCGGCCGTTTGTCAGTCAACAGACGAGGTCGGCTTGTGCGCTTTTGTTATGTACATGTCCCTTCACGTTCCCACTTCACTGTCACATCGGGAACAGTGGACCTAGGGAGTCGAGCGGGATTAGCCGAGCGGTTTAAGGCGCTACAGTCATGGACTTTGCGGCTGGTCGCGGCGGAGGTTCGAGTCCTCCCTCGGGCATGGGTGTGTGTGTTTGTCCTTCGGATAATTTAGGTTACGTAGTGTGTAAGCTTAGGGACTGATGACCTTAGCAGTTAAGTACCATAAGATTTCACACACATTTCAACATTTTGGACCTATGGAAGTTTAGGAGTGTGGAACTTTCGCGTGCAGACATTTGACACAAGTGAAACCCAATCACCTGACAGCGTTCGAAGTCCGTGAGCTCCGCGGAGCGCCACATTCTGCTTTCTCACGATGTCTAGTGAGTACTGAGATCGATGATTTGGAGTACCTGGCAGTAGGTGGCAGCACAATGCACGTAATATGAAAAACGGTTTTGGGGGTGTCTGGATACTTTTGATCACATAGTATGTATCTCAGTGTGTTAATACTGACGTTTAAATCTTAAATTAGTTCAGATGGTTCAACTGGCTCTAAGCACTATGGGACTTAACATCTGAGGTCATCAGTCCCCTAGACTTAGAACCACTTAAACCTAACTAACCCAAGGACATCACAGACACCCATGCCCGAGGCAGGATTCGAACCTGCGACCGTAGAAGCCGCGTGGTTCCGGACTGAAGCGCCTAGAACCGCTCGACCACACCGGCCGGCTGGTTTCAAAGCCCACGACACGATTTCACATGGGCAATAAGCATCGTAATATGAATCTCTAATAAATTATCCACTGATTATATTTTTCCTATGCGTAAACAACAAACAACGTCTTGCTTTGCGAGCTAACATGAAATTTTCGTGTTCGATGGAATAAAAGCGAGATCTTCCATTATGTACATATTTGCGTCTAGAATTGACGCGCACTTCCGGCTGGCCCGTCACGTGTCCAAACAGTGTGGTGGGCGACACTCTCGCCTTGTTATGAGAATCAACACGCCGGGCACGCGCGGTCGGCACAGCGCACGCGTTACCCCTCACGTCTGAGGCAACAAACACCGTGGTACCTGCACCACTTCGCCACCCGCGCCCTCCATTGATTCTGTAGCTGCTCAGGCGCCAAAGAAAAAGTTTGTGCCCGATCAACCACGCATTCTATCTCAACTTTTTCGCATTGCTATTGATAGATTCCGAACAACTAGCCACGTCGGTGTAGGAAAAGAACGAATGCATCGCCAAGACACTGAAATGGTCCTATCAAGTCCTCTTTCATAAGGGCTGAGGTGACAAAAGTCACGGAATAGCGATATGCACATATACAGATGATGGTAGTATCGCGTACACAAGGTATAAAATGGCAGAGCATTGTCTGAGCTGTCATTTGTACTCAGGTGATTCAAGTGAAAAGGGCTCCGACGAGATTACGGACGCACGACGAAAATTAATGGACTCTGAGCGTGGCATGGTAGTTGAAACTCGACGCATGCGACATTCCATTCCGGAAACTGTTAGTGAAAACAGTATTTCGAAATACACAGTGTCAAGGCTGTGCCGGGAATACAAAATTTTAGGCTTTACCTCTCAGCACGGACAACACAGTGGCCGCCGGCCTTCACTTAACGGCCGAGAGTAGCGGCGTTTCGGTAGAGTTTTCAGTGCTAACAGGCAATCAACACTACGCGAAAGGATCGCAGATATCAGTGTGGGTCTCAAGACGAACGTATCCGTCGGGACGAGCGGTCTTGGGCGCTGCAGTCATGGACTGTGCGGCTGCTCCCGGCGGAGGTTCGATTCCTCCCTCGGGCATGGGTGTGTATGTTCGTCCTTAGGTTAATTTAGGTTAAGTAGTGTCTCAGGTTATGGACTGATACCCTTAGCAGTTAAGTCCCGTAAGATTTCACACACATTTGAACTTTTTTTTTTTATCCGTCAGGACAGTGGAGCGAAATTTGATGTTAATGGGCCATGACCGACGCAGGTACCTTTGCTAACAGCACGACATCGCTTACAGTGTCTTTTCTGGGCTCGTGACCATATCAGTTGGCCCATAGACGACTCGAAAACAGTGGCCTGGTCAGATAAATCCCGAATTCAATTGGTAAGCTTTGATGGTAGGGTTCGAGTGTGGCGTAGACTCCATGACGCCATGGATCGAAGTCATCAACAAGGCCCTGTGCACGTTGGTGGTGCCTCCACGATGGTGTCCTGTGGTCCAACTGAACCGACCATTGGTTGGAAATGGCTATGTTCGACTACTTGGAGACCGTTTGCAGCATTCATTGAGTTCATGTTCCCAAACAACCATGGAACTTTTATGGATGACAGTGCGTCATGTGAGTGGGCCACAGTTGTTCACGATTGGTTTTAAGAATATTCTGGACTGTTCGGGATAATTATTTTGCCTCCCAGATCGCTCAACGTGAACGCCCGGGTTCCCGGGTTCGATTCCCGGCGGGGTCAGGGATTTTCTCTGCCTCGTGATGGCTGGGTGTTGTGTGCTGTCCTTAGGTTAGTTAGGTTTAAGTAGTTCTAAGTTCTAGGGGACTGATGACCATAGATGTTAAGTCCCATAGTGCTCAGAGCCATTTGAACCATTTCGCTCAACGTGAATCCCATTGAACATTTGTGGGACATAATCGATAGATCAGTTGTTGCACACCAGCAACACTTCGCAGTCATGGACGGCTGTAGAGGCAGCGTTGCTCAATATATCTGCAGGGGCCTTCGAATGACTCGTTGAGTCCATGTCACGTCGGCTTACTGCGCTAAGCCGGGAAAAAGGAGGTCCAACATGATATTAAGGAGGTATCCTATGACTGTCGTCATCTCAGTGTAATACTTGTTAGGTAATCATGGTGGTAAGAAAGCTTCTAACGGTGTTGCAAGAGGGTTGTGCAGAGAAATAATTGTTAAGAAAATGTTCGATGCGTTGCACCGTTTCTAGGTTATTTAGCCTTGAAGTTACGTCGTCGCGTGGGCAAATTCAAGCAGCCTGCCAGAGGCGTTGTTGCCAAATGTGCTCTTCATTTGGTTTCATCAAACCAAACAAACATAGCTATCTTAAACTGATCACTTCCGAAAAGGGCACATTTTAACTGGAACTGAGCGTTTCAACTAGTGTAACTCACGGCCCCACATATGTCTGTACACTGCCGCATTTTAGCGCGTGTAGATGCTTGAATTTGTGTGCACAACGACCATATGGGCTGAATTCAATGCTAAATGAGTCGGAATTGGCGCAACATGTCAAATTTTTTTCTTAACAACTATTTTTCCGCACAGTGTGCCCTGCAACACGCTTACCAGCTTTTCAGGCCGTATCTGACAACCCTGTATTTAATTTACGTTCGATTAATGTAGCAGTCTTTACTGTTGCTGTTTGCTTTGCATAATTTATCATTGGGAGAAAGATTGTCCAGAGAACCACTGTGCATTCATTTCGTTTTAGTATATTTTGCATCGGCATTCTGCACTATCTTCTTATGTTCTCCCGGTAGTAAGCTCTATCTGTGTGGATAAATGTACAATTAGACATTGATTGGTAGCTGAAGAATCAGGGTGGCTTCATCTATTCTTCCTCTGTAAAGGATCCGTAATTTTCGGTTGGGCTCTATTTTGCACAGGGAGTACTGTTTAGGTAGTACGTAGGCTTCCTTAAAAAGTATGAGCCGTGATTGGCCGAGATGGAAAGAGAGAAAGGAAGCTGTGGAAAATTTCGCTGACTTTTCTGTTGAGTTTCTTCGGTAGATTGTAACCGGCCAGAGTGACCGAGCGGTTCTAGGCGCTACAGTCTGGAACCGCAAGACCGCTACGGTCGCAGGTTCGAATCCTGCCTCGGACATGGATGTGTGTGATGTCCTTAGGTTAGTTAGGTTTAAGTAGTTCTACGTTCTGGGGGACTGATGACCTCAGCAGTGAAGTCCCATAGTGCTCGGAGCCATTTCTTCGGTAGGCTTCGGTCAGAACAAGGCACTGAGTTCTTGGCCCCCAGGCGTCCATCGGAATGAGTGAGCGTTTGGCGCCACCAGGGCGTTTTTGGTGATTGGGCAGTTGAAAGCATCCCCAGTGCCGTGCGGGGTAGCCGCCTTGTCACGGTCCGCGCGGCTTCCCTCGTCGGAGGTTCGAGTCCCCCCTCGGGCATGTGTGTATGTGTGTTGTCCTTAGCGTAAGTTAGTTTAAATTAGATTGAGTAGTGTGTAAGTTTAGGGACCGACGACCTTAGCAGTTTGGTCCCATAAGACCTAACCACAAATTTCCAAATTTCCATCCCCAGACGATAAAGGCTGTGGCTTTTGTTGGAAGTGGACTGGCTGTGACTGCGTGTTGAAAATAACGTGCTCTAGTAGAAAATCATTTTAGGATAGGATCGCTCGTTGTTTTCGTAATTCAATGTAACTGCGTTCTCGGTTAGTTAAATTCAATCTCCAACAGTCTTAAAATTCTGGTTAACGTGTGCAGTGCGTAACCTTCATAAGATCGCCATTATGTTTAGTTTTCAAGGTACGAGTACCATCTCATGGACAAATCATAATTTCAGTGTCATTTCAAATCGAGTAGAATGAATAGCCAGAATAATAGATAAATTGGTGAGTGATCACTTGCTGAACTTTGACTGTTTTCGCGGTTGCAATTTTAGTACACCGTAACTTGACGTGGCTCTTCTTGACTGTCATGAGTACGAGCATGCTAGTAGACACAGTAGTAATCTCTGAACTTGAGCCGGCCGAAGTGGCCGTGCGGTTAAAGGCACTGCAGTCTGGAACAGCAAGACCGCTACGGTCGCAGGTTCGAATCCTGCCTCGGGCATGGATGTTTGTAATGTCCTTAGGTTAGTTAGGTTTAACTAGTTCTTGGGGACTAATGACCTCAGCAGTTGAGTCCCATAGTGCTCAGAGCCATTTGAACCATTTGAACCATCTGAACTTGATGGGATTATTAAGACTCTTCTCAGCATGCTGAGCGTAGTTTCTAGGATCCTTCTAATCTATAGTGATGGCGTTACCTACTGTACATGTTCCTTTCTCTGGAAATTCTCTTGTCAAACTGGATGGTGCAATAATCCGAGTGCCTAGAGCCAGCTAGAGCACATAGCATTTCCAAATCCATCCTCGAAATCATTCCCTGGTCGTGTTAATATTTGCCAGACATTCGCCCCCACTTTACGGAACCTTAACCGTAGGTCGTAATTTTTTATTTTTTTATTTTTTTTTTTTGTTTATAAATTGATAGTGACCGAGTTAAGATAGAGAATTTTGCGTCAAACATCATGTAATATTTTTCAGCATTCGTTCTTCCCCTCATGTGCACAACGCCATCTATCCATAGCTGTTATAAGCTCACTAGTAATGATTAAGGCTGCTCGAGAATTGAGTAAAGATATTTGAAACCTCCATTCGCTGACACGTAGTGTGAAATCATAATCTGAAATTCCGTTGCGCTTTTCATATCATTTAATGGGCTGTGTTCTCAGACCGATTTCACGTGATACTGCACATCAGTGGAAGCAGGAACTAGAAAACTCTGGTTACTTTTCAAACGAAGTGAGACATCGTAGCAGCACGAGTCCTTGATATACGGCAAGCTGGTCACGTAACTTACCCTGTCAGGATTTTCATATACACACGCACAAACTAGTAACCTTTTAATTGAGAACACCTAACAAAAGATTTAGTAACATCAAACAGGAAAGAGAATTTATTACAGTTTTATCGAGGGTACAAGCTTGTAAGCCGCGAGCAAGCATTTTATCTCTTATTAACACGTTTCGCCTGTAGCCATACTTCGGCAATTTTCCCGTTCCTTGGCCTCTAGCGCGACTGAGCGGATGCTGTGGAGACATAATGATGAAAACGTCCAGTAAAAAAGGATCTAGTCATCAAAATCAAGTAAACAACACGACATGCGACTATGGTGTCGACAAATCATTCGCATTATTAACGAAACCGTAAGCAACACTATTGTGCTATAAAACAAAGGTAGCTTAGGCAATACGCTGTGCCCTTACAAATGGACATAAAATATTAGTTGGCAACACTAAAATCCTTGATACATACGCATTACTAGGATTCATTGATTGAAGAAAACTTGGAAGTCGAAACCTTTGGGACAAATTTAAACGTGAAAAGGAGCTTTACCTCGATTAAACCTGGACGCTGGTCGATTATCGGCAGAGAGGGGCACGAATACCACTGTACGGCCATACTGAGTGGTTGTGCCCTCTCTTCTTGTTGACCTGGCCAATTACTTCGATTTTGTCGGAGTCAACGGATGGTCAACCCTCAATGGCCGTAGCCCGGCATTATTGTGGAAACCTTAGGACAGACTATTGAAGAACAGTTGTCCGCGTCAGCAAATGTGTATGTGAATACAGAAAGTCAAGAGGGAACACAAAATGATGGAGTTTTATTCCCGATAATAAAGTGATCTATGAAAGCTTTAATTTCACGTTAGTTGTCTACCGACAATTTAACATCATTAGTAAATGAACAAAAAAAACGAAAAGGAACAGAATAAACTCATAAATCCACCAGTCTGAATAAGAAATATTTCATTCTATAGCTCTGTATATGCTGCAGTGGGGATTTGTTACAGAGAGGAACTCCGACCTATCGGAACCAACCTCGATCCAGCTATTCTTGTGACTGTCTTATAAAAGCCTGGCCCGTAAAAGCGCAGCGTCAGCGTTTCAGTTCTCGCCGAGAAGTTCATCTGTCAAAATTATTGGCATCTGGTTAATAAATCTACACTGTACCAGCGGCTTCATAGCGTGGTGCAAAACGCACATTTTGGCAGTATCCAAAACATTAACAAAAGATTTTTCCCCTGGAAGAAATCCAGAGCTACACTTTTTTTCGCTACTAGTTCCAGACCCGCCTCCCCAACCTCCAGCGCTGATTTTCGTTCAGTAGAGCCAAGGAGCCACGAAGCGTCGTGGAGTTATCACTGTTCACAGACTGCGACTGGAAACAAACCTGACATACACAGGTATGGATTCAAAGAGAAAGAGCCCTTGAAAAAACGACCCCGTTACAAGTAACGAACTAAGAAATAAAAAAGTAAAAATGTTTAGCTGTGACCCGCTAATTCCACAATAAAAATACTTTACCAACTACGGGTGGGTACACAAAAATTTCTGTTTTTAAAATTGTGTAGCGGGTCCCAAATATTTATCCATGTATCAATTTAATATTTTGGGGCTTAGCTGGAAGCTATGTTGGTTTTAATAGTGATGCAGAAACTTTCAGAATAAATTTAGGGATGGAACCTACATAACATGAGAGTTCAGTAAGTGTTGGCGTAAATCGGGGGAAGAAATAGTTTGCATATAAACATGCAGCATCTTTATCTGAATGCAAACGAGATTCGCACCTATGGGCCCTGGAGAAATATGCTAGTTTTCATTTTTCTCCTTTTTTTACAAAAAAACGGTCCTTCGTAATGACTTTCTTCAGAACTCCATAAAAGTGGCCTCATTTGTGCCGAACAACACTCCTGTCACTGTGGTAAGATATTTTTCGGTGCTGAACTTCGCACAGACCGAAAACGAGGAACGTCTAATGCAAAAGCATCTCTCTCTCTCTCTCTCTCTCTCTCTCTCTCTGTGTGTGTGTGTGTGTGTGTGTGTGTGTGTGTGTGTGTGTGTGTGTGTGTGTGTCTGTTTTACTTTGTGTGGCCCGATAGTTCGTTGTTGTTGTTGTTGTTGTTGTGGTCTTCAGTCCAGACTGGTTTGATGCAGCTCTCCATGCTACTCTATCCTGTGCAAGCTTCTTCATCTCCCACTAACTACTGCAACCTACATCCTTCTCAATCTGCTTGGTGTATTCATCTCTTGGTCTCCCTCTACGATTTTAACCTCCACGCTGCCCTCCAATACTAAATTGGTGATCCCTCGATGTCTCAGAACATGTCCTACCAACCGATCCCTTCTTCTAGTCAACTTGTGCCCCAAGCTCCTCTTCTCCCCAATTCTATTCAATGCCTCCTCATTAGTTATGTGATGTACCCATCTAATCTTCAGCATTCTTCTGTAGCACCACATTTCAAAAGCTTCTATTCTCTTCATGTCGAAACTATTTATCGTCCACGTTTCACTTCCATACACGGTTACACTCCACACAAATACTTTCAGAAACGACTTCCTGACACTTAAATCTATACTCGATGTTAACAAATTTCTCTTCTTCAGAAACGCTTTCCTTGCCATTGCCAGTCTACATTTTATGTCCTCTCTACTTCGACCATCATCAGTTATTTTGCTCCCCAAATAGCAAAACTCCTTTACTACTTTAAGTGTCTCATTTTCTAATCTAATTCCCTCAGCATCACCCGACTTAATTCGACTACATTTCATTATCCTCGTTTTGCTTTTGTTGATGTTCATCTTATATCCTCCTTTCAAGACACTGTCCATTCCGTTCAACTGCTCTTCCAAGTCCTTTGCTGTCTCTGACAGAATTACAATGTCATCGGCGAATCTCAAAGTTTTTACTTCTTCTCCATGAATTTTAATACCTACTCCGAATTTTTCTTTTGTTTCCTTTACAGCTGGCTCAATATACAGATTGAATAACATCGGGGAGAGGCTACAACCCTGTCTCACACCCTTCCCAACCACTGCTTCCCTTTCGTGTCCCTCGACTCTTATAACTGCCATCTGGTTTCTGTACAAATTGTAAATAGCCTTTCGCTCCCTGTATTTTACCCCTGCCACCTTCAGAATTTAAAAGAGATTATTCCAGTCAACACTGTCAAAAGCTTTCTCTAGGTCTACAAATGCTAGAAACGTAGGTTTGCCTTTCCTTAATCTAGCTTCTAAGATTAGTCGTAGGGTCAGTATTGCCTCACGTGTTCCAATATTTCTACGGAATCCAAACTGATCTTCCCCTAGGTCGGCTTCTACTAGTTTTTCCATTCGTCTGTAAAGAATTGACGTTAGTATTTTGCAGCCGTGACTTATTAAACTGTGACTTATTAAAATGATAGTTCGGTAATTTTCACATCTGTCAACACCTGCTTTCTTTGGGATTGGAATTATTATATTCTTCTTGAAGTCTGAGGGTATTTCGCTTGTCTCATATATCTTGCTCACCAGATGGTAGAGTTTTGTCAGGACTGTCAGTAGTTCTAATGGAATGGTGTCTACTCCCGGGGCCTTGTTTCGACTCAGGTCTTTCAGTGCTCTGTCGAACTCTTCACGCAGTATCATATCTCCCATTCCATCTTCATCTACATCCTCTTCCATTTCCATAATATTGACCTCAAGTACATCGCTCTTGTATAGACCCTCTATATACTCCTTCCATCTTTCTGTTTTCCCTTCTTTGCTTAGAACTGGGTTTCCATCTGAGCTCTTTATATTCATACAAGTGGTTCTCTTTTCTCCAAAGGTCTCTTTAATTTTCCTGTAGGCAGTATCTATCTTACCCCTAGTGAGACAAGCCTGTACATCCTTACATTTGTCCTCTAGCCATCCCTGCTTAGCCATTTTGCACTTCCTGTCGATCTCATTTTTGAGACGTTTGTATTCCTTTTTGCCTGGTTCATTTACTGCATTTTTATATTTTCTCCTTTCATCAATTAAGTTCAATATTTCTTCAGTTACCCAAGGATTTCTAGCAGCCCTCGTCTTTTTGCCTACTTGATCCTCTGCTGCCTTCACTACTTCATCCCTCAAAGCTACCCACTCTTCTTCTACTGTATTTCCTTCCCCCATTCCTGTCAAATGTTCCCTTATGCTCTCCCTGAAACTCTGTACAACCTCTGGTTCTTTCAGTTTATCCAGGTCCCATCTCCCTAAGTTCCCACCTCTTTGCAGTTTCTTCAGTTTTAATCTACAGGTCATAACCAATAGATTGTGGTCAGAGTCCACATCTGCCCCTGGAAATGTCTTACAATTTAAAACCTGGTTCCTAAATCTCTGTCTTACCATTGTATAATCTATCTGATACCTTTTAGTACCTCCAGGGTTCTTCCATGTATGCAACCTTCTTTCATGATTCTTAAACCAAGTGTTAGCTATGATTAAGTTGGGCTCTGTGCAAAATTCTACAAGGCGGCTTCCTCTTTCATTTCTTCCCCCCCAATCCATATTCACCTACTATGTTTCCTTCTCTCCCTTTTCCTACTGACGAATTCCAGTCACCCATGACTATTAAATTTTCGTCTCCCTTCACTACCTGAATAATTTCTTTTATCTCGTCATAAATTTCATCTATTTCTTCATCATCTGCAGAGCTAGTTGGCATATAAACTTGTACTACTGTGATAGGCGTGGGCTTCGTGTCTATCTTGGCCACAATAATGCGTTCACTAAGCTGTTTGTAGTTGCTTACCCGCACTCCTATTTCTTATTCATTATTAAACCTACTCCTGCATTACCCCTATTTGATTTTGTATTTATAACCCTGTATTCGCCTGACCGAAAGTCTTGTTCCTCCTGCCACCGAACTTCACTAATTCCCACTATATCTAACTTTAACCTATCCATTTCCCTTTTTAAATTTTCTAACCTACCTGCCCGATTAAGGGATCTGACATTCCACGCTCCGATCCGTAGAACGCCAGTTTTCTTTCTCCTGATAACGGCGTCCTCCTGAGTAGTCCCCGCCCGGAGATCCGAATGGGGGACTATTTTACCTCCGGAATATTTTACCCAAGAGGACGCCATCATCATTTAACGATATAGTAAAGCTGCATGCCCTTGGGAAAAATTACGGCTGTAGTTTCCCCTTGCTTTCAGCCGTTCGCAGTACCAGCACAGCAAGGCCGTTTTGGTTAATGTTACAAGGCCAGATCAGTCAATCATCCAGACTGTTGCCCCTGCAACTACTGAAAAGGCTGCTGCCCCTCTTCAGGAACCACACGTTTGTCTGGCCTCTCAACAGATACCCCTCCGTTGTGGTTGCACCTACGGTACGGCTATCTGTATCGCTGAGGCACGCAAGCCTCCCCACCAACGGCAAGGTCCATGGTTCATGGGGGGGGGGGGGGGTAGTTCGTTTAGAGTGCTGAATTTTTTTTAATTATTAGCAATTGTCGTTCCGAATTTTCGTTTGCAGGATATTTATTAAAGATCATGACTATACAATCATGTTCCATCCAGTTCTTGCCGAAACTTCCTTCTATCTGAAAAGCGTGACGTAAATTTAGATAAAAATTCGTTTAAATATATGCGCTTCCCTGCGCGTGTGCTCGACAGAAAAATAGTTAAAATACCTTGATACATCTCTATTATATCTCAGTATCATAGTCTCTGCGTAACATATTCGATGGGGGCGACAGAATTGTCTTCTTGTAACAGCGATTCTTTAAAATGGGCCAAGAGAAGAGTGTCACTTGATTACAGAGGTACCCGTACCCGTATAGGTTTCCTGAACATCTCTGTTACACCGTGTGATCAGTACCGACCATCTTCAAATTCCTGGCTCGAGGCTCCGCTAATCGTTGCCACGCCTGCTTGATAATGAAGGATATCCTATAGTAGGTGTCACTAGCGTCGTGTATGAGAACTACTTATCAGGTGCGCCGCAGTTCAGATTCTTTGATTCACCTTCTCCACTACGGATTTAACATGTTAGTCGTGCTGCACGTTCTGAAGATCATCCGTGGACGATGACTTCCGCCTGACAACAGCACCACGAGTGAACAAGCTAAGAGGGTGAGTTTATTCCACGCGGTAAGTCCGCATTCTTCGGAAACACCCATCTGTACCTTTACTGCCGGCCGGAATGTCCGAGCGGTTCTAGGCGCTTCAGTCCGGAACCGGGCTGCTACTTCGGTCGCAGGTTCGAATCCTGCCTCGCGCATGGATGTGTGTGATGTCCTTAGGTTAGTTAGGTATAAGTAGTTTCTAAGTTCTAGGGGACTGATGACCTCATAAGTTAAGTCCCATAGTGCTCAGAGCCATTTGAACCATTTTGTACCTTTATTTCTTTCGAAAAATATCTGCCTTGTACAAAGGACTGAGCTAAAATGTTTTACAGTCACTGAAAGATTATACAGGGTGTTCCCATAAGAACGTGCAAAAATGTAACAGGACACTGAGAATGCTTCACTGAGCGATTTGTGGTAGGGAACTTGGGATCGGAAAGCCAGCTTAAGAAAATATCGAACTAAACTTGTCTACCGCTTTGTCTGACACTACTGTTTTTCACCTTATTTACAACCAACATTCGTACAATTTTACACTTACATGTACATTCTTTATTTCCTCCAAGGAAAGAAGAAGGACGAGCCTGATTACTAGGAAGTCATGAAGCAGGTTTTATTTACTTTTTTTGTCCGTAAGGTGGCTCCATTGTATCGTATTTACATTGTCCCATGGCAGAACGTGCTATGAATCAGCGACAGATAGTGCATCGCCTCAAATCAGTGTGAATGCCGGCAACCATCTCAATGCTGTATTTTCTGGTCTCTGGATTGAATGGGAAGTCCTATTCGAAGGCCTGTGAGGTCATTTGACCTGAATCACCTTGATTATTTCCTACGGAGATGTCTAAAGTCACTTGTGTATGAGACCCCAGTGGATACAGAGATGAAATTAGTTGCCAGAATTGTAGCTGCGCTATGATGTGATTCGAAACACACCAGGGATTTTTGTCAGCGTGCATCAGAATCTTGTGCGCCGATGTCAAGCTTGCATTGACTACCGATGGCCATTGGTTTTATCACATTTTGTAAGATGTAGTACAAATGGTACGTTCGTTGTGTCAGAGATGGTATTTGCAATTAACGGTAATTAATGTAAATAAACACGTACACAGTAATGTGATTTTATTCCTATTATCTCCGTAAGCTGGCTTCCCCGACCCCAGGTTCCCTACCTCGAATTGTTCAGTGGAGCATTCCCTATGTCCTGTTAAATTTTTGCATGCTCTTATCGTAACACCCTGTAAAAGGAGCAGTCAAATGAAAGCGATATATGGAAAAGAAGTAAGAATTCTCTTTATTCTATCAAAATTAATCGTCGTAACTATTAATACATTTACCCAACAGTGGGACTGTTTGCGGTTGCCTGCAGAACCATGATCGTACCAGTGCTTGGAGATCTTCGTCCGAAGCAAATGCATGGCCATGAGCGTTTTCTTCAGGGCTCCAAAAGTATGGAAATTGCATGGGGGAGAGTTTGGGATTGTATTGAGGGTGTGTGAGAGCTTCCCAGCGAAACTTCTGCTGCATGGTCGAAACAATGCCTTCGTACACTCATGATTTCCTAGGCAACCACAGACATTTTTTGATGGAGGCAGAGACCGTCTTGTCTTACCTTGGGGTAAATGTTTTAACAGTTCATTACTTTTGAGATCATAAACAGTTTACTTACTGATTTCCAGCTGTCTCGTTTTCATTTGTCTGCCCTTTACAGTGTCTCGTTTATAAGTGGAAAGTGTGACAGAATTGAGCCGTGTTGTGGCTCGCGTTGGTGCCGTTGGTAGGTTGGCATCGTGTGTAATAGGGATAGTGGCGTCTCGTTTTCTTCTCGTGTTTACTGGCACCACTATGTTTGCTAGTGTTGACTGTCTGCGAGTGGGAGAAGCATCTGTTATCGATATCTAGTATCCTTCTACTATCTTTGGAAGGGCATCAGGTGTTTTCTGGGTCGCAGTGTGTCGAGTAGTTTGGTTGGGATGGAGCAGCAGTGAGGACCGGCAGCGCGAGGATATGCTGAGACTGCTGGCGGCACGCAGGCACTGCCGGATCGAGGGGCTGTAGTTGCGAGGGCGACAACCTCGTTGTACACCGGACCCAGAACGTTTGAGTTAGTGAACATTAACCCAGTAGTGTAACCTCCACTATTTTGAGATCACTCCGTTTGTTTGCGCATCGCTCCCCGCAGGGTTGCGGAGACGAAGAGCGACAAGTGGAGTGTTTGGAGTTGGCGAAATTAATTAGCCCTCCTCCACCTTTTATTATTAATCATTGAATTCCTTTATTGGTTAAGTTCAACCAGCTGTATTTTTCTGCCTAGCGACCGCTAACGCCCCAGTTACCTGCCCTGGAGGTTAGCCTATTTTCGCGGCATTGTACCTTTCCTCACCTTGCCGCTGCTGTCCGGGAAGACGTGTAGTTCGACAGCCTCCTTGACTGTGTTTCGGATATTTGTTTCTTTTGGACTACTTTGGTCGTAGTCGGTCCCTCTGCTTCTGGATGTTCTAAATATCGGATTCAGAAGTCGCAGTGCTGTCCGCCGGTTCCACTTTGCCTGCGTTATTCCATCACTGTGTTGGTTATCAGATGTTAGGTAGATGTTGCAAGAGTGTTCCCCTGCGTTTAAATTGTCACTAGTTTGAGCTGCCATCCGTTTAAGTGAATACAACTCTTGGCTTCCTGTCCCATCATTTACGAAGTTGAACGACTTTCTCAGGTCGATCCTTGGAGCACTGTCTGAGGCCCACTTCTCTCTCGAAGAAGTTAACTCGTTCTTAAGAATTTTCTATCTAGGCCTTCAGCCGTCAGATTGTGTTTTGAGTTACCGCTATTGGGGCCTTCACCCGACAAATAATTTGAATTTCTTGTCAATAAGGCCTTGAGCCATGAATGCAATTTGTCTTAAGAATTTTTAATTAGATATTGTCTCTTAATAGTGAAAATTTGATTATTGTCCTTTTTTATAATATTTAAGTACATCTTGGAGAAGTTAACTCGTTCTTAAGAATTTGCTGTCTAGGCCTTGAGCTTTCAAATTGTTTTTGAGTTATTACTATTGGCCCTTCAGCTGACAAATAATTTGAATTTCTTGTCAATAAGGCCTTCAGCCGTGAATGCAATTGCTTTAATTTTTAGTTGTATATTGCCTCTTAATAGCGAAAATTTGACGATTGCTCTTTTTTTGTAATATTTTAGTATCTCTTGGAGAAGTTTAATTCGTTCTTAAAAATTTGCTATCGAGGCTTTTAGCCGTCAAATTGTTTTGTTGAGTTATTACTATTGGGGCCTTCAGCCGACAAATACGTTGAATTTCTGGTCAATAAGGCCTTCACCTGAGTGCAACTTGCTTAAGAAAATTTTTATTAGACATTGTGTCTTAATATTCAAATTTGATAATTGTTCCTTATTGTTAACCTTATTTGCAATTGTTTTCAAACAAAGTGTACGTGATTTAAAAAAAATAAAACTGAGCAACCAGCCGTAACTCAGTACCGCCCCGTCCACACTGAATACTGCCTTTCCTTAAGTCCCACGTCTCAAGAATAACGGATGCTTTTCTGAAACCTAGGGAGAAGGTACCCTGTTCACCTGATACGGGCTTGCGGAATGTGAAACAACTCGCACGAGAGTCGTTCTGAAGTAAACAGGCTACTCCGTCCCCCGGCCGGTCCGCCCGCTGCGCCAACGTGTGCCAGGCCACTGCACGCCGTGTCACGCCGACAATTTCCTGCTGCGCTCGGCGCGGCTAACTGGAATGGCCGCGCAGCCAGGCGCCTTTATTGCGCCGCCAGCCGTCCAGCCTGATGGCCGGCGGCTTCATCAGCGGGCCCTCCCTGGAACTGGAGCTGAAGTCCGCAAACACCGCGTCTGCGTGTGCTTCTGGTCGAGCGTGCAGCCCTCGAAACGACTCTGCCGCATCCCCGCTGTTACCGCTCACTGCCCACCAGAGTCCGCTCCCACGTATTTGTCGCCTCTCTCTCAGTTCCCTCTACGTCTGAGTTCTTCACCTTATGCCGTACAAATCTGGGTACACGTCCTACCAGTAAGCCTGAATCTTAAACGAAGACATTACAGCTGTGACGGTCCACCTATATCGGGATACATGCGCATTTTTATTCCCTCCTGCTAAGTAATAAGGCTATATGAAGTTTTGAAGGTAAGATATCAGGTACTGCCAGAAGTAAAGTCGTGCTTGGATAGCTCTATCGGTAGAGCACTTGCCCTGGAGTCGCAAACGTCGCAGTTTCGGGTCCTAATCAGGCACACAGTTTTAACTTGCAACGGAAATTTCAAATCTGTCGCACGTATTTATTTGTAAGTAGGCTGTTTAGGTTTTTATGTTGGTAACGTCACCTAGCGTTCTGTATGAAAATCACTGGCTGTGCTGTGTGCAGTCTGTGGCTGGTTGGCATTGTTGGAATATTCGCCATTGCAGTGTTGGGCAGTTGCATGTGAACAGCGCGTAGCGTTGCGCAAATTGGAGGTGAGCCGCCAGCAGTGGTGGATGTGGGGAGGGAAATGGCAGAATTTTGAGAGCGGACGATCTGGACGTGTGTCAATCAGAAAGAGTAAATTTGTAATATCGGATATCATGAACTGATATATATATGATGACTTTTGAATATTATTAAGGTAAATACATTGACTGTTCTGTATCAACATCTTTCATTTGCTAACTATGCCTATCAGTAGTTAGTGCCTTCAGTAGTTAGAATCTTTTATTTAGCTGGCAGTACTGGCACTCGCTGTATTGCAGTAGTTCGAGTAACGAAGATTTTTGTGAGGTAAGTGATTCATGGAAGGTATAGGTTATTGTTAGTCAGGGCCATTCTTTTGTAGGGATTATTGAAAGTCAGATTCCGTTGCGCTAAAAATATTGTGTGTCAGTTTAGTGATGATCAGAATAAGTAAAGAGAGAAATGTCTGAGTACGTTCAGTTTTGCTCAGCTGTTTGAAAATCAAATAACGTAAGGGGTTTATCAGCACAGTAATTCATTAATTTTTCTAAGGGGACGTTTCAAATTTTACAATTGCTTCGTCTGCATCAGTGTTCTTACTGTTTTGATGCGGCCCGCAACCAATGTCATCAATTATTTGCTGCATCCTGTACGTATTCAAATCTCTGTTTTCCTCTACACTTTTCGCCCTCTACAGCTCCCTCTAGTACGATGGAAGTCATTCCATCATGTCTTAACAGATGTCCTATCACCCTGTCCCTTCTTCTTATCAGTGTTTTCCACATATTCCTTTCCCCTCCTACGCTGCGCAGAGCCTCCTCATTTCTTACCTTATCAGACCACCTAATTTTCAATATTCGTCTGTAGCATCACAACTCAAATGCTTCGATTCTCTTCTGTTCCGGTTTTCCCACAGTCCATGTTTCACTACCATACAAGGCTCCACTCCAGGCGTACATTCTCAGAAATTTCTTCCTCAAATTAAAGCCTATGTTTGATACTAGTAGACTTCTCTTGGCCAGGAATGCCTTTTTTGCCAGTGCTAGTGTGCTCTTTATTCCTCCTTACTCCGTTCGTTATTGGTTATTTGTTATTTTGATGCCTAGGCAGCACATCATGCAATTCTTCTTCACTTTCAGTCAAGAAACGTTATCAGCGAATCTTATCATTAATATCCTTTCACCTGAATTTTAATTCCACTTCTGAAACCTTCTTTTATTTCCATCATTGCTTCTTCGATATACAGGTTGAACAGTAGGGACGAAAGACTACATCCCTATCTTGCACCCTTTCGTCTACCGCAAACTGTATTTTTTTGTGGAAGGACAATTTTTTTTTTCTCCTATACTTCAGGGACAAGGACTGCTTCATCGTACTGTTGCTGAGGGGTGTCTTCCCACTAAAACTACTTCTTACGTTTTAGTTTCACTGGAAGTACTCCTACGCCGAGCTTATAGAACACTTCAGACGCCTCTATTTTGCCATTCTCCATGACATCGCTTGCATCTGCATCACCAAGTTGTGCGGCACTGGTCGAACATTACTGCTACGGGTTCTGATACGCTACGGGTTCTGATACGCTACTCGATTAAAATTCACATAAATCTTGGACCAAATGTCGGATTCAGATGTAGGTTGCATCAATAAATTACAATCCGCTGATTGGTTTATGCTCTGTTCGAATACAAGTTACACTGTTCGTCGAGACATTTGATAATGTTGGGTTCGGAAATTATTGTACACAGAGAAATACCATGTCATCCCACGTCCAATTTCAATTCGAAAAAGGGTGTGCTCGATTTTAAGGCATACTTTTCGCCAATAAATTAGGACGTTATCTTTTTTCTTTTTATTGTATATTAAATGTAATTTCTGTAATGTATTGTGCTCAAGATGGGGAAGTGGGCTGATACAAATCCAGTCAAAATAAAAATCACCATTAAAACAAACAGCCTCGCGTATTTATATACAATGTCATTCAATATTGATTGATGCCACAACTTGACTAAAAGAAGGGATCAGTTGGTGTCCTGGGGTTTCAATTTATTGTGCAAGGAGCTGTGGATGGTAAAGATTGTAGGTAGAGACTGACGAATGCACACATTGATTTAAATTGACAGCCTTCTTACCGCGAGGCGCTGTTGAGGAAATTCAGAGAATCGGCAATTTATTGAGACCGACTGCATAACGATTCTACTGTCGCCAACGTACTTTCTCAGTAAGGCAAAGAATTGCCGAAAGAAGTAACTACGCACCTGCCCCGTACCGTCGGGGCGTGGAGAGGGAGGGGCGTCTCTCACCGATGGACGAAATCACACTAGTTTTTTAAGATAGTAATAGAGTAGTTTAGTAGAAATAGATTTTGAAACCAGTAGTTAATATCCTGCGGTGACAATGAAGTTCTTACGGCCAGCCCAGTGCCAGGGTCACGCCCACAGGGGTTAACTCGGTGGGCACGGTGACAGTAATAGGTTTATAGTTTTGCTGCCACATCTGTAACGCTGCAGGTAGCGTAGTGCAGTAGAATGGTAAATCACATCGTAGTTCTCAGTACAGTATATCACATAGTTAGCTTGCCCATTTAGAATTAACTAAACACTATCATACATTTGCTGCATATAACATTATTGTAAATTTGTAGGACTCAATAATTAGCTAGGTAGTGGGTTATTGATGAAAGACAAACATTGTTATGAATAAAGGATTTTTTTAAAAAAGCAGCTAAGGTAAGATGCGACAAGTTAGACGTTTTTCCCTCGCTTTATTTGCGAGTGCAACGGGAAAGGAAAGGACTAGTACTGGTTTTGGCACACTCCACCATGCACCGTACGGTGGTTTGTGATGCACGTAGATATAGTTTTTCAGAGATGAAGAGGCTTGCACAGGATAGACTGGCATCTGTAGCTTACTCCAAAGACGTCTTCGGACTGAAGACCACAACAAAAATTCTAGTCTTGACCTGCCTCTAGAATTTTTCGCCTCAACTGCTCCTTCCAACGCCAAGTAAGCTCTTTGTGGATGTCGTAGCAA
The DNA here is from genome assembly GCF_023898315.1 of Schistocerca nitens. Classification (NCBI taxonomy): domain Eukaryota; kingdom Metazoa; phylum Arthropoda; class Insecta; order Orthoptera; family Acrididae; genus Schistocerca; species Schistocerca nitens. The sequence continues at coordinate 689,263,628 of NC_064614.1, forward strand.
AGGTACCTCCTTCTGGTAACTCTTCCATGGACTTTTTTCCCCAAAGTGTTCTCTTTAATACTTCATTTAGTACATTATCTGTCAATTTTTTACAACTTTTCAAAACACCACCGTTCAAGTGCCTCCAGTTTCTTCTTCTCCGGATTTCTAATGGTCCACAAACCCGTAAACCTGTAAAACAAGCGAGATGTTCGAAATTATGAGAAAAATAAGAGTAAACAGTAGGGAAAGACGGATAATGTACCGTCCATTGTGTACAAGAACCATGATCGAACAGTAGGAATAAGATCAAGAACGAAACGCTCAGACTAAAAACGACATAAGATTGGAATGCGGTATTTCACATCTACTATTTAATCTATACATCTGAGAAGCAATGAGGGAAACAATAGAAAGGTTCAAGAGCGGGTCTGAAATTCAAGTTTAAACGCTTTCAGTGATAAGTTCGGAGATGACATCGCTAGCTTTTTTTAAAAGTGGGGATGAACTGCAGGACCTACTTAGTGGAAAGCAGTCTAATGAGCACATACCAAGGATTCAGAGCAAATAGAAGAATCACAAAGTAATGGGTAGTAGGCTAAATGAGATTAGTGATGAAATTAAGATCAAAATTTGGGACCACAAAGTATATGAAGTTAAAGCAACATAACACGTGAGAAATAAATTTCGGAGAATCTGTGTTTGGAGCACAGCATTGTAGGGAAGTAAATGACGGATTGTGTGAAAAATAAATAAAAAAAAAAGTGACTCAAAGAGTTTGAGATGTGGTTCTACAGACGTATATAAAACATTAGGTGAACTGACACGACAAGAAATGAAGAGATTCTCTGCATAATCGGCGAATAAAGGAATAGATGTAAAACACAGATAAGCAAAGATTATTGGTAGTTCACAGCTCCAATGTTAGGAACGTTATGGGGCTTGTTAGTCATATAGCTGCCTACGAGGGAAAGAAGTCCATTGTGCACTCGGCGTGCGTACAAGGGGAAGGGGTGGAGGGAAGGGATCATCCACGATGTGCAACGGGTCCTTCCCTATGTCCTGAAGAACTTGGGTGCAGCCAACTGCTGGCGGTAGATCACGTTAGTGCTAATGATGTGTTTCGCTTTGGATCGGAAGAGATTCTCTCTGGTTTGCAGCGATTATCTGATGTGGTAAAGACAGCCAGTCTTGCTTCCTAGATGAATGTGGAGCTCACCATCTGTAACTTGAGCATCAGGACAGACTGTAAAACTTTGATGTGGAGCTGATTGGAAGGTCTGTATCACGGGCTCAGAAGGGTCTGCGACCGAGTGAGCTGCAGATACTTGACTCGTACAAAAGGGTGGAGAGATTGGGAGCCGTTAAATAATCTACATTTACACCTGGCTCTGCACACATACTGCTCAAGCAATCTTAGGGTGCATGGCTGAGGATATCCCGTACCACTACTAGTTATTATAATATACTGGATTAATAAAGTCATTTAGCTGACTGTTCCATCAGCGACCTATCAAGCATTTTGCGTAGTATACATATACAATTAGTTATTTCCTTCCCAGCTCCACTTGCAAATACAGTGAGGGGAAAACCACAGTCTATATGCCTCTCTACATGCCCTAAATTCTCTTCAGTTAACTTCGTGGTCTTTGCGCGAAATGTACGCTGGCGACAGTAGAATCGTTCTGAAATCAGTTTTAAATGCCGATTCTTTAAATTTTCCCAGTAGTGGTCCTCGAAAGAGAATGACGTCTTCCCTCCGGGAATGCACATTAGACTGCCTAAAGCATCTCCGTAATACTTCTGTGCTGTTCTAACCTACCGGTAACAAATCTAGCAGCCCGCCTCTGAACTGTATTCCTTTAATTCGAACTGGTGCAGATCTCAAACATTGCAGTAGTACAGAAGAACAGGTCGAATTAACTTGCTATAAGTGGTCTCCTTTACAGATAAACCACATTTACCTGAAAATCTCCCAATAAACCGAAGTCGCCTTCCGTACCCTAATCCTCACATGCTCGTTCCACTCTATTTCGCTTTCCAACGTTACGCCCAGATATTTAAACGTGACTGTGTCAAGCAGGACACTACTAATACTGTATCCGAACATTAAGGGTTTGTTTTTCCTTTTCACACGCACAGTTTACATTTTTCTAAATTTAGAACTAGCCGTCACTCGTTACACCAACTAGAACTTTTTCCAGTCATCCTCTGTCCTCCTAGTCACTCAACGACGACACCACAGCACCATCACCGAACAGCCGCAGATTGCTGCTTAGCCTCTCCGACGGATCGTTTATATGTATAGAGAATAATGGCGGTCCTACCACACTTCCGTGGGACACTCCACTTCCCTGGGGCGCTCCTGACGACATCCTTGTCTCTGATGAATAATCGCCGGCGAGGACGACGTGCTGGCTTCTATTGCTTAAGAAGTCTTCGAGCCGTTCACTTATCTGAGAACCTATTCCGTACCTCGTACCTTCGTTAACAGTCTAATGGCTCTGAGCACTATGGGACTTAACATCTGAGGTCATTAGTCCCCTAGAACTTAAAACTACTTAAACCTAACTAACCTAAGGACATCATATGCATCCATGCCCGAGGCAGGATTCGAACCTGCGACCGTAGCGGTCACGCTGTTCCAGACTGTAGCGCCTAGAACCGCACGGCCACTCCGGCCGGCGCGTTAACAGTCTGATGTGGGGTACCTTGTCAAATACTTATTTGAAATCTAGAAATACGGAATCTGCCTGTTGCCCTTCATCCGTAGAGCTCAGTGTAAAACCGTGCTGATTTGTGGACATAACCTTTTCGGTCTCTATGGAATGCATGCTATTCGTATGAGAATACGTTCTAGAATTCTGCAGCAAACCAATGTTAAAGATATAGCTCTGTAATTTTACGGATCCATTCTTTTACTCTTCATACATACAGGATTCACCTGCACTTTTTTCCAGTCGCTTGAGATTTTGTGCAGAGCGAGTGATTCACCATAAATGTAAGGGTCGAATGCCATAGAGTACGCTTTCTAAAACTGTACTACGTTTCCATTTGGACCTGGCGACTTTTTTCAACCCTTACACCTGTTTATCTACGCCAGAGATGCCTGCTACTATGTGCTCCATTCGGGAGTCTGTGGGATGATCACACGACGGTATGACTGGACGAATCTCCTGCGTGAACGATAAGTTAAAGGCTAATGTAAAATCTCGGCTTTTCCCTTCGTAGCTTCTACTGCCACACCAGACTGGTCAACGAGTACCTGGATAGTAGCCTTGGACCTGCTCACCGATTTTACATAGGACTAGAATTTTCTCCGTTTCTCGGGAAGATACTTTGCTGAGGTATGACGCTGATAGTTGCCGTATGCTAAGCGCATCGATCATTTTACAAATAAACGAATTTCCACTAACTGTTGTCATCTGCGCATTCTCTGACTGGTTGTTATACCATGGCGTGTCTTTTCCGTCCACTTACTCAGCACGTACTTCTCCAGAGCAAAATTTATAATCTGTTTAAACTTTGCCCATAACTCCTCTATGTCTGTGGTACTGGAACTAAATGATGGCAGTTCATTGTCTCCTCACCTTCTTGACTGATTTACTAGCTTTAGCTATCATTGTCGCTATAAAAATGGAAATGCCGTGTGGCTAGGGCCTCCCGCCGGGTAGACCGTTCGCCTGGTGCAAGTCTTCGAGTTGACGCCACTTCGGCGACTTGCGTATCGATGGAGATGAAATGATGATTAGAAGGACAACACAACATCCAGTTCTTGAGTGGAGAAAATCTCCGACCCAGCCGGGAATTGAACCCGGGCCGTTAGGTATGACATTCCGTCGCGCTGACGACTCAGCTATCAAGGGCGGAATATCGTCGTTATGATATCATGAATCCGTTTCTACAGTGACAGCGTCGAGAAGGTAGCTCATGTTTGTAGCTGTTGTTGTCGTGGTCTTCATTCCTGAGACTGGTTTGATGCAGTTCTCCATACTACTCTATCCTGTGCAAGCTTCTTCATCTCTCAGTACCTACCGCAACCCACATCCTTCTGAATCTGCTTAGTGTATTCATGTCTTGGTCTCCCTCGACGATTTTTACCCTTCACGCTGCCCTCCAATACTAAATTGGTGATCCCTTGATGCCTCAGAACATGTCCTACCAACCGATCCCTTCTTCTAGTCAAGTTTGTAGCTAAAAGGTCTAAAATATTTCCATTGCATGTGCGTTGTCGAACAAGCTGCTCAAGACAGTTTCCAGACAACGTGTTCAAAAGTACTTCGCAAGACCGTCTGACCATATCCCCTGCAGTGACTCCCTAGACCTCCCAGTCTACACTTGGTAGGTTGAAGTCGCTCCAACTACACTCCTGGAAATGGAAAAAAGAACACATTGATACCGGTGTGTCAGACCCACCATACTTGCTCCGGACACTGCGAGAGGGCTGTACAAGCAATGATCACACGCACGGCACAGCGGACACACCAGGAACCGCGGTGTTGGCCGTCGAATGGCGCTAGCTGCGCAGCATTTGTGCACCGCCGCCGTCAGTGTCAGCCAGTTTGCCGTGGCATACGGAGCTCCATCGCAGTCTTTAACAATGGTAGCATGCCGCGACAGCGTGGACGTGAACCGTATGTGCAGTTGACGGACTTTGAGCGAGGGCGTATAGTGGGCATGCGGGAGGCCGGGTGGACGTACCGCCGAATTGCTCAACACGTGGGGCGTGAGGTCTCCACAGTACATCGATGTTGTCGCCAGTGGTCGGCGGAAGGTGCACGTGCCCGTCGACCTGGGACCGGACCGCAGCGACGCACGGATGCACGCCAAGACCGTAGGATCCTACGCAGTGCCGTAGGGGACCGCACCGCCACTTCCCAGCAAATTAGGGACACTGTTGCTCCTGGGGTATCGGCGAGGACCATTCGCAACCGTCTCCATGAAGCTGGGCTACGGTCCCGCACACCGTTAGGCCGTCTTCCGCTCACGCCCCAACATCGTGCAGCCCGCCTCCAGTGGTGTCGCGACAGGCGTGAATGGAGGGACGAATGGAGACGTGTCGTCTTCAGCGATGAGAGTCGCTTCTGCCTTGGTGCCAATGATGGTCGTATGCGTGTTTGGCGCCGTGCAGGTGAGCGCCACAATCAGGACTGCATACGACCGAGGCACACAGGGCCAACACCCGGCATCATGGTGTGAGGAGCGATCTCCTACACTGGCCGTACACCACTGGTGATCGTCGAGGGGACACTGAATAGTGCACGGTACATCCAAACCGTCATCGAACCCATCGTTCTACCATTCCTAGACCGGCAAGGGAACTTGCTGTTCCAACAGGACAATGCACGTTCGCATGTATCCCGTGCCACCCAACGTGCTCTAGAAGCTGTAAGTCAACTACCCTGGCCAGCAAGATCTCCGGATCTGTCCCCCATTGAGCATGTTTGGGACTGGATAAAGCGTCGTCTCACGCGGTCTGCACGTCCAGCACGAACGCTGGTCCAACTGAGGCGCCAGGTGGAAATGGCATGGCAAGCCGTTCCACAGGACTACATCCAGCATCTCTACGATCGTCTCCATGGGAGAGTAGCAGCCTGCATTGCTGCGAAAGGTGGATATACACTGTACTAGTGCCGACATTGTGCATGCTCTGTTGCCTGTGTCTATGTGCCTGTGGTTCTGTCAGTGTGATCATGTGATGTATCTGACCCCAGAAATGTGTCAATAAAGTTTCCCCTTCCTGGGACAATGAATTCACGGTGTTCTTATTTCAATTTCCAGGAGTGTAACATTACATGATCTGGATATTTCCGCGTTACTGACCGTTCACTTGCTTTGAATGTCAAGGCGGAGTCTGGTAACCAGTAAAAACATCCAATAGTTAATTTTATTTCATCTAGCCATGTTGTGTGTGTCCAGATAACTTCACTGTCGTACGCAGATTCGACCTCACACAATATTTTTAGTCAACTGGATTGAACACTTTTACTTCTGTGGCGTCTAGCATGTCCGATATACGTTCCATGACTGACAAAATATCTCAGAGCTTTCTATTTCGGCTTTCAGCCAGGTCTCGGCCGCGATGATTAAAGCACAAGAAATTTCCTGGAGGGCAGAAACTTTGTTACAAATACAGTGATAATTTACTGATAACATCTTGACAGTGGTCTGATTTCGCTATCTGCGTGTTGGCTGGTGAGTTTTCGTCATAATAACTCAATCTGCAGCTTAGCCTAAAAAACTCATGTACGCTCCACAAATAGGCCTACTTCCTTTGTGTAGTGCAGCACTGACCTATCAATGGAATCCGTACAGTTCTACGCCCAATACCTCATCCCCAGAAATCTGCCACGCAGACTGTCACAGACCCCAACACTCGGCTCCAAACTAAAAGACAACGATCAACACTGGGAACAGTGCTGCAAATTGCGAGCTCCGCCTGCACCCTGTGTTCGAGGCCACCAACATTCACCAATTCCTTCAGTCGCTCGTATGAACTGATGAAGGCAACAGAATCCACGTATGTCGCAGGCATCGTCAGTGCAGACGTATGACACATTCTGCATATCGCTGCACTCTGCAAGCTCAATAGCAGTAGGCAAGGCCTCCTCTAGATATCGGATGAGGACCCCTGGGAGATACACCGAGTGCACATTGGCTTTCTTTAAAACGGTGAACGCCATTCTCCTAAGGGGATCCGTAAGGAACCTAACGTCGGAGCTGTCGATAACTAGCTACACTGGTTGCTCCAATACACAAGAAAGGATATAGAAGTAAATCGATGTATTATAAACCCTTATCACTGACATCGATTAGCAAAGGATTCTGGAACATAAACTGTATTCCAACTTTATGAAATATTACAAATAAAACGCTCTACTGACACACAGCTACTACGGAGACAGAAAATATTTTTCTTATGAAACACAACTGGTCCCTTATTCACACGAAATAATCAGTGCTACCGACAGGGAACCTCAAGTTGGTTACATACTTCTACATTTTCAGAAGTGTTTTGATACCGTTCCTCCCAAGCGACTTCTAATAAACTTGTGTGCGTATGGAAAGTCGTCTCAGTTGTGCGACTGGATTAGAGATTTGCTCTCAGAAAGGACACTGCTCGTAGTAAGTGGTGGAATGTTATCGAGTGAAACAGAGTGATACATGGCGTTCTCCAAGGAAGTGTTACAGGCCCTCTGTGGTTGCTAATCTTCATGAACGATTTAGGAGATAATCTGAGCAGTCCTCTTGGACTGTTTGGAATTGATGCCTTCATTTACCGCCTAGTGAAGTCGTCAGAAAATCAATACGAACTACTAAATTATTTAGACGTGGCAATTGCTCGTGAGCAATAGTGTGAGGTCCTGTACATGTGGCGGTGGATTAATAGCAGTAAGAAAATATTTTGGCCGCCATCTTTATAAGAGCATGAAAACTATGAAAGCGATGGAGAACATACTGACCATAGTTCCCATCTGCAAGTTCGCATTCTTTTCGTGCTGAATTAAAATGTTTCTACTCTCTATTCACTCAGTGGGATCAGGAACCACGATTATAAATGAAAGTTTTGAGTTATGACTGATTTGTATATTCAGCAAAATTTCACAGGCACAAACAGTTATATTTCTAGTGATTAAAATTATTCTGGGTATTATGCCGCGTCATTGCTAAAAACTAACAACAATAATAAACTATTTAGTTTAGAATTTTAATCACTATGACATCGGCCGCAGAAGCCTACGTCCTTATATTAGTTATATTCCTGATAATAATGATGATGATAATAATAATAATAATAATGTTTATAACCATAAACAGCACTGTGAGCTGTTCAGATGAAACCTGTGCTGTAAGTTCTAATTAAATGATCTTTCGCCCTCACTTCTAATCATCGAAGTTAGTTGTTCGCCACAAAAGTGGAAAATAATCTCGCCACTTGTCACGCGGTTTTGTTACTATTATGGGCAGCAAACAAACAGTTACTTCCGCGAAATCTAAGCATCCAGGACGGTGTACAGTCCACACGAGTTCACTTCCTATGTGCACCGAAAACATGAGTTTAGTTGCAGACTAGCTGTACGTCATCTAAGGCAGCGCGGAAGCCGGCGTTTGAGTGACGCGGAAAGAGTGATAGTTCGGTGCTAAGTGTGTGTCTCCACTGCCTCTCTGGCCGTATTTATTTATGGGCGCAGCGGATGGCAGAATGGAACACCTGCCGTCATCCACTCTAAGCTCAGGTAACAGCATCTACATGGCAGTTTTCTCGGACACATGTTATTTGATAACTCTGTTCTGTATCAAGTTGCAATCTTCGTAGTGTTTATGCGAATACAGTTAATTTGCCTTTAATTACATAAAAGGTTTTAGCTCGACTGTATGTGAACTTCGCCGACTAGAGTTTTTAGAACGGAACCGACAGTAGAACATGACCTCTGAACTACATCTTTAAGAGATCTTGCATTGATTGTTATTTATATTAAGATCTTGAAACTTGTTATAGCTTTAATATTTAATGGATGCAATCAAGTTCTGTAATCATAACTTTCTATCATTAATATAAATGATACTTAACCTTTCATAAAGAAGAACGTTTTTGTTCTAGATTTAGTTAAGTCAACTACTTGAAAGCTATTAGAGGTAACTTTTTGGGGTCACGAAGTTAATGGTTTTATATCAAACTGAAGCTTCATGCCAAATTCCATCTTCTTGGAACTAATATTTAGCGCGTTCAATTTTTCGTAAAACGCCTTTATGACCGAAATATTTTTCCAATCAAGTTGAGACTTGAAACAGTTGATTATGATATATATATATGCACATTCTGAACAATTTTTGACTTCCTAGCTTTATTATTTAGCATCGCATGTGTTTTACGATATATTTAGGGAAATATATTCATCTGATAACGCTCAGATTTAACAATTTAAACATTGATATACTGAAGCATATTTTGACGAAGTTTGGAAAAGCTACTTTAATTTTTAATTTCATTCTTAGATTATGGCGCAATACTTTGTATGCTACGCACAGGAACGTTATGATGACGTGGCGCTAGTAGCAGTGACCTGGGTTGAGTCCCGGTACACACGCTCGCCTCTGTTATTTCTCAAATGATACAGCGCTTGATTCGCTACAATCAGTACTAAAAATAATCCACTAAGTTTCAAAAGTACGATACCTAATACTAATTTAAAGATTATCGATTCAACTAAATACCTAGAGATTAAATTAGTAACAACTAAAGTTGGCATCACCACACAGAAAATATTGTGGGGAAGGTGAACCAAAGACTGCGTTGTAATGGCATACCGCTTACAAGATGTCTGTTAAAGAGATTGCCTACACTATGTTTTCCCTTCCTCTGCTAAAGTATTGGGGCACGGTGTAGGATCCTTACCAGGTAAGATTGTCGGAGACAGCGAAAAAGTCCAAAGAAGGGCAGTTTGTTTCGTGTTATATAGAAGTAGGGAGAGAGCGTCGTCAGCGTCTAGGGTGATTATCATTAAGCAAAGGCTATTTTGTTGCGTCTTGAACTTTCACAAAATTTCAAACATCCTCTTTCGAATGCGAAAATGTGTTATAGACGCATACATAGCGAAAACTGATCATCTTAATAAAATAACAGAAATCAGAATTCTCACACAGGTATTCAGATGTTTATTTTTTCCCCATGCTATTCAAGAGTGAAACGGTTGAGAAATTGGTCTGAAACTGGTTCTGTAAGCCCTGTGCCAAAGCACTTGGATGTGAATTGCGTAGTAGTGATGTAGATACTAGGACATGTGTTGCGATATCAGGGAATAACTTCCATGATAGCATCTGAATAGGTTGGTACAAGAGCAGAATTTGTGGCTGGCTGCACCCAACTAGTCTGAAGAATGACTAAACAAGAAGAAAAGGAAAAGAAAACAATGCTGGGTCCAGACGTACTCATGTACGAATTTTTTTCTCGGTTCCGAACTAACATCTGATGTCTACAGACCTCTTTTGTTGAAAAATGTTGTCGTCGCCTGTGTCGATTTAAATCTGATATCCTCCTCGCTTCCACCATCTGGTGTGTAATCTCACTTCCTAAATTGGAGAAGTCTACTTTCACTGCTCTCGCTAGTGAAATCTTCTGAATTTTGGTGTTAAGGGAGTCCTTATTCTTACTTTCATTAGTCTGAATCACCTTCGTATTTCTTCCGTTTATAGTCCACATGTTTCAGCAGGCCCTCGAAGTCTTCCTCACACTCAGGCAGAAGGACTGTGTGCTCTGCAAAACTACTGAAATCCGTACCGCTTGAGCACTGCTGCCGTTCTGCCGCATCTGTAAGATACTCATATTTCGTTCCTTCATCCAGCAGCGCGAATATTTTCTTACTCCCCATGATTTCAGCGCCCAAGCTATCGCCTTACCTACGGTGTCCTTCCTCAGATATTTCGTTTGTTATATTCCTCTCCCACTCTCGACGGTTTTTCTTAGGTCATTTTTCACTGCCTTAAAGAATTTTTACCTTGTTTCTTACTACCTGATATTTTCAGCGTTCTGTTTTCTGTCTGTTGTACATCGTTGCCGGCTTATGAACAGTTTATATCCGCGCCTGGGTACAGTTTCCTGTCCCGAAATTGGTTTCTAAATCACTTTATCAATAATGTAGTCCAGCTGATTTCACCCTGTGTCTTCAGGTTTTTTCCGGCAATACGTTCTCTCCCTATGATTCTGTAAGAGAGTGTTCTCTACAACCACCTGAAAGTTACGGCAGAACTCTGGCAGCCATTCTCTCATTCTTTCCTCGAGGTTCAATATTCCAGTAAGTTTACCTTCCATTTCCTCCCTTATAAAAGCGATCCCGTAACCTATGACTATCAAATTCTTATCCACCTTTAGTTTCTCTACAGGTTCAAGAAAACAAACTGAAAACGTCAGAGCAGGTTAGGGAACATCGAACTGAGCAAACTTCTTACAAATAACTACAGATCGGAAATGGATCGCTAGTCCCATAATAAATGTAGGAGAAATTCTGAGAGGTTTTGAAGGTGCTATGGGAAGTAAAGCTGCTGTGAGAGCGGGTCTTGTGTCATGTTTGGACAGCTTAGTCAATAGAACACCCCGAGGCATAGGTGCCCCCTTCAAAGACAACTGACCACCGTACTACATGTTTTCGTAGTGTCGCGTAGCTAGGTAATGATCTCTCTCCCCCCCCTCTCTGTCTCTCTACCCCCCCTCTCTCCTCCCCCCCCCTCTCTCTCTCTCTCTCTCTGAGTGTGTGTGTGTGTGTGTGTGTGTGTGTGTGTGTCGGAGTTGAGAGGGTGTAAAATGCAGGATGGCAATTTTTCTGAAAATGTGAAATCATTCATTATCTAAAATAAATTGTTATGAAATACCGACAATAACCAGTATATGTAAGAAGAGAATAGTTTGATATATGGTGCCACAGAAGAATGCTGAAGAGGGGATAGATCGGACAAGTAATGAACTGGGGTGAAAAGAAATTGACTGCAAGAAGGGATAGATTTATAAGTCTTGAGACGCTAACGAATCTTTAATTGGTAATATAGACAAGTGTGGAGGCTATAAGTTGTAGAAAGGGCCAAAGACTGACCACTTTGAGAATTTTACCCTAGTTATGCACTGGTGAAGACACTTACACAGAATAAACTAACTTGGAGGACTGCATCAGCCAGTCTTCATGCTGGAGGCCATAAGAATAACATTATCATCATCATCACCACCACTTTATACTTATGAACTATGAACATTAGATTTTTAAGTATAAATTCAATCTTTAGAGAGGCCTTCTGTGTTGTAAATGAGGGCCTGAAGATATTGTAAAAACCAGTCTCTTGCCTATCTTCTATCTGTCAATATTATATACCTTCATCTGTCTTTCTACTTCCGTCTGCTGTCTTCGATACATACATAAAATGATGTCACCTTCCGCAGTTCCTCCTGTAGATGACAATCCCAGGATGACCTCAGATGTTAAGTCCCATCGTGCTTGGAGCCATTTGAACCTAAAGTGCGCAAACCGAAAAGAAGTGGCATTGCTCATAAATGTTGGCGGATTCAACGGCTTCTCGTAGAAGGAAACAGACACTGCACAATCTTCTCGCTTTCTTAAAAACATAAAATGGAACAGTATTCAGGAATTCATTGTAGAGGATTGCAGAAGATTTTCAAAGACTTCTACAGACGGTTGAGGGACACATTTCGAAAAAAAGACGTCTGTTTCACACTGTCAGTTTCTGATTAACTCAGATTTGCAAACGTAGTTTGCACTCATAATTCACTGCACATTCTTCAAACAATGGGCAGAGATTTACTTAACTTCAAAATATCGTAGGTTGCACGTACAACCGCTCACTGCAAAAAATATGTGATTTCAAAATCTCTGTTTTTAAATTTTTATACAATAATAAAAACATTTTCTGAAAAACCATTTCAGCAAGAGATTTTCGCTGGCTCTCTTTGCTTTGTTTTATTACTCGCGTAACAACTAATATATGAAATAAAATATGTTGCTACGAAAAGAGCCCCGAAATACTTTTTAGGAATACTGTGCTGTGACTTTCTTTGGATCATTAATTTTCAACAAAACAAAATATATTATGTTCTTATTATTCTGGATCTGGCTTTCTATTAAAGGAACATTGTTTCGTTACTGTAACTCGCATTAAAGTTCAACACATCTTCCTTACTTTACAGTTATTGAAAAGGTTACTGAAAATTATTTCGTTATCAATACTGATGTTACAGTACGCAATGTTTGTTCAACATCAAACTTTTGCAGTGGATTTTTGTTAACAGTAAAACACCAATAAGTCCCACGACTGACACGAGAACATGAGACTATTATCATAGAAGAAGATGTTTTTACTATAATGTTTGCCAGACCAGAACTACGCACAGCAAGATTTCTTTTATGTTATGAAGGTAAATTATCTTTTTGCACTGTTAATAACATATTATCAACAGCCCGCGTCAACGTGTAAAACACATCATAAAATCTGCTGCTCTGCAATTCCGAAAGCTGAAGGAAATAATTTTAGTTCACTATTACCTGTCCGCTTCTTTGCGGTATGACTGGTTTCATTTAATGGAGTTTGAATGCGCCGCGGCAGCGGCTCGTTCGTTCGTAGCGCAGCTCTGCACCACGAATGATATTTAAATAGCTGAAAATGTCTTAAAAAGGATGGGATAAAATACCAGGCAAGCTTATTACAAATCATAATGCAAGTTTTCACTAAGTAACTCTATTCTAAACATTTAAACAGATTAAATTATTACACACCTTTACAATCAGTACGTAATGGCGCCCGCATCTCGTGGTCGTGCGGTAGCGTTCTCGCTTCCCACACCCGGGTTCCCGGGTTCGATTCCCGGCGGGGTCAGAGATTTTCTCTGCCTCGTGATGGCTGGGTGTTGTGTGCTGTCCTTAGGTTAGTTAGGTTTAAGTAGTTCTAAGTTCTAGGGGACTTATGACCACAGCAGTTGAGTCCCATAGTGTTCAGAGCCATTTGAACCATTTTGAACGTAATGGCGTACGTCTCTGAATCTTGATAGAAGAATGCTACGCAAGCGTACAATAAACGTCACAGGCTCTTCCTACTCACGTAACTCCAAGAAGGCGACAGTGAAATTAATGTTCGGTCACTGCTATTTACGAAATGAAATGGAAATGAAGTCCCATGCTTCTTTACAGAGCGTAGGGGAACGCTGCGGGAGACCCGCACCGCCTTACTAGGCAAGGTCCTAATGGAGGTGGTTTGCCGTTGCCTTCCTCCGACCGTAATGGGGATGAATGATGATGATGAAGACAACAACACCCAGTCATCTCGAGGCAGGAAAAATCCCTGACCCCGCCGGGAATCGAACCCGGGACCCCGTGCACGGGAAGCGAGAACGCTACCACGAGACCACGAGGGGCGGACACTACTATTTATACTTGTCACATGTTCTCATCTTTGTTTGATATTTAATAACTATCGTCTGTGGCCGTTTCAGTACTCGCCGACACAGATATTATCTTTAAAAAAATCAGTACATAATTCTATACAAGAACAAAACATGACATATAATGCTTTCTCTTTATTACATAAAGTTCACACAGTCGTTGTCCACGCAATTACAATCATCTAGTTGAATTATTCTTTTCTCCTTTTGTTTACCACATATAATATGTGTTTTGGTAAGAGACGTTACAAGATGCAGCTTTGAGTCATTCACCTGTGGGAAGTATTAAATTGAAAACAGGAGAGAAATAATGAAGCAAATAATTTGACATTATAGTACCACGCTGCTCCTTTCAAATTAATTTGATTGCGCATTCTGAATGATTCAGTTTTTCCTCTTTCTTGATATGCAATGTGTGAAATAATACCAAATCCTGGTAAAATTAAAATATAGCCCTCTGGATGTATAAGGAATGAGAATAAGTGTTGAGCTGTGTAACAAGGCAGAAGAGCCTGTCACAAAAAGTCTGTGGGAATGAATTCGGGCAATGAGTGTGAAGAGTTAATCAGTCCCCACTAAGGGATACACGAGCATTGCTGTCACGAGCTACACGTGTACATCAGGCCTGTTTTCTTTTCGTTTTTCTTTTTTTTCTTTTGTGGCCTTCAGACATGATCCACTCAGCCCGGTTGCAGAAATTACATGCTACAAATCAAAAGAATTAGCCGTCTCACACACACAAACAAACACACACACACGCACACACACACACACATGCCTTGGGTACAATACTTACATTCATTATAAACATATTAAGTAAAGGATGGTGAGCTCCTACCATTGCCACTAGGTGTCAGTCCTAACATCAATTAAATGTGAACAGATAACACTCATGCTTTCTAAGAAATTTTCTAGCACGTGTTGCTGAAATCCTTTAAGTTATATTGTTATATTTTTATATATTGTTAAGTTATATTGTTCTCTGAATTTTATATGTAACTGTACGCAGTGACCCATAAACAAATCTACCACTATCCCCTTTCTAAGAAGGCAAGGTGATACATTCCCGGTTTTTCGCTCAGGGAGCGTTACCAATTAAATTTGATTTTATTGTATTGGTAGACCTATATGTGGGGTAAAAGCAAATCAAAGTGTAAATTTGACCTCCCGGCTAGTTTTCGTTTATGCGGCTTTTAAGAGTGTATAAGTTTCGTTGAAATCCTTACGTTCTTTTGACAATTCATGGGCTAGTGAGCTTCAAGTTAAAGCTTCATGCTGCACCGGGACCCATGCCCGGAAACTCCCCTGAAGTTTATAGAGGAGAGGTAGTGGCGTGATTGAAGATTTGAGGAAGGATAATGAGTTGCACCTGGACGTTCAAATGGTATGAGCATTGCTCGCAAACGTAAAGCTTCTGGATTCACACCTGCGGCCATTATACATTTTTAATCTGCTAATATTTTCATAAGGGCACATAGAGTCCCTGCAGAGAAAAAGACCGTTTTGAAAAATTGCTGAAGCATTATTAGGAGGTTGCTCACATATTTTCAACAGTTAAGAAGTTGTTAGGTAATTCAGATGCGACCGAACATCTTCCGATGATATTCCGTGTGAGTAGTATACCAAACTGCAGCAAAGCGCACGTTATAGTTCGAGATAGAAGCTTTCTCCGAAGCATGAGTCATGAAAATTTTACACGGTGAATTAATTTTCAGCAAACTCTGTGCAAGATAAATTCAAGAAGTCCGACACAAAGCAAATGCGAAAACTAATTTCTGAGCACTGTTTGAACAGAGCCTGAACCAATATTTTAATACGTAGGCTTTTTCTGCCAGTGTTTGCTTAAAAACTTCCGGTCTGAAGACCCGTGGTCAGTATATTAAACTAGTAGCTAAGTTTCCAGCGTTGTATTTAATCCAGTCTCTTATTAGTTCATCTTCTCCTTCCCCACTCCTATCTGCTCCTCCCCCCTCTCTGACCATCTCCTCTTCCACACTGTCTTTCACCCACCTCCTCTTTCTCTCTGTCCACCTCCTCGACCCCCCCAACTTTCTGTTTACATTTCGTCCTGCACCTCTCTTTGTCCATCTGCTCCTCCCCCTTCTCCTTGTTTACCTCCTCCTATAAACCTTCTCTGCCTATGTCCTTCACCCTTTCACCCTGTCCATCTCCTCTTCCCTTCTGTGTCCATCTTCTCCTTCCCTCTCTCCGTCTGACCACCTCCTCCTCCACGCTTTCCTCTCCATCGTAACGTTATCATTTTTGGTGATTCTTGGCCTCACAGTATTTATTTGCAAATAATACATAACATGTGTAGTGAGTTTGGTTGAGTCGATTCAGGAGCTTACGAGAAGGTTTTTAGCCACGTCTTTTCCCTGATTCGCAAATGTCACACATTTTTGTGCACATACTTCACATGTATCTCTAGCCAATTTTGTCCTGCAGTTTCTTTTCCGCGCAGCTCATTGTTTATGACATCATATCAGCGGAACTTTTGTCGTAGAATTATAAAATTTTGCAGGTACAGTCAGTGACTGTCTGTGAAATGTGTTACGGACTGAATTTGTAATAAATGACTAATAAATTAAAATGTCACGCATAAAGCGACACTTTTTCAAGCATCCCATTGTTTATGACGTGGTCTCTCTGAAGTGTGAGCCGTCGTGATATTTTTGCAGGTACGTCCAGTGGTATGTGTGAATACTATCTGCGAAACGTGTTGCGAATGTAATGAGTAGTGAAGAAGTGGTAAGTTAAAACCCTTGCCTGATGAAGCAGTTATGCTGCATGAACAGCGAAAACCCATTAAGTGATAAACATTTTTCATTTTATCATTTTGTGAGTGGGGGGGGGGGGGGGGGGCTGTGGATGTCAGCGAAAAAAAATCTCATAAAGGTTTTAAATTATGTGTAAAGTTTATTGCAAGTCGCTTAAGTGCTATCATTATTAAGTCAGTTAAGGGGGAAACCAAATTATGATGTTGTTTGACACTGATTTTTTGGGATATTTTTGGGTGAGAAGAATTAATCAGAATTCAATCAAATTTTAACATAATTTCATTCATATTCCGAACAGTTCTTGAGATTTTTTTGAATAATTTCAACCAAAAATAACAAAGTTACGCTGTGTTGTCCGCCGAAGGTCGTGAGTATGGTTCTCCAACTGCGTGCAGTGTAACAATTCCAATTTTGATCTGAAATCAAAACAGTTTTGATTTTACATTAATAACTTATTTTCTAAGAATATGAACCTCAATGCAGGTGGATATAATGAAAATTAAAAATTTTGCAGGCGTTGGAGCAATTTACTTCGATTTCCACGATTTTTCTCTAATTATCCAAAGAAAAAAACTCCTAAAATCGTTATATCATCTAACAAGTTGGTACATATAATTCGTAATTTTATAAAGAATCATACTATCAATTTTCATAATGATCGATTCTGTACTTTTGAGTTAGACTGCACGCATATTTGAAAAAAAGTCATTTCGAGATAAACGCTTTTGAAAAATAAATTCTCGGAAACTAGAAATTCAAGGAAGTTAACAATAATGTAAAACGCTTACCGATTAATCTGCGATTCCAGCACCATATAGTAATCCTTCTTCGTCCTCACAGGCTTCGTTTTGCACTTGCTGCAGTGCTTTCCGTGCTTTCCGACCTTTCTTCGATTCTAATGAGTTACGTCGATTCTGCCAGCTCATGCGTTGGTTAGCCATTTCTTCGGCATAACTGAAGCTTTGTGTGCCTACTGCAATTCCTACCTCGTTTTCATGACCATCAGAAGGGATGAAGTTCCTTCATCGAATAAGCCCGCTGCTAAATACACTCCTGGAAATTGAAATAAGAACACCGTGAATTCCTTGTCCCAGGAAGGGGAAACTTTATTGACACATTCCTGGGGTCAGATACATCACATGATCACACTGACAGAACCACAAGCACATAGACACAGGCAACAGAGCATGCACAATGTCGGCACTAGTACAGTGTATATCCACCTTTCGCAGCAATGCAGGCTGCTATTCTCCCATGGAGACGATCGTAGAGATGCTGGATGTAGTCCTGTGGAACGGATTGCCATGCCATTTCCACCTGGCGCCTCAGTTGGACCAGCGTTCGTGCTGGACGTGCAGACCGCGTGAGACGACGCTTCATCCAGTCCCAAACATGCTCAATTGGGGACAGATCCGGCGATCTTGCTGGCCAGGGTAGTTGACTTACACCTTCTAGAGCACGTTGGGTGGCACGGGATACATGCGGACGTGCATTGTCCTGTTGGAACAGCAAGTTCCCTGGCCGGTCTAGGAATGGTAGAACGATGGGTTCGATGACGGTTTGGATGTACCGTGCACTATTCAGTGTCCCCTCGACGATCACCAGTGGTGTACGGCCAGTGTAGGAGATCGCTCCCCACACCATGATGCCGGGTGTTGGCCCTGTGTGCCTCGGTCGTATGCAGTCCTGATTGTGGCGCTCACCTGCACGGCGCCAAACACGCATACGACCATCATTGGCACCAAGGCAGAAGCGACTCTCATCGCTGAAGACGACACGTCTCCATTCGTCCCTCCATTCACGCCTGTCGCGACACCACTGGAGGCGGGCTGCACGATGTTGGGGCGTGAGCGGAAGACGGCCTAACGGTGTGCGGGACCGTAGCCCAGCTTCATGGAGACGGTTGCGAATGGTCCTCGCCGATACCCCAGGAGCAACAGTGTCCCTAATTTGCTGGGAAGTGGCGGTGCGGTCCCCTACGGCACTGCGTAGGATCCTACGGTCTTGGCGTGCATCCGTGCGTCGCTGCGGTCCGGTCCCAGGTCGACGGGCACGTGCACCTTCCGCCGACCACTGGCGACAACATCGATGTACTGTGGAGACCTCACGCCCCACGTGTTGAGCAATTCGGCGGTACGTCCACCCGGCCTCCCGCATGCCCACTATACGCCCTCGCTCAAAGTCCGTCAACTGCACATACGGTTCACGTCCACGCTGTCGCGGCATGCTACCATTGTTAAAGACTGCGATGGAGCTCCGTATGCCACGGCAAACTGGCTGACACTGACGGCGGCGGTGCACAAATGCTGCGCAGCTAGCGCCATTCGACGGCCAACACCGCGGTTCCTGGTGTGTCCGCTGTGCCGTGCGTGTGATCATTGCTTGTACAGCCCACTCGCAGTGTCCGGAGCAAGTATGGTGGGTCTGACACACCGGTGTCAATGTGTTCTTTTTTCCATTTCCAGGAGTGTACAATGCCAGCTCAACGACTTTTAGTCCGGAGTGCAAGTGCTTAGAAGCTAATCGCCGCCCGCATCTCGTGGTCGTGCGGTAGCGTCCTCGCTTCCCACGCCCGGGTTCCCGGGTTCGATTCCCGGCGGGGTCAGGGATTTTCTCTGCCTCGTGATGGCGTGGTGTTGTGTACTGTCCTTAGGTTAGTTAGGTTTAAGTAGTTCTAAGTTCTAGGGGACTGATGACCATAGATGTTAAGTCCTATAGTGCTCAGAGCCAAAGCTAATCGCCAAATAGTGGAATTAAAACTTTCATTCACATTCTGTGTGTGGCCTACTAAACATCTCTCCAGTAATTCATCCGTTGATAAATCTTCATATAAAGAATATCCTTCTGTACGTCGAGGTGCAATGGAGTAGGGTGCGGTTCTTGTTCCATTCCAAGGGCTGTTCGTTTCCGCCACTCTCTCCAGCTGTCTTCTCTCTCTGGGCAATACTCGTGCCGAGGATTTCAATCCGTGGAAATCATATGATAGTATGTCGCTATACCCGATGGGCACTCGGTTCTATGCTCATAAAATCTAAACGAATGCGAATTTCGCTTTGAATTTTGGACAGCGTATTCTTGGATGGTTAAGCTAACGATTTACGCAATAAAAAATCGGATTTTTTGAACCTCCTAATGTGGTTTACCCCATAATGGGCGACTATAGTCTGGCTACTTACGCGTCAAGAGCTACGTTTCTTTTTCACCCCAGCCTCCACCCTTTGAGGTTCTTTCTTACCCCAAAAGCGGTTCTTTCCTGAGAGTAAGTGATCTGTGCACCTAGGTTGAAATCGATGTGTTCAAATGTGTGTGAACTCGTAAGGGACCAAACTGATGAGGTCATCGGTCCCTAGACTTCCACATAAACGAACTTATGCTAAGAACAACACACACACTCATGCCTGAGGGAGAACTCGAAACTCTAGCAGGAGGTGCCGCGCAATCCTTGACACGGCGCTACTAAACGCTCGGCTTGAAATCGATCCAGTGGTTTAGATGGAACATATATAAACGCAGACATACACACATTTTTATAATATTTATGGATTCTATCACGCTTTGTCTTCGACTACGGGAGACATCTTCAAAGGTAATACGGCAATTGCATCAAAGGCTCGGAAGGCACAATAATTTATAGAGCTGAACATAGGTCGCCAAAATTCGTTACGTGATGCAGGATGTGTGATCGTCCCTGGCTAGAGTCCTCGTTCTCGATTAAAAATAATCGAACGCCAGTCTGTTGACATGGTAACGTATGTGGCCACGTGAAAGAATTTTTTCACTTGGCACTGACGTTACCTGTTCGCCGCGGCTGGACAATAGCTGGCAGAATAATTATCCTGAATCAGCTGCCAGCGGGGCCGGAATAACGAGGTCCGTTCCAGCTGCCAGCCCTTTGTACCTGCATCGCGCGGGCCGTGACGCGTCCATAATCTGCTTACCGGCGTCGCGGCACGCGGAACGCTCCACCAGACAGCCGTTGTGGTGTGCGGCGCGCAGTTGCGACACTGGTGGCGAATCACTGTCACTAGTGCCCTTACAACGTTGCACTCATTTATAAAGCCAGTTCAGCTCCGTATTAATCATGCATGCGTAATTATGAAATTTTTCCTGTTTGTTCGACGTGAGCCAGAAAATAAAAGAAAATTTTCGTTCTCTCTCTGCATTAATTGCTGTCGCAAATAGCTAGTTAGTACTGTTACCATTTTCCCAGCGGCGCAACGCCCATACAAGTTCGCGGCATCGCTCTTTCCGGTTTTATGCTCCCAGAATCCAAAAACTCAATCTGTTCTGTCGCGGTGCTTACAGGACGTTATTTCGTAGCAGTCGTGGTTAAGACAAACACTTACAGCCACTAGTGGAAAAGACCCTCATAGAATTCTAAGAGGCGAATACTATACAAATCTGCTTCATTCTCTAGTTCTTAATGCAACATATGTTAGCCCACATTTCTAGAATAATAGACGTCCAACTCCTAAGGAATATCTGTCGTAAACAGTGCTCACATTAATATCCTTGTGTTGTGAGAAGTTCAAATGTGTGTGAAATCTTATGGGACTTAACTGCTAAGGTCATCAGTCCCTAAGCTTACACACTACTTAACCTAAATTATCCTAAAGACAAACACACACACCCATGCCCGAGGGAGGACTCGAACCTCCGCAGGTACCAGCCGCACAGTGCATGACTGCAGCGCCCTAGAGCGCTCGGCTAATCCGGCGCGGCCTCATTGTGTTGTGCGAAAGGTATTACACATTTAGAGGGTAGCACTAAACCTGTAATTACCATCCCATAAAAATAAAATTAGAAACTATTTCGTTTTGTTTCGAGGCGCATGTCAGTATAACAAGTACACAATGAGATCCTCGCGCGACTCTAGCTTAGCAAGCCACCAGAGGAGCCAGAATAAAACAATACACCCCACTGATATAGTACCGTGCTATATTCGTTTCCAGCCTTAGTGGAAACGTTCCACCTGTGTGAGGCCATTCCAGAAGACTTCTTTAGTCGCTTGGATTGCCAAGCGGATTATCGCGCTTTACCAACGGGCTATAACATTTTGTTCTGAGGCTCTCTAGCGGGGTGCTACTGTACTTTTGGCTCAAGAACTTCAGTGAATTCCAGAAATTCAAACACGTACATCCAAACAAAAGACTTAAATGTGGAACTTTACTTTTTGGAGGTGATACTTAAAACTATTTGACTACTCCATGTAGTGCTGTCATGATGCCAGTGAATTCGCGGTAGTGTCAAAAAGCGTTAATTTATAAAATATATAAACTATAAAGCTGACATTTCGGTAGTATTACAAAACAGTCTTCCACTAAATGCATATGTCGTGTGACTACGGCCTCCCGTCTTCCACTAAGACAGGCAGTTGGAATACGACCGAAACGTCAGTTTAATAGTTTATATATTTTAAAGTATTTTATACAATGACGTGGTACAAAACCTAGAAGAATTTTGTTCATCCAGTTAATATCAATCTAACGTAAATTTACAGTTGGTAGATACATGAAAAAAGACTGAAAATATTGACCAAATACGACGAAATAACGGTCTGTGAACAACAGATAACAGCGTTAGTCTTAATGACGTTCCTGGCAGTAACAAATTTTCAGCAAAATATTGCAAAAATGAAGGTAGCTCGGAAACTAAAGTTAGTAACATGAGAGAAGTAAAAGTTATTAGCATCGGACAGGGATGCAACGAGTCTCACATTACTAAAATTATCCCATATTACAGTACCAGTAACCACTTGCCAAAAATGACATAAGTATTTTTTCCACCTAATTAGAAAACGATTCCAAAATTTTTACGCGAACTCTGCTGATGTAGGCCTTGGAGAGACATCGTCACAACTTCAGTGTCATGATTTGACTTCAGAAGATTTTGTTTCAGAACAACGACACACTGTGTTACTGTGTTAATCCCACCGCTTAACTGGTGCACAGAGTGTAATAACTAGCTATCAGACTGATTGCAGTTATGACCAATGAACAAATAGCCAGAAGTAATATAATTAAACTAAAACATAAATATGTAAACTTTATTTTCCTCAAAAGTTATACTGAAACATTTCTGCAATGGAACACTTCACCCTTTATAACGTCCCTACATACTGTGGTCTAACAGTTAATTGTGTAATACATTATTTGCGTGATACCTGTTATGAGAAGTGAACAGTTTACCTTCTTGTTAACAGATAGAGAAACAACACCTGGCGGAGCGGTTCACTAATATTAGTGTGATATTCCAGCTGCGAGTACCAGCGAGGATGCGCTACGGTAATTAAGATGACAACGCTTTTTGCTGTGCAAAAGAGCATCTATGCCTTTTGTAACTGTGGAGATGTGGAATGGAGATTGGACATTCTTTTTGTGGGTCAGATAAGTAATTTGCAAGTATACGTAATTTGCAGTGCAGAAGAGATATAACTTGTAATCATAATTATCAAGAATAAAAAATTTATTTTATGAAAAAGAAGGTAAATACCGTCTACGAACTTTTGTTCGATGTTGGGTCCCCAGACCTTCATAAAACGATTAGTATGTTTAGCAATCCACTGCATAATGATTTCTTCGCAAATTAACAATACTGAGCGAATCTGCTATTATCACGGTCCGAACGACGCGAAATGTCTCTGAGCGCTATGGGACTTAACTTCTGAGGTCATCAGTCCCCTAGAACTTAGAACTACTTAAACCTAACTAACCTAAGGACATCACACACATCCATGCCCGAGGCAGGATTCGAACCTGCGACCGTAGCGGTCGCGCGGTTCCAGACTGAAGCGCCTAGAACCGCTCGGCCACACGGGCCGACCGACGCGAAATATATCGCCGTCAGTTTGTGTGTTAAAGACGTTCCATAAGCGAACAGTTTGTCAGTAAGAAGATATCATACTGCCACTGTTGTTCAACCTTCTCGTTCTAAAAGTGTTTCCAGAAAACCTTACGGTGACTGTGAGCTTTAGCTACCACGAGAGACGGAGACTTCATCGCGAGTTGTAGCAGTTTTCTCCGACTTTGCCTGGCGTTCTCTGACAACCGGAAATGGAAACCTCCGACTGCCAACTCATCCTGTAGCTAACACGTTCTCTCCTTACAACGGCCACGAAGAATACATATTCATCTATAGGCAAATTTTTTCATAGATTTTTATATTAGACAGGTCAAAATTTTAAAATCTATGCATCTAGGCAAAAAGTCAAAAGAGAGTTTAAAAAAAATGGTTCAAATGGCTCTAAGCACTATGTGACTTAACATCTGAGGTCATCAGTCCCCTAGACTTAGAACTAATTAAACCTAACTAACCTAAGGACATCACACACATCCATGCCCGAGGCAGGATTCGAACCTGCGACCGTAGGAGTAGCGCGGTTCCGGACTGAAGCGCCTAGAACCGCTCGGCTACAACAGCCGGCGAGAGTTTAAACTCAGTACCTGTCTTATCTGTGTCGAAGTCAAAGCAAGTTCATTAATTTTTCTTTACGACGTAGCAGTTCACTGTAGCTTCATCTAAGCAACAACGACGGTTACAAAATTGTAGTAACAATACAGAAACAACGAATTTTATAGAAATGGCAACAAAAGAGAAGAACACATTTGCTCACTCACTCGTATCAGCACAGTTATTCAACATTCATACTCACACATGCACACACCAGCTACAAAACATAACAGTTTCAATCAGTATGTTCTCACAGTCCTGATTAGCAACGATTTTGCGATTCTGTCGTTTAATTACCCACTCAGTGCTAATCAGCCAATAATGTAAATTATTTTATGAATTTCATTCTTGAATTTCATTATCTCTTACATAAAAATTGAATCTGACATGTTTTTGTAGATGATGCTAGATTTAAAATTACCTATTACAAAGGAAAAACCGTTTGCTGCACTAAGTAAATTACTGTACACGAACGTAACTTTCAGTCGCCTGATTTGATGCCTTCCACTCCTGTGCCAACCGGTTCATCTTAGAGTAGCTCTTACACCCAGCGAGTATTAATTATTTGATGAAAATGTTTCCTATCTCTGTTTACCTCTGCTGTTTCTGGCCTCTACAGCTCCTTCTAGTAGGGCCCACCATGGAAGTTATTTCCTGAAGTCACAACATGACCTATCAAAAATGGCTCTGAGCACTATGGGACTTAACTTCTAAGGTCATCAGTCCCCTAGAACTTAGAACTACTTAAACCTAACTAACCTAAGGACATCACACACATCCATGCCCGAGGCAGGATTCGAACCTGCGACCGTAGCGGTCACGCGGTTCCAGACTGAAGCGCCTAGAACCGCACGGCCACATCGGCCGGCCCATGACCTATCGTCCTGTCACTTCTTCTTCTCAATGTTTTCCACATACACCTCTTCTCCCCGATTCTGCGAGATAGCTCATCTCTGATATCCTTTAAATCAATATTTCATAATTATTCGCAATTTTTATGAAAGAAATACATGGTGAAGTTTACAAATCAAATTCCTGCTCAGATAGAGGTGCATAGTCGACGCAATATTAGAGCATTGTAGTAATGAAGCGCTGTCTACACTGTCAGCCATGCATATCTTTGAGATACACATTCTCGTCTCCATCCTGCTGGACCTCTCCGTCAGGCCAGTCAGTGAATCAAGATGCCCTTCGCCGCATTCTTTCCAAACCAGGTTTCAATATAGTAGTCAGAGAGTGCTTCCTGGATGCATTTTTCATCACAAGCGTATCGTACTGCTCAAGTGTCCATCGCCTGAATCTTTCAAGCGCGCAGACAGTGACAGGGTGGAGCAAATAAAAGTGACCCGGAGAATAGAGTTCCAGGGTACAGAGAAACGCAGCAGAGGAAAGGAAATACAGTAATAGCCTGACTATAACAGCTGTTGAAAGTGAACACCATTCATCCCTTGGCACTTCGAGCCCTGGTCAGCAGTTGCTGAATGGATCGAAGCTGGGCTGCTGGAATTGCAGAAAGCACAGCCGAAATGCTCTTCTGCAGTTCCTGAAGCTATGAGAGTTGTTGCGATACACCTACCAGGTGCGAAGGTAGTGTAGATGTGCTCCAAGGTCCGGCCGGCTGTATAGGCAGTTGCTCCATCTCGTTGGAAGGACTGTTGTTACGGCCTATATCCACGTCTAGTAGTATCCACTCGTCCGGGACACTCTTATTTGCTCTCCCTCTATAATGCTTTCTTCAAACTGGCAGCACTTGAACGCCTTTACAAATATTATAAATCCATACATAGTCCCCCCCCCTATGAACCATGAACCTTGCCATTGGTGGGGAGGCTTGTGTGCCTCAGCGATACAGATAGCCGTACCGTAGGTGCAACCACAACGGAGGTGTATCTGTTGAGAGGCCAGACAAACGTGTGGTTCCTGAAGAGGGGCAGCAGCCTTTTTAGTAGTTGCAGGGGCAACAGTCTGGATGATTGACTGATCTGGCCTTGCAACACTAATCAAAACGGCCTTACTGTGCTGGTACTGCGAACGGCTGAAAGCAAGGGGAAACTACGGCCGTAATTTTTCCCGAGGGCATGCAGCTTTACTGTATGGTTAAATGATGATGGCGTCCTCTTGGGTAAAATATTCCGGAGGTAAAATAGTCCCCCATTCGGATCTCCGGGCGGGGACTACTCAAGAGAACGTCGTTATCAGGAGAAAGAAAACTGGCGTTCTACGGATCGGAGCGTGGAATGTCAGATCCCTTAATCGGGCAGGTAGGTTAGAAAATTTAAAAAGGGAAATGGATAGATTAAAGTTAGATATAGTGGGAGTTAGTGAAGTTCGGTGGCAGGAGGACCAAGACTTTTGGTCAAGCGAATACAGGTTTATAAATACAAAATCAAACAGGGGTAATGCAGGAGTAGGTTTAATAATGAATGAAAAAGTAGGAGTGCGGGTAAGCTACTACAAACTGCATAGTGAACGCATTATTGTGGCCACGATAGACACGAAGCCCACGCCTACCACAGTAGTACAAGTTTATATGCCTACTAGCTCTGCAGATGACGAAGAAATTGAAGAAATGTACGATGAAATAAAAGAAATTATTCAGATAGTGAAGGGAGAAGAAAATTCAATAGTCATGGGTGACTGGAATTCGGTAGTAGGAAAAGGGAGAGAAGGAAAAGTAGTAGGTCAATATGGATGGGGGGGGGGGGGGGGGAGAAATGAAAGAGAAAGCCGCCTGGTAGAAGTTTGCACAGAGCACAACTTAATCATAGCTAACAGTTGGTTCAAGAATCATAAAAGAAGGTTGTATACATGGAAGAAGCCTGGAGATACTGACGGGTTTCAGATAGATTATATAATGGTAAGACAGAGATTTAGGAACCTGGTTTTAAATTGTAAGACATTTCTAGGGGCAGATGCGGACTCTGACCACAATCTATTGGTTATGAACTGTAGATTAAAACTGAAGAAACTGCAAAAGGTGGGAATTTAAGGAGATGGGACCTGGATAAACTGAAACAACCAGAGGTTGTACAAGGTTTCAAGGAGAGCATAAGGGAACAACTGACAGCAATAGCTAATGTTGGGAAATCAAAGACAGAACTCGATTATCAAGGTTTTAACAACCGCACCACCGCGCGCGGTTTGGCTGGAATGAACAACTTTTATTATGTAAACAACATCTATGAAGCACTTTTCCAGTAACTGATGATATATTATGGGGTTTTTGCTCAGATCTCCATGTTTTTCTAAGAACCGTAGCTATGGAGGTCTACAGAATTTCAGATTTCTTTCTTATAGAAATAAAATAGGAGATAATTCCGTGTTATAACGATTCACATCCATGATCGTCTCGTCTACTATTAAGTTCTACGGAAAATAGTAGACCACGTTTGGTTGTTCGACCTGAATCTGAGAAACATTATTGGGTCAATCCAACTGGTAACTATACGTACTTCTACAGTTTACTTTCTCTGGAGCATTACACATTACTGCATATACTTTACTACTTTTGTTACTTAGGAGTATCACACTCCTTAATGTTGCATTACTATCACCCAGTTGGTCTGTGTCAAACATGTTTTAATTTCAAAGATAAATTCTTTGCCCAAAACTTTATTTTACTGTTTTATGTATGCTTTCTCGTGTTTTTATGAACACCGGATAACAGAGGAACTGTGCATCACATAATACTCGACAACATTGTTACGGTAAAATTTGTGCACAGTGGATGCCCCAGCATCTTTCAGAGAATCAGAAGACGGCGAGGATAGGTGTTTGTCTGACCCATCTGTTGACATACGCGGAGCAGGTAGAGGATTTCATTGTTCAGTTGAAGCATATGGTGAAATGTAATGTCACCACTTCGACCCTACCTCCAAACTGATGAGCTTGGAGTTGTGGCATACCTGCTCCGCTTGACCATGAAAAGCGTATTCTACCCCGAATCCCAGAAAAACGATGATCAATTTCTTTTACGGCTAATAACAACCTCTATTCATGGACAGTCTCCCATAGGGTGCAACAGTTAACGCTGAGCGGTACTGTAACACTTTGCTGAAGCCCAAACACGCCATGAAGAACAAGCGAATGTGCAAGCCCTCGAATGGGGTAGAGCTTCGAGGTGGTGGTGGTGGTTAGTGTTTAACGTCCCGAGAGCTTCGCCAGGACAAGGCTATGCCATTGTGGCCAAGAAGACCCTTGACCATCTTCAAAGATTTCGTAGGGGGGTCCTAGAACATCCTCCTTCCAGTTCCGATATCTCCCCATGTGATCTGAATATCTTCGCTCCACTTAAAACAGTCTCCGTAAGATCAGAGTTTCATCTGTGACAATAAAGTGTCGGACGCTGACGAAAACTGGATTCGTCGACAACACAGGAACACCTACACTGAAGCTATCCGCTCACTTCCTGCGCGCGGGGATCGGTGCTTCAGTGTCAGGGGCAACTGTTTATAGTTGTTTTCGTTCACATGAATTTTTTATTATAATACTGTTATTAAAATTTCTTTACATGTACCTGTAGTCTCCTCTTCATTTCGGCATACCTTACATAAAAACGAAATAAGATTTGTATTCTTGTGAGCGTGTTTACATAATACGTGGCTTCTCTGTTTCAATTTCCATCACTGAACAATTATTCCTCGCAGAAGTTCCAGAATGTCCTCAAGCATCTGTGCAACTTGTCTGTTCCACATAAGCTCTCTTCATGTAAGCCGGCCGGAGTGACCGATTGGTTCTAGGTGCTTCAGTCCAGAATCGCGCTGCTGCTATGGTCGCAGGTTCGAATCCTGCGTCTGTCATGGACGTGTGTGATGTCTTTAGGTTAGTTAGGTTTAAGTAGTTGTAAGTTCTAGGGGACTGATGAGCTCAGATGTCAGGTCCCATAGTGCTCAGAGCCATTTGAACCATTTGAACCTTGCCAGTATCAAAGTCGACAACAGCTAAAAATCTTAGAGATCCTCCATTCATGGAACGGATGGACTCTCTATATACATAAGTTTATTCGGAACTCTCAGTGAACGATTCCTGGCCAATTTTTAATACTAATTACCTTCTTTTTTACAGGTAAGGAATACGAATGGGAGCCATTTTTCACATCGATCTCATCAGTGCATTAACATTTTCCACACCGTGAGTACACAAACAATTTTATTATACTAAACCTGATCTTAAAAGAGCTCAAATGATATCTCTTTTCATTATTGAGATATTGGTTGTTATATCCACGGACGGGTCGCTCGCGGCGCGTCCGAACCTTTCGCTTCGGGAATCAAGTGGTCGTAAAAATCGTCGTATCTCATAAATGGTCGAAGATATCGAAACGACGAATTTTGGAAATGACAGCACGCAGAAACAACTATTTTATCATATGTTTAACACTCGATACGTTTTTGTAAACGCGTTAGCAGAGCCACAACAAGACACTCTATAACTTACACCATGAGGTATTGTCCAAATTTTCATAGGGAGAGAAACAGGTAAACGGGGTATCAAAGTGATCAGCATGAGGTCTAGTTTGGCATGAAAATATTTAACTACTTGAAAGTAATCAGGGTAATTAACGAAAAATTAATTAATAATCTGAGGAAAAATTGAAATATTTTACGAAAAGCTGCTGCCAAGCTAAGTAAATGAAGTGTCAAAAATTTCATCTCTTCAAGACCTAGCTATTTTTCACATAACAAGATACATTGGTGCGGTATTTAAGTGTCAGAAAGGTTTCCTTCGAATCAAGTACAGTAGGAAGGCAACGAGAAATCAATAAGATCATGATTTCTGAATAAAACTTCAAATTAAAAGATGAAAGAAATCAGATATTTTACAAAATGATTTGAGTAAATAAATAAGTAGATCAGAGAAACGTTCTATGTGCATTTGAACGATGCTCTAAATCATGAACAGAAAATGAGGCGCACCAAACGTTTCCCTAATATTTTTTATTTCATACTTTTAGACAAATCATTACACAAAACATTTGACTTTCTTTTCAAAAATTTTGTACACTTTACTTTAACAGACTATTTAGAGCAATTGAAACGCTTGGCCTTAACACTGACTGCCTATGAATTACGTTAGCAAACATCAAATACCTAAAATTTCATTGTTCATTGTAATTTTTTTAGGAATTAAATGTGTGTGATATACTGGGAGAGGTGTGAAGATCAAGGTCTTTAGCAAGACCTTAAAAATATACTCAGCGATGCAATGTAAACAGTATACATAAAACTTAGTATACAGAATTGCAACTGAGTCAGTAAAAATACAAGAGCGATGGGGAATCGACCCGAGGACCTTTTCCTGACACATAATCACTAACTGTAAACGCTACACCTACTCCACAACTAATTGTTGTATAAAGCTATCAGTCAGTGTACTTCTATTCCTATTTAGCGTTGTTAGTCATGTAGTAGTCATTCCTCTGCATTTAATGGTTGTTAAAAGTTTTTGATCATGTAAAGAAAACACTCCTTTTTAATTTATTTGTGAGATAGTCGAATGCTCCTCTGCTCATTCATGTGTGTTCGAAGAATTTGTCTGGTGATCTTCGTAGTTGATATTTATCAACTTCTCCGTGGAGATTGCTCCCTTTCTAAATTTCATGCACAGCATTCCTTTTCGCTTTATTTTCTTAAGTAAACCTAATTCTGTAGCCTTACTCTCCAGCTACAGTATTCAACAGGTTAGGGACGCCTTTTTATAGAAACAGCTGGTTGGCTCTAAGCAGCTATCTTGCAGCGCGACATAGTCGCTCGCACGCAGGACACCCAAGTTTTTCACCCGAGGCTGCCGCTTGTCGCTGGAGTGTCGCGTATCCAGAAGTCACTCGCTGTCGCTCGCTTCTGTCGCTCACATTGGACAGGGCCTAAGCGGTGCAAGAAGCATGCCTCATAGCATGTCGGTGAACACAGAACGCTTCTGTTTTATGAGGTCTACAGAGGCGAGGGCGAATCACAAAAACAATATTAGCACACGCGTAAACCCCTGAACAGGATAACCACAAGTGTTTTACGAACGGACGCCACGTCGTCCTCTGAGGCTCGATGCACACGAGCAACAGCCACGCGTGCACGCAGCGAGAGTTTAGAAATAATTTAGAGCGATCGAAGGTTTCCTTTGAGGGCAAATCGCCTAAGATCTGAATGGGGGTGAGGTGTGAGGAACGCATTTCTACCAGAAATGCATGGAGCCAAATGCGCCGCATCAGCTGCTGCAGCAGATGACTGTAAACAAGTCCAGTGCCCTCCCATGGTTGTCGGCAAGTCAGTGGTCTTCTCTGTGACGTATTTGGTCGTACTGAGAACGTGTAGTTCTCAAAACGCAGGAGTTGGGTATCTCACGAACGGAACGTACGGGACTCCACTGCGACGTACTGCTAGAAATAAGACAAAGAAGGTCATCAATCAGTCTTTAAGAAACTTGGCCGTTGGGATTGCGAAAAGTGTTACTTTTCCTAAATTCGAGTAATTGCATATACGACCCTAACGGGAGAATATGTGGGAAGAAGATTAATAATGACAATACGAGGAAGAGCCATAAAGTTTTATTCAACACCATAAGTCACAACTAGCTGCAGTATTCGGCAGGCAATTAATTTTAGAGTTCCGTATGTCAGGCGGTAAAAAAGAGAGCCTGTGTTTCTTTCTTGGATCATCAGTCTTTTGGCTGGTTTGATGCAGTCCGCTACGAAATCCTCTTCTGTGCCAACGTCTTCATCTCAGAGTAGCGCTTGCAACCTACATCCTAATTTATTTGCTGGATGTATCTATCTTCCTCCATAGTTTTTGCCCTCTACAGCTCTCTCTAGTACCATGGAAGTCATTCGCTGCTGTCTTAACACGTGTCCTATCGTCCTATTCTTTCCACTTGTCAGAGTTTTCCACATATTCCTTTCCTCTCAGATTCTGCGCAGACCCTCCTCATACCTCGCCTTACCAGTCCATCAAATTTTCAACATTCTTCTGTAGCATCACATCTCAAATGCTTCGATTCTCTTCTGCTTCAGTTCTCCCATAGTCCATGTTTCACTATGACACAATGCTCTGCTCCAAACGTACGTTTTCAGAAATTTCTTCCTCAAATTAAGGCCTGTTTGAGACTAGCAGACTTCTCTTGGCCAGAAATGCCGTTTTTGCCATTGATAGCCTACTTTTGATGTCCTCCTTGTTCTGTCCCTATACGACTGTTCGCTGTCCGTCTGTCTGTCAGTCCGACTGCTAAAATCCCTTTTTCTCAGGAGCGAATGGACGTATGAAGTTGAAATTTTTGTCGTGAAAAATTGAAGCTTCTTAGCCAATGCAGTCAGAAGATACGGCGATTTATGCGAAATATTTTAGTAACGAAACTTCCTGGCAGATTAAAACTGTGTGCCCGACCGAGACTCGAACTCGGGACCTTTGCCTTTCGCGGGCAAGTGCTCTACCATCTGAGCTACCGAAGCACGACTCACGCCCGGTCCTCACAGCTTTACTTCTGCCAGTATCTCGTCTCCTGCCTTCCAAACTTTACAGAAGCTCTCCTGCGAACCTTGCAGAACTAGCACTCCTGAAAGAAAGGATACTGCGGAGAAAAAAATGGCTCAAATGGCTCTGAGCACTATGCGACTTTACTTCTGAAGTCATGAATCGCCCAGAACTTAGAACTAATTAAACCTAACTAACCTAAGGACATTACACACATCCATGCCCGAGGCAGGATTCGAACCTGCGACCGGAGCGGTCTTTCGGCTCCAGACTGTAGCGCCTAGAACCGCACGGCCACTCCGGCCGGTGACTGCGGAGACATGGCTTAGCCACAGTCTGGGGGATGTTTCCAGAATTAGATTTTCACTCTGCAGCGGAGTGTGCGCTGATATGAAACTTCCTGGCAGATTAAAACTGTGTGCCCGGCCGAGACTCGAACTCCCGAGTTCGAGTCTCGGTCGGAAACACAGTTTTAATCTGCCAGGAAGTTTCATATCAGCGCACACTCCGCTGCAGAGTGAAAATCTAATTCTGGAAATATTTTAGTGTTCGCAAACTCTATCATCAAAACTTGTAGGGTACTTCAGTACTTACCATTCACCTAGATCTGAGAAGGAGCAAGTTTTCACAGTACAACCAAATGAAGACTATTTTGCGAATGTTTGCTTCAGATGCAACTAGTGACGCCATAAATACGGACGGAAATTGCTCCTGGATATCTGATGACGGATAAACACCCAATCGCGTCATTTGAGCAATAAAGGCATTCTGGTGTTTGACTTTTACCGTTGTGACCGACTAAGCCTGAATGCAAAACTACTGATTATTAATATAATGACCGATTGCCTCCTACATAACTTCGTGTTATATTTATATAACTGAAATCAGAACATTCTCAAAAATCATGGCATACCTGGGACCGTTATCTTGCCAGTATCGACGTCGATAACAGGCAAAAATGTTCGACATTCTCAATTCCCGCAAAGTACGAACAGTTTATATACGTCATTAAGTTTGTACGGAACCCTCAATGCGCCAGTCCTACTCGCAGCTGGCCAGTTTTCTTGTTTGTTTGTAGGAACTTGCCCGCAGTCTTCACATCGAAATTGGCGCGCCGCAGTGCCATATCTCGCCGCTAGAACAACCAAAACAATGTGGGGTAGGCCCACCTCCAATTTATCAACGAGCTGCGCCATTTCGTTTTGGTTGTTGTAGTGGCGTTCTTTCTTTGACAATGTGGCGCAAAGAGTTCGCTATGTACACATCGTTTGTAAAATGAATTGTCTGGAAAATCCTTTAAATCATTAACTGTTGCTTAAAATTACACCAATGTCGAATTGTGTAAAACTTGAATAAATAAACAGTATAAAAAAAGCTTTCCGTCTTCAGGCCGCGAGTGGCCTACCGGGATCATCCGACCGCCGTGTCATCCTCAGTGGAGAATGCGGATAGGAGGTGCGTGGGGTCAGCACACCGCTCTCCCGGTCGTTATGATGGTATTCTTGACCGGAGCCGCTGCTATTCGGTCGAGTAGCTCCTCAATTGATTTCACGAGGCTGAGTGCACCCCGAAAAATGGCAACAGCGCTTGGCGGCCTGGATGGTCACCCATCCAAGTGCCGACCACGGCCGGCAGCGCTTCACTTCGGTGATCTCACGGGAACCGGTGTATCCACTGCGGCGAGGTCATTGCCACATAAACAGTCCAGGTAACAATATTTACATTCAGCAGTCACAGAAAGAAGTGATACATCTGGTAATGTGAAAGGCAGTTTGCAACGTCGCTACAGGAGTGGGTGCAGTGGGGTAGCAACGCGACAGAAGCCTACAAGGACACTGCCCTTGTTGCGCGGCGACGCGCCGTCCATTAGTCCTTTGGGTGGGGGTGGCGGCGGGGGTGGTGTGGAAGCGGCAGCTCGGCCCGCTTCCGGCCAGCGCGGCGCCCTCGCCGGGTCGATTCACCGCTACAGCCACAGCCGCCACCGCCGTCGTCGTCGCCGCCACGCCAGCGCCGCTACCTCCCTTCTGCTCGCTGCCTGTTCACGTTTTCCGACTCCCGGGGACCACAGTCAGGAAACCTCTCCTACATTCCCTTCTTCTGATCCAGGGAATCAAATTGTGAGCGTCCTGCAGGTTCTGTGATCGAAACGTCAAATGTATTAAGAGTGCGTACAAATAGTCTGCCGTAGTCTCCAACATGAGTTTCGTGCGGTCCTTCACGCTAGTCCGTCCTCAGCAGATTCCTTCATGTGTTCGTAATGACAGCGATTAGGAATTCATACGAACCTGCTTACTATACAGGGTGGTTAATTGATCGTGACCCGGCCAAATATCTCACGAAATAAGCGTCAAACGAAAAAACTACACAGAATGAATCTTGTCTACCTTGAAGGGGGAAAAAAGATGGCACTACGGTTCACCCGCTAGATGGCGCTGCCATAGGTCAAACGGAAATCAACTGCATTTTTTAAAAATAGGAACCCCCATTTTTTATTACATATTCCTGTAGTACGTAAAGAAAAATGAATGTTTTAGTTGAACCACTTTTTTCACTTTGTAATAGATGGCGCTGTAATAGTCACAAACGTATAAGTACGTTGTATCACGTAACGTTCCACCAGTGCGGACGGTATTTGCTTCGTGATACATTACCCGTGTTAAAATGAACCGTTTACCAATTGCGGAAAAAATAGATATCGTGTTGATGTATGGCTATTGTGATCAAAATGCCCAACGGGCGTGTGCTATGTATGCTGCTCGGTATCCTGGACGACGTCATTCAACTCTCCGGACCGTTCGCCGTATACTTACGTTATTTAAGAAAACAGGAAGTGTTCGGACACATATGAAACGTCAACCACGACCTGCAACAAATGACGATGCCCAAGTAGGTGTTTTAGCTGCTGTCGCGGCTAATCCGCACGTCAGTAGCAGACAAACTGCCAGAGAATCGGGAATTTCAAAAACGTCGGTGTTGAGAATGCTACATCAACATCGATTGCTCCCGTACCATATTTCTATGCACCAGGAATTGCATGGCGACGACTTTGAACGTTGTGTACAAAAAAAATGTTCAAATTTGTGTGAAATCTTATGGGACTTAAGTGCTAAGGTCATCAGTCCCTAAGCTTACACACTACTTAACCTAAATTATCCTAACGACAAACACACACACCCATGCCCGAGAGAGGACTCGAACCTCCGCTGAGAACAGCCGCACAGTCCATGACTGCAGCGCCATAGACCGCTCGGCTAATCGCGCGCGGCCGTCGTGTACATTTCTGCCACATGACACAAGAGAAATTACGGGACGATGACAGATTTTTTGCACGCGTTCTATTTAGCGACGAGATGTCATTCACCAAGAGCGGTAACGTAAACCGCCATAATATAGACTATTGGGCAACGGAAAATCCACGATGGCTGCGACAAGTGGGACATCAGCGACCTTGGCGGGTTAATGTATGGTGCGGCATTATGGGAGAAAGGATAGTTGGCCCCCATTTTATGGATGACAATCTAAATAGTGCAATGTATGCTGATTTCCTACGTAATGTTCTACCGATGTTACTACCAGATCTTTCACTGCATGACAGAATGGCGATGTACTTCCAACATGATGGATGTCCGCCACATACGTCGCGTGCGGTTGAAGCGGTATTAAACAGCATATTTCATGACAGGTGGATTGGTCGTCGAAGCACCATACCATGACCCGCACGTTCACTGGATCTGACGTCCCAAGATTTCTTTCTGTGGGGAAAATTGAAGGATATTTGCCATCGTGATCCGCCGACAACGCCTGACAACAAGCGTCAGCGCCTTGTCAATGCATGTGCGAACATTACGGAAGGCGAACTACTCACTTTTGAGAGGAATGTCGTTACACGTATTGCCAAATGCATTGAGGTCGACGGACATAATTTTGAGCATTTATTGCATTTATGTCTTATTTACAGATAATCACGCTGTAACACCATGCGTTCTCAGAAATGATAAGTTCATAAAGGTACATGTATTACATTGGAACAACCGAAATAAAATGTTCAAACGTACCTACGTTTTGTATTTTAATTTAAAAAAGCCTACCTGTTGCCAGCTGTTCGTTTAAAATTGTGAGCCATAGGTTAATGACTATTACAGCGCCATCTATCACAAAGCGAAAAATGTGGTCTAACTAAAACATTCATATTTCTTTACGTACTACACTAATATGTAATAAAAAATGTGCGTTCATATTTTTTTTAAAAAATACGCAGTTGATA
Organism: Schistocerca nitens; assembly: GCF_023898315.1. NCBI lineage: Eukaryota > Metazoa > Arthropoda > Insecta > Orthoptera > Acrididae > Schistocerca > Schistocerca nitens. Next base: position 689,300,492 of record NC_064614.1, read on the forward strand.
TCCGTTTGACCTATGGCAGCGCCATATAGCGGGCCAACCATAGCGCCATCTGGTTTGCCCCTTCAAGCTAGACAAGTTTCGTTCTTTGTAGTTTTTTCGTTTGACGCTTATTTCGTGAGATATTTGGCCCGGTCACGATCAATGGACCACCCTGTATTCCATCCATGATATCCCTCTACAGTTTTTATGGTCCTCTATTTCTTCCATTACCAGATTAAGTATTCCTTGATGCCACGCGACGCGTCCTATTAGGATACACCTTCTTTGAATTTAGTTAAGCCATAAATCTCTTTACTCCCCAGTTCGATCGAAACCTTCTATGTTGTATGGTCTTCCCATCTGAGCATCAGAATCTCTTGTAACATATCACTGCAAAAGTTTTTATTCTCTTCTATTCCTATTGCTTATCGTCCACGTTTCACTTGCAGCAAGTGCGATATTACAAATGGACACTCGTTTCGCTTGCAAAAAAAAATGGTTCAAATGGCTCTGAGCACTATGGGACTTAACATCTATGGTCATCAGTCCCCTAGAACTTAGAACTACTTAAACCTAACTAACCTAAGGACAGCACACAACACCCAGCCATCACGAGGCAGAGAAAATCCCTGACCCCGCCGGGAGTCGAACCCGGGAACCCGGGCCTTTCGCTTGCAGCAAGTGCGATATTACACTCCTGGAAATGGAAAAAAGAACACATTGACACCGGTCTGTCAGACCCACCATACTTGCTCCGGACTCTGCGAGAGGGCTGTACAAGCGATGATCACACGCACGGCACAGCGGACACACCAGGAACCGCGGTGTTGGCCGTCGAATGGCGCTAGTGCGCAGCATTTGTGCACCACCGCCGTCAGTGTCAGCCAGTTTGCCGTGGCATACGGAGCTCCATCGCAGTCTTTAACACTGGTAGCATGCCGCGACAGCGTGGACGTGAACCGTATGTGCAGTTGACGCACTTTGAGCGAGGGCGTATAGTGGGCATGCGGGAGGTCGGGTGGACGTACCGCCGAATTGCTCAACACGTGGGGCGTGAGGTCTCCACAGTACATCGATGTTGTCGCCAATGGTCGGCGGAAGGTGCACGTGCCCGTCGACCTGGGACCGGACCGCAGCGACGCACGGATGCACGCCAAGACCGTAGGATCCTACGCAGTGCCGTAGGGGACCGCACCGCCACTTCCCAGCAAATTAGGGACACTATTGCTCCTGGGGTATCGGCGAGGACCATTCGCAACCGTCTCCATGAAGCTGGGCTACGGTCCCGCACACCGTTAGGCCGTCTTCCGCTCACGCCCGAACATCGTGCAGCCCGCCTCCAGTGGTGTCGCGACAGGCGTGAATGGAGGGACGAATGGAGACGTGTCGTCTTCAGCGATGAGAGTCGCTTCTGCCTTGGTGCCAATGATGGTCGTATGCGTGTTTGGCGCCGTGCAGGTGAGCGCCACAATCAGGACTGCATACGACCGAGGCACACAGGGCCAACACCCGGCATCATGGTGTGGGGAGCGATCTCCTACACTGGCCGTACACCACTGGTGCTCGTCGAGGGGACACTGAATAGTGCACGGTACATCCAAACCGTCATCGAACCCATCGTTCTACCATTCCTAGACCGGCAAGGGAACTTGCTGTTCCAACAGGACAATGCACGTCCGCTTGTATCCCGTGCCACCCAACGTGCTCTAGAAGGTGTAAGTCAACTACCCTGGCCAGCAAGATCTCCGGATCTGTCCCCCATTGAGCATGTTTGGGACTGGATGAAGCGTCGTCTCACGCGGTCTGCACGTCCAGCACGAACGCTGGTCCAACTGAGGCGCCAGGTGGAAATGGCATGGCAAGCCGTTCCACAGGACTACATCCAGCATCTCTACGATCGTTTCCATGGGAGAATAGCAGCCTGCATTGCTGCGAAAGGTGGATATACACTGTACTAGTGCCGACATTGTGCATGCTCTGTTGCCTGTGTCTATGTGCCTGTGGTTCTGTCAGTGTGATCATGTGATGTATCTGACCCCAGGAATGTGTCAATAAAGTTTCCCCTTCCTGGGACAATGAATTCACGGTGTTCTTATTTCAATTTCCAGGAGTGTACAAATGGACACTTTCATAAAAGACTTTCCAACCCTTAAATTTATAACGTTAAAAAATAAATTTCAGAACCTCTTTTCTTGCTGTTGCCACTTTGTCATTTTAGAGGCCAAGTTAAAATACTCACATACTACTCTTACTTATAATATCTCGTTTCCTGATCTAACTCCCTTAACGTCTTCTTTAATTCGACTATACCTAATTTCACTTTTGGTGGTATTCATCTTGTAACCTCTTCTCAAGACATGTTCAGTGCGCTCACCTGATCTTCCAAGTCCTTCACTGTTTGTAATGACACTGAATGCTCTCAGATGCTGTTTCTTTCCCTTGACATTAACACCCTTTCCTCAATTCCTCCTTAGTTTTCTTTATTTAACCTAGGTGCCGTATCAATCTATGAAACGGGAACAGACACTGGAAAAGACAGGTAACAATCTGTTATTGTCATGCGTAGAACGCGCAAGCGCTATGAGGTGGTCGCTTCCAAACCATGTTCCAGATCTGTGCGACATGCGTAAGCAGCCACGATACGACAAACATCTACGGAAAGCAAAACAGTGGTCGTTGTCACCTGTACTTGATTGGTAAGACGCGCAGAAATAATGAAGTGAGGAAAGGCTCGAAAGCCGAACTTCCTGGGAGATGGGCAAACGAGACCATGAGAAAAAATGAATGAAAGTCGAAGCATTCGTGACAAGGCGTCGACTAACTACATGATTGTATGCTAAACTAATGAACACCTACAATATAGAGGCATAGGATTCACGAAATTGGCCTATGTCTTAATGAGCAAGCCTATTACGAATGTGGAAAAGTCGTTGGCACAATCTCCCTGCTAAAATACCATCCCTATGGAGTAGTGTTCCAATTACTGGCCCATTAATTACTCCAAGGAATTAATACCCAGTCTTGACCTATGGGCATCTCAGGCGTTTCTCCAATGTGATGGATGCGAAAGCACTCTCACGTTACCTGGGGACCAGAGAAATATGTATCGTTACACTGAAGTGTAGGAACAAACGGTCCATTTTCTCTATCACCTACCAAGAAACGCATATGGCTACGAGCAGGCTGTCGTCATACACTTCAGAATAGAATTGAAACCATTTCAGGCACGTAAAGTAGGGTTCGCAGACAACATTGGTCTTGTGGCAGTCAGAATAAACAAAGCAGACATGCAAGTGTACGACAGAAATAGAAAGAGAATATTGTCAGGAATATCACAACTAGAATATACATTATGAGATGTAAGATAACAAAAATCATTGAACTGAGAAATATTTATACAGCGAACCCATTTTAAATCCAGAAAGGACGAAATAAAGAGATGCTGGCGAAAACAGGTAGTATTAGGAATCAATGAAAAACGCTTAGAACACGGATTAACGGAACATCAACTGTCAGGATTAATCAACTCGATAATGAAAGCAGCAGTTGTATGGATCAATCTTAGAGGCAGTCATAGACGATTCTTTTAGATATTTGAGAATATGGAGCTGAGTAGGTAGATAGAGAAGAAAATAGAGCTGTATAGCAAGAAGGGCAGCTTGGAACCAATGAAACTTAAAGAAAAACTTATATACCAGTTACTAGTCTGTGGCAAAAAATTAATGTAGCCTTTGGTAAACATAGCAGTGTATATGCTTGGAAATGAAGAACAGAGTATATGGGCTGCGAAAACCTGGATGCCGATCCATTAAACCGACGGGTTTTCTGTGTGTCCGATACGAATAAGTGATTGTATACAGAGTCGCATTACAGCCGTTGAAGACCATTAGGGAAACAAGTGACAGCGCCAAAAGCAGCATAGAAGTAAGTCTCAATTGTATATTTCATGGTCACAAAATTTTTCAGTCGTTGCACGAAGAGAAAAACTACTGCATAGAACATATTGTAGGGCCTGTGCCTCTTCACAACGAGTGTGACAGGAAGAATGACAGTTCGGCTACATTATCGGTAGAAAATGTTGCATCCTAACTCTTAATGCAAGCTCGCCTGTCAAATAACACAAAGTCCACTGTTTCTCAGTCCCATTTTTGATTTAGCTGTACACAAACGCGACATTTTATCGTACGGCATATCAGAATAGTTATACGTCATTTGCACTGAGTCGCATCTAATGTGTGTGTGTGTGTGTGTGTGTGTGTGTGTTACGCGAAGATGGGTTGGGTGGGTGTTTTTGAGAGGTTGTGCCAATAACTCAATTGACGAAATGTATTTCTTTCGTATCCGTAGGACGTTATCAGTCAAACACTTCTACCTGTGCACTATATCTGTCATAGTAATTCCACTGTTATAGCTGGCTGTCTGCTTCCCACTCGAAATAATTTGCATTTCAAAAATATCTTTTGATTCAGGCTGAACTTAAAAAATTAATTGCGAACAGCTACGAAAAGCATTAGGCAATTCAACTGATTTAACTTGCTTGAATGAACTCAGTAATACATGAAGTACTATACAAACCGTTATTAACCAGTGATCATCAACTTTTGATATTTAATTCTTACAATAAAGCTCGTATGTGTACAGATATGTATAAAATATCAGCTACGAATAGTATCCTAATACCGATTTCACACTGCAATAAATGTCCCTCAGCGGCGGACCTTTGGTACAGAGCCGAGTGGAGGATCTGAATCAGAGGCTGAGACGGTTCTGCGACCATGTGGGCTGCAGATTCCTCGACTTGCGCCATAGGGGGGTCGGGTTTCGGGTTCCGCTGGATAGGTCAGGAGTCCACTGCACACAGCAGGCGGCTACACGGGTAGCAGGGGTTGTGTGGCGTGGACTAGGCAGTTTTTTAGGTTAGATGGCCTCGGGTAAGTACAGAAAGGGCAACAACCTCAAAGGGTGCGGAGCAAAGTCAGGACATGCGGGGAGCAAGCAACAATCGGTATTGTAATTGTAAACTGTCGAAGCTGCATTGGTAAAGTACCGGAACTTCAAGCGCTGACTGAAAGCACCGAAGCTGAAATCGTTATAGGTACGGAAAGCTGGCTGAAGCCAGAGATAAATTTTGCCGAAATTTTTACAAAGGCACAGACGATGTTTAGAAAGGATAGATTGCATGCAACCGGAGGTGGCGTGTTTGTCGCTGTTAGTATTAGTTTATCCTGTAGTGAACTAGATGTGGATAGTTCTTGTGAATTATTATGGGTGGAGGTTACACTGAACAACCGAGCTAGGTTAATAAGCCGGCTGGGGTGGCAGAGCGATTCTAGGCGCTACAGTCTGGAACCACGCAACCGCTACGGTCGCAGGTTCGAATCCTGCTTCGGGCATGGATGTGTGTGATGTCCTTAGGTTAGTTAGGTTTAAGTAGTTCTAAGTTATAGGGGACTGATGACCGCAAACGAAAATTACCTCGAGCAATTAAACAGAGAACCGGCTCGTGGAGATAACATCTTGGACCTACCGATAACAAACAGACCCGAACTTTTCGACTCTGTAAGCGCAGAACAGGGAATCAGTGATCATAAGGCCGTTGCAGCATCCCTGAATATGGAAGTAAATAGGAATATAAGAAAAGGGAGGAAGGTTTATCTGTTTAGCAAAAGTAATAGAAGGCAGATTTCAGACTACCTAACAGATCGAAACGAAAATTTCTGTTCCGACACTGACAATGTTGAGTGTTTATGGAAAAAGTTCAAGGCAATCGTAAAATGCGTGTTAGACAGGTACGTGCCGAGTAAAACTGCGAGGGACGGGAAAAACCCACCGTAATTCAACAACAAAGTTAGGAGACTACTGCGAAAGCAAAGAGAGGTTCACTGCAAGTTTAAACGCAGCCAAAACCTCTGAGACAAACAGAAGCTAAACGATGTCAAAGTTAGCGAAAGTAGGGCTATGCGTGAAGCGTTCAGTGAATTAGAGAGTAAAATTCTATGTACCGACTTGACAGAAAATCCTAGGAAGTTCTGGTCTTACGTTAAATCAGTAAGTGTCTCGAAACAGCATATCCAGACACTCCGGGATGATGACGGCATTGAAACAGAGTATGACACGCGTAAAGCTGAAATACTAAACACCTTTTTCCAAAGCTGTTTCACAGAAGAAGACCGCACTGCAGTTCCTTCTCTAAATCCTGGCACAAACAAAAAAATGGCTGACATCGAAATAAGTGTCCAGTGTCCAACGAATAGAAAAGCAACTGAAATCACTCAACAGAAGGAAGTCCACTGGACCTGACGGGACACCGATTCTACACAGAGTACGCGAAATAACTTGCCCCCCTTCTAACAGCCGTGTACCGCAAGTCTCTAGAGGAACGGAAGGTTCCAAATGATTGGAAAAGAGCACAGGTAGTCCCAGTCTTCAAGAAGAGACGTCGAGCAGATACGCAAAACTATAGACCTATATCTCTGACGTCGATCTGTTGTAGAATTTTAGAACATGTTTTTTGCTCGCGTATCATGTCGTTTCTGGAAACCCAGCATCTACTCTGTAGGAATCAACATGGATTCCGTAAACAGCGATCGTGTGAGGCCCAACTCGCTATATTTGTTTATGAGACCAAGAAAATATTAGATACAGGCTCCCAGGTAGATGCCATTTTCCTTGACTTCCGGAAGGCGTTCGATACACTTCCGCACTGTCGCCTGATAAACAAAGTAAGAGCCTACGGAATATCAGACCAGCTGTGTGGCTGGATTGAAGAGTTTTTAGCAAACAAAACACAGCATGTTGTTCTCAATGGAGAGACGTCTACAGACGTGAAGTAACCTCTGGCGTGCCACAGGGGAGTGTTATGGGACCATTGCTTTTCACAATATATATAAATGACCTAGTAGATAGTGTCGGAAGTTCCATGCGGCTTTTCGCGGATGATGCTGTAGTATACAGAGAAGTTGCAGCATTAGAAAATTGTAGCGAAATGCACGAAGATCTGCAGCGAATAGGCACTTGGTGCAGGGAGTGGGAGTGTGCGTGAGGAACGATTTGAAGTGGAATGATCACATAAAATTATTTGTTGGTAAGGCGGGTACCAGGTTGAGATTCACTGGGAGAGTCCTTAGAAAATGTAGTCCATCACCAAAGGAGGTGGCTTACAAAACACTCGTTCGACCTATACTTGAGTATTGTCCATCAGTGTGGGATCCGTATCAGGTCGGGTTGACGGAGGAGATAGAGAAGATCCCAAGAAGAGTGGCGCGTTTCGTCACAGGGTTATTTGGTAAGCGTGATAGCGTTACGGAGATGTTTAGCAAACCCAAGTGGCAGACTCTGCAAGAGAGGCGCCCTGCATCGCGATGTAGCTTGCTGTCCAGGTTTCGAGAGGGTGCGTTTCTGGATGAGGTATCGAATATATTGCTTCCCCCTCCTTATACCTCCCGAGGAGATCCCGAATGTAAAATTAGAGATATTCGAGCGCGCACGGAGGCTTTCCGGCAGTCGTTCTTCCCGCGAACCATACGCGACTGGAACAGGAAAGGGAGGTAATGACAGTAGCACGTAAAGTGCCCCCCGCCACACACCGTTGGGGGGCTTGCGGAGTATAAATGTAGATGTAGATGTAGAAACTGATAGATGAATTCTCCACCATCAAAGATGAGTATGTAGAATAGTTTCTTTTGTCATGTAGTGCATAGCACTCAGACCATCTTCTGGGTGAATATTATTTTGGCTGTACCGCGTCTGTGGACTGATTAGTGCTATTGAATGTCTTGGCGGATGTTGAACTGAGAAGAAAGAAAGCGTAGATTTTACATTCTTGTCCACAGTGAGGTCTTAAACCAGTGTTTGAGGTGACATCGACCGTGTGCCTGAATGCAACTTTTCTTCCATTTGTGGAGATTATCGGTAGCATAGAATACTATTTGAACCCCGATCCTGGATGCAAGAGGATTTTAAGTGCCGAACCAAATCATTCAGTTTTAATTTAGAAATAGCAGGGGAAAGAACCACATCTTCAGCTGAAAATATGGACTTAACAAAGTGAGCAAAATTTAAGCTGGGCTTGGAGTCGTCCTCTCAAGAGTAAAGAAAATAACACAAAGAGCTGCCCATGAAAGATATCAGACTGCATTCCATATATTAACAGGGAACATAGTAATGGATAAGATTACTGAGTAATATAAATGAGTTTTATCCTTTTAACGACAGTGATGCTGAGCAGTACTTCACAATTTTGTTTTTACTTTTGGTAGGCTCCTGCAACAACTTGATAGTGTCTGCGGATGTTCGTTCCGACATAAAAGTCATGGTGCTACATAGAAATTACTATTTACCACTTGCACGAAAAGAAGCTTCCAAAGTGCTCCGTGTTACTTCTGTACCATGGCACTCAACGCATAGCTCGTTTTATACCAGTGATGAATACTAGGGAAAGTTTTTGCTCAGTCGTCAATAAAATGAATATCACGTTCCTTGGAACTCTCCAGAGCGACCACCTATTCTGCTCGCGTTGCCTCCTATGGATCACAGTGGAGAACAAGAAATACCACCCACTAACATACTAACTGCAAATATTGGCGACAGTTTGTGTTAGTTACAATCATTTTTTAGCGAGCGATGAATCTCTGCATTGGAAACTAAAAATGATACATTGCGATTATTCTGACATTTTTAAGTGACATTATATTCGCTATCGACTTACTCTTTATTAAGATTTCCACGATTTACAGTTTAGAGCATAGGTCATTTTCAAGTGGTTAAAATTGCTGAAAATCATCATTAATACAATGGGTAAAAACGAAGGAACCTCTATAAATCACGTCAGCTTTCATCACATATACCATCGATATTTAACGGATGGGATTAAGTCTCTTGAGACTAGATTTGTGCTTACTAATTATGGCAGTAACAAACACTGTACAGCGTTTCAAGTGTTTCACTCCCATCCGTTACATACCGATAGTGAATGTGACGAATGCTGATATGAGACAAAGAGTAATACATCCGTTTTAGCCAACAACCCTGTCACATTTGATTCACAACACCACCTCTCCCCCCCCCCCACCCACCCTCATAACGACCCCTCATAACGAACATTAAGCAACGTCTGGCCCAGGAACACGCAAGTCGTCGTTTTGGCGTCCATCTGCTAGACACTGTAATAAAAAGTACAGTCGATGACGAATTTGTTGTCATCTAAAAAGTTTTACGAGACTGTGATAACACTAGAAATACAATTGTGATTATAACGTTAGTTCCCACCATTTCTAGAGATTAATTGTGTGGCCATACGTAAGAATATTGATTTGAGAATTGCGGAGATTATTCCTTTTTTCATCTTCATGAAATCTAAGTTAACGCTCAGTGGGAGTGACATTACATCTTAACCAGAAAGAAATCTTTTTATAATATTTTCACTAGTTTGTGCCCCACTGATTGCAGTTGTCTATATAAAATACCTAGTGCAGTCGTTAGTGTTAATCTCCACTCTGGTGTCCAATTCGGTTACGTAAGCTGAGATGGAGCGCGATTTATGTATCCGCACATATCCTCGCTGCAAAACGTCTTGTGCGTAGTGATTGTTCATAACAGTTGGATATTGTAGTAATAATAATAAAGGTTTTCCCAAAAGCTGGCTGTGGAACAACATGGATTTTAGTAAATATACTTTTCTTTTATCATAGTTCCTCCAAGAACTCTTTATGCTGCTTGCTCTTATTATTTTAATACGGGTGCAGGAAGGCGTCTCCATAAATCTGCATTTAGCATTATGCGAATATTACACAGAATAACGAGTCTCACTATTGATTCTGGTACGACTGGGGCGTAGCTTTAGAGACAAAGAGAAGGTTTAGGGAAGGCCATAGTAAATTCTTTTTCATCCGCAGTAAATGTCCGCTTCTAGCGTCCGCTCCAATGGGAATTTACAGGTTGCGTGCTTTCATAGCGGCGGAAACGCGGCAAAATATTTTCACTTTTATGGACCTAGATGGGCGAGGTCTGCGCCTCGCATTTTGCACTTAGCCGTATTACTAGGAATCCGAATCTCGCGTCGGTGTGAAGTACGGGCTATGCGGAAGCACTAAAAACGCTCCACCAACGGTCCCCGTATCCTAACTTTCAGCGAACTGCACAAGCTACGTGGTTTATTTGTAAATGAGATTCTGCCTCTTTCATCACGCTCATACCTGTGCGTAGCAGTAGTCATAGTGTGGACGCCTAATGAAGCCAAACAAAGTTATCTCCCAGTATTTGACAACGAAGTGTGCTAACAGGGCGTCCTCAGTGAGAATAATTTTCACGAAATAACTGAAAATCATCATTTAATAATAAATGCTGTAACGACACGCAGATTATTTCATCACGATTTCCAAACTCTCGGTCCGGCAGACACTAGTAAATACCTGGTAAAAATGGGTAATAATTGTGGTTGAACTCCTTTCCACTTTTACTGCATAGGTATCAAGGATCATACTTGCTGTTCCCCAGCAGTTTTTCCAAATGCAGAATAAATGGTTACTCCAAACTCTTGTGAAAATGAACGAGTGTGCCGTTGTTACCGTTTCATAAACATATCCAAAAATATAAAGCCTTTTTTAAAATCTTTTAGGTGCTAGTAGCGTCTGTTTGGAACTTTTTTTGGTTCAGTGATCTGCGGTGTACGTATATTTCATGAAGTCCGTCGAGTTCTTTTGTTTTTCTCTTATGGCTGCAATTTCTCGTATGTCAAGATTCTTCTACTGTAAGTTAAGTGCATGCGTGGATACTGAAATACATTCTTAAGATGTGTGCGAAAGGCCTTTCTTGCGACATTTCCTTGTGGCTATTTCCATATCTGTTCGAAATGATTCGCAGTATGGTTCAAAAAAGCCAATGAAAATAAAAAAACCAATGACGGATGCAGTAAATATGGGAGTATACTGTTACTGAAATTTATATACGTTTTATAAAAATTGTGTTTCGGCTTATAAGGCAAACGTCTGGTTACAACTTCGTCCGACGAAGATCTGATGGGCCACAAACAGATGTTGTGACAAATATTATTTACAGAATTACAGCTTGCGTTCTTTCCACCACGAAACATGTATTAACCTTTCGAGAACAGCCAACATTCACGAATGACCCTGTTTTTTTCTTATTTTTCTTCCTGATCTTATATCTATTTCAGGGTCTATTAATGACTGTTTTCTGATTGTCACTTCACTCCGGTTTCTTCGACTTACTACGCTACATCGTCACAGTGTTGTCTTAATATGAATGTCCTGGACCTCATACGTGCATGAATTGTGTCAGTGGCCGGTTTTAACAGTGAGAGCGCGCCTGTGTGTGTGTGTGTGTGTGTGTGTGTGTGTGTGTGTGTGTGTGTTTTGGATAGCGATCTCACCAGTCCGTCTGTGTACAATACTTTCACACAAGATTACGTTTGCTATCGTCATCTCGCAAGTTCCTATGCGCTCTTTTGCAGCTGTAGGAAACGCAGCATGTTTCTGAAGAAATACTGTACCATTCGCAAGCTTTGGCACTACTTAGTGCTACATCTCATAGCTTTTGACGACTGAGTCTGCTGGAACACCGAATACAACCACTTCTTGGAAGTCTTAGAGGATGTGTTCAAACTCATCACATTCAATATACATCTACATCTACATGATTACTCTGCAATTCACATTTAAGTGCTTGGCAGAGGGTTCATCGAACCACAATCATACTATCTCTCTACCATTCCACTCCCGAACAGCGCGTGGGAAAAAGGAACACCTAAACCTTTCTGTTCGAGCTCTGATTTCTCTTATTTTATTTTGATGATCATTCCTACCTATGTAGGTTGGCTCAACAAAATATTTTCGCATTCGGAAGAGAAAGTTGGTGACTGAAATTTTGTAAATAGATCTCGCCGCGACGAAAAACGTCTTTGCTTTAATGACTTCCATCCCAACTCGCGTATCATATCTGCCACACTCTCTCCCCTATTACGTAATAATACAAAACGAGCTGCCCTTTTTTGCACCCTTTCGATGTCCTCCGTCAATCCCGCCTGGTAAGGATCCCACACCGCGCGGCAATATTCTAACACAGGACGAACGAGTGTAGTGTAAGCTGTCTCTTTAGTGGACTTGTTGCATCTTCTAAGTGTCCTGCCAATGAAACGCAACCTTTGGCTCGCCTTCCCCACAATATTATCTATCTGGTCTTTCCAACTTAAGTTGTTCGTAATTTTAACACCCAGGTACTTGGTTGAACTGACAGGCTTGAGAATTGTACTACTTATCGAGTAATCGAATTCCAACGGATTTCTTTTGGAACTTATGTCGATCACCTCACACTTTTCGTTATTTAGCGTCAACTGCCACACCATACAGCAATCTTTTCTAAATCGCTTTGCAACTGATACTGGTCTTCGGATGACCTTACTAGACGGTAAATTACAGCATCATCTGCGAACAACCTAAGAGAACTGCTCAGATTGTCACCCAGGTCATTTATACAGATCAGGAACAGCAGAGGTCCCAGGACCCTTGGTGGTTCGTTGCGCCATGACTCACCAATCATCTCATTGGCCATAAATACATTTTCAGAACAGCAAAACCACTAATACGCCAAAAACTTCGTTGTCTGGACATGAGCAGTCACAAAGTACTGAATTCAAGACCTTTGTTAAAGACACAACTGAGGGTTTGAGGTGATGACACTGACCAAGTTCTACAAGACCTTTGGGGGCCCAGACTGATCCATGACTGCTCAACCGTGACAACAACTCACAGTAGCGAGCGAGGTGACGCAGTGGACTCGCGCTGGTGGACGGCCTGAGGAAATTTTAGGAAGGATATGGCCGATTTCCTTCCCAAGTCGACGCTTGTCCGACGTCTCTAATGACGGCACATTAAATCCTAATTTTTCACAACTGGATGAGACTGGTAGGAGACGAGTCCAAGTACCACACGTCTCGCTCAATGGCATCGCAATGTGCACAGTAGATCTAAGGTCAAATGTCTTGGGGAGCCACACAAGCTCAAAACGATGTAAGAATTCGATCAGCGGGATAATGCACCGCCTTATGAAGGTACGACTGGGAGTGATGTAACAAACGTATCCACTAAATCGGTCTTTTTTTCAGTAAACTGTTCACTAATGACAGCGTCAGTCCACGTAACACCTGTTTGAATGACGCCCTCTTGGATGACACCCTCTTGGCGAGTGGGACACATCATCTATTATGGTTTACGACTTACTCTTTTTCTGTCGTCCAACGTAAAATTTGACTTACAGTAGAGGCGACCTATTTTCCATGTTCCTTGCCTTCTGAAGTGAGGCAAGTAGACGCACCAGATCGGGGTGACCTGTACTAACAGTCAGTCTGTATGCTATACCTGGTCAGTGGTTATAGTATATTGCTTGCTATATTTTGGCCAGCCTATAATTTGTTGACGTAGATAAAACGTGTTAGTGAAAGGGATGGCAGCCGACCATCACGGGTCGTAAAAACTGGACCACGGCAGTTTCCACTAAATCTAGATACTCGCAGTGCATCCTAGATACGTGAGAAGATAGTACTTGGACCGCTCGAGAGATGGGATATCGCACGCGATAGATGCCGTTTGTTCACGATCAAATGCACTGTTCGCGGTTACGACATTTGTTACTTGGGTTATTAGGCGCAGCGGCTTCAGGTGTTCGGCACCGCGTATTTGGCCGTAGATTATGCTACCTTTTGAGCTCTGGGTATCAATCAGGTGGCACGATCCGCCAAAGAAATAGACGTCCAATGTGCAGGTGTTCGACAAAAACATGGGAAATCCGAGAGAAACGCACACTTGGACATATATTCAAAACTGCAGGTCCCGCTGCTGCACGAGGGCTGTTCGGAAAGAAAAGTCCCATCGGTTGCGAAATGGAAATCACTGTGAAAATCAAAAATGTTTCATTTGTAATAGTTATCTGCTCCTGCCAGCTACTTCTCTGCATGTCACTCCGACTTAGACAATAGTCCTAGCGTTGTACGACCTTCCCAGTCCCTCGTCATAGGCGACAGCCACCCGTGCTTTCCGCCAAGACTGTGTGCTCTGCAGCTAGTTGTCTGTGCCAAAATGGTGTCTTCGTAGCCTGTGGTGCATGTGAGCAGAGGTGAACTCAGGGGGAGCCAGTGGATGTATTTCGGGTGATCAAACTCGTCCCATGTTCATTGCCCCTGCAGATTGTGGCCGAGAATTGTCATGAATAAGAAAATGCATGACAATTGTGTTTTGTGGGCTGCATGACATCAGGCGAAATCTCTCACGTACTTAGCGGGAGACGCTATTGTCCAGGCATCTTAACGTATTCACTGTGGGCTCAGAGCTGAAAGAGCGATGTGACGCGATCGACGGGCATACTGAAGACACTGCGCAACACATCTGTGCAAAGCTTCATCGGATTTTCACTGTGGCTTCCATTTCGCGCCCGATCGGACCTTACTTTCCGAATAGCTCTCGTTTTTTATTAGGAACGGCACCTGTGCATTGCCCTCAATACGTGGTCAAAATAGTGTTCTATGTAGCCGTGAGAGCATTATGACGTGCTAAGTGAACTCGGAAGTGGGTAAATTGTTGGTTTCCGTATATTGGATGCTTCTGCATCCAAGGGAGCTCAACTGATGTTTCGAGAGGCACCGTACATGTGTGGTAGACACTCAGAAAGCGGAAAAATATCATCCACTAATTCACATCGCGGATGAAAGTGTGTATTGAGAGATCGTGACAGAGTATTGTGACCAAAAATAAGAGGACGACGACTGCAAAAATCACTCCGAGCTCGAATTCCAAAACCACAAATCACGGATGCGGACGCCCTTAACAGCAAAACGTGCTGCAGAAAGCATAAAACCTGTGGAGGAATGGATTTTACGGGATAAGTCTTGTTCCACATAGTTTCCAACTTCTGGCTGAGTTTTAGTTCCAAGAGAAAAGCATGACGGTGGCATTCCATGGGTCCCAAGGTCATTGTGCAAGGTCAATGCCAATGATTATGCGAGCACCTTGGCCGATCGGGTCCGTCCTGTGCTACAGTGTTTGTCCCCCAATGGAGATATTGTGTTCCAAGATGACGCAGTCGCTGTTCTCACAGCTCGCTTCGATTAGGGCTGATGCAGTGAGCACGAGGATGCATTGTGGCGTCTCCCCTGTGCAGCACAGTCACCCGATATCGCTATTATTGAAGCTTTGTGGTCTAACTCAGACAGAAGGGTGCGTCACAGCTATCCGTTGTAGGTAGATTAAATATATTATTATTATTAGTTGTTTAACTAATTAAAAATATTCTTTATTTGTTTATTATTATAAATAAATATCCTTTATGTGTGCTTTTATTTTAATTATTGGTTTAGCTATCGGTTTTAGTTCGTTTAGCTTAGTCCCTTATATCCTTTTATCTTTACTCTCCTGAAAAACCTGGAAAATATAAATATTTCGTTTTAAATACCACCACAGCGGCGATCTCGCAGAAGTTCATCGTCGTTATCTGTTCCACGTGAAATCTATAAAACCTGTAATAAATACACAGATCGTTCGGCACAACTGTTTGTTGTGTTGTTTGATGAGTTTCGATGATAGGTCCAACAACTTAGCAAGTTAAAGTTTATTAATTCGGAGATAATCTCTCGACGAATTATAACCGTGGAAAATATAGGTTCGCACTATCGTTCCGAACTTCAGCTCCGAGCGATATGGGTCTGATAATACGAGGATTGGAAATTTAATAGTGGCAATTATTTATTTACAGCTCGTACAAAATAGATACGTGTTTCGCCGGCCGAAGTGGCCGTGCGGTTAAAGGCGCTGCAGTCTGGAACCGCAAGACCACTACGGTCGCAGGTTCGAATCCTGCCTCGGGCATGGATGTTTGTGATGTCCTTAGGTTAGTTAGGTTTAACTAGTTCTAAGTTCTAGGGGACTAATGACCTCAGCAGTTGAGTCCCATAGTGCTCAGAGCCATTTTTTTTAGATACGTGTTTCAAAGTTTTACTGGCCTTCAAAGGAGTCACCAGCATTGTGTATAACCCGTTGCCAGCGATGTGGAAGCCGTAGGATACTCTTAGCAGTGCCAGTTGTGTTGACAGTTCGAGCGGCTCGGTCTATTGCCCGACGAATTTGTAGCAGTTCTGAAGTGAATGCCGTGAAGTGTTTCCTTCAGTTTAGAAATAGATTTGAACTAACGAGGGCTTAAGTCAGGGGACTGCAGTAGGTGGTATAGCACTTAGCAACCCTATCAGTCAAGCAAATCAGTACAGCTTGTACTGTACGTGCTTGAGCATTGTCCTGCAAAATGATGGTCAGGTCCTGCAGAAAGTGTCATTTCTGTCTCGTTTATTTTTGGAATACTACGTATGACCAGCTTGGAGATAGAAGTGATTCTTCAGTTAGGTCCGACAATCATGAATACGTTTAACTACAGGTCATGGTTAAATGCACAAAAAAATAGGAGCGACTGTCAACTGAATATCACATGGTGGCGTGTCGCGGGCGCGCCTGTGTTAACCTTGCGTTGCGTTGACGGCGGCACTGGCGGCTGTCGGTCTGAGGTGTGAACCTGAGAATCCTTTCGGATACATTTCCTACATCATCTGTGAAGCTGAGACTCATAGTTATTCTCTAGCTAAGTTAATTGGCACGGTACACGCTATTTGGCTGAAATAGCGCGTACTTCGTTGCCCTCAAATCACTTGCAAGCTTTAACTACCAATACTCTGTGCGATTCTGTGTACTAGGGGACTTTGCAGCTTAACTCCTTATGACTTAAGACAAGCCTGTGAACAAGTGCTCACATCATGACTCTCACAATGGCCTCAGCACGGCGCGGGTCGCCTCGCTCCAACACTCGACGATTTCTGCAAGAGAAAAGCCAATTACTCTGTCCGCAATTAGCCATTATCAAAGCTGGTGGCCACATGATTCCTTTCAGAGCGTTCCTACTTCGTTACAACTCCATCCACTAGAGTTTTTGTAGCCAATCACCGGCGTCATTTCTTTCGTAGTGCAGAGTTTAACTTTTGCTGCATAATACTGAGATAAAAAGCTTTTTCTTTCATGCGAGTTTTTAACGCAGTTGGCTACAGTGAGTCACCTATGTTTTGGAGTTGGGTTTCTCCAGACGTTTTATCTCCGGACGTTCTATGTGGCATTTCCTGCCGTGTTCCTGTAGAAAGGATTCCGAAGGTTCGTCGTTAAAAGCAGGGACAAGGGGTGGCTTTTGCTGGTGGCATATGCAGTGGCGGCGGTCATCTCATCGTGTCCGCTAGATGCACCATGGCGAATTGTGTCGGCCTACATGGAAGGGGCATCGCCATCGTAAAACTCTCTTTCCCTCAGAACTGCGTCTCGTAGCTCGGGTCAGGGAAATTACTTGTATGCAATTACTAGTGTGAGTGTTCATGGTGTATGTTCACAAATGCTGACTTATTTATTACATCAGCATTTTAATAACATTCGTTCAATTTCACGTAACTATGTCGTATGACATATCGATTTAACTGGAACTGTTACAGGAATTCAGTGTAAGGTGTGTTATTTGCTTGACACCTTACACAGTGCCACATGGGGGATACGTAACGCCAAATATACATTTACATATTGTGTCCTTTGCAGAAGACCGAGAGCTCGTAAATGGTGGTCTAAGAGCCCAGCACGTAGTTGGGAAAGTAGGTGCCGGCAGATGAGGAAGATCATGCGCCATGGATCACTTCCAAAAGCATCGACAGTAACAGCTACATGCAAAGGAGCAGCGCTGTCCGCAAGAAGAAGTCTCACACCTGTAGCCATGACGCTCGACTTGCGGATGTTAAGGCAGCTTCCAGAAGCCTCGCCGTAGGTAGTAACCCATGCCAGTCGTGGCTATATGAGAAGTCTGGAAAGCTGCCATTGCCTGGAGGTCGTGCGATTCAGACATGGGAGGAGCACCAGAAGTTCCTCCTAGGACCCCATGGAAGGGCACATCACACTGACGGGGAGAAGCCAACCGCACCGGTGGGGAGGGGGGGAGGAGGGGGGGATCCATCGCTCTGTACACTTCCAGAATGTCCATCCTTAGCATCGACGTCGTCCGCCCAGGAGACTGAAGTCTCGCCTGGCTGGTTCAGTGGAACACTGTCAGTGGTGTGCCCACAGGAAGAGTCAGACACAGATGGGCAACCGCATAAGAGTTAGGCGGGGGAACGTCTACGTCCGGTGGTGGACACTGACTGGAGATGGAGACGGAAGAACGTAGCGTCGTCAGTTGTCAGGCATCAGAGGACAACGCACCATCAGTAGCAGGGTCATCAACCTGTAAAAAATGGTTCAAATGGCTCTGAGCACTATGGGACTCAACATCTTAGGTCATAAGTCCCCTAGAACTTAGAACTACTTAAACCTAACTAACCTAAGGACATCACACACACCCATGCCCGAGGCAGGATTCGAACCTGCGACCGTAGCAGTCCCGCGGTTCCGGACTGCAGCGCCAGAACCGCTAGACCACCGCGGCCGGCTATCAACCTGTACACACGTCCGATAGAGGCAGTCATCAATAGTGCTACGGCGTTGTCTCTTCCGTTTCTTCGACGACCGTTGCTTCCTAACATGCTGTTCCGTGTCGGATGGCGGGCGGCTGTCAACCGACATACGACCAGATGGGAGAAAAGCGTAAGTCGATGCAACTCCATGATCAACAGTTACGAGGTTGTGACAGACTGCTTGTGTCTGCTGATGATCATCGCTCATTGGTATTATCTCCAGTTTCAGTCTAGGAGAGACAGGCAAAAAGTTAATCGCATCAGCGGGAGGAGTCGACGCCGGTACCGACTGATTCAGAGGGGGCGCAGTAGACTCGTAAGATGGAGGTAACACAATAGGCGCCACAGGAAGAGCAACATCTCCGATCCGTGTCTGAACCAGTCTACGTCGGAGACATTCATAACGGACATGACCTTCCCAGCCACAACTTAAACAGGTGCGCATATATGATGACAGCCCTGCCGCTGGCAGTAACCATGTAACAAGGTACGTGTTTCCGTAGCTCAACTTTGATCTGCAAGACAGAGCCGAGGACATTGTATGTTTCAACATCTTCCGCGTTTCAGCAACCTGACTGACGACGTTGCCGTAAGGTCTAAAGGCGGCCACCACAATGTCCGACGGTATCTAAATTGAGAGTTCGAAAACCCTCAACGTTCGGAGGCCAAAATCAGCGTGATCAACCACAACAGTCCCTATATGTCCGTCAGAGTATCGAAACTTGAGGGCGTTAGCGTGGCGCCGCACAACGTCGGCCCACAGCTCGTCATTCGCCAGTTTTATGTACACACTACTACTCAGGATCGAAAAATAAAATCCGAGAACATCTCACCCCCTTCCATTCTACTTCATAAGCCTTCGGTAGTTCATGATCCAAAGGAAAAGTGAATTTAATTGTGGCTCGGCAGTAAGTAAATGCCATGATGGTCGATGAAGATGGACTCTGAGACAACCCTGTGGAAGTAAACAAACGCGCGCACGCTCCGAAGTAGCACAATGGCGAGACGCAAACAAGGTGTGCGCGCCTCACCGCTGCCGAAGGCAGACTGTGATTACTAGGCAAATTCGTTAAGCACTGCGCCACCCAGGTCACAGAGGTATCGCAACTGCGCGGACTATGTCGGCACGCCTCACGACCGACCCACATTCCCACCGAATGCCAGCTATCCCCAGTCCCTGTCCATTTCCTCCAAGATCGCTACTCTGAGATTCCCGTAGCAGGTCGGACGTAGTTCTGCATCCGTACTGCAGATACGTCCAATACAACAGACACCACGCATTCATATACTTGATACGCCTAGGTGGACAATGGATCCACCTTCTTCAGTGCGAATGCACAAGTACATCCGACCTCCTACGGGAATCACAAAGTAGCGAGCATGGAGGAAACAGACAGGGACTGCAGATAGGTGGTGCTCGGTGTGAATGTGGGTCAGCCGTGAGGTATACTGAAATAGACTGCGCAGTTGCGATAACACAGTGTTCCGGATTGTGCACCTGCCTAGTTAAGCAGGTGATACAGGACTCGAATCCCGGTCCGGTACACATTTTCGCACGTCACCCCTGATTCCCTGTCCCGATGCAGCTGACATAATTAATCCTTTTCTTTTCCTTTCTCTCCCTCACCACCTTCACTTTACATATAATTAAGGGCATTGGTCTGTAGTTTTGTGGGTCTGTTCTTTTAACCTTCTTAAAAACTTGGAATGACCTGCCCTTTATTACAGTCGCTTGTGACTACCCGCTGTGCGAGAGATTCATGATAAAGTTAGTGGCCAATACCGAGGAGTATTGTCTGTAAAACCGATGTGGCATTCTACTTGGACCTGGCGTCTTATGTGTTTCTAATTCTTTGACCTGTTTTTCAACGCCAGAGATACCTGTTTCTGTGTTCTCCATACGAGAGTTTGTGCAGCAGTTTGACGATGGTAAGTCTCTACTATCCTCCTGCTTAAGTTATTTTTTAAACACATTATTTTTAACTTACCTTCCTCTGTCTGCTCTTGTCAGAGAAACTGGTCTACAAATGACTGAATAGAATACACGTGCTACTCTCGTGAATACCTACGGAAAATGGTTGAAGGATGGTGAAACTATTGAAAGGGGGCTTGGTGCTGCATCTAACTACGTAAAGGAATTTTCAGCACGCGATATATTAGATTGTTTTATATTTCTCATGCGTATCCCAATAACAATAAGAATTCTACAAGTTATTTTCGACTCAATGGAACATCAGAATATTGATTAACATTTCATAGCACATTGATAGTTGGGCCGCAAAACAAAATAGAAAAACCAAACAAAATGTATGTTTCGATGATATTGTACAACCGGAAGGATAGTTAAGAGTGCAGGATAGGTAAGGAATCAGGAGTCTGTCGTCCACTCACGACTAAAAGAGATTCTGCTAGGTGAATTAACGGAATGAACTTCTGTTGAAGTTCTGTGAAGCTTGCCAAACTCAGCTTCGGCCTAAATTCCGGTTTAGCAGTGCCGCACTCACCAGATTTAACGCCCGTCGTCGTAGAGTGAAAACATCGTCAGCATCCATAGGACTCTGCTCCAGAGACCCGGAGTCTGTGCAACTCAACGTCGGCCTTCAGAACTGAAGTCCGATAATGCCAAATTCTCGATGATTGCCCCTCTCAGAGCCTGCTAATAGAATATACCTCCACTCCACTCAATGCTTTGCACCAGAATGTTTTTCCTACTACGCCTCTCTGTTTCTCTTCGCCTCCCCCACAAAGAAAGTTTAGCTTGCTCCGTCCAATCAAAATCGGACAACCACCAATCCAGCGAGAGAACGTCACTTATCCACATGAAGTTTACTGTATAGCAAATCAGATTTTACCAACCATGAGTGATCTATGTGGTGCCAGTTCCTTGCAACAGTAACTATTTTGTAAAGACAGGAACGTGACCATCAGCATTTTCTCGCTACGCAGCTATTGCGTGAGCAGGCGTTCCTGCGGACTGTTGTGCACCAGGAATACAGACAGAGGCATAAAACTTCCTGGCAGATTAAAACTGTGTGCCGACTCGAGTCTCGGTCGGGCACACAGTTTTAATCTGCCAGGAAGTTTCATATCAGCGCACACTCCGCTGCAGAGTGAAAATCTCATTCTAGACAGAGACATAGTTCGGGAAGAGTAACTACATTCAGAGAACAAGAGCCTCGTTCTGACTGCAGTTGTGAGAGCACGACAAAGGTGTGCCTCTACAAAAGATAAGAGGCCTCCACAAAAGGTAACACGCTTTGCCATAAAATACTGCACCGGCGTGCTGCGCCGCTAAGCTGCCCAAACACCCTTTCACCTCGTGCCTCTACAACGGGGAGATAAACGAGTATGCGTATTTCACGACGATGTCCTGCGACCCAGCGACGCCAATTGGGGTCACCGGCCTTAGCGAGGCGGTCATTTTCTAAGAGACGGAGGACTTGCACCCTACTGTGAACAGACTGCAGAGCGGACATCTTGAATGTGTCTATCTTGCTGCGTTTCTTGGATAGGGTGTTCGTCACGAAGAAAACGTATTTGGCTAAAACTGTGTGACCATTGCCTCACATCCACGGTGGAAGCATGCATGAGGTATTATTGACTGATCGCTTGCAATATTGTATGTATTCATGTGTGATAAACATTGTCGTCGTTTCTCTGTCAGGGTGGCGTAAATAGCAAAACCAGTCGGTCAGTTGAATGACATCCTCTAATTGACAGACTCGTTTAACTATAAACAGGTGACGTCCACGCTTCATCGCAGAACGTGGAGGTCGGAGGCTAGCCCAGCGATCTGGAGCAGATCTGACGATGGTGGTGGTTAGTGTTTAACGTCCCGTCGACAACGAGGTCATTAGAGACGGAGCGCAAGCTCGGGTTAGGGAAGGATTGGGAAGGAAATCGGCCGTGCGCTTTCAAAGGAACCATCCCGGCATTTGCCTGAAACGATTTAGGGAAATCACGGAAAACCTAAATCAGGATAGCCGGAGACGAGATTGAACCGTCGTCCTCCCGAATTCGAGTCCAGTGTGCTAACCACTGCACCACCTCGCTCCGTGCAGATCTGACGACACACCGGTGTTGCTGCAGGCGCAGGTGTCTCAGAGTACACCGTCCAGCGTACACTCTTGACCACGGGGCTCCGCAGCAGACATTGCCTACGTGTTCCCGTGCTGAACCAACAACACCGTCACTTGCAATTGCAATTGGTTTGAGACTGCCAGGACCGGACACTGTGCGAACGGAAACATGTCGCTGGTATGATGAATCACGTCTGTTGTTGTACAACGTCGATGGTTGTATGGATACGTCGTCTTCCAGGAGAGCGGGGTAGCAAGAGACACGGGGCCGCACGACGGACGAAAACCAGTGGGGGCAGTATCATGCTGTGGGGAACATTCATTTGGGCTTCCATGGGACTTTTGGTGGTAATCGAAGGCTGAACATTACTGCGCACCGCCTGCATCCCTTCATGCTTGATGCCTTCCTCGACGACGGTGATGGAACTCTCTTTGATGATTGTGCCACTAAATTCGCCTGATCTGTATCCGAAGCAACACATCTGGTACGTTACTGGGCGCCATCTCCGAGAACACAAACCATTGGTCCGTAATTGATCCATGCATAGTCATCTGCTGCCGCAAACGTACGACCAAGGTCTTGTCAAATCCATGCCACGCAGAAAATCGGCAATAACCCGTTCCAAAAGTGGACCAAACTGTGTTAATCTAGTGCTCATAATACGCTGTGGATTCTAAGTACTTCGTTACTCAGTACCCCCTCATCTCTTAAATGCCATACCTTTTATTTCATTTGCTGATAGTTAACGCAGATTGTGAACTTTCGGCAGATTTCATCTTGATTGTTTGAAACATTAATCACTTCCCTCTCAATTCGTTATACGTGGCATCAGTATACACTGACGGAAAAAACCGCAACACCAAAGAATGATTCATGCAGAGTAAAAAAGTTTCGAGAATACATTTGCCAAGGTAACATATTTAAGTTATTAATAATAATGAATTAAGGATGGGTTCACCTTTTTGAAAATAAACAAGTTATTGCTTTGTTTTATCACCGAAAAAATACTTCACCACAGATGTGGCATTCTCTGTGATTTTTTACAATTTTCCTGAGAGACATACATACACGTTACACACGTTATTCTTAGGTTAAGGAATCTGATACATCAGATTTTGTGCCATTTATATAGCTTGTGTACTTTACCTTGTATTTTACATTGTGTCTATCATGTGGCTACCAACTAAAGTCATTCAAAAGTCTAAATTAGTACACCATGTCATTTGCAAACGTGAAGGATGTTAGTCTCTGGATTGAATTTTTTGTTTATCATCCAATTTTTAAAATGAATGTTCTGATAAAATTTGTAGCATATGCCCGTTTTTGGACATACAAATTTAGTATTTTACTGCAACGGTAACGTCGGAAATGGGCATTGTAGTATTTTACTATTGCAGTATTTTGCTACTATGTTATGGTCACGAACGTTACCAAAAATCACATTTTAAAATTGGATAATAAGCAAAAAACTCAATGCAAACGATTTTCTAACATCCTTCATGTTTGCAGATGGCATGGTGTACTAATTTAGACGTGTGGCTGATTTTGGTAGGCAGCCACAGGATGTGTAGAAACAATTTAAAAGGCAACAAAATCTGATGTTTCATATTCCTTAAATTAAAAACAACATGTATGTTTGTATTTCAGGAACATGAGGAAAAAACTGTTGTGAAAGATGTTCAGGTGATAACACAAAAAAATAAACTGCGTACTTACAAAAAGGCGGAACCATCCTTAATTAATTATAATTTTCCTGCAAAACTCAGCTCAAAACACCAATATAATAGTTAGGTGGCTAACATTTCATGATCACAGATTAATGTAACCGCGAATGAAACAGATTGTGGGATGTAGATGCATGCTTGTTGCAGTTGGTCTTTCAATACAGGAACAGTTCACGCTGTTTGGAACGACGCTGAAGCTGTCTTCCGATTATGTCCCACATGTGCTCGATTGGAGACAGATCTGATGACCGAGCAGGCCAAGGCAACATCTGGACACCCTGTAGAGCATGTTGGGCTACAACAGCGGTATGTGTGCGAGCGTTATCCTGTTGGAAACCACCCTCTGTAATGCCTTTCACGAATTGCAGCACAACAGGACGAATAACCGGGTTGATGTACAAAATTTGCAGTAAGGGTGCGTGGGATAACTATGAGTGGACTCCTGCTTTTATAAGAAACTGCACCTCTTAAGTGTAAGTCATGTGGATCTAGCACGGAGACTGTTTGGTTGCGGGCCCTCAACTGGTCTCCTGCCGACCAACGTATGGCCACCACTGGCTCCTAGACAAAACCAGCTTTCATCAGAAAACACAGCAGATCTTCACCCTGCCCTCCCATGAGCTCAAGCTTGATACCACTGAAGTCACAAGTGGCGATGGTTTGGGGTCAGTGGAATGCACGTTACAATGCTCTGCCTCGGACATTTCCTTGAAGTAACAGATTTGCAACAGTTCATTGTGCCACTGTGGTGCCAACTGCTGCTCAAATTGCTGCGTAAAATGCAGTACGGGGCGCTAGATCCATACGCCAAACACAACGGTGTTCCCTCCCGGTACCCTGTGACCGTACATTCTCGTCACCACCACTGCCAAGTCTTTCTGCAGTATCGCAGAACGAGCATCCACCTTGTCGGTGCCGTATTACAAGACCTAATTCCAACTCAGTAAAGTGTTAATAATAGCATCTTTGTCGTCTTAATGGCATTCTTGACGAACACCGACACACGACGACCAATCTCAAAGATAACTTACTCTCAGTGCTGTTCACCGTGTATTTAGAGCAAACCCGATTTGCCTCCTCATAGTAATAATACTAGCGCCACTCTTATGCGACTGGCGCTAAATTTGAACAGATGTTTCGTTTACGTCGCACAACACCTTCTCGCGAATTTCTTTTCTCCGTCAGTGTATTTCTCGTTTTTCTTATCTCCACTAAGCTGTTATGTCTTCTTTTAATAATAAATTTTGCAGTTACTGACACTTTTAAAGACACTAATAATTAATTAGTCAACTGTAGCCGAAATTAACAAAACTGTTGTGATTCTTCAACTTCTGCCAGCGTACTTCTTGCTCGAACAGTCCACGGGTGCACTGCCGGTCCATAGTGTCCAGCGGGCACAATATTTCGGCGATCAGACATGTCGCCATCGTCAGGTGCGCTGACGATGGCGACATGCCTGACCGCCGAAATGTTGTGCCCGTAGGACACTATGGACCGGCAGTAT
Source organism: Schistocerca nitens (assembly GCF_023898315.1). Taxonomy (NCBI): domain Eukaryota; kingdom Metazoa; phylum Arthropoda; class Insecta; order Orthoptera; family Acrididae; genus Schistocerca; species Schistocerca nitens. The sequence continues at coordinate 689,326,305 of NC_064614.1, forward strand.
ATCCGTGGAATGTTCGAAAAAAACTGTTATTGCTCCAGAAGCCAGTATACAATATTATTAAGACAGAAAGTTTGTCCTTATTAAAATAACTAATGGAAATACTATTTGAGTAACTGTTTCTGTTTTTATATCATCCTGTATTATTATCTGTACCACTATCTATGAGCTAGTTGAGACATACATCTAGTTTGCATGTCTTCTGACTGCTTATTAAATGCAAACAGGTGAATAATTCCCTTGATAAAGTCGCAACATGATCTGTTTCACAACCATTTACAGACGCTACTGCAATTCCGCTGAAGAAATGTGATTATTTTGGGCCCAGGCACCTCTGTAAAGAAGTTAAAAATCAGCTGAAATATCACACTTACTTAATATGAAACACGCTGTATGACATTCTATTGGGATAACAGTCATCGGCATGAAAAATCACTAATTTATATGATCCGACATAATCAATAAGAACATTTATGTCTTTTGGGGCAGATTTGTAATATTTGTAATATTATTTTATGCTGTGATTCACTAAATACCTAAGACGACCACATTTTATGTGCGCTTTGCTATGATTACCAAATTCTTATATGATGCCACCCACAAATCCAGTTTTGACTTTCAGGAACTGAAAGTACTGTCACTTGTTTTTTGACCTTCTGAAACCCGTGTTATGTTTCTTGTGGGTTTATATATCGTGTCAATGTCGTATTCTACGATACTGTTGTGCTTAGTACGTAACCGGAATTCCTTGTTATAAAATTTCGTTGTTCAATACGGTCAGATATCAAACAAGGCGAATGTACATTCTTTCGTTCTTTAAAGTCCCCGTTTTTGCTTGTGTAATACGGAGTACACTGAAGATTGATAGCCCTGAAAGATTTTCTGGTGTTTTAATTCACGAATGTTGAAGGTTCGGTGTGCCACAGAAATCTTCAAGTTGTACGTTGTAGGATAAGAGAACTTGGCCTTGAAAAAAACGAAATAATAAACTTGTAGGTTGTCAGAATACTTACAGTATTTTATGGAGCTTTTCGTGTGAAAGTTAAACTAGGGTGATTAACAATTCACACGAGAAGAGAACAGAAGCTTCTGAAATGTGAAATGTTGTGCGGCAAAATGACGTTAAACGTTTTTTTTTTTTTTTTTTTTTTTTTTCTGAGCGGTTTGCGGTTTGATGCAGCCCCCAACGACTTCCTCTCCTGTGCTAATCTCTTCATCGCAATGTTCTCATTTATTTGTGTGATATGCAGGGTGATAATAATTAAAGTTAAACTTTCAAACCGCTGTATAATTAACACCACTGGTCAGAATGATGTCAAATTGCAACGGAATATTATCGGAGTAGGAGGAAAAGTATTGCAGAAGAAAAATAAATAGTTACAAAATGTAGCAACATATGGCGCTGTTAGCGTCGTAATTTAATAGTGTTCGACTATAAATGACAAATAAGTCATACAACAGTGCCTAAGGTGTGCGTTTGATGTTAAAAAGACTGTACTACTCCGAGTGCATGTGTGTACGGGAGTGATACTGTTAGTTGCGTAAGCCCTTCCACCACGGCAAGGTCATATAACATCGGATGGGAAAAATCGTTTTTTAACTGTCCTGAGGCCAAAAACCGCATAAAAATCATGAATCAAAATCAAACTGGAATATTAATTTCCGTGTGACTGGCGCAAAATATGTTCAATACGCTGTTCATCGTTTTCTGCAACAAGCTGAAATCGTGAAACAGCGTGTTCCACACTTGATCGAAGTGTTTCCGGGGTCATGTTCAGAATGTGTTGCGCAATTCATGCCTTCAATGCAGCTACGAATGCAATCGGAACACTGAACACAACATCTTTCAGGTAGCCCCACAGCCAGAAGTCACACGGATTAAGATCAGGTGATCGGGACGGCCACGCTGTAGGGAAATGGCGGCCTATAATTCTAGCATTTCCGAAATGGCGCTTCAGCGGCTGCTTAACTGCATTTTCAATGTGCGGAGGTGCGCCATCTTGCGTAAAAGTGATCCCATCCACACATCCCGCTGTTGGAGAGTTGGAATGACGTGGCTGCGCAAAAGACACTCATAGCGCTTATCAGTGACGGCACAGGTAATAGAACCGGAAGCACCTGTCTCTTCGAAAAAACATGGTCCTATGATAAATGATGCCGTAAACGCGCACCACACAGTAACCTTTTCAGGGGAAATGGTACTGGTTGATTTGCGTGTGGATTTTCTGTTGCCCATATTCGACAATTCTCTGTACTGATAAACCCTGTCAGATGGAAGTGGGCTCGGTCTGTCCACAAAATCTCCACGGAAAATAATTGTCCACTTCCATGCGAGCAAGAAATTCTAAAGCAAAGGTCTCGCTTGCTGGTAGGTCAACAGGAAGCAACTCGTGAACATGGGTATTTTGAATGCATAGCAAAGAAGGATGTTTCGTAGGATTTTACACACCCTGCTCACGGTAAGTCCAATGTTCGGACAATTCTCCGTGCACTACGCGTTTACACACCACCACTCGTCTTTTCCCGCATTGGTGTGGCCACTGCTTCCACTGACGTCGAATCAATTCGTTTCCTCCCTCTACCAGGTTGCACACCAAAAGAACCCGTCTTTTCGAATTTCCGGATCATTTTCCCCAGACGTGTACACAGCCATCATTCTCGTAATACAGCTTTGCAAGCAGAGCGCCATCCTGCATTGAGACAGTCATGGCGAATGTCTCAATGCAGGATGGCGTCTGCGAAAGGAGGAAAAGCCCTGTGCCCGGCCTGTTTATACCAACTTCAATGGGTCGTGCGCATGAGAGGTGTTTTCATTTACGTATTCTGACACAAACAGCGTCAACTAATGATCAATTTTCACACTATTTTTTTTTCTTCTGCAATACGTTTTCCCACTTCTCCGATTATATTCCGTTGCAATTTGACGTCATTCTAACCAGTGGTGTTATTTCTACAGCGTTTTGAAAGTTTAATTATAATCACCCAGTATATTCCGGTCTCTGCTTTCCCCAGCAGTACTTACCTCTACAGCAACTGAATCCAAAAGCCAATTACTGCAAGATATCGCCCAGTTACAGATAATTTTATATCACCAAAACACACACAAATTGCTTCTGCCATTCTGTATGGAATGTAAATAAAATAACACATAAATGACGAGGCAGACGAGTTTCTTTGCACTATCAAGACCGGTGCAAACCAGTGCTTTGTACCCTCACTTTTGAGCCAACTGCGAATTGCAACAGATGTTACCTCACGATTAACTTCCATTGTATAATCATAATAACTGCTACAAGGACCCCGCAGCAGGCGCACCTCAGCAATATACTCTCCTTTCGGAATTCTGCATGGAAATGCTCCAACGCAGCAATGAAAAAGCCTCGAAGGAACCGACGACTTAATATGTAGCCATCGATCACGCAGCCATTTCCAAACATGAAAACCCACAGTCTCCCCAATTTAGCACTCTGCTTCACGTTTTTGCGGCTGCTAGCAGACACCGTGTTTCCAAAGTACTGGTTACGCCCCCTTCCATCGTACCGCTCTTGCTCATGGCCTCCAAGGGAGCCACATGCGATATGGACGAATAATTGTCTTTATTTTGTCAATGCTTCTTCGAAGTGGAGACTGAGCAATAGGGGAGAATTTCTTCTTCTTGTTCTTCTGTTCTTATTCTTCAGTTTCGATTCTTGTACGTGATTTTCTTAGAATTTCAGTCATCTTGCACCGTTAAAATTGTCTAACACATTTTACGATCTGTCAGAGCTGTAAAATTGTCTTGATTTTTTTAACTCCATTGACGAGCACAGTGTCAGAACTGCCACTCAGCCTTTAATTCCCCTGGAGCTAAAGTGATTGTCCTCTTCCAGATCCTAGATTTTCTTTCCAATTCTTTCGTACATTATTCTTGACAGCAGCTTGGTTAGGGTTTCCTTGGATAGATTTTCTTTTAAGGCGATTGTGCGATAGTTCCGACGCTTACTGCCTTCGGCATTGTGTGGATCGTATGCCTGCACTATCTGAACATCACCGAACACTTTTAGAAATTCCGGTGCAATGTAATCCATCTTTGTGCTTGTTTGATCTCAGGTCATCCAAAGTTCTGTCAGACACAGACTTTAATAATGGATCCCTTATGTCTTCTGGCTCCGAACTCTATAAGGTCAGCAGACAGTTCTTGTCCCTAGTCTTGAGTGTACTCTTTTCACTCCTAATGTTGAACGCTTTGCTTTTAATTACTTATATGCTGAAACATTTCTTGCGAAGAAGAAGTGCTTCCCTGACTTTCTTTTTTTCCGATGCTAATTGACTAATATTGCTTGTGTAATACCTTCGTCCGTCGATAAATTGAAGTATTTCTTCTGGTACCCAAGGTTTTTTCTCACTTACCTCCCTTGCACCAGTTCGTCTGTCGAACTTTTGAGACTGCCTTTTTTAGAGACTCCAGTCCAACTAAACTACCTATTCTGGTACTAACTATCGGATTATCTAGACCCTTACGGAATTTAGGAAGCAAGCAGTTATTCCTTAATACTTCAGTATCCCACATATCTCCTCATTTGTTCTTCTGGCGATTCGCCCAAACTTTAACCTACTCCTCATGCTAACTGAACTGTGATCCAAGTCTGTATCAGCTCCTGAATACCTCTTATAATCCATCATCTGATTTTGGAATCTGTCTCACTACGAAGTAATCGAGCTGGTATCTTCCCATGTCACCGGGCCTTATGCAAGTATATCATCTCCTCTTGCGATTTTTGAACAGAGCATCTGCTATTACCAGCTGAACGTTATTACAGAACTCTATCAAGCTTTCTGTTCTCCCGTCCCTACTACTGAGCCCAAGAGCTGCCGTAACTCTTTCTTCTTTTCTTTTCACCTGTAAAGCGTCCAAGTCACCTATTATTATAAGGTTCCCATCTCACTTTACGTGTTGAGTTGCCCTTTCAGTGCCCTCATGAACTCTCTGAGGAAGTACTGACTCGAATTGGGAAGAAAAGAACTTTAAGGCACAAATGGACTAAAAGAAGGTATAGGTTGATAGGACAGACCCCAAGGCATCAAGAAATCTCCAATTTCGTAACACAAATTGGTTTTTGGTGTGTGTGTGCGGGGGTGGGGAGTGGGGATGGCGAGAGTGGAGGATGATCCAATACAGTGAGACTAACGCTTGACTAAAGTAAGCAGATTTAGACGTATGTACGCTGCAATAGCTATGCAGCTTCCTCAGGTTGATCTGCCCGGTTACTGTACTACTTTCTGGTAAGTCACTAAAATGAGAACAGGATATGGCTGGAGAAACAAAAATGTCCAAATCGCATTGTCAGTACTGTTTAGTACATAAGCATATTTTTATTTTGCACTTACTAGATGCTTTGACGGAAACGACAGATTGATACGAGAATTTCATCTAGATTTCAGTGTCCTGAACATCACGACGCTGTTCAGAATTCCAAAAAGTCTAAGTGTTCGATCATAAGCAAAGATTTTGCAAGCACACTAAAAAACTAAACTCTGTCTGAACAGGCCTTGGAGGCTCAACGATACCGACCGATCGCCATGTCATCCTCAGACCATAGCTGATGGAGAGGTTTGTGGTCAGCACACCGCCTTCCCGGCCGTTTTCAGTTTGCAGCTGGCAGATCCGTCCTGCTATTACTGTTTATCCACCTACAACACAATGATCCCCACCTCCTTTTATATTAGCGGGTCTGAGTCTCGTCACATCTTCATCACACAGCGCACGTGTGTGAAAACTTTTTCTAATCCACGAACTCCAGCAGAATGTTTATAAACTCCTGTCGCGACAGTCACACAAGACATTCGCGTTGGTCCTGCTTCGACAAGCTCGTTCAGCCTACTGCCTTGAACAGTAAACTGACATGGGCTTTTTCCTCGGGTATTTTGGGAGTTACTTACATCCAGTTATGATGAAGTGATCAGAATTTACATTATTCGCCATTAACTATATAAACCAACTGCCGCATTATCCATAGTTCTTTCATATTATTGACTGAATGGTCAGCGCATGTCGTTGCCATAGAACATTCCCGAGTTGTCTTCTGGCCGGGTCGGAGATTTTCGCCGCGCGGGGAATGAGTGTTGTGTACTCTTCATCGTCATTTCGTCGTCGTCTACACGCAAGTCGCCAAAAGTGGCGTCAGCTGAAAAGACTCGCAACTCGACAGTCAAACTTCCCCAGGTGGGGCTCCCGGCCATCAGTGCCACAGAATCATTTCATTTCATATGTAAATGAGCTTTTTTAGTCATCGGATTCAATTTTACAGCTCATTATTGATATCGCAATGGTTGAATAAAACAAACCTGAGTCTTAGTTTCGATAGTGCTGTTCACTTGCTTTCAGTGGACACTTTGTTTGTTGTTTAACGCTTACGCCTTCTTGAAGTTGTTAATTTTTAAATATAAAGGGGACATCTATTTCTGATAGTGTCTGTAGCTACCGCACTCTTTCAGCCACACGGCGGATTTTTAAACTTGCATCTTGGCCTCGTTTCTCGTGCATGTTGTCGGATTGCCTACTATAAAGCTTCATTAGTACTGGTTTTACTCATGCGGCGCCCGTGAAATGATTTGCAACCTTCGCGTTTCACAATATTGGCTCCCACACTCCCCACCACTCGCCAGTGGAAAACCATTCAAAGCAGTTGACCTCTTGCTCTTCTGACTGCGTGATCAGAACACCCTTCCGACAGTAGAAGCACAGGTGTCGTATGCTGTAATATGACGGCAACAATCTATCTTCTCGCAATGCCCGCCGCTGTCTGCCTTCCACAATGAGTTATCTTTCAGATATACGCCTGCCGTCTTCCCATAAGCTCTGTAGATGTACTGCTAAATTAAAGCACCACCTGTTGCTTTACGCTCTCATTTGCATTTCATTCGGAACGTTTCACGAGCTCTGAAAATTTATTCACAAATTTCCGTTTCTTCCTGCAGCTAATTTAGTCCCTTCGCTGACGCCGCGCGTCCGTCTCTTTCAGAGGCGACGTCTGCTCGTTATGGACCCTCACAGGACACGCAACAGTCAGCCTCAACTGCCGTCGCCAGCAGCGCGGCCAGGTTACCTAGAATAATAAACAACAATTCTGTACACCATTTTCAAACAAACACATTTCTTGTATTTGCCAAACGGTCGCTGTTTCCTGGACTGAACTCGTATTTAATTTTGAGTCCGGATGGCCTCCCTCTTGCTACATTAGTCAGTTACATCCACACAAATTATAGAAATGGATGTGTGTATGCATGTTTGTACGTGTGTGTGTGTTCCACATCTCCTCATAAACCGATGGACCGATTTCAACCAAACTTGGTCCTCCTACCATTTACTGTCAATATGAGTAACTTATAAATAGATATCCTCAGAGTAGGGGCGCGACTTAAATTACTTAATAAAAGCATGTCTTCCGGTGGAGACTGTGTACCAATCAGGCTACTTTCAGAATATGCTGATGCAGTAGCTCCATACTTAATAATCATATACAACCGCTCGCTGGACAAAAGATCAGTACCCAAACACTGGAATGTTGCACAGCTCACACCGATACTCAAGAAAGGTAGTAGGATTAATCTACTAAATTACAGGCCCTTATCATTAACGTCGGTATGCAGCAGGATGTTGGAACATATATTCTGTTCGAACATTATGAATTACATCGAAGAGAACCGTCTATTGACACATAGTCAATAAGGATTTAGAAAACATTTGTGAAACATAACTAACTCTTAAATCACAGGAAGTATTGAGTGCTGTTGACAAGGGATTTCAAACTGGTTCCGTATTTCTAGATTTTTCAGAAGGCTTTTGTCACCCTACGATAAAAGCTGCTTGAAGTGAATTTGCATGCTTATGAAATACCGTCTAAGTTATGCGCCTGGATGCGTGATTTTTGTCAGAGAGGTCACTGTTCGTAGTACCTGACGCAAAGTCATCGAGTAAAACAGAAGTGATTTCTGGCGTACCTCAAGGTAGTGTTATAGGCCCTCTGCTGTTCGTTATCTATATAAACGATTTAGGAGACAATCTGAACAGCCGTCTTAGGTTGTTTGCAGGCGATCTAGTAAATTCATCAGGAGATCAAAACAAATTGTAAATGATTTAGGAATGATATCTGTATGGTGCGATAATTGGCAGTTGACTCTAAATGATGAAAATGTGAGTTCATCCACATGAGTGCGCAAAAGGAGTCCGTTAAACTTCGGTTACACGTTAAATCAGTCAAATCTAAAAGCCACAAATTTAACTAAATCCCTAAGAATTGTACTTACGAACAACTTAAAGTGGAAAGAACACATACACAATATTGTGGGGAAGGCAAATCAGAGATTGCATTTTATTGGCAGGACACTTAGGAAGTGTAACAGATCTACTAAAGAGACTGGCTACACAACACTTGTCCATCGTCCTTTGGAGTACTACCGCACGGTCTGCGATCGTTCCCAAATAGGATTGACGTAGTACATCGAGAAAATTCAGTGAAGAGGAGCACGTTTCGTGTTATAGTGAAACAGGGGAGAGGATGTCACTGACATGATACAGGATTTGGGGCGGACATCATTAAAACAAAGGAGGTTTTCGTTGTGGCGGAATCGTCTCACGAAATTTCAATCACCGTATGCAAAAATATTTTGTTGACGTCGACCAACAGAGGGAGAAACGATCATAGTATTGAAATAAGGGAAATAATAGCTCGCACAGAAAGATACAGATGTTGGCTTTTTCCTCGCACTGTTCAGGTTTGGGATAATAGAGATATACACTCCTGGAAATGGAAAAAAGAACACATTGACACCGGTGTGTCAGACCCACCATACTTGCTCCGGACACTGCGAGAGGGCTGTACAAGCAATGATCACACGCACGGCACAGCGGACACACCAGGACCCGCGGTGTTGGCCGTCGAATGGCGCTAGCTGCGCAGCATTTGTGCACCGCCGCCGTCAGTGTCAGCCAGTTTGCCGTGGCATACGGAGCTCCATCGCAGTCTTTAACACTGGTAGCATGCCGCAACAGCGTGGACGTGAACCGTATGTGCAGTTGACGGACTTTGAGCGAGGGCGTATAGTGGGCATGCGGGAGGCCGGGTGGACGTACCGCCGAATTGCTCAACACGTGGGGCGTGAGGTCTCCACAGTACATCGATGTTGTCGCCAGTGGTCGGCGGAAGGTGCACGTACCCGTCGACCTGGGACCGGACCGCAGCGACGCACGGATGCACGCCAAGACCGTAGGATCCTACGCAGTGCCGTAGGGGACCGCACCGCCACTTCCCAGCAAATTAGGGACACTGGCCGTACACCACTGGTGATCGTCGAGGGGACACTGAATAGTGCACGGGACATCCAAACCGTCATCGAACCCATCGTTCTACCATTCCTAGACCGGCAAGGGAACTTGCTGTTCCAACAGGACAATGCACGTCCGCATGTATCCCGTGCCACCCAACGTGCTCTAGAAGGTGTAAGTCAACTACCCTGGCCAGCAAGATCTCCGGATCTGTCCCCCATTGAGCATGTTTGGGACTGGATGAAGCGTCGTCTCACGCGGTCTGCACGTCCAGCACGAACGCTGGTCCAACTGAGGCGCCAGGTGGAAATGGCATGGCAAGCCGTTCCACAGGACTACATCCAGCATCTCTACGATCGTCTCCATGGGAGAATAGCAGCCTGCATTGCTGCGAAAGGTGGATATACACTGTACTAGTGCCGACATTGTGCATGCTCTGTTGCCTGTGTCTATGTGCCTGTGGTTCTGTCAGTGTGATCATGTGATGTATCTGACCCCAGGAATGTGTCAATAAAGTTTCCCCTTCCTGGGACAATGAATTCACGGTGTTCTTATTTCAATTTCCAGGAGTGTATTATGAAGATGGTTGGATGAACCCTCTGCCATTCACTTAAGTGCGTTTTGCAGATTATCCATGTAGATGGATATTGTGTGGAAAGGATCAATGTGGGGATCGGAACCACCCACATGTCAAAGGGTTGAGGATGGGGCTGGAAAAGCAGTGTAGGCAATGACGGGAGAATAGCCGTAATTCAGTCATCCAGTATTTGAGAAAGAGCGCACGTAAATACTCGCAACAAACTTTACAAATAATTTCAAACATTTGTAAAAATCTTCTCGCTGACGACCCCCACAAAACGATGAAAGAGGAGAAGTTTATCTCTAACTGTATTTTCACTGTTCATGCAGTAAAACTGCCCTACTAAACCTGACACTTTAATTTATCACTTCTTTAGTACAAACTGTATTCGTAACACATTTTCCTGACAGTATTCACGAGTACGACTTATGTAGATGAAAAATTGCTTCATTGTAGGCCACTTAGTTCAGTAGATATGACATCATAAACACTAAGATACATGAAAACCTACCGCACCATGCTGGACGTTTAAATTTATTACTTCGTTACTACTAGTTCTGTCCGCAGACAGTATCCACTTAGGCCACTGGCTGTACCTCTAACAATACATCATTGCGTGACACATACTTTAGGAGAGATGATGTCATAAACACGGAGTTGCGTAAAAATGATTAGCGAAATCCGCTAAACAGATAGATTAAATATGTGCACTAAAACGCTTGAAGTATGTTATATATGTGTGAAATACATTTGATATGTGCGTATTAGGGCAAGACCACCGACTAAAAGCTCATACTAAACCCCTGGAGCAATTTCAGTCAAGTTTGGTGCACTATTACTTTCTTTCTGGAAAGAACCACCAGTCTCCTATCGGGCCGAGTGTGATACCGTGGAGAAACAAGGGAGGACTAGGAGATGAAGAGACTGCGAGGGAAAAAAGACAGGCACAGGTAGGAGGGCAAGGAGGTCAACAGGGATAGGAAAGAGGCGTGGGGGGGGGGGGGGTTAAGGGGAAACGAAAAGAGAAGGAGGAGGAGAAGATGGATAGAGAAAGAAAAGACGAGGAGATGGACGGAGGTAGGAGGAGGAAGACATAGAGAGAGGAGGAGGGAGAGATGACAAGACAGTGGGGAATGAGGAAACGGATAGAGAAAAGGAAGAGGACGAAATGGGCAGAAAGAAGAAGGTGGACACTGAAAGGAAAGGAGATAAGTGAGGAAAGATGGAGGAGGAGATGGACAGAGATAGGGGAAGAGGTGATGGACAGAGGGAGGGGGGGGGGAGGATGTTGACAGGGGGGAGGAGGAAATAGAGGGCAGGAAGAGCAACAGGGGAATCAGCAACGCACAGATGTAAGGAAAGGGGAGGAGCAAGTTTGCAGAAGGGGAGGAGGAGATCAACACAGAGAAGGGCAGGAAGAGATGGACAGATGTGGGGGTGGTGAAGGTGAAGAGAGGGATGGGGTGGTGAAGACGGATAGAGAGAGGAGGTAGAAGGGCGTGGACTAAGAAAAGTTTGGAATAAATAATAAATACATACCCTGCCAATGAAGGGTACTCAGGTAGTCAGTTGATAAAAGTCTTGTGCACCACTCTTCCGTGAATCACACACACTTTGATGTCTGCGAATTACTAATTCAACTTTTCGCTCTTTGTGTTTCTGAGACAGACATTGAGTACTAACCCGATGCTTACTTAAACGGCTGCGGAAAATTGTGAAAAAACGGTCGCCAGGCAGGTGGACCAAAGCGAACAATCATGGTAAGCTCGTATGTTACGCTATTCGAACAAGTCTAGAGGAAAGGTCGTAATTCATAGGGGTGGAATTACTTCTAGAGGATACCAAAGAAAATACGATATAATGTCCCATTAGCGACGAGAATGAATGACGAAGAAATAAATTTCTTTGGGACTGCTAGGACGAATTATGGGGTTGTTTCTCATCCATGCAACCCATGTAAGCTTGTGATCTGTCACTAAAGACACGTTCTCATTCAAATGAGTAAAAATAGGCAGAGTTTGGAATTTATTGAGACAGTGAATATACGTAGAAAAGATCTGTTTGGGGATTACGATTGACCATATTTTGAACTTTGTTTTAGATTTTCAGTACAAGAACAGTAAATGGCACCAGTCATTATGGTCTGATCAAGAGCCTTCGAGTTTTAAGTAGGTAGATTGCTCGCGTTGTAGCCCTTCAAGAGGTATCTGAAAAAGAGGAAAACATCAGTCGATACTGCACTGTCTGAGTCCTCTTCCCGTTCCCACAATGTTTGTTCCTCCGTAGTTCAGTCGCATCTTCACTCTTTGATCCGTACAAATTTAGAATTAGTCTTCGATCCTTCTAGTTGATTTCTGTCTCCTTAAGGATGTTAATCGATTTTGTCAATCGTCTCCTCTGTCTCTATTTCGATATCTTGCGGACAATGGTTCTTTATCGTAACATTACTTCCCGCATTCTTCCCACATTTTCAGCACCTCCGCTTGCTCAGTAACCATTTTTCCTCTACAATCTTCTATTCCGAACTTCATTAATCCTTTGCTCTCTCTATCTGCTAGTTCCTTCGTTTTTTGGTACATGAGGCCGTATCTTCCATTTGTTTGTAGTTCTTCTGTTTTGTCTCTCCTGAGAGCGTTGTTAAGTCTTCTGTATTCTTCTTCATTAACGTTGTTACACTTCTTCGTTTCCGCCATGCTCTCCAGCATTTCAATCGTGATCCAGGACTTCCTCGCACTCTTTGCTTTCCTCTCAACTTCACTATTCAAAGGTCAACATTTTGCCACTGCAGTTCCAAATTCACTAAATTGTTGCTCCAAGTATCCTCTTACTGCCTCATTGTTCTCTCTTAGCTTTTCCAGGTCCCATCTCCGCTTCCTCTTCCCAAGTTGTCGGATCCTCTTCAACCTTCTACTGAAAGGTTGTGATTCGAGCCACTATAGGCATCCAGCAAAGTCTTGACGTCTTTCGGTTGACCCTAAACCTCTGAAGAGTATACGTCGTCTATCTAAGATCTCCTGGGCTCTTCTGTGGTGTACAGTTTACTCTTTCTTTTTTTGAACCAAGCGTTAATCCCCACAGGTTGTTTCCTTGATGGAATCCGACTAGCTTTCCTCCTCTGTTGTTCCTTCTTCCTAATCCATATTGTTCCACAATGTTTGCTTCACTATCTTGTCGAACTACCCTCTTCCAGACGCACATGATTATGATGTTTATTCTTCCTCTGCCCTCGGACTGTATGATGTCCTCTACTTCATTTTCTCCATTTTTTGATCGTCATGATGTGATGTTGGCCTGTGCCCTTGAACTATCAGAATGCCACTGGGTCTGCACTTATTTTCACAAGCATTAAACGATCATTAAACTAAGGGGCGCAAGCACTCGACCTTCGCCACAGCCATAAACGTGTAGCTTTAAGTGATCTTGAAGGCCGATGCAGCCTCTACCCTCGTTCTTCGCCCGACTAGGGGCTGCCCATTTAACACGACAAGAGGTAACTTGCTGGAGGGCTTGAAAGCCCTCATGCAATAGCGCGATGCTTATGTGGACGAATGTCTCCTTCATTTAAAGAAACTGTCGGTTGGATGTCTCCCGTGGGAACATCATTACACACCATCCGAATGACTGCTCCGGAACGTGGCTAGAAAGATGGTTAGTTTGGCCTTTGCCCCCGACCACAAAATAAACAAAAGGTCTTGCTGGCATTGTGTCGAAATACTGAAATTTCATTGAGGCAGTAATCACAATTTCGGTAAATCTTGGACGGCGCTCGGTATCATTACCGTCATAGGGGCCTGACATAGGAACAGTCTGCCTTCTGCCTCCGCAAATGATGGGCTTGTTGGCATCCTCACAGGTTTCACAAGCGAAGATGCAGCTAGTACGCTATTAACTGCCAGTCACAGCCTGCGCCCACTCAGGCGAGTACAAGCAGTTTATTTGACGAGGCTCGGAGAGCAATGCTTTTTCATAGAAAAGCTCATGGGGCGCAGTATTTGTTAACTTTGTAGATTTAGTCGTTTCGATAACTGATGGCCGCTTAATTGATGACCAACCAGCTAATTGTTTGATTTGCAAGACACATATTGCACGTGTGTGGGTGTTTTTTCTTCCAAGTTCACATTTCATTAGCACTTTCTGATATGCTCGTCACTTGACCATTGGCAATTTTCATTAGCAATCCAAAAGTTTGCACTTGGAGCAAAATTAGACTTAAACTGTCTCTTTACAAAAATGGTTCAAATGGCTCTGAGCACTATGGGACTCAACATCTTAGGTCATAAGTCCCCTAGAACTTAGAACTACTTAAACCTAACCAACCTAAGGACATCACACACACCCATGCCCGAGGCAGGATTCGAACCTGCGACCGTAGCAGTCCCGCGGTTCCGGACTGCAGCGCCAGAACCGCTAGACCACCGCGGCCGGCCGTCTCTTTACATTCATTGCTATCTTGTTGAATGTTTTCCCCACATGAATGCTCATCAAGGTATGTAAACAGCATCTTTTACAATAGTACATTTTCATTCAGTAGTTAGATGGTTAAAATGGTTCAAATGGCTCTGAGCACTATGGGACTTAACATCTATGGTCATCAGTCCCCTAGAACTTAGAACTACTTAAACCTAACTAACCTAAGGACATCACACAACACCCAGTCATCACGAGCAGAGAAAATCCCTGACCCCGCCGGGAATCGAACCCGGGAACCCGGGCGCTGGAAGCGAGAACGCTACCGCACAACCACGAGCTGCGAACTCAGTAGTTAGATGCCCCCTTTTACTGAAATGTGCTGGCGTCTGGTAGTTGACCTGTGTATTTAATGCATGACATCAACTTTTAAAGGTAGTCCTACCCTGTTAAATTCAGACTCGTAAACCGTTGCGTGACCGTTTCATTACCTTTTAAAAGTAAATTCACATGACTACCTACGGACTTCAAATTTTGCGTCTCAGGGTTGTACACTATTACAACCACAACCACCCCGTCACACACTCTCTTACTGACCTACAATCCGATTTGTCAACTCGTTAGTGTGGGCTTATTTTAGAATCGCTCGTTGGACATTTTCAAATGGTTCAAATGGCTCTAAGCACTATAGGACTTAACATCTGAGGTCATCAGTCCCCTAGACTAAGAACTACACTGCTGGCCATTAAAACTGCTACACTAAGAAGACATGCAGATGATAAACGGGTATTCATTGGGCAATAATTGTATACTAGAACTGACATGTGATTACATTTTCACGCAATTTGGGTGCATAGATCCTGAGAAATCAGTACCCAGAACAACCACCTCTGACCGTAATACGGCCTTCATACGCCTGGGCATTGAGTCAAACAGAGCTTGGATGGCGTGTACAGGTACAGCTGCCCATGCAGCTTCAACACGATGCCGCAGTTCATCAAGAGTAGTGACTGGCGTATGGTGACGAGCCAGTTGCTCGGCTACCATTGACCGGACGTTTTCAATTGGTGAGAGATCTGGAGAATGTGCTGGCCAGGCCAGCAGTCGAACATTTTCTGTATCCAGAAAGGCCCGTACAGGGATAGAATGAAGGGTAGAGCCACGGGTCGTAACACATCTGAAATGTAACGTCCACTGTTCAAAGTGCCGTCAATACGAACAAGAGGTGACCGAGACGTGTTGCCAATGGCACCCCATACCATCACGCCGGGTGATACGTTAGTATGGCGATGACGAATACACGCTTCCAATGTGCGTTCACTGCGATGTCGCCAAACACGGATGCCACTATCATGATGCTGTAAACAGAACCTGGATTCATCCGAAAAAATGACGTTTTGCCATTCGTGCACCCAGGTTCGTAGTTGAGTACACGATCGCAGGCGCTCCTGTCTTTGATGCAGAGTCAAGGGTAACCGCAGCCATGGTCTCCGAGCTGATAGTCCATGCCGCTGCAAACGTCGTCGAATTGTTCGTGCAGATGTTTGTTGTCTTGCAAACGTCCCCGTCTGTTTACTCAGGGATCGAGACGTGGCTACACGTCAAACAGTCTACAAAACTATCGAGAACATTGAAATGACAACGTCTGCTGCTGACAAGAAGAGTAACAAGTTGAAGAACATTTCTGCTAGTGAACTCGTCGAAGGACCCTGTGTGTTTCGTGGTTGCAGACTCAATTTTAGTATTGACTTGAATGATACGTTTTCACATGGCAATGGGTGGCTAACAGTAGCCATCGTAAGAGGTGGATCTGGTGTTCCCGCAGTTGGTGGCCTGGAGAGTTTCGTCGATCGTGATGTCATCGCCTTCCGCACCTACCATATTGGAGAAGTGGCTAATAAAGACTTTGGAAAATCTGTATATACCTCACCTTCCTCACTATCCCTGTATACTAGAAATAGACGTAAGGTTTCTGTTAATGAATCTGTATATATTTGGATTAAAGGTAAAGGATGTTGTGAATATATAAAGTTTGTGGGAGAGGCAATGTCGCGATACGATAAAGCGCAATCGCGATTGGCTACAATCCGACCTATATCAAAGTCGGAAACGTGATGGTACGCATTTCTCCTCTTACACGAGGCATCACAACAACGTTTCACCAGGCAACGCCGGTCAACTGCTGTTTGTGTATGAGAAATGGGTTGGAAACTTTCCTCATGTCAGCACGTTGTAGTTGTCGCCACCGGTGCCAACCTTGTGTGAATGCTCTGGAAAGTTAATAATTTGCATATCACAGCATCTTCTTCCTGTCGTTAAAATTTCGCGAGCCGGCCGAAGTGGCCGTGCGGTTAAAGGCGCTGCAGTCTGGAACCGCAAGACCGCTACGGTCGCAGGTTCGAATCCTGCCTCGGGCATGGATGTTTGTGATGTCCGTAGGTTAGTTAGGTTTAAGTAGTTCTAAGTTCTAGGGGACTGATGACCTCAGATGTTAAGTCCCATAGTGCTCAGAGCCATTTTTTTGAAAATTTCGCGTCTGTAGCACCCATCTTCGTGGTGTAGCAATTTTAATGGCCAGTAGTACTTAAACCTTACTAACCTAAGGACATCACACACGTCCATGCTCGAGGCAGGATTCGAACCTGCGACCGTAGCAGCAGCGCGGTTCCGGACTGAAGCGCCTAGAACCGCTCGGTCACAGCACCATACAGGCATAGAGGAACAACAACAACAGCAGAACACACAGCGCCCCGCCGGTGAGCAGCTTCAGCGACAGTGGCCCCATTGAGCACGCGAAAAAAAGCGGCGGCTTTGGCGGCGCCTTTGATGTGAAGCGACCGGACGCCCACGCCCCTGCAGCCGCTCCACTGCCAAGGGAAAGCTCCAATCACCACGCAGCGGCGTATCAGCCTGTGATACCATCGCAGTGGCCACTTTCTCTCAGACGACTATTGGCCAATTCTACCCCTGCTGGAATTTTTCACTCGTAGCTCGCTGTTCGTGTGACAAACGGATACATCACTACAGTGAACGGACAACCAATTTTGATTCTGTCAACAGAGAAATGAGGAACGAGTGAAGCACCGCGGTCACAGTGGTACATAGTCACTCTCTGCCCTACAGGTCCAGATATCTTCTCTTTATTTTGGAGAATGTTAGGCTATCTCCATTAGCAGTGCATGAACATAGTTCATGTCAGAGTTTGGCCGTATATTACGGTACTGTTGTTACGTCTTCGTAATTAAAGTCGGCTACCTCCAGCATTGAGCGAGGCAGATCATATGCTCAGGTTGAGGCAGAGCTGATACACATGCTGTGAGGCTTAACACCGAATAAAGTAGACGAGGAGACGAAGAGCGATAAAACTACGTCGATAATAAATGTGGAGACCAACACATATATCGAGGGTAATGCCTACAGGAGGATCATATTCATTCAAGGGTTACATTAAGACGTCTTTTCTGGGGCCTATCATGTCCTCGGAATTTGCAGGTCTCTTCTTTAACTAGACCAAAGCTTTACTAGGACCAAATGAATGCTTCAGTACTTCTGTACTAACTCATGCACTACACTGCATTTCACTTTCTCCGTATTATTTTCTTACTTATCCTGAACAACATTCCTGAACGTTTTAAAACTACGACATTCCAGTTAAGAGAGAAATACATGGAACATCAAAAGTTGGCCGAAGAAATGAGATTTGTGTGGGAAACTGATACACTTGATAATGGTGTTAACGCATGGTGCTAAAAGTAGGCTATGGGAAGAAACATGTACAGTTGCAATCCACCCCAAAAAATTTCACTCCAGTAGCTAGTTCTCAAAGAAATAATTTCTTCATATGCAGAGCATGAAGTTCCACAAATGTACGTAATCGGCGCCAATAACGGCATATAGTTTTAATAACTACGCCTGGTTTCTGCCTCAACAAAGCGATTTTCGAGTTACCTTATGAACATATTCAATCAAGCGAAAACTTCAACTCGATGACCACGTCATTGCACTTGAAGATGATCTACAAGACGGAAATCAGGAGTGGATTTGAAGAAAAAGTCTGTGTTCGGCGGCTCTCGTTACTGCCACCAGTTGTATAGTTTAAGGTGACAGCTTTCGAGAAACATGACACGAAATCTGAATTCAAGTGTCCGCCTGGCACAAACTTTCATTAATCACGAACTACTCAATACACTGGGACTTCAGCCTTTTTGAAAGTCACTTCTTTCATATTATTTCATGTCATTGAATGTGCGTTATTACGTCAGTGAATTCGATATTCATATTCGGTACTCGGTATTCGTGGTTCGTCTTTGTCGTTTCACTTTCAAGAAGCACTTCTCTTACTGTTGCAGACAGATATGTGCTGCTGGTAGTCCTGGTACCAATAAAATAACTTCACTATTTCCCAACATATTCCAACCTAGTATCATTTAAAAGAAGCTTTTTACGTGTGACTTTTCCAGTAAATACATACAACTGAAAATATATATATATATATATATATATATATATATATATATATATATATATATATATATATATATATATATATATATATATATAGTTTTCAGTGCCAAGTTTCTCTCTAATATGTCACTGTACCAGAGTTCTTCAAGATATTATGAATTATCTGAAATTATCATTTGATTCTAGATATTATGGAAATGAATGGTTATATTTATAACTCCTTCTACTTTTCAAATTCCCTCTCGTCGTCCGTACCTGTTTAAGTACTGTACAGTACAGGTACTGTGATGGTTCGCTTTTGCAGCAAAACGTGTTAAGTTATTGCGTTTTTCCCGGTTTCCGTTGGCCCTCCCTAAAGCAAATTTTTGTATACAGATCAGTACGTGTAGGTGAAAGACGGCAGGGGCGACGGGTCTGGCACTCCCCCGCTTTAAGTGCTGCGTCTCCAAGTTCAGCACAGTGCTCGTTCCACAGGACAAAAAGGACATTCAGTCCGGGGAAGTAGAGATAAGTTACGCAAGTGAGATACAGTGCTGACGCTCCATGGCTGTTATTGCGAGCGAATAAATTAGTTGTCTTCTTCACAAGTGTGCTCGTTTCAGTAACATTTTATTTTGAGTGATACAGGCTTGCAACACAGATGAGATGAGGATAAGAAACAGGAACTAATACTAAGAGCATTCCAGAAGACATAAAGGATTGTGTTTTGCATCACGAAACAGATGTTTGAAATAACAGATGAAGGAAGAGACGTGTAATACAAATATAGCACCAAAGATAACTAACTCAAAACATGCGAAAATATTTGACTTAAAAAGCTTCATAAATTTGTTCGTGAAACACGTAAACAAACCATTTCCATGAGTATTGGTTCAAATGGCTTTGAGCACTATGCGACTTAACTTCTGAGGTCATTAGTCCCCTAGAACTTAGAACTACTTAAACCTAACTAACCTAAGGACATCACACACATCCATGCCCGAGGCAGGATTCGAACCTGCGACCGTAGCGGTCGCTCGGTTCCAGACTGTAGTGCCTAGAACCGCACGGCCACTCAGGCCGCCTCCATGAGTATTAAATATGCTCCAAATCACAGTTATCAAAATAACTTCTCGAGTGAAGAAATCAAGCAATATATTTTACTTCGTGACCTTTCTTAGCTCCAGCAAAAATTACATGCACTGTGGGCCTTCATTTTCCGTGCAGGCACAGGTGGCAGCCAGCATTTTCGGATTTCGACAGTGCTGGCCGCGGTACAAGAGGACGCCTCCTTTATGTGCAGGGAATCGAGATTTGAAATTCAATTTTCTCTGTATCCATTCGGGGCTCTCTTCAAGCCGCGTAACACAGTGAAGCATGCGACGTTGCTTTTCTTGCCTGTAGATGAAATTTTCAGGAACAAAAGCGGGAAGATTGTATTAAAATAGGCAGCAGCGGATCCAATAACAACCCCTTCCGCTGGGGATGTTTTGAATACGCCCCCTACACCACCTTTTGAATCAAGGCTTTTGTGAGCAGCACGTATCTCTAAGTTCACAACAGTTGCACAAGACAAAAAGGACCATCAATGCCTGGGAGTAGAGATAAGGTACGCAAGTGAGATGCAGTGTTGGTTGACGTTCCATGGCTAATATTGCGAGCGAGTAAATTAGTTACCTTTACCACCTGTGCTCGTTTCAGTAACATTTTATTTTGAAATTGTATGCGTACCTTAAAATTTTGCAGCTTTGCCTCCATACATACACACACACACACACACACACACACACACACACACACACACACACACAGACACACACACAATCGCGCACGCACTCACGTACACACACGCACGATCAAAACCATTCATTCGCCTGTTACCTTTTCATGAGTCTCTTCCTCCCTTGCTTTGCCCTCCTATGTCTCTTTCTTACCAGTAGTTCGATTTATAATTCTTACTATAGCCAGTGTTACTTTCGCATTCATATGTACGTGACGTTCACATTTAGATGATTTGCTACTATTTGGTTACATACTGACGGGACGGTTCGTTGTTTCTTTTTGTCGTTATTTGATCTGGGAGGCAATATGTGTATATTTGATTGTTTCGTAGAAATCTAATCTCCTTTATTCTGAATTATGTTCACATCAGCTTCGTGCAATGTATAATGTTAACTGTTCGACTGTGTTTCTGAAGTTCTATGATTATACAACTTACAGTTTTGTTTTATTGCAAAGTTTTACCTTTTACATTTTCAATAATTTTGTTAAGTCGTCGACCCTTTTGTAGCATTTATGATTATCCAACCGTTTCTTACGTGAACCTTTTTCAGTTGGCTTATTATTTTTAACAGTTTATTATCCGGTATTTTTCTCAGAATACCAGCATGTTGGATTTCTCGACAAAAGACTGCAGTTCGTGAGTGGCTAATGTCTCCTGAAATTCATGTTAGTGTTTCTGTTTCCTTGATAATTACTTTTGTCGTGAATAAATAGCATATTGTTTAGTGTAGCCAATACATGGCTCAATGAGATTAGTTTCTTTATTTTTTTCCATCATTTGTTCATCAAAATATAGAGAACGAGACAGGGTAGATGTTTTCCTACGTTTGAATTGTCTTCAATGGTTTCTTACCGTCCAATAGCCGATCTCTGTTTCTTCAAAGATTAGATCAGATTTTTGTGGATCTTTTCCCACACAAGATTTCTAATAGTATTACCTAAGTTATGTGATAGTAGGTGAATACGAATAATACCTATAAAGTAAATTCAACTCTTTGTGAATTATCTTCTGTGGAATGAACACATTGTCAGTGGCGGACATGCCAGCTCTAAACATAGCATTCGCAATTCTTTATTAAGATCTAGAAGTATTGGTGAATCCAATATACACTCCTGGAAATTGAAAAAAGAACACATTGACACCGGTGTGTCAGACCCACCATACTTGCTCCGGACACTGCGTGAGGGCTGTACAAGCAATGATCACACGCACGGCACAGCGGACACACCAGGACCCGCGGTGTTGGCCGTCGAATGGCGCTAGCTGCGCAGCATTTGTGCACCGCCGCCGTCAGTGTCAGCCAGTTTGCCGTGGCATACGGAGCTCCATCGCAGTCTTTAACACTGGTAGCATGCCGCGACAGCGTGGACGTGAACCGTATGTGCAGTTGACGGACTTTGAGCGAGGGCGTATAGTGGGCATGCGGGAGGCCGGGTGGACGTACCGCCGAATTGCTCAACACGTGGGGCGTGAGGTCTCCACAGTACATCGATGTTGTCGCCAGTGGTCGGCGTAAGGTGCACGTGCCCGTCGACCTGGGACCGGACCGCAGCGACGCACGGTTGCACGCCAAGACCGTAGGATCCTACGCAGTGCCGTAGGGGACCGCACCGCCACTTCCCAGCAAATTAGGGACACTGTTGCTCCTGGGGTATCGGCGAGGACCATTCGCAACCGTCTCCATGAAGCTGGGCTACGGTCCCGCACACCGTTAGGCCGTCTTCCGCTCACGCCCCAACATCGTGCAGCCCGCCTCCAGTGGTGTCGCGCCAGGCGTGAATGGAGGGACGAATGGAGACGTGTCGTCTTCAGCGATGAGAGTCGCTTCTGCCTTGGTGCCAATGATGGTCGTATGCGTGTTTGGCGCCGTGCAGGTGAGCGCCACAATCAGGACTGCATACGACCGAGGCACACAGGGCCAACACCCGGCATCATGGTGTGGGGAGCGATCTCCTACACTGGCCGTACACCACTGGTGATCGTCGAGGGGACACTGAATAGTGCACGGGACATCCAAACCGTCATCGAACCCATCGTTCTACCATTCCTAGACCGGCAAGGGAACTTGCTGTTCCAACAGGACAATGCACGTCCGCATGTATCCCGTGCCACCCAACGTGCTCTAGAAGGTGTAAGTCAACTACCTTGGCCAGCAAGATCTCCGGATCTGTCCCCCATTGAGCATGTTTGGGACTGATGAAGCGTCGTCTCACGCGGTCTGCACGTCCAGCACGAACGCTGGTCCAACTGAGGCGCCAGGTGGAAATGGCATGGCAAGCCGTTCCACAAGACTACATCCAGCATCTCTACGATCGTCTCCATGGGAGAATAGCAGCCTGCATTGCTGCGAAAGGTGGATATACACTGTACTAGTGCCGACATTGTGCATGCTCTGTTGCCTGTGTCTATGTGCCTGTGGTTCTGTCAGTGTGATCATGTGATGTATCTGACCCCAGGAATGTGTCAATAAAGTTTCCCCTTCCTGGGACAATGAATTCACGGTGTTCTTATTTCAATTTCCAGGAGTGTATTTGCTGGTAAATTATGCATACGTACCCGATATTTGAGCTTCTGTTTATTGATAAGAATAGGAACTTTACTTATTAGACGTACCTTTCTCCAAACTTGTAATCGTTCTGTTTAACAGGTAAGGTAGTACAATATTATCTACACTCTACATGAAAGTAATTTTACGATTCGTGTGTTTCCTTGTATACTATATCCAAAACTTTTTGCCATGCGCGAGATCCGGGTTCGATTCTCGGTATTCCCAGGGATCTTTCCTTGATGGCAGGACTGGGACGGGTTCCACTCAGTCTCGTGAGACTAACTTCGGAACTGTTCAACCGGTTAGTAGCGGTTCCAAGGCCAAGGAACCCGAAAATACCGGAGAGTGGTGTGCTGACCACATGCCCCTCCATACAGCATCCGATGACGTCATTGCTAGAGGCTGATACCGCCATCATTCGGGCCCGACTGGGCCGTCGGGACCACGACACAGAACTGTAACTCCATTTTTAGCGTTATGAAATAAACTCATATCTGAACAGTTTTATTTTACTATTTACTTGTAAGCAGTATCTTATGAAATACACACATCAAAAAAAGTTTTTCATTACTCCCTTTACCAGAACCCTTGAAGGTAGACGTTGACTGTGGATAATGTATCACAGCCCCTTTGACTGTTCAGAGATGTCACTAAACCTACCCAAAGATGTAAACAAACATGAATGAGCAGCGCCTACGAGACGGAGGGAGTGCGACAGCCGATCAGTTCCATTCCAACAGGAAGGAGGTACACGACTCGTGTTGTCTGTAATTCAACCATGCCTAGACGGTCAATACCTCGGTTCTATCACGTCCGAACTGTTTCTTTGTGCCAGGAAGGGCTCTCCACAAGGGCAGTGTCCAGGCGTCTCGGGGTGATGGTTCAAATGGCTCTGAGAACTATGGGACTTAACATCTACGGTCATCAGTCCCCTAGAACTTAGAACTACTTAAACCTAACTAACCTAAGGACAGCACACAACACCCAGCCATCACGAGGCAGAGAAAATCCCTGACCCCGCCGGGAATCGAACCCGGGAACCCGGGCGTGGGAAGCGAGAACGCTACCGCACGACCACGAGACGTCTCGGGGTGAACCAAAGGGACACGGAGGAGATACAGAGACAGAAACTATCGATGACATGCCTCGCTGAGGGCACCCAAGGGCCGCTAGTGCAGTGGATGACCGCTACCTGCGGATTATGGCTCTGAGGAACCCTGACAGCAACGCCTCAATGTTGAATAATGCTTTTCGTGCAGCCACAGGGCGCCGTGTTACGACTCAAACTGTGCGCAACAGGCTGCAAGATGCGCAACTTCACTCCCGACGTCCATGACAATTTACATCTTTGCAACCACGACACAATGCACCGCGGTGCAGATGCGGCCAACAATGTGCCGAATGGGCAACTCAGGATTGGCGTCACGTTCTCTTCACCGATAAGTGTCGCATATGCCTTCAACCAGACAATCGTCTGAGACGTGTGTGGAGGCAACTCGGTCAAGCTGAACGCTTTAGACTCACTATCCAGCGAGTGCAGCAAAGTGGAGGTTCCCTGCTGTTTTGGGGTGGCATTATGTGGGGCCGACGTACGCCGCTAGTGGTCAGAGGAGGCACCGTAACGGCTGTACGATACCTGAATGCCATCCTTCGACTGCTGGTGTAATCATATCGCACCATTTTGGCGAGGCATTCGTCTTCATGGACGACAGTTCGCGCCGCCGTCGTGCACATCTTGTGAATGACTTCCTTCAGAATAACGACGCCGCTCGACCAGAGTGGCCAGCATGTTCTCCAGACGTCAACCCTATCGAACATCCCTGGGATAGATTGAAAAGGGCTGTTTATGGAGGGATCTACGCCGAATCGCCGTTGAGGAGTGGGACAATCTGGGCAACAGTGCCTTGATGAACTTGTGGATAGTATGGCACGACGAATACAGGCATGCATCAGTGCAAGAGGACGTGCTATTGGGTATTAGACATAGCGATGTGTACAGCAATCTGGACCACCACCTCTGAAGGTCTCGCTGTATGGTGATACAACACACAACGTGTGGTTTGCATGAGCAATAAAAAGGGCGGAAATTATGTTTATTTTGATCGCTATTCCAATTTTCTGTACAGGTTGCGGAACTCTCGGAATCGAGGTGATGCATAACTGTTTTTTATTTGTGTTTATCAAATTGAAAAAAATTTGGTGTAGGACTTGCTGGTATTTGCCTGAAATATTGGCGTATGTAGTGACAACAACGAATTTGAAGTTAACCCCCATTATCAAGTGAATAGAGTAATAAAATATTATTGACGTATGCAAGCAGCAAGAAATAAACTACTATCACTAAATATGGAACGATTCTTATGAACTTGTATTGATATGTCCGAAAGAACAGACACCATTCATGACCTGCAGCCGTCTAGAACGAAATTAGAATTATATTTAATACCTTCATGGACCTTGCTATTGGTGGGGAGGCTTGCGTGCCTCAGCGATACAGATGGCCGTACCGCAGGTGCAACCACAACGGAGGGGTATCTGTTGAGAGGCCAGACAAACATGTGGTTCCTGAAGAGGGGCAGCAGCCTTTTCAGTAGTTGCAGGGGCAACAGTCTGGATGATTGACTGATCTGGCCTTGTAACATTAACCAAAACGGCCTTGTTGTGCTGGTACTGCGAACTGCGAACGGCTGAAAGCACGGGGAAACTACAGCCGTAATTTTTCCCGAGGACATGCAGCTTTACTGTATGATTAAATGATGATGGCGTTCTCTTGGGTAAAATATTCCGGAGGTACAATAGTCCCCCATTCGGATCTCCAGGCGGGGACTACTCAGGAGGACGTCGTTATAAGGAGAAAGAAAACTGGCGTTCTACGGATCGGAGCGTGGAATGTCAGATCCCTTAATCGGGTAGGTAGGTTAGAAAATTTAAAAAGGGAAATGGATAGGTTAAAGTTAGATATAGTGGGAATTAATGAAGTTCGGTGGCAGAAGGAACAAGACTTTTGGTCAGGTGATTACAGGGTTATAAATAAAAAATCAAATAGTGGTAATGCAGGAGTAGGTTTAATAATGAATAAAAAAATAGGAGTGCGGGTTAGCTACTACAAACAGCATAGTGAACGCATTATCGTGGCCAAGATAGACACAAAGCCCATGCCTACTACAGTAGTACAAGTTTATATGCCAACTAGCTCTGCAGATGATGAAGAAATAGATAAAATGTATGACGAGATAAAAGAAATTATTCAGATAGTGAAGGGACACGAAAATTTAATAGTCATGGGTGACTGGAATTCGTCAGTAGGAAAAGGGAGAGAAGGAAACATAGTAGGTGAATATGGATTGGGGGGAAGGATTGAGAGAGAAAGCCACTTTGTAGAATTTTGCACAGAGAATAACTTAATCATAGCTAACACTTGGTTCAAGAATCATAAAAGAAGGTTGTATACCTGAAAGAATCCTGGAGATACTAAAAGGTATCAGATAGATTATATAATGGTAAGACAGAGATTTAGGAACCAGGTTTTAAATTGTAAGACATTTCCTGGGGCAGATGTGGATTCTGACCACAATCTATTGGTTATGAACTGCAGATTGAAACTGAAGAAACTGCAAAAAGGTGGGAATTTAAGGAGATGGGACCTGGAGAAACTGAAAGAACCAGAGGTTGTAGAGAGTTTCAGGGAGAGCATAAGGGAACAATTGACAGGAATGGGGGAAAAAATACAGTAGAAGAAGAATGGGTAGCTCTGAGGGATGAAGTAGTGAAGGCAGCAGACGATCAGGTAGGTAAAAAGACGAGGGCTAATAGAAATCCTTGGGTAACAGAATAAATATTGAATTTAATTGATGAAAGGAGAAAATATAAAAATGCAGTAAATGAAGCAGACAAAAAGGAATACAAACGTCTCAAAAATGAGATTGACAGGAAGTGCAAAATGGCTAAGCAGGGATGGCTAGAGGACAAATGTAAGGATGTAGAGGCTTGTCTCACTAGGGGTAAGATAGATACTGCCTACAGGAAAATTAAAGAGACCTTTGGAGAGAAGAGAACCACTTGTATGAATATCAAGAGCTCAGATGGCAACCCAGTTCTAAGCAAAGAAGGTAAGGCAGAAAGGTGGAAGGAGTATATAGAGGGTTTATACAAGGGCGATGTACTTGAGGACAATATTATGGAAATGGAAGAGGATGTAGGTGAAGATGAAATGGGAGATAAGATATTGCGTGAAGAGTTTGACAGAGCACTGAAAGACCTGAGTCGAAACAAGGCCCCGGGAGTAGACAACATTCCATTATAACTACTGATGGCCTCGGGAGAGCCAGTCATGACAAAACTCTACCATCTGGTGAGCACGATGTATGAGACAGGCGAAATACCCTCAGACTTCAAGAAGAATATAATAATTCCAATCCCAAAGAAAGCAGGTGTTGACAGATGTGAAAATTACCGAACTATCAGTTTAATAAGTCACAGCTGCAAAATACTAACGCGAATTCTTTACAGACGAATGGAAAAACTGGTAGAAGCCGACCTCGGGGAAGATCAGTTTGGATTCCGTAGAAATGTTGGAACACGTGAGGCAATACTGACCTTACGACTTATCTTAGAAGAAAGATTAAGAAAAGGCAAACCTACGTTTCTAGCATTTGTAGACTTAGAGAAAGCTTTTGACAATGGTAACTGGAATACTCTCTTTCATATTCTGAAGGTGGCAGGGGTAAAATACAGGGAGCGAAAGGCTATTTACAATTTGTACAGAAACCAGATGGCAGTTATAAGAGTCGAGGGGCATGAAATGGAAGCAGTGGTTGGGAAAAGAGTGAGACAGGGTGGTAGCCTCTCCCCGATGTTATTCAATCTGTATATTGAACAAGTAGTAAAGGAAACAAAAGAAAAATTCGGAGTAGGTATTAAAATTCATGGAGAAGAAGTAAAAACTTTGAGGTTCGCCGATGACATTGTAATTCTGTCAGAGACAGCAAAGGACTTGGAAGAGCAGTTTAACGGAATGGACAGTGTCTTGAAAGGAGGATATAAGATGAACATCAACAAAAGCAAAACGAGGATAATGGAATGTAGTCAAATTAAGTCGGGTGATGCTGAGTTACTTAGATTAGGAAATGAGACACTTAAAGTAGTAAAGGAGTTTTGCTATTTAGGGAGTAAAATAACCGATGATGATCGAAGTAGAGAGGATATAAAATGTAGACTGGCAATGGCAAGGAAAGCGTTTTTCAAGAAGAGAAATTTGTTAGCATCGAGTATAGATTTAAGTGTCAGGAAGTCGTTTCTGAAAGTATTTGTATGGAGTGTAGCCATGTATGGAAGTGAAACATGGACGATAACTCGTTTGGACAAGAAGAGAATAGAAGCTTTCGAAATGTGGTGCTACAGAAGAATGCTGAAAATAAGGTGGGTAGATCACGTAACTAATGAGGAGGTACTGAATAGGATTGGGGAGAAGTTTGTGGCACAACTTGACTAGAAGAAGGGATCGGTTGGTAGGACATGTTTTGAGGCATCGAGGGATCACAAATTTAGCATTGGAGGGCAGCGTGGAGGGTAAAAATCGTAGAGGGAGACAAAGAGATGAATACACTAAGCAGATTCAGAAGGATGTAGGTTGCAGTAGGTACTGGGAGATGAAGAAGCTTGCACAGGATAGAGTAGCATGGAGAGCTGCATCAAACCAGTCTCAGGACTGAAGACCACAACAACAACAACCTTCAGCTGCTGCCGGGCGTTGATATATATCAAAGGGGACAGGTGAAAATGTGTGCCCCGCCCGCGACTCGACCTCGGGATCTCCTGCTTACATGGCAGACGCTCTATCCATCTGAGCCACCGAGGGATAAATCGCTGCAGTTAAAATATCCTGTGTGCCCTCGCTGGTTCAGATGGCTAGAGCGTCTGTCATGTAAGCAGGCGATCCCGGGTTCGAGTCCCAGTTGGGGCACACATTTTCACCTGTCCGTGTTGATACATATCAACGCCCGTCAGCAGCTGAAGGTATTAATATATAATTCTAATTTCATTTTTATGAATGTTTCGGCTCCCTTTTGTTTACAGAATTTAAACTGCATGCCAAGTTCGTTCAGATTGGTTGGTATCGCTGTCCACTGCTCAGTTGCCCAATACACTCAGTGATAAACGGTTTGTCGTCCACAAGAACTGAACATTTCAAGGAGCATCATTCAGTGAATCCTAACAAATGATTTTCATTTACGCCATCATAAGATTCAGCTGACGCAACAACTTCTGCCAACCGACCATTTTCAACAGCATCAATTCGCCAATTGGCGAAAGCTACTAAACCTGCCCAAGTCGACTGTTGGTGATGTGACTGGGGAATGGAAGCGCGAAAGAGCAAGTTCAGCTGAACCTGGACCAGACATACCACATGTACTGACGGGCGCGACAGCCGAGCATTGAAGAGAGGTAAGAAAACAATCTGGTGTTACAGAGTGCTACCAGCAGTCCATCACCTAATCAGCCAAACACTTCTGTAGTCAATGTTAATCGATACAAAGAGTGACGCCACTTGACGAATGAAGTGAATTATACCCTGCGACAGTCCGAGTCCGATGGGAGGGTTTAGATTTGGTGACTACCTGCCGCATGTGTGTATTATCTACTAAGTATGATCTACAGTAGTGAAATGTGGACCTATAATGCGAAACGTTTGCAAAATTTGAGGGTTAATAACGAGCAGTGGAATGATGGGTGTTAAAAATAAATAAGAGAAATGAAAAAAAATGGGTCGGAAAACAGACTGTAGTGCGAGAGGTAATTATGACTAATGAAAAGGAAATAGAGATATGAGGGACATATCTCCAGTTCAATGGATTATATGTGGACAAAGGAACATCGTTGCTGCATTTCAGAAGATACGAAAAGTCCGATATCAGAGTTAATGGCGTTTTAAATCATAGAACGGCAGCATAAAATGTGGTTACCTGTACACATTTACGTATGGATTAGCCTGGAGGATGCCTTTATACGTAATGGCTCTCAATTGGCTATGGTGATGAACTGCTAATGTTGTCTATTTTCTGCTAATTAATTTTCCTTATAATTCTAAAAACATTGCTGGTAGACTAAATATAATTTACATTATATTATCGGTAAAAATATACGAGAGTGAAAAAACAAAAAATATCAGAGAACCGTGACCACTTGTAATTTTAGTGAAGGAAAGCACCATTTGGAGCACTCGGTATGTTTTATTATGACAATATTTCTCAACATTTATACAGGTCATCGTCAAATGTATACACCCAAGTACTGCGAAGCACAGTATAAAAAGTCGGAACTGATTATCGTGGTAAAACGTATTCAGATTGTTCTGAGTCATACTGTATATCATCCTTTTGATCTTTTTCCACGCTTGTTTCTTCTTTTCTTCTTTCTGGACCCCTTAGTAGCCAACTGTGCTGCATACTCTGCTTTATCAATGCGAAACTTGTCCATCCGTTCAAGTTCTCTGATGCAGTTTGCGCCAGGATTAATTCCCATATGCTGTAGCACTTTCACCCTTCCAGTGCTGCCACAATTAAAAGCAATAACGGCATCACTAACCCCCACTTTATTGTCTTCATTCCAAAAAACATTTTTGGTAAAAAAAACGAGTCCATATGAGATTATTGAACGACTGATTGGGAGTTTGAGTCTGACCATGTAGACACTTCTTCAGTAATTGAAGATTTTCCAGGTCTCCGTAAATAGGTTTTATGATATCCATGACTGCTGCTGGGATGTAATTTTATAGCTCTATGAACTGTCCGAGTACTGGGCATTGCGATAATTGCACAATAAATCAGGTCTAGGAGGGCAAAGGTGGTGTACTGGTTTTTCATCAGTTGACAGTCTGTGGAAGAAGGTAGCCCATACTGCCTGCTTCATTTTCAACAAATCCTCAGTATTATTTCTAATTGCCATCCCATGATACTGCTGTAGTTCATCAATCATTTTGTCTGTCAGCCTGCCTCTTATGGTTTTACCATCAGAAGGTTCCTTGTCTCTCAAACTTTGTTTCAACTTCCTCAACCTGCTGCCCATCGTCTTCTGGACATGACCAACACACTCCAGTTTTGTGATAATCTTCTCACCATAAGGCTGACCGGCTACTACACTGTTTAATGCTTTTGAGTCTCCATCACCTAATAACTTAGTGTAAAACATTCCTCTTTCGTTCACAGATCGACTAGAAATTTCAATAGCTCCAGAGGCCTCCATACCACCACTTGTTCCTTTATAATTTCTGTCACAGATATACCCTGCTTCATTCCCTGATTTACGCTTATAACAATGTGTGGTTAAAATCTGGATATCTGTTACCTTTCCAGTATCCACTCTGGTCACCGTAGCAACAAAATTATTAGAACTGTAGCCGCACTTCTGCGAAGAGCCATCAAAAGCTACTGGTACTTTAATCATACCATCATTTATTTCAATAAAAAATGGTTCAAACGGCTGTGAGCACTATGGGACTCAACATCTGAGGTCATCCGTCCCCTAGAACGTAGAACTACTTAAACCTAACTAACCTAAGGACATCACACACATCCATGCCCGAGGCAGGATTCGAACCTGCGACCGTAGCGGTCGCGCGGTACCAGACTGAAGCGCCTAGAAGCACTCGGCCACACCGGCCGGCATTTATTTCAGTAGCTTCGTATGCAGCACCCTTCATGGACTCACATGCAACAGTTTCCACTGCAGCCCCAATAAATCCTGCATACTTGTCGATTTTACAAGGTGGGCGTGGCATATTCATCACGGCACACCTTGTTTCTGCTGCAGTGTGTCCTTCGTCAGTAGCTCTCAATCCGTAAAACCACCTAACATTTACTTCAAAATAATTATCTTTACACTTATCAGAATTCCAAAATTAATGAGTATATTTATAACTGGCACAATCAATGACAAGTTTCCTGTCTAATCCATTTGATACATCCCTGTCTCCATGTAAACTAACTGGCCCTCCACATATTTTCAACACACACATTCACTTAACACCCCTGTTAGGATGTGTAAATCTATCAGAATATAATCTAACCTACCATTTACATCACTTTCTTGTCGAGAAAACTGTGAATCTCAACGTTTTATTTTACTCTTAGAAGCATTAACGGGGGTGTTTCTCTACATACTGGCGAGTTTGCCTGTATTACAATGTCTGTAACTTCACACGGCACATGTTGAACTCAATGTTTCCCTTTACTCGAAAATATACTACCATGAAACCCACGTTTCTTAAAGTCACTTCGTTTTGGCGTCATACTTTGCTTTTTGAGAGATTTACCGACCTATTGGTCACTTTTCCTCGGAAAAACGTTAGCACTTCGACATACAACGCGTGTTTATGCTATGAAACGATACGATAACTGCTTTTTACAGTGCTACCAGTACAAACATGTAATTTAACGTTTATAACACAGAAATCCACAGCCTTACACATAAAAAATTACCGATTTTATTTGATCTTGAATTAATGCAGGTAATAATTTTAACATTTTCAATCGGTGTAGATTATATTTTAAAAAATAAAATAAAATACTTCCCAAGTGAATTTATAAGTGATATATATGTCATTTTATTCGGAAAATGCTAAGATAAATATTCGAGAATGTGAAAAGAAAAATTGTCCCATTCCAACTCCCTTTAAAATTTATAAATAAAGAATCAGTGAAAATATTATCGATATGAGACAGTACGTTATAGCCCACTTTGTACCCAACCAAGACCGTCGCAAATTGTTGAGTACTGTTTTGTACACGACGACCCACTTCGACATCGTCCGTAGTATATTAAAAAAAAAAAAACGTTTTCTAGTGAAATATGCGATTTCCGCTAGGTCCAGCACGGAAAGGGTAAAGTGGTACCTTTCATTACCTTTCCTGAATCACGAAATAGCCTGCGTTACGTGATCCGCATTGCCACTCCAGTCCACAGCTTCCGCCAGCCGGGTGTGGGCCCCTTGCTGAACATGTTTCACGGCACGTGGCGAGGCTTATTACGCAAGGGACGGGACGGAGCGCCTAATCCCAGCCGTAGCGAGCAGCGAGGGGTCTGGTGGGGCCCAGGCCGGCCCCTGCGTGTATGCAGCCGTGTGCGGCACGGCAAAACCTCCGACTCGTGGGCAATTACGGCTGCCAGTCAGTCAAGCAGCACCTCAGAAAGCAGGAGCTGACAGCTACTTCTACTAGACTGCAGAAAGCTGCTCCATGTCGACATTTGGTTTTAACCTGTAAGACACCGCACTTAAATTATTCACACACGTCTTCTGCACTATCGCTAATGAAGAAAATGAGATGCCCTACAAATGAAATCACTTTATGTAAGAAAGGAAAAGTTCATCGATCCATCACCAATTACGTCATTAGAGAATGCACAATAATGGGAAAGGGAATGAAGCATTATTTACTTCTGAAACGGTCAAACGCTTCTATTGATAACAACATCAGGAAACGCTTCTACACGACAAGCCAGAGATGTAATACCTTTCCGAGTGACTCTTATCAAAATAACAATACGACAAACTCGGATATAGAAAGTCTGGAAAACGAAAGGCCTTCTTCGATTTAGGTGTATATCAGAAAATCTGATTCTTCAATTTGAACCTTGCTCCCTCCGAATGCGAAAACATGTCTGCTGTGCTCATTAGTATCAACATAGATTTTTTGAGTCGTCAGTTTTCTGACTGGTTTGATGCGGCCCGCCACGAATTACTTTATTTATTGGATGTATTCCAACCTTTGTCTTCCCCTACAGTTTTAGAACTCTACAGCTCCCTCTAGTACCATGGAAGCCATTCCCTCATGTCGTAACAAATGTCCTATCATCCTGTCCCTTCTCCTTAGTAGTGTTTTCCACATATTCCTTTCCCCTCCGATTCTACGCAGAATCTCGTAATTCCTTACCTTATAAGTCCGCTAAATTTTCATTGTTCATCTGTACCACCACATCTCAAATGCT
The DNA here is from genome assembly GCF_023898315.1 of Schistocerca nitens. Lineage (NCBI taxonomy): Eukaryota > Metazoa > Arthropoda > Insecta > Orthoptera > Acrididae > Schistocerca > Schistocerca nitens. Next base: position 689,360,350 of record NC_064614.1, read on the forward strand.
TCGCGTCTCTTTTGTTCCTGTTTTCCCACAGTCCATGTTTCAGTACCGTACAATGCTGTGCTTCAAACGTATATTCTCAGAAATTTCTTCCTCGAATTAAGGCCTATTAGTGATCCTAGATTTCTCTTGGCCAGGAGTGTCCTTTTTGCCAGTGCTAGTCTGCATTTTATGTCCTCCTTGCTTCATCCGTCATTGGTTATTTTACTGCCTCGGTAGTGGAAGTCCTTAACTTCATCTACTTCGTGACTCGGTGTTCGCATTTCTGCTACTTCCCATTACTTTCGTCTTTCTTCGATTTACTTTCTTTCCAATATCTCTATTTATTATACTGTTCATTACCCTCAGCAGATCATGTAATTCTTCCTCACTTTCAATCAGGATAGCAATATCATCAGGTAGTCAGATCATTGATATCCTTTCATCTTAAATTTTAATTCTACTCCAGAACCTTCCTTTTATTTCCATCATTGCTACTTCGATGTACAGATTGAACAGTAGGGGCGAAAGACTACACCCCAGTCTTACACACTATTTAATACTAAAACTTCTTCCTTGCTCGTCCACGCTTATTATTCCCTCTTGGCTCTTGCGTATATTTGTATCACCTTGGTTCCGAGAGTTCCGGAACCTGTACAGAAAATTGGAATAGAGATCAACATAAACATCATTTCCGCTCTTTTTATTGCTCATGAAAACCACACACTGCATGTTATACAACGTACAGCGAGACCTTCAGAGAGAGGACATTTCTGTTGACACCGGTACCTCTAATACCCAGTAGCACGTCTTCTTGCACTGATGCATGCCTGTATTCGTCGTGGCATGCTATACACAAGTTCATCAAGGCACTGTTGGTCCAGATTGTACCACTCCTCAATGGCGATTCGGCGTGGATCCCTCAGACTGGTTGGTGGGTCACGTCGTCCATAAACAGCCCTTTGCAGTGTATCCCAGGCATGTTCGATAGGGTTCATGTCTGGAGAACATGCTGGCCACTCTAGTCGAGCGACGTCGTTATCCTGAAGGAAGTAATTCACAAGACGTGGACGATGGGGGCGCGAATTGTCGTCCATGAAGACGAATATCTCGCCAATATGCTGCCGATATGGTTGCACTATCGGTCGGAGGATGGCATTCACGTATCGTACAGCCGTTACGGCGCCTTCTATGACCACAAGCGGCAAACGTCGGCCCCACATAATGCCACCCCAAAACTGCAGGGATCCTCCACTTTGCTGCACTCGCTGGATAGTGAGTCTAAAGCGTTCAGCTTGACCGAGTTGCCTCCACACACGTCCACACGTCTCAGACGATTGTCTGGTTGAAGGCATATGCGACACTTATCGGTGAAGAGAACGTGATGCCAATCCTGAGCGGCCAATTCGACATGTTGCTGGCCTCATATGTACCGCGTTGCATGGAGCCGTGGTAGCAAAGATGGAAATTGTCATGAACGTCGGGACTGAAGTTGCGCATCTTGCAGCCTGTTGCGCACAGTTTGAGTCGTAACACGGCGTCCTGTGGCTGCACGAAAAGCATTATTCAACATTGAGGCGTGGCTGTCAGGGTTCCTCAGAGCCATAATCCGCAGGCAGCGGTCATCCACTGCACTAGCGGCCCTTGGGTGCCCTCAACGAGGTATGTCTTTGACAGTTCCTGTCTCTCTTCATTTACTCCATGTCCGAACAACCTAGGTTTAGTTCACTCCTAGACGCCTGGACACTTCCCTTGTTGAGAGCCCTTCCTTGCACAAAGTAACAATGCGCATCCGATCGAACCGCGGTATTGACCGTCTAGGCATGGTTGAACTACAGACAACATGAGCCATATACCTCCTTCCTGGTGGAATGACTGGAACTGATCGGCTGTCGGACTCCCTCCGTCTAATAGGTGTTGCTCATGCATCTTTGTTTACATGTTTGGGCGGTTCAAAATGGCTCTGAGCACAATGGGACTCAACTGCTGTGGTCATTAGTCCCCTAGAACTTAGAACTACTTAAACTTAACTAACCTAAGGACATCACATACATCCATGCCCGAGGCAGGATTCGAACCTGCGACCGTAGCAGTCGCACGGTTCCGGACTGCGCGCCTAGAACCGCGAGACCACCGCGGCCGGCATGTTTGGGCGGGTTTAGTGACACCTCTGAACAGTCAAAGGGACTGTGTCTGTGATACAATATTCACAGTCAACGTCTGTCTTCATTTCTGGGAACCGGGTGACGCAAAACTTTTTCTGAAGTGTTCATATTGCCCATCGTCCCTGTAGCTTACCCTATTTCATTCAAAATTTCGAAGATCTTGCACCATTTTACACTGTCAAACGTTCTTTCCAGGTCAACAAATCCTATGAACGTCTCTTGATTTTTCTTGTCTTGCTTCCATTATCAATCGCAACGTCAGAATTGCCTCTCTGGTGCCTTTACGTTTCATGAAGCCAAGTTGACCATCATCTAACACATCCTCAAGTTTCTTTTCTGTTCTTCTGTACGTTATTCTTGTCAGCAGCTTGGATACATGAGCTCTTAAGCTAATTGTGCAATAGTTCTCCCAATCGTCAGCTCTTGCAGTCTTCGGATTTGTGTGGATGATATTTTTGCAAAATACTGATATGCGGCAATAACGTCCATCAATTCAGATTTACTTTCTGGTTACGCCACCGTATTACGGATCTCGGGGCAGAACTTGTAGTGGAGCGTAACAGGATTGGGCTGTTTTGTAGACTGGAAAATACGACAACCTGTTATAGGGATATGTACCTACGTCCCTGAATGGAAGCGAAGGAACGACAGTCATTTTGACTTGGTTTGGATGAATATTTGTAAGTGAAGAGTTGTTTTCTACATTTACATTTATGTTTTTATAACTTTTGGAGAATTTAAACGAAAGATAATCGTTAATTCTTAATTGTACGCCCTGAAATGACATATAATCTCAAAGTGCATGAGATTCGCTATAAGTCAGTTACTTAATACGTCTAAATCCCTCAGTCATTACGCTCTGTAGCAGTTGTTAACACGAATGGACGCTTGGGTCGGAATGGGACGGGGTCTGAATGGGATATTTTCCCTGTTCTGCCCCTTCATTCTATGATGCAAGTAAATTTCAAACTTCATTTTTTCTCCTTGCTTTTCAAATGGGGTGAACTTTTAATGGAAAGACTGATAGACAGCAGTTGGATGTTAAACCACTGAAAATGGCAGTTTCAGTCATTGCATCTTCTGAAACGGAAATTTCTGAGCTGTCTAAGGAGTTTAAGGTAAACAACTTATCGTTGGAAAGATACCTTCTAAAGCTGAGAATAAGCCCAACTACAGAGTTGACAAATCAGATGGAAAACTTAAAAATATGTTTACTGTAGAACAAAAGACGAGCTGGTGTCATACTTGATCTCAGTTGAGATACTTTTAGGTCCTACTATGAAACCTATCATTATCAGATGCTTAACCTATCAGCTAGCAGAAAAACATGCTTTAACACACACATTTGGCAAAGAAAGTTGTCTAGGTAGATAGGGCTGGGTTATAGAATTTGTTACTAGCCATGCTGAGTTTTCCACTCGCAAGCCACAAAATACCTAAGGTGCATGAGTGATGTGATTCAGTAAAGTAACAGGACCAAGGCATAATTACACATTTTTCAAAATGACATTAAAATATTTTCTTATTGTTAACTATTTTCTAGAAGATTCCTTATTCCTTCGTCTAAATTGTTGATTAAACAACTTTATATCTTTGTCGTAAGACGACATTACTAATAACTTCAACATTTATGCAATAATTTCGCGAAAAGTTGCCTTAACCCATTCTGACCCGTAGGTGGGGCAAGTAGGACATATACAAGCGTTTCCTTGCAAAAATTTTAAAAATACGTAACAGACACATCAAAGTGATTTTCAAGTAAGGGACGTTATATTATACCACAAGGTGAGTTTCTAAATCCTTAAAAGTGCTTTCTTGTCCTCCTTTACTTTAAAAACACTGTTAAACATTAAGTATCCAGTTTCTTCTCGAGTTCCCGTTTGTAACTTGAGGATGCTAACTTGTGCATTAATTTATATCAGTTTGTTAACTTCTGTGACTTCTGTTAAAATATAATCACCTTGATATATTAAAGGGCTGCGTGCCTTATTTTACGGACGGAAATTATGGTTGTGGGATTATTTGAGGCGAACATCTTAGACAAACCATTTAACATATCGCAGTTCTCTTTTAATCTAGATGAGTTGTGAGACAGTCCTCATTAAACAATGTATGATCTATTTCTATGACTGTATTAGTTGCAGAGATATCGATATCAACATTCACTTTTTCAGATTTAACTATAATAATTTCTACTGCCAGTAGGGTAGTTTTGAGAGAAATTAATTTCGGTTTAAATTAACGTCGTGGTAATTAAAATATTTTAAATTTTGGTTTTCTACGATTTTAACACGAAACTGATTTCTGTGTTTCATACTAAAATAAGAGAATACGTCACGTTGGAGAAAGCAAAGTTGTAATGCCACAATACTGGTAGAAAAGTATCCCAGAAGAAAGGTATCTTACGTTCCTTTTGTTTCGTTGTCGTTTATGTGTATCGAATGCTACTTAGATCGAAAAAATAGTTGAAATATATTTCACAGATCAAGAGAAACTAGGTTCGCTACTTGGTTACGGAGAATGCACAAGGAACGTGAAGATAACACTTGAGCTATACGCACAAAGGCTTCTCGACAAACTGCATCCAGTGACTAATCAGTGAATGTACAAAGAAATTGTTGTACGAAGAGCATTGGAATACCATTCAGAGGGTAAGAAGCAAACTTGCAATGGGTGAAGTTAGTGATGTAGATGTTATGGTGGCTGCGAATGCCTCTGGAATATATCGACCCAGCGTTGTTTGTATTTCGCACGTAAACAAATTCCATCCCTACAGTGTCACTTCACCAGCAGGTTATCCAGGTCCTGTGAAATCGCTCGTATGGGATGTGGCTTCAGGCAATAGGTTCTTCCTTCAAAGAATTCTCTTTACCGATGAAGCTACCTTTACGAATCATGTGTAGATGAACGTTACTGAGCCGCTGAGAATCTGACCTAGCTGACGTAGGTCGAACGTCAGAGGCAGTGAAATGTGAACTTTTGGTGTGAAATTATTGGTCTCTACATGACTAGCCCTCGTTCATTGAAGAAACGTAACAGGGTAAAAGAAACACACAAGTTTTTCTCATAACGCTATCGGCACGAGTGGTGGCCAGTTCGTTACTCACTTGCGGTTGGGAAATGGGTCACTCAGTTCTTCTTCTCAGGTCGCTGGAAAGGACGTGAAGGCGGTATCAGTTGGACAGCAAGTTCTCCTGTTTGATGCCAATGGACCTTTTTCTCTGGAGTAAGCGCGAAGTTGAAGTCTATGTACAGGGTGTTTCAGAAACACTTTTACAAACTATGGAAACAGATCCCTTACACCACAACAAGTTCGAACAGAAAAACGTCTGATAATCCATTGTTTTCGAGTTAATGATGAAAAATGACATTCAAAGACTTTCCTAGTACAGCCCAACAACTTCACTTACCTATGCATCCATTTGACTCATTGTTTTATAGATGGTGTTATGTTGTCGTGGAGACATGTTTACATTCGTCATTGTTTTGTCTTCAACGTGTCCATTGTGTATTAAAAAAATACATGCACTACAGGCAGTGAGTTAACTGAAAGTGCTCCGCTCAAACATGACAGGACATTCATTTCATGAACAAACATATTTTTATTATGTACGCCCAAGCAAATGGTAATGGAGACGGTTCTGCACGGCTGTATCAGGCGGCGTTTTCAAACCGAAGATGACAGAGTGATCCAATAGTTGGTGTTGTGTATCGTCATCTTGCAGAGACGGGATCCATAGCACCACAGACTACTGACCGAAGAAGATAACATGTTGCTCTTACGCCTGAATAGGAAGAGCACATTCTGCGGGCTGTCTAAGAATAGCCAGGTATCAGCGAAAAATACGTATTCAGTTGTGAGTTGACAAATCTGAAGTAATAATTATCAACATAACATAAAACACAACTGAGGGCACAGAACTAGAAATAGTTACATTCAATTTTTGGCGTGCACCTGTCTGACAAGGTTCTGGTAAAAACAAGAGCAGAATCGTTACCGTCGTTAACTGATGGATTATCCTTTGAAGCCCCGTCCTTTGCCCTCCAGTTGGTGTGTCGGTCCATCAATATGTAGCCAATCGTGATTAGTATCAGTTTAATTTAAGACCTTTCTCCACTATTTCGCTTTTGTAAGGAGACTGTTATCTGCGCCCCATCAACCTGACGTGACAGTTCCATATATCATCTTCCACAAAAGACAGCAATTGGCTTCACCCTCAAAAATATAAATCCTGAGTGCTAAATATTGTAATTTCTCCGAAATTACTCAGTGGATTTTAAAGAGTGAAATATCATTAAATTCATCTCTTGTAGGCGTTCGATACTAGTAATAGGAATTACTACACTTCCGTTTGTTTAGGCAAAGTTGATACCGATGTATCTGTAATTAAAATAGCTATGAAAGGAGACTGTACGTCATTTTTTGAAAGCTTCCTCACAATTCATTTTGGGTGAAACAAAATTACGGTATCTTCAAATATCTGGGATGAACAGCTTAGCTGAATCCCCCTGTGCATATGGTAGAGAGTTACATGATAGATTTTGTGTTAGAAATAGAATCTGCATAATATGTCTTTTTCTCTTCTGATAGAGAATAACCCACCACAATGGCTGTCCTTTAATTTTGTATTCACTAGTGGGCATATTCATTGTATGACGTGTTCGGTATGGTCCGTCAAACGGATATATTTGGATTACGGTCGAAATTTACATTGTTCATAAATTTTTGAAATGCTGTGGGTTGACCTGATTTTGAAATAAATAACAGAACATGATGAAAGTGGCAGTACCTTCACAAAGTTCCACTGTTGTATTACTTGCCCTGGAATGAAACATTGGCAGTATCCGTATGGACACGCCATTGTTCCTCCAACATTTGAACGACGATGTGTACATGTATGCAGATATTTGATTCTCCACTATCGATCTTTTCGAGGTAGGAATGTCTCTGAACTTGGGCCAATGGAGTATTTCCAATGTCTAACGCGTACATTACGTTTCGCTGTGATTGAGAGAGTGGTAAAATTAGCAGAGGTCCGGTCAGAGTAACGCAGGTATAAAGTTTTGTGCAAGTCACATTTTCCGCTGCGTCTTGCAAAGAAGAAGAATGCGTGGCGCGTCTGGTAATCAGCAATCGAAAACTGCCTACTCTACCGCGTGGCCTGAAACATGGTGAAATTCCGTACCGTTATGCAGGTGACTGAACGACGTTAACCCTACTTCTCGTTTGTGCGTACGTGAATACAAATACCGGAATAGATTCATACTGTCTTGCACCCAGGGACTCTCAGTTCGTGACGCTTCTTGGTGCATATATCTGGTTTGCCAAAATGTTATTCCTGTTTTGTAATGCCACTACTCCTTTTGGTATACTGCTCCACTTGCTACCTTTTATTGTATACGAGTAGATTGATCTGCGGTTTAATACCAACCATGTGCCATGCACTCGTAATGAAAATCACGAAACAATCGACCTGCAGTATAATTTGAATGAATGCCCCCACTGAAATTCAATCTTCTATCTTTTTAATGGTTTTTTGTGTTGTTTCATGTCAGGCTTCGCATATTTGCGGTAGACTGTTGGTCATATGTAAGTAAGCCGTGGCTACGAATTTGATCGTGAGTATTCAGCTACCGATTACAAGTAACCACGGACACTGGATATCACTCGCTTTCGTTCTGCTGCTTCACAGTTCCACCAACTCTCACTTATGATGAATTTCTTTGAAACAGATACTTTAAATGCATTAGGAATGTTTTTCAGAGTAATAGTAATAGTAATATAGTAGAAATTTCTAGACAATAAAAGCGCATTCCTATTCAATTTGTGTTCGTTCTTTCATACTTTCGAGTCGTCCATTGCATGATCTAACAAGCGCTTCACTCTTTAGTAGAAAATGTATATATCTTGAGTGACATGATTTTATTCTGGTTTCAACAGTTGTTACTGCAGTATCAGCATTTTTAATTGATTACACATGTGCACGTTGCATTATAATAGGGCGACCAGATTTAATGCAGATATGCTGATTGTACAGAGATAATAAGTCTCACACTGAAACTCATGCAACAAAAAACAAAAATCCTTACACATAAGTGTTTCTTGAATCGCTGTGGTATGACAAATATACTATACAATCTCACAGTTGTATATGGTATGTTGCAATAGACAGAGTACTATGTGTCGTGTTACTTGTATGTCACTCTGACCATGCCACTGAATTTTGACATTGTGAGAACAACCAAAATTTTGACTTCAATCCACACACGTTCGTTTGACACGTTACGCTTTAAACTTTAGAGTGACTATACAGGCGAAGCTGTACCATAGTATGGAATGAAAAGAAATATTTTAATCCAAGTAACGATTGCCAGAATGGTAGATTATCGTTTATAACATGTGTTGAACCCGTCGCAACTAAAATATCCCGCACACTGCATAAATAAGTGCTTTCGAACGACGATGTTGAAGAAATACAGAAAACGTTGTCCATTTTAAGGAAGGAAGATCACGTTCTAACGCCACGTCGGTAACGAGGACTTCAGAGACGGAGATCGGGTGATCGGGGGGGGGGGGGGGGGTGGAATGGGAAAGGAAATAGGCCGTACCCTTACATAGGAAGCACCCTAGCACATGTCTTAAGTGATCTGGGGAAGGAACCGCAAACCTAAATTTGTAAGTTGCGAGTTGCAGGTATGGACCGGTGTCTTCCAGAACGCAAGCCCTGTGTCTTCCATTTTATCACCTTTCTCGGTGGTTCAACTAAGCCACAAGGAGAGCGAGGATGAAGCCAAAATAATGCGGAGCCAGAGGTGGAAGATGGGAAGGGGAGTGTCTAGTTCTAAGGAGCAATGTCCCCTATCTCTCACGGAATACCCATGTAATACAGCAGGAAGAAGCTGAGGTTCTTTGGAGCAGTCTCCTTCGGCAACGGCCGAGATCCCCTATTGGGGTAACGCTGAATTAAAGGCACGGGCCCGGCGTAAAGCAGCGACGTGAGCGGGTTACAGCGTGGAGCTGCGCCGCGGGCAGCCTGCAAAAAGGGGCGGGCTCTGCCGATAACTAGAAATACAAACAGCGCAAGATTTCGTCGGTTTTTAACGACCCAGCTGAAGTCAGTAATACCCATAACGAGGAATTTAATCATTTACATCATTTCCTCAAATAATCGGCACGGAATAGAGTAAACACTTTTCAAGCTAGGCCAACGAAGCACGCATATTTCAGCTATTAAACTCGTACAGCTTATGAATAAAAACATTTCAATGCTATTTATTTTCTAGTATTTTTTATTCAGTCCACACATACAACTGAATTGTACATATAGTGTTTGATGTTCTTCAAGGCTACGCAGCAGTAATATTTTTGCATTAAGAGGTAAATGGTAAAAGCCATCATGGAAAGAAGCACTTTTGGTTTCTGCTTAATAGTGAAAGAAAGAATAAATAATAACGTAGAGAATGAATCTGACAATGTGAAGGGGAGTAAGATGTCAAACCGAAGAATACATCTGAGTGACACATGAGTAAATAAAAACTTATAGAAAAACCAAGTTTGAACAATAACAGTGAAGGTTACATAGGAGTATGTTTGTAAAAAATGAGAGATTTGTTTGTTAACAAATATTAGCTAACAAAATATTAGGTTTTAGAGTTTGAGTTCCAAGAAACGGTTACACTCAATTCATCGTTCCAGGAGTTGGGCATGCACTAAACAGCTACTCCAGTCCTTCTTGCTGATACAAAGGGACAAAACTTAATTTTTTTTACATGTCATGTGAAATTCTCTCAGCTCCACAATAATTATGCGCGAGCATCATACTACCACCTTTACCAGAAACAAAATGAATAATTTAAATTAAGACCATCTCAGCACTTGCCAAACACACATAATAACATAGTACTATTAAGGGAAAACACACGGTGAGTAAAGGTCTACTGTAAAACGGGTATCCTTTTGTACAAAAATAAAATGTGCATTTGTTCCGAAGATATGTTATCTGAAAGTAGACACATGGATTAGGAATTGCGTTCTTCACTTGATATTTATTTAAATCTGTCCCAGATATGTGGTCACTACTCAGGAAATAGTTATTTCGTGTATTTAAGCATTGTACTAGATTATTCAGTTATTGTTCATGTCCTCCAGAGAACAGATGAATTGACGAATGGACCCAAAAAGAAATCTTCTCCTAGTTCATATCGCTAACCTGAAAACTCGCTACTGACTTCTTCAGGAAACATTTAAACTATTCCATTTGGCACTCCTGCTTTAGCGTCTAGCATTGGTTGTCGTGCAAACCAGTAACACAAAGTGGCACAACATCGTCTACTGCGCTGAACACCACCACACGCAACGACCGTGTACATGTAAACCAAAAACAATTACAATTCAAATAAACCTATGATGTACCCCATTTAGATGAACATCAGTAACAATGTTTGTCAGTAGAAAACCGGGACTGAATGAACAGATCCTGTTTAACGAGTTGCCATGCCAGACACCTCCCCCCTTTGTGTCTAAAAACTTAAACTGTACTGTCAGACTGAGCACTGACTTATATTTCAAATTCTTACTAGTTGGTAGAACTGATCATTATATGACCCAGACTGCCGTAACCATGAATCCACTATTGTCCATTGCATACTACGAGTATCACCACAACTAGTAGCATTGGAATTAATTGTAAGTACCCACTAGATGGTGTACAATTTCGTGAAACGATCGGAAGCCTCTGCGTCAATAAATTATAAACTTTATAATTAACAATCGCAACCTGAAATCTGTCATGAACACTGCTTTCGAATCAAGTTCTCAAATTGATCTTGGCGCCATACATCACAGAAATAGAAGAATTCACGTTATACCTTGAACATTAATATTTTTTACGATCTCAGTGCTTCAGTACACAGAATAATTTTAGTAAAATTTCGCTTTTGTACTACTCTTATCGCAAAGTTTCTCTCTCATTGAAAGATTTTGCCTATCACTATCAATAAATTTTGGTATTCGGTGGAATTCATTGTGTAACTAAGTACATTGTGATCTTTAATAAATTACAGAAATTTAACGAGAAGACGACCGACCTTTACAGGCAGGTTCTGACCTCCACGTGTTTTCTCTTTAATGGAGATTACTATGAACTAACAGAAGGAGTCGCAATGGGGAGCTCACTCTCGCCTGTGGTCGCGAATTTCTATATGGAGTACTTCGAGGAGAAAGCTTTGGCGTCATCCAAATGGAACCTGCTTGTTTTCTCCGTTATGTGGATGACACGTTCGTGATCTGACTTCCTTACATACCTGAACTCCATACTTCCGAACATCAAATTCACTATGGAGACCGAAGCAGAAGGAAGATTACCATTCCTGGACATCATGGTCAAAAGAAGAGCGGATGGCACCCTGGGCCATGGGGTATACAGGAAGAAAACGCACACCGACCTGCATTTGCACACGGATAGATGCCACCACTCTTCACAGAGAAATGGGGTGCTAAAAACACTGGTGCACAGGGCGCGCACCATCTCTGACGCAGATAGTCTGCCCCATGAAGTGGAACACCTCAAAACTGTATTCCGGAAAAACGGGTACTCGTAATGGCAGATCAGACACGCTCTCCACCCCACCCCTACACTAAGGCTTGTGGAGACCGAAGAATTCACGGAGGAAGAGATAGACACTGCCTATATACCTTATATTGGCGCACTATCGGGGATAAAAGGACGAATATTGAGAAAATACCTAGTAGGAACTGTCTTTTGCCCACTCAATAAAACACGAACATTATTGGGAAGTGTCAAAGACCATCTCGGTTTGGGGAAGGTTGCATATACCAGATGCCGTGTCAGTGTGGGAAGACATATGTTGGACAGACAGTGCGCACCATCGAAGATCGTTGCCGAGAACATCAGAAGCACACTCGACTTAGGTACCCCAACAAGTCGGCGGTCGCAGAGCACTGTTTTCCCGAAAATCACGAAATGGACTACCAACATACCTGGGTCTTGGCACAGACATCTAAATACTGGGACAGCGTCGTTAGAGAGGCTATCGAAATTCTTACCAGGGATGGACTCATCAACCGAGATTGCGGCTATAACCTCAGGCAGGCATGGGATCCAGCATTGAGTCTAATTAAAAAGACGCTCAGCAAAGAAGACGAACGGGCCACAAGGGCGGACGAGGCAATTACACCGACGCCACCACAGACGCCGACGCCAGCGTCTCAATGACCGCCAACGCGCGGCCGCGGACCGTGGAGAGAAGGGGGAGGGGATTTAAGACGACCGCCTCCCTCAGGAGCTCAGTTCGTCAGCGCACCTGACGATGGCGACATGTCTGATGGCCGAAATATTGTGCCCGTTGGACACTATGGACCGGCAGTACACCAGTGGACTGTTCGAGCAATATTATGTATAGTCACGGTTGTCCTACTGGAGCAGGCAGCCACAGGTTATGGGAGTGTTCCCTACAGAAAGCAAAGGCTAGATGACCATACCATCAGCATAAATGTCACACAGCCCTTAATTTCGCAAAATTTGGAAAGCATCGCTTCGGAGCTATAGTCTCAAGTGGCCGTGAGGGATCCCAGACGCTGTTGTAGTCATTGGGCCCTGAGGCAACGGACGGATCGCATGCCCCTATGCTATGACCCACTGCAGAAATATGTGAGATTTATCACATGACATTGATACTCAGTTTGGCGATCATTGGTTATACCATAGACTATTCTTTGTTAGCGAAGTTTAGCAACATTGACAGCAGCAAATGATGGGAGACTGAGAGAGTGTTTCAAACCTACCTAGAGTTGTCCAGGTGCTTCCTAAAGTCGCGTAAGAACTATCCTACAGTTGGGATATTTTATGGTTGATTTCAATAACATAGGTGCTGCGTAGTTTGTATATAAGGCTCATCGAAAAACAATGGCTCTGAGCACTATGGGACTTAACATCTGAGGTCATCATCCCCTAGAACTTAGAACTATTTAAACCTAACTAACCTAAGGGCATCACACACATCCATGCCCGAGGCAGGATTCGAACCTGCGACCGTAGCGGTCGCGCGGTTACAGACTGACGCGCCTAGAACCGCTCGGCCACACCGGCCGGCTAAGGCTCATCTCTTGTTTCATATTTCGTTGTGTGAAGTCAAGTAAACTTTTCTTAGAATCGTTCATAGTTAGAACCTCGTCATTTCTACGAATCTCACTGACAATTTATATCAATCCTGCTGCTTCCCAAAATGCAAGCCGGCCGGAGTGGCAATGCGGTTCTAGGCGCTGCTGTCTGGAACAGCGTGAACGCTACGGCCGCAGGTTCGAATCCTGCCTCGGGCATGGATGTGTGTGATGTCCTTAGGTTAGTTAGGTTTAAGTAGTTCTAAGTTCTAGGGGACTGATGACCTCAGAAGTTAAGTCCCATAGTGCTCAGAGCCATTTGAACCATTTGAATCTAAATGCGATGACAACAGCAAGTGATTACCCCTGAAGTTTCTAGAATGTTTGTGCGACTAAAAATGCGAGGATTCAAGAAAGGAACAGTACTACACTGAAGAAAGATACTATAAAATCCACCAGGAAAGACAACGAACTCTTAGACAAGAGAAAATGGAACACTACAACAACATGATCAGAGAAAAAGAGAATGATTTCAAGCACCACAGGACGAGGTAAATGTATAAAAATAAAAAAAATCTTTTGTTAAATAAGAAAGATGAAAGGCATGTTTTTCACAACTATTCAACTGCAGTGACCCACAGTCTTACTTCAAATTTTGAAAAACCTTTTACAGTTGATGTACGTCACTATCCCATCAGTAAATGAAATACAGCAAGCAATACCGAAATTAAAGAATAACAAGTCTTGTGGTGAAGATCAGTTATACGCTGAGTTATTAAATAATGGAGGACCATAACTGGAATTAGAGCTACAGTCTATAACACACCCAGTTTGAAAGACAGAAACCATATCTGCAGATCCAAAAACCGCAGTCGTATGCCCCATACTTAAGAAGAATAGTCCCATTATGTGCGATAGCTACAGAAGAATCGGTTTACTGGATGTCACTTATAAAATTCTAGCGATTTGTCTATTAAACAGGCTGACAGGAGAAGTGACCGGGTACTAGCAGTGCGGTATCCACAGAAACAGATCCCCATTAGATCATTTATTCACTCAAAGACAAATAACTGAGAAGGTGTGCGAATTCAGTGAAGATGTCTACATATTAATTTTTGCATTTAAAAAAGGCCTACGACAGCATACACAGACACTCCTAGACATAATGAGGGAATTTTTAAATACCCTCGAAAATACCCTCGAAACTTAGAGATTAGTTAAAATGTGTTCAGAAGGAAGCATATGTGGTAGAAAGACACCTGTAGGAGATACCGAAAATTTTATGGTGTACACTGGAGCTAAACGAGGGGCAACATTTCACCTATTTTGTTTAACTTAATCGTACAGAAAATCAATAGAGAATTTGCACTGGTGTCCAAAACTAAAGCGACAAACGGAATTTTTGCTAGATTGCGTTTTTTTTTGCCACAAAACAGTACAAACAGATGATAGTAATGTATAAACATTGTAAAGAATACAGCACGTTAACAACTGCAACATGCATAACGGTAGACAAAAATGTTCTTAGTTTTTTCCAACTTAACAGATTTGCACGCACCTTCTGACAACTGATTAATGTGCTCCGTATGGGATGTGACCACCTCTGGCAGCAACAAAAGATTGACAACAACAGAGCATGCAGTGAATGATGTCATCAGTGTCATGTTGAGGCAACAACGCCCATTCTTCCTGCAGAGCTGCTCACGAGTCTTGGAGAGGGGTTGGTGGATGCTGATGTGGTGCATCCCGTCTCAGCAGCCCAACCCAGAGATGTTCTATGGGGTTCAAATCGAAGAGCGAGCAGGCCACACCATGCGTACAGTGTCTTCTGTTCCCAAGAAAATATCAACCAGCCGTATTCTATGACGTCGAGCATTATTGTCCATCAATACGAAGTCAGCCCACATTACCTCACTACAACCCCATATGAGGTCCGAATATATCACGATACCTGACAGCAGTTAAACTTACCGATTCATTCTTACAACTTCATGAAGGGTTGTTCGAGTGGTCATCATAATCTCTGCCCACACCATTAGGGATCCTCCTCTATATCGGTCTCTTTCAACAATTAAACAGCCGTTAAATAATGTATAAAATGCATATTTGAACCATCAGCTGTTTTTATTTTAAACTAAAATATCTACCGATTTCGCTCTTGGCCCATCTTCACAAATGAAGGATTAAAATGGTTTAAGCCAATGACTAATGCAATATGGTGGCTTAAAACACTTTAACCTCTCATCCGTGGAGATGGCCCAAGACCGAAACCGTCGGATATTTGGTTCAAAATGGTTCAAATGGCTCTTAGCACTATGGGACTTAACATCTGTGGTCATCAGTCCCCTAGAACTTAGAACTACTTAAACCTAACTAACCTAAGGACATCACACACATCCATGCCCGAGGCAGGATTCGAACCTGCGACCGTAGCGGTCGCGCGGCTCCGGACTGAGCGCCTAGAACCGCTAGACCACCGCGGCCGGCTGTCGGATATTTGGGCTTAAAATAAAAACAGCTTATGGTTCAAATATGCATTTTGTACATCTTTCCACAATGTTTAGGCCCCGAAATAGTGTTCCACGTTCCCTCCAGAGGCGAATCCGTCGAGGATCACTTTGCAGACCAAATGGATACTCAACTGTGAGAAGAACATTGGCCCACTCTTCGACTGTCCAGGCGGCATGTTGACGGCTCCTCTCTCGACGTTTCCTTCTGAGAAGACTTACTGCCAAACTCCGACAATAAAGGCCACTGTGTCGAAGCCTTCTGGCTTGTCTCGATATAACGCGGACAGTGGACGTTGCGAGGTCAGATGCCAGTAACAGTGCAGTACTAAGGCGGTGCCGTCGTGCCCTTACAGCCAAATAACGATCCTCTCTTTCTGATATCACACGTGAGCGGCCCCTCTCTGGTCTTTGGGATACAGTTTCGATCTTTACAAACTGTCGTCATATCCGCGAAACAACAGAACGATTCACATTAAGCCGTTGGGCCACTTCAGTTTGCGGCTGTCCTGCTTACATTCTTCCTGTGGATTCCACTGCAGATTCTGTTGGGCATCTTCTCTGTGCCACACTGCACAGCCTGTGTACACAGCGATTGTGTATATGGGACTACCCGACGAATGTTACCTCGTTTGATAGGTGCACTGACGTCACTGATCGTGTGATTAACCATTAACCGTAATACCATCTTACGTGCAGAAAACGATCGTTCGGACATCCGTTGACAGTCGTATGAATATATCGTGACTTAGACACAGGACAGAGAAATAGCGGTTTGTTGTTTTAATTTTGGACTCCAGTGTAGTAAAACTAATCCAGAAGAGATTCAAATTCATGAAGGTTACTAGACTTGCCAAACATGATTTAACATTAATAAATCGTTCCAGAACAGAATTAATCAGAATGATGCAAAATTATTAACAAATTCGCTGAGAAAACAGGATTATTTTTTAATGAAGAAATGATAATATCTGGTCATAAGTAAGAGAATCCAACCTTTGGCTGTAGATGGATTCACTTTAAAGGCAGCTGTCCGCTTCAAGTACTTACAACAGTAGATCGGATATATGAATAGATATCAGTCTAGCAACAGCTAAGAAACAACTTTTTAGTTTTATCAAAATCTTAAATAAAAGATGATTTAGTACCAACTTGCATCTATCGACTGTTATGTAGGCAAAATTATATGTATATGAAGCATTACTGTTTAGAAAAAGAAGTTTAAGACAAATTGTTAGTATTCGAAAGAAAAACACAAAGAATTTTTTTGGATTGATATATGGTTAAAATAACGTGGAATGGACGATAAGAAAAAGACGAAGAATTAAGAAAGCTCCACGAACACTGTAATATCGTCGAAGTGCTACAGAAGAGGAGTTTGAACGGGACAGGCCATATAGCAAGAATGACGGAGAACAGAAAACCAAGAATAGCATTCGGCAGCACAATAGATCGAACGAGAGGAAGAGGAAGACTCAGAATTATATGGTCAGGTAAGATACATAACGACACAGCTAGGATGAATATCAGCACCGAATGGACAAACAGTGCACTCGACAGAAAAGAAGGTAGAGGCTTGTGGAATAGGCATACGATCAACAAGGTCCTTGCTACATGTGACGTAAAATAAAGTAACAGTTAAGAAACAAACAGCTTGAATGAAAAGTCTGAAAAATATTTATTGGGTCTAGATGTTTCGAGATAGCGCTAAAACTCGGAGATAAAGAATTTCTTCTGCAAGATGTAGGTAAGAAAAGAGCCACTGTAGAAGTTAATTGGGTGCACACTCAGCGAAGTAGACAGTGAGAGAATTCTACGCCTCAACGGCGCGGAAGGGAGCAGATAGCGTCGTAGCAAGTAGCACGCGAGCGAATGCTTGCGAGGGTCGCTGAGATAGCTTCCAGCACTGTTTTCAGTGGATTGACGTATCCGTCACCGTAACTTACAAGAACGTTATTCAGAATCATTTCTTGCACTGAACTGAGCTTTCTGAAATGAGTTCCATATTGCTTATTTCTTTACCCATCTTTCGCAAATGAGTATTTTCAGCCTCAGTTGCATATATTCTAAGTAGCGTCTATTTTCGATCATTCAGTTATCATCTTAAGATCTACAAATAATAAAGAAAAGTATCTGTTTAAGTAGATAAATATCAAGTTAAAGAATATACAGAAAATGGAAATCATTATTTTACCTGATTAGATAAAAATCGTCAAGTTTGAAAAGAAAATAGCTATATACAGTAAACCAAAAATTAACTTCGCCAGCTCTTCTCTTAGTAATACTAATGCAAATACGTTTCGTTCACTATACCGGTGTTTCAAAATGATACTGAAAAACTTGAACGAATTTTAATGAGTGAATGGAAGAACAAACTGAAGATAGAAATCCATGACGAGAACGTACGTTCAAACCTCTTCTAGGCATCAAAGAAATGAAGCAAAAATTGTTACCTACGCACCACTTGAGCAAGAACTATCTTGGCTACTGGACACTGCAAGAATCAGTCGACATCTAAACGTAATATCGTTGATATGTTCCAGAATTTTCTTAAGGAAAACGAAAATAAAAACAAAAGTAGACCGAGAGGAAATAAACTATATACTGCACCAGCAAATCAAGCAAGGCCAAACAGTAGAAGTACCTATAACTCATGAAACTTTTAAAAGGATATACACAGAAATATAGGAAGTGTTCGACGTCCTTGCCTCCAGCATTATTGCTTATCACTGACTGACTAAATCAACTGAACTTCGGGATGGCTGGTGTGGTAAAAAAATCTGCAGGCGCTTCACAAATGTCATGATCTACGTCCTCGTCTAACTGCCGACATCGTATGAGGTTTACGGACCTAGGTTACCACACTTACCTCGTACAATACCCTGCTACAAATGGACAAGGTATCGCTTACTAAAATTTGTGGTTTTCATTGCACTTCTTCGATGACGCTTAATGAAAAGCTGTAATGTCCCACAGATGTAACCCAACGCTAAGCATAGAGAATCTGTGAGTGTGACGTTACCACTCGTTTTACCTTTAACAAGGGAAGGTTGTAAACAGTCAAAGTTGTTACCATGATGGCTGATTAGCATTAGAGAAGACCGTCGCGAGCTGGAATGACTTCGCCACAGCAACCAAAGATCTCCGTTAGGTCCAAATATTCATGACAAAGAAGACATTTTTGTGTCACGTATATATCAGATTTCGGTACATACGGTAGTTCTTCGTTGTATTCTTAAGGTACGATAAACAAATACACCGTGACCGGTCCACAAACGTTAGAGGATCGCAAAGTAAATATTTTCAGACCGGAACCAATTGGCAGAGATGAATATTTTAGGGGTACGAGGGGTTGGGTTGAACCTACTGATACCGAGTGTCAGCATTGCTCCTATTCGTAATGACTATGTTGCGTGTGACGATATCATGTGTGCACAAACAGTACTACAGAGTACGCACAACACTTAGTTTGCTTGTAGAGCACTTTGGGAGTGTAGTAATAAGTTGATATGTAACACAGACCGAGATCTAGGGTAATCTGAAAGCAAATTGGGGTATCGGTTAGCGTAGCTGATGAACGTTTAGTCATACGAATAACTGTAATGGTCGTTAAGTCACCATATTTACGCATAATAGATTTTAACGTGTTGTTTATGCATTATATTTTAATGATGTCGTGGTAAAGCAGACACATGGTTTCGGCAAGTTAAATATTTTCGTACAAGGGCTTAAATAAGCAACGTGTGTTACTCATCTTCTAATGCTTCGTAGAAACTACCATCTGTCACTTCGATATTGGTGGCGCTAACTCAACAAACATTACGCAATGGACTACGATTTCTTCATAATGCGACTTATCGCTACAGCTCATTAGTGGTTGCCGTAAATGGAAAATTAACTGTCGCTAGAACTTGTAGACATGCATTTACTGTGTGGCAGCTGAATGATTGTGCGACGTGAATTTCACAAGAACTGTGAGTAAAAGCTTCCGAGAATCTGAGACGTTTAAGCCGCAGTGGGCTGACATCGGTTCTCGACAAAGAACTGTAAACTCAGTAGAGTCTAAGGGATCGTGTGGGAGAAGATTCGTCTCCAAGCAGCCACAAGCTTGTGCATGTGCTCACTCCTAAAAATATAATGTGAAGAGTACTGAATCGTAAGATTCTGGCTGTCCGCCTCTATGTATAACATACAACCACAGTTTTTGAAAGGATGTCTCGTAGAAAACTATGCATCGAGATTTGTTGTCGTTATTTTGAACAGATGCTGTGAAGTTAAGTTTCTATAATGTGCAATATACGTCGGTCAGAAACTGAATATTAATTTGCAAACATTCATCCCTTATCCTTATTCATATAGTTCGCTATCCTTTGCCATTGTTATAGCTTTGATCACAAGGGTTAGTGACGTGTGATACAAGCGATAGGTCTGAAGTGCGCCGCTCTTTGATCCTCCTGAACAGCTGTGACACTGACGCAACTACCGGCCGCAGTGGCGTCAAAACAACAGTAGCCGTAGCCGCACAGTGGAGCCGACAAGCGAGAAGCGCCGCCTACGTCAGAGAGTGGGGGCGCGGCGCGGGCTGCTGGCGTCGGACCCACACGGCGCGACACGGCGAGGGGCGGCAGGCGCGACGCTCCCATCGACAGACGCGTCTGTTAATTGCGTCCCGGCAAGTGGCGACGCGCGGCAGGCGCTGATGAAATGCGAAGCTCACGGCCCAGACTCGTCGCGGCCGTAATTACTCGGTGAATAATGCATCGTCGCACACTCCACACCGCCTTGCCACGTCCGCTCTTTGTTTGCAGCGACTGAAGGCTACGCTGCGCCCACGCCGCTTGCAGATCGGGCACCTGTAATGTTACTCTTAATGGGTCTCACGCAGTAATTCAAAATTGCTAGACGGTTTCGAAAGATATGTTTACACCAGCACTGATTGCAAGTACATGATCGTACCTCTAGAGCTGCAGCTATACTCCACAACACTGTTAGCAGCCTCCCCTTCTTTTCCCTATTTCATACACGTATCGTTCGCGGAAGAAATAGTACGTATATCTGTCTAGCTAGCTTAATGCCTACTGCTTCGCTCGCGTAGAATCTTAGGTCTGCACAGATTTTTTTATTTTTCTTTAGTCAAATTTGTATGTTGTTAAACCCAACGCTCATGTATAAATCTACACACTGAGTAAAAAGTGTCTCTAGTCTACGCAAACTGAGCTGCAGAAAGCATTTTAAAATTTAATAAATACTTTCACAGCGAAATAATTCCATAATAATTTTATTCCCTTATTTCAACCCTTTACAGGTTGAATTTCGAAAAACAATGAAATACGTATTTTTTTATTTCTAACCTAAAAATCCAAACACAAAATTTCATAAATTTTTATAAAACTTTTCATGACACATTTCACCACTTAGGAGCTGAGTTCTCAACAGCGCTGAAGCATTTTCTTTTCTTTCTTCTTCTGACAGATAAGTGAAATACCAAATTTCATAGTTATATCTTCAAAATTGCTTTAATAACAACATATTTTCAGAAAACCTTTTTCACCCCTTACTGGTTGAATTTCGAAAAATGCCAAAATACGCATTTTTTTATTTCCTACCAAGAAACCAATTACCAACTTTCGTAGTTACGTTAAAAGCGACATTTTTAACAAAGCCTTCCATCCCCTATTTCAACACCTCAGGGATGGCATACGGAAAAATCCCTTCTTAAACAACGCCTACAGTATAGGATCTACACCCTCTACAAATTTCACGTTGCTATCCTTAGTCGTTTCGGCTGGGTCAGTCAGTCGGGACATTGCCTTTTATATGTAGAGATTACTTTACAATCCACACTGAAGTGTTTGCCAGAGGATTCGTTTATGTACCATTCCACGCTCGGGTAGCACTTGGGACAAATGAACACCTAAGTCTTCCCGCACGAGTTGCGATTTGTCTTATGTTCACACGATGGCCATTTCTCCCTCTGTCGGTGGGAGTTGTCAAAATATTTTGGCATTCGGAGGAGAAAGTGAATGATTGAAATGATCTCGCTGTAACGAAAAACCCATTTGTTTAAATGATCTTCACCCAAATTCATAATATCTGTCGCTCTCTCCCCTGTTTCTTAAAAAAGGAAAAAAATCGCTGCCCTTCTTCAACTCTTTCCATACCTTCCGTCAGTCCTATTTGTTAAGGAACCCGTACCACGCCACTTTACTACCCAAGAAGACGGGCAAGTGTAGCGCAAGCAGTCCCTGTAGTTGGATCGTTGCATCTTCTAAGTATTCTGTCCACCTTCGTAGCTCAGTGGTGAGGATATTTGGCTGCTACGCAAGGGCCCTGGGTTCGATTCACGGTGCTGCTAGGCATTTTTCCTTCGTGGAAGGACTGGAGCCGTTAGCACACAGACTCCTGATGCCGAATGAGGAACTACTTGAGTGAGAAGTAGCGGCTCGAAGATCCAGAAAGCCGGAAAAGGCTACGGCTCATGTTCCTCCAGACCATATCCACTGACGTAGGATGACAAGGCGATCGGATGGTCCTGATTGGCCCTTTAGGGGGAGAACGCGGAGTTTATCTTAGCTTATCCGAGTATTCTGGCATTAAAGCGCAATTTTTGGTTCGTCTTCCTCACTACATTTTCTGCGTGATGATTCCAATTTAAATTGTAATCCCTACGTATTAGGTACACAATGTTTGTTATGTATCGTATACCCGAATTCAATACAATATTTTTAATATTCGATACCCCACCGTATGGCCCGGAATTAATTTTAGTATCGTGGTTATTAGGCCAGAAGTATGTTGAGGGAAGCAGAACATTTGTTGACTCTTTCTGCAACGTGGGCTCTCGGAATTCCGTGGATAAGGCTCTCTGTGAGGCACCATGCCTCTCACATACGGTCATACATTGCTATTTGTCGAGTATCTCCGTGATATTTTTATGCTGACTAAACAAATCTGTTAACAAATGTGCAGCTCTTCTGTGACTCAGTCACCAGACTGACGAAAGACAGTCATGAATTGGTTGAACAACGGACTTCTGACCAAACCACTTTTGTGCGTGAACCACACATCAGCGCTCTTCAATAAATCTATCTGGCAACCACCATCTCCACGTGTAAATTAATGTAGCTCTTACACATTAAACCCCTCTGGACAGTAGGTCCTAGATACTTGAAACTTGAATGATTCCAATGCTGATCACCGATAACGGTGTCAAACAGTATCGTTTTTTTCGGTGTATTTACGCTTATTGATTTCGTAATATATTTCTAATTTTGAGATTGAAAATACGGTCCAAGAAAGCAGTAATGTGTTTTTTATTTGTGCAATTGATCAATTTAAACCGTGGGTCATTTTCAAGCACATATTTTAATCTTCACCATCATTTCACATTTCACCACATCGAAGAATGAAACAAAGTATCTGCTTGAAAATGATCCAAGGTTGAAATTGGTTAATTGCACATATAATAGACAGATTAAAGCTTTCGTGGACCGTATTTTCAATCTCAAAAATCTCAGTTGACTGCACAGCAGCAAGGAGAGCTCCACCTACCAACCCAAGGGAGCCAATGGGTCTGATGATGGTTTTATAGAAAAAACCGAAACCGGTTACTCATTAAAACAGACATAACGTGATCAAGACTGAACTTTAATCAAAATATAATAATTAATTGATCACTGTATTCCAAAAATGTTTACCAAAATTGTCAAAAATAGAATTTTGAAAAATGTTTGTAGTTATCTGAGCTTCGCGTGTAATACCACGTGAGTGCAGGTGAAAGTCCCATTCTTAGATAACTCCTCGGAATATGTCTGCTATCACCTCGTCGCTCACGGAGGTTCTGCGTCTTTATCGATTTTGTAAAAGACACTTGAATTGGAAGACAAAACCCTTCTGAAAGATGTCACAGACAGAGGTCCAATGAGTGAAGTTTGCACACTCAGGATGAGTTATATGAGATCGCTGAGCAACGTAGCGTGTGCCTGTTCAAGTTTGATTGGCATTGAGTTTAGCTCCACCTTACTTTCCCTCCTTCGTACGTCTGCCGTCATGCACTTCCACAACATTTCTGGGTTTATCTGTCCTATAACCAATCAAAGAAACCAGAAGAGCCGACCATTTGTTCGGGGAAGATCACTAATAAGCGAGAGCGTCACGGAGATGCCAACTCCGGTGGCAGGCGCAGAGAGTAAGTCGATCTGTATCACGATGGTTTACTCTTACGCTTCCGAGATTGTACGTTCCTATTACAGTCATCCAGCATACTGCTTCCTCTTACCTTGCGAAAAATCCATAAAGGTAAAATTGAGAGATTCGTGTTCACACACTTCCCAGAAATCGTTCTACCCGCAAGCCGTTCGTGACTAACTGGAAAAGGATTTGGGGGGGGGGGGGGGGGGGAATAGTGATAAGTTTCATTTCTGACATTATTATCATCTGAGAAAGTGAGGCAAAATTAAAAGATCTGTTGAATGGACTGAACAACTGCTGCGACAAAATACTGAAACAGAGTAAACTAAAGAAATACGTAACTATATATATAAAGACAGTAACTGTTCTCGAAAGAACAGAATACTGTTGATTACCGTGCAGCTTTTCCCTGGAATAAATGACGACTAACTGAAACCCTCAGCTGCCGACAGGTGTTGTTGATATACCTCGATGTGGACAGCTGAAAATGTGTGCCCCGACCAGGACTCGAACCCGGGATCTCCTGCTTACATGGCAGATGCTCTATCCATCTGAGCCACCGAGGACACAGATGAATAGCGCGACTGCAGGGACTTATCCCTTGCACGCTTCCCGTGACACATTCCCAACTCAAAAAAAATGGCTCTGAGCACTATGGGACTCAACTGCTGAGGTGATTAGTCCCCTAGAACTTAGAACTAGTTAAACCTAAGGACATCACAAACATCCATGCCCGAGGCAGGACTCGAACCTGCGACCGTAGCGGTCTTGCGGTTCCAGACTGCAGCGCCTTTAACCGCACGGCCACTTCGGCCGGCACATTCCCAACTGTCCACAATTCTACATATGTAATGTACCTTATAGACATTTGCCCATTCACTCATTACTTGCGCACGCTTTGGTGATTCCCGTAAGAGTTTGGGCAACCTGTGCGCATTCGCACAGACGAAGGTCAATGACTAGGTAGCCTTTAACTATATATATATGAAGACAGTAACTGTTCTAGAAAGAACAGAATACTGTTGATGACTGTGCAGCTTTTCCCTGGAATAAATGATAACTAACTGAAACCCTCAGCTGCCGACAGGTGTTGTTGATATACGTCGATGTGGACAGCTGAAAATGTGTGTCCCGACCGGGACTCTCACGGGAAGCGTGTAAGGGATAAGTCCCTGTAGTCGCGCTATTCATCTGTGTCCTCGGTGGCTCAGATGGATAGAGCGTCTGCCATGTAAGCAGGAGATCCCGGGTTAGAGTCCCGGTCGGGGAACACATTTTCAGCTGTCCACATCGAGGTATATCAACAACACCTGTCGGCAGCTGAGGGTTTCAGTTAGTCATCATTTAAATACGTAACTTTTCGAGTTAAACATGAGATTACCATCAAAACTGAGGGTCACTTAAGAGAGAAAGGAAAGGTACTGCATCGGACACAAAATAACGCGTGACGAACGAAGATCATAAGCTGAGTAGTACAGGCGAAGAAAGAATTCCTCGCCAAAATAAATCTGCTAGTATTATACACAGGCTTTCAGAAAGATCTTTCTGTGAATGTACGTTCGGAGTACAGAGCAGTGTAGAGGTGAACCATGCACTACAGGAAAACCGGAAAAGTAGAATAGAAAGCTCAGGATTGTGGAATTACAGAACTGTTTTGTAGAGTAAATGGTTTATTAAGATATGAACTTCTCCGGAGAGTCGGCGACGAAAGAAATATATGGGAAATATTCAGTAGGAGAAAGATGGGATGACAGGATACATGTTTTAACATCCATGGTTCTAGAGGGAGCTGTAGCTAACACCACATACATGAAAAGGCCAAACATGTGCTAGGACTCGAAGTTGTGACGTCAGCGAGAAGCGGCGAAAGTCAACAGCTGTCTTGCGTTGTATCAACAACGTATTGTGCTGCTTAATGGTTGTGGGATTGTTATATAAGTACACAGATATCATATTGTGTATTAATCAGTTGTGTTTTCGTGAGTTTAATGCAGCAATATATAAGTTTATGCTGTTTCATCTTCATTACGGTTATGAAGTATAGCATACAATGGAAATGACACAAAAATAAACGCCGGCCGGAGTGGCCGAGCGGTTCTAGGCGCTACAGTCTGGAAACGCGCGATCGCTACGGTCGCAGGTTCGAATCCTGCCTCGGGCATGGATGTGAGTGTTGTCGTTAGGTTAGTTAGGTTTAATTAGTTCTAAGTTCTAGGGGACTGATGACCTCAGCAGTTAAGTCCCATAGTGCTCAGAGCCATTTGAACCATTTGAGCCAAAAAGAAACAAGGTTCATGTGTTAAAGTTTTCGAAAGTCGATGTAAACAGACATAAATAGCTCCATTCAATTCCAAGGCAGGATTTCTCAATTACTAATTAATCAGTGGTGAATTTTGTTTTGAATTTAATTTAGCACGTATGTTTTAGATTATGGTATAATTTGTTCGCTCTATCACTTGACTTGAATATGTAGTCATTAATGTACTTGAGTGCTCATTTCCTGGATTACACAGGCATTTCAAGCTACTGTCATTGTCTGGGAAGTGATTGCCACAAACACAAAAACTATAACAACTCCACTTTCAAAACTACGGCATTTTTTCCGATTTGTGCAGCCTGCCTATTTTCAGGAGCAGGATCATCCAGAGAGGAACCAGAAGAGTAAAGGACCATGTTCGAGGCAGGAATATTGTAGGAAAGCATGAAGATTTGTGTAGCCAGCTGTAATGAGTATTTAAAAAGAATGTCATGTAACAGCCTACGCTAAGTGAAAGATGAAGTTAGTGTATTATACTTACATAAGAAGGGAGAGTACACTTTTGGATGTGTATCCATATATCTGTGTAGTTCTGTTACTCAGTGTATGTTATGCAAGATAATCATTGAAAAGCGGTGGCCCACTCAAAAGGAGTTTCATTAAACAAAACTCTAGTTACTTAATTTGTTCTTGAAGTTGTTCAGGCAACAGAAAAGTGATAACTTAGTGTTTTTGTGTAAAAATGAACAATTACTGTGCTCTTAAAAATTCCCTACATATTCCTAAGAGCTCATACACATGAAAAAAAAACATTTTTTCAAAGACTCCAGTAGCCTTGTTTACAAATGTACTTACCATATTGTACTTGCTGTGCAAGGAATTAATGGCAGTTACGAGTTCTTAATTTTTTGTGCCTCATCTCCACATAAACAACTATATATCTTCTCACTGTTAATTAACCTCAATGAAGTATCAACTCAAAAATCGCTAATTTTACGAGCACCGCAGTTATTTTGGTGTCGGCTGCCGTATATTACGATCGTTACTTGGCTGTGACGTCACGATATGGTTGTTTGGCCTTGTCTTTAGGTAGTGATGCCATAGCGGGGAAAAACTGGCGAGGAAGAGAGAGACTGGAACACTTGCAACAAATAATTGAGGACACTGGGCGTCAGTGGTACTGCTGATGAGGATACTGGTACAGGCAGGAAAATATGGGGGACTGCAACAAAAACTTAGTAGACTCACAATGTAAGAAAAATAAAGTAAAATAAGAGAAGCAGTGAGATCTGGCAGATGAAATGTTGCTCGCTCGAGGTACTAAGTTACGGGAAGGAGACCCGCGAGGGAGCCCCGGCGTTATTGGGTTTGGCGTGGATCAGCGCGGTGAGCCGCGAGTTGCGACCCCTTGAGCCGAGCGGCAGGCAGTGGCAGCCAGCCGCGAAGCACAGGTGCCCGTTGCCGTGTCGTGCCGTGGGCCCGTTGTGGCCGACTCCTCCACTCACGCAGCTGCCTGCTCCCCTGCTGCACCAACAAACTCTCCCTTTCAACCTGGCACGCCCTCAGCCTTCCCATTCTCGATTTTCAAAAGTTACAGGAAACGAAACTGTCGAAATAAATTTTGTATTAATTACAGTGCACACTAGAGGAAAACAGGTAAGTGAAAGGACGGATTGGTTCCAACAAACAAGTGGTGTGGAACAGGCCAGTGCATTGTCACCTCTCCTCTTCATTGTGGTCTTGCATGAGATAATGGCTAAGGTAGAAGAAATAACTGGAGAAGGGGATATGAAAGGAATGGTGTCCAAGGATGACTTGACGATCTGGGGAAACACGGAGGAGGAGATTGAGGAACAGCTGGGTCCTTAGGAAGACTCTGTGAGGAAGTATAGAATAAAATTTTATGTAAACAAATGTGATATTCTGGTTACAACAAGAAAGTAAGGCAGAACGACTAGCGGAATAAGGATTCGCGGTGAACAATTGAAGAAGGTGGGAAGTATTTGGGAAGTGTGATAGAGGAAAGTAGAAGAAATAATAAAGAGACAAATTAACATGGCAGACATGCAGAAGCATTCCAGCGGAGTGTCAGAAGTCTTTTTTGGAACAAAGATGTTCCACAAAAAAGCAAAGAAATACCTACATCCCAATACTGACCTATGCATCTGAAACAAGGATAACGAAGAAAAGAGATGTAAGCAAATGACAGGCACGTGAAACGAACTTCCTTAGAAGTAGGACAGGAGCAGTAAGGAGAGATAGGACGAGGAATAAAAGGGTAAGGGAAATAGTGACAGAAGAATCCCTGTAGAGCACGATAGAGACATCAAGGCTAAGATGGTAAGGACATTTGAAGAGAATTAAAACTAAGATGATTCCAAAGAAGATACATGAAACGGAGATGCGAGGCAAACTACCACGAAGAAGACCACGGGATAGAAGGCTGTAAAGTGAGGAGGACTGAGTTGGGAAATAGGTGAGGATTGGGCCAATGTGAACCAGGAAGATGCTGGTAAAATAGAACTAGATGGCTGGAAACCGATCAAGACGATGATGACGATGGTGATGGACCGCCAGTGAGAGAGCACTTCGTGTTCCTGGTGCGAATAAGGCGAGTACACCATTATTTTATTGTATATTTTTACGAGCTTCCAGCAGGAGCGACTTATTTATTTATGTACAGATACCTGTGTAGTTATTAGACTATTTTTGTAATTTATTGCGTGTTCGAGTGCCTATTAGGCACAAGCTTTTATTTTAATAACAATATAGTGTACCATACCGCCGTTGCTATCAACCCTTATCTTGACCCTCGTATCGTGCAGGCTTTTGTTTGTTTTAGTTAGTATAGCTCAATGTTGGATCGACCGTCAGTGACAGAGCACCTCGTGTTTCTGCTGCTAATAAGGCAAGTACATCGTTCGTTTGTTGTATATTTTTACCAGCTTCAAATGGGAGCGACTGCAGTAATGGATAGGAACTGTGATTGTTGTGTACAGATGCGAGCTGAGTTGGCGACCATTCACTCACAGCTCCAGGCTGCGTTGCCTTCTGTCACACAGCTTGAGGCTGCTGCCAAGCAGCATCACTGTGGCGGGTCTGACACAGGGATGCGAGAGACGTCGAGTACGTCCTACGTGTTCCCCGTTCGGTCCGCTGCTGTAGCCGCCCCGGATACTGCCTGCACGGAGTTGGCCATTCACCCGTTTTCGAGTGAGAGCATTCTAAAGTCCGGCAGGCAGTGAAAAACTTTCTGAGGGGCCGTTCGTAGGGCCTCCCTGGTTCGTTTGGCGGACAGGTTTCGAGCGTTATTTGTGGCTGACGATGTCTCTGAGCCAGATGCAGTCATCCGCCCTGTTTGAGAGGAAGCTTCTCGGCCCGCAAGGTCTGGGAGTTCACAGAGAGTGGGTTTGCTGGTAGCTGGGAGCTCCAACGCTAGGCACGTAATGGGGCTCCTTAGGAACATGGCCGCCAAGAAGGGGAAGTAATCCAGTGCGCACTCCGTGTGCATACTGGGGGGAGTCGTTCCGGATGCAGAAAGGCTGCTTCCGGATGCCATGAAGAGTACAGGATGCAGCCAACTGCAGTGACGCTTTGGATTGGAGGAGATTCTCTCTCTGGTTTTGGGCGACTAGTGGAAATGTTAAAGACTGCCAGTCTTGCTTCCGAGATTAAGGCGGAGCTCACCATCGGCAGCATCGTCGATAGAACCGACTGTGGTCGTTTGGTGCAGAGCCGATTGGATGGTCTGAAACAGAGGCTCGGGCGGTTCTGTGACTCGTAGGCTGCAGATTCGTTGACTTGCGTCATCGGGTGGTGGGTTTCCGAGTTCCGCTTAATAGGTCAGGAGTCCACTACACACAGTAAACGGCTACACGGGTAGCGGGGGCTGTGTGGAAGGAACTGGGCAGTTTTTTAGGTTAGAGGGCCTCAGGGAACCACAGAAAGGGTGTCCGTCTAAAAGGGGCAGGTAAAACACAGTAAGTTAGCTGTAGAAACGATCAGTATTATAGTTGTAAGTTGTCGTAGCTGTGTTGGGAAAGAACCAGAGCTCCAAGCCCTAATAGAAAGCACTGAAGATCAAATAGTTATAGGTACAGAAAGCTGGCTAAAGCCGGAAATAAGTTCAGCAGAAATTTTTTCAAACTATCTAACAGTGTTCGGTAGTGGAGTATTTATTGCTGCCAGAAAAAGTTTACCTTGGAGTGAAATTGAAGTAGTTCTTGCGAAATAGTATGAGCAGAGGTTGTACTTGACAATCGGACTAAACTATTAACTGGGTCGTTTTACCGACACCCCCCCCCCCACCCCCGACCCCCGACTCAGAAGATATAGTTGCTGAACAGTTCAAAGAAAACTTGAGTCTCATTCCAAATAGACACCCCCCTCATAAAATTATAGTCGGTGGTAACTTTTAATCTAACCTCGATATGCTGGAAAAATTATACGTTTAAAGCCGGCGGGAGATATAAAACGTCATCCGAAAATTGTACTGAATGCTTTCTCAGAAAATTATTTTGAACAATTAGTTCATGAGCCCACTCGAAGCGTAAATGTTTGTGGAAGCATACTTGACCTCTTAGCAACAAATAATCTTCGACAAATAGTGAGTATCGTGACGAATACAGGGATCAGCGACCACAATGCAGTAGCTACTAGGCTGAATACCGTAACTGCTACTATCATAAAAAAGAAACGCAAAGTATATCTATTTAAAAAAGCTGATAAAAATGTTCTTAACACAGTTTTAAGAGACAGTATGCACTCATTCCGATATGATCATGCAAATCTAGAAAAGTTGTGGAATGATTTCAAAGAGATAGTATCGACAGCAATTGAGAGATATACACCACATAAATAAATAAGTGATGGTATTGATCCCCCATGGTACACAAAACGGGTCAGATCGCTGTTGCAGAAGCAGCGAAGAATGCATGCCAAATTTTCTAATTGCGAAAACATTCTATTGGCACTCACCTACATAGGGAGACACAGAAAAATTTAAGTGCTCGATTTTCCTGCGTGCCATTAGAGAGTGGAAAGGTAGAGATACAGCTTGAAGGTGGTTCATTGAACCTCTGCCAGACACTTTATTATAAATAGCAGAGTAATCACGTAGATTTAGGTGTAGTAGATGATGATGGTGATGAGAAATTATTGGAATAGTGATATCGTAGGTTTGAGGTTTTATTCACATGTTTCACTTGTTGTGCACAATACAAGACTAAAATCTAAACTCCCACCGAACAGGCCTCGATAGACCCAACGGTACTCACCGACCGGCTAGTGATCCTCAGCCCTTAGGCGTCACTGGATGTGGATACGAAGGGGCATGAAATCAGCATACCGCTCCCTCGGCCATTGTCAGTTTTCGTGTCCGGAACCGCTTTTACTCAGTCGAGTAGTCCCTCAATTTTCCTCACAGGGCTAAGTGCACCCCGCTTGCCAACAGCACTCAGCAGGCCGGTCACCCACCCATCGAAGTTTTAGCCAAGCCCGACAGCGCTTATCTTCGGTGATCTGGCGGGAACCGATGTTACCACTGCTGCAGGGCCGTTGGCTTACACAGTACAAGGTGTATTCAAAAAAAGGCAGAAAATCTATATTCCTCATTGTACAATATTTTAAGCACCGTCCCACACAAATTACTCCCTACCATTGACAATAAGCAGTTCCCGATGTTCCTCCCATGTGTGGAAAGAATATTGGGATAGCGCGCAGGCCTCTTGTCGCATTATTTTGGATCTCCTCCCTGATTCGGAAACGACGTCCTTTCGACGTGGTTTACAAGAAAATGTTTACTGAGGCTAAATTCGGAGAATAGGGTGAAAGGGTTAAAATCTAAGACTGTTGTTTTGCCAGACGGCGGCGGACAAGGAGCGGTCAGCGCATTGTCATGATGAAACATACGAGTCCAGTTTCTCACTAAAAATTTGACTATATGATCATTCGCTGGGGCCCATTTTGTCAGCATCTTCTTGAACATTTAGACGACGCTTTTCACCGTTCACTCCTCGAACTTTCTCTGCATAGTCATCATCTGTTGCTGTGGAAGGTGGTACAGGCCTGGGATCCTTAACGACCGACGTCCTGCCGTCTTCAAAACACTTCAACCACTCACAGGGCTACGTCCGACTCACACAGACCTCACCGTATGCGATCAAAATACCTCTGTACAAGTTTTGCCAAGTTTGTATGAAAATTCCCCATGCATCCGTTGTTGTTCGATCTCATTCATTGTCATTTTGTTACTAATCCGACGAACAGCTTGCGCTCCATAGCAGATTTGGTCGATTTCGGTTCAGCAAGTTAGTCATGAAAAAGTAAAAGAGTTACTTTTGCATTTATAATATTAGTGTGGGTAAAACTTTCAGTTACCATATGTTTTTCCGTGATTGGATTATGATCAAATACAACCCACGTGGTCCCCAACCTATGCTTTAAGTTACACGTCGAAACTCCATGAAAGAGATTAGTATGTTCGAACAGACATATACGGCTGTTTTAGATAACATTAAATCACGATGTTGTTCTTTATCCTAATCCGATTCTTATTAAAGAAAACTATACGGAGCACCAAGATATGCTCAATTTACCTGCGAAAATCCCATGAGTGTTCGTCTGGTAGTTTTGGAGAAACATGTTCAAACGGGTGGGCCTCACAATTTTGTAGACTTATTATTAGTGTAGATAGATGTACTGCGAAATTTCTATGGTTTTCTTTAAATACTTTTTTAGCAACTTATATTTTTGATTATGCAACGTAATTTTTCTCAAACCTACTCATTAGAAATGAATAAAATTTTGATATTACTGCTTGTTGCTCGCACTTATAATCCAAAAACCCAGTTTTGTATTATTTTCGGTAGTAAAGAACATATTCATCGTCGTCGTTGTTGTTGTTGCGATATGATGCGGTTCTCGAAGATAGGCTATACCGTTGCGAGCTAACATCCCAAAGATGTTCGGGCTCACATGCGGTTCCTCTTTGTCGAAATGTCTTGGCTCAAGCTAGTCTATGGGTTGAACAGCACGTGTCGCATTACACGCCCTAAATTAGTCATAAATGATGTAGGCCACACAGTTGCGATTTTGTGAGAATATTGTTTATTCAGAAAGCAAACTAACAGCGAAAGTGTTCGTATTTATAGTTACTGTTACACTCGAGCGCATACCCATTTGGCACAGTTCTATCATTCACAGTCTCATCGCCATTACAAGTCCAATACTCCACAACGTTAACTACGCGAAAAGTTAGAGATCACACCAGACTCGCGACTGCTCACCGCTCAGGGACTACGTCCCACGATACGATACAACGCGAAATTTTCTAAGTCGTTTTACTTCCTAGATCTGAAGACCGACAGTCCGCTTTCGCATCTCCACCAGCACTGTCTCCTTGCCCGTCCCCGGCCGCGTTTCCCGCGCGCAGAATATCCTCGCTCAACTGACCTTTCCTGGAGCCGTCCATCTGATTGGCTACAACTTATTCTACATTATTTTACATTTTAATATATTTAAATAATCAAAGCTTGATCACTTTCATGTTCTAAATATTGGATAATCATATCCATTACATAATAAACGTTAAATTCTTTTACATAAAACCAATATAATTTCCTTCTTAGCTTTGGATGCCATGGCCAGTATCCTTGCACCAATGTGCTTTCTGATAAATAAATAAAGAACAAAAGTAACTATCAACGGAGTCGGATGTTATATCTCGACGTTCTGTGATAAATCTCACAGAGAAATCTTTTGACGACGCAACCTTATCCGTGCTAGGGAAGGGTTTAAATTTTGCACCCACTCCGAAGAATTTGCCGGTAGTTGATTTTATTAGTTCAATTGAACAGGCAGTTTGCAAACTACCTCCTGACGCTGCAGAGGAAGTTAGGAGGGAGGCATGCCGTGTTTTGACTAGGGCTCGTCCACCCAAGAGTAATGTAACAGCAGCAGAGAGGGCTGCTTTACGCTCTCTCAAAGTTGATCCTAGTATTGTTATTTTACCTGCTGACAAGGGCAATGCCACCGTTGTTTTAAATAAACATGATTATGTACAAAAGATGCAACGTTTACTATCTGATTCAGCGTATCGCAGAATCGATGCTGACCCCACGAAAAGTGTTGAGAGAAAGACCAACAGCCTCCTGAAGAAAAGTGGTTTGTCGCAGGACACAATCAAGAGGCTTAACACCTATAGTGCGGTTCCCCCTAGGTTATATGGCCTTCCAAAGGTTCATAAGGAAGGGGTTCCTCTCCGTCCTATAGTGAGTAACATCGGTGCTCCGACATATCGTGTATCCAAGCATCTTGCTTCTCTGTTGAGTCCACAAGTAGGACGGTGTGAACATCATATCAGGAACTCAGCTGATTTTTTACGTCGTTTGGAGGGACTGAGGATGAGTGACTCTGATATTTTAGTGAGTTTCGATGTGGTCTCTCTCTTCACTCGTGTTCCTCTGTCTGATTCGTTGCGGTTAATTGAGGCCAGGTTTGCTGCTGATTTAACTAATCTCTTTAGGCATGTGTTGAAATCCACTTACTTTTTATTTCATGACCAGTATTACGAGCAGACAGATGGAGTTGCGATGGGTAGTCCGTTGTCTCCTGTGATCGCAAATTTATTTATGGAAGACTTCGAGGAACGTGCATTGGAGTCGGCGGCTTTAAAACCCGCCTGTTTCTTTAGATACGTTGACGATACCTTCGTTGTTTGGCCTCACGGTAGGGTGAATTTGAATGTCTTTCTAGAACATCTGAACTCGATCCACCCGAACATTCGTTTTACGATGGAGGTGGAAGAGGATGGTTGCCTTCCCTTTCTCGACGTGTTGGTTAGGAGGAAGGATGATAGATCATTGGGACATGCAGTCTACAGGAAACGTACTCACACCGACTTGTACTTACAAGCTAATAGTTGTCACCATTCGGCTCAGCGTGAAGGGGTACTTCGTACCTTGGTACACAGGGCACATGTCGTTTCTGACGCTGAGACTTTGCCAGCTGAGCTGTCCCATCTTGAAGTTACATTTCGTCAAAATGGTTATAGTGATAGACGGATTGAACGTGCGTTGCGCTATCGACCAACTGTACATCGGGTGATTGATGATAATTCTGAGTCATCACCTAAGTCTACTGCCTTTTTGCCTTACGTAGGAAACACGTCCAATAAGATCGGTCGTATTTTACGGAAATACGATGTGAAATGTGTTTTCCGACCTCCATCTAAAATTAGAGCACTTTTGAGTTCCGTTAAGGATGATCTTTGACTGCGTAGGGCGGGTGTACATCGTATTCCTTGTAGCTGCGGCATGGCATATATTGGTCAAACTATCAGGACCGTGGAGGACAGATGTACTCAGCATAAACGGCACACACGATTACAGCAGCCAAATATATCTGCTATTGCCTAACATTGCTTGGATACTGGTCACCCCATGTTATATAACACCGAGATATTGGCATGCACGTCCAGCTATTGGGACAGTGTCATTAGGGAGGCAGTTGAGATTAAACTAGCGAGCAACCTCGTTAACAGGGATGGAGGTTTCTGTTTAAACTCTGTTTGGAATCCGGCTTTCTCCCTTGTCAAAAAACAGAGGAACAGAGTCAATGCTGCCTCACCTGCGAATTCATAGTCTCACTATCGATAGCTCTGACTTTGGTCATCTTTGGTGGCACTAGTGTTCAGTGTGTGTGTGTGTGTTATCTTTCCTGCTTCTGTCGGAGAACCGAGGTATTAAATTTGCATGTACGCCGCCTGTCCGTTGCAGTTTGCCTTGAAAATGGCGGGCTGTTCTCCCGCCGAAATATCGGCGGTCGCTGAAAGCGTTACCTGGCTGAATTCCCGGAAGTTATTTGAAAGTTGTATACGCCAGGAGAAACTCAGGTCTCACAAAAGTAACTATAATGCACTAAACTTCAACCTTACAACAAATATTCTATTACCTAATGATTCAATAAGGTGTCATGCTGCCATCGTTCAGTGTGTTTTGTGTGGAGGCAATGATGATCTGATGATTAACTGTAAATACTGATAATTTAAATTTACTGTATCTTTTAAACAAATAAAGTTACAGAGTTGATATTTACAACGTTTGTCATTTTAATGAAGCGCTTCTATATAAAATGTCGATCGTTAAGATTGACCAAAGCGTTCAGATTTTAGCATTCAGGTCTTTGTTACAAAAATTGTTATTTTCACTTCAGCAGTAAATGCTAAACTGTTATAGATATGATCAATATTCAAGTTTTATTGGGATCACCATAAAATTTTATGGAGGATGGCAGATTAAAATTACTGTGACTTCATTCCCTGCATTACTACAGAATTAAATAGTTTCCATAAATGACCGATCTTAGGTCCTCCATATTTAACACTGCTACGTCTTCTTGGCCATAAAGCTATTCATCTCCTTGGCCACAAAGGGCTTCTAATAGGTTTCCCCATGACGTACGTTCTCGTCTGTCTCACTCGCACACTACATCGCTTGGGCCTCGATATATAATAGACGCCTGTGAGTTTCCCCATCTCGTGGTGAATCTGCGCCCTTGGTGGCACGCTGTCCTGGACGACAGCGTTCGTTTCACAATTCCTGAAGGCTGACTCTTTAGGCCATATATTTAAATGAGAGCGCAATGTTCGTTAACTCACACCGTGCAATTGTCTTTATCTCTGGACAACTACTCCAAGTTTCTTCCATCTCAACCCGCCTAATGTAGCCGTGGTCTGTATGCTTAGCTGATGAGGAAACTCTTGAGTGAGGGACCGCAAAAGGTCAATGATTTAGTGATGCTTATGACACTCAGAACCTGCGTATTCTCAAGCATGCAACAACAATATCGGTTGCTAATGGCAACATGGGACGGGAATGGAGGTATCTAGTGGTGTGCACAGCATGAGGCTACGTAGCGCAGTTGAACTGCTTAGTCGATGAGTAACTCCCAACTGTGTTACAGGTGCTAGTGGTGTTGATATAAAGCAGAGCAATGGCAACGACAAACAAAGCAAACATTGAATTATGTATACAACAACAGCAGCCGAAGTTGACATTTCATCAGAAAGGAACTCAATGTATTTCTCAGGGCGAGAAAGACGTGGCAGATGAAGTATCAGCGTTTTTGGAAGATGAGTCAGTGGAATGTGTGGTGTCATACATGCTCAACTGTGCGGGCAGTTACTTGAGGAGTACAATGATGACGATACGTGCTGAACAAGTGAAAGTGATGCTGAAACAGGTGTCGAGCCATGTAGTTCATCATCCTTGTCGGACAGGGAGCCACAAACCCCGTCTCCAGTGAAAAGTGGTGAAGGGCAATCGTTGTTCAAGGAGCGGGTACTAAACGTATTTACCTACGTAGAAGATCATTCGCAGCATAGTAAAAAAAAAAAAAAAAAAAAAAGAAAAAAACATGAACATATTTTGAATAAATCCACAGCAATATAACCGCGGTGCATTCGAAAAACTACGGACATTGTTACAAAAACTAGTGTTTGCGCGTTTCGAGGAAGCTCGATATATTGCACAGACCTACGTCGTACACATCAAATTGCGCGTAACATTGATTACAGTGATTTCAAGGGAAGCAGTGGATAGTTGCATGAGTTCAGACTGCTACAGAAGTGGAAGACGTAAGAAAGGACAGGAAACTGCGAAACCGGCCCGAAAATTTGTGGATAAGGTAAACCATTTTATTCCATCGTTCAATGAGGAATTTCTTTAAACTCCGACCATTCGGGATTTAGAGAGGAAATGCATATGAAATGAACCTTGGAAAACATAGGATCCAACAGAATTTTATCAAGATCAACTAATATCAACGCCTTAACGCATTCGTAAACGATTACGCCGACTGCTAGTATGAATGGCAAATTGGCTGGAAATAATTGTGCTGTGAAAAGTCATAGGTGCTCTGCCCTCTACGATTCTTTCTCGTGTGGGTGATCTTGCAAAGGTAGTAAAGAATATTTACGCTGAAAATGGGCGTAAGAGAGGTAACAGCAGTGGTATGAGCAGTGTATTTGGCCAATAGCTGGTCAAAATAATTACTTTCTCTTGATTCCTGTTCTGCGTTTAAAATCACACTCTTTTGGAGCAAGTTATCTCTTCTGACCAGTGTGTGAAGTGGAATTCATACCACCTGGAACCACATGACAATTATTATTTTTTTTGTGCCTTTCCTGTAAAACATATTATCGCACTATCTGCAGCTATGCCTGAAAGGATAGCCAGTATCACGATCAGGTCCACGACAGACTGTTTCGCTTTCGGTTGCATGCCATCACATTCCACCAGTTCTCATCACCCCGTTACACCAATATCATTCTATACGCGTTCTTTAAGACTGGATACCCTGCTGAACGTCTTGCACCGTTGAGACCGCGCATCAAGGGGTTCCTTGTGAATATTCGGCTTGCTTTACTGCAATGTGGAGAACCTTGGCTCTATTCCTTGTACTGCCAGGATTTTTCCGTGGTGAGAGGACTGGAATGGGGTGCACTCAGCCGCTTGAGGCCAGCTGCGGAGGTGAAGGACCAAACAGCAGCGCCACCAGGTCTGCTGACCCGACAAATGCGGTGTGCTCATCCCCAGACTTCACCCGATGACGCGACGGTGACCAGAATGACGTCGCTTGCTGCGGTCAAGCCTTAACATTTTTTGAATTACTACGCCCCTCTGGACAGCTCTCTCCATTAGCAAATCGACAAATGCTAGATGCCTCAGGAAACGTCATAACAAACGAGCCCTTCTTTTAGTGAATTTGCGCCATCATATTTATTTTCTCCTCAGTTAGATTCAATACCACTTCGTTAATTATCCTGTCTACCCGTACCACCTTTGACATTTCCCGTAGCGCCACATCTGACGAGCTTCTATTGTCTTCTAGTCTAAACTTTTTATCTTCCATGTTTCACTCTTTTAGAGGGTTACAACACAGACAAATATCTCCAGAAAAGAATTCTTAAAACTTAAATTTTTATTTATTGTTAAGGAATTACAGATTTTAGCAGTGATTTTCTTGCTGTTGCTTGATGTCTACTCTTGCTATTGAAATAAATATTGTTTCTAAAATCATAAAATCAAAAGAACGACAATTTTATTTCATTAGATTATCCTGTAGGTATTTTGTATTATTAAATTATGTTTCGACCTTCTCCTGTTAATACCTTTCAGAGTAGGTAGATGTAATAATTCAAGAGTAGCAGTGAAATCTGTAACATATGAGAGCTGTAAGTTAGTAATACTATAATACTTTGGACTGAATTATTGTCGTTAACGAAGTTCTTATGTGTTGTGTTTCAGCAAAATTCTACAGTAAATGATAAAGTTTATAAACAAATGAATAGTAAATGATTCAAGATAATTACTTTCTAAACTAGGTTAACGATGTCCTCATCCACTGAAACAAATCCAGCTGCTTTGACGGCCGAAAGTGTTCGTGCGAAACACAAAAGTTCTTCGTGTTGCACTGCAGATGACAGCAAAGGCATTAATTATTTTAGACTTAATGAGCTTTCGGGAAGGCGCTGTTCTTGAGATCATGGAAAGACCGTGAGTATATAGATTTCTTTCACCACATCCCTTTTGAAATTCATAAATCTCTCCCTCGCTTTTGAACGTCATTCCCGTTTTCTCCCTTTGCCGTTCTTTATAACTCATCTTCACGAAACATCGAACGAAATTAAACCACCACCTGTTAAAGGTCAAAGCGACTACGCCTTGTCCTCCTGCGCAGAACTAAATAGTCGGCTTCATTCAAAGATAAAGCGGATTTTCTGATAACGCCGGCCGAATTACCTCTTTCAGACGTCTCATACTGCTTCGCCTCCTTTATTACTCTCCC
Source organism: Schistocerca nitens (assembly GCF_023898315.1). NCBI lineage: Eukaryota > Metazoa > Arthropoda > Insecta > Orthoptera > Acrididae > Schistocerca > Schistocerca nitens. The sequence continues at coordinate 689,400,412 of NC_064614.1, forward strand.
CGTTCTCTTTGTTCACTAAATTCGGCCGCCCAAAGGACGATAAATAATTGGTGTGTTCTTAGTTCACCAATCCCTGGAGTAGGCGAAGAAGAAACATACATGTCAAGAATATTCTCCTGGAACGTATTATTTTAAGGAAACCTGTAACTCACAGAGGTCTATTGTGAGTTGTAATTATCGTATGGCAGAGACACTTGGTAGTTGTCTAACTGATTAATGAGGAGCCGATTTATGCTGGAAAAAGATAGTTTGCATTTTAGCTGCCAGGTGCAAATCTGGCACTGTGAATGGAAGAAAGACGAATGCAAATGTTTCCATATGTAATGGATTAGGATCGGGGCAGAAAAAGTCACAGAAAAGACAAAGGGATAATGTTGACTTTATTATTAACCACCGCTTACACAGTTCGTTCAGTATAAGCACAGGAGACGTAGGCGAGACGCTGCACAGCGTCAGGTTTGCGCCTGGTGGCCGAAATTAGAACTACTTCTTTTCAGGTTATATAGATTCCGCATTAAAGCATTAGAATATCTGCCACGTATCTTTGCCAAATGATAATTACAGCCCGTACTGAACCTCTGTGAGTAGCTGCACTTTATTTATAACCACCCGGTAGATGGCTTTACTCCACTCTGATTTGTATGAATGTGCTGCAATGTTATCATTTGAAAGAAATTAAATTTAACCTTGCACAACGAATTTAAAACCTAATAAGGCCCAAAATCATTTTATGGAACAATATTCAACTTCATCTCAATTTTTATTATAATACTACATGCATATCTAGGCATGTTTAATACTTTCAATGTTCCTGCTAAGTTTTGAAAATGGATTACCTTTGAAAGTATGTCTGAATATACCATGAATTAAAAGTGTACCTTCTGATGATCAAAGTTAGACCCATGAATCAAACTAGTAATGTAATCGGTCTGCACAGAATTGTTGAATACCACCTAAACATGGAACGCTTACATCGTGCAAGCATTTACAGTGAACTTAGTAAAAGGAAACTGCATTTATGTTAACGTCAATAATAGTGACAGACATCGTTGCTTACAGCTGCGTACCGTCTCATGGGCATGCGGAACCAGTCTGTTATAACAGCTCACAATTACAAGACATCAAATCGTCACACTTTATATAGAATGAACGACTGTCACTCTGCCAGCTCCGTCATCTCCAACATACACCTATTCTGCTGAAATATCTTACGTAGAAATAAGTATAATGTTGACAGTGATCGACTATAGTTTTGATATTAATGGCAGTGAGAAGTCCATAAAAATTCTACCAATTGCTACAGGCAAGTAGTACGTTTCCAACTGAGTGCTCGTACGCTGACTGTTGGTCGGCGTAAACTCGTCCAAATAGGAAACTGATTAACAAGAAAAACTTTGAAAAAGCATTTAAATATAAATCCATATAATTGTCTCCAATGGTAGCTGAACCAAGGTAGCACGTTTAACGTTAATGCTCAGGAAACGTAGAGTTCGAAAAAGTGAGAAAATCAAACAAGGTAAAATCTGTGTACATCCCATAGCACTGACAAAGGTTCATTGACACGGGGTGTGACGAAATTGATTGTTCTACCAAATGGATGAATTAGCAAAAAAAATTCTGTACCAAGTGTCGTAACCTATCCTCCTCACAAAAGTACAAGAAATAGATCTCCTCCTCACAAAAGTACAAGGAACAGATCTCCTCCTCATGTGAGACACGATTCCAAGCCATGAAAGCTTCAGTAAAATACTCTGCTTTCAATTACGCAATGTGAACCAAGAAAATAATGACGCCCAAACTACACGATTTCCGTAATCAAATATACGACTCGTACTATAAATGTGCTCGTACTGATCAGCGTCAAAGTACATATTACCACACTATAAAGCTGCAAACAGGCGTTCACTCCATCATACATCAAATCAAGACCCCCGCCACACTCGCCAGAAAACACAGAGGTGCCTTCTGAAACCCATAGCCCAGAATTCGCGGCGGGTTGGGCTGTGACATGATTGGTTACTCAAACAATACTTCCTGCACACCTCGCAGACAGACCCAAAGTCAAACTACGACGCAAGTGATCAAAACTAGGTACAGAATTTTGTTGTAGCAGAAGACCTGCTTTAACTACACTACTGGCCTTTAAAATTGCTACACCAATAAGAAATGCAGATGATAAACGGGTATTCATTGGACAAATATATTTTACTAGAACTGGTATCAGGTTACATTTTCACCCAATTTGAGTGCATAAATCGTGGGAAATCAGTACCCAGAACAACCACCTCTGACCGTAATAACGGCCTTCATACGCCTGGGCATCGAGTTAAACAGAGCTTGGATGGCGTGTACAGGTACAGCTGCCCATGTAGCTTCAACACGATACCACAGTTCATCAACAGTAGTGAGTGGCGTATTGTGACGAGCCAGTTGCTCGGCCACCATTGACTAGACGTTTTCAATTGGGGAGAGATCAGGAGAATGTGCTGGCCAGGGCAGCAGTCGAACATTTTCTGTATCCAGAAAGGCCCGTACAGTACCTGCAACATGCGGTCGTGCATTATCCTGCTGAAATGTAAGGTTTCGCAGGGATCGAATGAAGGGTAGAGCCACGGGTCGCAACACATCTGAAATGTAAAGTCCACTGTTCAAAGTGCCATCAATGCAAACAAGATGTGACCGAGACGTGTAACCAATAGACCCCATACTATCACGCCGGTTGATACGCCAGTATGGCGATCACGAATACACGCTTCCAATGTGCGTTCCCCGCGATGTCGCGAAACACGGATTCCACCATCATGATGCTGTAAACACAACCTGGATTCATCCGAAAAAATGACGTTTTGCCATTCGTGCAACCAGGTTCGTCGTTGAGTACACCATCGCAGGCGCTCCTGTCTATGACGCAGCGTCAAGGATAACCGCAGCCGTGGTCTCGGAGCTGATGCTGATAGTCCATGCTGCTGCAAACGTCGTCGAACTGTTCGTGCAGATAGCTGTTGTCTTGCAAACGTCCCCATCTGTTGACTCAGGGATCTAGACGTGGCTGCACGATCCGTTACAGCCATGCGGATAAGATGCCTGTCATCTCGACTGCTAATGATACGAGATCGTTGGGATCCAGCACGGCGTTCCGTATTATCCTCCTGAGCCCACCGATTCCATATTCTGCTAACAGTCATTGGTTGTCGACCAACGCGAGCAGCAATGTCGCGATACGGTAAACCGCTATCGCGATAGGCTACAATCCGACCTTGATCAAAGTCGGAAACGTGATGGTACGCATTTCTCCTCCTTACACGAGGCATCATACCAACGTTTCACCAGGCAACGCCGGTCAACTGCTGTTTGTGTATGAGAAATCGGTTGGAAACTTTCCTCATGTCAGCACGTTGTATGTGTCGCCACCGGCGCCAACCTTGTGTGAATGCTCTGAAAAGCTAATCATTTGCGTACCACAGCATCTTCTTCCTGTCGGTTCAATTTCGCGTCTGTAGCACGTCATCTTCGTGGTGTAGCAATTTTAATGGTCAGTAGTTTATATGCGAAACAACTGAATAGTGACGTTGCAAATTAAATAGTGAAATTGCGAATGTAAGCGCCAGCTTCGACAGTTTTGCCTATTTGACATTCCAACCCCGCTCTCTTGAATACGAATCCTGTGGCTTAAACAAGGCACCGTGTAAGGCCCAACTCAACACCTCAGAGGTGCACAGGGTTTCGAGGGGTCGCATACGTTCTAAAGGCGGGTGATAATTGTGGCACAGGTTGCGCGCCCAACTGTCTACTTGTCGTGTTCGCATTGGAGAAAGCTACCAGCTGGCAGCGTAGCGCGAGCGGTCGTTGCCTTTGACGACGCGCCACGCCACGCCACGTCGCGTGCTGCAGAAGGCAGATCGTGTGTCGCGGGGAGATGAATTGCTGCACAACACACATCAAAGGCGCGCCGGGCCAGCCCTAACCTCGTCAGGCCGCTCCGTCCCATGTGTGCGCTGCCACGAGCCCCGGGTCTGCAACGCACGCCGAGAGTCGGCAAACGCGATTAGTTGTCGTGCGCGTGTTGCAACGCGGGCGGTACACCCAGGAAGGTAGTCCTCAAATGTCGCACTCGGAGTATTTAATTGGCAGGGATAATCAGATTATAAGGTACACCTTGGTCAGTAATGGTACTACGATGGAAACGTAAACACAGGGCACAGAGCCGCGCTTGGTAGCCGCGCGTTCTAAGGGCGCCTTGTTACGTTTCGCGCAGCTCCCCCTGTTGGAGGTTCGAGTGCTCCCACGGGCTTAGGTGTATGTTTTGTCCTTAGAGTAAGTTAATTTAAGTTACATTAACTAGTGTGTAAGCCTAGGGACCGATGACCTCAGCAGTTTGGTCCCGTAGAAACTTACCGCAAATTTCCAATTTCCAGGGCACAGAAAGAGAGTTCTGCACTCACATCTAGGTACGAACGGTACAAGTCGCTTTCTTCACCTCCTTTCTTACTCGGTATTCACTTATAAACATACTCTGCCACAGTGAAATAGCCACCACGCGCAATGCTTAGTTGGTTTGAATCTTCAGTTGGTAGAGGGAAAACAGTTGATGGAGTATTGCTTATTTGACGTAGAGAGTGTTTCAGAAACATTTGCCTGATTTCACAAGGCTATATATTTATTACAAAAATGAAAACAGAAACTTGTAATTTTTGACTTTCGCATAGGACTACTAGTCTTCGTGTGTAGATATCCCCCAAATGAGACTACCTCCAACACCTGCCTGAGCTATTGGCAAGAGGGTTGTGCCACCTGAAGTAATCTGCGACGTATTATCACAAAGACGTGGCGGAAGCGGATCACATAGATGTTTCAGCGTCCACAATCAACGCTAACCTTTGCACGTTGAGCAGAGGTACACTCGAGGAGCATGAGAACGAGGTGGTGACTGTGTTCTGGGTCCTACCACGAGGTGGTGCTTCTGAGTGGGAAGGACTCCCATTGCTTGTTGCTTCCTTTCTTCCTTATAATGACTTGGTGAGTGATCCGCTGCATTTCGATCCGTCTATCCGCTATTAAAATTCACGTTAGCGGACGTGGACACCTGCTTGGTCACGCCAGTTCACATCGAGGCGCTCAGGATTCACTACTGATCTGAGAAAAGGCCAGAGCCTACACGACCTAGGAATTTCCTTGCGCAAGGGACCCCCTGTCAGGTCGCCATCCAATGCAACGACAGCGTACCTTACTGTACGAAATGAAGGTTAAGGACTTCGTTAAGAAATACACAACCCTGTATCAACATATTAAAGACAATCGATTTTGGTCTAGGATCAGACTATCATCTGGTCCAAAAAACATCTCAGTTGTACAGTTACACAACTGGTATAACAGTTATCAGCTCTGAGAAAACAGCTAATATAATTGAGGGAACAGTCTACAAGTGATAATTGATTATTTAAAAGGCACATGGGGTCCCACACGTTTTTCATTTCATTTTACCTTACACAAAGTGCTCTACAGTCTTTGACTAGTAATCAAAAGTCCTCAGTCCCCGGTTCGAAACCCACCACCGCTTAAATTTCGACTAATAATCAGCACTAGCCGGGGAGCGGACAGAGGTTCAGGGCTTTCTTTCGTCCTTGGGGTGGGAAACTGCACCTAAAGGCGGAAGAATCAGCAATAATCAACGGAATGAGGATGCAGAAGGCAGGAAACCATTGCATTAAAGACACATAACCTGTATCCACAGGACATTTGCCCTATAATTGAAAAAGTGTCACGATCATCTGTCCATTGGCAAAAGCCTCCGGCATAGTCTCCCATCCAAATATCCGGGAGGGGACTGCCAAGGACGAGGCGATCACGACAAAAAGATTCAAAAACCAACGAAAGGATAACTTTCTACGAGTCGGGGTGTGGAACGCCAGAAGCTTGAACGCGATAGGGAAGCTAGAAAATCCGTAAAGAGTAATTCAAAGGCTCAAGCTAGATATAGTAGGAGTCAGTGAAGTGATAAGGAAACAAGACAAGGATTCCTGGTGAGGATGATATGAATAGCAGCAGAAAATAGTGTAACGGGGGTAGGATTCGTTATGAATAGGATGGTAGGGCAGAGAATGTGTTACTATGAACACTCCAGTGATAGGGTTGTTCTTGTCAGAATCTATGGCAAACCAACACCAACAACGATAATTCAGGTATACTTGCTGACATCGGCAGCAGAAGATGAAGATGAAGAGACAGACAATGTACATGAGAATACCGAGAGGATAATGCAGTACGTAAAGGGAGATGAAACTCCAGTAGTCATGGCGGACGGTAATGAATTTGTAGGGCAACAACTAGAAGAGAACGTTACTGGAGAATATGAGCTTAGTACAAGAAATAAGAGAGGATAAAGACTAATTAAGTTCTGTAATAAATTTCAGCTAATAATAACAAATACTCTGTTCATGAATCACAAGAGGAGGAGGTATACTTGGAAAAGGCCACGTGATACGGGATGATTTCGGTTAGATTACATAAAGGTCAGACATACACTCCTGGAAATTGAAATAAGAACACCGTGAATTCATTGTCCCAGGAAGGGGAAACTTTATTGACACATTCCTGGGGTCAGATACATCACATGATCACACTGACAGAACCACAGGCACATAGACACAGGCAACAGAGCATGCACAATGTCGGCACTAGTACAGTGTATATCCACCTTTCGCAGCAATGCAGGCTGCTATTCTCCCATGGAGACGATCGTAGAGATGCTGGATGTAGTTCTGTGGAACGGCTTGCCATGCCACTTCCACCTGGCGCCTCAGTTGGACCAGCGTTCGTGCTGGACGTGCAGACCGCGTGAGACGACGCTCCATCCAGTCCCAAACATGCTCAATGGGGACAGATCCGGAGATCTTGCTGGCCAGGGTAGTTGACTTACACCTTCTAGAGCACGTTGGGTGGCACGGGATGCATGCGGACGTGCATTGTCCTGTTGGAACAGCAAATTCCCTTGCCGGTCTAGGAATGGTAGAACGATGGGTTCGATGACGGTTTGGATGTACCGTGCACTATTCAGTGTCCCCTCGACGATCACCAGTGGTGTACGGCCAGTGTAGGAGATCGCTCCCCACACCATGATGCCGGGTGTTGGCCCTGTGTGCCTCGGTCGTATGCAGTCCTGATTGTGGCGCTCACCTGCACGGCGCCAAACACGCATACGACCATCATTGGCACCAAGGCAGAAGCGACTCTCATCGCTGAAGACGACACGTCTCCATTCGTCCCTCCATTCACGCCTGTCGCGACACCACTGGAGGCGGGCTGCACGATGTTCGGGCGTGAGCGGAAGACGGCCTAACGGTGTGCGGGACCGTAGCCCAGCTTCATGGAGACGGTTGCGAATGGTCCTCGCCGATACCCCAGGAGCAACAGTGTCCCTAATTTGCTGGGAAGTGGCGGTGCGGTCCCCTACGGCACTGCGTAGGATCCTACGGTCTTGGCGTGCATCCGTGCGTCGCTGCGGTCCGGTCCCAGGTCGACGGGCACGTGCACCTTCCGCCGACCACTGGCGACAACATCGATGTACTGTGGAGACCTCACGCCCCACGTGTTGAGCAATTCGGCGGTACGTCCACCCGGCCTCCCGCATGCCCACTATACGCCCTCGCTCAAAGTCCGTCAACTGCACATACGGTTCACGTCCACGCTGTCGCGGCATGCTACCAGTGTTAAAGACTGCGATGGAGCTCCGTATGCCACGGCAAACTGGCTGACACTGACGGCGGCGGTGCACAAATGCTGCGCAGCTAGCGCCATTCGACGGCCAACACCGCGGTTCCTGGTGTGTCCGCTGTGCCGTGCGTGTGATCATTGCTTGTACAGCCCTCTCGCAGTGTCCGGCGCAAGTTAGGTGGGTCTGACACACCGGTGTCAATGTGTTCTTTTTTCCATTTCCAGGAGTGTAGATTCCGAAATCAGATACTGGATTGTAAAGCGTACCCAGGAGCAGATATACACTCTGAGAACAATGTAGTAGTGATGAAGAGTAGGCTGAAGTTTAAGAGATTAGTAAGGAAGATTCAGTACACAAAGAATTGGGATACTAGGGAATGACAAGATACGAGAAGAATGCATGGGCACCTGAAGAAATGATGAAAGAAGGCAGTACAAAAATGTTCATGGAATTTCAGGATTACAGAAATACAAGTTGCTGAGGGATCAAATAAATAGGAAATGCAGGGAAGATAAGACAAAATGGCTTCATCAAAAATGTGAAGAAATCGAACAAGAAATGATTGTCGCAAGCACTTAGCATACAGGAAAGTAAAAATAACCTTCAGTGAAATTAAAAACAAGGGTGGTAGCATTAAGAGTGCAACAGGAATTCCACTGCTAAATGCAGAGGAAATTATGGAAATGGAAGAGGATGTAGATGAAGATGAAATGGGAGATAAGATACTGCGTGAAGAGTTTGACAGAGCACTGAAAGACCTGAGTCGAAACAAGGCCCCAGGAGTAGACAACATTCCATTAGAACTACTGATGGCCTTGGGAGAGCCAGTCCTGACAAAACTCTACCATCTGGTGAGCAAGATGTATGAGACAGGCAAAATACCCTCAGACTTCAAGAAGAATATAATAATTGCAATCCCAAAGAAAGCAGGTGTTCACAGATGTGAAAATTACCGAGCTATCAGTTTAATAAGTCACAGCTGCAAAATACTAACGCGAATTCTTTACAGACGAATGGAAAAACTGGTAGAAGCGGACCTCGGGGAAGATCAGTTTGGATTCCGTAGAAATGTTGGAACACGTGAGGCAATACTAACCTTACGACTTATCTTAGAAGAAAGATTAAGAAAAGGCAAACCTACGTTTCTAGCATTTGTAGACTTAGAGAAAGCTTTTGACAACGTTAACTCGAATACTCTCTTTCAAATTCTGAAAGTGGCAGGGGTAAAATACAGGGAGCGAAAGGCTATTTACAATTTGTACAGAAACCAGATGGCAGTTATAAGAGTCGAGGGGCATGAAAGGGAAGCAGTGGTTGGGAAAGGAGTGAGACAGGGTTGTAGCCTCTCCCCGATGTTATTCAATCTGTATATTGAGCAAGCAGTAAAGGAAACATAAGAAAAATTCGGAGTAGGTATTAAAATTCATGGAGAAGAAGTAAAAACTTTGAGGTTCGCCGATGACATTGTAATTCTGTCAGAGACAGCAAAAGACTTGCAAGAGCAGTTAAACGGAATGGACAGTGTCTTGAAAGGAGGATATAAGATGAACATCAACAAAAGCAAAACGAGGATAATGGAATGTAGTCAAATTAAATCGGGTGATGCTGAGGGGATTAGATTAGGAAATGAGACACTTAAAGTAGTAAAGGAGTTTTGCTATTTAGGGAGTAAAATAAGTGATGATGGTCGAAGTAGAGAGGATATAAAATGTAGACTGGCAATGGCAAGGAAATCGTTTCTGAAGAAGAGAAATTTGTTAACATCGAGTATAGATTTAAGTGTCAGGAAGTCGTTTCTGAAAGTATTTGTATGGAGTGTAGCCATGTATGGAAGTGAAACATGGACGATAACTAGTGTGGGCAAGAAGAGAATAGAAGCTTTCGAAATGTGGTGCTACAGAAGAATGCTGAAGATAAGGTGGGTAGATCACGTAACTAATGAGGAGGTATTGAATAGGATTGGGGAGAAGAGAAGTTTGTGGCACAACTTGACTAGAAGAAGGGATCGGTTGGTAGGACATGTATTGAGGCATCAAGGGATCACAAATTTAGCATTGGAGGGCAGCGTGGAGGGTAAAAATCGTAGAGGGAGACCAAGAGATCAATACACTAAGCAGATTCAGAAGGATGTAGGTTGCAGTAGGTACTGGGAGATGAAGAAGCTTGCACAGGATAGAGTAGCATGGAGAGCTGCATCAAACCAGTCTCAGGACTGAAGACCACAACAACAACAACAAATGCAGAGGAGAGAGTGGATAGGTGGAAAGAGTACATTGAAGGCGTCTATGACTGGGAAGATTCGTCTGATATGATAGAGGAAAAAACTGGAGTCGACGTAGAAGAGATGGGGGTACAGTATTAGAGTCAGAATTTAAAAGAGCTTTTGATGACTTAAGATCAGATAAAGCAGACGGGGAAGATAACATACCATCATAATTTCTAAAATCACTGTGGGAAATGGCAACAAATCGACTATTTAAGTTCGTGTGCAGAATGTATGAGTTTGGAGACATACCATCTGACTTCCGAAAAAATATTATCCTCCCAGTTCCGAAGACTGGAAGAGCTGACAAGTGCGACAATCAGCTTAACAACTCATGCATCAAAGTGTCTGACAGTAATAATATACAGAGGAATGGAAAAGAAAACTGAGGACGTGTTGGATGACGATCGTTTGGCTTTAGGAAAGCTAAAGGCATCAGAGAGTCAATTCGATGTTGCAATTGATAATGGAAGCAAGATTAAAGAAAAATCAAGACACCTTCATAAGATTTGTCGACCTGGAAAAAGTGTTCGACAGTGTAAAACGTTGAAAGACGTTCGAAATTCTGAGAAAATCTGTGGTAAGCTATAGGGAGAGACGGGTAATACACAATATGTACAAGAGCCAAGAGGCAATAATAAAAGTGGGCGGCCAAGAACGACATGCTCGGGATAAAAAGGGCGTAATACAGGGATGTAGTCTTTCACACCTACTGTTCAATCTATACATCGAAGAAGCAATGATGGAAATAAAAGTTCAGGAGTGGAATTTAAATTCAAGCTGAAAGGATATCAGTGATACGAGTCGCTGATGACATTGCTATCCTGAGCGAAAGTGAAGAAGAATTACATGATCTGCTGAATGGAATGAACAGTCCAATGAGTACATAATATGGATTGAGAGTAAATCGAAGAAATGAGAAGTACCAGAAATGAGAACGCTGAGAAACTTAACATCAGGACTGGTGGTCACGAAATAGATGAAGTTAAGGAGTTATAACACCTAGGCAGCAAAGTAATCAATTACGGACGAAGCAAGGACATAAAAAGTAGACTAGCACTGCAAAAAGGGCATTCCTGGCCAATAGCAATCTACTGGTGTCAAACATAGACCTCAATTTGGGGAAGAAATTTCCGAGAATTTTCGCCTGGAGCACTGCGTTGTATGGTAGTGAAACACGGACAGTGCGAAAACCGGAACAGAAGAGAAGCGAAGAAATTCAGATGCGATACAACAGATGAATGTTGAAAATTAGGTGGACTGATAAGGTAAGGAATGATGAGGTTCTGGGCAGATTTGGAGAGGAAAGGAATATTTGAAAAACACTGACAAGCAAAAGGGACATAGGACATCTGTTAAAACATCAGGGAATGACTTCCATGGTACTTGATGGAGCTGTGAGGCAGAAGAAAACAGATAATGAAATATGTCCAGCAAATAATTGAGGATGTAGGTTGCAAATGCTACTCTGAGATGAAGAGTTGACACAGGAGAGGAATTCGTGGCAAGCCCCATTAAAGCAGTCAGAAGACTGATGACTCAAAAAAAAAGGAAAAAAATGTTGTTTTGTAGCGCTACAGCTACGCTCTCAGATGTAGTTATGCCTTCGAAGGAAGCACTTGAGAATTCACGACATCCAGAAAGATATGGCTTCAGCATTCCGATATCGATTAATTTGGAGAGGTGTATATCGGGCTGAAGACGGCGTAATGAACTGCCGAAACTGGTAGCGAAAATAAAATAAAACAACTTATCAACTGCACGGCTGTTTGGCGAAATTCGTTGTTAAATAAAATTTTCCAGTATAAAGTCCTGCTTTAGTTGGTCGCAAGCTGTGGCGATATGGAAGTTTCTCTTCTTTCTTTCTCCGTGTTGAGGCCTGGAAATTTTTGTTAGCGGTTATTTCTAACCTGGCTTCAGGGCTCGTGCAATGATCTCCTGAGTTTTTCTGCAAGCTGCTGGTTGTCCTGTTGTACTTCTCAGGGATTCCCCGTCATCCTCCGCCACGGTGGACACTGCGTCAGTGGAGGCTCTCTAAGATCTGCTGGAACGAGACACTGCGTCCTCAGTGAGTGTAAGTCTGCTACTGGAATATGAACTCGGATTAAATCCGGCTGAGATGTGCAAGTTCAGCTGCTGTTAGACTTGAAGGTTTAGGCAGTGATCACTTGTGCTTTCCTAGTTGTATCACGAAATGGGTATGACCGAGTGGGACTCTGCAGTGATTGTCACACTGGGCTCTCATTCTAAAAACGGCGGTTCAAATCCCCCTCTGGCCATGCAGTTTTAGATTTTCCATGGGTTACATAGATCGCTTAAGGTAAAAACTTGAATGGTTCCTTCCAAAGGACTAGTGCTCCATGTCTAGTGACCTGTCGACAGGGTGTTAAATTCTAATCTAACTTCCCTCCTTCACAAAACGTGGTTCAGTGAGTGGAGTGTTAACAGGAAGTCTTAGGAACTACGAAATTCCAGCCTTGTCATGCTTCATGAACGTGTCTTTTAGTGATTCTTCATCCTTGTAGCTTGCTCGTTTCTTTTGGCTTCGGAGGGATCGGAAAAATAAGAAATAAATGAGTTATGGCTGTCACCGTATTACCTACCATCAGATTAGAAGAACCTCATCTGATGACATACTGCTCGCCGGACCGTGATAGCGTCGGATTCGTTTTCAGTAACTGCAGGGATATCGATTGCTGATTAAATTTAATTGGTTAATTGGGGAGACTACAGATCAGTAACAGACTGCTAAAAGAAAAACACATGTATACTCGTAAACACATGGAAATGAAAGGCTGTTTAGATACAAATGGAAGGTAACTAGCTACTCCACAATTTCGGACTAAAGAGACGATCCGCAAATTTCTTGTGGGTCAAGCCACAATTACATGGAACGGAACAAAAACGAACAAATACACTCCTGGAAATGGAAAAAAAGAACACATTGACACCGGTGTGTCAGACCCACCATACTTGCGCCGGACACTGCGAGAGGGCTGTACAAGCAATGATCACACGCACGGCACAGCGGACACACCAGGAACCGCGGTGTTGGCCGTCGAATGGCGCTAGCTGCGCAGCATTTGTGCACCGCCGCCGTCAGTGTCAGCCAGTTTGCCGTGGCATACGGAGCTCCATCGCAGTCTTTAACACTGGTAGCATGCCGCGACAGCGTGGACGTGAACCGTATGTGCAGTTGACGGACTTTGAGCAAGGGCGTATAGTGGGCATGCGGGAGGCCGGGTGGACGTACCGCCGAATTGCTCAACACGTGGGGCGTGAGGTCTCCACAGTACATCGACGTTGTCGCCAGTGGTCGGCGGAAGGTGCACGTGCCCGTCGACCTGGGACCGGACCGCAGCGACGCACGGATGCACGCCAAGACCGTAGGATCCTACGCAGTGCCGTAGGGGACCGCACCGCCACTTCCCAGCAAATTAGGGACACTGTTGCTCCTGGGGTATCGGCGAGGACCATTCGCAACCGTCTCCATGAAGCTGGGCTACGGTCCCGCACACCGTTAGGCCGTCTTCCGCTCACGCCCCAACATCGTGCAGCCCGCCTCCAGTGGTGTCGCGACAGGCGTGAATGGAGGGACGAATGGAGACGTGTCGTCTTCAGCGATGAGAGTCGCTTCTGCCTTGGTGCCAATGATGGTCGTATGCGTGTTTGGCGCCGTGCAGGTGAGCGCCACAATCAGGACTGCATACGACCGAGGCACACAGGGCCAACACCCGGCATCATGGTGTGGGGAGCGATCTCCTACACTGGCCGTACACCACTGGTGATCGTCGAGGGGACACTGAATAGTGCACGGTACATCCAAACCGTCATCGAACCCATCGTTCTACCATTCCTAGACCGGCAAGGGAATTTGCTGTTCCAACAGGACAATGCACGTCCGCATGCATCCCGTGCCACCCAACGTGCTCTAGAAGGTGTAAGTCAACTACCCTGGCCAGCAAGATCTCCGGATCTGTCCCCATTGAGCATGTTTGGGACTGGATGAAGCGTCGTCTCACGCGGTCTGCACGTCCAGCACGAACGCTGGTCCAACTGAGGCGCCAGGTGGAAATGGCATGGCAAGCCGTTCCACAGGACTACATCCAGCATCTCTACGATCGTCTCCATGGGAGAATAGCAGCCTGCATTGCTGCGAAAGGTGGATGTACACTGTACTAGTGCCGACATTGTGCATGCTCTGTTGCCTGTGTCTATGTGCCTGTGGTTCTGTCAGTGTGATCATTTGATGTATCTGACCCCAGGAATGTGTCAATAAAGTTTCCCCTTCCTGGGACAATGAATTCACGGTGTTCTTATTTCAATTTCCAGGAGTGTATAATAACTACTCCAGTCACTAGAGAGAATTATGATGCAGCTCATCAAACTACATAATACGAAATACCAGTTATAGTAAAGAGCTATGAGTGGAAACACGTTGCGAGCACGCAGACAAGGACAGCACGACGAAGACTACCGAATTAACTTTGGTAAAAGTGGGAGGCTGATCTCTCGCGGACCAAACCGGATAGATACATCTTCAGCACGGCCGGCTTTGCTACGAGCGTTCTGCAGCGAACAACTTGACCAGAACCGAGCGTAATGATGCCAGGTTGGTGCCATGGCTGTGGAATCCAACACATGCAACACAAAGTGGTGTATACTGTAGTACCACTGGTGGTCACGACTAAAGTCTACAATGTACCGCTGCGAACTGACGTATCAAACACAGCCACGAACAGAGAGAAAGAGGGTGACTGAGCAGTTTTATACTATCAGGTCCTCGCGCACTGTATGCGTCCTCCGACAGCAAAAGATCCCTGCTGCCAACATGAGGCGGGGATGGGAATTCCAAAGGTCGCATAGACTTTCAGCCGAGAGGCAGTTCGGTACACCACTACTGTGGCGGCGCCAAGCGTCTGACAGCCGGAGAGGTGGGTGTCCTCCGCGCAACCGTCGCCTATGTGTGGATTTTTTAAACCATCGACCACTGGATCTTCTGCATTTCTACGCTATTTTGAGGAATTTCTGAATTAACTTATTAACGAATTCAGAAATTTCTCCTGCCCCACCATAGCCCTGTATTCAGGCAAGCTATCTGTGGTTACAGATGGCGTGAGAAAATTATTTTTAATGCCTAACCAAGCGAATCAAATTCATCGTCTTTTTTAATAGATGGGTGTGCAGCCCCGTGGCTACTATCATCAAACTCGTAATTGTATAAGCAACCGAAATCTGTGATTGGAACAGTAGTTTTAATTTTATTTAACCCTATCTCTTTGCAAAGGGAGTGGACTGGACCGCTATAGAGAAAAAATGGCTCTGAGCACTATGGGACTCAACTGCTGAGGTCATAAGTCCCCTAGAACTTAGAACTACTTAAACCAAACTAACCTAAGGACAACACACACATCCATGCCCGAGACAGGATTCGAACCTGCGACCGTAGCGGTCGCGCGGTTCCAGACTGTAGCGCCAGAACCGCTCGGCCACCAGCGGCCGGCACCGCTATAGAGACTTCGGCACGTACTCTAAACGTCTCTGAAAAGTCTATAGTTCTTCCTTAATGTAAATGGTTCTTTTGAGCGCCGTGAGCGAAATTTCTTTGACTCAAATGGCGAAAGTAATTCTTTTTTTTTTCTTTTGGAAACGATATGCTGAGTAAATTAAAGCACCGCCTATGTGAAATTCTGTAGACCACGTTGCAACAGACTAGCGCCTTTAGATTAGCGACCCTTTCATCAGAAAGAACTCGAGTCCTCGAGCATAACGAATACCTGTAACCATTACTTTGATCATGTGAACTGAATTTCGTGAACTTTATCGATGTTTGCTACCATCTGTATGATACTAATTTGTCCTGTGTAAACATTCTTGCTGACTCCCATACTTAATGTAGCACCCAAATTTTTCATGTGCTGTCCGCAGATCGTGGTCGTGCAGTAGCGTTCTCGCTTCCCGCGCCCGGGTTCCCGGGTTCGATTCCCGGCGGGGTCAGGGATTTTCTCTGCCTCGTGATGACTGGGTGTTGTGTGATGTCCTTAGGTTAGTTAGGTTTAAGTAGTTCTAAGTTCTAGGGGACTGATGACCATAGATGTTAAGTCCCATAATGCTAAAAAAATTTCGTGTGCTCTCCTGTGTATTTTAATCCTCATTTTGTGTATGTGGTCAAGAAACAACAGCGGCATGAGTGCTTAAGGCAGTTCCCTCATGTCAAATGGAAATCATTTCACGTACTAAGCTAAAGATTTTGTTGTAGACTTAAGCGTCGAAGTAAATCACCCCCTATCCCCTTGACGGTCACCCGTATTGTTCAGACAATGCTACACATGTTCCATGAATGTGAATAAATTTATGTGTCATATCGAATCACATGCATTTTACGATTGTATTTGTCCATTCCCACATCACTGTAAGTCAAATAATGGAAAACCCAGGATGCAATAATGAAAATATTGTGAGAATACGCAAACGCCACTCACATACACATGACCACAATCTTTGGCTGTCGAATCCACCGTGGTCATGTGTGTGTGAGCTGCGTTTTCGTGAATATATATATATATATATATATATATATATATATATATATATATATATGTGTGTGTGTGTGTGTGTGTGTGTGTGTGTGTGTGTGTGTGTGTGTGTGTGGTGTCTAATTCCGATGAAAGCCTTTTTGACCGAAAGCTTACTTGTTGACAGTCGTTTCTTTGTGCCTATTTGCGGCTCAGCATACCCGCTGTAAGATCAGGTTTAACTTTTCTCAATTAAATTGAAATTCAATGCGACCTTAGTACGTGTGGTGGGAGATATTTCCTTTTTCCCTATGGAATAAGGGAATGCAGCAAGGCCTATTGCTCGGTGACCTCTCCAAAGAATAATTTTGACTGATACTCGAAGAGGTTTTTCCTTTGTGCTAGTATTGTAATAAGACTCCTTTTTTATTATCACCAAACCCACTTTCAAGTAAAATTGGTTCCATTCCATGCTGGACGCCTGGTACAGTAATCGCTTATGAATTTCTTGAAATAAGACAGTCATGGTTGCAAATTGTTTTAATTATTTATTGACAATGACGCGTTTCGCGCTCATGGGGCATCTTCTGATTAAGGTAAGAAGTAATGATGGGAGCCATCGTCCGTCCTTTAAAGTTAGCATATGGCACAGAGATATAAGATTGTATGCATAGGACGATGTTTCCGTGTAATATTTATCTTAATGCCATATGCAGAAATTAAAAGACGGATGTTGGGTCACTACATAACTTCTTACGTTACTCTGAAGATTTCACACAAGGGTGAAACGCTTCATTAACAATAAATAGATAAAACAATTTGGACTGTCTTATTTTGGTTACAATTCACGTGCCCTGTGCATATACATTGTCTTTCTTCAATGCAGTGGTTTCAGTTACCTTCTGAATTATCATGCTGTTGATCTTTGCTGGTGTTTCTGCCTATTATGAGCAGTTTCCTACGTCAAGCCAATAGGGTGATGTGAGCCTCTTTCCACTACTCTGCTTCTCTGAGAAGGCCGTTGCAGGATGAGGGTCACTCCTTATAGCGGAAGTCTTTTGCCCAAATGCTGATGCTTTTTATACAAAATTTTAGCAACGCCTGATGTCTAACTTGGGACACAGGACGTTCTGATTACTGGTCAAAGTCCCCAAACCATCCTTGCAGAAGAAAGCAAAGGTGAACGAGTGAAAGACCCAGATTCCTGAGGATTGACAGTCGAAGACTATCCCTGCCAAAGTTGACAGGTAGCAAGTCTGGTTGCTTGCTCTTTCGTTTTTCATTCACATTTTTAATTAGAACATTAAAGAAGCGCTCTAGCAAAACAATTCACGGTGTCAAGATTCAAAACTGCAGCGAATGGACGTACTACTTTAGACAGCATGATTCCTTTTTCTCTCTAACCTGGTGTTGACTAACTTATTTTCCTAAGTATCCAGTTGGAGGGAATCAGACAGGACAGTGGATTTGCGAGGGTGACTGGAAAACCAGAGGCAAACGGTTACAAACAAGATGGTTCTTTATGAAGAGCTTCGTCTTGCTTGTGGCGTCGTGGTAATGACGAGCCACACAGGGTACTGTGCATTTTTATGACACGGGACAGGTCGAAACTCTGCCCTGCACAGCTTTCTCATGGTGGGGGTGAAACCGCATTCTGGTGATTTTTGGAAGTGCATTTGCTGATATCCATCAGCCACTTCCGATAATAACAATGTAGGCTTAATAATGGATAACTGGGTTAGCCTCGTAACTCTATTAGTATAAATTCTTTAAATTATTAGCACCTCTGTAGCGAGGCTAGAGGAAAACGTAAGAAGGCCGCATTGGTAGAGCAGCTAGTTTTTTAAAGGTGGGGATGGATTCCAAAAGTCCATTGGATATGTTAGAAGACGCATTGTCTCGGCGAAATTTTCGGTGACAGAAGGCGATGGAGCTGCGGTCTCCAAACTTTTTTTTTCTTATTAACGGTGGACTAACGTGCATTGGCGTGAATCTGTAAGAGCCCGCTGTGAAGTATGAATTCGGCCTCTGAGCTTCGTGGGTAGAGGTTGAACTTGACCCAGTGGACTTGAGGCTCACGTTCAGCCTTATGTGTTGTCTGACTCAGAGCCAGCAGCACGTCAGCAGCTCCATTTCGGCCCACGGTGAGCATAATTCACAGCTTCGCTGGTAGGGAAACTGTTAATAATTCATTAGATTTTACGTAGTAAACGAGTTTCTGTCTCAAATCCACAGCAGGCTCTGTTCAGTGGATGTGGTTTCTCGATAACACGACTGAGGTCCAGTCGCTGTAATTCGTCCAGTTGAACTAAGGTTAACAGGGTTTGGGGTGAGTCTAGATTGTATTGCAAGGGTCTAATTATTCAGCAATGGCATACCTCTGTGAAGCAGTGAACACAGACTCAATATTTCAATATTATTTGCTCATTACAGATTTAATTTGTGCACTACTATATGAATATCGAACTGGCACATAAATACATTATTGTTCAGTTGCCCGTTGTTTGCATTTACCACTTCTCACTGACGGAGCAGATTTTATGACATATTGCTTGGGTGACTGGTAATTACTGGACGGCTTTCATGTAAACCTCTCAACTCTCGACAGTCAACTCTCGTCAGTCAACCTCACACATACACAGCATTTTGCAAAGTGGTTGCCGGTGTTTTATTTTATGGTGAATCCCAGACTGAGAGAAGTTTGTTAATTCACGTACAGTCGCCTATAAACTCCTTATCCCAAAAGAGTACTGCCAGACACAGGAGAGGTTCAGTTTCCTTTATTAGTACATTATTACGGTAAGGTGACTAAAACCATGAGATAGCGATATGCAGATATACAGATCGTCGTAGTATCGCTACACAAGGTATAAAAGCCAGGTCATTGACAGCGCTTTTATTTGTACTGAGCAGAGTCATTGGAAAACCTTTCCGACGTGCTTATGGCCACTCGGCGGAAATTAACAGCCTTTGAACACGGAATGGTAGTTGGACCAACACGAATAGAACAATCCATTTCGGAAATCATTAGGGAATCCTCGGTGTAAAGAGTGTGGCGCGACTACCAAATTTCAGGTGTTACCAGTCAGCACGGACAACGCAGTGCCCGACTGCCATCACTTAACGACCGAGATTAGAGGCGTCACAGTTGTCAGTGCAAACAGACAAGCAACACGGTGCAGAAATTAATATGGAACGTAGGAGGAACCTGTCTATTAGGGCAGTGCGGCGAATTATAGTGTTAATAGGCTATGGCAGTACGCCACCGATGCGAGCAAATGTTCAAATGTGTGTCAAATCTTATGGGACTTAACTGCTAAGATCATCAGTCCCTAACTTACACACTACTTAACCTAAATTACCCTAAGGACAAACACACACACACCCATACCCGAGGGAGAACTCGAACCTCCGCCGGGAACCAGCAGCACAGTCCATGACTGCAGCGCCCGAGACCGCTCGGCTGATCCCGCGCGGCCCGACGCGAGCCTCTCCTGGGCTCCTGACCATGTCGGCTGACTACTGCGAAACCTTAGCCTGGTCAGTTGATAAGAGCTGATGGCAGTCTTCCAGTATGACGCAGACCTCAGGAAGACATTGACCCAAGTTGTCAACAAGGCACTGTGCAAGCTGGTAAAGGCTCAGTAATGGAGTGGACTGCGTATACATGGATTGCTCGGGATCCTCTGGTCCAACTGAACCGAAAATTGACAGGAAATGGTTATGTTCGGCTATGTGGAGACCATTTGCTGTCATTCATGGACTTCATGTTCCCAACTAAGGGCGGAATGTCTATGGGTGACAATCCACAATGTTACCGGTGCTCAACTATTCGCGATTAAGTTGAAGTACATTGTGGACAATTCGAGCGAATGATTTGGTCACTCAGATCGCCCAATCTAATCCCATCGTACATTTATGGGACCTAATGTAAAGGTCGGTGCACAAATCCTGCATCGGCAACACTTCCGCAATTACCGACTGAGCCGTGCGTGACGTCTATTACTTAACACCCTGTTTTGACCGTTCTGACACCTCATTATGTTAATTTCTATTACAGGTGTCACTGAGTTGCTGCCTTGCCTGGCAGTGAGCGGCAGCTGCAGCACTTATCGATATAAGCCCTGCCGTATTATCTTTGCTGGACTGCGATTACTTCCCGGTCGTCGTGTGTCGACGAGTCAGTTGGAACGCGCCAGCAGTTAGTTCGGACCTGGCAGTGGCACAAGTTCAGTCGGGGCGCGGTAGCAGTGATGTCCGGACCGCCATGACTCGCCCGACGGTTGCCGACACACATCATTGGAGTGGCGACGACTTTGGTTGGTCGTCGTTCGGTCGTCTTGCCGGAGGACGTGTATTTGGCCGGCGATCGCTTATGGGTCGGCTGTGTGTGCCGACTCGTGATTCGTCCCTGTTATCGTACAGTCACTGCCGTTACTATTGTCTAGTTTTTCGTAAAGTGTTCGTGAAACTGTGTATAGTTTGCGTGATTTTGATGGACAAGTTATTTTAAATGTTGCCGGCGTACTGGCTCTGAGTGGTCGGTCGGTTGGCGTGGAGCAGCGAGGAATTCTCCGCAGGACGTAGTTTGGCCGGGGCCGCTGGCGGTCTCTACGCGGTGTCGGAGTGTGTGGCGCTGTTCCCATTGCTACGAGGTCCGTGGCTCACCGAACCTGGACACGAAAGTTGAGTTTTGATTTAACCTACCAGTAAGTAAAGACTGTTCACATTGTGTCGTTTGGAGTTCGTTGTCGGCTGTTGGAATATTCCCGCGAGCAACAACGTAGCTTTCAAGTTGGAAAATTCTAGCCACCCTCTGGAGGAGTTTCACTGTATTTGGTTATTTGAACTCAAGTGCACCAGCGGAATCTTCTGCCTTGTGGCCGTTAACGTTCCGGTTACCTGCCCTGGCCGTTGAAATAAATTTCAGGATGTGTAGTTTCCTCACTGTGTTGTTGCTGTCCAACAAAGTGTGTAGTTTGACAGCTCCATGTATGATTGGTTGTGGACGCCAATATCTTCTACGTTGTTCCGTTGAACTCCCTGTTGTGCCCTGGTCGGGTGAAGTTTAAGTTATCTTGTCGGTAAGTCCGCTGACTGTCGGGCGGTTGGCTTGTCGTCGGATTGTGAATGGTTGGCCCGACTGCCTGTCTCGCCTATGCGAGCGTTAGTGTTTGAATTACAGGCCGACCCACGAACATCTGGGCGCCGTTGTGTGTACTGCAATATCTTTTTAATTTGTTCTTGTTGTTGGTACTTGTATGGCTTCTAGCCGGTTTTGTGTTTTATAATAGAGTCGTTTTACTCTTAAGGCCTTCAGCCTTGTTTAAAGTACTGTTTCACGTAAGCCCTTTGGCATTTTAAAAATTTTTTGAATTTTTTAGTCTTGAGCCTTCAGCCGGTTTGCGTTCCTGTTGTTTGTTCTTAAGGCCTTGAGCCTAAATTAAAAAACTGTTTTACGTAAGGACTTTGGTTGGTTGGTTGTTTCGGGGAAGGAGACCAGACAGCGAGGTCATCGGTCTCATCGGGTTAGGGAAGGACGGGGAAGGAAGTCGGCCGTGCCCTTTCAAAGGCACCATCCCGGCATTTGCCTGGAGCGATTTAGGGAAATCACGGAAAACCTAAATCAGGATGGCCGGACGCGGGATTGAACCGTCGTCCTCCCGAATGCGAGTCCAGTGTCTAACCACTGTGCCACCTCGCTCGGTAGGACTTTGGTATTAAACAGATTAATGCTTTGGAGTTTTAAGTGTTCGGCCTTCAGCCGATTTAAATTTAACTTGTTTATTTCAGCCTAACTAAATAACTGTTATAAGGTAAGGCTTGCCTTTTAAATTTCTGATTATGCTTGCGTTTTAAGTTATTGGCCTTCAGCCATTTTTAAATTAAAGTGGCTTTCAACGGGAAATTACGTCCCAAAGATTAAAGTTGTGTGTTTAAAAAGATTTTTGGGCTCTTGTAATATTTGATCAAATAATAAAGTTGTATGTTCGAGTGTAACTGACAGCTCTTTATTTTGGCCCCTTTCCACAATTTATTCTATCTCTCCTGTCCTGCGGGTTTAGCAGGGCGTATCACCGACTGCTATAGAGGCAGTATGGCTCAATATTTCTGCAAGGGAGTTCCAACGACTTGTTGAATCAATGCCACATCAGGCTGCTCCACTAAGTCTGGCAAAAGACACTGTATTAGGAGCAATCTCATAACTTTTGTCACCTCAGTGTAGAGCACCTTGGTTTTTCACATCGGTAACAGTAGGGTATTTCGGAAATTCCAAGCTTACTGAGCTACAATACCGTCGTCATTAAGCCGAACTGTGTCCTCGGTATGTACCGGCGAGTGTGGAGTGTTTGTGAAGGCTGGCTGGTGGCAGGCAGAGCCGGCGGCGGCATCGACCTGCCGGCAGCTGGGCTGCAGGCCGCCCGCCTGCCTGCCCCCTGCCCCCTGCCCTGCGCCACACACGTGCATCGACAAGCTTCTGCTCTCTGCGCGGGCCCGCTCCTAACAGCGCGTCACGCCTTGCTGCCGCCCCTGCACTCCGGCCCGCGCGGCCAAACGTAAAAATGTACAGCCGGGCTCTGCATGGCAGGAGCTGTGTTTTCTCAGCACGTCGAGGGCTGGAAGCACTAAACCTTCCCCCCGCCCCTCGCCCTTCACCCATGAACCGTGCATCTCGCCGTTGGCGGGGTAGACTGCAACACTTTCACTGTAGCGCCAAAGAAACTGGTATAGGCTTCCAAATTCAAATACAGAGATATGTAAACAGACAAAATACGGCGCTGCTGTCGGCAACGCCTATATAAGACAACAAGTGTCTGGCGCAGTTGTTAGATCGATTACTGCTGCTACAATGACAGGTTATCAAGATTTAAGTAAGTTTGTACGTGGTGTTATAGTCGGCGCACGAGCGATGGGACACAGCATCTCCGAGGTAGCTATGAAGTGAGCATTTTTCCGTACGACCATTTCGCGTGAACACCGTGAATATTGGGAATCCGGTAACACATCAAATCTCCGACACCGCTGCGGCCGGAAAAAGATCCTGCAAGAACGGGACGAACGACGACTGACGGGGATCGTTCAACGTGGCAGAAGTGGAACCCTTCCGCGAATATTGTGTATTGATGAAAACTTAGATTCGAAGCACCGTGCAGTAGACGTGGTAAAACTTTAAGATTATGTTACTTTTGTCACATGAATTATTCCTAACTTTGTTGACATGGAAACCAGTAAGTTAACGTATTTTGCATATTCTCATTCACCAATGACGTATGGAATAATATTATACGGTAACCCAGCAACTCCTCACTTGGACAAAAACGACGTGAACAGTGTCACACGTGGAATTCACACACATTAATCCAGTAGGCATCTGTTTCAACAACTGGAAAGTGGCCGAGCGGTTCTAGGCGCTACAGTCTGGAACCGCGCGACCGCTACAGTCGCAGGTTCGAATCCTGCCTCGGGCATGGATGTGTGTGATGTCCTTAGGTTAGTTAGGTTTAAGTAGTTCTAAGTTCTAGGGGACTGATGACCTCAGAAGTTAAGTCCCATAGTGCTCAGAGCCATTTCAACCAACAACTGGAAACATTAAACACAGCCTCTCAGTTCGTTTATTCCTTCATGAAATGTATTGTTAATTGCACTGAAGTTTGAAACTAATAGAAGTACTCGTCAATACAGTATTCGAAGGAAAAACCGATCTACAAATCAGTTGGTATCCGAATGCACATTAACATCATTGTTTCTTAACAGTATCCTTTATAGCATGGAGTAATCCTTCAGTATTAATAATTAGTCATTTACAAAACTGTAAATGGGCAGCATATAAGTACACATAATCTGTTTCCGCAATGAATTATTTTTCCTCCGGGAAAGACTACAGTCATCTAGAACCGTTAGAAAGAAATTTTCAGCATTTGACTGTAAGTTATTCATTTATTTCACACAGTCATGTTTTCGGCTTTACAGCTATTCTCAATTGCTTATAGAACTGAAAATTATTAAAGCATGTATATCACACAATGCAAGACATAGGAACAGGAAGTCACTCTGTATTTGTAAACATTACGTTCGACGGTTGCATGTCACGTAGACAGGTCAGATACATGGTAACATGTAAGTGATGTTTCCAGACACTAATGACTACTACTTCTTTGTACGCTCTGCGCTGTGTGGTATTTACGGTTTATTAATTTTCAGTTCAACATGCCAATGAGAATGCCTATAAAGCCGAAATCATGATTACGTGAAATAAATGAAAAATTTACACTCAAATTGTGGAAATTTCTAAAAAGAAAAAAAAAAAAGAATCGCAATAATTTGTTCAAATGAAACGTACTACATCATAACGATTATCAAGAATATTATATATGGAACACTGAACTAACTTTCTATCAAACCATATAACTTACTACTTAATCATCTAACTAACTAGCTATTATTAACAGTATATTCTAGTAAGGTATTGAGACGAAGAAACGGGGCATAAATCAGGATGTTCAACTCGTCATCCAAACCCAGGCTTCTCCAGTTTAACTACATGAAGCCGAAAGTGCATCAGCGTCTGGTACAGTCCTTCGTGGCGTGTTTTTAATTCGACATTGAACAAATTACCAATCGTGCAGTATATGTAAGAAAACTACTTCCGTAATTCCATCTCCAGCGTCCGTTTAAAATATTCGCTGCAATACAGAACTCTTGCGGTGCCTCTGGTAAGCCTTTGTGTATTTTCAAAGCGTAACAATACTGGGAAAATCTGTCACCATTCTAGTGTACACTACAGTTATTATGCTTCGTAACGCAGCTGAGCTCAGTCGAAGTTCCATTACATTTCCTTTTCCTGAAAGTAATCTGAGACTGGAGATGCTAGGATAAAGGCCAGTCATTACTCTTTATATGGCAATTACACTCCTGGAAATGGAAAAAAGAACACATTGACACCGGTGTGTCAGACCCACCATACTTGCTCCGGACACTGCGAGAGGGCTGTACAAGCAATGATCACACGCACGGCACAGCGGACACACCAGGAACCGCGGTGTTGGCCGTCGAATGGCGCTAGCTGCGCAGCATTTGTGCACCGCCGCCGTCAGTGTCAGCCAGTTTGCCGTGGCATACGGAGCTCCATCGCAGTCGTAACCAAACCTCAACCACCCTGGATCGAGTGCGGCAGCTTGGTGGTGCGAGCACCACACCAACGTCAACCAGAGGCCAATCCGGGAGAGTCAATACTAGCAGCAAAGGGTTGCCGGTTGGCATGGCGTCAGGTGTTCATGAGTATGTGGTAATGTCCCCAAGTCAAAAAATCGCTGCGATCGACGAAATACTAAACGAAATAGGTGCAGAACTAAAATCCAAACATGTGTCGGCAAGTGTCCTACAAACAGTCAGAAACAAAATTTTCCCCCTCGCATTCCAGCTAACGTCCGCTGAGGCTAAGGTAGATCTCTTGAAAGAGCAGAACAAAGACCTTCTGCGTGAACTACAAAGTTCAGCAGATCCAGTCAAGGACTTCCGTATCGAGACACTCAGCGAGCAGGTCAATAAACTAGAGGAGGAAAACTCCAGGCTCACAGAAATCAATCAGGAACTTAGAGGGCAGGTCAGGGAGCTAACAGAAAAAGTCACAGAGCAGGCTCAACAGCAGGCCAAAACTTTAACGTACGCCGCAGCCCTATCCACCGCCCCCCAAGAGCACAAAAGAATTGAGGCAGCCAAAGCGAAGCAGGCAACCAACCTCTTTATTAAGTCAACGTCCAACCAAGACACCAAAGCGGTGAGACAAACACTAACCCAACGCATTAACCCAAGACAGGACAATTTACACATCAAGTCGATTAGAAATACAAAAACAGCAGTCATAGTTGAGGCAGCCACACAGGAAGATTGCCGGAAAATAATTGAAAAGGCGAAGGACATCGACAACATCACCTGTGAAGGACCCAGAAAGAGGAAACCTTTGGTCGCGATATATCGGGTATCAGACACAATCACTGATAAAGACTTCTTAGATTGCCTCTATGATCAAAACCTAGGTGACGACTTCTCGAAAGAAGACTTTGACAACGAGGTCAAAATAAGATTTCGAACAGGACCCAAGGGCAGAGGCTACAACCATCAGGTCCTTGAAGTCTCGCCAAAGCTATACTGGTACCTAACTAAAAAGGGCAAAGTCTACATAGACTACCAATCACTAACTGTCAGGGACTACACAGCTGTGAGCCAGTGTTACAACTGCTGTGACATTGGACACACAACCAAAGGGTGCACCGAACAAGCCGCCATCTGCTCAAGGTGCGGCAAGAAGGGCCACAAACGCGCCGAGTGCCGAGCCAAGGAGGCTATCGACTGCATCCCTTGTCACAACAGGAATCGTAGGTGCAATAAGAGTAAGGGAGGGGCTTGCCAAACGTATAAACAACTCCTAGACCGCCTAATCGACAGTACCGACTATGGAAACTAACAGTTCCACAAGTCCAACCGGTGGGAGACAAAAACCTACCCAAGCACAGATGCACCCATACAAAGCACCCTCGACAATAAATCGCAATCACCAGCGTGCCATAACTTGGCGTAAGAGGCAGAAACTACTCCCTGACGACTACCCAAATGACGGCTACATCCCAGGACTGTCACACAATACGAACTTGGAAGACAGCCACTATGCAACTATTGAGTTCATAGATGACCTCACGTTAACTGGCCAGATACCATCAGACGCAGCCAAACTAATTAAGAGACAAATCCTGCACTGGATAACCTTCCACACGACGCTAATGAACCGAATAGACGAACTAGAAGACGCACTAATAGTAACAAGTACTGCATCCTCACACAACCAAGACAACCATGACACACATGACCAACCGCAGCAACATCACAAAAGCACGACGACGAAAAAACAAAGAATCTACATCTACCCATGTGCGACCCCGTACCTATGACACTAAAAAATGCGAGGGGCGCATAAAGCCCGTCAAATTTGTACAAGGCGAGACCTTAAACCCAAAAGAAATAGACGAACTAGTCGACCAAACCAACAAGACTGGCATACTGATGAAGGACCAGGACAATGACAACACCCATCAACTTTTGCAAAATAAACGAAAGATATGTCACACTGACATACCCGCAGAGGATGACGATGACACATACTGCTGCCCTTACGCCAATGAATGCGGCGTACATAACCATCAAACCAACAAAACCACCCCTAGGCTACTCGAAACGCAATCTGTAAGAGCTAACAGTACACATGTGACAAAATCACCTAAGGAGTTGATACAACCAATACGTGAGGGGAAAGAAGTTGCGTGTGACGATCACCCACGACAACCGCGGGCGCCTCCACCTAGTGCTACAAAAGTGCCCCCCACAGGCGTCACTGGCCCCCTCCCATCACCAAAGTACGTGTCAGCAAGAGGAACACCAGCACCACTAGCTGCTCCGCCTGCGCACACCAACAGCAGCAACAGCGAAGCACCCACCGCCGAGGGGCAGCGAGCAGCTGCCACTCAGCCACGACACCCCAAGACGGCGCAGACGCCGACACCCACAACCACCACCAGCGACTTTAATTATAACAATTTAGATCTAAACCTAAAATTAAGTAGGTTAGAAAAAAGGGAGCTATTTGAAACTGCACAAAGAATGATCATTAGGCTACATCACCCGTATGGTAATTCAGTCTGCTTCCGCACAACGGAGCAGACGGACAGAATAATCCTTAAAACAGAGAATATTCCCACAGACCCAGGAAGTCTGCTAGACTTACTCCTGCAGGTATGCGCTCGCAGAGAGGAACAATTTGATATTGATAAACTATACAAAGATCACGTCAGGGCCTATGGAAGGACCTACTTCGACTTCAGTCAAACAGGAAGTAAGTGCTATGTTCATGTAAAGCACCCGATCTGAGGGTAGCTCAATTAAACGCTATGAGAAGCACACACGTTAGTCTGGAACTTCCACAGGTCCTGAACGAGCTTAACTGTGATATCCTGTGCATACAGGAGCCATATACAAAACAGGGCCATATCATCAACATCCCCACCCATGCGATATGCATATCAGGTCAGGCGGACTGCAAGGCGTCAGTCATAATCCTCAACACAGATATACACCCAGTTAAGATCACAGAGTTATGCACAGAACACATTGCCACAGTAGAGATTATGCACAGGGGCGACACATGGGTCGTTGCATCGATTTATGCTCAATACAGCCATTGCATCAATCCGTATGCAAATGCCATTAGACAGATCGCACAATACGCCGGTAATAAAAAATTACTAATCTGCGCAGACATCAATGCAAAATCCACCTTATGGCACTCCAACAGAACGGATGACAGAGGACGAATAATCAGTGACATAATACACGAGAACGGACTGAACGTAATTAACGAGGAAGGACACCATCCAACTTTCACGGGACATGACGGCTCCTCTTCCAACATAGACATCACCCTTGCAAACAATGCTGCGACCACCTACATACAAGACTGGACAGTGCACGACCACATCACCATGAGTGACCACAATGTCATCACACTAACTCTACAGAAGACAGCACACAACAACACCACAACACAACCCCGAAGACTGCTCTTCCATAAGACAGATTGGGACACAGTAAGACACAAGATACAGGAACAATCACTGCAGAACATCAGAGGAAGTGTAGACTACAGAGCACACAAGCTAACAGAAATCATCACACACATACAGAACACCAGCATCCCAACATCATGCAAAACAAAACAGCAGACTATCCCTTGGACCGCACACCTAACACAACTCAAGCAGGACACCAGACGCAGACGCAGACTCTACCAAAGGGCAATCTCGGACAGAGAAAGACAAGTAAGACTACATGAATACCGGCTTGCCAAGGACAGATACAAACAAGAACTACATAAGACTAGAAAGGACCAATGGAATGACTACATAGCAAGACAAACACAACTTAACATATGGGGGGAACCTTACAAGATCGCGACCGAAAAAATCAAAAGCCCACTGGTTCTGGGAACGCTACGACAGGATGACGGGGTGATGACAAAAGGATGGAGAAGCACAGCGGAGTACCTGCTGGGCAAACTCCTCCCCGACGACATCGCCACCACAGACACACCAGAACAAGCCGCATTGAGACGTGAACTCACCATAGCCTACACCACACCAACCGTCACCTGTCCGTTTGCGCAGGAAGAGGTGGCGATAGCGATTTCAGAACTGAAAAACAAGAAAGCGCCTGGACCAGATGGTATCCACTCTGAGGTACTAAAACAGATAGCACCGCAGATCACCCCATATCTAACAACACTGCTGAACGACGCATTAAGGCTAGGCCGTGTGCCTGCAGTGTGGAAAGCCTCTAGGGCGGTCATTATCAAGAAAGCACCAGACAAAGACCCCTCAGAACCCAAATCATACAGACCAATATGCCTTATCAATACACTCGCCAAAACACAAGAAAAACTCCTTTGCAAAAGACTCCAAGCACATCGCACACTTCGGGGACTGACACCACACCAATACGGCTTTCGGGAAGGAAAGTCTATTGACGATGCAATTAACAAAGCACTTCAAATAGTACACAATACACCTCTTAAGTACACACTAGCCATCATGATTGACATCTCGGGTGCATTTGATAATCTATGGTGGCCGGCCCTCTTCAAGAGGCTTAGACACCTGCAGGTGCCGGAATCTCTGTACAACAGTCTTGTAGACTACTGCAGGGACAGAACAGTCGCTTGGCATATGGACGACAAGAAAGTAATCAAACGTATTACCAAAGGTTGTCCACAAGGATCGATCTGCGGCCCCATCTTCTGGGACATAATGTTAGAACCACTCCTAGATTTACTTGAGGAGCACAACACGACAGATGGAGTTGTCGCTTACGCTGACGACCTGCTTGTGGCAGTGTCAGCTAATAACCGTGCCCAGCTAGAAGACAGAGCCAATGATATACTCAAAACAATAACACAATGGTGTACAGACAACAAGCTCAAGGTAGCAGAAAACAAAACAACATATACATTACTAAAGGGCATCCTACATAGGAACCCAACAGTCAAAATCGGGGACACGAACATTAAAAGATCAAAAGTAACACGCTACCTTGGAGTATACATAGACGAACGGTTGAACTTCCACGAACATATACGAATATCCACAGACAAAGCAGAAAAAATACTGCACAAACTGGCAAGGCTAAACTCGGAACAATACAGACTACCACTTTCAGTCACACGAACATATCACTGCGCTCTCTTTGAGTCGGTACTATGCTTCGCTGCCAGCACGTGGGCCCATAGACTCAGCCTTTCCACCAACAGAACCGCCGTACGGCGGGGGCAAAGAAGCATCCTGCTTCGACTAACAGGGGCCTTCAACACAACCTCAGTCGACGCACTGTGCGTCGTGATGGGAATCTTCCCAATAGACATAACAATAAGATACCGTGCGGCAAGGTACTGGCTAAAGATGGGGAAACTAGACCAGGTTCGGCAGATCACTGGTGTACCATATGCTACATCACGTCAACTCAAAGCATGGCGAGTGGATACCTGGCAGAGCGAGTGGGCTAACAGCGATAAGGGCCGACGAGTCTATAGCTTTTTCCCTGACATCAAAGAAAGATTAAGACTAAAGCATATCGACCCTAGCCGCGGTATGGTACACTTTCTGACAGGCCATGGCCCTTATCCCACGCACCTGAGCCGCGTGAGTCTGCAACAGACTACGAGATGCACATGCGGGGAAGAAGGCTCCCCAGAACACACTGTCTTATTCTGCGGACAACGCACAAACAATAGACACACGCTACACATTACCCGACAGAATACCCAAGATGAGATAGACACTATTTTACGTGAGCCAGACCAATGCGACAAACTCAATACAATAACTGACGAAATATCCAGGACTCTATATACAGAATATCTGAACAACAGACCATTCAGAAGGCAAGGCCGGGGACGCAGACCACAGAGTGCCCATGGGACGGATAGCAATATAAGCACCTCGGGCGAAGACACGGACGTTGAGATGAATCATGTAGACGACCCACTGTGGCGACCTACGCATGAGTAGTCTCGGCAACTGAACAGCACCTAACACAAAAGAACACACACATACACACAAAACATCACAAACTGAGAAATAGCCAAAGCCAGGCACATACCCCAGGGACCTACGCATCCTGGCGAGAAGCAACACTTGGCCTGGATGGAAGGATCTTAATTGTGGTTCCCCTTAGCTGGGCCCAACCCGACGGATACTAAACGTAGATCGGGGAAAACCACCTACCAGGCTGAGTTGCCGCGTAACCGGGAGGCGGTACTGGCCTGACATGCACGCATACACACACACACATACACGCACATAGCACCTACATTCAAGAAAACACATCCAACGATACGCAGTCAAAAGATGACACCAAACCTGTAAACAAGGATTACCTCCAAGAAAGGCACTTACCTTAGGAACCTATGCCTCCCGACGAGAGACGACACCCAGCCTGGATGGAAGGATCTTAATTGTGGTTCCCCTTAGCTGGGCCCAACCCGACGGATACATAATGTAGATCGGGGAAAACCACCGTCCAGGCGGAGTGGTCATAAAGCCGGGAGGTGCCAATCATCCAAAATCACCCCATCATATCTAGATAGTTAATATTTAATCTTAGTACCGTTTAAGTAGTAATAATTAAATTTGTACATTAGTATATAAGCATATGTGTGATCTGTGAGTGGCGGCCAGCGTCTTGAAGGTCATTCCAAGACCCTGACCGCAACCCACACACTGGTGGCGGAAATCATTCTATTCTATTCTTTCCTATCTCTCTTTTTTTTTAACTTCTTATTAAACATTAAAAGAATTGTTTTTCCATTTCCGTAATTTATATTATTTGTAAATGTATCAAAAAAAGCTGCACAACGAGTAGTAACAACGAACAAAAAGCACAAAAGCCCGCCTCCACGAGGCGGGACACGGGCAACAGTGTGAGTGGGATCGGGAACAGGGGAGGTGACACACAAACCACTCCTGGGCCCGAGCCCAGTCACAGTGGCTAAGAGGCTTATCACGACCCACCATAAGCAATTAGAAGGTGGGTCAATAAATAAAGAGCAGCAAGTGAAAAACAAAAAAAAAAAAAAAAGTCTTTAACACTGGTAGCATGCCGCGACAGCGTGGACGTGAACCGTATGTGCAGTTGACGGACTTTGAGCAAGGGCGTATAGTGGGCATGCGGGAGGCCGGGTGGACGTACCGCCGAATTGCTCAACACGTGGGGCGTGAGGTCTCCACAGTACATCGATGTTGTCGCCAGTGGTCGGCGGAAGGTGCACGTGCCCGTCGACCTGGGACCGGACCGCAGCGACGCACGGATGCACGCCAAGACCGTAGGATCCTACGCAGTGCCGTAGGGGACCGCACCGCCACTTCCCAGCAAATTAGGGACACTGTTGCTCCTGGGGTATCGGCGAGGACCATTCGCAACCGTCTCCATGAAGCTGGGCTACGGTCCCGCACACCGTTAGGCCGTCTTCCGCTCACGCCCCAACATCGTGCAGCCCGCCTCCAGTGGTGTCGCGACAGGCGTGAATGGAGGGACGAATGGAGTCGTGTCGTCTTCAGCGATGAGAGTCGCTTCTGCCTTGGTGCCAATGATGGTCGTATGTGTGTTTGGCGCCGTGCAGGTGAGCGCCACAATCAGGACTGCATACGACCGAGGCACACAGGGCCAACACCCGGCATCATGGTGTGGGGAGCGATCTCCTACACTGGCCGTACACCACTGGTGATCGTCGAGGGGACACTGAATAGTGCACGGTACATCCAAACCGTCATCGAACCCATCGTTCTACCATTCCTAGACCGGCAAGGGAACTTGCTGTTCCAACAGGACAATGCACGTCCGCATGTATCCCTTGCCACCCAACGTGCTCTAGAAGGTGTAAGTCAACTACCCTGGCCAGCAAGATCTCCGGATCTGTCCCCCATTGAGCATGTTTGGGACTGGATGAAGCGTCGTCTCACGCGGTCTGCACGTCCAGCACGAACGCTGGTCCAACTGAGGCGCCAGGTGGAAATGGCATGGCAAGCCGTTCCACAGGACTACATCCAGCATCTCTACGATCGTCTCCATGGGAGAATAGCAGCCTGCATTGCTGCGAAAGGTGGATATACACTCTACTAGTGCTGACATTGTGCATGCTCTGTTGCCTGTGTCTATGTGCCTGTGGTTCTGTCAGTGTGATCATGTGATGTATCTGACCCCAGGAATGAATAAAGTTTCCCCTTCCTGGGACAATGAATTCACGGTGTTCTTATTTCAATTTCCAGGAGTGTATTTTACTTCTGGGCCTAGATTCCAGTAATGTCACCACATCTCTCAAACGGAGGGGAAGTCTGTGAGGATTTGCAGTTATAAGGCAGTACTTGGGCGGACGGTGGGTCAGATCGACACTCGGTCATCCAATCTATGTTTATCGTTATTTCGCTAATTCATTCATGGCGAACACCGCAGTGGTTTCTATACAGAAATAAAAAAGATAATTACGATTTCCTTCACTATTCTTGTCCGATGCTTCATCTCTACTGATCTTGTCATTTACGGGACCTTAATAAAATTCCTTCCTCCATTTCGCTTAACATGTTTCTGTTTCTGTTTTTTTTTTTTTTTTTTTTTGTGTGTGTGTGTGTGTGTGTGTGTGTGTGTGTGTGTGTGTGTGTCTGGGTGTGTTTCTGAGATATGCATTGGTAATCAAACCGACATGTCAATAAGTCGTGCGGTTAACGTTCGAAAGCCACAAACTTCTCAGTCTGACATACTCAAGGTATTAACATGTTACGTTTCGCCATTTATCTGCATCTATAGACGGCGACAGAGATAGAAGTACGTCTGGTGCAAACGAGAGCTCAGTAAGCGGTGACGGTAATCAAACATGAAAGAAATGCTGTAGATTTCAACGCTGGTCCATCAACAAGTGTCCGTGTACGAACTTTTCAACGGAACATCATCAACGTGGGCTTTCGGAGTCGAAGGCCCACTCGCTTACCCTTCATGACTGCACGACACAAAGCTTTACGCCTAGCCTATGCTCGTCAACACCGACATTCGACTGCTGACGACTGGAAAGATGCTGCCTGGTCGAACGAGTCTTGTTTCAAATTGTATAGAGCGGTTGGACGTGTACGGGTATGGAGACAACCTCATTAATTCATGGATCCTGCGTGTCAGCAGGTGACTGTTCAAGTTGGTGGAGGCTCTGTAATGGTGTGGAGTGATATGGGACCCCCGATACGTCTAGATACCATTCTGACAGGTGACACGTACGTAAGGATCCTGTCTGATGCGCCACCCCATACGTCCAGAAGAGCTACAGTTAGGCTCCTGGAACACGAGTTTAAACACTTCCGATGGCCACAAAACTCCCCAGACATGAATATTATTGAACATATCGGGGATGCCTTGCATCGTGTTGTTCAGAAGAGATCTCCACCCTCTCGTACTCTTAAGTATTTATGGACAGCCCCGCAGGATCCATAATGTGAGTTCTCTCCAGCACTACCTGAGAAATTAGTCAAGTCCATGCCACGTCGTGTTGCAGCACTTGTTCGTGGCCGCGCGCGATTAGCCGAGCGGTCTCAGGCGCTGCAGTCATGGACTGTGCGGCTGGTCCCGGCGGAGGTTCGAGTCCTCGCTCGGGTATGGGTGTGTGTGTTCGTCCTTAGGTTAACTTAGGTTAAGTAGTCTCTCAGGTTAGGGACTGATGACCTTAGCAGTTAAGTCCCATAAGGTCTCACACACATTTAAAACATTTAAACTTGATCGTGCTCTTCAGTGTAATACCAATTCATGCTCTCAGCATCTCTGTTTCGTGCACAGTCACACATTACGTGCATCTGTTAATAAGCTATACAAAAACAATAACGCCTACGTAAATTTCGTGAAATTTAACGAAAAAAATGTTAAGGAGCTTCTCACGAGCTTTGGCGCAGTTACGCAGGCATACGGCATCTAAGTTGAGTAGTTCCGGATGCAAATTCAGAGACGGTCGATGACAGCCTCTGTCTCGGTATTTCGTCTGGCAGCCAAAGGCGCACAGATTCCCCGTGGCTGACCGAGCGTTTGCCTCGTTCGCGGAAGTCGTGAGGGCAAGTTGGGCGACCAGCGGAGCAGCAGAACCGTCGCGTCTCTCGTGCATAAATGCGCCTTTTGATGGCGCTGCAAATTGCCGAAGCCGTCCGCCCCCTAAGCCGCTGAACCCAGGCAATCCCTGCCGTCTGGCCGCCCGCCACGGCGCTGCCACGGCGCCGCCACCAGTATTAGCGCAGAGTCCCCGTCCCAGTCGGTACTGCCAGCTGCTTGTATGCGGTGCTTCGTCATCTATCAAAAACAGCTTTATGACAACTCTTTCAAAGCGAGATTGAATATTTTTCGCAAAAAAAGAAAACAATGGAAAAATTTAAGGACAGCATGCGTAATATCTCAGAGCAAGGAGATTCCCAATGGTGCTACTTTCATTTAACAGATGATAAATAAAAACGTTCTGAGCACAGCATTGTGTATGGTAGTGAAACGTGAACTGTGGGAAAACCGGAACAGAAGAGAATCGAAGCATTTGAGATGTGGTGTTACAGACGATTGTTGAGAATTAGGTAGACTGATAAGGTAAGGAATGAGGCGGTTCTGTGCAGAATCGGAGAGGAAAGGAATATGTGGAAAGCACTGACAAGGAGAAGGGGCAACATGATTTTTATTAGTGAAGACACTGGGGAATGATAGCCATGATACTAGTGGGAGGTGTAGAGGGCAAAAACTGCAGGAGGAGACGGAGATTGGAATATATTCAGAAAACTGTTGGGTATGTAGTTTGCAAGTGCTACTCTGAGCTGATGAGGCTGGCACAGTAGAGGGATTCGTGGCCGGCCGCATCAAAAGTACTAGTTTTTTACGTACGGGTCGCCCGTTTATGGGTGTGTCACATACATGCACACGCTTCCTCCTCACCCCTCTCTATTCATCTTCTCCTCCCCCCTCCCCCCTCTCGAACCGTCTGATTCCTGTAAGTTACTGCTCTTAATTGTATTGAAATTAATATACAGGAAAATTGCCGGCCGGTGTGGCCGTGCGGTTCTAAGCGCGTCAGTTTGGAACCGCGTGACCGCTACGGTCGCAGGTTCGAATCCTGCCTCGGGCATGGATGTGTGTGATGTCCTTAGGTTAGTTAGGTTTAAGTAGTTCTAAGTTCTAGGGGACTGATGACCTCAGTAGTTAAGTCCCATAGTGCTCAGAGCCATACAGGAAAATTAATTAAATACATGTCATGTAGATCGTAATCTGATTTGAGTTCTGCATTACCTGACTGCAATAAGCTTATTCTTCCAAAATAAGACTTACCTGAATTAATGACAGAATTGTGCCTTGGAACTGAAAATCTTTCATGTAGGGCCTGTGATTATGGACAACGATCTGTCTGTTCTACATTCCGCAGAATCGTACAGCGACAGAGTTACTTCAATTGCTGTAAGAAGACACATTCTTGTACTTGTGCATAAATGTACACAGCTCACAAAAAAAACCATGTTGTAACAGAAAATTATTGACTTGAGTTAGAGATGTCGCTTAACGTTCTG
The DNA here is from genome assembly GCF_023898315.1 of Schistocerca nitens. Classification (NCBI taxonomy): domain Eukaryota; kingdom Metazoa; phylum Arthropoda; class Insecta; order Orthoptera; family Acrididae; genus Schistocerca; species Schistocerca nitens. The sequence goes on from NC_064614.1 coordinate 689,437,561, forward strand.
ATATAGATCAATAAATTGTAAGTCAAATTATAAAAGGCAATGAGGATTCCAAATACAGAGATTTGAAGATACCCTACAAAGAAAGAATAACGGAAGAAGCAACGTCAGTGTGGACCTGAACACACGTCAAACAATGAATAGGCCAAAATGTGCTTTTAATTTTGAATGATAATTAACAGAAGTAATATAGATGATTAAGGAAACTAATGGGCGCTCGAAACATGTCATAGTTTCGCAACATAGCCGAACGCCACTGCCGTAAAGCTGCTTATCACAAGTATGTAGCGCTAGTATTCTCGTATCGTCGGGGAACTCGACGAGCACACACTTGTATTAAAGAGTAGGTATGCTGAAGGCGTTTCGAAACACGCACAAGGATAATGAAAGTTTTCATTACCAGCGCCAAAGCTCGCAACGTGGACCATCTGACGCTCTCGTACCCGGTCTTCTCTGTCCCACGCTCAGCTAACAAATGTTTGCTCACAGAAAGAGTTCAACCTGCCTTTCCGGCAACGGACTTCGACGCCACGTTCGCTCGTCAACGTCACCGAAGCAATCAAAGCATTACACACGTTTCTAGCGCTTAAGGATTTTCCACCTCCGGGTAAGTTAAATCGTAAGTGTCATAGTCTCTTGGCTTCAAAAAACATTTTGTCTTCTGAAGACCGACATAGTATTAGCAGCATTACATTAGTTACAGTGATACAGATTTACTATCGCATATTCAGCACACTCAGACAACTTCTGACTTAGATGGCTGTGCATCAGGGAGCACAGAGTGAACACGGGGCCATTACTTGGGGATGTTTTCAAGAATGTTATGTTCCGTTGCACCTGCCGATAAAAATTTATTCCTACGTAGTTGTTATAACAAGCAGTTAATTTTAGTATGTATTAAGTGCAGCATAAGTCTCAATTTTTTTCGTTAGTTCCAAATTAAAGAATTACATCATTATCATATCATACTCTACTATATTAGTCATCGTCAGTCTTTCGCGTCCACTGCTGAATAAAAAACATCTTCAAGAAGAGTACGCGTTATGCCCTAGAGCTTTGTTGTTCCGGCGTGATTTCTGCTGTCTTCCATAAATCCGTAGTCTTTGCTTTTTTCTTACGTCCTAGAGTCAAACGTAGACTTGCATAGTTGATCGGTCATCCATTTGGCTGACTGCATGTCTCAAACACTTTCATTCCATTTTCATTACAGATATAATTACGTCTTCGACTCAGGCACATTCGTGATGCATTTATCTTTTATGTCCCCTAATAATTCCCAAACTGTAATTCAGTTTGAGTTGTTAGTGCTCAGATTCATTATTAAATATACTTATTTAACTACCAAGCGTCAAAACTAGCAATGATTTTAAACATTCCTATTCAGTCAAACCGGATGCAAATTTTTAAAATCTTATGTACACTCCTGGAAATGGAAAAAAGAACACATTGACACCGGTGTGTCAGACCCACCATACTTGCTCCGGACACTGCGAGAGGGCTGTACAAGCAATGATCACACGCACGGCACAGCGGACACACCAGGAACCGCGGTGTTGGCCGTCGAATGGCGCTAGCTGCGCAGCATTTGTGCACCGCCGCCGTCAGTGTCAGCCAGTTTGCCGTGGCATACGGAGCTCCATCGCAGTCTTTATCACTGGTAGCATGCCGCGATAGCGTGGACGTGAACCGTATGTGCAGTTGACGGACTTTGAGCGAGGGCGTATAGTGGGCATGCAGGAGGCCGGGTGGACGTACCGCCGAATTGCTCAACACGTGGGGCGTGAGGTCTCCACAGTACATCGATGTTGTCGCCAGTGGTCGGCGGAAGGTGCACGTGCCCGTCGACCTGGGACCGGACCGCAGCGACGCACGGATGCACGCCAAGACCGTAGGATCCTACGCAGTGCCGTAGGGGACCGCACCGCCACTTCCCAGCAAATTAGGGACACTGTTGCTCCTGGGGTATCGGCGAGGACCATTCGCAACCGTCTCCATGAAGCTGGGCTACGGTCCCGCACACCGTTAGGCCGTCTTCCGCTCACGCCCCAACATCGTGCAGCCCGCCTCCAGTGGTGTCGCGACAGGCGTGAATGGAGGGACGAATGGAGACGTGTCGTCTTCAGCGATGAGAGTCGCTTCTGCCTTGGTGCCAATGATGGTCGCATGCGTGTTTGGCGCCGTGCAGGTGAGCGCCACAATCAGGACTGCATACGACCGAGGCACACAGGGCCAACACCCGGCATCATGGTGTGGGGAGCGATCTCCTACACTGGCCGTACACCACTGGTGATCGTCGAGGGGACACTGAATAGTGCACGGTACATCCAAACCGTCATCGAACCCATCGTTCTACCATTCCTAGACCGGCAAGGGAACTTGCTGTTCCAATAGGACAATGCACGTCCGCATGTATCCCGTGCCACCCAACGTGCTCTAGAAGGTGTAAGTCAACTACCCTGGCCAGCAAGATCTCCGGATCTGTCCCTCATTGAGCATGTTTGGGACTGGATGAAGCGTCGTCTCACGCGGTCTGCACGTCCAGCACGAACGCTGGTCCAACTGAGGCGCCAGGTGGAAATGGCATGGCAAGCCGTTCCACAGGACTACATCCAGAGGATCTCTACGATCGTCTCCATGAGAGAATAGCAGCCTGCATTGCTGCGAAAGGTGGATATACACTGTACTAGTGCCGACATTGTGCATGCTCTGTTGCCTGTGTCTATGTGCCTGTGGTTCTGTCAGTGTGATCATGTGATGTATCTGACCCCAGGAATGTGTCAATAAAGTTTCCCCTTCCTGGGACAATGAATTCACGGTGTTCTTATTTCAATTTCCAGGAGTGTAGTTCGTTAAATGGATACCACAGCTTTTTTTTACAAGTCTTTTGCTGTTTTAATTCGTTCTGTTCAGCTGCTCTAAATATGAGAAAAACATTTCTCTGGGTTCATTATTCATTTGTGCCACTTTTCTTTTGATGCATTCGTTACACGTTATTCCAATCATCAGTTTTTAATTATCAGGCCAACTCTCAAACGTGCTCTTCTAAGCTGTCATCTGTTATTGTCGAAGGTGATTTATATAGCAAATATGCCTTTATTTGCTTTCCCATTTAAGGACCAACTTCGTCCAAGACGAGAATAATTTATATGATACAGACTATTCGTGACTGCGTCCTCTTTAGCTCTTCTAAAATGACTCTTCCGACTGTCCTGATGAGATTTGATCGAAGTTTAACAGTAACGTATATACTTTGTAACTTATTAGTATGATTTTTATCAATGCATTATTTGCTGAATATTATTGTTCCAAATGTTGTTGAAACTGAGCCAGAAATTTAAACCAGCAGAAAGGTGCACAAAAGAAGCTGAATATGCTCTCGTTTAAAAGACACTGACAGAAAAATGGTGTAACAGCTTCCCCATTATGCCTTTATAAATTTTCCCAAAAATTTTGATATGCCAACATATTCGTGCTATTTTTAACATGCAACTTAACTCTCACTCCCAGAAGCTCCTCTAACTGTAACTCGATAACATCCACTAGTCCATAAGTCGCCCATACCCATGAACTCCCACTCGCCCATTCTTACTCATTCAGCCCAACTCACTGTCATTCTTTTTTGTGTCGCTGTGTCTCAGTCTCCTGCCTCACAGCCACAGTCTTCTTCGTTTTGTTCTACTACTACTGTCTCCTCTCACTGTCGCTTTCTTCCTCTTGCCCTCTCTTCCTGATACTGTCTCATTCATCGCTTCCCACAGCTACTGTTCCTTCTACCTCTTTCTGCTTCTCATTATCACTGGCTCTCAACCACTTGCACCTTCTCCGTCTCTTTATTCCTCTCGCACTGGCACTGTCTCCTTCGCTCTTTTCCTAGTAGTGTTTTGTCACTCTCAATTACGTTCCACTGCCACTGTGTTCCTTTCTTTTCATCACACTGCCATTGACTCAAAAATGGTTCAAATGGCTCCAAGCACTATGAGACTTAACATCTGAGGTCATCAGTCCCCTAGACTTAGAACTACTTAAACCTAATTAACCTAAGGACATCACACACATCCGTGCCCGAGGCAGGAATCGAACCTGCGACCTTAGCAGCAGCGTGGTTCCGGACTGAAGCACCTAGAACCACTCGGCCACAGCGACCGGCGTCGTTATCTCCCTTGCTCTTTCCATACCACATTCACTATCTACTATTTGCCAGTATTTACTACTTTTTCGTCTCTTCCTCTCTGCCATTCTTCCTTATCTCTCAGCACTGAAAAACATGAATATTTTCGCATGCCCAGAATTTCTGAGAAAACTTTTCAAGGTGCTAAGGAAGACAGAATGAGGCAGTTGAAATGCCACTTTTCAAAATTTTTCTAGTAGGGGCAGAATCTCCTTTTTCTGTGGTCCGATTGGAGCATTTCTCCTCTGGCCCCATTCTTTTCCCTACCACAGCAGGGCATGTCACCCATATGAAACAAAATTTTTGTTTTTTACTTATGTGAAACTGAAATAACATAAAACTATTTTTACACCTCACAGCGAATTTTACCTGCGTATTTTAAGTTGTACAATCAGTGTGTAACACCATGGCTCTAATACTCTACTGGTTTATTTTGCCTTTTGTTTCATTTAATGTTACATCATTGAGCTTCTGCAAGTGTGTTTGATAGAATAGAGAACACAAAATTGTATACTCCTTTCTTTGTTAAAACTTTGATGTCATGATTTGATTGTATGCTGTGTAGCATATCTGTCATTTAAATTCTTTGTACCATTTGGAGGGAACAGAACTTACTCTATATAATTATAATTTTGTGTGAATAATTTTTGGTAGAAATGTCAATATGTGCAAATATTCTGTCTTTTTTTAAATGTATGTTTGCTGTTATGTAAATTGCTGATCCTCACTGAGGATTCTTAGTTAGTTTGTATGTAAACGGTGTAGTGGTTCCCCTCGGGAACGGAACTGTGTAGCGCGCGCAAATTGTGGTTGGCCTAGGTAGAAAAGGTGGAATAAGAGTCAGTCGGGGACGAGCACGAGTCGGGGACGAGCACGAGTCGTGGACGAGCTACCAAACTGTGAACTGCCATACAAAAGTTGCATAGTGCTGGTTCCGAGAGAGGTTTTTCTGCTACTTTCCAATGCCTCGGATGGATGGATAAATAGCTGGAACGATTCTGGATTTGGTATTCATCATCGCCACCAAGAAGGGCCAGAGTCCAGCAATTCTGCCTGCGAATCCACATACCAACATGCAGTTGCCACCACGTTGCGCAATCACTGTAACGTAATACTATAATGATGTACAGTGAAGGATCAGCTTACTGGATGTTTTAGTGTGCACAAATATAAGGTAATTTATACCTGAGTTTATGTACCTACCTTAATTTTTTCCTAATCATAACACCTCTCAGGTTCCTTTCCGTTTGAACTAAAGTAATTACCGAGTGTCCCTACTGAAAGAACATTTATGACCAATTTTATGCTAATTAATGCCTCTTGAACATAGTAAAGAGAAAGTTAAAGTTAATGTGGCAAGAGAGTGAGTTAAAGTTAATGATGCTTGCTGAAAATAATTTTCCTAGTAAAACTGCTTATTAATGTGTTGTTGCCAACTTCAAATTAAAAGTTCTTAAGACTGAGGCTTATAAAGTTTTGCTTAGTAAATGATCACATTACTGCCTGTTGTAAATCGCAGAAGGTGAGTCAGTATCTTACATATATGTTAATTTTGTGTCTCACTGTAGTAAAAGTGGAAAACTGCAATAGTAGGAAATTATATGTTCATGATTGCTAAGTGTTTATCTCTCTTGTGTATTGGAAGTGCATATTAATAGTATAACTGGATCCACAGTTTGTCTATTGTGTTAATGCTGAGTAACAAGTAACGGAAAGACCATTAATTATGAAAATCATAATTTCTTTCTTCAAATGATAGTGAGAAGCAACCTTTCAGTGGATTCCAATTAACTTTCATTTTAAATAGTAAAGTATTTAACTGAGAGAGACTTAACCTATATCCACTTAATGATTCTGCAGTGAATGCTAATAGTAATGTTATAAAGACCATTCAGTTTGAACAAGCCCTGAAAGTAATAGTGTGTTTCGTCATCTATTATAATATTACAAATAGTTTGTGCTGCTCTAGCTGTTTGTTCCAACGTTAACATATGTATGCGTCAGAGTTCATTGCACTCGCTTGTGACAAAGTATAGGTTGTGTTTATTCGTTAAAATTACTAATAACTATTTTCTTAAACGAGAATGTTAATCATTCTCCTGCCTAGTTAGGCTGGCGACCGTTTTCTTTATCAGTTGAACAGTGCAGATAGGCAAAATTTTGTTCGTACTGTTCAAATATTTACGTAATTCTGACTTTCACTTCCGATAAGCCACCTCCGTTAGGTACAATACGGTCAACATAATAAAATTCCTCTCAGAGGGTAACACTGCTCTGTTGCGTTATACCATAATTACTCTAACAAAATAATTCTGTTTTGCAAACTGCCTCCAGCTTCGAGGTTATGGTATAGCAGTAGCGGATGGAGTGTTATACGTGGCGACCGTGACAGGACTAATTGTTCTGTTGGGACATCGTATGTACTAAGCCAAACTTGGTATTTGATTGAATAAGCTACGTGAATGCTGTTGCAGTGTTATACGTGGCTTTTCCGTGACAGGACGAATTGTTCTGTTGGGACATCGTACGTACTAAGCCAAACTTGGTATTTGATTGAATAAGCTACGTGAATGCTGTTGCAGTGTTATACGTGGCGCCGCGTGACAGGACGTTGTACAGTTTGCACCTACAGGCGAAAAAAATTATAAGTAATTAGCATTTTAAAAACATAGAGTGAACATAAAACGTCCAGCGGCACGAACCTGTACATTAGTTGACAGAACGGATAGTGAAAGTTCAGTTTAAATTGAAAATTAAAGGTATCAGTACTTAATAATAGCTAAAATGGACAGGAAACTAGAAATAAATCTAAACACGCGAGAACAGAATGCAATCGAGAGCAGTTCAGGCAGCAGACCAACAGATGGCATTACGCGCGAGTTAAATTACGTACGTTATCACGCAGACGTCAATAAACAGATCGACGCCATGTGTGTCGCGCTTACTAAGCAAGACAATATGAGTGATGTTGTGGAAGACAGTGTTTACGTTAATGAATCGCGGGATATGTTTGAATCACCAAAAACTGAAAGGGAAGTAGAACTTGAACACGAAAATGTAGTAGAACCTAAAAGTGAAAAGAATTCAGATATGATAGAATTGTTAAAAATGTTGTCTGCACAAATTGCAGCACAGGGACAACAAAATGCAGCAGAAAATGACAATATTAGGGCACAAATTACAGCACACAGTGACAATATTAATGTACAAATAGCAGCACAAGGGCGAAACATTAATAATCAACTTGTTGAGCAAAACCAACAGATTAGTGCACAAAGTAAACAAATCGAAATGCAGGGCATCAGACTTAGTAAACAAATTGAAGAAGTCACCTCAAGGGTAGGAATAGTGAGTAATGAAATCAAAAGTATTAAAAGCGAAATTACTGTCATCAATGGCAATATTGCCAATGTACAAGGACCAATTGATGACATTAACGAAAGATTTGACACAGAAGTAATTACAATTCAAGATCAAATAGAACCCTTAGTCTGTACTAAAGTGGACGAAAAGGTATTCGGTATTAAATCCGAAATACAAACAGAATGTAACGCGGAATTTGCACAGATTAAACAATCTGTAACAGAAAAAAGTAGGGAACTAACCAAACAGATTGTTAATTGCGAAAAGAAGTGTGACCATAACACTTCACAAATCCAAGGCAAAATGTATGACTTGGAAAGAAAAATACAAACAGGACCTACACAATTTACAGAAAGGATCGCTTTCAGTAAAATATTAGAGGGCGAGGAAAAATTCGACCCTACAAAGAGACATAATGGATGGCACCCCCTTGATTTTGTAAAGAACTGCGAAAGGAACTTTCCTGAATATTTATCTGACCAGGAAAAAATTAATGTTGTAATCAGTGCATTAACGGGAGAAGAAAAAAGGTGGGGGTTGAATATGGATACAAACCAGATGTCTTTTGAAAATTTTAAGCAAAAATTTATTGACGAATACTGGTCAGAACAAAAACAAGACCAGTTGTGGCGTGAGTTTCTAATGGCCAGGTTGTATGAGATCAGAGGTAGACAAACCATGAAAGAGTTTACGAATCATGGTACAGAAAGCTGATACATCTGAAGGCTAGGAGAACTGAAGCCGAGATCGTTTGGGTTCTTTGGCAGAAACTGCCTGAGGATTCTAAACGATATGTTGAGAGTACACACAGAAGTTTTTCTGCGTTTCTGGAAAGGGTAGAGGATGAAGATCACTGGCGAAGGAATCGCGAATCTCTTCCCCATAATAACAACAATTATTCGCGAGAAAGCAATGACCAAAACGAACGACCTAAAAACGATAGACTTCGTGTAAACACGATTCAAAGAGGTCGTGCGAGAGGTAGAGGAAATTATACGACGCGCGGCAGAGGATACATGGCGCGGAATTTCCAAAATAGAGACGAAATGGAAAACTGAAAACCGCGTGTGTTACGGGCCGGATTCACGCGGAGACCGGTTTTGGGCCCAAAGAAAAGATATCAAATAATAGATTCGAGAAAGAAAGATGTAAACTACAGGGCAGGAAGGTTAAGGACGCGCCTATAGGAGACGGGCGCGGAGTGATACATAGTGGCGTTCCCAGTGCGAAGTCACGTGACCGTTTATGCTTCGGGCAGCGCTTGCAGGAGCACCGTACATTGCACTTGGCAGCACACACAAGTGGCAGACGTCAGAACAAGATGGCTGCCGTAGAGAGAAACAGAATAGACGGGATCGGACACTTCCGTTGGCCAGTTTCAGTAATAGATGAATGTAAAAATGGAAATAAAGTTAGTATGTCATGTGATAAAGATAACTCAATATCGGAATCGTGCGAAAAGACATTATTAAAGAATGAAAGGGAGCCAGAAAAGGCGAGTGAAAAGGGGAATATTTGTACTGTTAATGATGTGTATGAGGTAAAAGACGTAGATGTGGGAGAGGTAATGATGAATAAAGAGGAAAGGAAGGTAGAATACGCCACGCAAAAGACGTGTGCACAATTAATAATAGGTGAAAGTGATGTAAAGAAGGACGTTAGTGAACATGACATTATAAGCAGTGCAGGTGACGTTATTGTTGATGGAAAGGTGCTCTGTGATTCTAATGCAGAAGGGTGTAGATTCGAACCTCTGTCTCTCGGATAAAGATACCAACAAAATTTTCCATATTGTTCGAGATCGGGATCTTAAGGACGTATCACACCAATTTCACCCACTTTACGATCATAGCCGTCTTGGAATCTGTCACTCCGGTTTGGCACCCAAAACGCGATGTTTTTTGGGGTGTTTCTCGATAACGGATAAAGATGGCTGAAAACGAGAAATTCGCACCTCTAAATAAATCCTTAAAGAATATAAAGCTAAAATTTGAGAAATTTCCTGCGGTTATTTATTATTAGATTTCACCTCACATCGGGTTTTACGTGAGTGAGGTAACTTTGAGCTTCTGTCTCTCGGATAAAAATATCAATCGATTTTCAAGTCTGTTAGAAATCGTTATCTTAGGAACATATCGTACAAATTTCAGCCGTTTGCTATGCGTAGCCGTCTTGGAATCCACTGCTTGGTTTTGGCACGAAAAAACCGTAAAAGAACTTTCTTTTTGAGGTTTTCTGAGGAATTGCCCAAGAACTAATGGTGCCCCACAAGCCTCTGAAGCCACACTGCAGGCCACATCAAGTGCAGAAAGAGCCAATCGATTTGCTCCATTTTCTCAGCAGGAGGAAGTGTGTAACATTCATACTCTGTACCGTATGATAGCTATCCAATATACTTGACCCCACCTTCCCATCATCAATAGAACCTGAGGTACGTGCCCTAAAAGAATCCCGTTTTATGCGGCCCAGTCGCATTAATGTGAGCACCGCCTATGTTCGACGTCAATACGCAACAACCACTCACAGAAGGCAGATGGCCGCACTAGCAGTGAAGCGAAGATAAAGTGTGCTGGGAGACGCGGAAAACAGTGCAGACGTTGTTGTAATGCAGAAACGGAGATATTTATCTGACATCAAAGAGGTCATAACCATTGGCTTTCAGGGCCAGTGGTGGAAGTATTTCCGAAACGACTGAGTTTGTAAGTTTTTCGCTTGCCGCCACGGTTAAAGTACACTCCTGGAAATGGAAAAAAGAACACATTGACACCGGTGTGTCAGACCCACCATACTTGCTCCGGACACTGCGAGAGGGCTGTACAAGCAATGATCACACGCACGGCACAGCGGACACACCAGGAACCGCGGTGTTGGCCGTCGAATGGCGCTAGCTGCGCAGCATTTGTGCACCGCCGCCGTCAGTGTCAGCCAGTTTGCCGTGGCATACGGAGCTCCATCGCAGTCTTTAACACTGGTAGCATGCCGCGACAGCTTGGACGTGAACCGTATGTGCAGTTGACGGACTTTGAGCGAGGGCGTATAGTGGGCATGCGGGAGGCCGGGTGGACGTACCGCCGAATTGCTCAACACGTGGGGCGTGAGGTCTCCACAGTACATCGATGTTGTCGCCAGTGGTCGGCGGAAGGTGCACGTGCCCGTCGACCTGGGACCGGACCGCAGCGACGCACGGATGCACGCCAAGACCGTAGGATCCTACGCAGTGCCGTAGGGGACCGCACCGCCACTTCCCAGCAAATTAGGGACACTGTTGCTCCTGGGGTATCGGCGAGGACCATTCGCAACCGTCTCCATGAAGCTGGGCTACGGTCCCGCACACCGTTAGGCCGTCTTCCGCTCACGCCCCAACATCGTGCAGCCCGCCTCCAGTGGTGTCGCGACAGGCGTGAATGGAGGGACGAATGGAGACGTGTCGTCTTCAGCGATGAGAGTCGCTTCTGCCTTGGTGCCAATGATGGTCGTATGCGTGTTTGGCGCCGTGCAGGTGAGCGCCACAATCAGGACTGCATACGACCGAGGCACACAGGGCCAACACCCGGCATCATGGTGTGGGGAGCGATCTCCTACACTGGCCGTACACCACTGGTGATCGTCGAGGGGACACTGAATAGTGCACGGTACATCCAAACCGTCATCGAACCCATCGTTCTACCATTCCTAGACCGGCAAGGGAACTTGCTGTTCCAACAGGACAATGCACGTCCGCATGTATCCCGTGCCACCCAACGTGCTCTAGAAGGTGTTAGTCAACTACCCTGGCCAGCAAGATCTCCGGATCTGTCCCCCATTGAGCATGTTTGGGACTGGATGAAGCGTCGTCTCACGCGGTCTGCACGTCCAGCACGAACGCTGGTCCAACTGAGGCGCCAGGTGGAAATGGCATGGCAAGCCGTTCCACAGGACTACATCCAGCATCTCCACGGTCGTCTCCATCGGAGAATAGCAGCCTGCATTGCTGCGAAAGGTGGATATACACTGTACTAGTGCCGTTATTGTGCATGCTCTGTTGCCTGTGTCTATGTGCCTGTGGTTCTGTCAGTGTGATCATGTGATGTATCTGACCCCAGGAATGTGTCAATAAAGTTTCCCCTTCCTGGGACAATGAATTCACGGTGTTCTTATTTCAATTTCCAGGAGTGTACATCGCGCATCTCAAAATAGCGCTGTCCATAAACGGCGCCGAGGCACTGTGGTGTACCACGGGCCACTGATGACAACAGGCTAACAGCGGCTGCGGAGATGTGTACGGCCGAATGCAGGAGTAACTGTTGGGAAGTTAACC